>NC_066618.1:232031613-233281613 GCF_025201925.1 Gopherus flavomarginatus
GACAATGTAGGCTGAATATCTGGTAAAGCTGCCTGATAGCAAGATCCATTTAGCTGATGGAATAGCCTTCAAAGGGTAAGAAATGGAAGTCCCATTTGAAAATCTGGATAAAACACCAGTGAAATACTGTATGCTAATATGAACAGCATTGTTTTGTAGAGAAGTTTAACAGTCTTATTTTGGAAGCGTTATGAAAACAGATGGAGCTTTGAGTCATTGCTGTTAACAAGGTGGCTGATTTGAAGCAGGTATAACTGCTGAGTGTTAAAATAAACACAAACAGAAGGAAGGCTGGCAAAGCACCTCTGCACTGACTAGTTCAAAGATTCCCGGAGCATCACCAGAATTAAGGAGCTTGGACTGCAGCACCGAACAGCTAGCAGATTCAAGACAGTCCAGAGCAGAAGCTGGGCAATGTTCCCATTTCTGAATGAAGGCCAGGAATGTTACATAAGTATGAAGTGCAAGATGGAGGAGGAGCTAGAAATCTCAGATGGAAACCAGGGAAACCAAATCCGACATGTCACAAATAGAGGCAACAACAAGAAGAAATAAAGAAGGTCAAAATCAGTGAATTTAAAGGGGTTCTCCTAGGTGCAGGGAGAGAAGAAGCAGAAATCTTTTGACTACACTTCCAATTAACCGCCTTGCACTTGGTCAAATTCTCCTGCCTTGCAACACAGTGAAAGAAGATCCAAGAACTATTTAGGGTCCTTGGGAAAGAGATCCTGCCAGTAATAAGAGTGAACTGAGCAAAGGGAGGATCTTATTGTAGGCATGGGGATTTCATAGCACTATTTTCCTCTGCCTGTACAAACCGTGACCCTAAGAAGAGCAAAAAAAGAGGCAAAAAATCAGTAAGAAATTAGACATATTTGTACTCCCTTTAAAAAATCCCTTCAGATTCTAACAATGAGAAGAAACAAGTGAAAACCTTCACAACCCCAAGTAGCAATTTAAAGATGATGAGAATATTCACTTTCAAGTGACCACAACTCTCATACTCCTTCCTGGCAAACATAGGAGGTTCCAGAGACATGCAGCACTTTCAAGGGCCTCAGAAGAAGGAGACTGAGGGACAAATTCAGACTTGGTGTAAAATGGGTGCAGCTCCATTAAAGTCAGAGACTGTGATGTTGTCCATACTTATGCTAGGTATAAATTTGCTCCAAGAGTTGGAAGAAGTTGGCCAGCCAATGGGATTTCACAGTTAAGAAAATTTAGTATATCTCATTGTATATACTGTATTCTGAGGATGGGCTAAAAGAATGAGCCTTGGATGGTATTATTGACTCAGGGTATATCTACACTACCCACCGGATCGGTGGGTAATGATCGCTCTATCAGAGATTGATTTATTGCGTCTAGTGTAGACACGATAAAATCGATTCCCAATCACTCTGCCGTTGACTCTGGAACTCCACCGTGGCGAGAGGTAGAAGCGGAGTCAACGGGAGAGCAGCAGCGGTCGACTTGCCACCATCCACATGGCCAGATAAATTGACCTAAGAGACGCCAACTTCAGCTATGTTATTCACGTAGCTGAAGTTGCATATCTTAGGTCGACTGCTCCTCTCCCCCTCCGCAGTGTAGATCTAGTCTCAGTTCCCACCCCTCAAAAGATCAGTAAGATAGAAAAAAGGATACCAGAAAATATCCCTTTGCCTGCATTTCTGGAATCAGACAGTGATGTGTTTGAAAGTGAGATAGCTGGTGACTCACTTGTATGGTCAACACAAATGGCCCATAGAAGATCATATGATTGAACCGATTCCCCTCTGATTGTTGTGAAAACCTAAAAGGTTCAAATTAATTCAATCAGGAGCAGTGTAATCACACATACCAACCACAGAGCCTGTGATAGATCATCAGAATTAGCAAGTAATTTAATGTCTCCTCTCAGAACTCTAATAATGTTTTTCATGTATTGGAACAATCTGTCCTCCTAAACTCACTACAAATAGAAACTGATGCATTAGTTCAACAAAATGAGTAGTCAGCCTAGTTACTGTATATTTTGAAATCTAAGCTAATTATAATAAAATAAAAAGAGAAAAAGGTCAAAATTGAACTGAAACATTTTGATTGACCCAAACTTGTTTTGGATTTTCAGTTTTCAAAACATTTCAAGATTTTGACTTTTTCTCCCAATTCAGGATAGGAACCCTTTTCAAAATCTCCATTTTCCCCACCGGGATGGGGAAACGGTTGCCCAACCAGCTCTAGCTGACACTGAATGCTCCCCACCTTCTGCTAAATTTTGTGATTTACTTCAGGGAAAGAATGTACGTTTACAGTCTATGAGTGGGATCAGATATTTGTCTTCTAAGTTAATAGTTCCACAGGAATCTGTTTATGAGACTTTCAAGATTTTGGAGGACTCTGAAAATCATTAAAAGCTGTTTGTATTTTATATGATCTGTGAATGATATACAATTGGAATATGACAACTTGATTTGTTATGATAAAATAATGTTCCATCATTAAAATGGTTTTATGACATAGGTGCTACTCTCCAAAGATGAGGCAGGAGCAAGTACATCTTTTACCTTGTATGGTCATTAATGTAACCTATGTATTACCAAAGAGTACAGATCAACTGTGCGTTTTTCCTGATCTGTGTCATAGAATCATAGATTAGAGTTGGAAGAGACCTCAGGAGGTCATCTAATCCAACCCCCTGCTCAAAGCAGGACCAACCCCAACTAAATCATCCCAGCCAGGGCTTTGTCAAGCTGGGCCTTAAAAACCTCTAAGGCGAGATTCCAACACCTCTCTAGGTAGCTCATTCCAGTGCTTCACCACCCTCCTAGTGAAAGAGTTTTTCCTAATATCCAACTTAGACCTCCCCCACTGCAACTTGAGACCATTACTCCTTGTTCTGTCACCTGCCATCACTGAGAACAGCTGAGCTCCATCCTCTTTGGAACCCCCATTCAGGTAATTGAAGGCTGCTATCAAATCCCCTCTCACTCTTCTCTTCTGCAGACTAAATAAGCCCAGTTCCTTCAGCTTCTCCTCATAAGTCATGTGCCCCAGCCCCCTAATCATTTTTGTTCCCCTCTGCTGGACTTCCTTCAATTTGTCCACATCCTTTTTGTAGTGGGGGGCCCAGAACTGGACACAATACTCCAGATGTGGCCTCACCAGTGCCCAATAGATGGGAATAATCACTTCCCTTGATCTTCTGGCAATGCTCCTACTAATGCAGCCCAATATGCCGTTAGCCTTCATGGCAACAAGGACAGTCTGTTGACTCATATCCAGCTTCTCATCCACTGTAATCCCCAGGTCCTTTTCTGCAGAACTGCTGCTTAGTTGGCCCCCAGCCTGTAGCACTGCCTGGGATTCTTCCATCCTAAGTGCAGGACTCTGCACTTGTCCTTGTTGAACCTCATCAGATTTCTTTTGGCCCAATCCTCCAATTTGTCTAGGTCACTCTGGACCTTATCCCTACCCTCCAGAGTATCTACCTCTCTCCCTGGCTTAGCGTCATCCACAATCTTGCTAAGAGTGCAATTCATCCCATCATCCATATCATTAATGAAGATGTTGAACAAAACTGGCCCCAGAACTGACCTCAGGGGCACACTGATTGATACCGGCTGCCAACTAGACATCAAGCTGTTGATCACTACCCGTTGAGGCTGATGATCTAGCCAGCTTTCTATCCACCTTATAGTCCATTCATCCAATCCATAATTTTTTAACTTGCTGGCAAGAATACTTTGGGAGACTGTATCAAAAGCTTCGCTAAAGTCAAAGTATATCACATCCACCACTTTCCCCCATATCTACAGAGACAGTTATCTCATCGTAGAAGGCAATCAGGTTGGTCAGGCATGGCTTGCCCTTGGTGAATCCTTGTTGACTGATCCTGATCACCTTCCTCTCCTCCAAGTGCTTCATATTGGATTCCTTGTGGGCCTGCTCCATGATTTTTCTGGTCTGTCTCTCTACTAGATATTTTAATCTATTGTTGAGACTACATAGCAGTCAGTCACACATTGATAACAGCTGATGGGCGGGGTTAATTTGTCTTATACAAATTTAGGACATTTTATGTTAGACTTTTATAATAATGTGGCTAATGTAATGGGGGAAATCACTCAGCTGATTGTTTCTATGGTATTTATTACCATGTCTACCTAGTAAACTGGTGTATGAACATGTGTTGAGAAGTGTTTTATAGTTGGATCAAACTATATATGGGATATGGCAGAGATATTTACCTTCATTTGTATAGTAAAGAAATACTAATTGGGGGTAATTATTATATTTCACCTGAAAAGGTTGCTTGTACCAGTGAGAAACTGATGTAAACTAGACATCCCCAGAAACCTTAGTGGCTCCTTCTTTCCTTTTACAAAGATTTTTCAAGGTCAGACACCTGATCCACTATATACTGCTGAATGCTGAAATATTATTTTGGTAACCACATTTATAATTCCTCCCTGAGCTCCTCTCTAGGAGTGGAGAGTATACCAATTACTGCACGCTTCAGGGGGCTAACATACTTATCTCTGTATTACAGGTTCTGCTTTGAGATGGAATGCACCCTCAGGAGTGCAAGGTTGGAGCAAGGCCTGTGTTACTGGGAGAGCAAGAACCAGAACTATGCATAGCAATGGAGGTTCCTTGCACCTTTCCCACACTACCTGCCATGCGTGGGCCAGCCACAATAAATTAAGTACATTAGCAGAGATGCTCTTGCATTTGTATTTTCTCCAGTTTCCCTCCAAGCCCAGGAAGTCTTGTTCCTGTGAGAAGGCCTGTGTTGGATCTGAAGATGGAACACATTGTTGCCTCTTTGCTGAGCAGACACAGATTCTGAGGCACTGTAGGTAATTTTCCTGTTCTGAGAAGAAATTGGTGATACCTCATCAGGTGTTAGTGTAATCGGTAGAGCTTGTTGGAATTTTTCCCCCTCCTTGGAAAATTTGAACCTGTCAGTGAAAGATCAAACCCCAAAAGTTTTCATCTGAAAACCAGAAATTTTGATATATAAATGCTTCCCTGGTGCTCGTGGGAGTTGTAATTCAGGTTCCTGATTCACCCAGGGTTCCCCAGCCAGACTAAATCTCTCATGATGCACTACAGCCTGGAACTCCCATGATGCACTGTGGTGGATCAACAAGAGGGGAGACCATGATGACTCATGGAAGATGTAAGCTGGCCAGGGAGAACCATTCACCAAAACAATATTGTATCAAGGTACCTGTTCCATGTACCCATTTTTCTTGCTTAATATTAGTAAGTGAATTGTTTCTTACATCTGATTCTGACCACCTCTTCTGCACTGAATTAAATTAGCAGTGTCCCCAGAGTAACCATTGTCTCTGAGGACCTGAATGGTATCTAGAGAGAAAGGGAGTAACAGAAGCTTGTACCAGAGTGAGAAATAATGGGTTTTCTAAAACCAGAAACTATTTGAAAGATACATACTGCTGCTGGGAACAAGGAAAAAAATCAAGGACAGGAAAAGGAAGGTAAGCAGTAAGAGAAAAGCAGGCTCAGACTTCCCTAAAGATAGAGGCATACCTGCAGCCATACTTCAGGAGATGTGGAAGATAAGGCCTAGTCAGTTACCCCTCCCCCTAGACACTCTAATCCCAGATGTATGCAGAGGAGGAATGCCCTCTTCACACACACACATATGCATGCATAATCTGGGGGCACCAGGACCCATGCAGCCCACCCTTACCCCAGCCAAGTAAGCTCTGGGGGGAGGACTCCAGGGTGGAGGCAGTTTGGGATGAGGTAGAAATACAGCCAGGGCCGGCTCCAGGCCCCAGCGCACCAAGCGCATGCTTGAGGCGGCATGCTGCGGGGGGCGGTCTGCCGGTTGCCGGGAGGGCGGCAGGCGGCTCCGGTGGATTTCCTACAGGCATCCCTGCGGAGAGTCTGCTGGTCCCGCGGCTCCGGTGGAGCATCCGCAGGCACGCCAGTGGGAGGTCCACCGGAGCTGCGGGACCGGCAGACCCTCAGCAGGGACGCCTGCAGGAGGTCCACCGGAGCCGCAGGACTAGCGGACCTTCCACAGGGATGCCTGTAGGAAATCCACTGGAGCCGCCTGCCGCCCTCCCGGCAACTGGCAGACCGCCCCCCGTGGTGTGCCGCCATGCTTGGGGCAGCGAAATGGCTAGAGCCGGCCCTGGACACAGCCAGAAGTACCAGACACAGAAACAGCTGCAGCAGAGCCCTTCAGACTCTGAGGATGTCATCAGCGTCCTTTTTTACTCAACATTCTTTCCCATCCACTGACTAGCTGTTTGTTCCAACCTTCCCCATTCCCAGTCTCTTTGCCTAAGCATAACTCTCACTGCCCTCCATGCACTGTGCTTTCTTTTCTTCCTTCCACACTTACCAACCTCCCTTCAAAATTCCCTCTACCTTTACCTTCTTTTTCTCCTGCCATTCAGCTAATGCCCACCCAACAAACCCCCCACTCAAATATCCGACAGCCCTAAATGACAAACAAAAAATATGGTGGAATTAACAATGTTTGCAAAGCATCATATTAATAGAGTTCAAATTCAGAAAGGACCATTGTGATCTAGTCTGACTTCCTGTATAATACAAACCATAGAACTTCCCCCAAATAATTAATATAGCACATCTTTCAGAAAAACATCAAATCTTGATTTAAAATTTGCCAGTGATGGAGAATTCACTGTTACCCTTGGCAATTTGTTCCAATGGTTAATTTACTCTCTGTGTTAAAAATGTATGCCCTATTTCCAGTCTGAATTGTCTCGCTTCAACATCCAGCCATTGGATCATGTTATACTTTTCTCTGCTAGATTGAAAAGCCCTCTTTTTTTTGAGATTGAAGAATCTTTTCAATTCATGAAATTGAAGATTAAATATTTGTTCCCCATTTAGGTATTTATAGACTAATCAAGTCACCCCTTAACCTTCTCTTTGTTCAGATAAATAGATTGAGCTCCGTGAATCTATCACTATAAGGCATGGTTTTGAATCCTTTAATCATTCTCATGGCTCTTCTCTGAACCCTCTCCAATTTATCAACAACCGTTATGAACTGTGGCCACCAGAACGGGACACAGTGTTCTAGCAGCAGTTGCACCAATGCCAAATACAGAGGTAAAAATAACCTTTACTCCTTGTGACGCATAGCTAGAAAGGATTAAACAGCTTGCAGGCTGTATGACCCAAAGCCCACCTTTTAAAGTCATGTTAGAAAGGTATGGGAATAATAATTAGGGCCATTCATGCTGAATAGGCTAGAACTTTGAAATGCAAACCTATATTGTTAGAAGTAATACTAATTGTGTGCATCTTAGATGCTACTCGTAAACAGGCAGTTTCTGTTTGTCATTATAACTATTGTTTTGGAGATCAAAAAAGAATATTAACATTTGAATGAATTGTCTATATATCTCTTTGAAGTTTGTAATAGACTGCCTAATGGATAAATTGCTCTATATTAATTTGTGTAACTAATTACTGGTGGTATTTAAAAAGCAAAAGGTTACATCAAAAGCCTACTGTTTAACCAGGACTGTGTGGTCAAGTGGATGCTAGACACTGTATAAAAAGACCCTTGGGTCCTGATTCTGTCCTCTCAGATCTGCTTAGACTTCATCAGGAGAATTTTGAGTCACAAGACTGAGGTCCCAGTTATGCTGGTATGTCCTGAATATGATATTTGGACATTGAACTATAAACTCTGAACTATTTCTGAAAGAACTCTGCAACTACAAAGCTCTTCATCTCTGCTATGAATCTGCATCTAAATGAATGAACTCATGTCTGTATGTATATTGATCTTTTAACCATACTCTTTTGTTTTTTAATAAATTTTAGTTTAGTTAATAAGAATTGGCTGCAGTGTGTATTTGGGTAAGATCTGAAACATTCATTAACCTGGGAGGTAATGTGTCCGATCTCAAGGGACTGGTAGAACCAGAAATCATTATATTTGACGTGGGTACCTGGATGGAGACCTGAGGCTGGATCACTTTAAGGAAACTGTGTTGTTTGGACTTCTGAGTAACCAGTGAGGTAATAAAGAAGCTGTTTTATGCTGGCTTGGTAAATCTAAGCATGAGAATATCCATCAGCCTTTTGAGGCTGCCCTGTTCTTTGCAGCTCACCTAATGGAGTGACCACGGTTGGCCTCCACTAGGATGCTGGTCAGACTTCTACTTGAGATTTCCTTGTTTATGCATCCCAGGATCATATTAGCTCTTTTGGCTACAGTGTCACACACACAGTGCTCATGTTCAGCTGATTATCCATCATGATCCTCAAATCTTTTTCAAAGTCATTGCTTCCCAGAATAGATTCCCCCTCCCGTAAGTAGGGCCTACATAGTTTGTTCCTAGATGTATAAATTTACATTTAGCCCTATTAGAACACACTGTTCACTTAGGCCCAGCTCACTAAGCAATCTAGATCTCTGAATCAGTGACCTTTCCTGTTCATTATTTCTCCTCTGATTTTTGTGTTATCTGCAAGCCTTATCAGTGATGATTTTATGTTTTCTTCCAGGTTATTAATTAAAAATTTTAAATAGCACAGGACCAAGAACCAATCCCTGTAGGACCTCCTTAGAAACACACTGATTTGATGATGATTCCTCATTTACAATTACATTTTGAGATGTATCACTTAGCCAGTTTTTAATCCATTTTATGTGTACCATGTTAATTTTATATCTTTCTAGTTTTTAATGAAAGTGTCATGTGGAAGTATGTCAGGTGCGTTGCAGAATTCTAAGGATCTTATTACATCAACACTATTACCTTTATCAACCAGACTTGTGATCCCATTAAAAAAATATTGATTTAGCTTGACAGGATCTATTTTCCATAAACCAATTGAAAAACAAAAACCCATAAAAAGATTGTTCAATCAATTTGTATATTGTACATCCTTCACCTCCTCCTTTTGTCTGTCTTGTCTATTTAGATTGTAAGCGCCTCAGGGAAAGGCTTGTCCCTTACTCTATATTTATATGATGCCTAGTATAATGGGGTCCCAATCTTGGCTAGGGCCCTTAGGTGTTACCATAATACAAATAACAAATAATAAAGAAAGCTAACTACATATCCAACATTGAGAGCGATATGCTGTGACAGGTTCCCCCTGGGGTGCCACCGGGAACTGGGGTACCACTGAACTCTCTGACCCACCGGCCTGGCCTCCCTTTCACACTGTGCTGCTGTGACAAGTTGCAAAGCCCTCCAAGCCTGCACTTTCACTAGTATTCACACAGGTAGGGACACACCCAGCTGCAGTCACGCTCAGGCTTCAACTACCGTATTGTCCTGCCCTGGTCAAATCTGGCCAGTATATGGGTTTAACACTTGGTCTGCCTCTCCCTCAATGTGAAGAGGACCATGTACACTTGTAGTATCCAAGCTGAGATTTTTCCCCACATACCTCAGTCAAACACACATGGGTTTCAATTAAAACATAAAATACATTTATTAACTACAAAAGGATAGATTTTAGGTGATTATAAATGACAGCAAGCAGATGAAAGCAGAATACCTAGTAAATAAACAAAACCGTAAACTGTACTGAACATACCAGATAGGTAGATATAAATTAACAGATTCACACCCTGATTGATAAACAGGTTGGCAGATTCTTAAGGCACAAGCTATCATGGCTTTGCAGTGTGGGTGTCCCACGTTTTCATACACAGGCTAGAAATCCCTTTAGCCTGGGACCATCATTTCCCCCCTGTTCAGTCTTTATTCCTCAGGTGTTTCCAGCTGTGTTGTTATAGGGAGAGTGAGGTCCCCCTCATAATGTCATTTCCCCCTTTTATATTTTCTTTCCACTTGCTGGAAAGATCTTCTGTTGTGACCTGGGTCTGACAGTTCCCATTGGGTAGTGCTGTCTCTGAGAGGTTGCTACACAGTTCCTGGGTAATCCTTGTCTTTGTATGCATTTCCTCAATAAACCATTAATATTGTTGGCCTTTTTACTGTTGTACCTGAAAGGCTGCTTGTGGGTGTTTTCAACCTCACAACATGTTTCAGTAACACACACATAGCCAAACTTCATAACTTCACATATGACAATAACACATACAATCCAGTGAGATATTAATGATACCTCTTAGAATGATACTTTGGCATACTTTGTACAAAACATATCCTAATTACCTGACAGTGGTGAATATTGGGATGCCAGGGTGTCACAGATGCATTCTCCGATGCCTTAGATGCTCCTTACTGTCAATTTAAGAGTAAGTTACAGAATAGGAAAGCCCCCAAAGGCCTTACCTGGTTTTCATGTACTCCCACTGTGCCTATGCAGTAACTTATTCGTTATATTGGACTTGATTCTCCACTCAGTTAAACTGGTTTTGAGCTGGTGTGACTCCACTGCTTTCAGTGGAGTTCTTAAAAAATCGTGCAGTGTAATGGAGGAAAGCTTCAGGTACATTATCAGAATGGGGCTTTAACTGCAGTTTACCCCTGAAACAAAATATGTATACACACAGTTCCTCTTATAACCTAATCTCATGTGTGGAACATTCAGATGATAGGTTGGTGAGTAGGGCAGCCAATGAAATCCCATTCAGACACAGCTTTCCTAAGTCATTAATCATAAACTAAAGTCAAGCACACAGCAAGGAAACAACAACCTAAAGGCATAGAACTATTTCTGGCAATGATGGAGGATGAAGTTTGCTTATTGTTGGTTAAATTTTATTTGTTGATTTTTAATCTTTTTAGCAGAACCGTCACCCCTTTTTCCACCTCCTAAAACATGTTTTTAAATCTCATATATATGAATTTGTACTTTTCTCTCCATCAGATATTTATAACAGGGTAGCAAATTATGACTGCGAGGCCACCAGAGCCACTGAAACTGTTACAAGTGGGAACACAATAAACAGAATGTACTCCTACTGTGTTAGAAGGCAAATAATCTAACCAAAGAATAAAATTAAAGTTGGCAGACGCTTGTTAAATATAAGCTTGCAATCTGCTTATATAGTGATAGCAACACTACTTCTGAGTTCTGTTACCATTACAATTATAAAATACTTCATCACTCTTTTTTATTTCTTCAAAATTATTTTTGGACTGATGTGACTCCATCATCACTTATAAACAGAATGAGTTTCAGACAGGTCATTTCAACTCAAACTGACTGAGTATCTCCAAATCTTCTCAGAAAGCCTGGTAAATGCAATCCAATGAGCCATGCAGACCCACTTACTTAGAAGGAAGAAAAATCAATAAAACTTGATTGTCTTCTTAACCATCCTGTCTAAGTCTTATACCAATTTTGTTGGGTTAAGGCATTTTCTGAATGCCAAAGGCATGAATAGAGAGAAAAAGGCAGGTGCTAAAATAGAATACTAAGGTAAATGCACAGTCCGTTGCTGTACATCATTGTTTCTAAGCAAAAAGAAAACATGAAAGCTGCATTTTACTCCCTTCCCACCCTTTCTAGATTGGATCATTTTTGATCAGTGAAGTACACTTTAATCACACACAAGTTACCTCATTTGAAGCCTGCAGGAAAGCAGAGGTAATTGGCTCACCTGTTTTTCTGTTTGTTCTTGTCAGAAAAAGCTCTTTGTAGACAAGGAAGATATTTAATTTTAATTATGTATTTTGGTTCCTTTGCCATAGCACAGTACAATAGCAGGTAAGAACTTATTGGCACGTTCAGTGAGATCGCAGCAAAGCTGGCTGCCTTTTTTCATAAGATCCTGAGCAAATAGCTTAGTCTATTTACTTGCTGAATTAATGGTAGTCATTACTGCTTAAGAGATTCAGTGAACATTGTGCAATTACTTTGCCCTGGCTCTTTTAAATCATGTCCTTGAGTATTTAGTCATCCCTGAAACCTTGTAGAATGCTAAGTTTGAAAAAAGATAATGGATTTGTAAGTTTCTTTATTTTAGTGTGTTCAAGCTAAATATACCAGAATGAAACACTCGTTCCTCTGTTGGATTAGAATTTACATTTCAACAGTTCGGGGATAATATTTACTTTGGAGCTAAAACATAGTTGTAGGAGGGAGGGTGGAAACATCTGGTATTTAACACAAGGACCAAGTTGTGGGTGTGCTCCTCTATGGTGAAGTGGAAAATGGGGTGGAGGTTGGGTGTGTAGGGAATGGAGCTAGGATGACCAGATGTCCCAATTTTATAGGGACAGTCCTAATATTTGGGGCTTTGTCTTATATAGGTGCCTATTATCCCCACCCCCTGTCCTGATTTTTCACACTTGCTGTCTGGTTACCTATGGAGCTGTAGTGGCCATGTGTAGGTGCTCTGAGGCATTTCAGTGCAGCAGGTGAGCCTCAGGCAGAATGCTTTAGGGACTATGCTGTATAGAGCTGTCTATTTACTAGTCTTGTTTTTTTGTGAGATAATCTTGTGCCTCTTCCTGGGCCACGTCCACACTACAGAGTAAAATCGAAATTAATAAAATCGATTTTATAAAACAGATTTTATAAAATCGATTTTACGCGCCCACACTAGGGCACATTACTTCGGTGGTGTGCGTCCATGGTCCCAGGCTACCATTGATTTCCGGAGCGGTGCAGTCTGGGTAGCTCAGTAAAAGAATGGGACCAATAACTTCGATTTCCGTCCACACTAACCCTAAATCAATATAGTAATATCGATTTTAGGGTTACTCCTCTCGTTGAGCAGGAGAACAGAAATCGATTTTAAGACCCCTTAAAATCAATTTTAAGTGCCTTGTAGTGTGGATGGGTACAGCGTTAAATCTACAGCGTTAAATCGATTTAACGCTGTTTAAATCGATTTAACGCTGTAGTGTGGACCACTGTACATCTTCTGCAGATGCTAGCAAGAGGCAACAAAGGGGAATGGGGCCCCGATCACTCTACCAGCCTGTGGATTATCTCTATATGTATGAGCCAGACCCATGGCCTGCATCTCAAGAGAGAGAGAGAGCACTAGGACTTTATTGTGCTTGGCTCCTGGATGAGTGCACTTGTGTTTTTCTCCTGTACCCTCCAGATAGCTCAGTTTTTGCCCTCATCCCCTTTTATTTCAGGTAACACTTCCTTCTTAGAAACAGCAGGTGGCTCTGTGCACTCTACCCCTGTCAGATAGTCCAACCACTGATTTACCACAAGCTAGGGGTGGACAGCTGTTCACTGCTTCATCCTTTGCAAATGATGCTTCTGCTTAAAATTGAAAACCATTCAGAACACAGTGCCACTCTAGTCTGCCTCAGAGGTATTAAGAACTACAGATACAATTAAAAGATGTTTAATGGGTGTGAGCACGTTACAACTCCCGTGTTATTTTTGCTCCACTCACTGTAGTGACTTCCCATCTGTTTCTGGATGCTACTATGAAGCTTTGATTTTAGCCTTGTATGGCTTCCAACCTAGCTACCAACAGGCTTTTGATATTTCCCTTTATGCCATGATTGTGGCTGAAATGAGGGTGCTGACAGTTCCTAGGTGCGACAGAGTCTGGATGTTTTTGAAGAAGGGAATCTAGCTGTGAAATTTACTGTATCTGGAGGTATGGAGCAGAGCTTCCAAGGCAGAATGCAAGGCCAATGAATGGCTCTAAACGAAGGCACACGTTATGATTAGTGAGTTTCAAACTAGTGGTGAATTTTATTTTGAAGCCTGTAATGGGCCCAGATGACAGTTGTCAGAACACTGTGCCACTCTAGTCTGCCTCAGAGGTATTACCAACCACAGATACAATGAAAAGATGTTTAATGGGTGCGAGCATATTACGACTCCCGTGTTACTTTTGATGACAGTTATTTACATTCTGGTAGCAAATTTTCAGTTAAATAAAACAGGGTCTTTTGGGATTTTGCTTTCTTGTCATTCACATTATTCCTTCAGTTTTTCCTCCTATGTCTTTGCCTCAGTCTTGTCCAGGATATGCTCTCAGACTCATTTTTTCTAGCATTAGATTTTAGTTCAATTTTTTCTGCCCAAAACATTCTTTTTGTTCTCTTTCTTTCAGCTAATGTCTATTTTCTCCTTGAGTATTATTTTTATTCCGAAGTTTTCCCCTTTCATTTGGTATACCTCCTTGGACATTTTTCAGTCTACTTAGCCTCCTCACTCCTTCCATGCTTTCATCTCCCTCAGGGAAGAAGGGACATTGTAAGGGGAAGGTTCTTATCTGCTCCTGGAGCCAGTTAACAGCCCTTTCCCTTGGTGGTGTATGAGGAAGAAAACATCAGCCTACTTGAGGAGAGTTGAAGCACTTGCACCCTCCATCAAAAAAAAGAGCCTTGAAAAGGAGAGAGAACACAAGCTAGCTGGAGTGCTCTCTTTTTCCTCAAGCTCCTTTCCCAGCCCATATCCATGGATGTTCTCTCCACCCAGCTCACCACAGTAGATTTGTACTTACCAAAAATCCCGCCCCCCCATCACTGTAGTAAAAGAGCTACAGAGTTGCTAGAGGCCCTGGTTTTGTGGTCTTATCTAGAGCCCATTGAAAACAATGGAAAGGGTCCTATTGAATTCAGTAAGCTTTGGATCAAGCAGCCTTGCAGGGGTAGGCAAAGTTAAGCAGTATGCTGGCTCCATTTTCATTTTCCCCCAGGCTTTCCTCAATGAGTCTAATTGTAGCCAGGTGGTCACCCTGCTCCTGCCCAGAGGGGTTAAAAACAGCCCTAGAGAGGGCTCTGGCTGGGGAAAGGCTGACTGGGGAAGCAGCCTCAGCTGGAGCCATGCCCCAATCAGGCTGCAGCTGGCCCTATAAAAGGGCTGCTAGGCTGGAGCTCAGAGAGTCTCTCTTTAGCAGTTGAGAGAGATGGGCCTGGCTACTGGGAGCTGAGCAGGGTACCTAGACTGGAGCAGGGTGGGGAAAGGCCAGAGGAGACGGGGAACTCCGGCCTGGAAAACACCCAGGCTGCAGGCCTTGCTAAAGGCCGGAAAAGGTACTGGGGTTGCAGAGGGCAGCCCTACAGTAGGCAAAGGCAGCAGGTCCAAACCCTACTTGCTGATGATGAGTAGCAATTACACTGCAGTCCACCCCAGTGAGCAAGGGCTAGACGGTGACTGGCAGTAGCCAAAAACTGAAGTGAGGTGAGGATAGGGGGTTAGGGGTTCAAGGGAAGCGGAGACCCAGTGAGACTGCGGGGTACTGCAGGGGGCAGAACTCTGAGAGAAGGGGCACTGGGGTCTGAGAGAGACACGGCGAGCCAGCAGCAAGGTGAGATATCGGCCTGTAGCGGGCACTGTGGAGGCTGGCGAGCTAATTCCTTGGATGATCAGCAGGGGGTGCTGCTGGGTGAGTTGTCGCCCCATTACACTAATCATGAGGATGAATGATTGGGTACTAGACCCATTGGACGAGAAGATTTTGACAGATCAGTAAAAGGCCAGGGACCACTACTGATAATGTTCTACTGATTATCACACTTGTTGCAGCAGCCAAAATTGTGGGCCTTTTTGTAGGTCTGTGCAGCTTAGCATGACTAAGCCAGGAGGGGAGGGTGTTTGGACCACCACAAGGGACCCTTTTGCTTGATCTTTGCCTGACCCTGCGCCCCTCCCTGAGGAAGTCTTCTTTGAATGTGTTGGGGTCTGTGTTCTAGGAGAAAAACAGAAGCTTATTTATATTTGCCTTCTGGGATGTATCTGTCAGGGCGTGAAGGCATGCAGACTCTGCAAGAACACATCTGGCTAATTAGTAATCTGAGGAAACTGCTTGCGAACAAGTTTTTGATTGATGTGTCATTATCTACTAACAAGAATAAATAAGAGGGAGAACATCTGGGTTAGTGGGATCTCTTCATGGACACAATTTAGGTCCCTAATGGCAGCTGAAAGACAGGCCAATCAGAAGGCTGCTGTTGTACTACTCAAGAGCCCCACCAAACTTTGGTAATTATTGAGGGTTGGGAGTGTTTTATTAACCTGTTGAGGACATAAGTGCTTGAGACTAAATAAAGTATAGCTTTAAGTGAGAGCACTCTTGTATTGTACTGTTTGTGCCAGTCATCTATCGGTTGGACAACAGTGTCTCTGTTGATTTATTTCCTGACACCACCTCACACAGAATAGTTATCAAGAGCTTTGGGTTGAATGAACCCTGGGTAACACCATGATGTACTCTCTGCCCTCCAGCAAACAGTCAGCCAACTTAGTGAGTCCAACTCACAGTGGCTTCAATCAACCTCACCACCACCAGAGGGTGACTAAACAGGTTTTTCTCCTCCTCAAAGCTCCCCTTGTTGACCAATTTGTGTGTCCTGAAAACCACAATTTAACCTGGGAGCCTGAACTTTTTAATTATCTGGCTCCACCCTTTGCCAGAGAAAATGGAAACTGCTCTGCAGCTCTAGAAAGATTAAGAAATAAAACTGACAAGAGGAAAACCTACTGGTTGGAATCTATGCTGCAGTGGATAAAGAGCGTCTGTCCTTTCCTTATTCCTACTCCCACAGACAAACTATTTCCCACCAAATTTGGTCAGCACTAGAGATACTGCTTCTTTTGGTCCTACCTGAATGTGATCTTCATGAATCAGAGTAAAAGCAGCAAAGAATCCTGTGGCACCTTATAGACTAACAGAAATTTTGGAGCATGAGCTTTCGTGGGTGAATACCCACTTCGTCACATGCATGTAGTGGAAATTTCCAGGGGCAGGTATCAGAGGGTTAGCCATGTTAGTCTGGATCTGTAAAAGCAGCAAAGAATCCTGTGGCACTTTATAGACTAACAGACGTTTTGGAGCATGAGCTTTCGTGGGTGAATACCCACTTCTTTAGATGCATGTGGTGGAAATTTCCAGGGGCAGTATATATATGCTAGCAAGCAAGCTAGAGATAACGAGGTCAGTTCAATCAGGGAGGATGAGGCCCTGTTCTAGCAGTTGAGGTGTGAAAACCAAGAGAGGAGAAACTGGTTCTGTAGTTGGCAAGCCATTCACAGTCTTTGTTTAATCCTGAGCTGATGGTGTCAAATTTGCAGATGAACTGAAGCTCAGCAGTTTCTCTTTGAAGTCTGGTCCTGAAGTTTTTTTGCTGCAGGATGGCCACCTTAAGGTCTGCAATAGTGTGGCCAGGGAGGTTGAAGTGTTCTCCTACAGGTTTTTGTATATTACCATTCCTAATATCTGATTTGTGTCCATTTATCCTTTTTCGTAGCGACTGTCCAGTTTGGCCGATGTACATAGCAGAGGGGCATTGCTGGCATATGATAGCGTATATTACATTGGTAGAGGTCCACCCCTCTGATACATGAATCAGAGTGCATATGCTACAGGCAGAACACTCCTTCATTTAGTAGAAGCCAGTCAGTGGTGCTTCACTAATAGGTTTAATTGCCCAAAATAGTTAAAGATGCCTTTCATTATTCAAGTGTGTCTGAAGAAGAGAACCAACTTGTTGTTGTTCCCTTTGGGGTTCTATACATAACAAGACTTGGTGTACCTTATGTTTCATTCCTGCTTACAGAATAACTTATGCTGTTTGGGTCTATTTCAGAGTAAGAAAAATAAGATGAGGCACAGTGTCTTCTTTTCTGCACACATTTCTTCTATAGTCAAATCAAAATCGTTCAAACCAAGCCAGTTTATTTTACAGGAGCTGAAATTTTAGCTATAATATTTTAATATTGCAGAAAAAATACTGAGGTGTTCTAAAAAATAAGGAAAATATGCAGTACTCACATGCCATAGTATGGCATGAGGACTAATGCCTGTGCCTTAAAGTTGAACATTATTAATGATTTCATACTAGGACAGATTTTTGTAAAGAAGCCTTTGAGTATTGTAAGTGAGAACAAGGTACTAGGGATTCTAACCAACAGCATGATGCCCACCACCTTATATATGGATTTTTCTTGTGAGGTAAATATATTTTTAATTCAAATATACTTTAAAAGCACAAATAGAATCTTTGTGTCGGAAGACTAATAAATTACTTGGGGGTCTCAAGAAAGATCACTTTATGGCACTGTTAGATGTTGCTGGGTTCCTTTTGTGCCTGTAGTCCACTGTTAAAGTCTTGACTAGAAATGGTATTCTTAGAGTTTTAATGGGAATTCAGGTGCATAAAACAGCAAACTATTAGTTCCGATTCAGTCACATGAAATATAAAGGCTGAAGTACTGTGCTCTGTTCAAAAGGAAATTGTTTCAGGGGTGACCAAAACAACAGCAAAGTGGTTTGCATTGTAGATAGATTTATGTTTTTCCTCTTAATGTGACGTGAGGTATGCCAGAAAAAATGCAGCAAATAGGGGATCCTATTCCTGTGAGGTGGAAAATGACTTCCTGGATACAGAAAGAAGATTGTCACTTAAAAGCCTCAAGTGCTGAATATTCTTTCAGAGGGAGCATTGTTTCTTTTGAGTTCAAGAGAGTATTAAGATGAAAAGGAGTTTCACAAATGTTTTAAAACAAAATAATACACATTTTGTGCTCTTTTTGAAAAGTTTTCCCACATAAGAACCTACAGCAATCCTTTCAAAGCCAAAGTCCTCAGTGCATTTAACATTTAGGATGTGCTACTTAAGACAAGTTGTGCAAGCTATTTCCAAAGAGATCTTGCATGGTATTTACACACACACACACTATAGAACTTTCTCCCTAGCTTATACTTATTTGTTATTTATCAAATCTCATTTGCTCTATCTGTAAGTGATATGTGACAAGGTAAAGGCATTTCAGCCATAAAAGTTTAACAGGTCCTTGCCTGTTCCCTGTGGCTTTTTGGGGCAAAGTATAAAAGGAGAAGGAAGTCTGTGGAAATCATTGCCCAAACGTTTACAGCTAATTTTCTTTCGTTTTGAAGAGTTTTGAAGATTATGCTTGGAGCTGTATTTCTCTTTCCAGGTGGGTAAAACTGTCCACCAGTTTACAGACCCACTCCCAAAAAGGTGCTTTAGAAACAGCACCTTTGGTAAGATTTTCAAAAGTGACTAGTGCTTTGGTGTTCCCAACCTGAGAGACCTGACAAGGTCTGATTTTCAGAAGGTAGATGCTCAGCATTTTTGAAAATGGAGTCCAGTTTGTCACCTCAAATTGAGAGCCTCTAATTTAAGGAACCCCAAATCACTAGTCACTTTTAAAAAAAAAATGGCCCTAAATACTACAGTGATAAGACCAAATGAAACAACTGATTCTACATTAAAATCTACATATGTTAGAAAATCTTTTGGAAAGCTGTTGAATTAGTTTGTATGCTTTGCTGTGCTATTTAAGGATAGCATGTGCCTTGAGCAACTGTTAAATTGCAGAATATTTATAACATTATCCAAGAGATACAGGGATATATTCTGAAGATACACATCAATATTTTATACATGCATATAATGTTATATATAGAACGTGTCTTAATCAGCAAGATATGATAAATTTACCACTTCCTGAGATTTTGAAAAGGATTTCTTCCTCCCCATATCTGTCAGTGTCCCTCAGGATTTCATCCTCCCTTCAGGTCAAATCATTGAATGACTGTACCCACTCTTGAGGATTCAGTTGCCAGCTCTATGCCAAGAGCTCCAAAAATCTGCCTCTTCATTTCACCTCTCCCACTCCATTCACTCCTGAGTCTGTAATTGTCTGACATCACAACTTAAATTTTCATGGTAGGAAAGGAACATCTATTTCTCTGCACCCCAAATCCAAAAACCAGCAGCTACTTCCTTCCTCCCTCCTTGCTAACTGAGAAGTCTAGTGTTCTTCTGATTAACCATCTAGTCCAACCCCCCGCTCAAAGCAGGACCAACCCCAATTAAATCATCCCAGCCAGGGCTTTGTCAAGCTGGAGCTTAAAAATCTCTGAGGATGGAGATTCCACCACCTCCCTAGGTAACCCATTGCAGTGCTTCACCACCCTCCTAGTGAAATAGTTTTTCCTAATATCCAACCTAGACCTCTCCCACTGCAACTTGAGACCATTGCTCCATGTTCTGCAACCTGCCACCCTAATCCTCCAATTTGTCTAGGTCACTTTGGACCCTATCCCTACACTCCAGCATTTCTACCTCTCCCCCTAGCTTAGTGTCATATGCGAACTTGCTGAGGATGCAATTCATCTCGTCATTCAGATCATTAATGAAGATGTTGAACAAAACCAGCCCCAGGACTGATCGTGGGCACTCCGCTTGATCCCGGCTGCCATTGATCACTACCCATTGAGCCCAACAATCTAGACAGCTTTCTATTCACCTTATAGTCCATTAGTTGAATTCATACATTTTTAACTTGCTGGCAAAAATATTGTGAGAGACTGTATCAAAAGCTTGGCTAAAGTCAAGATAAATCACATGCTCTGCTCTCCCCATATCCACAGAGCCAGGTATCTCATCATAGATGGCAATCAGATTGGTGAGGCAAGACTTGTCCTTGGTGAATCCATGTTGATCACCCTCCTCTCCTCTAGGTGCTTCAAAATGGATTTCTTGAGGAACTGCTCCATGATTTTTCCAGGGGCTGAGGTGAGGCTCACCAGTCTGTAGTTCCCCAGATTCTTCTCCTTCCTTTTTAAAAGATGGGCATTATATTTGCCTTTTTCCAATAGTATGGGACCTCCCCCAATCACCACGAGTTTTCAAAGACAATGGCAATGGCTCTGCAATCACATCAGCCAACTCCTTCATCACTCTCGGATGCATTAGATCTGGCCCCATGGACTTGTGCATGTCCAGCTTTTCTAAATAGTCCTTAACCTGTTCTTTCACCACTGAGGGCTGCTCACCTCTTTCCCATACTGTGTTGCCCACTGCAGCAATCTGGGAGCTGATCTTGTCTGTGAAGACCGAAGGGGAAGAAAAAAAAAGCATGGAGTACTTCAGCATTTTCACATCATCTGTCACTAGGTTGCATCCCCCATTCAGTAAGGGTCCCACACTTTCCCTGACCACCTTCTTGTCGCTAACCTACCTGTAGAAACCCTTCCTGCTACCCTTCATATCCCTTGCTAGCTGCAACTCCAATTGTGCTTTGACCTTCCTGATTACACTCCTGCATGCTTGAGCAATATTTGTATACTCCTTCATAGTCATCTGTCCAAGTTTCCACTTCTTGTAAGCTTCCTTTTTATGTTTAAGCTCACTGAAGAATTCTCTGTTAAGCCAAGCTGGTCACCTGCCATATTTGCTATTCTTTCTACACATTAGGATGATTTGTTCCTGCACCCTCAATAAGGCTTTTTTAAAATACAGCCACTTCTCCTGGATGCCTTTCCCTCTCGTATTAGCCTCCCAGAGGATCCTGCGTATTAGATCCCCGAGGGAGTCAAAGTCTGCTTTCCTTTCTTCCTTTTGTCAGGATCCTAAACTCAAGCATCTCATGGTCACTGCTGCCCAGGTTGCCACCCACTTCTACTTCCCCTACCAATTCTTCCCTGTTTGTGAGCAGCAGGTCAAGAGAAGCCCCTAGCTGGTTCCTCCAGCACTTACACCAGGAAATTGTCCCCAACACTCTCCAAAAACTTCCTGGATTATCTGTGCATTCAGGTTCTTCATACTCCCCTTTGTGCACCGAATACTGTTTGTGACTAAGCATTTCTCTTCTAGACAATAAAGTATGGGTAGTTCCAGTGTACATCTTAATTCTGCCCAGGAGACTATGGACATGTCTAAACTACAGCTCTAAATCAATCTATGTTAGGTCAATTTACAGCCACTTCAGAAATTACTGGGTGGCTGAAGTCAATACTACAGTTCTTCTGTTGGTGGTGCATGTCCTCACCAGGAGCGCTTCCGCTGACTCAAGAGGGGCAGTGTGGAGGGTTGAGAGTCCGGGCTCTCAGCTCTGTGCAGCATCCTGCCGAGAGCCTAGCTGTGCCCCGCTGCCCTTCGGCTCTCTGCTCCCCGCTCCTATGGGGCAGCCACGCAGGCTTCTCACCTACCAGAGCAGGAAGCAGGGAGCCTCTAGGTAGCGGCCCGACTACGAGTGGGGAGCTGGGAACAGCTGAGCTTTAGCTGCTCATCTTTCTTGTCAATTTCACACCTTCCTCATGAAATTGACAAGACACCCAACAGCTCATGTAAGTAACGCAGGGTCTACACAGACTAGTGTCACGCTAACTACACTGACATACGTGTTACACCTCTCGTGGAGGTGGAGTAATTATGTCTGGGTAGTAGGGAACTTACATCAGCAGGACAATGCTGTAGTGTATACAATGACATGATCAGGTCAACTTAAACTGCCTTACATCAACCTAACTGTGTAACATAGGCCAGACCTGTGAGAGCCTCACTAAAAGCTGCTTTATTTGGCTTAGTCATCTGTTCCATTTTGCTAATTTTGGAAATGGATGAATTCCAGCCCTCCCATCAAAAAAAAAAAAAAAAAAAAGATCAGGAATCTGACTTTGGTGATCTAGGAAACTGGAAAGAATAAATATTAATTGCTCCCAAAAAAGAGTATCTAATCTTCCTCTGCAGACCTTTGCACTATGGAGACTCAGTTACAGTGGGTTTGCTTTGCTGGTAAGAAGAGTCAGTGTATTTCCTGTTGCATAGAAACTAGATTTCTGAGGATGTGAACAAAAGTATCTTTGGGGGTCACTGGTTGTATATGCTGAAGGAGGAACTCTCACAGCTACTGTTTTATGCTACATTATTCATTTTCAAAGAAAACAGCAAAAGTGTTCCTGCTGCGTGTATATTTATACAGAAACCCAGCAGCATACATGTGGGTGCATTCCTGGGTCATTAAAAAGACATTAGTAGCCTGATAAATCCTATTATTTTTATTGCATTATTCCATAATATTACAGTACATTTTTATACTGAAGGACAAGAACAGAAATAAAGATATTCAAAGCCAAACCCAACAACTACCTTCATCAGCAATGGTTCAATTTCAGTGGCTTTCTTGATATAGATGAATTATTAGGATGGAAAACCAATGAATTCCAAAATGGGGTTAAGCTTTGGAGGCATGATAGAAATGGATAAACTGAATATCCAGCCAGACCACTTTAAGGACCTCACTAGAGATCAACCTGGGTAGTGCTCAATCTCTAAAGAGGCTGTGCCCCTTAGGGTTTGCTATGCTGATGATCTGCACCACATTAGATATTTAAGCTGCGATTTTCAAAGGAGCCTAATGGAGGTAGGTGCACAAATGCTGTTGAAATTCATTGGGATTTGAATGTCTTGGAAGCCCCTTTCCTTATCCTTGCCTTATTCTAGTAACTGGTTGGGACAAGAGCCTTTTTTCATATTACTGTATAAATATTAATCAAAATTTTCAAATGTGGGTGTCTAAAGTTAGGCATCCAAGTATGAACATTCTGGCCATTGTGTAATGACTTGTTTTTACTATACAGAGTAACTTGTCACAATGTACTTAATACAGTTGTTGATAAAGTGTATGGACCTCACACTCTGGTTTGTTATGAAATATACTCAGGAGCCCAAATAACCAATGTCAGTCAGGGTTAATATAGTACAGGAAAATATTTCTTTTTCCATAAAACCTATCTCATGCAGTGATGTTACATTCACTGTGCACAGAAGCCATGCTCCCCAAGTTACACAATTTCAGATGGTAATATTTGTATGACGATTGTACAAGTTACACATCTCTTTACATGGCATTAAAATCCAACCCACTGGTCTGTCCCAGTGCCCCAACTTTGTTTTGGACACTAACATTCCAGGTAGAGGTCTGTGAAGGGACTTCCCTAGCTTGTACTAAAACATACAATCATTCTATCTGCTTATGCCAAATGCTTACTTCAGCAAATGCAAGGAGTTATGGGATACTTTAGCATAAATGAACTGGATTATGGTATAGGCCAGTTTAGGTTAAGTCATACACTTCAAGGTCAGAAGGTACCATTATGATCATCTACTCTGACCTCCTGCACAATGCAGGTCACAGAATCTCACCCACCCATTCCTGTAACAAACCCCTTACCTATGTCTGAGTTATTGAAGTCCTCAAATTGTGGTTTGAAGACCTCAAGCTGCAGAGAATCCTCCAGCAAGTGACCCGTGCCCCATGCTGCAGAGGAACGCAAAAAACCTCCATGGCCTCTGCCAATCTGCCCTGGAGGAAAATTACTTCCTGACCCCATATATGGTGATCAGTTAAACCCTGAGCATGTGGGCAAGACTCACCAGCCAGCACCCAGGAAAGAATTCTCTGTAGTAACTCAGATCCCACCCCATCTAACATCCCATCACAGACCACTGGGCATACTTACCTGCTGATAATCAAAGATCAATTACCAAATTAATTGCCAAAATCAATGGAACAATAGTAGTGCTTAATGATATTGGTGCTTAATGCATACTAATATGGTGCAGATATATATATATAGATGGGGCAAGGCCAGATGGCTACAGTAAAATACTGAGAAACAGGTATGTTAGCCCCAGGCTAAACAAATCCCTAGGACCCTTGTAACCAAATGGCAGTTGCTCTAGGTTAATCAAGGCACCTGGGGCCAATTAAGATCTTTCTAGAAGGCAGTGGAGATAGCTACTTTAATTAGAACACCTGCAGCCAATCAAGGCAGGCTAATCAGGGCACCTAGGTTTAAAAAGGAGCTCACTCCAGTCAGGCAGAGAGGAGCAGGGATGTGTGTGAGGAGCTGGGAGCAAGAAGGCAAGGAGCTGAGAGAGAGAGAGAGAGAGAGAGAGAGAGAGAGAGAGAGAGAGAGAGAGAGAGAGAGAGAGAGAGAGAGAGAGAGAGAGAGAGAGTACTGCTGGAGGATTGAGGAGGACAAGCATTATCAGACACCAGGAGGAAGGTCCTGTGGTGAGGATAAAGAAGGTGTTTGGAGGAGGTCATGGGGAAGTAGCCCAGGGAATTGTAGCTGTCATGCAGCTGTTTACAGGAGGCACTATAGACAGCTGCGATCCACAGGGCCCTGGGCTGGAACCCGGAGTAGAGGGTGGGCCTGGGTTCCCCCCGCAAACCTCCCAATTCCTGATCAGACACAGGAGGAGTGGACCCAGACTGTGGGCTCCACAAGAGGGGAAGATCACTGAAGTGAGCAAATCTGCCAATAAGCGCAGGACCTAGCAAGGTAGGAGGAACTTTGTCACTATATATATATATATAGGTGCTAGCCAGCACATATTAGTCACCACTGTGCTATTTCACATCTTCTTCCTTAGTTAGGGTGACCAGATGTCCCGATTTTATAGGGACAATCCCAATTTTTGGGTCTTTTTCTTACATAGACTCCTATTACCCCCGACCCCTGTCCTGATTTTTCACACTTGTTGTCTGGTCATCTTATCCTTAATCCATGCTATCCATAAAACTGAACAAAAATGCTATATATACTGTATCCTTTTCTCTCATTGTATTTCTGTGCAAGAGGCCTGATCCAACACAAAATGAAATCAAAGGAAAGACAGTTGTCGATTTCAGTGGCAGTTAAATGGCTAAATTACAAATGTGAAAGATGTACACAGCTTGCCCATTTTGAAGCAAAGAAGTCAAAAGTGATTTCATTTTTAAACAAAATTTTCTTGAGGCTGTTGGAGAATGATACTGAGATACTCTGCATATAATTTAAAATCCAAATTGTCTTCATTATTGTTTCAACTTGGTTACTGTGTAAGTACAGAAACATTTTATTAATCATATGCACAGGAACATCTTAATGAATCATATTATACACCCTAATGAGGTGTCATGTCAAAGATTTATCTTAAAAGCTTTGAAAGATCCAAAATGTTTCAGCTGTTTTTTTTTTAAAAGAAAGATGGCCCAATTGGATTCTTTGATGGGGTTCTTGTGACCTATTTAATGTGTGTAAATAATTACATGAGACTAATTTCTCCAACCAGCAGTTACGTTGTATTTCATCATATCAACTCAAGGACTTATAGCCCTTTAACTCCTTTTCTGCAGGCAGGAGATGTCATGTTCCCAAGACCTCAGTGGTTTTCATTGCCTGCATCCAAGGAGAAATGCTGAAGTGACAGGACTTCTCATTAACGCTGGCAACAGGATGGTGACAATACTGACAACCAAAGAAAACATCAGTGAACCAAAGGCTGACAGGAATGTGTGGCGTCTGCATGACGGTGAGGGATTTAAAAATTAAGTGTGTCTTGGAAGGTTTTGCGGAAGACATGGAATGAAAGGGGGTGTTATGACACCTGAGGTGAGTCTCCCTTTCATCCTCTTCAATTCATTCACAGTCCTATTGGTTGAATTGAAGTATTTTTACAGTATTTTTCATCCACAAATCGCAATGTACTTTACAAAGAATTAGTATCACTATTTCACAGATGAGAAAAAGGAGGGAAAAGGGTGCCTGATCTTCAGGTTCCTTCAATGGAACTATACCATTTTTACATCAGGTGAGGATCTGGCTGAGAGTATTTAAGTAACTTGCCCAAAGACAAACAGCAAATCAGTGGCAGACTCAGGAATAGAATTTAGGTCTCTTGCTTCCAGTCTTATGCCCTGTACACTGGATCGCATTGCCTTAAGCTCAATGCCAGAATATATTTTCAGGTAAGGGGCACAGACAAATCTGAGGTAGCATATGATGCAGAGCAGGATATGAAAAAAATAATGAAACAGGCAAGACCATACTAGACAGAAGATAGTATGTTATTGATTTTCCTTTTAATTTATGATGTGCAAACAGAATAAAGCCCACACTAGTGATATATAAACTTGGCGCTTTAAAAAAAAAGCCAATTTCACAAAGCTGAAAACAATTATGAGTCAAATCATATGAGAGGAAGAATTCAATTGGAAAAATGTCAATGATAACTGGTAATTGTTTAAGAATACTTTACCAGATGCCAAAAATCCACAATTGAGGAAGGAGGCCATTTTGGTTAAAAAATGAACTGGTTTGGAGGGGAAGCTATAAATATATATAATAACTGACAAAAAGGGGACATTGGTAGTAATGAATATAAATCAGAAGCAAGGAATTGTAGAAAGTTTCTCAGGGAAGCAAAAAGTCACAAGGAGAAATCTATGGCCAGCAGAGTTAAAGACTGTGGCAGGGCTTGACTCACTGCTGTGGAACCTGCTGCTGGCTGTCCAGGGGATAAGCTTAATTTGCCAGTGCGCCCTCATCTGGTGGTGTCCCACTGTTACTTCTGTTCCTGTATCCACGTCTCTTCCAAGGACTGTAGCATCTTCTTCAGCAACACTGCCCTCAGGCTGTGCCACAGGCTGCTGCAAACTGCCATCTGCTGTCCACTTCCCTTCAGTGGCTAACTGCAGTCCATTGTCTGGCCACTTCCTTCAGTGGCCAAATGCAGTCCATTATTCCAGGGCCACCTCCCATGTGGCTCCAGCACCCTCCTTGCCCTTATGTCAGAAGATCAGTCTGTAAACATCAAGAAGCCAGTTAGGAGCTGTCCCTTGCTCACTTGGCTTCTGCTGGCAGCACTGCTCTGTCCAGGGTGCTGGCAGTTCTCTCAGCCCTTCACGGATTCAGTCCTTCCTCCCTGGACTTTCAACAGAGAAAAGACGGTTACTCACCTTTGTAACTGTTGTTCTTCGAGATGTGTTGCTCACATCCATTCCAGTTAGGTGTGCGCGCCGCGCGTGCACGCTCGTCGGAAACTTTTTACCCTAGCAACTCCAGTGGGCCGGCAGGTCGCCCCCTAGAGTGGAGCCACCATGGCGCTCGATATATACCCCTGCCGGCCCACCCGCTCCTCAGTTCCTTCTTGCCGGCTACTCCGACAGTGGGGAAGGAGGGCGGGTGTGGAATGGATGTGAGCAACACATCTCGAAGAACAACAGTTACAAAGGTGAGTAACCGTCTTTTCTTCTTCGAGTGATTGCTCACATCCATTCCAGTTAGGTGAATCCCAAGCCATACCTAGGCGGTGGGGTCGGAGTGAGAAGTCGCGGCATGGAGCACTGCAGATCCGAAGGCCGCGTCCTCTCTTGACTGCTGGACCAGGGCGTAGTGGGAAGCAAAGGTGTGGACCAATGACCAGGTCGCTGCCCGACAGATTTCCTGGATGGGCACACGGGCGAGGAAAGCCAGCGACGACGCCTGCGCCCTGGTAGAATGCGCAGTCACACGGCCCGTAGGAACGTGGGCCAGCTCATAGCAGGTCCTGATACAGGACGTTACCCATGAGGATAACCTCTGCGAGGAAATGGGAAGCCCCTTCATGCGGTCCGCTACTGCCACGAAAAGCTGGGGGGATTTGCGGAACGGTTTGGTCCTCTCCACATAGAACGCGAGAGCCCTACGGACATCAAGCGAGTGGAGCTGTTGCTCCCTGCCTGAAGAGTGAGGTTTCGGGAAAAAAACCGGGAGGAATATCTCTTGGTTGACGTGGAAGGCTGAGACCACCTTGGGGAGAAAGGCAGGGTGTGGCCTCAGCTGCACCTTATCTTTATGGAAGACTGTATACGGGGGGTCTACCGTGAGAGCCCGGAGTTCCGACACCCGTCTAGCTGAGGTGATAGCTACTAGAAAGGCAGTCTTCCAAGAGAGATAGAGTAGGGAGCAAGTAGCTAACGGCTCGAAGGGGGGCCCCATGAGCCGAGACAACACCAGGTTAAGATCCCAGGTCGGGGCAGGGAGTCGGACGTTAGGGTACAAACGTTCCAGCCCCTTCAGGAATCTAGTCACCGTCGGGTGAGAAAAAACGGAGCGGCCATCCCCACCGGGGTGAAAGGTGGAGATGGCTGCCAGGTGGACCCACAAGGACGATATCGCCAGGCCCTGTTGTTTGAGGGACCAAATATAGTCTAAAATATTGGCCACCGAAACTTCCATCTGGCGGAGACCTTTCTCCACGCACCAACAGGAGAAACGCTTCCACTTGGCCGAGTATGTCGCTCTAGTGAAAGGCTTCCTGCTGCCCAAGAGTACCTCCCGTACCGGGGTGGAGCAACGCAACTCAGAACTGGTCAGCCACGCAGGAGCCACGCCGCTAGGTGCAGCGACTGGAGGTCCGGGTGACAGAGAGTTCCGTGTTCCTGGGTGATCAGGTCCGGGTGAAGGGGCAGGGGAACTGGGTAGGCTATGGCCAGGTCCAGCAACATGGGGTACCAATGCTGTCTGGGCCACGCCGGGGCTACCATGATCACGCGGGCCCTGTCCCTGCGCACCTTCAGAAGGACCCTGTGGACCAGCGGGAACAGGGGGAACGCGTAGAACAAGTGGGTCGTCCACGGAATAAGGAAGGCATCCGCTATAGACCCGGGTTCCCTGCCCTGAAAAGAGCAGAACGCCTGGCATTTCCTGTTCCCCCCGGACGCGAAGAGGTCCACACGGGGACAACCCCACCTCTGGAAGATCGAGAGGGCGACCTCCAGGCGAAGGGACCACTCGTGTGAGAGGAAGGAACTGCTCAGGCGGTCCGCCAGCGTGTTCCGTACTCCGGGGAGGAAGGAAGCCGTGAGGTGAATGGAGTGGGCTACACAAAAGTCCCAGAGTTGCATCGCCTCGTGACATAGGGGAGAGGATCTGGTGCCGCCCTGCTTGTTGATATAGTACATGGTCGTCGTGTTGTCGGTAAACACCGCGACACAACGACCCCGAAGCTGGTGACAGAACGTTTGACAAGCAAGGCGGACCACTCTCAACTCCCGCATGTTGATGTGCAGCTTCACCTCCTGCGGGGACCACAGGCCCTGTGTTCTCAGGGATCCCAGGTGGGCCCCCCAGCCGAGATCTGAGGCATCCGTCGTTAGGGACACCGAGGGCTGGGGTGGGTGGAATGGGAGCCCCGCACACACTACGGACTGGTCTAGCCACCAGCTGAGAGAATCCAACACCCCCTGGGGGATTGTGATCAGCATGTCTAGTGGTTGCCTTGCTGGCCGGTAATGTGCGATGAGCCACGACTGGAGGGGCCTCATGCGGAGCCGAGCGTAACCGGTCACAAATGTGCATGCTGCCATGTGGCCTAACAGGGTTAGACATGTCCGTATTGATGTTAAGGGGGCTGCCCGCAATCGCTGAACGATCGCCTACAACGCCTGGAACCTTGGCAACGGCAGAAGGGCCCTGGCCACGGTGGAGTCCAGGACGGCCCCAATGAACTCCACCCTCTGCGCGGGGAGCAGGGTGGACTTGTCCACGTTGATCATGAGGCCCAAGGTAGCAAACAGGCCGGTGTTCCTGCGGACGTGGCTGCAAACCTGTAGCTCCGACGTGCCCCGAATTAACCAATCGTCTAGGTAAGGGAACACGTGGATACAACTGCGCCGAAGATGTGCCACAACGACGGCCATGCATTTTGTGAATACCCTCGGAGCCGTAGAAAGGCCAAATGGGAGGACTGCAAATTGGTAGTGAAGGCGGCCCACCACGAATCGAAGGAAACGTCTGTGGTGTGGCCATATGGCAATGTGAAAATAAGCGTCCTGCATGTCGAGGGCGGCATACCAGTCTCCCGGATCCAGGGATGGGATAATGGTCCCCAGGGATACCATGCGGAACTTCAACTTCACTAGGTACTTGTTGAGCTCTCGCAGGTCGAGGATAGGCCTGAGGCCTCCTTGGCCTTGGGGATCAGAAAGTAGCGGGAATAAAACCCCTTGCCTTTCTCGTTTTCCGGAACCGCCTCTATAGCTCCTTTGTCGAGGAGCGTCTGTACCTCCTGCCGAAGGAATTGCTCGTGAGAGGGGTCCCTGAAGAGGGACGAGGAAGGGGGGCGGGAGGGAGGAAATGATACAAACTGCAGGTGGTATCCCGTCTGCACCGTGCGTAAGACCCAGCGGTCCGATGTTATTTGGGTCCACGCCGGGAGGAAAAACGAAAGGCGGTTGGAAAACGGGGGGGAAGGATCCGTGGGGGAAACTGTTATTGCGCCCTCGGGCGCACCTTCAAAACGAAGGCTTGGGCCCAGGCGGGGGCTTGGAGGAGCTTTGATTCTGCCCCCCTTGGTTCCCCGACTGTCTACGCCTTCCATTCCTGCCGGGGCGCCTATTAAGGTCCTGCCGCTGGCGGAACTGGGGGTATGGCCTACGCTGCTGTTGCTGCTGCGGCCGGAAGGGTCTGCGCTGCGTTCCCGGCGTGTGCATCCCGAGGGAGCGCATAATGACCCGATTGTCTTTAAGACTTTTCAGTCTGGGGTCTGTCTTTTCTGAAAACAGGCCCTGGCCTTCAAACGGGAGGTCCTGGATGGTGTATTGGAGCTCCGGTGGAAGGCCAGAAACCTGAAGCCAGGAGATGCGGCGCATCGTTACCCCCGAGGCGAGGGTACGGGCAGCCGAGTCTGCAGCGTCCAAAGAGGCCTGTAACGAGGTTAGTGCAACCTTCTTGCCCTCGTCAAGAATCGCCGCGAATTCTTGACGAGCCTCTTGTGGCAGCAGCTCTTTAAACTTGTCCGCTGCCACCCATGAGTTAAAAGCATAGCGGCTAAGAAGGGCTTGCTGATTTGAAACCCTGAGCTGAAGGGCCCCAGCCGAATAGACCTTGCGGCCGAGGAGGTCCATACGCCTGGCCTCCTTGGATTTGGGGGCTGGGGCTTCCTGTCCGTGGCGCTCCCTCTCGTTCACTGACTGCACCACCAGGGAACACGGTGTCGGGTGAACGTGGAGGTACTCGTAGCCCTTGGAGGGGGCCATGTACTTCCTTTCGATGCCCCTCGCAGTAGGGGGGATGGAGGCCGGTGACTGCCAGATTGTATTGGCGTTGGCCTGGATCGTCCTAATGAAGGGTAAGGCGACCCTGGTGGGAGCATCGGATGAAAGGATGCTGACGACGGGGTCCTCGATCTCAGAGACCTCCTCGGCTTGCAGGCTCAGATTCTGTGCTACTCGCCTAAGGAGGTCTTGGTGTGCCCTGAGATCTAGCGGAGGAGGGCTATTGGAGGAAGTGCCAGCCACCGCTTCGTCGGGAGAGGAGGATGAGGAGACCTCTGGCAAGAAAGTGTCCAGTGGGGGGTCCCCCTCAGCCCTCGCCTCTGTCTCAGGAGCAAGACCAGGGTCTTGCTGCTTTGATCCTTCCTCTCCATCAGGGGAGGGAGGGGGGCGAGACAACGATGCCTCTGGCACCCTGTGCTCCGCCGTTGCAGGCCTAGCAGGAAGCTGTTGGGGGCCCTGGGCTTGATGGTACGCCCAGGGTGTCCAAAACCCCCACTGCTGCGGACCCTGGTCCTGTTGCGGAGGGTCCTGGAATAATGCCGCTTGTCTGTCGGTGCCCAGCGCATATACGCTGTCCGCTTGTGATGACACCGACGGCTGTCTGGAAGGCCATGGCGGGGCCGACCGCGGCTGATAAGAGTCTCCGCGGTCCGGCACCGAAGATCTTCTCGGTGCCGGGGATCGGTACCGGGAGTCATACTGGCGCCGGGATCGGGACCGAGTTCTGTCTCGGTGCCGGGATCGGGACCGGGACCTGCCACAGACGCGGTGCCGGGAGGTCGACCGGGACCGGGACCTGCCACCAGCTCGGTGCCGGGAGGTCGACCGGCGCGCTGAATGATGGTGAGACTGGCTCCTAGAGTCACAGTGCCGGTATCGACGGCTGGAGTCAGACCATGACCGTCTGGAGGTCGATCGGCGCCGCGAGTGCGACCGGTACCGCCGAGGGGAGCTGTGCCGGGACTGCGAGCGGCGGCGGGATCTCGAGTGACCGTGGCGTCGGGACCTCGATCGCGAGCGTGAGTCCCGAGACGGCGCCGTCATCATGGGCTTGCCCCTAGATGCTACCCGCACCGGAGGTACTGGGGGTGGCGGCTGAGTTGACTCAGTCAGGGCAATAAGGTCCCGTGCCGAGGCGAAGGTCTCCGGAGTGGATGGGACCAATAGCTCAACCCCAGATCTTATGGGGGAGCTCGGCGGTACCGGACTCGATGGACCCACCGGGCCCGGAGTCGACGGTGCCGGTAGCGCCGCGGCAGATGTCGATGCCGGGCGCTCCATTCGAGTCTGCCTGGCTGGAGTTGCAGACGTTGATGGTCTCGTTTCTGCACCCGGTGCCGGGGAAGGTCGGTGCCGGGGAGTCTTTCCGGTGCCGGTGCGATCCGGTGCCGGCGTAGAGATCACGGCCTGCGAAGCTGCTGGGTCAAGTGCCGCTTCCATTAGGAGAGTCCTGAGTCTCTGGTCTCTCTCCTTCTTTGTTCTGGGCTTAAAAGCCTTGCAAATGCGGCACTTGTCCGACCTGTGCGATTCCCCCAGGCACTTTAGACACGCGTCGTGAGGGTCGCTGGTTGGCATAGGCTTTTTACAGGCCGCACATTGCTTAAAGCCCGGCGAACCAGGCATGAGCCCGGTGCCGGGTGCCGGGAAGGGCTACAGCCCAGACCGGCGAACAACTATGTACAAAATTATTTACACTACAAACTAATTAACTAACTATACTTAACCACTAACTAACAACGGTAGTAACAACGGTAGTAACAAGGAGAGCTAGGGACGTGGAGGACAGCAATGCCGCGCTCCACAGTTCCAACGACCGACACGGCGGTAAGAAGGAACTGAGGAGCGGGTGGTCCGGCAGGGGTATATATCGAGCGCCATGGCGGTGCCACTCTAGGGGGCGACCTGCCGGCCCACTGGAGTTACTAGGGTAAAAAGTTTCCGACGAGCGTGCACGCGCGGCGCGCACACCTAACTGGAATGGATGTGAGCAATCACTCGAAGAAGAACTGCATCATGCTGCCCTGCAGCTCCCTTTTTATAGGGGCCTCCTTTGCCCTGATTGGCTGCTCCCTTCAGCCCTGATTGGCTGTCTTCCTAGGGCTGCTTTTAACCCCTTTTCTGCCAGTGTGGAGCAGACACCCTATCACAAAGACAATACATTTTAAAAGTATATCAGGAACAACAAGAATCTTGACAATGCTACTGGTCCATCAGTAGATGGAAATGGTAGACATAAATAATAAAGCAGAAAAGATAGAAGTGTTCTGTAAATTTCTCTTCTGTGTTTGGGGAAAAAGCAGATACCTCTGGAATGGAGAAAGTGTTATCTCAGAAAGATGTTAAACAGCAGCTAATAAAGTTAGCCATTTTAAAAGCAGGTCCAGATAACTTGCATCAGAGAGTTTTAAAAGAGCTGGCTGAGGATCTAACTGGATCATTAATGCTGATTTTCAATAAATCTTAGAACACCAGGGAAGTTCAAGCATATTGGAAGAAAGTTGATGTACCAATATTAAAAAGGGGTAAATGGGATTACCTGGGTAATTATAAGCCTGTCAGTCTGACATTGATCTTGGACAAGAGAGAGCCATAATTAGGGATTTTAGTGCCCAGGGTGAGCAAACATATTTCCACCCCCAGAGGCAATGTGGGAGGGGACACAGGGTCACTTGCTCCTGCCCACCTTGATTTCTACCTTGCATTTAGCACAGAGGTTTTCCAACCATCACCTCTGCCAGGAGCTAGCAGATCAGAAGCTAGTGGGAGCCACTTGGGCCCTGACTCTATGTGTTGTGGGAGCTGTGGCACTGGATGGCTGCCTACCAGCCCTCCTGTCCTGCTTCCTGAGCTGGGCCGCCTCAGCATGGCCAGGCACTCTCCAGGCAGGACGAGCGGCACAGCTCTGAGCTGTGCTCCTGATGTGCTCTTGCCTTTCCCCTGAAGGAGCCCCATACCAGCTGGTGATTCCCCCTGGAGCTGCAGAGCCAGGAGCTCCATGGCAGTAGCGAGCAAGCATTTCAGGGAGCATCTCATAGCAGGGACTGAGGCAGGGGATGGCTCCATGGGGTGTTGCTGGCTGGACTCCTTTGTGGGAGAGGCAAGGCTCGGAGCTGTGCCACCTACTCTGCCTGGGGAGTGCCTAGCCATGCAGATGCAGCCTGGCATGGGGAGCAGGGAGGGCTACTTGGCAGCTGACCTGCGTCCCAGCTTCCACAACACAGAGATCCATGGGCCCTAACAGGCCAGGGTGGGGGGCTCCCACCAGCTTCCAATCTGCCAGCTCCTGACAGGAGGCAACTGTTTTAAAACTATTGATGCCCCACAGTTTGAAAACCTCTGTGCTAAATGGAAGGCAGAAATATGGGGGGCACATGACCCTGCATGCTCCACCACGCTGCCCCATTTTTCCATGCCTCAGGCTGTTGGACCACTCGCCCCACTCTAGTTACAATCCTGAGGCAAGATAATGGAGCAGCTAATATGACACTCAATTAATACAGAATTAAAGGAAGGAATATATTTAACATCAATCAACATAGGTTTATGGAAAATAGATCCTGTCAAACTAACTTTTTTTTAATAAAATTAGAAGTTTGGTTGATAAAAGATATAGTGTTGATGTAGAACTATACTTAGACTTCTCAAGGCATTTGACTTGGTACCACAAGACATTTTTTATAAAAAGCTAGAAAGATATAAAATTAACATGGTACACAAAAAATGAATTAAAAACTGGCTAACTAATAGGTCTCAAAATGTAATTAAGAAAGAAGACTCATTATCAAATGGGTGTGTATTGGTTCTTGGCCCTAAGCTATTTAACATTTTTATAAATGACTAGGAAGAAAACACAAAATCATCACTGGTAAGATTTGCAGATGACAAAAATTGTGGGAGTGGTAAAAAATGAACAGGCCGGGTCACTGATTCAGAGCAATCTGGATTGCTTGGTGAGCTGGGCTGAAGCAAACAATATGCATTTTAATAAGGCTAAATGTAAAAGTACACATCTAGGAACAAAGAATTTAGGCCATATTTACAGGGTGAGGGACTCCATCCTGGGAAGCAATGACTCTGAAAAGATTTGGGGGTCATGGTGGATAATCAGCTGAACATGAGCTTCCAATGTGATGCTGTAGCCAAAAGGGAGAATTACATCCTTAAAAAGAACAGGAGTACTTGTGGCACCTTAGAGACTAACAAATTTATTTGAGAATAACCTTCGTGGGCTACAGCCCACTTCAGCTTATGCTCAAATAAATTTGTTAGTCTCTAAGGTGCCACAAGTACTCCTGTTCTTTTTAACGATACAGACTAACATGGCTGCTACTCTGAAAATGATATCCTTGGCTGCATAAACAAGGGAATCTTGAGTAAGAGTACAGAGATTATTTTACTTTTGTATTTGGCACTGGTGCAACTGCTGCTGGAACACTGTACACAATTCTGATGCCCACAGTTCAAGAAGGCTGTTGATAAATTGGACACGGTTCAGAGAAGAGCCACAAGAATGATTAAAGTAATATAAAACATGCTTTATAGCGATAAGCTAAATATATTGAGTTTTTTGAGTCTAACAAATAAAAAGATAATGGGTGCTTTGATTACAGTCTATAAGTACCTACATGGAGAACAAGAACTGGAGAAAGATTTAGCATGATCCAGTCGCTGGAAGTTGAAGCTAGACAAATTCAGACTGGAAATAAGGCATACATTTTGAACAGAGTAATTAATTATTGGAACAATTTAGCAAGGATCATGGCGGTTTCTCCATCACTAACCATTTTAAAATCAAGATTGGATGTTTTTCTAAAAGATCTGCTCTATGAATTATTGTGGGGAAGTTCTATGGCCTGTGTTATACAAGAGGTCAGACTAGATGATCACAATGGTCCTGTGTGGCCTCAGAATCTATGAATCTACACTTTCTAATGCACTGTGGATTCTGTGTCTCTTTACACTCTCTGAAGACCTCAGGGAAGGGACCATGCATTCTCATGTCTTATACAGCAGCAAGCACACTGCCAAATGTATTTAAGTAACAAACAACAATTAATAATATAAAAAGCTAAACTAAACTAGATGCAAAGGTATCTGGAAGAGTCAAAATGAGAGTTTGACTATTTTGACAAAAAGGAATTTTGTAGCAAAGCTGAAAACTTACAGAACTCCAGTCAGAACTTGAGGAAGAAATATTAGTAACTACTTTCACTAAGAACACACAAACAAAAAGAAAATGAAAATTTAGCACCTAACCTCAACATTTCCAGACACAGCCTGAAGCTTCTGAATATTGTCAAATGTTTCTTTCCTACATCTTGTAGTATCTGTGCTGCTACAAAAGCTTAGTCAGTTTAGTTTGAACATGAATTGTTGGCAGGTTGAGACTTAACTTTATATCTGATTTTGGCCTGCAGTAGTACAGCCCTGTCTTAATGAGTTTCACTCTGTTTTGTTGCGTTTGTTCTTTTAGCACTAGATAAAGTGAATGGAATTGAAAAAGTTAAGTCAAAAAGTTTTTCCAGACACTGAAGAACACAGAAATCCACTGGGTATTTTGTAGACCTAAGCAAATATTGCTAAATGACTAAAATGACTTCCCCCTTCTTTGGTGTTTTTAAGCAGAGCACAACTGAATCACATTTATTCACTAATTTGTTCATATTTTTTTCTCCATGGACTGATCATAGACAGTTGTCTGTATTAGTACTCGATATTCTAGCTGTGAATTTTTATGTGAAGTATTACGTATATTGCAATAGTGTCTAGAGGGCCTTGCTCTGTTTGGGCCCCACTGTGCTAGGCACTGTATAAACATATATTCATGAAAGTTCCAGACCTCAGTTGACAACGCAACATAATAGGGGGATGAAAAAACCAAGGAAGTGTGTGGGAGGATGGGTACCCAAAATAATGATGTTTTGGTAAGGACCAGCTGAGTTGTCACATCAGTTACGTAGTATTGTCTCTATTATGTGATTTGACAGCCTTTCAAGTGCAAATACTTGTGGAAATTAAATTTTACATGTAAACATGTGCGTACTTACGCATGACTTTGACATTCATTTTCTGCAAACATTTATGCCAAGCAAACTCAATTGTTGAAATATTTATAGAAAGCAAATGCAAAAGGGTATGAACACGGCCAAAGGCAATTCATTTCACTCTTTTTTTCCCCACTGCTTGTGCAGCTTTGATATGTTGCCATTCGTCCAGTTATCCACTGAGGCCCCAATTCAGCAAAGCACTTACAAATATGCTTAACTTTAAGCATGTGAGCAAGCACATTCCAATTCAGGAAAGGATTTAAAATTAACCTCAATGGGGTTTACACACATGCTTAAATTGTTAAAAAGGGATGGGATCATTCATCAGCTTAAAGTTAGGTACAAACTTAAGTGCCTCCGTGTTTTGTGCTGTTGGGTGTGCAGGCCACATATAAGCACACAGTGAATGGATGTGTGTGGGTGGGGGCAGATTGAAGAGTAAGAGAGAGTGCAAGAGAGTTATTAACCACTGCAATTAACCATTACAAGGGCTAGAGAGGGATAAATATGGTTCTCTCCAACCCCTCCTTGTACTGTAACGTGTCCTAGATTTTGAGTGTATTTTTAAAAGCTAAATTCTCCCCTTTGTGTCTTTACACATTCATGTATTGCAGTCTATATAGACAAAGACTTACCTCAAATGGACTCTCTTTTGAAAGGCTTAGCTGTAGATGTGTGCGTGTGCACATGTGGCTAAATAAGCAACAGAACTCGAGTTAAAAATAAGCTAATGTTTCAGAGCCTTAAGTGCAGGGTTTTTTTCATGCTCCTTCCTCCCTCTTTCCAGTTATAATGCTTAACCTAGCTTACATTAAACATGAATGATCTATTCTAGTTCCACCTAAATAAAGTACCTCCTGTTTCTTAGTTAGCTATTGATTTTGCTACACTAGAACTTCATTGACTGTTTTAGATATACTAGAACTGGTCCAGTGTGCAGGGGGCAGGAATCATCCTCCCATGCCGTGCAGTGTCTTGGCAGTGCTCTGTAGAAGCTACTCCAGTCAAATGGCCGAAGCTGACTCTATGGTCCTTTGTACTGTCAGCACTGGAATACATGGGAGGATTTTCGCTGCAGGCTATGGCTCCAATTCAGGAAAGCATTTAAGTAGGTTTTAGCTTTAAGATTAAATCCCAGTGAAAATGAGTTCTTAAGAGCTTTCCTTAATTAGGGCACATACATCTCCAAAACAAGTGAACAGCGTGTACAGATCTGGTTCACAGCGGTGGAATAAGTGTCAGATTTGAGAATTTTTGCATATGGTTTGAAAATATTTTTTTTTTTTTACTTTTCAATCAAAACATCCAGTATGTACAATATTTTACTTTGTGGTTTTGGCTTATTGAATCGAGATACTTGCATTTTAAACAATTTAAAAGTTATATTAATCTAACTTAAACTTCAGTAGCATTATCAGTAGAAAGAAAACACGTGTTCTAGTCTCAAAGAGTGAAGCTGAATGCAGGTTAAGCTGAACAGGAACTTTAATAAACGTTGTCCACGTGGCAGAATTGCTTCCAACCTAACATCTCACATTCCCTCTTCCACTGGTGTCTCAGTCCCTTTTGGTATGGTAACCAGACAGCAAGAGTGAAAAATCAGGACAGGGGGTGGGGAGTAATCTAAGCCTACATAAGAAAAATACCCAAAAATTGGGACTGTCCCTATAAAATCAGGACATCTGGTCACCCTACGTTTGGGGAATGTGGGCCCTCTGATTCCAGTTCCACTGATCATTATACAATGGGGGGAAAGTGACTGAGCATTCATTGTCAGAATGAATGTGTGTGAACACATGGATCCCGTTATCATGTACTAATAAACTCTGTGGTCATCCAGAGTCAGTTAAGAAGATTTGGAATCCATATTTAGGCTTGTATCTGATTTAGTCATTTTATAAATATTATATGTATTATGCTAGCACCATACCAGGATGTGGGCCCCATTGTTCTAGGACAGTGATACTCAGACTGAGGCTCGCACGTGGCTCTTTAATGTGTTTCCTGTGGCTCTTTGCAGCACATGATATTAAAATGCTGTGTGATTTAATTAATAACCAATCTTCGTTACTAACCAATCCAGGATGCTTTTACTATGTTCTTAACCTATTGCAGCTGATAAAACAATAATACTTGCTCTGTCATTTTGCTATGAGAATAATATATTAAATATTTCCTGTCGTACTGTTTAAATATGACTATCTAGTGCTATAGTAAATGAAACAATGAATTCACACCCCTGTGGCTTTTTTGAGTAGCATTGTTTGCTAATTTGGCTCCTGAATCTCTGAGGTCTGAGTATCACTGTTCTAGGCACTCTACAAATCTATAGGTGATGGCAGTCCCTGCTCACAGTCTAAGCAGATAAGACAGACAAAGGTGGGAAGGGAAACAAACGTTAAGTAGCTTGCCCACCTCACAAACTAGGTAAGAGGCACGCTATTCCATGGAGCATGCTGCTTCTCACATTGCAATTAAAGAAACATTTGGAATAGCTGTTTTTAAGGTCAATTCACCAAATATTGTAAATATATTTTTATAAAAACGATGTTGTGTGTTAAATATACATAGCATTTACCTTTTAAAGACCTGTATTCAGGAATTGATTCATTCTGACAGATGTTCTCTCTCACTGCTGTGATCCTGTAAAATGGAAGCTACTGTTTTGAGTCTCAGATTCTTACTTTCTCTTTTCTTTGCTTTAATATTTACACTTGAAAAACCTCAAACTTCTGACTTTTCTTTGTTTTGCCCCAACACCACAAAATCAGGTTGTGATATGTAAAAATCTTTACTTTTCATTCTTGTTGCCAAATAAGCCTAACGCAGCCACTTTGGGTCTGATCAGTGCCCACTGAAGCCAATGTGAACTTTTTCATTGATGGGAAAGGGCATAGGATCAGTGTCCTAATCATTAAGGTTCAGATGCAGTAAATCTCTTAAACACATGCTTAAGATTAAGCCTGTAGGTCCATCTGTATTCAGAATAAACACTTAAACATATGCTTAATGCTTTGCTGCATCAGGGCTTAAAAATCACTACAAGACTAAAGCTTCATTTTATTATTCTAACTCTTCATGACTTTATTTACTAACACTTACAAAATAATTGATGAGTTAGTTACAGGAGGCAGCTGTCATAACAGTGCCCTAATGCTCACAGCCAAAGTTCCCTCTAATTTTTTACATTTGTGTGTGGAATGAATTTTGTTATGTGCACCAATATGGAAGGGATGTGTGGTGGGGGTGGGGCCGAGGGGTTCGGAGTGTGGGAGGGGGCTCAGGCTGGGGCAGAGGCTGAGGGGGATGAGGTGTCTGGGGATGAGGTGTCTGGCTGGGGCTGCAGGATCTGGGGTGGGGTCAGGGATGAGGGGTTTGGGGTATGGGAGAGGGCTCAGGACTGGGACAGAGGGTTAGGATGCGGAGGGGGGAAGAGCTCCGGCTGGGGGTGTGGGATCTGGGTGGGGCTGGGGATGAGATGTTTGGGGTGCAGGCTGTCCCAGGGCTGCCGCAGGGAGACAGGACTTGCCCCAGACATCTTTTCACACAGCAGCCTGGGGCCAGGGGAGAACAACTCTCCCTGGCCGTGGCAGCTCCAGGGCTGGGGTCAGGGGAGAGGTGCCTCTTCCTGGCCGTGGCAGCATTCGGGCTGGGGAAGAAGCGCCTCTCCCTGCTTCTGCGGTCCTTGATAGCCTGCTCTGGGCTGCACAGCTTAGAAGGAACTTAGCTCACAATGTAAGCATGGAGAAATATGAAGAGACCGTTCACTTTGCTTTTTCTGATACACTTAAAGCTTGATTAGGGAGTGGCATCATGACATTGGTGTGAGCTGAATTCCAGGTTCTTGGGACCCTTTAATGCATTAATATTATTTTAATGAAGAAGTCACTTTATTTAAAATATCCAGGTCAGCATGAAATACAAGCAATAATACACTCCTAGAGTGCCCTGTCTCAGCACACAACAGGTCATACTTAAAGGTCAGGCTGGATTATTTGGCAGTTGTCCCAAAGTCCTAGACAAGGAGTCTGATGGGAGATTTTCAGAACACTCCCCTGGAAGGTGTCTGTATTGGTACAAAGCCATTTGCCTTTCAGAGTGACTGGCTGCCCTGCAGCTACCATACAATTCAGTTTTAATGAACACTACTTACAATGATCAGTTCATTATAATGATCAATTTCAGTAAATCTAACGCCTCATGATAATGGATTGATCCTATAAAGAGTGGTCACTAAAACTGAATTACATGGTAGCGGCAGGGCAGTCAGTCACCCTGAAGGACAAGTGGCCTTGATGTAACACTGGCCCTTTCCACTGTGATGCATATAAGAGCCAGTGCCATGGCGGACCTGCTTCTCTCCCCATTGAGAAACAAAACCAAACAAAAGCCAATGTCTGCTAGTGTATGTGCAGAGGCTTTTGTTACAACTTTGGAGGTTTTGAAGTTCATTGAAACAATGCCCACAGAACCAGATCTCTCTCATTTGCAACATTTCAAAATCCCCAGGTTATCCTATAAACAAGACATATGGAATGAGGGGTTATCACTATTAAAACCAAGGCCTTTTTCCATTGTTTTCCAAAAAAAGTATGACTACTGATACACCTCTACGCCGGTATAACACGGTCCTCGGGAGTTCAAAAATCTCACCACTTTATAGGTGAGACCATGTTATATCGAACTTGCTTTGGTCCTCCTTGTTCCCAGAACACTTCCGTCCCTAATCACCCCCAGGAACCCACCCCCTACCCTGCTCCCTGTCCCCTGACTGCTCCTACTCCTATCCACTCACCTGTGGAAGGAAGCGGAGTGACGTGGACCCTAGCCGCTCCGCTTTCCTCCCCTCTCCCCCGAGTGACACGACTGGGGCCAGGGTGAGAAAAGCAGAGCGGGCTGCTCCTGGCCCCGTTAATCCCCCGGGCCACTCTGGGACTGCAGGGCCCCAAAAATTGCCTCCCCCCACAGCTCCTGCCTCCTAGATCCTGGGGGGAGGGAAAGCCCCTGACCACCCCCGAGACCCTCTGCCCCTTATCCAATCCCTTGACACCCTTAACATGCTGCTCAGAGCAGCATGTCACAGTTTTACCGTGTTGTATGCGAACCCATGTTATATCGGGTGGCCTTATATCAGGGTAGAGGTATAGTTACACAGCCTCAGATCCAGAAAGAGACTTAAGCGTGGCAATGTTCACTGTTGCAGTGCTTAACGTTTGGTGCTGAGAGAACCACTTGAACAAAACTGTGATCCACAAAGCCTGTGTTAGGTACCTAATCTTCCTAGGCAATGAATGGGGAGAATTAGGTGAGTAAGCATGAGATCCACAAAAGCCAGTACACTAGCCACCTACAGATGATGATGAAAGGAATGTGTCCTAAGCCTAAGTGTGCATAAGTACTTAAATGGTCACTGGGCCTGATAGGGAGAGCGAGAGAATGACTCTGTACTATAGTCTGCTGATTAGGGCATTCATCTGGGAAAGCCAGCATCCAGTCACCCTGCGCCAGTTACTATTTAATTATTTATACACAATGGAATAGCTTGAACAGGAGAGACTGCAAAAGCTCCACATTAGAATATTCCATAGCTCAGTGGTTTGGGCACCTCCCTCCCCCTTAGAGGTGGGAGAGCCTTGTTCAAATCTCTCCTCTCCCTCAGGCAAAGGTGAAAATTGAAACTGGGTCTCCCACATCCCAGGTGAGTACCCTAATCACTAGGCTAAAAGTTAAGGTGGGCACCTCCTCCTCTACCCAGGTTTTGAATGGGGCCTAATGGACTATTGTAGCAGAAATTGAGGCACCAAGTGAGTTTAGGTGTCTACAGGGTCGGATGACAGCTGGGAAGGGGTTTTGTGAATCACAGTAGTGTCTAAATCTGGGATGTGGGTGCCTAATGCCCTTTGGGGAATCTGGGCCACAGAAATTTAGATCCACATTCTAACATCAAGGCTTCGCTTTAAGCTGTGATGTTTTAAAATCCTCTGCTAATGCAAATCAGCTTAACTGCCCCAAGTCAATGAAGCAATGCCAATACACGCCAGCTAAGGGTTTCGTCCTTATTTACTTTTTACTATTTAGCCTTCTTTTAAAGCACTTATCCCTACTGGTTCCAGCTGCAGTTATAAGGCTAGCTTGGGACTTGCTTGTGTAATAATGTTTAATAACTATAGTATTGAAAGGAAAGTCAAGTAACACTCATTAATTCATGTTCAAATCATTGACTAAAGCCAGTTATGATTATTCACATAAGGAAACATTGTCCAAATAGGTCCTTATAATCAAATTCAATTGTTATCCACGGTGACTGGGGAACCATTCATTAGGAGGAGTTCTCTTAAGTCCAAGGAAAATAGCTGGAAGGACAAAGTGTAAAAAGACAAAAAAGCAAACGAAGGAAAATCAAGAGGGAATAAAAAAGGATATTAATTTCCATGCAAAATTTGATGATATTGCTGTGATAAATACTTTTCTCTGATCCCTTTTGCAGAGAGGTTAGGGGCTAGATTAAGTGCCACTTTAGGTGTTTACATCCCAGAATCATGTCTTACAGTGTAGCTCCACACCAGGTGTCCAGCTGCAGAATGCTATGCAGACTAGGGGATAACTGCCTGAACCCACTTGTGGGACCCAATCTGGTAAGCAGGCTCTAAGACAACTTAGTGGATCAGGACCCTATTGGTGAGCTTATATAAAGTGGTGGGGGGAGGCTCTCCCTTGTAGCTTTTAGCTCAGTGCTTAGGGTACTCACCTAAGATGTAACAGGCCCCCAGTCCAAGTCCCCTCTCCACCTGAGGGAGAGACAAGATAGGAACAGGGATCTATCGCCTCCCAGGTAAGTGCCTGGGCTATGGGATTTTCTGATGTGGGGCTTCCTCAGTCCCTCCTGTTGAAGCTGTTCCACTGTGGCTTAAATAATGAAAGAAAATTGGTCCAAAGATACAGAGCTCAAGCATGACAAGGACTTTGTATCCTGGTGTTGAGAGAACTCACCTGGGCATCAGGATGTCCCCTAGTCCAGTGGTTAGGGTGCACACATCTGGAAGTGGCAGAGCCCTGTTCAAATCCCTTCTCCTGGTGAAGTGCAGGGAGGGGACTTGAGCTGGGTGTCATCCACAACCAAGGTGAGTGCACTAACCACTGAGCTAAATGTTATGAGGGAGCCCTCACCCCTGGCTTCTGGTAAAAATGGTGCAGACACCTCATGCCAAGAGAGGACTTGAGGCTGAGAATCCCAAGCAGATCGGGGAGTTGAACTCCCTGAAAGGGGCAGGACTTAGGACACACCCCTCTCCTTGGCACCTCCCATTGACTAGCTTAGGCAGCTCCCTGCCTAGCATACTTGCTTTTGTGAATCCCATTCTAAGGCACCTCTCTCCCCATTCATTATATAGGGAGCCTAGGCATCTAATTTAGGCTCTGTGAATCCAGCCTGAGCTGTTTAACTCCATTACATTTTGAAAGTAACTGTTTGGGAGGAAAATATTTTCTTAGAAGTCACCTTGTGGACTGTTGGGTCCAAATCCTGCTCATTTTACTCACACTACTAGTTTATTTTGGTAAATGGGGTTCAAAATGAGGGTGACCTGCAAACTGTGCTTGGATGAAGGGTAGAAAGATTTTGTGTAGTAGTAAAAAACTAACTAGAATATCAGCATGCGCCTATCTAATCTTCAAGTGGCTATTATAAATCCTCTTTTAATTTACAAATTACGACTTCCCTAACCTGTTTGCATGAACATTTTACTCTTTACCTTTTCCACCATACATGCCTGACTGCTTTCAATATCTACAGTATAACTACACAGACTGCAGACAAGCCGGTGTCAATTTCTTTTTGTCACTCTCACTGTGGTGTTACAGAACTCAGTACTGTGAGGTCAATACTTATGACAAGGGGCTCCTACACATTTTTTCCTCTTACGCTATACTAAAGCATCTGCATCTGCAATGTACCTGAGTACAGAGAAGAAGAGTAAAGGACTGTGAAATCTATTCATTTATTTCACTAGTTAAACAAAAATGTTTTCTCACAGCCATAATCAAGAGGGGAGGAAAAGCCACTTGACTAACATGAAAAGACGGTTACTTACCTTTGTAACTGTTGTTCTTCGAGATGTGTTGCTCATATCCATTCCAGTTAGGTGTGCGCGCGCCGCGTGCACGTTCGTCGGAGAAACTTTTACCCTAGCAACCCAGTCGGGTCGGCTGGGCGCCCCCTGGAGTGGCGCCGCCATGGCGCCCAATATATATCCTAGCCGACCCGGCCACCCTTCAGTTCCTTCTTGCCGGCTACTCCGACAGTGGGGAAGGAGGGTGGGTTTGGAATGGATATGAGCAACACATCTCGAAGAACAACAGTTACAAAGGTAAGTAACCGTCTTTTCTTCTTCGAGTGATTGCTCATATGCATTCCAGTTAGGTGATTCCCAAGCCTTACCTAGGCGGTGGGGTCGGAGCGAGATGTGGCGGTATTTAAAACTGCTACGCCAAAGGCCGCATCATCTCTAGATTGTCTGACTAACGCATAGTGATCGGTGAAAGTGTGTACCGATGACCAGGTCGCCGCACGACATATCTCCTGTATAGGCACGTGCGCCAGGAAGGCCGCCGATGTCGCCTGGGCTCTTGTGGAGTGTGCTGTGAGGTGGCCAGAGGGGACACGAGCTAAGTCGTAGCATGCGCGGATGCAAGCAGTTACCCAGGAGGAGATCCTCTGAGAGGATATAGGTTGCCCTCTCATGCGTTCTGCGATCGCCACGAACAGCTGAGGGGACTTCCGAAACCCCTTGGTCCTCTCGATGTAGAAAGCAAGCGCTCTACGTACGTCCAAGGAGTGTAGCTGTTGCTCCCGCCGAGAAGAGTGTGGTTTCGGAAAGAAGACGGGGAGGAAGATGTCCTGGTTTGTATGGAAGGCGGACACCACCTTAGGGAGGAACGTCGGGTGGGGTCGTAGATGTACTTTGTCTTTATGGAAGACGGTGTAGGGTGGGTCCACTGTGAGAGCTTTCAGCTCTGAGACCCGTCTGGCCGATGTTATGGCTACCAGGAAAGCCGTCTTCCATGATAGGTGTGTGAGCGAGCACGTCGCCAGTGGCTCGAATGGTGGGAGCATGAGCCTGTTCAGGACTACGTTGAGGTCCCAAGTAGGGGCAGGGCGGCGTACAGGGGGGTATAGTCGCTCCAGTCCTTTAAGAAATCTGGTGACTAAGGGATGAGAGAATATGGAGCGGCCATCTTCGCCTGGTCGGAAGGCTGAAATGGCCGCCAAGTGCACCTTTAAGGAGGAAGTTGCTAGGTCTTGCTGCTTAAGGTACCAGAGGTAGTCGAGGATTATGGAAACTGGGGATTGTGTAGGGTCCACCCCTTGAGAAGCGCACCAGCAAGAGAAACGCTTCCACTTGGCCCTGTACGTAGAGCGAGTGGAGGGCTTCCTGCTGTTAAGAAGTATATGTTGGACCGGTGCAGAGCAGCTGAGCTCCGCCGAGCTCAGCCATGCAGGAGCCATGCCGTGAGATGCAGGGCTCGCAGGTCCGGGTGGTGAAGCGTGCCATGATTCTGGGTAATCAGGTCTGGATGGAGAGGAAGGTGAATTGGGGGGGCCACAGATAGGTCCAGCAAGGCCGTGAACCAGTGCTGTCTGGGCCACGCAGGTGCGATCAGGATCAGGTGCGCCTTGTCTCTGCGCAGCTTCAACAGGACCTTGTGTACCAGGGGGAACGGAGGGAAGGCATACAGGAGATGGCGGGTCCACGGCAGGAGAAAAGCGTCCGTGGTCGACCCCGGGGAGAGACCTTGAAAGGAGCAAAACTCCTGGCACTTCCTGTTGGACCTGGTTGCGAAGAGGTCTATGCGGGGAAATCCCCACCTCTGGAAGATGGAATGTATGACGTCCGGTCTGATCGACCATTCGTGGCAGAGGAAGGATCGGCTGAGGTTGTCCGCCAGCGTGTTCTCGACCCCTGGGAGAAAGGATGCCACTAAGTCTATCGAGTGGGCTATACAGAAATCCCAGAGTAGAATGGCCTCTTGGCAAAGGGGAGACGACCGGGTTCCCCCCTGTTTGTTGATATAATACATGGCCGTTGTGTTGTCCGTGAGTACGGAAACACAACGGCCTTGCAGGTGACTGAGAAATGCCCGGCAGGCAAGGCGGACTGCTCTTAGCTCCCGGACATTTATGTGGAGTGTTAGCTCGTGGGACGACCATAGGCCCTGGGTGCGAAGGTTTTCTACGTGAGCTCCCCACCCCAGGGATGACGCATCGGTTGTTAGAGTTATCGATGGCTGTTGCGGATGGAATGGCATCCCCGCGCATACCAACGATGGGGTCAGCCACCAGTCGAGGGAGCGAAGAGGGTCGGGGGGCACCGTCACTAACACATCCGGGTGGTCTCTGCTCGGTCGGTATACTGAATGAAGCCACGTTTGGAGGGGCCTCATTCTGAGTCTGGCATGCTTTGTCACGTAAGTGCAAGCGGCCATATGACCGAGGAGTGTGAGGCATACTCGAGCAGAGGTGAGAGGGGATGCTTGCAAGCTCCGGATGATCGCACCGATCGCCTGGAAGCGGGGTTGAGGTAAGAAGGCCCTGGCCTGAATCGAGTCCAGGGTCGCACCTATGAAGTCCAACCTCTGTGTTGGAACCAGGCTGGACTTCTCGGTATTGACAAGCAGTCCCAGTCGGGAAAAGAGGTCCGTGGCGGCCTCTACATGTCGTCGTACTTGCGACTGGGAGGAACCTTTCAGGAGCCAGTCGTCTAGGTACGGAAAGACATGGATTTTCCGCCGACGGAGGTAGGCAGCTACGACGGCCATGCACTTGGTGAACACCCTCGGGGCCGTCGAGAGACCGAAGGGTAGAACTGTGAATTGAAAGTGCTGATGTGCGACCGTGAAGCGGAGGTACTTCCTGTGCGGTGGGAAGATGGCAATATGGAAGTACGCGTCTTTCATGTCGAGGGCGGCGTACCAGTCTCCAGGATCCAGGGATGGGATAATGGTTCCCAGGGAGATCATACGGAACTTCAACTTGAGCATCCACTTGTTGAGGCCCCGAAGGTCTAGGATGGGTCTGAGACCTCCCTTGGATTTGGGAATCAGGAAATATCGGGAGTAGAATCCCTTGCCTCTCTCGGCTAGAGGTACTTCCTCTATGGCCCCCGCCGCCAGGAGGGAACGAACCTCCTGTAGGAGGGTTTGCTCGTGAGAGGGGTCCCTGAAGAGGGACTGGGAAGGGGGGCGGGAAGGGGGTGAAGAAGCAAATTGTAGATGGTATCCATGCTTTACTATGCGTAGTACCCAACGGTCTGACGTTAATTGAGACCACGCCGGGAGGAAGCGGGAGAGGCGGTTGTAGAAGGTAGGGAAAGGATCCTGAATTGAGACTGATAAGCCGTCCCCGGGCGCACCTTCAAAACCCGGACTTGGGGCCCGGTTGTGACTTGGAGGGCCCTTGGTTCTGGCCTCCCTGGGAGCTGGGTTGGCGTCTGCGTCCCCCGCGTCCACGCCGTCTATTGAGGTCTTGCCTCTGACGGGGTGGGAAGTATGGGCGCCGTGTTTGGGGCCTGAAGGGTCTACGCTGGGTGGACGGGGTATGCATCCCCAGAGAGCGAATAATGACCCGATTGTCTTTTAGATTTTGCAATTTTGAGTCCGTCTTCTCCGAGAACAACCCTTTCCCGTCAAAGGGTAGGTCTTGGATAGTGTATTGTAGTTCTGGAGGTAGTGTGGAGGCTTGCAACCATGAGATGCGCCGCATGGTTATTCCTGACGCAATGGTTCTGGCTGCCGAATCAGCTGCATCGAGGGAGGCCTGGAGGGCAGTCCTGGCCACCTTCTTACCTTCCTCCAGGAATGCGTTGAATTCTGGGCGTGAGTCCTGGGGTAGCAGTTCTGCGAACTTACCCACCTCCACCCATATGTTGTGGTTATAACGTCCTAGAAGGGCCTGCTGGTTGGCCACACGGAGTTGCAAGGCCCCCGCTGAGTAGACCTTGCGACCCATGAGGTCCATGCGCTTAGCCTCCTTGGACTTGGGGGCCGGTGCCTGTTGTCCATGTCGTTCCCTGTCGTTGACCGACTGGGCCACGAGGGAGGAGGGGGGAGGGTGTACATACAGGTACTCGTACCCTCGAGAGGGTACCATGTACTTCCTCTCCACCCCTTTAGCTGTCGGCGGGATGGAGGCTGGTGACTGCCACAGGTTTTCGGTGGTAGACTGAATAGTCCGTATAAACGGTAGAGCTACTCGGGTAGGGGCATCTGCCGATAGGATGCTCACCACCGGGTCCTGAACCTCTGAGACTTCCTCCACGGGGAGGTTGATATTAAGGGCCACCCTACGGAGGAGGTCCTGGTGGGCCCTGAGATCTATTGGTGGAGGACCCGATGTTGAAGTCCCGGCCACTGCCTCGTCCGGCGAGGAGGAGGAGGAGACTCCGGGGATGAGGTCATCCTGTGCGGCGTCTCGTTGTTCCTCTGGTTCCTGCTCGTGACAGCCCGGTGAGTCTGGACGCGGCTGTTTGTCCGACTCAATCACGGGAGGTCGGGAAACAGTGGCCTCTGGCACCCGATGCTCTGCGGTAGTGGGACGTGGCTGAGGTAGGGGGGCACCCTGGGTCTGTTGGTAAGCCCATGGTGTCCAGAAACCCCACTGTTGGGCACTCGTGTCCTGTGTGTGTGGGTCTTGAAACTCTCCCAGCGGTACTTCGGGTTCGTAATAGCTACCAGCATGGGAGGATGCCGACGTGCCTCTTGATGGCCACGGTGGTGCTGCAAAGGTCGGTGCCGAGGTGCCGACCGACCTCACACCTCTGGATACTGGCGACCGGTGCTGGTATCGGTGGGGAGAGCGAGACCGGGACCTGCGACCGGCTCGGTGCCGGGAGGTCGACCGGGATCGCGAGTGCCGTTGTCTGGATCTGCTTCTATAGGCACGGTGCTCCCTGCGGTGCCGTGAGCTGGAGCGGTGCCGGGAGTACAAAGTTGACGCACGTGACGTCGACCAGTGCCGGGAGCCTGACCGGTGCCGGGAGCCTGACCGGTGCCGGGGTGATCGGTGCCGAGAGCTCGACCGGTGCCTAGGCGATCGCCGTCGAGGTGATCGGTGCCGGGAGCTCGATCGGTACCGGGATCGGGATCGGGACCGACGCCGTGAGCCTGAACGGCGTCTTGAAGCTGAGCGTCTGCCGGACCGCGACCTGGAGCGGTGCCGGTCTGTTACACTGACCGAAGTTGGTCTGGTCAGGGTCGGCTTGCCCATAGAACACAGGACCCGCACCGGCGGTGCCGGGGGTAAGGGCATGGGTGCCTCTGTAATGGCGATCAGCTCTCTCGCCGCGGCAAATGTCTCCGGGGTAGTAGGTGTGGAGAGCTCTACCACTGTGTGCACCGGGGAGCTACCAGGTGCCGGACTCGACGGACCTCGCGGGGCCGGAGTCGACGGTACCGGTTTGGGCGGTGCCGCGGTCGGTATCGGTGCCGGGCAATCCGCCTTCTGCGCAGGGTCTGGCTGCGGGGCGGCTGATGGTGAGACGATTTGTGCCTTCGCCGCCTTCTGTCTCGGGGAGGTGGAGCGGCTCTGGCCCGGTTTCGGTGCCGCCTTCTTGGAGGAGGTACTCGGTGCCGCGGTGCCCTTGCTCACCGGCTTGCTTGCGCTCTGAGCCGAGGGCGAAGGTGTCAAGGCCGCTTCCATTAGGAGCTGTCTTAATCTGATGTCCCGCTCCTTTTTGGTCCTTGGTTTAAAGGACTTGCAGATTGAGCACTTAGCAGTTAAGTGCGACTCCCCTAGGCATTTTAAGCAGGAGTCATGAGGGTCTCCCACAGGCATAGGTTTGTGACAAGCCGAACAGGGCTTGAAACCAGAGGAGCCGGGCATGGGCTCCGGCTCCCCGTGTGGGGGAGGGGGGGGGTACCCCGATCCCCTCGCTACCACTAAAAACTAAACTAACAACACTAAATTACTGACTATTGATAACTATAAACTATCTATATACAATAATTAACTATGTACAACGAAAGCTAAATGAGCTGCTAGGGAGTGTGGAGATCAGCGAAGCCGCGCTCCACAGTTCCAACGACCGACACGGGCGGTAAGAAGGAACTGAAGGGTGGCCGGGTCGGCTAGGATATATATTGGGCGCCATGGCGGCGCCACTCCAGGGGGCGCCCAGCCGACCCGACTGGGTTGCTAGGGTAAAAGTTTCTCCGACGAACGTGCACGCGGCGCGCGCACACCTAACTGGAATGCATATGAGCAATCACTCGAAGAAGAATATTAACTTGTAGCTTGCTGAGCATATTTATACTTTGTTCTGGTCAGTTATACTGAGCCAACTGACAACACAGAACAGTGTTCAACCTGATTATGTGGGATGGAGAGGAAAAAATCTCTCATGAAGTCTCCTCCCCAGGACTCTTTTGAAAATACCTGCCATTTGATGCAATCTGGTGCATTCTAAAAGAGGGAAAAAATTGCTCGTCAGAAGAGAGATTTTGTCTGCCAAGGATGATTTAGCAGGGAAATTACCCCATTTCTCCCTTTAATGTGGTGGCAGAATCTTAACAAGGAGCTCTCAAAGCCCTGAGAGCCCCTCTAGCACATCACTGTAGAAGCAGTCCTAATGAATTTAGGACAGCACTTCCCATATCTACAGCATGTTTAAAAGTAGGCTGAGGCATTTCTCTCTCTTCTGCTAAGCCTTTTAGCTGGTCTAATTGAGGGCACTGACTATTTTGTGCTCTCCTGAAAGGCACTTTATAAAATGAGTTTGGCTTTGTACTACTTCTAAGGGTTTTTAGCTCAAAATGCTATTCTCACAACTCAGAGTGTCATCTTAATTACTTTAGCACATTCTTCACTTTGTGTGAAGTCTCTGAATAAGATAGGAGTCTTCGATATACTTTATCTGACTATACATCCTACTTTTACTAATGGACAGTTCTATGACCAGAGAAGCAAACGTGAGTGAGTGAGATATTTTCCATTAGGGTTGACAGCCACATACCGAAGGAATTTTGAGGAGGACAATGCACTTTATTACTAAAAAAGTGTTTACAAAGCAGAGAACAAATTCTCAGAAGGTTTGCCTTTCGTGATGTAATCAACACAAGTGTATTTACTCATTATGCTAAATGTATTTTGCCACATAATATGAAAACAAAGATCTGTTTAGATTAAAGATGTGCTGAATATTGGGAATTTTGCACAACTACATTTATTCCCTCTGCTGATGTCAAGACAGCTCCGTAAACAAACTTGTGCCTGCTGTGTTAACCAACACTGTAATGAGATCATGACAGTGCTCCACTTAGCTCAAGGGGAACCTTGTAAAAATATCAGTATGTGATGGGGTGGGGGCAGAGGAGAAAAAAGTTGGGTAGTTCATTAGGTCCGTGGCATGAGAATCAGCCAATTTCAGTTCTAGTCTTCGTTCTGTCAGTGACCTGCTGAATGCCCATGAGCAAGTCATTAAATCTCTGTCACTCTGGTTCCCTCCCAAACCTTTGTCTGCCTGCCAGTCTAGGCACCTAAGTCCCAGTGTTGGCTCCACTGTGATCCACACAAGTCCTGCTAAACCTAGTAGGCACTTAACCTCACTTGGCACATAAGTTTTTGCAGTAAGACCTTCCTAGGCACCCATGTTTGTGCTTCTGAACATGTGTGCTGCTGCCTCCCTTGTGGTGTCTGAATGCTTTTCTCACACCTAAGGCCCAGACTAGGGTGACCAGATGGCAAATGTAAAAAACTGGGACAAGGGGTGGGGAGTAATAGGCACCTATATAAGACACAGCCCCAAAAATTGGGATGGTCCCTATAAAATCAGGATAGCTGGTAACCCTCTCTCAGACCAATTCACAAATCAAGGAAAGATTGGGCCAGAGAGAGAGAACCTATATCTGTTCCACTGTGGATAAATATTTAGAGTCATTGGATCAACAAGAGCAAGAAGAAGTCTCTAGAGCACTCACCTACAAGCTATAAGACCTCAGTTTGAGTCCCTCTGCTCTAATCATGCATTATTTATCCACAGTGCAACAGCTTCAACAGGAGAGATTGAGGGAGCTTCACATCTAAATATATCATAGTGGAGTGGTTAGCACAGTCTCTGGACAGATGGGAGACCTCTCTTCAAATCCTTTTACCCGCTTTATTTAAAAATGTATGGGGGGGGTGGGGGAGGAGGGGAAGCACCACCACCACACCCTCCTCCTGTTTTCTCTGGAGCAGGGAAAGCACCTCACTCATTCCTGCAAGGAACACCTTCGGTGCCTAAGCCACCTGACTCCAGGCAGCAGCTTCTCCTTTGTGGGTCACTAAACAGAGCTAGGCCCCTCCCTGCAGCCTGGACTTAGGCACCTATCTCAGAGAGGGGTGGAGCTTAGGGCACCATAAAGGGACTTAGGCATTGCAACACTGAGCATCATGGCACCTAACTTTTAGGCACCTGGGAGGTGGCGAATCACAGGAACAACACTGCAGTCTACAAAGCCTGAGTTAGGCACCTGGGCTCCCTATGCAATGAATAGGGAAAGAGAAGTGCCTAAGCAATCCAGAGAAGCTCACACACTAGGCAGGGAGCTGTCTAAACTAGCCAAGGGGAGATACCGATTACGGGATGTATGCTAAGCCCAGTCCTGTTCCAAGAGATCAGTGCCTGGGCTGCAGGGGAAACACTTCTATCCGCTTAGTGATTCACAGACAGGAGCCAGCCACCTGGAGTCAGACTGCTTAGGTGCCTAAGCCGCTTCTTGAGCGAAGAAGTTGGGTGGCTGTCAAGCACCACACAAAATGGCTGGAGGAGGTGGTGGTCGTTGTATTCACCTTCTAACACAGTGGTGAGTGCACTCATCTGCTCTATGAGAGATCCAGATTCAATTCCCTCTTCTCTGCTGAAGGAAGAGAAAAGGATTGGAACAAAGGTCCCCCATCACTCAGGAAACTGAGCTATGAAATATTATGTAGAGGGTCTCCCTCACTCTCATCTGTTCCACTGTGGATAAATTATGAAAGGGACTGGAGCAGGGGGATTATAGCTGAGATCTCCCACCTCCCAAGTGGATGCCCTAAGCACTAGGCTAGAGTCAGTCTCTCTCTTGACCTGTGGCTAACAACTGAATAGCCATGGGGCCAGAGAGAGAGAGAGAATGACTCTGTAGTCCAGTTATAAAATGGATGCCACCTCCTTGTCCAGCAGGATTTTGAATGGGCCTCATCTGGTAAACTCTCTCTGATCCTGTCTACTAGATTGGGCCCCACACACAATTTGGGTGGCTGAATGCCTGTCTTCCCCTGGTTCATGAACCACTGTGAGGCTTGGGCAGGAAGTAAATGCCCAGATGCCTAGGATGATTCAGTGGTGTGCAGGCCCAGAGACTGAAACAAATGTGCCTACAGGGTTCAGTGGCAGTTTTGTGGATTGCATTGGAGCCAAAACTGGGATTTAAGCACTTAAGTCAGGGGCTGAGGCACCTAAAATACCTTTGTGGATCTAGACCATATTGTTGTGCTACTTTAGGGATGGGGAAACTGAAGTTGAAAGGAGAAGGGCCAAAATCATTCAACAATGGTGTAAGTTGCACATCAAGGTATAGCAAGAAAAGCAGAAAAAAGAAGACTGTCCTAGTCCTCCTTTCAATTCCCTTTGGTTGCTTTTCCTGCTGCAACCCCCTTCCATCTCACTTAGCATGCAAGATATACTTACTGATATATAATGTAACCCCCCATTTACATCACCTTTGAATTTGGCGACAATGGGACTATTTGTGGAGTAAGGCACGACTAGTGGTGTGTACCAGAAGCAGAGTCTGGTCCCAGGTTATTCGCTCTAGGCCACATAGCAATTCAGTAGCAAAGCCAAGATCCGAACTCCGGATTGCTTAACTCCCAGGAAGATTCTGGTTAGTTCAGATACTCTCGAACCAGTTTGCCAGACCCTAGCCATGACTAGTATTTTGTGTCTTCTGAGCTAGAGGCATACCATAGGTACGGAAAACATGAAGATATAATAAAGCTGTTTAGCTAATTATTACACAGTGCACTGTCAGTTGAAATAAAGCAACAGTGAAAACGATTGTAAAATTTTCCTCACAGATGGCGTGGTCCGATCTGAACCCATTCAGCATGTAGAATTTCAAAGTCTTTTATTACACTACATGAGAAACTGTGAAGCTAAAAAGCATTGGTTGATTTTTTAATACTAATACTTGCATTACTGAAATAGCATATCAGCTACCAAATACAATCTCAGGTGCTAGACAGTGGATATAACTATCAGGCTATAACTTAACCTTTTAAAGGAACACAGATTATAGACACAGCCTACATTTACTGTGTAATGATACTAAAAGCAGGAAACAATTTGTTTTACATCAGAGCCTGACCAAGGTAGATATCCTTTTTATATAATTAATTGAGCATTAGCAGGATTTAGTCTGATGACTTAATATTTAATTCATTTGTATGTAAAGACTAACTGGTCAACAGAAGAAAGTTCCAAAAGGTTTTAGGAACTAGTCTCATTGAAAACAAAATGATTTTGTTTTCCCCTAATGCCCTTCCCAGTTCAGATCAGGTCTGTCTAGAAGGGACTAATCTAAAAACCAATCTTTGTGACCAAATGATAAAACTGTTCAGTTGCAAAACCAACACTGGGTTTTAAAGCATGAATCATAGAGGGAAGCTGATGCTTGATTGTGCTGTTTACTTGAATGTGGCTGGTTTTAAACCCAATGTATGTGTGATATGTGGACATTTTCCTTTTTGCTATTAGAGATCTCACAAGTGGAAGTTTCAAAATGTGGGAACAATGACCAACATTAGAAAGAGAGTTAATAAAAAAGAGGACTAGTTATCCCTGGTACCCCATCTTAACTTGTAGGTCCCTTTAGAATTGCACCTTTCAACTAACATCACTTCTATTCCAGCTCTAAGAATAAGGGATAATTTTCTCTCCCCCCAGGAGGGATTCAAGGGTTTTGGTGTTTTTGTGCTATACAAAGAATGAAAGGGAGAGAATGGCACCCTCTTTTTTACCACACACACACACACACACACACACACACACACACACACACACACACACACACACACACACACACACACACTTTAAAAAAGTTGTAAACAAAATCTTGTGCTAAAACTACTTTTTTGAAATAAGCATTAAAATGGAGTGAGTTAAGCAGTTCTAATCACCACCATAGCTGGACAACTAAGGCACTTCTAACCTGACTGCTTACTTCTATCAACAATGCATGAGAGTAGTTTGTCACAGTGAACACTACCTTACTGTTTAGTAGCACAACATAAAATCATTATTCACTTTTCAGTCAGGTCGCTGTTGCTACAATTTCGGAAAAGAAAAGGCAGTCAGAAACAGAGCAATGTAATTGTCAACAGCCACTAACTGTGCATACCAAGTGTTCCCTCTGCACTTTCCACACCAGTGGATGTGCTATATTCAGAGTTTATATAATCTTTCGATGATATGTGGCTTGTACAATACTTTCCTGGCCTCAAAGGAAAGAGTGCATTTAAATTCAAGCACTGGGCACAATTGCTAACCTAGAGCAGCTGAGCCTTCATGATGTTTAACCAGCAGACACCAAGACACAAGGCAGCGTTATCGCTCCTTTGCCATAGGTGTGCACTGGGCTAAGCAGGGAGAGAATAGGGAGAGAAGAGGAGATCGGGGGATTTGGAGCTGCCTAGGCAGTGATATTTGACCCTAATAGGCTTCTTTCTGTGCTGGTGGAAGCAGAGACCATCATTTTCCCAGTATCTTCCCTCAAGTGCACATATGTGGTATGAGTATGTTCATAATGACCAGACTCTACATTATTTACTTGGATTTCTCCTCTGTAGGCTGGAACAGGACAAATTATATTTTGCATTGGGAATAGAGAGGAGAGGAAAATCAGTGTAACCCCCCCCCCACACACACACATACACCTTTCTAGGCATTCCTGTGCTCACTAATGTGGCATGAAACCTCACAATGAGTATCGATCTACAGTAGAAATACCATTTTTGGCTATACTTGCAGGCAGCATGCAGAATGGATAGTGCATCTATTTACTGTTCTGCTTGGACTATTACTATTATTTGTATGCCAGTAGCCCTCCAAAGGCCCCGTCAGAATCAGCCACCCCCTCGCTTCCCCCCTGGTAGGCATTGTACAAACTCATGGGAAGACATCATCTCTGGCCCAAAGACATTCCAGTCTCATTTGAAACAAGACAAAACACGTGAACTGAAGAAAGTGTAGGCGAGTAAGGGGGAGGCAGACAGGGTGACAATGAGCTCACAGTCATAGTTTAGTTATTTGTGCAACCTGAGGGTTCTGAGTCATTTGAAAATATTTTTTCTATTATAAATAATATCTGCTACCCACAGCTGCTGCTCACTACCCGTCGTTAACTTACTTCCTGTGTATCTGCTACTGCTTTTTCAGCAAACTGTCTTTCTGCAACTCCTGTAGCATTCTTTCCATTATGAGCTAGTACAGACAGACTTTGTACCTGGTCTGTTTTTCAGACATGTTTCCACACTGCTCGACTGCCATATTTTCTGTGCTTGGTCCTCCAGCTCCCTTCCAGCACAGCTCGTATCCTCTTTCCAGCCTGCAATTTCTTTTAGTGCCATATACTTGTATTGCAGAACAGCATTAAAAGCAGGTTTGTGCTAGAGCAAGTGTCCAGATTTTGAGTTTAACTTTATACAGAACTAATCTGTTTCATTGGGCAGACTTGTCACTATTAGCATATTTACTTCTGAGGGTACAAATTCTTGTTTCATAGAGCTCATTCACTAAATACCTCTCCAAGTCATCTCATTTCCCCCTATCCTGCTGTTTCAAGATTCATATGAAGACTTTCACTGCTTTTTTACTTCCATTGGCATGGCCCAGCTCCCTTGCTGTAATTTTCTAGGATAAAATTCACCTCTCTTCTTTTGAAAAGCCTGTAAAGGGCTAAAGGCCTTAGCTGTAGCCTGTGCCTTAAGCAGGTGGCCAACGGTCATATGTCAGTAGCTCAGAAGCAATGGCTGCTATAAGAGGGTCTGCCTCCCTTACAGTGGAAGGAACACCAGTGGCTGGGTTTCTTCACAGCAATCTGAAGAGGGACAGCTGTCCCAGGTCCACAATGAGACTGGTGGATCTCCCTGAGCAGAGTGAGCTGGAACAGGAGCCCAGGATTTGCTCAGCAGGGTATAACCAGCAGGAAGTTTTGTTATGAACAGCAAAAAACTGTGTTGGACATGGAAAGCCCATGAACACCAGATAACTGCGTGATCCTGGGATGGCCAAGGGAAAAGTTCCTCATTGTGTTTTAATAAACTAGGTCCCAGAAGAGGGAATGTTACTTGAAGAGTGTATATGTGTATTTATTAGTCAGTGGGGAAACAGATAACACTACTCTGACATGGCATAAGTGCTTTGTGCTGTCCCTATGAAGAGGGCCAAATTTCACCCTTAGATTATTTAGATTAGATTATTATTTATCAGAAATGTTACCATTTTACACACAACCTGAATTACTGTAGCCCTAAGCAAGTGCAAATACTTTCTCAGAATCTGCTGTAAACTTAGTCTCTGACACTAAGAAATATACAGCTCTCATCCTCACAAATAGATTGCAATAGACAGTATAAACTAAAATATGCAAGGGATTTTTGTACCATGATGACATATAGGGCTTTCCTACTATATACTATAATGAATAATATGAACCAGTATTGTAGATTCACACGTATTGTTATTCTTTAATGCTGAGAACATATAACTGCATAAGATGATATGTGAACTTCTGTCTTTGTAAGATGTAGACCCACTGTATAATATATAGCTTCTTCATGAAACACCAGTGCATCATCCAAGCACTGAAACGTCAGTTAAAAAGAATTAATGTTTTGAAATTCTAGAATGAAATCACATTTAATGAGTACAGAACAGCAGCTTCAATATGCATGTCTAGTTGGCAATGTTTTGTAAATGTACTTTCAGATGAATTCAGTGCATTGTTATCCATTGTAATGATTGCCCTAAGGACAATGAATGTTTCCATTCACACAAAGCCAGCTGTTAAAGCATACACTGAAAGGCTACATCACATTTTGTTGAGATCTTAAACTCCCTGTAGAGTTGTCTTCATGGATGATGAGAACAAAGTCTCTTGTTCCCAAAACATTAAAGAGCGAATAGTCTGCTCATCTCATGTTTCCAAGGTAATTGCAGAAAACCTTGGTCTATTTCCCCCCGCAATGGAACATGATAATGGTAGCTCAGACTTAGCATTATATAACCAAGGTGAATAACTCTTCAGTCTCTTAAAACCTCATATCAAAAAGCCTTAAGATGTACATTACAAAGTTATCCACCACTTTGCAGATATTTTTCAGACTATCTTACTTGGAGAAAGTGAAAATTGGAGAACATGTTTTTTTGCCAAGGAAATTATAGTACGTTCCTGGTAATTCTAAACGAACATCTGTGCATGGTTTTTAATGACCAAGCCAAAAATGGGACAGATGAGCAAAGAAATGAGAAAAAGATTTACTATTTACATTAACAAAAGAATTCTTTACATATATGTTTTTTTAAAAAATCTGTGGTGTCATCATAGTTTTGGGCTGGCATTTGAGGAGCATGTGAGTATAGACACACCCATGCCATTACCTTAGCCGTGTGCTCTAGTCCACTGAAGAGAGCAGTCTTGGAACATCTCAGGTGGCTACCTAGATGCACTAATAATTAGGGCCTTAAATTCTCAGATGTTCACTAATTTTGAGTACACAACTTGTTGCACTTAAGGCCTGATTTTCCAAAAGTACTGATCATTCACAGTTCCCATTGACTTCACACTGCAAGTATGGGGTCCAGCCCATCTACAAATAAATTAATTATGTTTTTTAAAAATCACACCTTATGTGTCTCCATTAGTAGAAACTATTGAAAACACAGGCCTTTGTATTTCAGTTTGATCACCATATATGTCTGGACTGTTATCAACAATTCTGTCCCACCAGATAGCTATTTTTTATCTGGACCACAATATCTCAGAATAGCATACTCTACTCAGAGATCTGTTTAAATATGAATATCCCTCAAAGAATCCAAGGATACTGATTAGCAATGCCTATTGTTTAACTGAGTCAGTATTAGGATTAATTCCACCTAATGAGAATTTGGCCATTGCCACTGTGTTTAGCCAGTATTAAGCAAACATTAAAAGAAATGATCACAGAGAAACACAGTAGAGGCATTTTCTTTCCATTTTGTTTGTTTGTTGTTCTAAACAGACCTTACTCTTCGCTGGGAAACCTTCTTTTAACATAATAGCCTGTTCACTGAGGTGCCCAAGAAGATCATATTTGTACAGTCTTTGATGTCAGCTTACAAATTGTTCCATTTTCATTTTCAATACAAATCTGTGAATAGAAGCTTTTGGAGTTTGTTACCTGTGCTGTCTTTTCACAGGCAGATCTGACCCTTAATCTCTCTCATTGTTGTATTATTTTTCCCACTCTCCCAAAGAAGTAACTTTTTAGGTGGGATTTTAATCAGCTCCCTGTGGAATTTCAGGACATTGAAAATTCTTGGACTGCATCATATGACCTTAGTCTAAATCATTCAAATCTCAATATCTGGACCTTTTCCTATGTCTCATGGTTCACCTTTATGTCATCCCTTGCTTCTGATTGCGTTTATTCTTTAAGAGTTGCCATTAAAATAATGTTGCATTATATATTTTTTTACTTGTCTTTATCTTCGTGTTTTACTTAGTACTACAAGTTAGTGGAGAAAACAAACATTCTATGTAGTCTTCTCTCCTTGGGCCAGATCCAATGTGCATAAAAGTCACTAGAAAGACTCACTGACTTCAGTGGGCATTGGATTGAGACATTTATTACTCCTGGGGGAATTCTGCACCACTGCATGTGCGCATATTTAATAGGCTGTGCATATTTTTATTTTTATTGCAGAAAATAGCTTCTGCTGAAAAGTTGCTGCAGTTCCACCTTTTGTCCACCACAGAGCACTGTGGCAGTAGAACACAGCAGCTGCTCCTGGGCAGCCCCAGCTACCATAGGGAAGAAAAAGAGCCCACCTTCTTCACAGGGCCTGTCAAGCCAGGTCAGAAGACAGGGGATATGGGGAAACAGGCAGTGTGGGGCTGCAGGGGGCTCAGATAGGGGCTCATAAGGGCTAGTAGGGGAGGACAGACTGGGGCAGGGGCTGAATGGGAGTGGAGGCACAGGGCCACATGGGTGGGGGGGTGCAGAGCTACGGGGCAAAGGGGATAGCTGAGTGAGGGCACAGAGACACATGAGCAGGGACACAGGGATATGAGGGGAGGGGCTGGATAAGGGGGTGCATGGACAAATGGGAAGAGAGGAGGGCATGCAGAGTTATGGGGAAGGGGGATGGCTGAGTGGGGACACAGATATACATGGAGATGAGGCGAGGTGGTGGCTGAGGGGTATAGGGCCACATGGACATGGAGGAGTGGGTGTGCATAATTTTTAATTTTTTGGTGCATAATTTTTGGCACAGAATTCCCCCAGGAATAACTTATATGTGAAGATAGAGACCTGGCTTGATCCTACTTTGAACAAGGGGTTGGACTAGATTATATATGGAGATATACCTCTCAAATAGAATTGGAAGGGACCCTGAAAGGTCATGAAGTCCAGCCCCCTGCCTTCATTAGTGATTTTGCCCCAGATCCCTAAATGACCCCCTCAATGATTGAACTCATAACCCTGGATTTAGCAGGCCAATGCTCAAACCACTGAGTTATCCCTCCCCCAAGGGCTCTTTGAACCCTAATCTTCTATTAGTCTATAGAGCTGTATGCAAATTACGTCTCCAGTCTCCTAGTACAGTGTCCTCAATTTGGTATGGGATGTGGATGTAGCTAACTGAGAAGCAACCCAGGAAATTCAACAAAAAGACATTTCTTGCAGCTCTGAAACTGCACTCTTACATCACAGTTGGATCCAGCTGGTTCACTTCCTGGGGTCTCTGTCTGTTGGTCTCTTAAAAGTATAGTCCACTACATCTGGTGTAAAGGTTAGAAATGGAGATCTTTAAAAATCCACTTAAATGATATGACCTCAAAATAAAATAAAGGCAGCACTCAACAAAGATAAGTACAGAGCTGATTGAAAATAACTGCATGGGAAGTTAGGGAGAAGGTATGCCTGATCAAACATAGTAGCTAGGGGTGAGGATGGAAAAACTGTAATTTTTACAATAAAGCTTTATTATAAAAGACATCTATTTATTGATGAAGAGCTCGTCATTTTATACTGCCTGACAATCCCATCCACATACTGTTTCTTCTTCAAATCTACTTAGTTCTGGGAGGATAGACAACCTAATTTGCTTGGATCATTTCTGTCATGTACCTTTACACACTCACTCAATACAGTTTTAACTGGATTTGATTCAGAACGTGTTTTGTGGGAGTTGGGAAAGAACATCTGTCTTTCAGCTGTGCATACCCTTCCTAAAAATAAAGAAAATCAGACCTTGGGTTCATACCTTGCTATTATTTACTTAGGTACATTACAAACAGTACGTGACAGTCAACAAAATATGACATCATAGGAGAGCAGATGTCTTTGTTATGAACTTCCCATTTTCACTCGTATCTAATATGTTAGAGCCAGCATTAGATTGCCAAAGTTACTTTCAGTCAGTTAATTTGTGGACAGAAACTGCACTAGAAGAAACACAGAATATTCCATAATTATTAACATGATAGTTGAAATGAGATAGTCTGTGGCTTGCATACAACAACTGATTTGTTAACCTTCATCATATCAACTTGGTCACATTATGGTGGGAATCAGGGTAATTTTGATAAAAGCACATTTTTTCTCTAGTTCCTCTGAAAAAGTTTTTGCAGAAACACTGTCAGAGACAAACAGGACTAACTTGCAACAGTTCATAGAAATCTGAATAGTGATTTCCAGATTTTCAAAATGCCTACCCCAAATGGAGATGTTTGAAAAGGCCATGTTTATAAAGTTACTCCTCTGAATGAAAACTAATTATTTCATGGTCTCCACAAAGAGCAGTTAACATTTACCAGTTTCAACCCCCTCCCTTCTCTTCCCCACCCAAGAGTTTTGCAGAATTCTTTCTATGAGAAGCAAAGTCTGTGCTACAGCCAGAGAACAGTGAGCTCTGTCAGTATACCTGCTTTCAGGTCTTTGAAGACCATGTTCCAAAAGGCCGGCTGGGGCAATTTGCTATGATCCTTTGGACACATTGACATTTTGCCTTAGTTGAATAGCAAAGGTACAGCATACAAGGCACATTTCCCTCCAGTGCCTCCTGTCAGAACTAAGCAGCATCCATATCCATTGTAGCCCCAGTCCCTGCTGCCCAGCAAAGAAGAGGCTTGTGTTCTAATAAGACTGAGAATCACAGTGTAGCTTATTTCATAAGAGGAAGAAGGTGGAAGAAAAAGAGACCCCCTATTATCGTGGCATGGCTGGCGGAACACCCCCTTATGGATCCTCCAGGTGCTCCAACACAACCACAGGTTTCCCTGAGAGGAAGAAAAGTCTTTTTCTGGTGTCCACTAAGGTGGGCTCCAGCTCACCAGAGAATTGTTTCTTCAATCTTTGTCCCCCACTGGGCGGGGGGCGGGGTGTTAATTCTAAACAAATGTTTTAAACAAAAACCAAACCCAACTCACTACTTGGCTGTCTGCCGGGCTTCCTGTGGAGCATCCCTGCTTTTCCTTCAGGCTTTGTTTCCAGTCAGTCTCTTACTTGGGTGACACTTGCTTCTTGGGGTCTAACTGCTCCTCCGCAGTGGCTGCTCGGGCTATCAGGCCCAACTTTCTTCAGCTCTACAGGCAATGAAGTCCCAATGGAGGGCAAGAGGAGATCAGAGTAACCTTTGTTTTGAAAGCTTGGTTTATACCCATTTCTGCAGATGCACAAAATATTGTATTACAGGAATATATTCACATTAAATGCATACTGTACACATGGACACACACATATACGCAGAATCCAAGTACTGTGTACATTCTGTATGTGCATTTGTGTATAAATGTTGTCTGAAATGATCCAAAGATGTGTTATTTTCATGTCAAGTGCATGCTCAGTAGCCCCTCAGAGCAGCAAGTGAATTTATTGTAGGATTACAAATCTCATTATTTAGAGTTTGTGACTCTGACGCCCCTATGGCATAGAAAATTTCCCCCTTGTGTAAATGAACTGCATCCCAGTGCCAATCCATGATTTTCACTCCCAACTTGCACATTCAGTGTCAGCAGTAAAATTATGCAACACCCACACAACTAATTTGTTGTGAATCAAGCCCAGAGTTATAATTTGTGCCTGCTCTCTGAAAGTGGACTTTTGAGGATTGTCCATTAATACTTTATGCCAAACATGACCGTTCAAATATCTGAGCAATTAAAATGAGGGCCTCCAGTTTTTCAGGCAGCTCTGTTTACAAGTCCAGCTGCATTTTAGTTAGTATTAGTGAAACACTATCAGGCCTGCCTCCCACTCAATTCCCTCTTTTTAATCCCAATAAAGTGAGATGTTTCAGTCTGTCTGTATAGTGATCAATTATTACATCTATTGTTCTGATCAATTTTCTCTCAAAGTGCAATTGATTACTATCCATTTTATTATGGCTCTCAAAATTTGATATTTTTTTCTGTTTAGAGGCCAAAATTTCAAGTGCATTAGCTAATCTGGGTAAATGCTAATAGTAAACTGCTTTAGAAGATGTTTTTATCCCATATTAATAAGGGGAAATAATTTCAAAATACACTGGTATATTCCAAGAGTCAGTCTGTAAAACAATGGGAAATATGTCCCAAATGCAATTTATAGGAGAGACACAAATACACCTATTGGGAATGAGTCTGGATATTTTTAAAAGTGAGGAAAATCTCATAAACTATCACCAGATTTATAATGCATCCTGCATAAATCATTGTACAGCTATTGATCTTTTCTGCCCTGACAACACGAGCATGGATATTTAGTGTAATTGATCAACTTTCTTCTAAAGGAGAGAAAATGAGACAATTAAGCAAAAATTAACTGAAAGAGGTGAGCCCTATATAATCTCCTACAGCACAGCTTCCTACCCTGCAGGCTGCCAGACTCGTCTCAGGATACACAGGTAACCATCTGAACTGTCACAGGCAATCAGGGAGCAACAGTGCTAGCAGCTTCCTTTCCCCTATGGGTGCTATACAGTGCAGTTCAGTAACAAGCAGAACTTCCACGGAAAACAAACATGTGGCATGGGCTTAGAACACAAAGTGGCAGCAGCTGGGCTGTGATGCAGGAAAGATTCTCTCCCAGGCTAGATGGAATAGGACAGAACCTGGAGGAGCTGAAAAGCAAAGCTACAGGAAGCAAACACCTCAAAAATAAAAGCAGATGTACAGTGGGTAATCAAAAGGCAACAGCTTCTCCTAGGAGGTACAGTTGGTACAAGGATATGGACAGAGGAAGGGATCGGCGACTCCAACCAGGATTACTGGGAACAACTGCTAACAAGACAGCCACACAAGAAGTTCCCAACAGACCTCTAGGAATGAGTTGCATAGACAAGGACCTCAACTAAGAAAGCCTTGTACCAGGCCTGCTCCTAGCCAAACCTAAACACTGAAAGCAGACCTGTCCTGGCTGAATGCAGCTGGTAGGTATGAACATAAAATGTAAAGTGATTACTCCAGCTGATAGATTTCATATGGTATTGCTAAAGCCTTGAATTTCATCATTGGGCTTTTACTCAAATACCAGATATCACATCTACTACATCCCCTTATCAAATTTGTCCTAAATTTATTGTGTTTGAACTTGTCCCATGGTGCCATGATTTGCCCTAGGATAACACTTAAACACAATGCCTATGGATACAGCATATACAAATGGCTTTCCAGGTATGCTTCAAAGTGCAGTCTCAGCAACTGAGTGCATACAGTAGGTTTATCTATCCCCCTCACTTCATATACTTTGATACCACCATTTTAACCAGATTTGAGGAGACACAGTGTGTGGCACTATTACCACACAGGATGATTTTTTTCAACATTCTGTAAATGATCCATTCATAGTTGTATTCATGTCTAGAGCTGGGTGAATTTTTTTGATTAAATAGTAAATTTGCCAAAAAGTACAATTTTGGGACCACTAAAACTCTTCCCAAATTTGAGTCAAATTGTAGGAGTGGAGGGCCATTTTCTGACTAGAAATCACAGGAATGAATTTTCTGTGCTGATAGTGCACATCTTCACCACCTTAACTCACACTGAAGTGAGTATCAGAGAAAGCATATGTATTTGCACACAAGAATCATAGAATCATAGAATATCAGGGTTGGAAGGGACCTCAGGAGGTCATCTAGTCCGACCCCCTGCTCAAAGCAGGACCAATTCCCAACTAAATCATCCTCCCCAACGAAATCATCCAAGGTACATTTGTGTTCACATGAAAGCAGTTTGTGTTACCTTCTCAGCTGTGCAGCTTATATATGTGTTGGCTTAACAATAAATTGGCAGTCTTCTAAAAAGTAGTTCTCAAAACAAAGTAAAAGGAGCATTATCAATGGGCTTTGACATTCAAAAGTCTGGCTCACTGTGCAAACCTTAATAATAACCTTATCAAAACACATTTTAATTGCTTTAATTGGATTTGTTATAAGCAACTCACTGTCTCCTAGGTGATTATATAAAAATTAGTGCCTGATCCAAAATGCACTGAAGGCAATGGGAGGATTTCCACTGATCTCAATAGTTTTTGGATCACACCCTTAGGCTCTTGCATTAGGAGTACGTCAGGGAAGGATTCTTCTGCCAGACAGATGAGCTACCAGTGCGATTCCTGGATGCTGCGTCTCTGTACTGTCCTTTATGGTTAAAATCTACGGTTAAATTTTTAGAAGCGTGGGAGCAACTTAGTTAATAATTTATGCAAAGAAAAAAGGCAAAATGGGTAAAATGAATGATTCCACAGTGAATAACTGGACCATCTTTAATATAGTTCCAAATAATATTTGTGTATAATAAAGCCCCCAAATAGATCATGTGAAAAATATCCTTTAGTGGAACCTGACCTTTTGGGCTGAGGTGGAGGTGTTGTGTGATCTGCTCTTTTCTAGTAAATTGCTTTATATGGACTGATTTAGGCTTTTCACTGCATTCGAATTCCTGTGTGAGTTTGATCTATTGAATTTTCCAGGTTTTTGTTGCCATCTTTAGATGGAATCGTTTGCAGATGCCAGCTGCATTTTTATGATGTGATTAGAGGAATCTGTAACTTTGGATCACTTCCTTCCCCAATCCCTACCTCCCTTACATAATTAGAAAGAACGGGAGGGAGGAAGGCTAGATGAGGGGATGAGAGAGACACACCAGGAACAAAAGTGTCTGTAGTTCTGCAGGTACATTGTAGTGATGGGATCAAAGAGAGTAAAAATGTTGGAACAGAGCTGGCCCTTGGGGTGGTTGACTTGAGTTTATCCCAGTTGCCTATTTTACTCTAAGCCCATTATAAAATCTCACATAAAGTACACCTGAAAAATGCAACTGGCCTCACTCATACAGCTTCTTCACTCAGACCTCCCACCATAACCATCTAACCCAGCCTCCTTCATGTCCACAGTAACCCCAGGTCTCCCGATTAGTCAATCACCTCCATTCAGAAAAGCCAGAGAAAACAGATGAGTCTTGCAGGCCAACCCTAAGTTTGTCAAAGCTAGGCCCTAAAGGACCATATGCTGACATAAGTTCCAAAGCCAACTAATTAAGAGCACTGTGCTGCCGACCTCCTTCAGTTTATAATGGGCACGGAGGGCTGGTAGTTTATGTTCCTCACATGAATACAAAGATTGCAGTAACAGCCAATGAGAGGTACTTCACGGTGAAGTTTATCTATGCCTGCTAGGGGTAAGAAAACAACTGTGGCATCTTGATTTACCATTTCTGCTGCAACGAATCTTCAAGAGTAAAAGTAAGAAAGTGCCAACTTTATTTGGACAAAGATTGTTGTAGAGGTAAGTGTGGGTCTCCACAGAGGAGCCGCTTAGAGGTATGTGTTAGCGTTTGATTTATGAATGCTGAACTACCACAAAAAGGTTCTTTAACCCAATTGCAGCTTAAACACTCTTTAAAACACTACGCTTGCTGGCACTCTCTGTTTAGTGCTGTTTCAGTGCCAATCCCTAAAACATGGCCCTATAAGCAATCCATTTTTGTTTTGTTTCAGTAAGTGCTTGAGTAATATTTCAGGACAGACAGGTTGATTTTGTGAGGCATTGTGGTCTAGTGGTTAGAGCACAGGACTGAGACAGTCAGAAGCTGCATTTCCAATATTTGTTGCGTGAACTCCACTGCATCACTTCCCCCCTCTGGGGATAATACTTAACTAATCCTCAAAACACTCCTGTGAATTAGATAATGTTTGTATAGCACTTAGTAAAGTGCTGTCTAAGTGATAGCAGAGCACTTTAAAAGTTAAACGACTGTAGTTTATAATATTCTTCATAGTACCGGATAGTATAATTTTACTTCAGCTGCATAAATGAACTCCTTCTTTTAAAGGTTGTATTTTAAATATTTATCTGCTCTGCAATAAAACATTTATGGAGACAATTTATTGGTCTTGGCTTTCTAGATTTTGCCCTTTACTAATTTGACTGTTCTTCAGAAAAACACTTTTGGGATTTGAGTATGTCTGATTTAGTTATCAGTTTAATAAATTCTTACATACCCTGGGCCTGATTCTAATTATATTTACAGTGGTTTTGCACTGTTTGTAATTCCATTGACTTCAGCTGAGTTATTCCTGATTTATATCGATGTGAGTCAAATCGGTCAGGCCATCAGTCCCAGTGTTAAAAATAAAATAAAACAAACCAGACAAAAATGCACAGGTTTAAAACATTGGAATATCAGATGTAAAAGTTGGGAAAAGAAGGCAATGTTGTATTCAGTTTGCTTAGAATTTCTCCTTTTAACATGCAAAATCTCCATCTCGCTTTCAAAGGAGGTAGCTAGGTCTTACATCCCATTGCACTTCACCCATTCATATTCAATGTAATGGATAAGAAGTTAGGAGTTGCCAGATTTCATCAAATCATTCAGTACTGACTCTGGCCATTGTCAGTAATGGATGCTTTCCAGGATCCCATCTAAGAAAGACACTGGGACCATTGGTTAATTGTTATATGCAAGGGAGAAAACCCCTCCCTGCTGCAGAGAAGTATGCTGATGTTCTTGAAGCACATACAGAGCGGCATTTACAGCTCATATCTGCAAACATTAGTTGTGTTTTAAAGTTACCATTTCCCTTTAACATCCAGACACTACTGCATAGCCCTTGGGGCTTTCCATGGTAGGGAACTGACACTATATCACTTTGCATTTCCTTCTGTTTTAAAATTCTCTTATTCTTTTTATCTGGTGCCCTTGTTCCTATGTTGGGGAACAGAGAAAGAAAACAGTGTCCAGTAGTTTTGTAATATACCCTTCATAGCTTTCCATGCCTTTTTGGCATTTCTTCTTTCCAGAAGAAATAATTCCTGCCTTTTCCATTCATTCATCTATACACTCACATCATTCCAACCATGTAGCCTCCTCAACATTTTTGTTTCTGTCTCCGTACATATATTACATTAGCTAAATCTCTACTGCAAGGTGCCTAAAATTCAGCACAGTGCTCTAGGGCCAGACTTAGGCACACAGAACCATGGTGATAGGGTTGGTAAAATCCACCTGAATAGAATAGCATAGTTACTGTAGAAGTCAATGGAAAAATTCTCATAGACATCTGCAATGGTTGGATCAGGCCCTGCATGTTATGCACCTTAATTTTAGAGAATATTATAACACTTCCTGAGTTATATTCTATTTCTCTGAAACCTCCAAGAAAGGTGTCTAAGTTCTGTATCTCCACCCTGCGAACAATTCAGTGCTTACCCTGGGAGTAAAATGAAAAACTGAAAGCCAAGCGTTAACTGTCACTAATGTTTTTGCTGATTTTATTTCTTAAGTTTGTTATCGACCTGCACAGATACATGCATGATATATTGCCAGATATCATGCATGTATATCGTGCACAGTCATTGATAATTTTCACATTTAGCTACTATACTTTAATTCCTTGCCCTTTAAACATATTGCCATGAACATATTGGCCTTCATGCACATAATCTGACAGCTTTTCTAATCTAAATACTAATTATCTTCTCATGTCTAGCAGTCTGACTCCATTTCTTCATTTCACTTCACCCCAACAGCATGTATCCTCGGTCGCTTCAAATTAACTGTGTCTCACTCTATTTCACAGCCTAAAGAAGTGATTAAGAGCAAATAGATCATCAACTTCCCGCCTTATATTCTTAGTATAATTATTTAACTTTGTTTTTGTTTCATCTTTAGTCAACAGCAGCAACATGTTTCCACCTAATTCTCATGGCTGCTGTTTGAATTTTGTGATAAAACATCTTTAGGCACTTAAACAAGGATAAATAAAATAAATTAACAAAGAGAAGGGATAGAAAATGCAAACACTGGAATGCAGTACAGAATAGAAGAAAGACTGGCAGCAGTGCCTTTAATAATAGGAAGATTAAATGCTGTTACCCATAAGTTAAATGTAAACCCCATATACTTCTACTAAAGTGGATTTTGAATAAAAGTTAATGGAGCTTTGCATCAGAAGTGGTTTTAAAAAGGTGGAAATCACAAGAACAGCTAATATGCTACATATCCTTCTCTATCATTGATGGTTATATATAATAGCAAAACACTGCCACTAAATAGTTTGAAGTTATTTACTTACTAAAATGACATAGAACTATTGATGTAAGGACACAAAATACCCTAACTGTTGTTCAGTCACACATGTAAGCAAAATATAAAGAAGCTCCCAAGTTTTTAAACATGCTAACAAAGCATGAATTTACATTTAAATAGGTTCACTCTTGCTGAAATTCTAAACAAAACTACCAGTAGATTTAGCATTAAATACATGGTGTTTGCTGCAGATGTGACAGAATTAAATTAGGCCTGGTAAATGTACCATTTGAATAGAGAGCCATTATGAACTAAGCTATCTATACAGCTGAAGAAATCTCTTGTTCAGGCTCTAATTATAATCCAGCTTGACTACAGCACCAACCTCCTCTCTTTCCTTTCAAACCCAGTCTCCCCTCTTCATTCCATACAAAGTGCAGTCGTATGAAGAGTGTGGGAGATAGGTGTATTTTTTTTAATGATTATGTGCACCTATCTGATGGTGTCTACTGCATGGGTGACAAGCAGTAACTTAGTCCTGGGAATGTGAGAGCATTTAACACATTGTGACACTCCCCGGGGTTCAATCTGGACAGATGGACAGCTATTCCCTTCAGTTCAACCTGGGGTGCCTTTTGCACTGCTTCGCTGTAAGAGCAACAATTCCTGCTCCTGCTCACACAAAACTTCTAACATGTGAAATCACTCCTTGCTGAATTACATGAAGGCTCTGGCCAGTCACTCATGAATTACATACTGGGTGACTCCAGCAAACTTCCCAGTCCCAGACCTTCTCCCAGAAATGTGTGGCTTGTACTGCTCAGTATCCTCCTGGACAATACAAACTCATAGAAAGTCGGTCATTTTGTTAGTGGAAACTGATATGCACAAATCCTATTATCTCACGTAGACATTCCTAAACACTTAAATGCAAACACACTGGTTTAGATAAAACAATCAAACAAGTTTATTAACTACAGAAAGATTTTAAGTGACTACAAGTAATGAGGCAAAAGTCAGAATTGGTTACAAAGAAAATGAAAGGTAATATGCAGCCTAATGCAGTACAAGCTTTTTTATTTGGCATATTAGGGGAATGGAGGGTGCAAGTAAGTGAAAAATTCTGGTGTGGGAAGGGGTGTGGGGATGGGGGTTGGGGTGCAGCAGGGTGTGCAGAGCGTGGGCTCTGGGAGGGAGCTCAGGGTAGGGGGTTGGGGCACAGGAGGGAATTTGGGGTGCCAGATCAGGGGGCACTCAACTCACGTGGAACCCAGCAAGCTGCGACCTGTCCCTGCTGTTCCTAGGCAGCAGTGTGGCTAGGTGGCTCTGTACGCTGTCCCTGCCCTGAGCACTGGCTCTCCAGCTCCCATTGGCCAGGGACTATGGCCAGTGGGAGCCATGAGGGTGGTGTCTGAGAGTGGAGGCAGTGTGCAGAGCTGCCTAGCCAAGTGCCTCCACCTAGGAACAGGAGGGACAGGTCGCCGCTTGTGAGGAGCCATCCGAGGTGAGCACCACCCAGATTTGGCACCCCGTCCTGCCCCCCAAACTGCTCTCCCGAGCCCCCTCCCACACTGAAACTCTCTCCCAGAGCCCATGCCCTGCACCTTCTCCTGTGCTCCGAACCCCTCATGGCTGCTCTTCCACCTAGGAGCAGCAGGGTCATGTCACTGTGCCTGAGGAGCCACACAGAGCCAGATAGCGAGCCTGCTGGCCCCGTGACAACTGGACTAAAAACCAGACTTTCTATGAAGATTAGAAATGCTGGTTTATAGAGCTTTCTGGTTGGTACAGGGCCAGATAACACAGCTTTTACTGTACCTAGCTTAAGAAGTGAAGTGAACTGAAGAGCAAAAAGTTTTTTCTCACCTTAAGCTTACAGCAGTCTGGCTGGATCTTTCAGCCAGGACCTCCCCCTTCCCCTCCCCCATTTCAAAGATGCTTCCTTTGCCTTTCAAACTTTACTGATGTTCTGAGTAGAGATGAAGGAAGGGGGTGATTTGGGGGCCCCTGTTTCTCATTCTGATACCCTCCTCTTTGAGGATTATCTCCAGCTAGGTTTCAGGTGACAGCCAGTCTGTTTTACCTGGATACCGCCAGCTGTATTTTTGCCAATATGTAAAGTTCTTGCTCTCATCTTCTTCCTGCCAAAGAATGGCTGCTTACCTCGGTGATAGTTCATAATAGTCCATTTGATTATGCTGATATCTGGAACATCAGTGTGTCTTTTGTCTCTGAAGAACTGGTTTGGGCCTGCCTTTCTAAACTTGGAGCATGTTACAACAAGGTTATATAGTAGAATCGTATAACTTTACATACACTATTGTCACACATTTTACCAGGACAATAATGCTCAGAAGATTATGAGTTTTCAGATAAGAACATAAGAATGGCCATACGGGGTCAGACCAAAGGTCCATCCAGCCCAGTATCCTGTCTACCAACAATGGCCAATGCCAGGTGCCCCAGAGGGAGTGAACCTAACAGGTAATGATCAAGGGATCTCTCTCCTGCCATCCATCTCCACCCTCTGACAAACAGAGGCTAGGGACCCCATTCCTTACCCATCCTGGCTAAAAGCCATTAATGGACTTAACCTCCATGAATTTATCTAGTTCTCTTTTAATGATACCTCACAAAGCATACTTTGTACAAAATGTATCATGGTCACATAAAAGGATGAACATATGAGTACAGATAGTCTCACACATCTGCAGAAAGGTAGACATTGGTTGTAGAAAGCCCAATCACTGATACTTAACCAAACAATACAGGTGTCAAGAACTGTTGCCATTTTGTCCAAGTCCAAGGGGAGACAACCAGCCAAAGATTATTCATTTGTTAATGACTCTGCTCTGCTACAACAAATGATTAAAGAATGGGAAAAAACTGCAAGGGAAGGACAAGAAAAGACAAAGGTGGTAGAATTGGCTGAGACTCTGTCTAAAAAGTGAAGGGAAACCAGATACAGAAGACAAGACTGGGAAGGAGAAGAGGGGTGCAGAAGACTCCTAGACTCCCTGGAAGGCATTAAGACCCACAGGGCTCTCTGAGTTAGTCTTGTGTGGTTCTCTTTCCATTGATCTGTATGTTTGTAAGAGAGTTTATGCACCATTGGGGTGTCCCCTTATGGCTGCATCTAGGGATTAGCTCTGCCCAGCCTGATGCCCCCTTTCATCACACACTCATTGCACAAAGCTTCTTGCTGTCTAGGAGTCAGTGTTTCCTCTTCATGGCTTGGCCCTCCAGCTAGGTCACTATACCATTTCCCCCTTCAAGGTAACCAGACCAACAGTCCAGATGCCATTCCAGGCAGTCTTCTTGGTTAAGACTGTACCATTTTCCCCAGTGGTTAATACAGGGACCCAGGCCCACCTGCTACTCAGTGCAGAGCTGCTAATTGTAGGGTTCCTGGGCTGGAACACAGTCTCACCCCTTGCTGCCATTTCCCTGGACTTCTTCCTACTACATTTTCTGCAGGCTCTCTTCTCCATTACCCCTCTGGTCAACTCCCTTCCCTCAGTGTTAGTATCCCCAAGCTTCTGCTCTCACCCTGGGTTTCTTCCTTTTTGCCTCACTAGGCCTAGAGTGTGAATGTAGGCTTCCACACTACAGCCCGTTCTGCTCTTACTTCCTGGCTTTAAACAAGCCCCCATCTACTGCTGCCCAAATGGGCTCTGTCTTCAGTTAGGGCTTATCAGTGAAGCCTAAGTCTCCCCCAGCTGCAGCCTACCTTAGGCCCCACTTCTGCTGAGCTATGAGTTCTCTGCTGTGCCTCGAAGAGAAGCAGCACAAAATCTCACTCTGGGAAAGTGCCTCGCACGGCCATTAAATAAATAATTCATAAAATACAATAATAATGACAAAGTGGGTAAAGTAATATCTTTTATTATCACACACCTTGTTCTCTCATACCTTTGGTCCTGCATGGCCACAACAACTCTGCAAACATTAATGACAATATAAAAGTTGCCATTCTAGATTAGATCAATGATCCAGCTAGTTCTATATATTGTTTCTGACAGTCAGTACCAGAGGTTTTAGAGGAAGGTGCAAGCAAACTGATAATTGACAGTTTATAATATAGCCTAACTTTAAGGAAAATTTCACCAAAACCCCATCAGCTACTAGTTTATAATTGAAACCTAAGCGTGTATATTCCCTATATATTTATGTCCTGCATGTGGTCTAGGATTTTAAGTTCTTGGCCTCAGTGATAATTTACAGCAATGAGTTCCAAAGGTTAATTATATTTTGTGTAAATAGTAACTTATCTGGTTTCAATTTGTTGCTTTTCAATTTCATTGGATGTTCCTCTTCTTATATCATGAGAGATTCTTCTGATTTTCCTTCTCTATACTATTCATTCTTGTGTGGGCCTCTGTCATTATTGTTTCCTCTGTAAAGAATTATTTTCATCTTCTATTTCTGGACCCCATCAGTTTCTGCTATAACTTTTTGAGATAGGTTGATCAGAACTATACACACAATGCACAGTGACAGTGACTCAATTTATATGATTTGATCACAGTATTTTCATATGCCATTATTTTACTCCATATTGGCCCTGAAATTTTGTTTTCTTTCCTGAGTGCTGCTGTGCATTGAGCAAATGTTTTCACTCAGCAGTTCACAATGATACATAGGCCCTTTTTCATTTTCAGTGAACATTTCTTGACACATTCATCTCAGCTTGGTCTAAGAGAGCCAGAATCTGTTGATCATCATGGCAAGGTTTATTTTGCTAGACTTTTTTCTGAAGTAGTGGGTTGAGAATGATTTTGAATATGTTCAGCAGCAACTTTATATATTCTTCATGGAATTATATTTTCTCACAGGAGCATTGGATAGATAATATAACTCCATTTTTGTTCCAGATTATTACATGTTCATACTGAGGAATGTGTGAAGATTATTCTCCCCAATTACCTACATGATGTTAGCCTGTACCAGTGTGAGCTATACAAAGCATATCCAGAAAATTGTCATTATAGAACCTTTTAAATATATAGTAGGTTAAGACTCTACAAAATGCCTTTTACTTAAAAATATTTAAGTTGCATCTCCTCTAGTCATACACATATGCTCAACAGACTGTTATAATACTACCCATTCCCTGACTTTTTTAGTATTATTGCTTTCTTTATTGCATACATCTTTACCATGGTCTCACTTCTTAATTTCCTCTCTACAGGCAAACACACTGTGCACATGTATTTCCCACGTGAGGAAATATAAGCCTACATTATGCATGATTTTGTGTAGCTAGTGCATTCATATAAAAAATAAATAAGCCTTCTACTTGGTCCCTTTGCACTCTTGCAAAAAAGCTTGCAAGTGCTGGATTTCAGCCCGTCTTTCAAAACCTCAGCTATGCAAGTCAGTTGATTCTGAAGCTGAGCACCATCAATTTTTTAGCATGATAGATATTTGACAGTTTGAATCTCTTTATGTTGCTTTCGTTGTTTTTGCACTATGGATGGGCATGGCGTAGGTGGTGGTGAATGAAGGTGTATTCTAAACAATAAAACCTCACTAAACAAACTTTGCAAGTGTAACTAAGTTTTGCTGTAACAGAGATCAAAGAGGGAGGTCATTTGGTGGCACATCCCCTGTCCCCAAAGAATAAACTTTTGTGAATAGGGATCTCAGCTGAATTCCTTGCAGGTCCAGTATCAGCAAGAACTTGAGAGAAAGATTTAACTTACAAAGTTTCACCTTACATGCACTTTTGATGAGAAAAATGGCCATATATGGGATTTTAATTGCTATATATAAATAGAAGAATAAAGTTTGAGCCATCAAGAAGTGACTTCACATTCAAAAATGTTGATTCTGTTGGGAATAGTTAACCATTTCTACAGCTTCCCTGTCTTTGAAGGGGCTTTATTTTGAAAAACAATCCAGCACCATTGTTGTCTTTCTGAAAACAAAAGAGCTATTACAGTAGAACCTTATAGATACAAACCCAGATACACACTTAGACTTCAATTATTATGGACTGACCAATCAGCTGGAAACCATTGACCAATGAGGGGCTGTGTCACCCATGTCCTGCAACCTTGAGTGCCTCACAATGCTTCTCTGTGATAGCTCCCACCTGGGTTGTTTGCAAATAGCCTGCCAGCATGCAGGTAACACCCTGAGTATCTGCATATAGCTGTAGCTTACCAGCACACTCCAGTCACACTCTGGCTTCCACCAGCTTTGGTTACCACAATACACTCCCAATCCCAGGTTTCCCCCCAATACATGTGTTCTGCACTGTCCAGCCCCCTCCTGGGCAGTCCAGATATATTAAGTCCATTGCTCCTCTAAGGGATCAATCTGAAACAATTTGCCACTGTAAATGGAATTACCCACACAGTTCACAACACTGGATTAGTTTTTATTTAACTTTAAGTGCGTACTAGTATTAAGGCATCAAAGTCAGAAATGTTTACAATCAAAAATAATGATAAAACTCTTCCTACTACTAACCTTAAACTAGACTTGGTTCAAGGTGAAATTCTTACCACAGGTTTTCAGTACATTGCTGACCAAGGGTCCAATGGCTGTCTCGTTTGTCATCTTAAATGAAAAAAAGATGGACAGGGAGAGATGACCTGGGGTGTTTTTGTCCCTCACTTTTATAGTTCAGTCACCCTTGGAAAATGCATTTTCCTGAGAGTGACCCCTACATAAAGTTCTTTCTAACTGAGAGCAAGGAGACATGAAATCTAGTATGGAAGAGGTGTTATACTGTTTGCTTTTTACCTCTGTTTGCTATGATGCAGATCTGTTTGGGTCTTTCTTCCCCCACTTCCATGCCAGAGAATGACTACTTGATAGGTGATGGCCCATCAGCTTTGATGACATCTGGGTGGGGTGTCAACTTTTTCTTTGTCTTTGAGAAGCAGGTTTACTCACTTCCCACATTTGTCTGATAAACAAATGTCAGTCGTGATTTCAACTTATGTTCATAACTTTACATATAATATTGCTTATAAATATCATGGTAATATAATTGCCCAGCAAGTTATTAGTTTTCAAATTATCCCTTCAAGGCATATACTGTACTAATTTTAATACAGTAGTGTGTAAGGTGTTACTATTGGGGTACCTTTGGTCACAGTCCCCCAGTAGCATTCCTCTCTCTGCAGCAAACTAGTTTAGCCTCGTATGCTTCTAGTGGTTTGATTCCCATCAGCCTCTTTTGGGGGAAGAGGGTCTGCTGTGAATTAGTTTACATTTAACATCATAAGTTGCAACAGTGAGAGGAACATAGTATGTGAGGTAGCTTTTCCTGAACTCTTCCCTATTCAGAAAGAATATCTACATCACTCAAGCCACGAAAAGGTAAACTTTTGTCTTACAGCAAGAGGAGCTAGAGGTATGTACATGATGGGTGATGAAGGGTAACATGCAAGCATTTTCCCCCCACTCTGTGGCTGGAAATCCCTTTTCTATGGTGTTTGTCTCAGTTTTGCTCCCGTCTACCTGACACAGAAGGCGTATTGAATAGATTCAGCTTTGACACGGGCTTTATGAGTTCTCTGTACTCAAAGTTCAAGGGATGCTTCAATCCTGCGGCATGTTTATCTGCACCTCCCTAAATTAGCACTTCTAGAGACAGAAGAGTAGCAAATATGAACTCAAAGGGTCTAAAGGGAGGAAAGGAATGATTAGGACAAAGGGATCCTTCCTGACTACCATTTTATTGAAGGAATGGTTTTTTCTTGTCTATGGGATCACATGAAGAAAACCAAGTGGCATGTGATTCATACAAGCAACTTTTAATCTCTGTGGTCAAAATGGCCACTGCCCTGTAATGAAAATATATGAACAGCTGCCAAGATATTTCCCCCTCTTTTGTTGTGATATTATGCTAAGGTTAGTGTACATAACATTTTGAGAATTCCAGTACTCCATAGGACACTAAAGAGTGGTTCAGATCATCTGCTTTTCTATTGTTAGAGATTATTTTTAAAATGGAGAAAATTTATTATATTGGCAGAGAAAAGAAACACAAATCGCTACTTTCTATTCAATGATTTACGTAATTAGCACGTATATATAAAAGAAAAAAAATATCTGTACTGTGGCACAGAGAGTAATTTAAAAGTTATTTCCCCACAGTTTATTATGTTCCCAGTCATCCAAACCAAGTTCTATAGATCTTTCTTGACTCTGATCATAGGTGCCACTATGCCTAGTAATATTCAAGGTTACCAGGGCACTTAAGACAGTTCCCTTCCAGTTGTGTGTCTATTTTTCAAACTAAAGACATTTCTCTTCACTGCTTTTCTTACTCACTTCCTAACTCTTTGGCTTTTCAGTCTGTCATGTCACTTTAATGCTTTTTAAATTTAAGATCTCTGAACTTTTAGAATACTCTTCATGCAGGAAGCACACAGTAACTTATACAATTTAGAAATTTCACAGAGTAATTTATGCAATCCCTATATAAACGTGTAGACATTGTGCAAACATGCAAGGAGCTCCTGAAACCTAGCATAGACAGGTTTGTGTAAGTACCATTTTTACCCTCTGGTTTCTCTTTCTCAGTATTTGTGTAACTTTTACTAATAGTTTTAAGGACTATGGATGGCATCTACTGCTACTCTGCACTATGAAAGATATTTCTACAGCAGATACTTATATACAGAGTCTTCTCTTCTTTTGTCAAATGCATTAAATCACTTAACCTGGCAAATAGTTTTATTGACCTGTATCCTCTCAGGCAGTGGTTCTCATATATATGTATCCCTGGGGGTATGCAGAGGTTTTCCAGGGGATACGTTAACTCATCTAGATATTTGCCTAGTTTTACAACAGGCTACATAAAAAGCAGTAGCAAACTCAGTATAAACTAAAATTTCATACAGACTATGACTTGTTTATACTGCTCTATATACTATACAGTGAAATGTAAGTACAATATGTATATTCCAAATTATTTATTTTATAATTATATGGTAAAAATGAGAACATGAGCAGTTTTTCAATAACTGTGTGCTGTGACACTTTGTATTTTTATGTCTGATTTTGCAAGGAAGTAGTTTTTAAATGAGGTGAAACTTGGGGGTACGCAAGACAAACCAGACTCCTGAAAGGGGGTTCAGTAGTTTAGAAAGGTTGAGAGCCACTGCTCAAAGTATTTAGGGTCTGTGACCAGGTTGCTTGTGCAGCACCCCCTTGAGAGCTCATCAGAGCACAATTCATGCAGCCACAGACCTCCACTGATAGGTGTCTGTTTCTGAGAGGCTGAGGTAATGGTGCTTGGCCCTCCAGCCAAGGCACTGTTCAGTCCTACCCCTTCTGGGTTGCTATGGTCTAAAAGGAGTCAGGAACAAAAAGAAAATCACAACTCAAAACAGGGTCATCTGATGAATACTGGGGTGGGACCCCAGCTTTCTATTCAGCACTTGTCTTCACACTATCCATACATCAGATGAACCCCAGGGGCCAGCTATCCCTTCTAGCAGGAGGCTCCTCCAGAGGGTGTCAGCTTAGTCTCTGAGCTACAACCAAGCTTCTCTCACATCAGAAGTAGAACTCTGCTCCCCTTCCTGGGCATTTCTGAACTGGGCTAGGTCTCCCCCTTTTAACTACCCTCTCCAGGCCTTTGCTGCAAATGTAGTGGGGTGGGGCTAATTGGGTCCACAGGCTCCCATTAGGCCCTACACTGGCAATGAGAGGGTTACCTCCTCATCACAAGTGTCCTAACTTCCATGGATTTCAGTGGGATTCTATAAATACCTTTGAGAATATGGGCCCCTTATAATCATCTTACTTATGTCCTTCAGAAATGTTCCACCCTTTAGACATGTAGCCACTTAACATTCCCTTTCCCCCCAGAATAGCTTAGGTTGCTTTGGGAATTTATTTTTGAAGCATTCTCAGTGTATTTTATTCCTATCAAGTTTTTGTCTTTTTTCAATTAAACATACTAAAGTTTGAGAAAATTGTACAAACCTCCATTTATTTTTCTTCCGTTGTTCTCTAAAAACCTAGTTTCTTTAATTGTTCTTCATAAACCTTGAAGATATTTGATTGTTTTATTAATCTGTTTTCAACTACAGTGTTTTTGCAATGTTACCACATCATGAGGCACTTTACTCACCACTGGGTGGTGTCACCTTTGGGCAATTCTGGGGATTAGCTCTGCTTGGTTCAGCACCCTCATCCTTCTCTTCCACCATCTGCAGCACTCTGTCCGCTCACGGAATCACAGCAGTTGTTGGTAGGGGAACCCAGGCCTGCCCTTTACTCTGGATTCAAGTCCTAGGCCCTGAAGCAAGTAGTTTCGGTCTGAGGCTGCATTGACCTTACTGGTCTAACCCCTGGACTATTTCCTACCATATTTCGCTACTCCTTCTAGCCAGATTCCTCTCTCTCAAGTCTACAAAGTCTCAGGGGTTCCTAACCCCCACTCCCCATCCTTCTCCCTTACTCCAGGGAGAGAGACTACAGTATTCAAGATGTGGGTATACCATGTATTTATACAGAGGCAACATTATATTTTCTGTCCTATTATTTATCCCTTTCTTAATTATTCTCAGCATTCTGTTTGCTTTTTTGACTGCCACTGCACATTGAGTGGATGTTTTCAGAGAACTATCCACAATGACTTCAAGATATCTTTCTTGAGTGGTAACAGCTAATTTAGACCCCATCATTTTATACGTATAGTTGGGATTATTCTTTCCAATGTGCATTACTTTGCAATTATCAACATTAAATTTCATCTGCCATTTGTTATCCAGTTACCCAGTTTTGAGAGATCCTTTTGTAGCTCTTTGCAGTCTGCCTGGGTCTTAATTATCTTTAGTAATTTTAGTAGCCTGAGTAACCTGTTCCAGTACTTAACTGTCCTTACAGTTAGGAAGTTTTTCCTAATATCTAGTGTAAATATCCCTTACTGCAGATCTTGTTTACCAGTTCTTGTCCTACCTTCAGTAGACATGGAGAACAATTGATCACCATCCTCTTTATAACAGCCCTTAACATATTTGAATACTGTTATCAGGTGCCTCCTCAGTCTTCAAGACTAAACATGCCCAGTTTTTTTAACCTTTCCTCATAGGTCAGGTTTTCTAAATCTTAATTTTTGTTGCTCTCCTCTGGATTTTCTGCAATTTGTCCACATCTTTCATCAAATGTGGTGCCCAAAACTGGACATGATACTCCATCTGGGGCCTCACTAGTGCCAAGTAGAGCAGAACAATAACTTCCCATATCTTATATATGACACTCTCATTAAATTTGCCCTGCAATGATATTAACCGTATTCACAACAGCATCATGTTATTGTTTATATTGACTTTGTGATCCATTATAAAGAGAAGTTACTCACCTTGCACAGTATATGGAGTTTTTCCAGATGTATATTCCTATAGATGCTCCACTTTTGGTGTGCATGCATTCCATGCTCCTTCGATTAGAGATTTGCAGACGTGGTGCCTGTTCAGCCTACACATCCTCATGCCATACGCCAAGGCTATATAGGGCTTTAGTTCCTTCCCTACCACACACTCCAAAGGCAGCTAGTGGACCACACATAGGGACATGCTGTTATGGACTGGGGTGTAGGCAGTCTGGCCTAGTAGTCAGGAGTCAGGTCTACTGGGAAGAGCCAGTATCCAGCTTGGTGAATGAAGCCAAGTTCATTATCAGAGTCATCTGCCAATTACCAGACCCAGGGGTCAAGCCAGAGTCAGAACCAGGAATCAAAACTGAGGATCAGAGCTAAGGTCAGATATGAAATGCCAGAACAAAGGGTCAAGCCAAAGTTAGAGTCAGACGTTGGAGGCCAGAGTCACAGCAAGGACTGGTAACTGATACTTGGAGCTGAGGTCTAAAGAAAGGAGAGGCAAGGATCAAGCATGGAGGAAACAGGAGCAAAGGTGGGGTAAGGCAGGAGCGGAGCATGAGTCAGGAACGGGGTTGAATGCAGGAGTCAGGGTCCAATGCAGTCACAATAAGCAATCACCTTATTGCTCAGACAAACTTCCTGTGCCTCCTTCTGGCTTAAATAGCATGGTTGAACCAATTGGGAGAGCCGGGCAATCCTTCCAATCAGGCCTTGGCTGAAGTTATAGTCCTACTAGCTTCCCAGCCCACCAGGTTTCAGCAGACATTGGGTGCAAACCAGGATGCAGTATCTATCTGAGTACTCCCAGACCTGGATTCAAGACCCAGGACATCACACATGCATCTTGAAGAATTCTAGTAACTGCACAAGGTGAGTAACCTTTCCATCTTTGAGTAATGTTCCTGTGGGTGCTCTCATCCATAGACTCTAGGACTGGAAGGGACTTCGAGAGGTCATCAAGTCCAGTCCCCTGCCCTCATGGCAGGACCAAATACTGTCTAGACCATCCCTGATAGACATTTATCCAACCTACTCTTAAATATCTCCAGAGATGGAGATTCCACAACCTCCCTAGGCAATTTATTCCAGTGTTTAACTACCCTGACAGTTAGCAACTTTTTCCTAATGTCCAACCTAAATCTCCCTTGCTGCAGTTTAAGCTCATTGCTTCTTGTTCTATCATTGAAGGCTAAGGTGAACAAGTTTTCTCCCTCCTCCTGATGACACCCTTTTAGATACCTGAAAACTGCTATCATGTCCCCTCTCAGTCTTCTCTTTTCCAAACTAAATAAACCCAATTCTTTCAGCCTTCCTTCATAGGTCATGTTCTCAAGACCTTTAATCATTCTTGTTGCTCTTCTCTGGACCCTCTCCAATTTCACCTCATCTTTCTTGAAATGCGGTGCCCAGAACTGGACACAATACTCTAGTTGAGGCCTAACCAGCGCAGAGTAGAGCGGAAGAATGACTTCTCGTGTCTTGTTTACAACACACCTGTTAATGCATCCCAGAATCACGTTTGCTTTTTTTGCAATAGTATCACACTGTTGACTCATATTTAGCTTGTGGTCCACTATGACCCCTAGATCTCTTTCTGCCATACTCCTTCCTAGACAGTCTCTTCCCATTCTGTATGTGTGAAACTGATTGTTCCTTCCTAAGTGGAGCACTTTGCATTTGTCTTTACTGAACTTCATCCGGTTTACCTCAGACCATATCTCCAATTTGTCCAGATCACTTTGAATTTTGACCCTGTCCTCCAAAGCAGTTGCAACCCCTCCCAGTTTGGTATCATCTGCAAATTTAATAAGCATACTTTCTATGCCAACATCTAAGTAGCTGATGAAGATATTGAACAGAGCTGGTCCCAAAACAGACCCCTGCAGAACCCCACTTGTTATAGCTTTCCAGCAGGATTGGGAGCCATTCAGAACTACTCTCTGAGTACTGTTATCCAGCCAGTTATGCACTCACCTTATAGTAGCCCCATCTAAAATGTATTTGCCTAGTTTATCGATAAGGATATCATGTAAGACCGTATCAAATGCCTTACTAAAGTCTAGGTATACCACATCCACCGCTTCTCCCTTATCCACAAGGCTCGTTATCCTATCAAAGAAAGCTATCAGATTGGTTTGACATGATTTGTTCTTTACAAATCCATGCTGGCTATTCCCTATCACCTTACCACCTTCCAAGTGTTTGCAGATGATTTCTTTAATTACTTGCTCCATTATCTTCCCTGGTGACATCTTCTTCAGGTGACTACCAAACAATAGCCTTAGCTTGGAGGGTTGTGGGGCTTTGGAGCACAGTCCAATGCTGAAGACATGACTGCATTCCCAAGGACAGCATCTGATCTAGAAGAATGGAACACTGCACAATGTTTGGGAAATATATGTATCAAAGTCCAAGTTACAGCCTTGCATAGCTCCACAATAGGAACATGTTTGAGTAATGCCATAGAGGTATAAAAAGACTTTGTGGAATGGATAATATACTGCGGGGAATATATATCAGCAGATTCATAACAGGGATACTACAACCAGAAATCCACCTGCAGAGTCCCAGGTGGAGATTGTGGGCACTTTGAACCCATCAGCAATTGATATGAACAGCCTGGGAGACTTCCTAAATAGATTGGTTCTGTACAGATAGAAAGCAAATACCTTCTTGACATCCATGGTGTGTAAGGCAGCACCCTCCCTGGGTGGTGAGATTTTGAGTTAAAAACTGGGCGGTGATTGACTTGGTTAATGTGATACTCAGATGACCCCGAGCTAGAAATTTAGGATGCAGATGTAACAAAACCTTGACCTTGAAAAATACCATAAAGGGAGTGTATGCCATTAAACCCCACATTTCTTCTATTCTTTGGGCAGAGGTGATGGGCATTTAGAAGACTATTTTCATGGATATGTTAGGAAGGGAACAGGTAGCCATTGGTTTAAGGGAGATCTCATAAAACATTTAAGTACTAAATTTCGATCCCATGCAGGAATGGGTTCTTTAATCTGAGGGAAAAGGTTTCTCAACTCCTTAACAAAGCTCTTTGCTCTGGGAGGAGCAAATACTGAGGATTCCTCAAACAAGGAATAATCAAGTGAACTCTGATAGACCTCATAGATATCCTGAAATTTTCAATTCCAGCAGGTAGTCAAGAATAGCAGAGAAGAAAGAATGAATGAAAGAAAGACACAACTGGTCACACAAGTAGATGAATCTCTTCCATTTTTGAAGGTAAGTATTTCATGTGGCTCCTCTCCTACTGTTTAACACCTGTTGTACCTATACAGAACTGGAAGTCTCTATTCCCGTGAATCATTGAGGAGCCAAGCCTGGAGGTGAAGAATTCCCAGGTTGGGATGAAGAGTCTGACTAGTGTCTTGTGAGAGAAGATGGGGAATGGACAGAATACTGACTGTCTGATGAACAGCGAGGCAGATCAGGTAAGGGAATTGGGTCTGTCTGGGCCATGTTGGAACTATTAGTATAACTTTGGATTTATCTTGTTTGTTTTTGTTTACCACTTTTAATATTAGCTGTGTTGAAGGGAATGCGTACAGAAGGTCCCTTGTCTACAGAATGTGGAAAACCGTCCCTCAGTGAGTGAGGGCCCAATCCCCCTCTTGAACAAAACTGCAATGCCTTTTGATGATGGTGGTGTAAAGGTCCAGCTCTGGAAAACCCCAGGTCAGAAAAACATTGTTGAGAGTCTGGGAATCTAAGCTCCCTCATAATCTTGGAAGAAGTGTCTGCTGAGAGTCTTGGCGGTGGTGCTTTGTATGCCTGGAAGATATGCCACCAAAATGAAGCTATGATTGGCTATTCATCAGTTGATAGCTTTTTTCTTTGGTACAAAGAGAATGGGATCTTGTTCCCTCCTTACCCTTGTCAACTGGTGTAAAACATGCAAGCTACTTGTCTGGGATGATTTTGACCGATTTCTTTCTGATTAATGAAAGAAAGTGAATACAGGACTTCCTGACTGCCCTCAGCTCCAGGTTTATGTGTAAACAAGCTCCTTGGGTAGACTATCTGCCCTGAAGGAGGTCTGTTGGCAAGTAAATTATCCTGAGTCACCCTGGAAGCAGAGTGGCTATAACCTTACATGACAGGTTACAATGGTACAAGCTGCCATATGTCCTAAAAGTTGAAGACAAATTCTTGCCAAGGTCTGCAGGCTTCTTAGAATTTTTTCAATGAGGTTTGATAGAATTGTGAACCTGTTTAAGGGGATGTAAGCTCTGGCTGTTACTGTGTCTAAGGATGCCTATATCACTTCTCAGGTTTCAGAGTAGCAGCCATGTTAGTCTGTATCTGCAAAAAGGACATGAGTACTTGTGGCGCCTTAGAGACTAACAAATTTATTTGACCATAAGCTTTTGTGGGCTACAGCCCACTTCTTCAGATGCATAGAATGGAACATATAGTAAGGAGATATATATACATACAGAACATGAAAAGGTGGAAGTAGCCATACCAACTCTAAGATGCTACTTAATTAAGATGAGCTATTATCAGCAGGAGAAAAAAACTTTTGTTGTGATAATCAAGATGGCCCATTCAGACAGTTGACAAGAGGCGTGAGGATGCTGAACACGGGGAAAAATAGATTCAATCTGTGTAATGACCCATTTGTAACTCGTCAGTCTGTTTGAACTTAACTATTTGTGTAATTTTGTATTGTCTGGAAATTTTGCTGCCTCACTTTTTCCAGATAATTTATATGCTAAACAGCACAAGTCCCAGTACAGATCCTCTAGGAGGAACCCTACTATTTACCTCTTTCCATTGTGAAAACTGACCATTTATTCCTATTTGTTTTCTATCTTTTAATCAGTTACTGATCCATGAGAGGACCTTCCTTTTTATTCCATGACAGCTTTCTTTGCTTAAGAGCCTTTGGTGAGGGACCTTGACAAAGACTTTCTGAAGGCCCAAGTACACTATACTGACTGCATCACCCTTATCCACATGGTTTTTGGATACCTCAAAGAATTCTAATAGATTGGGGAGGCATGATTTCCCTTTACAAAAGTCATGTTGACATTTTCTCAATATATCACATTTATTGTGTCTGAATTTTGTTCTTTACTATAGTTTCAACCAATTTTCCTGGCATTGAAGTTAGGGTTACTGGCCTGTTATTCCCAGAATCATCTCTGGAGCCTTCTTTTTTTTATTTGTTTGCTTAAAAGGAGTTACTTTAGCTACCCTTCAGTCATCTGGTACAGAGGCTTATTTAAGCAACAGATTACATACCACAGTTTGTAGTTCTGCAAGGTCATATTTGAGTTCCTTCAGAACTCTTGGATGAATACTAACTGGTCTTGGTGACTTACTGCTGTTTAATTTATCAATTTGTTTCAAAACTTCATCTATTGACACCTCAGTCTGACTGTTCCTCAGATTTGTCACCTGACAAGAATTGCTCGGCTGCAGAGATTTCCCCCATATCCTCTGCAGTGAAGACCAATGCAAAGAATTCATTTATCTTCTCTGCAACAGCCTTGTCTTCCTTGAGAGCTCCTTTAAAAAAAATTCCTATTAGTTTGTGTTCTTAGTTAGTTGCTCTTCAAATTCATTCTTCACCTTCCCAATTATACTTCTATACTTGACTTGCCAGAGTTTTTACTAGTTATAAAATCCCTCCTAACATGGATAAAAGTTTCTAAATTGCCCTATGCCTCTGAGAGCTGCACAACATGGGAAAAGGAAAAGAGAGGGGGAGATCAAATGTATATACCAAAAAATACTTTCTATCTCGTTCTCTGCAAGAAATTAGTCTCCTTGGCAAGCAAGGAAAATGTCAGATCACCTATCCAGTTTTGTGTTGTTGGCATTGTAGTAAATCAACTAACTTCATTCTTATTTGTATTATTTATTTTGATTATTAACTATTTATCTCTACCAGAGTGGATGATAGGTCCTGATTTTCATTATGTAGAGTAACATGAACGTGCATAGATACAAATACATTCCTACTTTGCATTGACAGATCCAGATGTAGACTGACCTCACACTTGGTAAGGCAACTCCCATCTTTTCATGTATTTATACCTGCTCCTGTATTTTCCATTCCATGCATCTGATGAAGTGGGTTTTAGCCCACGAAAGCTTATGCCCAAATAAATTTGTTAGTCTCTAAGGTGCCTCAAGGACTCTTTGTTATTTTTACAAATACTTGAGTAATTTCACACTAGTAAAACAAGCAGGATTCCACCCTTAATATTAGAAATAAAGTACCTGAAGCATCTCCAGACATGCTTCAACCAGGCCTTGCTTTTTGCAAATGCAATTTTAATTGCACAAATACTTTTGGGTGTAATTTTATATCCACATTATGTGCATCCACACTTAATGTCACTTTAGTGCTTAACTACCTGCCTATGATGCCATATCATATAGCTAGTTATCTATCCAATCATTATCAATTGCTCCCACAAATAGTAGGTACAAAATGATTCTACGCATTTGAAATCTGGCTCCAAACTTCTAGTTGAAACATGGGTTATATGAAATGGATGTTATGAATGTGGCTGAAAGACATAATTTAAAAAAATCCTAAGTATACCGATCTACTGATGCAAAGACCATAAAAACATTTTGTGTTCAAGGGACATGCGAACTTCATGCTGTGAAATTGTTTTTAGTAGCTTTTAATTTAAGCTTCAGGGATTTCTGTAGCACCTGTACCACTTACTGGTTGTAACAGGCATGCTATGATATGAAAACATTTTTAATTTAATGCAACTTTCCCCTTGACTTGTGTTTGCTGTGCAAGCACATATAAGCAGACAGTGTTTTGCTAATTGCTACAATATGTGTTTATTGAAAAACACAATGTTGGAGGTATTTTAATTTGAGACCATACAGTGTCTATAACTATTGTAATCAACTTTTTTTTTCTGGATTTGCTTTTTTTCAAAGCATCATTAACAAGGTTGGCACCATAGGATTGGATATACTTTATATTTTTCTATTATATGGTTTACCTACTTCATAAGAACCACTTATTTGAACAGAAGACAAAAAAAAAGTTTATACGGGCAAGCTATTATACAAAAAAGGTGTGTGGGGGGGAATATTGTATCTGACAAATTAATTGATATCTATTCACTAATTAACAATAAAAAGTTGTACTTTAATGAAAGTCTAGAGACACGCACAATCTGTAAGCATCATTTAAAGAAATGTCACTTAAAGAAACATTCTGTGAACTACTAACAGGGAAATTTTCTGTTTCCTTGAGCGGAATAATGGGTACTTGCAGTATTTACATGATCAGCCCTAGCATATGCCAGGTTTTACATATGCCTCTTGGTTTTTTAATCATTTTAGGTGTTAATTTAACCTTTTCAACATACTGAAGTCCTGAACTTAAACTGGTGTATCCCTGAAGCCTTGAAAATGAGTAAGAACTGTCAAGAGGATGATGCATTATTAATTCAACAATGAATTTAGGCTTTATACATGACTGAAAACACAGAATTTAAAGTGACATCTCCATTTACTTTTCAATAATAATTTCCCAGCTCTTAAAAATTGAGTTATAATAATTGTGATTAAAAATGTATCATTCTATCTCAAAAGCTACTCATCTCTTTTCTTATTCAAATCTTTATGTGACGTTATACACATACTCTAAATACCAAACAGCATCATGATTTGCTATCATATCAACAACTGTTATATTAATCTTCCAAATGTAATTTCAGGAATTTGGTAGTAATGAAATTAGTGTTCTACATTACACTTTACAGGTTCACGTATGAGTCAAGTATGGTACAGCTTTAATCTCCATAAGGAAAGGAAAAATATGTAATGTATTATGTTCCTGACAAAGAATTTAGTGCTGTGAAATGTCCTGGATTAACATCACTAGAGATGCAAATCCAGTAAAAAGTTTGAAACTTATTTATTAATTGCTATTTAATTTTCTTAATATCTCTTCTCATTGTATTAAGACCTGAACAAAAGTCCCAGTGACTTCAGCAGGTTTTGGATTCTGCCCTTAGAATATTTTTCTAAGATGACAAACTGTGCCAGAAGATTACAAATTCATATCACATGTAATGGCCTCCTAGTAGAGGAGGAGCCTGTACCTCCAGATCTGCACATGGTGTGTTCTTACAGCAGTGAAAAGGTCAGCTGCCACTTAGGTGCCATCACCACCTTTCTTCATTCAGACTCTGCAAAGAGCATTTTAGGGCTGGGAATGTGTGTGCATGGGACAGGGCATGCACATCCCTCCTCCCACCCTGTGAAGATATTTGAGAAAACTTAATAGAATTTAGGGCTGTGTTATCTTGTCCATGAGCCTCCTCCGCAGGGGTTATTCCTCTTTCAAGCAAATGCCTATGGGCAGCTACAGCCTGGGGATGCCAGTGGTAATGTTTCCAATAGAGCCTTGCTGCTAGTGATTGGGAAACAGGATTAAATGGGGGTCAGGGTTGCAATGGAAGTGCGCAGAAAGGATCTTGCCTTCCTGGGTATGGGTAAAGCATAAGGGTTCTGTGTATTCTGTATAGCCTATTTCACACAAGGAGGGAAAACCCTGCCTTCTATGACAGAATGACATTGGTAAGTCTCCTTATAGAGTCCTCTTCCTCCCCTTGTGTGCCCTCCCAAAGGTTTAGCCAGGGAAAGGCACTCTAGCCAGTGTTAGGAAATTCTGCAAAATATCCTGTAGTGTGGGAAATGTAGATGTTTAATCTTTTAATCATGGAGATTTGTCATTTCTCTTGGTGCTAAAGCCACATGATTGCAAGGAATCTGAATAAATGATATTTCTTATCTTTAGGTGTTAGAGATATTTCATGGTCATGTTACTTAGTACATCTTTCACTGAAAATATCTCTAATGTTGCTATTATTCATTTGTTTAGCTTGGAGGATATACTGGGCTTAAAAGATACAAAAGGCCTCTTTCCCCTTCAGTTTCTGGGCACACATTCACTCTCTCTTCTTCCAGGACTCATTAGTTTTCTGTGGCTAGGTCACCCTTCCTACTTCCTTATATGTCACCTCTTTCCTTGGTCCTCTCATTCCTCCATCTCTTCTATGGTCCTTTGATAGAAAAGAGTCAGCTTTCCACAGAGCATAGACTGAGTAACCACATCATGTGCTGGGTAAATTCATGAGGGAAGGATCTCCTGTTTAGGCTTTTGGAATACATTTGGTCATTTGATCTACTATGTTTTGTCATATCATTTCCGTGGCTTATGTCATTCTGATTGGCTGTCACTCAAAACTGTCAAGACAACCTTAAAAGGTTCTATTGCTAATAGAACTCAAATGGTTGAGGTTCTGGTTCCATCAGAAAATTTTAAACTCATTAAAGTGTAGAAATCTCAGTTTTCATTCCACCTACTGCTGATTAATACATAAACAACATTTGCTAGTCAGATTTTTTTATTCTATATTCTATGATACTTGGTTAGGGCTCTTTTTTCCCCACTTTCAAGGGAAAAAAGGCTATGATAAAGCAACACAACAAAAGGTATATTCATCCAATGTCTAGTCATTACTATTTTTATCCCTGTATAGACTTAAAACTAAATTTATTGCAATAAAGTATCTAGTTACAATGATAAAGAAAAGCACAGTACTTTAACAGATATTTCCCGCTTACAAAAGACAAGGGATTAATGGCAAATTGTATACTTTAAGCCTGATACAATATATAATTTATGAAAGGAAACCCAGAATTACCAACATCTATTTGTGGTGCATTACTTCCTAAAACGCTTGATAACAGAATAGTATGGATGATGCTCTTGCTTTTTCATCTTTCTGAATTTATATTGCTAGTATTTATTTTATTTGACTTTGCTTAGAAAAGCAGTCAAAACAGCCTATTATTAAGATTAAAGCTTTTTATATTAAAAGTCAACATTCTTTATATTGTATATGGAAATAGAGAAGAAAAGTTAAACAGACGTTAGGAATGCATATCAACAACAATTAATAACTTCTAAAATATTAGCACACTTTTTCGTAATTGCGCTATGCATCCAGAGTGGTTTTGTTTTTGTTTTTTTTTCTCATGTCCTATACAGGAAATCTAAACCATTTTCCTCATGATGTTGAGAACAGGGTGAGACAATTTTTTGGCAGGGCCAGATTCTTCACTGATTTATACTTGGCACAAGGGTGAAGACAGTGAAGAATTTGGGTCAATGTATGTAAAAGTCTTTCACAATGGAACATGAGTTTCATTCATTTAAAAAAAAAAGTCTGAGTGAAATTACCTGGAAGGACCCAATTCCATTATAGTCAATGAGAGTTTTGTCACAGACTTCAGAGAGCAGACTGATCATTATTGAAATAATGTGGGCAGGAAGTGCTGTGCAAACTTCCTCCCACAGTTGTCCTAACTTCCAACATCCTGCTAGTTCCATTATGAGACTTTTTACCAATTATGGGACATATTCTCTACCCATTTCTGCTCTGGCCACATAAAGGCTGCAGAAACCATCTAAAAGTCTTCTGCTAGAGAATCTGGCTATCTTTGGCAGACATATTTTCCCTTGGGGACCATAGACAGCTTGCACGAACTAGGGCAACTCAAAACTCTAATTGTACTGGAGGTGGGCACTGGGGTAGAGAATTAGAAAGTCCTAACTGGCTCCTCTGATAGCCACTGGGCACAGCAGAGAATATGACTCTATGATTAGAACAAATGGAAACTAGACACATGAGTCCAGGATTTAAAAGCTGGTCTCCCAAGCAACTTCTAAATTCTACAGTGATTGGTGTATTAGAAATACATAGCTAGGGAAATACCTGTAGATAGAAGTAGAAGATTAGTGTATTACCGTCTGCATTGCTGTTTTACATCTGCACAACTGTAGGCTGTCAACAGTGGTATCTGTTCAAATCTTTGTTTAAAAAGGCAAAAAAACATTTCCATATCATACCATGTTAAATTTGTATAAAATGTATTCAGTTTGATGTGCTTTGAAATTTAACAGTTCTTCTATCAACTGCTGTCATTATATATTCTTTTGTCTGATGTATTACTTTTGCTTGCCTGGGGCAATCAATTCATGTTATTTCTTTGATAAAGTGCTTACTCCAATGTTTTACCTTCCTTCCTTAAGTATTATTCCCAGGAAAGACTTTGAGTCTTTAGATGCAGATGCTTCCATTCAAACAATTGTTAATTTTTGAAAGAACTTGATTTATCAGTCTTGACAAGAGTGTGGAGAAGTCCTTGCCTTAAAAAGCAAGAGCAGGAAATACTTTTGACATGTATTCTTAGACTGAGAATTGAGGGTTACAAATGTTTAACACTGATCAGTATTTTAATGTTGGGCAACAGAGTAAAGTAGCTTCAGCTAAGGCTGATGTTTTAACTTAATCAGCCTCAATTCAGACAAGCACTTAAGCCCTGATTCAGGAAACCACTTAAGCACAGGCTTACATGATGTCCTGAACAGGGATACTTTCCTGAATCAGGACCTGAAGCACATGCTTAAAGTTAAATCAATAGGGATGGAATAAAGCTCATGTTTAACTGCTTGGCTAAACTGGGGCCCTACATACTTGTTGCTAATCCATCACTGATGTTTCGTTAAATAGCAGTGATGATGATTTCATATTATTAAATTGGTTTGAACCTGGCCAAGGTCTGTAGCATTTCCACAGAAGATTTCTGATTCAGAATCCTTGCCTAGCTTCTCCATGGTAATGCAGCTGTTTTACACTGTACCAAACATACATTTTTGGATATTGAGCTGCTGTTTCTTGTCCCAAGAGGATTATGCCAGTACAACAGAGATACTCAGTGATCACAGAAGGTCCTGCATCTCTGCATCTCTACTGCTAGGGTAAAGGGGGTCATGTCTGAGATGCCATGTGCTGTATCAACCCCCAGCTGTGGTTTCAACCTCTTGTGGCCCTTAGCCACTGACTTATTTAGGTCAGCCCTAAGCCATAGCAGAATCTCCTGTCCCCTGAGTTCTTCAATTATATCAGTGTCTCCTGGTGTTGGCACATTGCTGTATCATTATATATAAAATAAATTATCAGATATGATTACTTCCCACTCTCCCAGTTACACATTAGTAAACAATACTATATTGGATCTTAGAGGGTTCTTTAATTTAACATAAAATGGCATAACGATTTAAAGTACATGAAGTGGAAACTGGATCTATGATTCAAGTTTTTAATTGTGAGGATATGGAACAGATTACCAAGGAATCTGGTAAATTTTCTTCTACTTGGAGTCTTTACATCATTATGGAATATCTTTTTAGAAAGATATGTTCTAGTTCAGCTAGAAGTTATTGGGCTAGATACAGGAATTGCTGGGTGAAATTCTGTGGTCTGTTATTTAAGTTGTCAAACTAAATCATAATGGTTCCTCCTGGACTTAAAATACATGAGTATTCAATTACTTCAATTTATATATACCCAGGAATTTTCGTAAAGATACTGCTTACCTGCAGTGGAACATCAAGTTTAGCTATTGATTTTTATTCCATCCAAGTACTTATTCTTGTATGACTTAAATGAAAGCTGTAGCTAAGCTACACAACAGTCTACACAAATAGAGGAGTAATTATAGTGGAACAATAAGACTTGCATTTTCTGAGATAATTGGAGAGAATAAAACATTAGTAGAAATATAGAGACTATAAAAGCAGTGTATGCACAACACATACCATATGTAAATTCATAACAAGTGTCAGAAGGGATGATGAACAGCATAAGTGTGGTTTAGACAATAAAGTAAGTTAGGTAGGTTTATATCTAATGGAATAGAATTTAAAGTAACTATATTTCAAATTCAGTCATATACATAATTACTTCTTTTGTATTATTTAATATGCTAGAAATCTTGCGTGTGGACTTTTTTGCATAATTGTTTTAGTAGTTTATCCCCAAGTTTTCACTGGAGTAGTGTAAGAATCTAACAGTGGAATAAGGAATCTGACAATATGGATGTGCTCCCATCACAAAAGCATAAGAAACTTTGACTCGGTGTCAATTACTCAAACTGACATCAACTGTGCATATTCTTCAGGGTTGTTATTCAAAGACTGATTTAAAACCTAGCAAACAATTTTAATAGTTGGTGCCCAGACATGGAAGCTCAGCAAGCTACCTCTTAAACCGCCCGGATGTAAGTTATAAATCAAGAACAAAGGCTTGTAATCAATCTCTTAAAAAGAGCTGAAGAAAATAATAAATCTGCAGTTTGTGGTTTGGAGAAGCATTTTTTAAAATAAAGTTTTAAGAAGTGAGGTCAAATTTTATTTATAAATCTTGTTTTCTCCTGGTGGCTTCTATTTGTGCTGTCAGTAACAATATCAAATTATCAAAATAAGCAATAGTGAATGAAATGGTGGTGGAATTTGCAGTATATCTTTCAGACAGTTGAGTGAAAGTCTAAACAGCATCAGTTCTTGCATTTACTGTTCATCCAAATTAGTCAGTGACGGGTAGAATACATGTAGGTCTTCTTGGAGTGACTACTAGGGAGAGAAAGAAGGAATATTTTATATTTTCATGTCAGATTTGGTAAACTGTGTACTTACATTGCAAACCCAGGTAATTAGCACCTCATTTAATATTAAAGTAATATAGCCACTTCAGGATGTAGAACATTTCATGTTTAATCAGTTTCTTAGGTTAAGGTGACATCTGTGTATGTCGCTGCACTGTTCCCCAAATAAAAGACGTCCCACATTCAGCCATGAAGATTTAGTACAGTTACCACCCATGTGGGGGCCACTACTCTTCCCACTTGAACTCCAGTCTCTTTTCTTTCCAAACTGTCACGATGTAGAAGTGATGCTTATCTCTGAGTCAACACAGATATGAGGCTTCATGTAATTTAACCTCTTCTGAGTTTTCATTTTCCCACTATAGGCAGTTCAGCTTTAGTGGGGAAAAAACTTACCAGAAAAAAGAGAAAAAACAAAAACAAAAGAACCCAGACACCTCAACAGCAGCAGATCATCTGGCATCTGTCTCTTTTTGTGTTCCTCTTTCACCCACTGCTCTCACCCAATAATGCACTTTTTCCACTCAAACTTTTGTGACCAGGAGATTTTAAGTTAACAAGCCTCCTTGCTTCTGCATTGTCACATGTCTTGAAGTGAAAAAACAATAATTTCCTTCGAACTGTGGAAAAACAATCGTTCAGAGTCATGAAATGCAAAAATGTCATCAAAAGTATTCACCAATTTCACAAGCTCTAGCAATAATCTTCAATCCACTCCCCAATCTGGTACATCTCAGATGCCAAATGTACAGCCTTTATAAATGGGAATTAAGTCTTTGGGCTTCTTTATGGAGCAACTACTTCATCAAGATGGCCAGAAATCTTTAACATTTTAGAAACTGTGCTGTACAGATGCTAAAAATAGAAGATTTTCCAGTTTTATACCAGTGCATCACTTGATTTCAAATTAATTCAAGAGCAGAGTGAATAATTCTTCAAACCTAGGAAAAGAGCTGTATTAAGAAAAGTTTTGTAAGTCACAGCTAGTACTCAAGTGTTCAGCCATGGCTCCATGTAGATAAGAGGGTTTCTGGTTAAAGTGCCAATTAGGTATTTTTTCATCGTTAGAATAATTATGGGGAATGCACATAATTTCAGTCTTCCATACCAAACAGAACACAATGAATAAAGTGGGATGCTTTGTCAGGAAGAAATATACAATTGAGTTTTTATTCTTTCCTGAAGACAGCTGCATTTGACGTACAAATAGTAAAATTAGCACTGTAGTTTAATAAGCAATTACAAAAACTAGTTTGTATTTCAGCTGAAGTATTGTTTTACTAAAATGTCTACAGAGGCAGATATGAAAAGTACGTATAGATTGAACATTGTACCATTTTGTTCCTGGCCCTATGTATCATTTGCAATCCTTATGCATGTTGGTGAGCACTTAACTTAGATTAATAGCTTCACTGAAGTAATGAATAAATGTTGAGTGAAAATAAGCATCTAATCCTATATAAACTAGTAATCCAGAGATCTGATTTCATGCAAGATAGCTGTAAGAAGCTGGTTCTTTCCCACAGTGACTAGCCCGGCTTTGAACTGAAAGCATATCAGTCATTTAAAATAGCAATACATTATTTCAATGGAAACTACAATAGTTAACTACACAGTCCTTCACAAGTTGGAAGATGCTGTTGCACACCTATCTGTCATGGTCGTAGCCAATTGGCAGGCAGTATAAATGATAGGCTCCTTCTCATTTGTATTGCTGTATTCATAGCACTGAACATTCATCATTTTTTGGGGGGTGAGGGGTTGAAGGGAATAATAAGAGCAAATTATATGTTTTCCACTTTGATAACTGACTGACAGTTTTCTTTTAGCTTGTATGTAAAAGGATCTTTTTCCTCCAAAATGTTTGTATGCTATGGATCAGGAAATTGTATTGAATCAAGAGGGAGAATAGAACTGCGTACAGAACTATTGCATTTTATATCTGGATTTTTATTTCTAACTGATTAGCATGTTCATGTGTTTCTTTTTAGCATGACAATATTACAATAGAGGTTTTAGATGCATTATTTGTGAATTGTCAAAGCAGTTTAAAATTCCTTCTAGAGTATTCCAACTAAGGTTAACTTCATTCCTCCTATTAACTAAAATGTTTACAAATTAAGTGTCTGTTTAATTCAGTTATTAAAACTGAACAAAGATTGATCCCTGAGGGTTTTTGAATAAAAGCAGTAAGTTTGGTCAGACAATTTATGCTACTTATATTTAAATGACTGCTGTGCTCATAGAAATCTTTGAATCCTGAAAGTTTCAGATTTTAACACAATGTTTATTCATCTGAAAATTTGTAGTGGAAATCCATTATCCATTATTCCAGTTTAAAAAATGTCAGGCAGAGAGTCTGGAATAATACTATGGGACCTAGATGTCCAAGCACACAACTGAATAATGAACAGAGATTCCTGGATTCCAAAGCCAGAGGGGACCATTGTGATCATCTACTCTGTAGATTGTGATCATCTACAAACACCGACCAGAGAATGTCTGTAAAATAACTCCTAGAGCAGAGCTTTTAAAAAAAACATCTAAACTGGATTTAAAAATGGTCTGTGATGGAGAATGCACCACCTGTGGTAACTTGCTCCAATGGTTCATTACTCTTACTGTTAAATTCAGACTGGAAATAAGGCGTACGTGTTTATCTCATTTCCACTTTCAGCCATTGCATCGTGTTACCTTTCTCTGCCAGATTGAAGAGCTAATTAAATATTGTTTCCCCCTGTAGGTACTTAGAGATTAATCAAATTGCCCCTTACCTATTATTTGTTAAGCTAAGTAGATGGAGCCCCTGGAGTCTACCACTATAAGTCTTTTTTTTTTAATTCTTTAATCATTTCGTGGCTTTTCTCTAAACTTTCTCCCATGTAGCAACATCCTTCTTGAATTGTGGACACCAGAACTGGGCACAGTATTCCGGCAGTCTCACCAGTGCCAAATACAGAGATAAAAACCTCTATGCATAATCAAGATTCTCTTGTTTATGCATTCAAGTATTGCATTAATCCTTTAGGCCACATAGTCACACTGGGAGCTCATGTTCAGCTGATTTTTCAGATTTTCTACTTCTCAGAATAGAGATACCCATCATGCAGTATGACCTACATTCCTTGCTCCTAAATATAAACATTTACATTTAGCCTCATTTAAACTGCTTGTGCCCTGTTTACCACATGATCTAGATTGCTCTGTATCAGTGACCTGTCCTCTTTGTTATTTAGCTCTGCCCCAAGTTCAGTCTCATCTGCAAATTTATTAGTGATGACTGTTTTCTTCCAGGTCATTAATAAAAATGCTAAATAGCATAGAGCCCCAAATCAGTCCCTGCAAGATCCTGCTAGAAACCTACTAGAGTCCACATTTACATTTTGAGACTTACCAGTAAGCCATCTTTTAATCTATTTAACATGTGCTTTGTTATATTGTTCTAGTTTTTTAATCAAAATGTCATGTGGTGCTATATTACATCAGCACTATGACCTTTATCAAGCAAACTTGTAGTTTCAAACAAAGATATCAAATGAGTTCGAAAGGATCCATTTTTCATAACCCCATGTTGATTGGCATTAATTTCATTACCTTCCTTTAATTCTTTATTAAATGAGTTCCATATCAGCCACTCCACTATCTTGTTTGGGATCAATGTCAAACTGACAGGCCTGCAATTATCTGGGACATCCTGTTTAGCCTTTTTAAATATGGGCACAATGTTAGCTTTCTTTCAGTCTTCTGGAACTTCCCGAGTTTTCCACAACTTATTGAAGTCAACATGAACAATCCAGTGAGCTAGTCAGCCAGCTGTTAAAACTCTTGTATGCAAGTTATCCACATCTGTTGATTTTAAAATGTCTAACTTTTAGCTGCTGTTTAACATCCCCCTTCAATACTAATGGAATGGAAAGAGTGTGAGCTTGACTATGTCTGTTTTTCTCCAAATACAGAACAGAAATATTTATTGCACATTTCTGTCTTTTCTGCATTATTATTGATAATTCCACCATTTCCATCTAGTAACGGACCAATACCATTGTTAGGATTTCTTTTGTTCCTAATACACTTGTACGACTCCTTATTGTCACTAACTTTGCTGGCCAGGGATTTTTCCTTGTGTCCCTTTGCCTCCCTTATCAGTTTTGTAGGGAACAATTGAAGCAAACAGTAAGCAACCAAAACCCCAAAATTATTCATTTAAATTTTGCAGATAGTTGTAAATACATTCACAAAATCCAGTTTCAAAACAATTTAATTGGCTGTATTCTTTAACAACTTGACAGAAGTACAAACTAAGGTTGACCAGGAGTCAAACTATCTGAATTTATCCCTATTGTTGCTCTGAAAAATTTTCCTTCTGGAAAAGCTTTGGCTAAATGCGGAGACCTGCAGTATTACAATACACTTATGTATTTATCATTAAAAGGTTATAGGCCTTGGAGAGTGAAATCTTCTAATGATGTAATTAGAATGCATAATCTGCAGGAACACATGCATCCCCATACTGCTGCATCTGTATGCCTCACCACTGATGTAACAGGGACTATTTCTAGGGCTGCAAGGATTGTTTAATCTCCATATTCACTAGCCTTTCTGCTGGGAGTAGTAAGAAACCTCAGTTGCTCCAGCTTGATTCCCCATAGGCCACTGCATGGTCAGAGTCACCTTAGATCTGTTTGGGTTTGAACAGGTAACCTATAGCTGAAAGACATACTAGCCTGATACTAGTCCTCAGCCATTCAACCCCTCTTGCATGCTTTAGAATTAGAGTAGCCTCCATTAAATGAAGTTGGAAATGAGCTATTTCAATAAACCAAAGATATGAGCAGAAATATGAAAAATACATTAAAGCGAGTTAATAGACCTTTTATTTCTGTTGTGCAGCTGCTGTTAAAAATGTTAGCAGGATATCATTTGACCTGATGCAGCAGACTGGACACTATTAACCTCACTGTTAGAAAGGTGCCTTTTCCAGTTGCCAAATAGCTTATATTCTATTACATGGAATGTATTACGATGTGTGAAAAGTCGTTCTCAAATTGCAAACTATTTTTTGAAATATCTCCTTCTATAGAGTGGAAGCTTTCCTCTTCTTATTAGGGCTGCAATGTCAATTGCAAAGGATGCTGTGGTTTAGGCTGAGGGGAGAGAAATTCTACAAAGGACAAATGCCTGCACAATCAGCCTGAAGATGTAAATGGTATTTTGGCTGATTTGTTCACTTAATATTCACATCACACATAAGTACTGATTTAATCACAAAAAGTTGTTTTAGAAGCTATTTTTATATTAGAGATTTTAAAATCTGAAGGTAAACTTTTGAATTTTTATAGACAGACCAGTTCTTAAGGGGATCACCATATGTGGGTTTGGGAATGGAATTTTCCCCTCAGATTGGCAGAAACCCTGATGGGAGGGGATGCGGATTCGCCTTGCTCGGCAGCATGGGGCACGGGTCACTTGCAGACGTAAATTAGTGTAAAATGATGAATTCTCTGTAACTTGAAGTCTTAAAACCATTATTTTAGCCAGAGGTTAAGGGTCTATTTCAGGAGTGGGTAGGTGAGGCTCTGTGTCCTGCAATGTGCAGGAGGTCAGACTAGATGCTCACAATGGTCCCTTCTGACCTTAAAAAGTCTCTGAGTCTCAGCAAATGAAAACTGATGTATGTTCATTGACTTCAATGAGTGTTTACCCCGGAGTATATTAGATTCCTCTTCTCTTTTAGTCTTCTTTGATTACTGCTCATATTGTATCTTCGAAGAGAAATGACTCTCCTCAGCTGGAGTTACTTTTTCACTTTTTAATCTTCTCAGAAAACAGAAAGAGAAGGAAAAAATTACTCTTTCTACCAACACTGAAAGGCTCATTTCCTGATATCCAAGGAAGATAAAGCCATTCTTTGACAGAGATTCAGAAGTTTACATTACTAGTATTGCCATTTTATATCAATAGGGCAGGTAGAGATGGTATTATAGGTATTTTATTAATCTGGGATTGCAGTTTTCCCAACAGTTTTGTAGAATTTAATCAGAATCCATGCAATCAAATACATTTAGTATGTGCTCCAGAGCCTGGCTGTGACATTAGTCATAAATCTGCTATCACTATGGCTTAAGTACAAGAGTTGTTTTATGTACTTCTCCAAAATATTGCATACAGTAATTCCATCTCAACCATACTGGAGCAAACTAGTGGCTAGAAGAAGAAACTGTATGTGGGTCTGAGTGTGTCTACATGAGTCAGATATATCCTGTGGTCTGTTACACTCTTCAAAAAACTGTTTAGAACTGTTCTTTGGAATGGATTCAATCTGTCAATACTTTTTCCTGAATACATGATTTGGGGACCAAAATTTTACACTTTTAAACATTGTAAAGTTCTTACTGAGGCTAAAGTGGTTTGATATTGGCTTTGATTCTGCATTATGTCAGAACAGGTCCATTTTCAAAGTGAGTCCCACAGAGGTCATTTCAGGATCCAGGCCTTGTACTGGACTATGCTATGCCAAACTATATCTCAGAGAAGGGTAAATTTTATATTGCAGACAGCAATACTTTCTCCTCTGTTCCCAGTAAGAAGTTACATTTGGAGTTAGATTTTTCAAAATTGCCCAAATGACCTAGTCCCCTAAATGGCTTAGGCACTTTTGAAATTAGGATCTAGGAGTATAAATCCTATTGTCTTTTCATGGGAATATATTAATCAAGGACCAGGGACTTTCAATGGGACTTCAACTCTTAAGTGATTTTGGTGCTTTTGAAAATACGGCATATTTACACTCCAGGGGCATGTGCAGGAATTTAAATTTCATAGCTTTTGGAGGAGCACATACTGTGCCCCCGCTGCAGTCCCAGGGACAGAGGTGTTGTCAGCTCCTGCCATGGCCTCAGGTAGGGTTGCCAACTGTTTAATCACTCAAACTCAAACACCTATGACCTGCCCCTTCCCTGAGGTCCTGCCCCTTTCTGCCCCTTCTCCAAGGCCCCAACCCACTCACTCCATCCCCCCTCTCCATTGTTCATTCTCCCCCACAATCTGGCTCATAGTAAACACTTCATTTTTAATATTCTTTTATAGACAGCTGCCCTTTTAAATAGGATTTCTTCAAACTCTTATGCTGTGAGAGTTTAATATGTAAAGCCAGATCTTGGCACCCTTATGACTGAGTAGCACAAATTGAAATGTATGAGCATGCCAATGTAGTAATATACCACACAGTGGGTGAGATTCTGGGCTGCACCTCCAAGAGGGGCCACAGAACTTTCAGCCCCCTTTGTGCCCCCCTGATCCTGAGCTGCTCCACAGGCCCTGTGCCTGGGTGCCTGGAGTCTCCACAGGCCCCCAATACATTCACATCACATCAAGCACATCCCTACTTCAGGGCTTGCAAAAGGGTCCTTGAGGGCAGCCTACAGCTCTCTGCCTCAGTTCTTGCATCAGAGGAATTCTTACCTGGCCAGACCTGGGTCTCAGGGCTCTTTTTGCTGCTTCAGCCATTTAGCTGGCATAAAGGGGCTGAAATGGGGGAAAGCATTTCACACACTGAGTGAGGGTTACAACATAATTTAGCCTCTAGAAAGCAGCCATTAAAATATTTTCTAGTAGTTAATTTTTCAATCTACTTTCAGTGTTTTAGTTATTAATTTATTTTTTAACTACCATATGAATCAGGGTGTTCTCAGCTACTAAGCAGAATTCATTTTACCTCATTTTATTATACACAGGCTTCCTGAAGCAACAGTAATTAAAAATTAGTTGATATATGAACACATTTTCCAAAGTATTAGTTTATCTAGAAACAACAAATCACATTGAGTTAATAAAAAACTTGATTCTCTCGATGCTACAAATTACATAGCGTTGTAAAGTACCATAGTAAATTCTGGCAAATTCTTCAGATGAATGTGAATGCTGTTCATTCCTCTAGACAGACAAGGTAGAGGAGGTAACATGTTTTACTGGACCAACTTCTGGTTGTGAGACAAGCTTCTGAGAGCTCTTTTTCAGGTCTGTGTAAGCTCAGAAGCTTTTCTCTCTCAGCACCAGACGTTGATCTAATTAAAGATATTGCCTCACCCATTCGCACTTGAAGAATTTGTCTAATATTCTGGGACCAACAGATACCACAGCATTACATTCACTCTTCTACTCAGCCCTGTCTTTGTCCTGGTTCTCGTAAAGATTCAGTGTTGCCTGACTCCTCCATAGCGCCTCCCACTGATGCAGGATTCCTTTAGCTACCACAGGAATGTCTTTCCAACCTAGCTGTGATTCAAGACAAGGCAGTACAAAATTCTTTACAGAAGTTTGGCTAGGCTTCCTGTGCAGACTTACTGTGCTGGAAGCAGTGCGTCCACTCTCCAGGCTAGAGTTTCTTCACAGGTGGCAGAAATTGGTAGAGGAGCACCTTTTGGTTTCTTAGATAAACTAGAGAACTGATTTTTTTAATAAGCTGAGTATCTTAATTCAGATTTGTATGCTATGTTAACCAATGCCCATCCAGTGATACAGATGCCTTTGACGTGAGTTAAAATATAGCTATACCAGTACCAACAAGAGTAAACCCAGAAGCCCACGGTGTACAAATACCAGCATTCCCTTCCCACCTCAAAAGCCTAGAAAGACATAAATTGAAGGAAATGGTTTAAAGCCAACAGATCGGAGCTCTTCCTGACCATTAGGGGGAAGAGAATTTGTGAGCGTGAAGCTCCTTGGGAAGAATATCCTCTCAGCTATCCTCTATTTTAAACCGAATCGCAGCAAAGGAAAGCTGAGATGGTGACTCTTGAGATCACTTCTGCAATGTTTTGGTGTGTCAAGTCCAGCCCTTTCACACAGGGTATACCCACAATACTGGATCTTACTCATGCCTCAGAACACTAATTGTGAAGTATGTCATTCAGTTTAGAATGAAATTACGTGCATTACATATTTGCACTGTTGATTGCTTCCCTATTTCTTACTGTTAATTGCTATGATCAGAAATACTGAATCTTAACATTGAAATCACAGCAAATTACATCTTAAAACAACAAAAAAAAATCTCTGACCTATCTCTCTGCTCCAATCTGTTGCCAAGTCCTTTGTTGAGACCAAGTTACACATGTCATCACCTCCTTCACTTCCTTTGCCATAGTATATTATGGATGAAATCCCAGCACCACTGAAATCAAAGTGTTTTGCCATTGACTTCAGTGGAGCCAAGATTTTACTCTTAGCGTCTGTGGTTATGCAGTTCTCTATACTATGAACCACCTTCCTGAACTAGCCACCAGGCCTTCACTCTTTCCTTCAAGACCCATGTCAAAAACTCACTTCTTGGAGACCTATACACCTTTTTCTTCTCCTTTATGAATAATTATAAGTTAACCCTTTAAGAAGTTCACATGACTTAACTAAAATACTGTACAATAGAGATGGTCAGGAAAAAAATTTTCTTGTGAATTTTTAACAAAACATGATTTTTAAAAATAACTTCAAAGTTTCAGCCTTCTATTGTCAAAAAGCTATTTTCCATTAAAAATATTTTAATGGAATTTTTTCAACCAGCTCTACTGTGTAATCTTGTTTTCATCTTCATCCTTCTTTCCTTCCCTTATTCCCCATCTAGTGCTCTCCAGCTCCTCTTCTGGGTGTTTTTTTCTTAACTTACATCATAAGCTTTTCTGTTAAGGGACCTTATTTTTGTTTGTCAGAGCAGCATTGTGTATGTTGATGGTGCCATACAGAGACTAATTAACAACAACAGCACATCATTTCAAGTTTATGCCCTTGCGATTTCATTTAATATCCTTCATTTGGCAGCTGTCATATTTGTAAGACTACACATTTGAGTACACACTTTTTAGTGTTATATTTTATTTTGGTGTGTTGGAAAAACTACACATATGTAGCACAATGAAGATACCTTTGTGAGGGAATATGTGCAGCATTCTTCATGCTGTCTGTACAATTTACATGTAGTATAAGTACTCAGCTTGCTGCACCTGAGGGTCACTTCATTTTCCAGTGCTTAGCAGAGTTGACGCTGGGCATAAGCAACTAAGCAATTGCTTACACCTCTGAGCAGCTCAAGGGGGTCCTCTATTCACTTTTTTAGTATGTGTTGTGTGTGGTGGTGGGAGAGGGGGCAAAATATTCCCGCTTAGGGCCCCCAATGGACTTGCACCACATCTCGTGCTTAGCATATTGTTTCACTCTTCTCCAGGAATAACATACCACAACTATAATCACAAACAGTTACATACCCTTTTCCAAAGCAGTGTCAACTTTTTTTTGAAGTAGGTTTTGATATAAGAGTGAAACATGGTCTGGTTTTGATATAGCCGATAAGAGGATACTGTCCAGTGTTACAGTTTATGCACACTGCTCTGAAATTAATAATAGTCATTTAAAAGCCAATATACCATCCTGACCATATGTCAGAAATGTACTTTATATTATATTGAGTTCCAGATGGGGTTTAAACACAAAGGACTAATTTCAAATTGTGTACCCTGTTCCATTCAGACCAACAAAATCTATAAAGGAAAAAGTAATGATTTCTTTCCCCCAAGGGCTTTTAAAACAAATGCAACCATGGAATCTTGGTCCTTTGCCATTTTTCCTTTAACTGTATTGGGAGACATTTATATAGACTATCATATTTACATAATTTTCATAGTATATATGTTTCCATTTAGTGAGCCAACTTTCAGTTCAAGTGCAAGTAAAAATCATTTTATTCTTGAACTCCTTATTAAAGCTTATTTTTCAAATAAAGGTTGCGAGGATTTTTCTCTAATCATATAAAAAAAGAAGAACTATAATGATGGAAAGCATTTTAAAATATAGTGGATCCATATTTTTGGATCCTTAAAAATAATAGAAATCAGTTAAGCGGGAGGCTGTTATTAAATGGAGCATTTCCTCAGCTGTTATAAGTCAGTGGAGATCCATGGAATGATTTTTAGAGACGATGTAGTGTCTGTTGAATCAAATCTGAGGACTAACTTAGCTTATGATGGTCTGAATAAATCAGAAAATTAGGGGAGATGGTAAATCCTGATTTTCTGGGGAAAGATGTCTATGGAAAAGAAATTAACATTCTAACCTAAAGTCCTATAAAGAACTCATCACAAAAGCTAGTATATTCTTATCTCTCCATCACAAAATGAATGGATTATAATACAATGCTAATAGGCTTGTCATTTTGGGAAAGAATACACAAAGCTTGCTCAATGTCCTTTGTGGTGATTTGGCTACTCAATGACAGAAAAAGAGTAGCTATTGTAAATGACAGTATTACTAACTGTGATTCCTTAGATACACTCTTTCAAATTATCCCACAGAGATTATATAAATCTGGAGTCACTTACAGTTTTCACCTACAGTAATAGCATTTAAATACTACTGAAAGGCTGAAGACTAAATTTGAGACAAGTCAAAATCCTTAGGTGTGATTTCATCAATGGTTATTATTGAATTTAGCACAATGGGAAATACAGGACGGCATAATTTTCTTTCAGTTTTGGGGAAAAGAATAATGGTAGGTCTTGCAGCACAAAATGAAGATGTGGTTTGCCTTTGCAGTTGTAACAATAAGTTATCAAAAGGAGAAGGATTGATACCTTACTTCTCAAGACAATATGTCATATGAAACTATTTCTGGATTAATATCATCCACATAAAAGTAGAATTTCTTTCATTCTGATATTTAAAATGAATGATGTATGTAGACAACAACTCATTAGAGTATGTACACCTGTCCTAACGCTGTCCTCGGGAAACCATGTTATATTGAACTTGCTTTGATCCACCCGAGTGTACAGCCCCACCCTCCAGAGCACTGCTTTACTGCGTTATATCCGAATTCATGTTCTATTGGGTCACATTATATCAGGATAGAGGTGTATTATTGAATGTGTATTTTAGGCACATAAGGATTTCACCTTCTAAAAACTGCATATCATACATATCCTAGTGAGTTACTCTTTTGTATTTGGGCAATAGATTGAATGTTCTAATAGGTCTTTTCCATCTGTACGGCCCTGATATGAGACAAACTTAAGCATGTGAAAGTTTTGGTAGGATCAGATCTCAACTTCTATAATATGTTTTTCTCTGTTAAAGTGCTTACAAATGGAAACAAATAGGTATTTTTTAACTAGAATATACTAGTTGTTAGACAGTATGTGGATACTAAACCATTATCTCTGAAAAAACAAATAAAAAGAGGGGGGAAATCTGAGAATTTGCCAAGGTTTAATTTAATTTGCAGCTACTTAGAAGTACCTTAGTATAGACACAGAATACCATGCAGCATTCTGATATTCAGAGATGTACCAGCCCTTAGCTGAAGCTAGTTTGATTTTGACAGCAGAAGGTTTGAAACTGACAGCTGAATTTTACTTGCAGTACATATCATTAATTGTCTCTGGGGGATGTGATTTGTTTAGTTGTTTTATCTCTTTTTTATTTTCTCCCCCTTACCACCCTCTCTCTACAGTGGAAGAGACACTCAAAAGAGTCAGGTGAATGAACTGGTGATGGTGTGGCTGATCTGGTTAGGTCCTGTGATGGTGTCGCTGGTGTAGATATGTGGGCAGAGATGATGCCATCTCGTATCCTTGATGCCAACTCTGCCCACATATCTACACCAGTGACACCATCACAGGACCTAACCAGATCAGCCACACCATCACCGGTTCATTCACCTGCACGTCCACCAATGTAATATATGCCAGCAATGCCCCTCTGCTATGTACATCGGCCAAACTGGACAGTCTCTACGGAAAAAGATAAATGGACACAAATCAGATATTAGGAATGGCAATATACAAAAACCTGTAGGAGAACACTTCAACCTCCCTGGCCACACAATAGCAGATCTTAAGGTGGCCATACTGCAGCAAAAAAACTTCAGGACCAGACTTCAAAGAGAAACTGCTGAGCTTCAGTTCATCTGCAAATTTGACACCACCAGCTCAGGATTAAACAAAGACTGTGAATGGCTTGCCAACTACAAAACCAGTTTCTCCTCCCTCGGTTTTCACACCTCAACTGCTAGAACAGGGCCTCATCCTCCCTGATTGAACTAACCTTGTGATCTCTAGCTTGCTTCTTGCTTGCATATATACACCTGCCCCTGGAAATTTTCACTACATGCATCCGACAAAGTGGGTATTCACCCATGAAAGCTCATGCTCCCAAACATCTGTTAGTCTATAAGGTGCCACAGGATTCTTTGCATTTCCCCTCATTGACGCAGCTGTTTCTATCCAGGACTCTGGCTCGAATTAGCTACCACTTTTGCTTTGGGGAGAGATATAATAACACAGATTTTCAGTGAGCACACTGATTTCACACCACTGGGTAGAATCAGGATTCCCCTTTGCTTTTGGTATCACAGGTTACAGTACTATAGGCAAAATGAGGCTCTTCCTATAAAAAACCTGAGTAAACAGGTTTTGATGTGGGGGATGGAATTTATTCTTCACCCACTAACCACAGACTGCCTGCAAAGCTGCAGTACACTCCTGCCACAGCTATTGTTTCGGCTCCTGGAACAGAACAGAAGCCATTGCCCAGTTCCCACTTCGCAGGTGGTTTCAGCCTTAGGTTTGCAAATGTGCATCCAATGGAACCTCCTTTGTCCTGTTCTTGCTTCACCCCAACACTCCTTTCCACTCTCGCCTGGCCACAGGAATCAGCATGTATACCTTCAATGTAGTTTGCAGGAATTGCAGAGGCTCCCTTACGCACTTGCTCCAGTGGTGGCTAACTCACTCCTCCATCCGCAAAGCTCTCAATGCCCTTCAAGTGGCATGGATGCCCTTGTACAGGCCCTGCATGCTTTGCTGAATTTCACTCAAAGTAAACAAGGTTCAATCTACCATGGGAACATGCAGATAACTGTCCTAAATCAGTATATGTACTCTGCAAAGTGACTGTGAGAATGTGCATAATTTTAACTTGCTAATACTTTAATAGTTCAACTTTTAGAATGTTCTTGAAGGGGAACCCCCTATAGGGCTGGTGTCACTATTGCTATACTATCCCCTCCTGCTACCCTCTACTCCTGGAGTGTCAGGACTATGGAAAAATGGCTGTGGACATGGATCCTCTATATCCAACTGATCCGCAGCTGTCTGGTGGGGGCTGTTCCCACCTGGAACACTTCTGAAGCTGTTTGTAACTTGTGCCTCAACTAGCTCAGATGTCTGAGGATTGGGGGTGCATGAAGGTATCTGTCCCCTCATCAGTTTTTACCCAGTCCTTGTTCATCACAATAAATGAGAATTTTGCCTAAGAGTTTTGCCTGAGTAAGAATGGAGTAAAAACTGAATACATGAAATCAGGACTTGAGCCAGTAGCAATAAATATCATAAAAATGAACACTAAACAGATCATTCTGTAGGAAGATTGTGTATTGAGCTACTGTTAACCAACCCTCCTCAGAGTTTATAACTGTCATACTTCAAATATTTGTTGCCAAAATTCTTACTACACTATTTCTCACAATATGGGCTCAGTCCTGCATTCATATTGACTTATGCAGTTCTGTTGCAGTCAGTGGGATACTCAGGTGAGCTAGGGCTGTAGGACTTAGCCCTATAGGGATGTCTACACAGGGATAAAAAACCCACAACATGGCTGGCTTGGGTCAGCTCACAGGCTTGGGGCTGCAGGGCTAAAAATTGCTGGGTAGACTTTCAGGCTCAGGCTGGAACCTAAATTCTGGGACCCTCTCACTTTGCAGGGTCCCAAAGCCTGCAAACCTGAACATCTACACAGCAGTTAAACAGCCCCTTGGCTCGAGCCTCATGAGCCAGAGTCAGCAGGCACAGACCAGCCATGGGTTTTTAATTGTGGTATAGACATACCCATAGAGAGTAACTATGATAAACATACCTTAAATAATCATTAAGTTACCATTTTTATTTAGATTGCAAAATCTTTCAAATATAGATAGAACTGTGGGATTTGCAGGATGCACAGACAAAAAGCTCATGCTGGAAGCCATAACAACCCTTAGGAGTTTTAATTAGATCTGCTGTGAGACATTTATGCACTGGCACAACAAAATGACTCCGCTAATGTTTATCATGTGCCAAAATACATTCCAGATTGGACTGATCATATGGTTTATTAGAATTATCTAAATAAATTCTGGCATTTCTTTTTCACTCAGGCTATGTCTACACTACATCATTTACAGTGGCGCAGCTGCACTGCTGAAGTGCTTCTGGTGAAAATTCTCCAAGTTGATGGGGGAGAGCTCTCCTGTTGTCTTAATAATGCCTGCCTGCAGGAAAGATGATAGCTATGTTGGCAGGAGAAGCTCTCCCATAGATCTACACCGATGCTTAGATAGGTATCACTTATGTCGCTCAAGGGCATTCAGACTGAAATGAGACTGAAAACTGTTTACTGTGTTTAAGTGTCCAAAGGAATACAGTTCTTCCAAGTAAAAAGAAATATAACCCATTGACATGCACAGCAGCTGGACTATAATACATCCTGGACACATAGTCAACACTTGGGTTCACTTTTGATAGAGCCACAAGTGTGCTGGTGAAAGAACTCTGTCCACAGGAATTCCAGAGCTTGTCATCTGGGTAACAAAGTTGTCAAACATGCTCTGCCTTTATTTCCAGCTGGTGGCTCAATTGCCAGAGTGGAAAATGAAACGGGAGAAAGGAAGCAGCATGATGAGTGCTAGCAACCACAAAAGACCCTGCCAAGTCTACAATCAATAATGTGCCAATTTGCTTTCTAATTGCTTTGCCACAGGTTTTGAAAAAAACTCAAATGTGCTGTTTGTGTGTTCTTCTATATCATAGTTGCATATGTAGTGAGAACCTAATAGTTTGTTAGTGACGAGATACTGGTAATCAAGAAAAATTTGATTCCTAAGACTGGTACACACCTAAAATTAAGGTCAATCTAGCAACTTCACTCAGGGGTGTGAAAAATTTAATGCCTAGACCTGTCCAACATAATTTGGTCAACCTAATTCTCACTGTAGATGCAGCCAGGTCAACAGAAGTTCTTCTGTCTACCTAGATACTGCCTTTCAGGGGGATGGATTTACTACACCAATGGAAAAACCCCTTTCATCGCTATAATAAATGTCTTCACTATCAATACAACTGTTGCAATACAACAGTTGTGCTGCTCTAGTAATTGTAGTGTAGACATACTTCTGTTGTAATGGAAGAATATTCCATTAGTAATCTCTAGATTGTGTAACATACAATCCACTATAAACATTAATAATGTGACTGGGAGTCTTTTTAACTTTTAAAATGAATGGTTAATAACTCTAAAAGAAATGGGCTAGACAGCTATGAAAAACATGCAGCTTTATCTCTGCTTTCTTAGTTCTCATATATGTCTCAAAGATAGAAGCGCTTCTTTTGGGAAGGATGAATATCTCAGACACATCTCCATGTGTTTCTCTGTCCTTGACTCAGATCTCATTAGCTTCCACTATTATAATAAGCCCTCACTATCAATTTTCAAAGTCGATCTTTGCTCCCAAAATGTCTCTTTCTTCCCATTTCTCCTGTTTGTAAAAAAGACAGCTTGTCACCACCATGTCAGTATTGTTTATATGTGCTCCTTCCTCACCTCTGCCTCTCTAGGAACCCTCATGTTTAAAACCCTTTCTATAGTGAACCCCAAAGTACAAATTGTCCAGACTCCAGCATGGGCAAAATGCTACCTGCCATGGGTAGACACTTAAAAGTTCACTCTGGTTCTAGTAATATGACAGGTCTCAGAGATACTCTATACACTGAAAATGGGAAATACTGCTAGAACCAGGAATCTCTCTAGAACAGTAACATACTTTTAACATGTCCCCACCATATCTATCATTCTCATATGTTCAAAGAGGCCCCAGCCACATCCTTCCTATTGTAAAAACTTCCCTGACTCATTAATTTTAGGATACAGTGCAGAACTGCCCTCCTTGTATCTGAGCTCCTTCACAGATGTTACAGCCTCTCTCAACCTTTCCTCTTTCCCCTTTACCATCCCTTTGCATCATCTTGCCACTCTGGTGGCATAATAGCTCTTTCCTCTGCATCTCCTCCAATCTGGGACAGCACATCTATACCTCTCCATCTTACAAATACTCTATCTCAAAGCTTAAGACGTATTTTCTCTCTTACCTCTCTCTGAGGGCCTGATCCTTTTGGTACTTAACTTGGTGACAAAATTCTCACTTACTTCAACAATTCAGCATACAATCCTTAATGTCTTTTCCCTGCTATTATTTAAGATTGTAATTTTATTATTTAACTGTTGCACATTTTGGGACACAATTTTATTTAAGACTGTCCTGTAGCTGTATTATAAATTACAGTAGGCCATGAACCACTCCATCAATAATCGAACAGTGAAGTCCAAAACTCTTTCACTCTGAACACTGCTTGGCTGTATCTTTTGTTGGGGCTTGTCTACTTGGAAGTTAGTGCACAGCAAGATAGGGTGTGAATTTAAAGTGAACTAAGCTAAAATTGTCCAAAGTGTGACATAAGTGTGTCCTCATGAGACGTTAATGTGGAGTATATAGTGCTCTGTAAATTTACAACCTGACTTGCTGGGCACTAACTTCCAGTCCTTAGTGAAAATTTTGAACAACAAGGTTTGAAGGTGTGAAAAACACACAGAATAGAATTAAGCTAAAGAGACCTGGAGAGATTAGAGAAGTGGTGTCTGCCTGAAAAGAGGAAAAATTCAGAGTGAAAACCAGCACCCAGGGAAATAAACAGCACATATACAAAATGGAGTGACCTAAGAAAGCAGCCAGACAGAATGAGTTTGTATCTTGTCTCCTTTATATTTTCCTAATATAACTTTATCTTTGCATTTAAGCCCCATAACTGTTGCAGGGCACATGCAGGCTCAGGACTGGGAAACTAGGAGGGGAGAAGATCTATGTGAAAATCATTCTCTTAAGTGGGACTTGTTATGAGAAGGAAGATCTAGTTTATAGATAAGTATAGTTTATAGCTAAGTATATTGAGTGAAATCCTGGCCCCATGGAAGTCAATGGGAGTTTTGCAATCAACTTCAATTGGGCCAGGATTTCACCTATAATATATAACATATCTGAAAGTTTAGATTTCTTGAGAGACTCCTGAAGTTTTGCTGTCCATAAACTTATACTGGATTAAGTGGGGGAAAAAATGGTTACAGTGATGTTATAGTTCTTATCTCTGCTCTAGTTTCTCTTTTCTGCTTCAGTAGTTTTCAAAGCAGTATATAATTGTAATAGCATGACATGCTTTCTTTTTGTTCTACTTGAATGATGTATAGTGAAGACAGATCTTGCTAACACACTGATGTTACTGGGAAACATTTTGCTCGGTATCAAATTCACAATTGCCTTGTTTTCCAAGATGAACGTGAGAAAATGTTTTCAGATTAGGACCATAAAAATCTTGAGGTTCTCTGAAAAACATCACAGAAAAAGGAGAATTCATATGTGACTGCTATATATGGTGGGTGAGGTAATATCTTTTATGTTATATTATTATTCAAATCTTGTATTTGGCAGTGACACTTTGAATTAGTTTCCCAGACCTGAAGAAGAGCTCTGTGTAAACTCGAAAGCTTGTGTCTCTCATGAATAGAAGCTGGTCCAGTAAAAGCTATCACCTACTCACCCTGTCTCTCTAATATCCTGGGACTAACACAGCTGAAACATGAATGAAACTAAAGAAGTTAGAGCTGGCTGAATACTGCAAAAAATTGTCTGAGTATTTGCTCTAATTTAGTAATGAATTTGCTTATCCTGTGCTCACCTCTTTTTGTGTCTTCTGTCTGTGAACATTCTAGCTATCAAGATTTTTCACACCTGTGTCCATGGAAATTGAATTTTCAACTCCTATGCTAACCACTTGCAAATAATGACTTTTAAACTCACACAAGCAGATGTTTGCACTAAAAATGGTATATTTTACAAGGGATAAGAAACAGCAAAGGGTTACCAGTCCTAAAACCCCTTGCCAGAACTCTGACAGAAGAAATTATAGGAGTTATATGGGGATCCATTAGCCTCTGGGAATGAGCAACACACATGTGCATGTATTATTTTTTGTCAGTTATTACGGAGATGGTAAAAAATTAAGCAGAAGTAAAATGCACTTAACCTCATTGTATGTGAGATGGCATCCTGTTTAGCCCAGCAAAGACCTATCACAAAGGCACCTAAATGATAGAGATTATCTACCTGCACTCTCTGTAGCTAGGACTGCGAGTGTCCATATAGTTACTTTATTTGAATCTGGTGTGAGAAAATAAAATGTAAACATTGCTCTTCTGAATATTAAAGTAGCCTAATTTTTCTAGCAGTTGTGCCTTGGATAAGCTTTCCATGATGCAGAAAGGTTTTAAATATTCTATAATCCTATTTTTTCTGCTAACCTCTCCTTTTCTGAGGTATTCGAAGTCCCAACTAATCAATAGAAAAGTTTGATGAAATATGCACCTATTTTAGTCAATGGAACTACTCACATGATGGAAATTAAACAGTAAGTCATAAGTTTTGTGTAGAATTGGGGGCAAAGTGGGAATTTATTCTATTGATTTAATATGAAACGCTACATTTTTTTCTTCCCAGCCTCACACCACTTCCTAAAGAAGTCTGGATTTCTTTGTGGTGAATATTTTAAATAAGTCCAGTGAATGGGTTAAAATTAGATGTTTAAGAGTGATTAATTTGTTAAAGTTTTTATTGGTTTTCAAATTTTTTTGTGTCCCTTGGGTTTAATTTTCTTTTAAAAAACTATGACCTTCAAATTTACCACATGTAGATGTTGGTGAGGTCTCCAGAGAATATTTATATGTTGAATGTATAATTAAAGAAAATGTTTAGTTACTTTTAGATATAGCTACTTGAATTTATGCCAAGGAATTTTATGACTAAGACTTTAGCAAAAACATGCGTTTTTCTAAACATAGGGATGCTATTCCGCTATGGATGGGAAAGGCTTTTTTCTACAAACAAGCAAGCATTGTAATACAGATGGGAAAGCAATTTTTCTGCGATGAAACCAATGTAAAATACATCAAACTAAAGCTACAGCCAGTGTTTATAGAGCCCAGGACAAGATATTAAACCAGGGCCCCTCCAGGGCTCAGCCTCCCACAGGGGTCTCCCTCATCCCCCTGTGTCTTTTCCTGCAGCTGTAGTCCCTTCCACTGGAGAATCCATGTCCTCCTTGTTTCTACCGCTCCAAACTCCAGTGCTTTTATACTGCAGCAAAGCCACACCCCCATATTCACCACCCACACTCAGAGACAAACACTCACAGACCACTAGCATCCACACCCAATTAAATTCAGTTCAAAATAATACTTCATTCCTTAGGCTGCAGCTTCTCAAGGCAGGGTCCATCTCTTCAGGAGTGTCTGGAAAGCACCTGGCACACAGTGGACAATAGTGTACACAAAACAAATGAATAACCTACTAATAGTAATTGGTGTGACAACCTGTGGAAGTGCTGTTAAAGTGTAGGAGACAGAACATCCAACTCTCTGTCAGAGGCAGGTACAATCTGCCCATGATAGGTTTTAAGGGCAATCTGATCCTTTCACTTCCTCAGTAAGAACTTACTTACTCGCAATGATTACTACATTAACAGGGGTATATAATGGCTGCTGTATCTAATTTGAAGCTCAATTTCTGCCCAATATGGCATGCTTCAGGAAGGTGCAATCTGTGGTTATCCATTGTTACTCTGCATTGTATAAGTTATTAATGGCTTCACATAAAGATGATTTGGAGGATGCTGTCTCCGTAGAAACTGGCAGCTGACCAAACCCAAGAAGAAATTTCCCTGCTCCCTTCTCCCTCAGTGTGGAGAACTCATTCTCCTCATTGACTAGTAACAGTTTGGTTTTGGTGCCTATTTTCTCTCTCTTCCATTATTAATGGTTAATTTTTTTGTATGCTCTAAAAGAAGGGAAATTCCAAGAAAAAGTGAATTAACATGAAGTTAAGGTTCTTGAAATTCATTCCAAAATAAAAAAACACTAAGAATACAAAGAAATCGTGTAGAAATTCTTTCACAATCTATAGAAATTACTTCCTCTGTCATAACAAAATGTTTCAATCCAATACCAATAAGTTCCGGTAAAATTCAGACTTCACATACAAACCCTGACTGAGAGTATATGCATCACTGTTTTTTTAAAACTATGCTTTAAAGTAGAATTGAGAAGTCAGATGTATTAAGAGTCCTCTATATCAAAGTAAAGGGCTTCGTTGTGTGGATGGGTGCAGGGTTACTTTGGTTTAAAGCTGCTAAATTTGAGATTAACTCGCAGAGTAGACCAGGCCTAATTGCTAGAGTTTAATCCCAAAGTTTAGGATCAGATTTTTTTTTGGTGATCATCCCTTTGTTTCCCTGACATAAGCAGGTGGCAAATATATACCACACAAGCTGCTCAAAACTACACTGAAGCTGCTGAGCCTGGGACTGGCATACAGCTAGCCTGGGAATTAGAGAACTGCAACTATGCCTACACTACAGATTATTTTGGTATAATTTACATCGCTCAGAGGTGTGAATAATCACCATGCCTGAGCAACATAAATGATACCAATCTAAGCCCAGGCATGGACAGTGTTATGTCGTCAGGAGAGCTTCTCCTACTGACATAGCTACCACCTCTCATGGAGGCAGGCATTATTAAGATGAGGGGAAAGCTCTCTCCTGGGTTTAGAGCATCTTCACCAGAAGTGCTACAGCAACACAGCTGCATTGGTGCACCTGTGCAACTAGCTCAGTTCTCTTCCCCCATCCCTCAATACTGTGCTGAGACTGGATGCATTAGAGAAGCTGGCTTGTATTGTTTGCTCCACATCAATGCAGTATTATATGGGTAGAGTTATATATGGGAAGAATGTGGCATTAACACTGCTGTGTGTCATTTCTGCAGCAAAACACAGACCTAAAGACTGCTTAACTGATCACTTGAGGACTCCTCATTGTAGCAGCTCCTGCACCACCACACTTTCAGACATAGGTTTAAGGGGTATGTCTGGGATGTCCCTATGCCTCAGGAAATCCTGGCTGTTGGAATGACCCTTGGGCAACTGGCCTAAAATAGCACAGCCATGACTTATTCAAAATTATGCCAGAGACTGGTCCCATGGCTGGCTGGCTCTAGGATCAGGAGATCACAAAGGGATAACCTTCACATACATCATTTCCTGAGCTACACAGAGCACACCACACACAGGGCAGGATGTTGGCCACAATCTCTCAAATTTAAAGCTCATGAAGCCCATATTACTCAGAGACCTTTCTGTAGGGTTTTTTGTATATTTACAAGGAGCATTGTGGAATTTTCCTTGCATTCAATTATTTTATGTAGCAATATACATATATTGTGACATTTTTTCTGATATATGTAGAACAAGTAGAAAGATTTCTAATATTAGAGAAAGAACCACACTTCTGGATTCCTATGTTTGTAGGGTGGTAGTTGTGTTTTTTTTATTATTATTTAGGAATGTGCATCAGCAACTCTATGTTCACACAGACGTAGTCTTTGAATTAGACATACAACAGTCAGTGAACCAATAAAGTGAATCAGGGTTAACTGAGTGTAAATTGCTCGCCTTGATTTTATTTCTGTCTATTGTAATTAAACAGCCAGGGAAGTGGAGTTACTACAGTGATGGAAGAACCATTTCTGTCCCTGTAATAACTTCCCCATAGCATCTGCAGTGGCATTACTGAAGCACCACAGTATGCTGCTGTAACCCCCTTAGTGTAGATAAGCCCTCAGATACCTGGTTTGCTCATTTCCTTACTCTCAAGATCATTGGTGGGAAATGGAGCAGGATGTAATCAGACAGTACAATCCTCTCCATTCAGATGAGGCATACATCCTCTCAGCTCTTTCTTTGGCCTTACTACCACTAGGTAGGAGAAACCTGGTGCTCAAACAGCAGTGCTCTCCTTATATTATGTGTACATATACAAAGCTCTAAATGCCTTGTTGAAGTTATTGAGGTGTCAGGTTCCCGTGTGCTCTTTATCTTGCACATTGGTCTTTACCCACTGCCTGCATGCACACTATACTGCACCTCTGTTTTGCAGGCTCAAGCCTGGAGTGTACACTGACAAGGTATAATAACTAGGGTGGATGTTTGTCATGACCAAATCTTCTGTGATAGAACCTGTGACTTTTGTTTTTCTTTATCCAATAAATAGTAATAATCTGTGGTTCCAGGATAAGGTGACCAGATGTCTGGTTTTCGACCAGAACGCCCAATTAAAAAGGAATCCTGGCAGCTCTGGTTAGCACAGCTGATGGGGTAGCCAGGACCGCCCGGGGGAGGGGCAAGTGGGGCAATTTGCCCTAGGCCCCGGGCCCCACAGGGGCCTCCACAAGAATATAGTATTCTATAGAATTGCAACTTTTTTTTTTATGGAAGGGGCCCCTGAAATTGCTTTGCCCCAGGCCCCCTCAATCCTCTGGGCAGCCCTGCAGCCAGCTGACTGTCTGGTTAGTGGCACCATGCAGTGGGGCTGGAAGGCTAACTGCTGGCCTTCAAACCATGTGGCTTCTGGGAAGCAGCTGGCATGTCTCCCTTGGCTTCTATGCCTAGAGGCCGCCCGAGGACTCTGCACGCTGTCCCCACCCCAAGTGCTGCCCCCGCAGCTCCCATTGGCAGTGAACCATGGACTGGGCAGCACACAGAGCTGTCTGGCAGCACCTCCATGGAGGAGCTGGAGCGGGGACATGCTGCTGCTTTGGGAGCTGCTTGAGGTAAACACGTCCCATTGCCTGCACCCCTGAGTCCCTTCATACCCCAACCCTCTCTCCCAGCTCTGATCCCACTCCTGCCCTCCAAACCCCTCAATCCCAGCCCAGAATCTGCTCCTGCACCCCAAATCCCTCATCCTCAGCTCTGCTCCAGAGCCCTCACCCCCCAAGCACCCCAATCCACTGCCTCAGGCCAGCACCCCCTCCCATATGCCAAACCCATTGACTCCACCCCCTAGTCCACAGACCCCTCCTGCATCCCAAACCCCTCATCACTGGCCCTACCCCAGAGCCTGCACACCCAGCCAGTGCCCTCACCCCCTCCTGTACCACAGCCCCCTGAAAATAAGTGAGAGAGGAAGGGTGGGGAAAGTGAGCAACAGAGGGAGGGAGGATGGAGTAAGCAGGGGTGGGGCCTCAGAGAAGGGGTGGGGCATGGGCAGGGCCTTGGAGGAGGTGCAGGGCATGGGCAGGGCAAGAGTGTTCGGTTTCGTGCAAGTAAAAAGTTGGCAACCCTATACCAGGACCCGTAGGGTATTAAGCAAGGCTCCTCCATGAATTTTTACAAGTGTGGGCCTCTGTATAAGCCTGCACCAAAGTTCACTGAAGACCATGTACAAAAATTGCCATTGATTTCAGTAGGGACCAGATCAGATCCTATATGTCCAGTGTAATGGAGTTTGGGTTTTTAAATAGTTTTAACTTCCAATTAAATATTACATACGTTGAAAAAAATTATTGTAAAATGAATATTTGACTTCTCATATTTTCACATAACTCATTATTAATTAAAACATTGTAAGCTGTGAGTCTTTACCATGACAGCCAACCAGCCTTGACTGTATTCTTCAGTTTGAAGTCAGGATGACGAGATCCTTCCTAGCGGCTGACAGAACCTTTGCAAGGCCAAATGACTTCTCTTTCAGTGGCAGTACACAAACTGCCCACAACCCTCTCTCCAATCAGCAGCCATTCCAGCTAGTCTCATCCAGACTTCTAGATTGTTCTATCCCCGTCTTACAGTTTTTCTAGCAAGCCTAATAGTCATAACAAGTACCCTGATGTTTCCATCATTTAACTTTTTAGAGTAGCTGAATTTCAATCTGAGAATGAAAACTTTATGTAAATGGCTCAGAGGAACACATACATTTAAAATATTGGCCAGGGTGGGAGTGGGAAAAGAGCCCTCAAACAAAGAACCAGACCCCCCAGATCACATTGCCTGTAGCCAAAGCATTATCAAAACCTCCAAAAGCTAAACTGAGCACTTTCAATCATTTCTATAGATTACTCTCATCATGTATAACATATTGCAATTTCTGAACATTTGACTTCCTGGTTATTTCAAGTGAACACAAAGCAGAACTGTCAATAGATCCTGAGCCACAAAAACATTACATGGCTATACTGAACAATACTATTATATCTAATTGACTATATTATGGGTATTACAGATTGATGTAAGGTTGTTGCAAAGGGAATGAATCTTTGAGATTCGCAAGTTTGTACTTTAATCATATTGGAAAAATGCATAAAGTCAATAAATCATTTTTAATCACCCACAACAACAGAGCGAGTTCCCAGTGAAGAACAATGTAGTTTTATTGAATTTTGAGCATCCTGTTGAAAAATTAGTGGCTGTCAGAAATGAAAGTTTCTTACAAACAGGGAATTATTCATAATGAGTAGCACAGAGAATTCTCTCATTTTCTTTAGTAAGTTGCTTCAAGACATCCATATTGACAGGTTATATACAAAACTATAAGCAAACAGCACAATGAAATGCTCATTTGTTTGAGCTGGTGGGTGTTTGATCTGTATTATAACAATGTCTTGTTTTTGCAATTTAATAGACCGATCTTTAGAGCCTTATGTTACTTTTAAAAATACATTTATTTTCTCTCTCAGCTGTCATTCCTGGAAATGATTAATTGTAGACCTTAATAGTTCACATTTTGCCCTAGGCTTACAGGATACTTGCGTGAAGTGATGCAAATTGAATATTCAGTTCTTAGTAAAAAACAGATGAAGAAGTGGAGGGTGCTTTCACAACTACAACTGTTGTTTTATTTTCCTTTTGTATGTTTTCTCTGAGAAATCCCCCCTAGCTTTGATCTTCTGTCTGTATTTAAGAGTCTCCATATTTCAACAAGACTGGAGCAGCTTTGAGGGTTTTTTTAGGAGCATTTCCAATGAATTTGCTATACCTAATTTTATGAACAAAACAATTCACCAGTTATACCTTACTGTTGAAATATGACCATATATTGTCTATACATTCTCAGCTTGATCTGGAGAGGTGCAGAGTACCCCTGCAAAGTGCTGGGTGCCTTCAACTTCCAGTCCTGTTAATAGAAATTGAAGGTTACAGCATCTTGCAGGACTGAACCTTTTTGTGATAAATCACTGTCTGTAGATCACAGGGCAAAAATAGTGGCTGCTATAATAAACCTGAGGCTTAGAAACCTGAAAGACATTAATCTTCTTTCATACAAAATACCAATAAGCATGGGAAGAATTTTAAGCATCTAATCATGCCTATTAAATCAACTTTATGTTCAATATTAGAGTGTTGTTAATGCATTTGATTATAATATATAATCATATTTGTTGTTTACAATAGACCTTGAGGAATTTTCCTGCATACGAAAAATAATTTTTAATTTTCAGTAATTAAAAATGGAACCATGTCTTTGCTTAATTGTATTAATTACTCTTTTGCTGGAAAAGAATTCCCCAGTTCATATGAATCTGAAGGTCACAACAGTAATTAGAACAAGCCTCATTTGTAAAAATAACTGTAGTTAAAATACACATAATTTAAAAGCAAAGTTTGAGGTAAACTTTATATCCTGATAGAGGGCAGGCAATTTCTGATCTAAAAACCAGATGTAGTGTGCTCTGCCATTTCTTGTATTTAGTTGCTATCTTTTTTGTTAAGGGTAAGTGAAATTTGTACAAGTAATATCCCTGTATTTTAAAAAGTGTGGTAGTTTCTCTTTTGCAGAATTTTATTCTGTTCTGAGGTAAAACAGTGAGCTCAAATTAAAAGCAAATACGGGTTATGAGTATTTTGACCACTTTGAGCATACCCCAATTAAAGTGTTTCCAGCAAAAAGAAGAGAAGTCTGAAGACAGAGGCATAATGTTGGGGTTGTTTCTGGGCCAGGATAAATCACTACTGAGACCTTGGCTAGGTATAACAAGGTAAGTGGAGTTTATTAGGTTTCACCCCCTTCAGACAGGGGGCCACCTGCCATAGTCTTACCCCATAGCAACAAGCAAGGCACAGGTTGTAAACAATAGCCTCACATCAGGCCTACCTTTCATCAGAGAGGTTCTAGCAGACATCTGAGGAAGTGGGTATTCACCCACGAAAGCTCATGCTCCAAAACGTCTGTTAGTCTATAAGGTGCCACAGGATTCTTTGCTGCTTTAGCAGACATCAGTATCTCATGCAGTTCTTGGCCTCAGCCATGCCTCTCTTACAGAGTGAGAACTGGATATCTGTTTTCCTTCCCAGTCAGCCACCAGTTGAGCTGCACTCACCCCTTTTAACCTCTCCTACCAAGGCTGACACCTATTGCAGGTGTAGCAGGGCAGAGGTGATTGAGCCCACAGAAGCTTTTTAACACTTTCCTGGCCAGTGCATGGTTTAGCATACCCCAACACAGAGCAAACTGGCCACTTTGTCTCAACCAAGCTTTGCAGAAAAACGAGGAACTCGAATCCAAGCAGTTTAATCAGATATAGGTGGGCAAAGATATTTTCCATGGCGGTGGCTCTTCAACTGTTCAGAAGCAGTGAAAAAATCCTGGTAAACATCAAGGCTGATGACTATCTTAATGGATACGAGGTCAGACCTCCCCCCAACCCCTCGGTGGAATTAGATGTGGAAATAGCAAATTCTTCAGAGTGCTTCCCTCTCCTTAGCAGCAGTATTTCAGTCTTTCAGGGATGCATCTTCAGACAGCTGTTCTTCCAGTTGCTCACCTCTGTCAAGCCCTTGTATTGTTGGGATATGGCGCTGTTTACTTCTGATGTAAAGGTGATGCAGAGCAGGGTGTTATCTGCAGTTTGTTGGCATTTTAATCCATGCTGTTTTATAATTGTCCCTAGTGGCTTCATACAGATGAAGAACAGATAGAGAAGACTGATCCCAGTGGGACTCCACAGAAAATGGTACTGGTGGTGGAAACTCTAGGCGTAGTCTGAGACTGAAGCTATCACATCACAGTCACATCACATTAACCCCCTTCATGTCTCTGAGGTGGGATGGCAGGTTTCTACAGTCAGACATATCAAATGTAGCAGAGATAACCAGCTCTATGAATTTGGATGTATGTCTGTTGTCCATGGCTAAGAGCAGTTCATCCACCCGTGTCATTAAATCATTCCTGGTCTGACGCCTGATTGGAGAGATCCAGGGTATTGGCAGAACTAGGTGGAATTGGCACCATCCTTTGGAAAGCTTCTCAATTATGTTGTTCAGAAATGAGAAGCAAGATTCCAGGAGGCAGATGGAGAGATTGGTTGCAATAAGTAATTATTTCATAAGTACTAGCTGGATCATGGTGTGCTTGTGGTGTGAGGGGAGATTAATGGCCCAGCACCACCACCACCACAGGAGATGCTGCTACCAATTTCAGGTAGTAAAGGTCCAAGAACTCTCATTTCCTAGCCAAGACCTAGAAGCACTAGTACAAAATGAATGCAATGGCAGGGACTTGGTTTCCCTGCAGATCTTCTTCAACTTCCTGTTTTAGAAATGGGTTTAATTCAAAGATGGGAGGATACAGATTTCTGGACCTTTGTCTGATTTCTCTTTCCTGGTGACCTGAAAGGTTGGCTTTAGAGGGACAGGTGATATTCTCTCAGAAGTAAGCTGCTGGTTCTTCAAAGGGAGACCTACTGGGTTCTGGAGTGGAGTAGGGGTATTCCATGTTAATAAGGCCATTCACAGTCTGGAGGCAAAGAGGCATACTTCCTCACTATTCCATGTGAGGTCCCATGGCTAATGTCCAAACAACCCAGTGGTGATAGGGCACTTAGCTGGAATCTTTCTAGTGCACCAGCACCACTGGAACCCACCACAGTTGCAACAATTATAGCTTACAAGCACACCCCACACATCCTGAGTGCTGGATGGAAGGTGAAAAATATCATACAAATCCCACTACTGATTCTTTGAAGACACTTATGGCTGGAATATGCTCATACAGTATGCATTATACAGACTGGGATGCTGAGCAACTGGAGTCTTCATTTGGGAAAGCAATTCTATAAAATGAACAGCTCCAAATAACACATGGAATGGGAATGAAGATATATTCATTTTACCTCTGTTTTATTTTCTCATTTTTGAATGGAGCACTGTATTTAAGGAGAGAATATTGTAAATTATTCAAAACTACAAAAAACATACTGAAGGGAAAAATCTAGGGTAACCAACCAGCATTATGATGGACTTGTAATAAAAACCAAAGGGATTAAGGAAAGACTACACCTACTGGAACAGAAACTGTTATACTTGGATCTATTGCACAAACTCCATTCTGCTGTGGTTAAAAATATCCTAAGGAAAGCTTCCTAGACTCTGGAAGAGACAAAGAACCATATAATATAGTGCACCAATGCTTTGCAGTTCAGAAATTCCTTGGTCAGTGCCCAGATAGTATCACAACAGGCACTAAAGAAAGGCCTCAGATAGACAGAGTAATTACTGTCTAAAGCTCTGGCTGTGCATTTCTTTCTCAGGTAAAACTCCCATCAGTACCCTTACAAGTATTTCCTCAATAAGGACTTGCAAGTTCAGAAAAAACCCACCATTTCTAAACAGTAGTGTTTATATATAACACAATTTTTATTCCTTGACATACTGTACAGAATATATAAATATCCCATATAGCTGAACATAGTTGCCCAGGGTTATTTGACCACGTGTAATGTAATGGAGTAAGAAAGGTGGTAGTCAATTCTCTTTTTCAAAACAATATAATACAAAAATCAATTTCTCCTTAAAACTGACTTTATTCTGACTTTTTACTTCATTTTAAAAATGAGACATTGAATTCTAAATTAAAAACAATATTACTGTACATTACCACTGCAGCATCCTGATCTGGTACAACTGGGAAGACTCCAACAGTGTTGAATTTGTGATTATATTCAAAGAAGCTCTGAAATCACACTCAGTAATTTAATTAAAATAGATTAAAGCCTATGAACTATAACAAAACATCCCAGGAATCTTATGAGTGGAAGGAGTAAGGATAAAAGTTGTTTCACAACTAGGACAAAATGTGTCCTTAGATCATTGCTTTTTTTCTGTATGTGTCCTTATTAAAAATGGTATGGATGGCTAAGAGGCATAACAATATTTTTTAAAATTATTGGATACATTTTTTCCAAGACTCGCCAATGTGGGTAAAGGTGACAGAATCAGACCAAGGGTCTGATGGATATAATTCCCTGGATCTAGATGCAAATGGGGAAGTTCATTGTGGAAAGTGACAGTGTGTCTTCTGACGACGACTGAGACAAAACACATAACATGCCAGGGATGTTGAGCATTCAACTAAAGCAGTTTCCATATGAACTGAAGATTCAATTTGGCCATCCTTACTCACATTAGTATCTTACACCATGAGTAGTCCAATAGTCAGAGACTTAAAGATAACTCAGAAACATAACACTGAGGCTTCAGGCTCTCGTACTTGTAATTAATAATATTATATAGAAATATTTAATAGGTTGCTTATTAATTTAATGCTAGTCTGACTCAGTTAGTTCATTATTGTTGAAAACTGTAATAATATTGCCAGCCACAGGAGTCAGACCCCACAAAATCTTGAGATTTGCTAAAAATCATGAGGATTTTTTTTACCAAAACTTGTGTTGGTCTGTCTTTTGAATTTGCTCACCTTATCCCCAGTTTGTGTATAATTTCATTGCCAACTTTCCCAAATTTATTGAGTAAAGCAATTCTTGCCTCCACTGCATGAGCTCTTGTGGCTGCCTGATGGTGCTAAGCATCCAGCTTTTCCTGTCTTGTAACTTCCTTATAGGGGGTCAGCAACTTTTATAGCCTTCTGTAAGGCCCTACAGGTCTAGAACCCAGGCCTGAATAGTTGGCAGCTGTTAGCTCCATGCTGCCATCTAGCAGCAGCTGTAGTCATCTTGTACTCCACTGCCATTACCTACTATGGAAAACAGACCACGGGACATCTCATAGACTCAGACTTTAAGGCCAGAAGAGACCATTGCAATCATCTAGTTTCACCTCCTGCATATTTGAGGCCACAGAACCTTGCCCACCACTCCTGTAATAGACCCCTAATCTCTGGATGAGTTACAGAAGTCCTCAAATGGTGATTTTAAGATTTCAAGTTACAGAGAATCCTCCATTTACACTAGTTTAAACCTGCAAGTAACCCGTGACCCATGCTGCAAAGGAGGGCAAAACCCCCACAGGGTCTCTGCCAATCTGACCTGGAGGAAAAATTCCTTTGTAGCAGAGGCAGAGTGGCCTCCTGACGCAGACAGGATGGAAACACTCCCAGCTCCCTGGTGGACAGAGCCAGGCTGGGCCCACCCCTTGCACTGGAAACAGGGGCAGAACAAGAAGTACAAGAGACAGGAACTCCAGCTCAGTTGAGAAAGAGCCAAGGAAGGAATTGGATGCTGTTGTCTTGCTGCTGGCCCCTGAACCTGAGCTGTATCAACCCCTGCCTCTGGAGGAATATCTGGAGGAGCTGCTGGAACTGCTGGCTGCCGAGTACCCTGAGCCTGAGGGCCCAGGAGCGACGAACTCTACAACCAGGTAGGGGTAGGAAATAGTCTGTGGAAACCAGACATTTGTACAATTGTGTTTGCTGAAGCCATGGTCAGCGTATTTTGACAGGATATCTACTGACCCAGTGGTGGGATTCTCTGTCATTGTTAGGGCCCTGGGCTGGGACCTGGTGGAATGTGGGGCACGGGGTTCCCCTACCTCCTGCTGCCAACCCCATCCCTGGATGGCAGCCTACCCACTTTAAGCCAAACAGCCTGTGTTTGTTTGCCTGTCTGCCCCAGCCAGGGACCTGGGCCACAGATGGCTTTTGCTCTGTCTCAGCCAGGGAGGCTGAGCCTGCCTGTGTTCCTGCCTGTCCCAGCCAGTGGGCTGGCTACAGACTGTTACTGGTGCTAATCCCCTGATGATCAGCTCTCAGCCGTTAGGTGGCATAGTGAGGCACAGTGGCCTCCCACTGACACATACAGGGAGGAACCACTCCAAGCCACTATATCCTCCTGACACCAAATGTGGCAATCAGTTAGACCCTGAGCATGAGAGGAAAAGGATACTGCCAAACTTACTTTGGGGTGGGTCTTTTACTCATGGTTTGTGTTATGAATCCTGTTTGTGATGTTTCCCCAACATAATGCTGCATTGTTTCCCTCCCTTATTAAAAGGATTTTGCCCAAGCTTGCAAGAGGGGAAGTATTGCCTCTGAGAGGCGCCTGGGGGGGTGGTATGCAATTGTCCCAGGTCACTGGGTGGGGGCTGGAGCCGGTTTTGCATTGCGTTATTGAAATGGAACCCATAGATACTGAACCCGGCCCTTCTTGCTGCCAACTCAGATGGGCAGAAGGGTTACACATCTAACACAACAGCAAACAAAAAGGGGCTCAATGCTGACCACTGGAGAAGGCCAATGTTGACAGAACATTCTTTGCTGTAGCCCTTTTGGTTTTGACATGGTAGTCACTCCATCATACGTATCTTGGATAAGATGTACATATGCTTTTGGCACACATCTCTGTCACAAACTCTGCCAACTGATTCTCTTGGGACATGATCGTATGCCTTCTCCAAGTCCACAAAGACCATCCCCAGATGCCATCTCATTTATCTGAACCTCACACAGCTCTAAGCTTCTTTCAGTCAGTGTTACAACTTGCATATCTCAGCTTACTCATTCATGTCTTTATATTTAGCTGCCCTTGCCCAGTTACAAAAGTCAGGCAAGCCTGTTGTAGGTCACTTCTGAGGAATGCCCTAACCCTCTAAGGTACATATGAGGTGGACATCATTTCACATAGGCATATCTTCTTTATAAGTCAACTGTCCAAGCCTGACACCCTTGGTTTGAAATCAGAGTTTCCTTTTTCTTAGGTGAGCGGCCAGCTCAGGCTACTGAAACCCACCTTCCCCAGCAAGACTTTTTTTAAAGTGATTTTTATTTGTTTTGACATCCTCGTCATAGGGCCCAGGGCAATTTGATAGCAGCCTTCAATTACCTAAAGGAGGGTTCCAAAGAGGACGGAGGACGAGATGACCTCCCGTGGTCTCTTCCAACCCTAATCTTATAGACTCATAGACTCATAGACTCTAGGACTGGAAGGGACCTCGAGAGGTCATCGAGTCCAGTCCCCTGCCCTCATGGCAGGACCAAATACTGTCTAGACTATCCCTAATAGACATTTATCTAACCTACTCTTAAATATCTCCAGAGATGGAGATTCCACAACTTCCCTAGGCAATCTATTCCAGTGTTTAACTACCCTGACAGTTAGGAACTTTTTCCTAATGTCCAACCTTCCTAATCTCCCTTGCTGCAGTTTAAGCCCATTGCTTCTTGTTCTATTATTGGAGGCTAAGGTGAACAAGTTTTCTCCCTCCTCCTGATGACACCCTTTTAGATACCTGAAAACTGCTATCATGTCCCCTCTCAGTCTTCTCTTTTCCAAACTAAACAAACCCAATTCCTTCAGCCTTCCTTCATAGGTCATGTTCTCAAGACCTTTAATCATTCTCGTTGCTCTTCTCTGGACCCTCTCCAGTTTCTCCACATCTTTCTTGAAATGCGGTGCCCAGAACTGGACACAATACTCCAGTTGAGGCCTAACCAGCGCAGAGTAAAGCAGAAGAATGACTTCTCGTGTCTTGTTTACAACACACCTGTTAATGCATCCCAGAATCACATTTGCTTTTTTTGCAACAGTATCACACTGTTGACTCATATTTAGCTTGTGGTCCACTATGACCCCTAGATCTCTTTGTGCCATACTCCTTCCTAGACAGTCTCTTCCCATTCTGTATGTGTGAAACTGATTGTTCCTTCCTAAGTGGAGCACTTTGCATTTATCTTTATTGAACTTCATCCTGTTTACCTCAGACCATTTCTCCAATTTGTCCAGATCATTTTGAATATTGACCCTGTCCTCCAAAGCAGTTGCAATCCCTCCCAGTTTGGTATCGTCCGCAAACTTAATAAGCGTACTTTCTATGCCAACATCTAAATCGTTGATGAAGATATTGAACAGAGCCGGTCCCAAAACAGACCCCTGCGGAACCCCACTTGTTATACCTTTCCAGCAGGATTGGGAGCCATTAATAACTACTCTCTGAGTACAGTTATCCAGCCAGTTACACACCCACCTTATAGTAGCCCCATCTAAATTGTACTTTCCTAGTTTGTCTATAAGAATATCATGCGAGACCGTATCAAATGCCTTACTAAAGTCTAGGTATATCACATCCACCGCTTCTCCCTTATCCACAAGGCTCGTTATCCTATCAAAGAATGCTATCAGATTAGTTTGACACGATTTGTTCTTTACAAATCCATGCTGGCTATTCCCTATCACCTTACCACCTTCCAAGTGTTTGCAGATGATTTCTTTAATTATCTGCTCCATTATCTTCCCTGGCACAGAAGTTAAACTAACTGGTCTGTAGTTTCCTGGGTTGTTTTTATTTCCCTTTTTATAGATGGGCACTATATTTGCCCCCTTCCAGTCTTCTGGAATCTCCCCCGTCTCCCATGATTTCCCAAAGATAACAGCTAGAGGCTCAGATACCTCCTCTATTAACTCCTTGAGTATTCTAGGATGCATTTCATCAGGCCCTGGTGACTTGCAGGCATCTAACTTTTCTAAGTGATTTTTTACTTGCTCTTTTTTTATTTTATCTTCTAAACCTACCCCCTTCCCGTAAGCATTCACTATATTAGACATTCCTTCAGACTTCTCAGTGAAGACCGAAACGAAGAAGTCATTAAGCATCTCTGCCATTTCCAAGTCTCCCGTTACTGTTTCCCCCTCCTCACTGAGCAGTGGGCCTACCCTGTCCTTGGTCTTCCTCTTGCTTCTAATGTATTGATAAAAAGTCTTCTTGTTTCCCTTTATTCCCATAGCTAGTTTGAGCTCATTTTGTGCTTTTGCCTTTCTAATCTTGCCTCTGCATTCCTGTGTTATTTGCCTATGTTTGTCCTTTGTAATCTGACCTAGTTTCCATTTTTTATATGACGCCTTTTTATTTTGTAGGTCACGCAAGATCTCGTGGTTAAGCCAAGGTGGTCTTTTGCCACATTTTCTATCTTTCCTAACCATCGGAATAGCTTGCTTTTGGGCCCTTAATAGCGTCCCTTTGAAAAACTGCCAACTCTCCTCAGTTGTTTTTCCCCTCAGTCTTGATTCCCATGAGACCTTACCTATCAGCTCTCTGAGCTTACCAAAATCCGCCTTCCTGAAATCCATTGTCTCTATTTTGCTGTACTCCCTTCTACCCTTCCTTAGAATTGTAAACTCTATTATTTCATGATCACTTTCACCCAAGCTTCCTTCTACTTTCAAATTCTCAATGAGTTCTTCCCTATTTGTTAAAATCAAGTCTAGAACAGCTTCCCCCCTAGTAGCTTTTTCAACTTTCTGAAATAAAAAGTTGTCTGCAATGCAGTCCAGGAACTTATTGGATAGTCTGTGCCCCGCGGTGTTATTTTCCCAACATATATCTGGATAGTTGAAGTCCCTCATCACCACTAAATCTTGGGCTTTGGATGATTTTGTTAGTTGTTTGAAAAAAGCCTCATCCGCCTCTTCCACCTGATTAGGTGGCCTGTAGTAGACTCCCAGCACGACATCACCTGTGTTTTTTACCCCTTTTAGCCTAACCCAGAGACTCTCAACACTCCCATCTCCTATGTCCATCTCTACCTCCGTCCAAGTGTGTACATTTTTAATATATAAGGCAACACCTCCTCCCTTTTTCCCCTGTCTATCCTTCCTGAGCAAACTATACCCATCCACACCAACATTCCAGTCGTGTGTATTATCCCACCAAGTTTCAGTAATCTTCTATGAGTCTATGATTTTATAGAGGTAGCTGTGCCACCAGCTACCCAACCAGGCCCTGCTGAGAAATGTTACCAGTTGGTCCACAACTGCTTATTAGATATTTGCAGCTGTCCTGTATCTGCAGGATGTTCCTCTATCTGCCACCTGAAAATCTGTCTGATGGGAGTTGGTCCAGATTCTCTCCAAACCCCCAAATTCTAATTCTATTTTTCTGTGCTGTCCCTCTGCCCATTTAATTCTTTTCTCAACCCCCAAATCAATTCTGTTCTCTTCTGTTTTCATCACAAGTTCTGGCCCTCAGCTCCCACATCTGCCCAGACCTGAACCAGCTCCAGCCTCCATACCAATTCTGCCTCCCAGTACTGCCCCAATCAGTTCTACTCCCCTACATAAACCTCACTTCTGCTCCTCCTGGGGTTCTTTGTCATGCTCTCCCAGGCCTGGGGCAGCAGCTGTGGCAGGGTCCTGCTCCTCCCTCTCCCCAGGTCTACTGTTGCAGAGATGGAGAGAGGTGGAGAGAGGATCACAGAAGAGCAAACCCACTGTACATAGGAGGAGAGGGAGAAGGGATCAAGGCTGCCCTGAACTGTTTGGTTCTTTATGCTTGTCATAAACAGATAGCTAAGGGTTAATGTCTCTTTCACCTGGAAAGAAGTAACCTGAAACACCTGACCAGAGGACCAATCAGGAAACAAGACTTTTTCAAATCTGGGTGGAGGGAAGTTTGTGTCTGAGTCCTTTGTCTTGTATCTGTCCCTCTCGGCTATGGGAAGGATTTTTCTATTTCCTGCTTTCTAATCTTCTGTTTCCCAGTTGTAAGTACAAAAAGATAGGTTGTTTTTTTTTGTAGTTACATGTGTGTAGTTGCTGGAGTGCTTTGAATTGTATTCTTTTTGAATAAGGCTGTTTATTCATATTTCTTTTAAGCAATTGACCCTGTATTTGTCACCTTAATACAGAGAGACCATTTTTATGTATTTTTTCTTTCTTTTTATATAAAGCTTTCTTTTTAAGACCTGTTGGAGTTTTTCTTTAGTGGGGAACTCCAGGGAATTGAGTCTGTACTCACCAGGGAATTGGTGGGAGGAAGAAGTCAGGGGGAAATCTGTGTGTGTTAGATTTACTAGCCTGACTTTGCATATCCTCTGGGTGAAGAGGGAAGTACTTCTGTTTCCAGGACTGGAAATAGAGAGGGTGGAATCCCTCTGTTTAGATTCACGAAGCTTGCTTCTGTGTATCTCTCCAGGAACACCTGTAGGGGGGAAGGGAAAAGGTTTATTTCCCTTTGTTGTGAGACTCAAGGGGTTTGGGTCTTGGGGTCCCCAGGGAAGGTTTTTGGGGGGACCAGAGTGCCCCAAAACACTCTAATTTTTTGGGTGGTGGCAGCTTTACCAGGTCCAAGCTGGTAACTAAGCTTGGAGGTTTTCATGCTAACCCCCATATTTTGGACGCTAAGGTCCAAATCTGGGACTAGGTTATGACAATGCTCCCCTTTTGTAAGAATGGTGTCTGCTTCAGAGAGCAATGGGGAAAGTTTTACTTCCTGCAGCCACCTGAATTGGCTGCTTTTCCTCAGGAGGCAGACAAGTGAGTAAGGTCAGGGCCGGCGCTACCATTTAGGCGACCTAGGCAATGGCCTAGGGCACCAGAATTTTTGGGGGGCGCTATTTTGTCGGGGGGGCGGCACGCGGCTCCGGTGGACCTACTGCAGTCCTGCTGGCAGACGGTCCGCTGCTGGAAAGGCTCCGATGGAGCTACCGCAGTCATGCCGGCAGACAGTGCTCTGGTCTAAAGGCTCCGGCGGACCTACTGCAGTCATGCCTGCGGCAGGTCCACCAGAGCCTTTAGACCAGCGGACCGTCCACCGGCATGACTGCGGCAGCTCCACCGGAGCTGCGGGGGGCGGAGAAACGGCCGTCCGCCTAGGGTGTCAGAAACCCTGGCGCCGCTCCTGGCTAAGGTACCCAATCAGAGGTGACTTTTCCTCAAGGCTGGGCTGAAATTTACGAGAGGAGACTGACTCCAGCCTGAGCTAAGATACCCATGACTCAAAGAAATCAGGAGATTTGGCAAAACTACTGTAAACAGCGCTGAGGGAATGCGTACACATTAAGATTTAAATTGCCAACAAGTTGTTCAGGGCTGTAATGTGAAAACTCAAAATTCTTCATGGAATATAAATTTGGTGTGGTTATCATTCTCCCTAGAAAAAAATCCAAAAGTGATATCATCCTTCAAACTAAGGCTGTGTAAATTGAAATGAGCAGCTATTTCCACATTACTGAACAGCTCTATAACAGCAGCACTAATCTGAATGGAAGGCCTTTCAAAGGTGCTTTCAAGTTATGCATGGGTCTCACATAGGCATGAGTTGTCCAACACTAATACCATGACAAGAATAATAATACTTCCATGCACACTAAGAACTAATAAAACAGAAACATTGCATGGCTCATGTATGTATTCTTGCTGTCCTGTTTTTTCTAGGAAAGTCAATTCTTTCTATATCCATCATAGATCAGCCCCTCATTCCTTCTAGGATTTTGTTTTCAGAGAAGAATGATTAATAGAAAAAAGTATATACACTTAAGGCCAGTTTCTAATACCCTTCTCATACTGAATAGTAGCTTTCTATACCAATTGATTTCAGTGAGACCACTCAAATATTATCCTATTCAATATGAGTAAGGATATTGGAATCTGGCTAAAAGAAAGAAACAAAAATATCACTTCAATATTTTGGCAAATTAAAAAGCTCTGCCAAATCCAGGCAGATCAAAATGCTGAACAACTTCTAGAATTCAGACTTCAAGAATTGGCATGCCACACCATGAAAAACCGGTAGTAGGTGAAATTGTTGTACCACAGTGTAGCGGGGTGGTCACCCGCTCCTGCCTTAAAAGGCTTAAAATAGCCTTGGGAAGAGAGCTGTGTCAGGGAAGGAAAAGCTAGGCTGATTGTGGGAAGCAGAGGGCTGAGGTCCAGAGGCTGAGAGTCTCCTCTAGCTGTGGAGGGAGATGGGCTTGGCTTGACTGCACTGCTGTGGAGCATACCAGGGTGCCTGAGGTGGAGCAGGGCTGGGGAAAGGTGAGAGGAGCTGGGGAGCTCCTGCCTGACAACTCCCCAGGCTGCCGACCTTGTGCAAGGCCAATTAGGTACTGGGGTTGCCGGAGGCAGTCCACAAGTAGGCAGAGGCAGCAGGTCCAAACCCCCCTTGCCTATGATGAGTGGCTTTTACACTGCAGTCTGCCCCAGTGAGGGGGGCTAGATGGTGACTGGCAGCAGCCCACGACTGAGGCAAGGTGGGGATAGAGGGTTGGGGGTTCCCCTGGGTGGGGAGACCCTGACGCTGTGGGGGGGGGTATTGCCAGGGGGCAGCACCTCCAAAAACAAGGGGCACTGGGTCCTGGGAGGGACATGGGGGCCCCGCAGCAGCAGGACACCGGCCTGCAGACGGCACTCAGGAGGCTGGAAAAGCTAACTCCCTGAGACAAGCAGCAGGAGGCGCCGCAGCAGTGAGTTGCGTGCTGCAGTGGTGAGTCACTCATGGTGACACACAGTTTCATCTCTGTTTTATCTGTGTCTGTATTCAACTGTATGCGTCTTAGGCCTGACTACTTGTTCTTATACCACATGTTTATACAAAACAAATATAAAGAAGCATCTCATAATTCTCTAGCATAAATTGAAGCTTTAAATTTTAATTTAATGTAGGTCCTACATTATTTTCATTTTACACAAAATAATGCTAAAAAGAGTCCATGGTTTCTCATGGAAGCAAGCAATCTCCCATTAGATTTAAAGCAACATGCGCATAACAAAAATTGCTATATAGTGCCTAATTTTGCAGCACATAAGATAGAAGTCCCACGGACTTCACTGGGACTACTGATCACAGGACTGCAGAAAAAAATTGTTTTGTTTTCCAGGTTCCTGCACAATATGCTAGTGTTACAGATTAACATGAGCTGCACCCCCATTTTGGCTTGGTATCTCGACTGTCCATTAGTGAGGTCCTGCTTTCCAGCAGTAGCCCATGTAGTAGAAAGAGGGCCTGAGACTTAAAGCCTTGTAGCAGAAGCCTGGTAGGAGGCCTGAGGCCTGCGCTAAAGTAGCGGTCAAAACTTTGATGATGTAAAGCAAAGTCAGGCTGTGAGCTAGGCAGGCCCTGCTCACAATCTGGCAAGAATGCTGATATTGCAGAAACACACATTCCTAAGAAGTACTAGGCACAGCCCATGTACCCAAACACATTCCAGAAGGGTGGTACCAGAACACCTTAACACCAACATATTCCCCAAAAGATACCAGGAACACCATGTATCAGAGGGGTAGCCGTGTTAGTCTGGATCTGTGAAAGCAGCAAAGAATCCTGTGGCACCTTATAGACTAACAGACGTTTTGGAGCATGAGCTTTTGTGGGTGAATACCCACTTCGTCTGACGAAGTGGGTATTCACCCACGAAAGCTCATGCTCCAAAACGTCTGTTAGTCTATAAGGTGCCACAGGATTCTTTGCTGCTTTTACAGGAACACTATGACTCATCTTAAATATAAGGTCAGGATGACAGCATGATGGATAGAGATGTTTTGCTCAAGCCAACAGATAGAATGCAACGGGTGGCACCCAAATACATCAGAGGGGCAATACCTCTTTATACACCGATACAAGCAAGTTGAGTACCTCAGAGTGAGCATCTTTGGCCAGCTGAGGGTGAAATGGAAAGTCCCCCCATTCACTGATCTGTGTCCATTGTTATAAGTATACATGCCTTAGTATCCTCGTAGCGTCTGACAGGTGCTATTACCATGATTCATCGACAATAAACCTGGCTGGGTGCCTTCATACCTTAACCTATCTTGTGGCCATTGGGGGGTTCACTCATGGTCTGCTGTGCCAGCCGTCTGTGCAGAGCTGAGACAGCACACAGGGAAAACACACACATGCAATCAAACATCTGATGACAGCCCCCTGCTCTGCCCTGAAGGTAATCTATTATCCATGCTTTTCTAAATCCAAACAAGGGTAGATGCCTCCATTCATAGACCTTGATAGGTTGGCAGGGCCCCGGTGGTGGTGTACCTGCCTGATCTTCTCCTGAGATGGAATGACCAATATGGATTCTCCAGACAAGCAGCTCTTTATTAAGAAGGTAAGCAGAGCTAAATGATGATTTATGAACAAATTTCTAGTCATAGCTAAACTTTAGCTTCCCTACAAGCTGAGGTTGATAGGCTTTCCTCTTGAGTTACAGGAATAGAACTGGACCAACTCATGTTCTCTTAGAAAACAAAGATCCTCCTGTGACTCATTCTGGTCACAGTTGTCTGCATCTGCTGCTGTCCTCCTAGCCTGGCTTCTCCCAAGTGAGACAGTCTGTGACGATGTCTTCACTAATAAAACACAGTGTGATTGTACTACGAGATACCAAGTGTGAGTGGGCCATATTGCTGTAAAGTTCTACTGAAGACATGGTTTTTCTATGACGTAGTTAGGCAAAGTCAGCTATGGCTGAGGGGGTACTGCCTGTATCTTTCCTTTAGTAGGATTTTACAGCTCAATGCCTAACACACATTAGTTCCCTTGCTATAAAATACACACATTTTGGCAGTTAAGGCATAGCCAGTGTCTCTCTTGAGAAGCAGAGAGGCCTTGCTGTTCTACCAGGAATCTATTACCATATTGCTCAGTAGTTTTCTTTGTTTCAGGGGCCAGGTAGAATCCCTCTCAGTGCCTCTTCTAACTTTTCCCAGTCAGCTAGAGCATCCTTAAGGGCTTCTCAAGGAAAATGCCCCAGTGATAGACACTCCAGTTTTGAGTGGTCGGTTGTAATCCATTAAGCCTGAACCGCTCAATCACTTTTCTCATGGCTGTGTTTCCTCCACGGGCTGGCATGTTGAAACTGTCTGAGCTAGTGTGTGGAGGAGGAGGGCAGGCATCCACTTCATTAGTAGCGAAGAGTCCTGTGGCACCTTATAGACTAACAGACGTATTGTATTGGAGCATAAGGTTTTGTGGGTGAATACCCACTTCGTCGGATGCATGTCATGCATCCGACGAAGTGGGTATTCACCCACGGAAGGTCATGCTCCAATACGTCTGTTAGTCTATAAGGTGCCACAGGACCCTTTGCTGCATTTACAGATCCACACTAACACAGCTACCCCTCTGATACTTGACACCTTAATAGTTTATCAGTCAAAGAAATCAAGCACACAAGTTACATTTTTCAATATAGATCAAAATCTGCAAATAATGCAGAGATACTTATTGCCACATTGCCACAACATGGCACAGTACAAAGATAGAAGAAAGTATGGTCTCTCCCCAGAACAGCTGATAATATATTAAAAAAGACATAAGTCAGACAGATAAAGGGTAGAGGAATAGGGTAAAAATAAATAAAGCGATTATGGTAGAGCGTGAATGAACACATTTTGATATTACAGTGTAATAAACACAAGTTTTTGGTGTTGGCAAGACAGATAGGCTAGATCAGTTACTCTCCCCCCCACATTGCTAATATTAAATCACTTTCTTGTAGACATCTCAGCAGAAGTAGGTCTTCAGGAGGGTTATGAATCCCTGAAGAGTATTGGCCTTCTAGATCATAAGAAGCCTCAAACAAAAAAAGATCACTTTCATATTACGTAGCAAATAATTTCAAATAATAGTAATAATCTTCCTAACGCATAGAGAAAGAAACAGTGTGTCTAATAAATTGTTCATTATTACTTAATTGCTCAGTTCTAATTTCAACAAATCTATAACTACATATTCTGAAATCCTTTTATTCATTATCTCTATAAAAAATGAAAAAGACCTTCTAATCACCCTCAATATAGCAGACATAAAAAGTCAATCAACAGATACTGTGAACATCTGAGATTAAGTTTCAAGGACAAAGTATACTGCCAAAATTAAGGAAGAGCATATTTTACATTTTGTTGTGGAATTCTGGCCACAGGATTTTTTTTTAGATCGAGGGCGTGGGGGAAAGGAAAGATGAAGCCATATTACCAGCTGCACTGCAAATGGACTTATGGGAAAGGGAAGGTCTCTTGTGAGGTCTGATTTCAGACAACAGAAAGCAATCTTAGCTAGGCAGGGTCAAACCCAGTTCATTGAAGCAGGGATGTTTGATTAGATCTCTAATGAACTTTCTGTATGCTGTTCAGTCAAAAAGAAAGAGCCCTTCTCTTCTCACTAACTTTAGCTTTTTAAGTGTTCTGCCAATTATTTAGTAGACTCCTACTTCACGGCAAGCTTGGATTGCATCAGTTAAGCTGGTGATGAAGAGTGGGCCTGAAGAAAGGGTTTTATTTTGTGCCACTGAGCAATTGTTGAAAGTGCTCCTCTGTCTCTCTCTCTCTCTCTTTTTTTAATAATATGGATAAGCTCCAATTTTATGGGAGAGAACATAGATGAGGAGAGAATGCATGTTAGCAAAAGTTTTGAAGTTTGTAAGAGTGAAAATTTATGAAGGAAGATCTGGGCTTCTACTTTAGTAAATATCGGGACAACTGACATTTAGTAGAAGAACCAGGGAAGTTTACATATGTAACTTAAAATACAAAAATGCAAAATTGTTATTGTCTTGTTTATTGCAAATTATTTCATATGAACTATTGGACTGTGACCTGCCTTAATTCAACCATGGAATGGAAGGTGATGAAAAATTAAGTTTCCTTCTCCCCTTGCACAGCCCATGCAGTGGGCCACCCAGAATCAAAGGCTGCTACAGAGTAGCTCCCACTTGGAGGAGAAGAAATTTGGAGGGGATTGTGACACACTACACACCAGGGGAGCACCCTATTACCCACATATTCATCATTTGTATATAATTGTGATGTTGCATACAAAGCATGCCTTGTAAGGTATCATGGGAAAGGTTATGATCTCTTGAAAGTCATTGTTCTATCTAAATGTGTGTATCATTAATGCATATAAAATAACAATTGTGTTGTATGGTTTTCACTAACATATGCTGTGGGTTTGGGAAGCTCCCAAATACTAGCTCTCCAGAGACAAAGACAAGGGAAGAGGTAACCAACACCCAGATGAGTGCTGAACAGACATCACCAGCCATTGTCTAGCAGAGGAGTTACAATTTAATTACTCACTCACAGGAGACACACCGGGGTATTGCTTCACCTTGTGACTCAGTAATGCCCACCAGACATGCCTGGACTTGTGTTCTCCAAGCACATGGACTAAAGGTATAAAACAGAACACAGAGGTCCCATGCTTGGCCTTTTCCCCTCTCCCCACCTACACTGCAAGCAACAAGGACGCTCAGAAGACTGAAAACTCCAACAGAGGAGACTGGCCCAGGTTTCAAGGGTGAAACCTATGTACTGTGAACTGCAATATCCAGAGGGGTGAGAAACTGCTTAATCTAGAGGTTGCCCAGTCTAAGGCCCTGTCTACGTTGGCAAGTTTCTGTGCAGTAAAGCAGCTTTCTGCGCTGTAACTCCTGAGGTTTACACACTGCCAAGACACTTAGTGAACAGAAACTGAACAGTTGTAGAGCTTTAAAAAAACCACCCCAACGAGCAGTGTACCTCTGTGAATGCCAAAAGCAATCTCATATCATAGCTACTACACGTGGTGAGATCAATGTCACACTCCTCTTGCCATTGTGGTTTAAGGAATAACTCCACTGTCACTCATGACATGTTGGTCAGAGTGAGCAGCATACTGGTCAACAATTCAGGATCCATTCTTGCAGCCCGAAGAGGCAGGGCACGCAGTACACAAACCATTGAAAGATGGTGCCAAATGCAGACAGAAGCACAGGGATTGCTGGGATGCGAAGCATGCATCACGGGCACTGGGACAGAACCCAGGATGCCTTGTGACCCCCTCCGCTTTCCCACAACTCTTAGCAGCAAAAGAGAAAGAGGTGCTCTGTGGGATAAATGCCACTGCAAGTGCCACAAGTGTGAATACGCTATTGCTCAGGCAGTTGACTGTGAACACACAACAGTTGTTTCCCTTCAGCGCTTTCTGAGCGGTGCTGTAGCTGTCGGCGCTGTAACTCTGCCAGGGTAGACATACCCTAATAGGGTTGAAAGTTTAGCCTGCATGCTTATATTTTCTTTTCTTTTGGTAACCACTCTGACTTGTTGCCTATCCTTTATAATCACTTAAAATCTATCATTTGAATCAATACATTGTTTTACTATTTATCTTTACCAGTGAGTTTGCCTGAAGTGTTTGGTAAATCTGCTGATGTTTGCACAGGCTGGTGTATATCCACTTTCCATTGATGAAGTGGTGAACCAATTAATAAATCTGCACTGCTTGTCTTGAGCAGCGCAAGATGGTATATTCCTGAGGTACAAGGCTGGGAGCTGGGGGGATGTGGCTGGTGCCTTACTCTGTGTGATTCCTGAGTGGCTCTGGGAGCATTCATGCATCTAGCTGGGTGTGTGGCTCCACATGCGATTGTGCTGAGTTATAACAGTTCCTGGAGGGGTTTGCTGCTTGTCACTAGCAAGGCATTCTGAGAGACAGCCTAGGCTGGAGAGGATAAGTGGGCACAGCAGTCCTACAATCCCCAGACTGCACCCCAGGGATCCCATCACAGGTATGAAATCCTTTCTCACCTCCATTAAACTCAGGGCTAAAGATTTCAAAGATCCTTTATGATGTGAGTGGTTGAAGTCAGAGGATGAAAGTTACTATTGGCTCTCTTATCTATTACCTCTGCACTGTCTTTGCTGCAGGCCATCTGTCTTCTTCACCAGCCATGCTCTCTCTTTTCCAGCAATGGTCTGTAAGATATTATGGCCAAAGATTTTCAAAGCCACTTAGAAAATTTAGATAACTTTGGCTTTAATGAGGGCTGAGCATCCAATTCCTTAAGGCAGCTTTGAAGCTTTCCATCCACACTGATATTGCAGTGTCCCTCTTCTGGGAGTTATGGCTCACTCCCTTAAAAAGCTCTCCATTTCTTTGCAGGCAACCCTGGCTTTCTTTGTCTTCTCACTGTTTTTATTGGAAACGCCTGCAATAACAATGGTAGCAGCACTGGAAGAGCCATTGAATTTTAGAAGCTAGTCCAGTTCTCTACTCAACATCTGGTATTTTGGTAACAGTAATTTACTGTCACATTGCCTGCTCCAACATTGCCAAAGGGTCTGTCTGGGTTTTACATAATGCATGAGACTTCTAGACTGGCTACTGAGGGATGGATCCATGGTTGGCAGCTTTGCCTTGCACAGCTGCTATGTGCTGACCCTAAATCCAGTTTAAGCAGCACAGGAAAGTATACCCCAATGTAAGTGTGATCCTTCAGAGGCAATCATCATAAATGGTCTCACATCACTCATCCTCCCTGCTGCTTCTTTAAGAGGGTAAGGGGGGCAAGGTTGGAGGAAAAATGTAAGGATGTAACCAAGGTGCCCTTGGGCTATTTTGATCTCTCCCTATATTTTGGGGCTCCCATGTGAGGGGATTGGCCTGGACAGACTAGAACCAGTATAATGGGTAGTACAAAAGTGAGCTACTTCTGCAAACACATAACCTTGGCTTGTGCTGTGTGCATTTAGCTTCACCCAACGAGTGGGCATTTAGTTTTGACAATAAAAATTAGACTATGGGGTGCTTGCTGTGATCTAAGAACATATGCCTCAAGCTCAGCACTTTCCTTACTCTATGAAAAATTGAACATTTCCAGTTAATTGTGACAAATTTTGCTCGGTAATGCTTGTGAAGTTCTGGTAATGTTTGCAAAAGGACAGCAATGTTCCATCCATGGGCAAAGAATGTGTAAGTGTCTAGGAAACTTGATGACATTTTGGACTTAGCTTTTAATTCTTGAATTATGCCAAATATTCATGAAAACTGTTTTTTGTAAAGTGTAAACCAGATGCCTCATACAGCTCTACTATAAAGAAACCAATCTTGCTGTTCTGACATTTGCCCCTCTAACTAAGAGGAGCAGTAGCAGCAATGCAATCTGAATGATCATCCTTGCACTTATTCCCAAGCTTCTCTTGCACATTCATATGGAACCTGCTTTCCAGTGTCTGTGTGGGTCTGATCTTGAGCTGGTGTGTATCACCGTAGCGCTATGCCAGTTTATACCAGTTCAGGAGCTGATTCAAAATGTCTGTCTGTCATGGTACAATTCCCCACTCTGAACCTTAGCGTCCAAAAGATGAGGTCCCAGCATGAATTCCTCTAAGCTCAATCACTAGCCTAGAACCCATAGCGCAGCCCCCAACCAGGAATTCCAGTGCCTGGTACACTCTGGTCCCCCAAAAACCTGGCCTGGGGACCCCCAAGACCCAGACCCTCTGGATCTTAAAACAAGGAAAGTAAACCCTTTCCCTCACCGTTACCTCTCCCAGGCTTCCCCTCCCTGGGTTACCCTGGAAGATCACTGTGTGATTCAAACTCCTTGAATCACAAAACAGAGAGGACAATTCACCTTCCTCTCTCCTTCTCTTTCCCCCTCCCAGACTCTTCCTGAGAGAAAGTAATCCTGGCACAGAGAGAAATCAGCCTCTCTCTCACTCTTCCTTCCTTTCTCCCCACCAATTCCCTGGTGAATCCAGCCCCAGTCCCCTGGGGTCTCACCAGAATAAAAAAACAATCAGGTTCTTAAACAAGAAAAGCTTTTAATTAAAGAAAGAAAAAACAGTAAAAACTATCTTTGTAAATTTAAAAAAATGGAATAGGTACAGGGTCTTTTATCTATAGACACTGAGAACACCCTCCCAGCCTAAGTATACAAGTACAAATTAAAATCTTTTCAGCAAAATACCAATTTGAACTCCTTCCAGCCAAATACACATTTGAACTTCTTCCAACCAAATACACATTTGCAAATAAAGAAAACAAACATAAGCCTAACTCGCTTTATCTACCTAGTACTCACTATTTTGAATCTATAAGAACCAGTATCAGGGAGATTGGAGAGAAACCTGGTTACACGTCTGATCCCTCTGAGCCCCCAGAGTGAACAACAACCAAAACTAACAGCACAGCACAAAAACTTCCCTCCTTCAAGATTTGAAAGTATCCTGTCCTCTGATTGGTCCTCTGGTCAAGTGACAGCCAGGCTTACTGAACTTGTTAACCCTTTACAGTCAAAGAGATATAAAGTACTTCTGTGCAATTAACTTTTCTTATCTGTTTATGACACTGTCATAGCCCATCATTTTCACAAAGACTTCTAGTTAGAAAATGGAAAGCAAACACTCTTTATTTTATGCAATATTAATTAAAATAAGTTTCACATACACTGTAGGAACACTCTTTAGAGAACGTTAGCACTTCATTATTTGCAGTTATGTGGAGGATACTGAAAGGACCTTTTCCACAATAACTGTAGATGAAAGATACAGCAAACTTCTTCTCATACAATGACAATAGTTAGTAAGAATGAACATTTCATTGTGAATGTGAATTTCTCCTGTTCACGTTCATCTGATCTGCATTAAGCACAGTAAATTTCTTGTTTCTTTCTGTCTAGTTGAAGTCAGTATCTTCATTTTCCATTTAATGCTAAGTCTCTGAACAGTTTTCTGTGAGAAAAAAGTTTCACTGCAATATAGACAAAGCAACATGTACAAATCCCATTAAACTAATAACATGATCTGTGTATTTGACGCCCATGCATTACTTGTAAGAAATAGTCCTTTATTTTCATATCACAGAGACATATCCTGCATTAGGATAACTCCATTAGCTGTGTATTTGTTGATGCCTTTGCACTGATGTATGGTAACAGCAAATTTTTCAAAAACTTCTTGTCTGATTTCTTACAGAAATTAATCTTCTCATCTTTCCTTTGAAGATTCAGTGAAATAACAATAAATATCCACATCCTCTGTGAATGATAGGAGTATTAAAATGTAATTGCTGTGTAGCTATTTTCTTTGATGTCAACCTTACTAGCAGAAGAGAAATAGTTATCCTGCAGCCCACTAATAAATTTCCTCAAAGCAACTGATTCACTTAAGTATAGAACAAATAATTCCAGTTCTACTCTGTACCATCTTTAAGCAGCATCCTGACTGGAACACATAATGGTGACAAATTACAGATGAGTTTGCTTAAATATGTTAACATGTCCATGAACCTATAAGTCCTCTTTGCATTGAGGTCTTTTTAATTTTTTCTCAGGTTTAGCCAAACACCTTTGTCACTGATTACACTGCTCTACAGCCAAAATGCTTCTGAAATAAATGTAGTCCAACGTTACTAATTCTGGGTCACTGAGAACGAAAATGATGCTTAAATTTGTTGATTGGCTCTAGTTTTCAAGATATGCTATTGGGTCAGTATATACGACCCTTGACTTGGGAACGGCAGAGGATAAGTGAGTTATAAAGGGAAGGGATCTCAATTTAAACCAGAAATGACTAAAATACATCTTTGACTGGATCTATGAATAAATCTATGACTGGGTTTGGACAGTACTTGCTTTTTAGGCAAAAGAATGAATGATGCAATCTGAAGCTGGTATTGAGTCACACATGATATGAATTGCATCATATTATTCCTAGAAGTCATGGATGATGCAATCATAAGGAAGCTTACATCACGCTGCTGAACAAATTGCCCTATATCAGCTCTAGAAATCATACAGTGTGGTGCTCTCTTATTTGTCAGTGTTTGATTTTGCAAAGGGACACATTTCTGTTTAGCTAAAGTGAGCAGAGATGCCTCATACTTGTGTGAACAGTGCAGATAACTTCTGCTGTGTTTGTGCTGAAGTGACTTTTGCATCACAAAAGCGCAGTATAACCACTATGGTTAAGAAAGCCTATCACCTTTATTTTGGCTGCAAAATTGGAGATCAGGACAAGAGGTGGACCCCACACATATGCTGCAACACTTGTACAACAAATCTTCGCCAGTGGTTGAACAGGAAAAGGAAATCTATGCCTTTTGCAGTGCCAATGATTTGGAGAGAGCTGACAGATCATACCAGCAATTGTTACTTCTGCATGGTGCCTCCAGCTGGGAAAGGTGTGTCAAAGAAGAAAAAGTGGACTGTGCATTATCCAAACATTCCATCAGCTATACGTCCAGTACCCCACGGAGAAGGACTGCCAGTTCCTGATGCACCAGAATCATTCTCACTTGAGTCAGACGAGGAAGAGGAAGAGGATGAAACTTCTGGTCCTGAACCATCAATGTCACAGGACCCACATTTTCTCCCATCCTCCTCCTCTGAACCACACCTCATAACACAAGGTGAACTGAATGACCTTGTCAGGGATTTGGAACTACCTAAGAGTAAGGCAGAGCTGTTGGGCTCCAGACTACAGCAGTGGAATCTTCTGGCAGGCTATCAGGGCAAATGGAGCCCATCAATGCTTGCAAACTATTGCTGGACAGTGACAAGAGATGCTTCATTTAATGAATACAAGAGACAAGCCAAGAAGCGCCAAGTAGATACTGAATAGGACTAAACTATGTACATAATAGTTTTTTGCCTTTTGTTTCATAATACATTTTAGTTATATAACCCTTTTGCTGATTTTTAAAGTGTTACATAAACAGGACAGGTGAAATATTATCATATAAAGCAACCATAAACACATGAAAAGACCTAGGTTTACAATTTATGATTAAAACTCTACTATCTACACAATAAATGTACTATGTCACAATAAATTACATAAAATGTACTATGTCAAAATAAATGTACTATGTCACAATAAATGACATAAAACTTCAATATCTTAGAAACAGTAACCAATCAGTTGTTTTAATTGTCATATTTGAATTCAGCACATCAAAATATATAATAAATAGCACATTTTATCTCTGAAGCAGACGACTTCTCAAAAATTGTAGACCAGTATTATATGACCTACATAATGGATCTCATCTAGGCATTTGTGTCTGTTCAGTTTAAGATTCTTTTCTTTTGCATGCTGCAGAACATTACCCAGCCTTTCACTGATCATTTTCTTCCCAAAACAGCAATTACTTTCAGTCCAACTGGATTTTCAGAGATCTGTAGTGTGATGCTTTGGTACACCTCAGGTGCAGAAAAAATCCAAAGGGAAATCACTTAAACGTGTATCAACCAAAAGAGAGACAGAAGGTGCGAAGTTCTGCACTGTCAAGTTGCATCTGCCCAAACCCTTTGCTTACATCCAAAACTAAAAATATTATTGCATTTTTAAGTCTAGATATATCTTCAGTTGTTCTCATGGGGCAAAGATCATGTCTGATGATCTTATTTGATCTGTTGGGTCTCTACAAATCCTTAACTTGTGTAGTTCTGTTTACTCAGTCAGTTCGTGTCCTTAGTCTCAGTGGCATCTGATTTGGCATTTACTTTAGCATGCTGAGGTAACAGGATTTTACATGATTCATACATTTTTGATAGCACACTACGTTGTATATCAATATAACAATAAAATAATTATGTATCCCAATCCATTATCACCTAAAAATTCTCTGAGTATCTTTTGGTCCCATTTGATTATTGCAATTTTCAGAATGCTCTTCAATCAAGCACACATACCACTTTCTGTTCCACTATTTCAGACTCTGAATGGTACTTAAATCATTTTTGACATGCCAGTGAGACTTTGCCACATGGGCTTATGTTGTACCTTCTATATGAAATAAGACTACCTTTTCATTTTAATATGGGGCAGCCTTATTTTTATGTACAACCTTAATATTTATATTTAGTAGGAGACTCAACCAAGTACTTTGCATGATCTCCATCTGTATTTACATATATGTTTTTTGCTTTTTGAATGATTTATTTGCACTAATGAAAGCATCATACTTTTGTAAGATGCTTGCGTTTATTGCATGCATGACAAACCATAACTTGTGCATGATACCTTGTGAATGCCTCTGGGTTCATTGTGAACAAATCTGGTCTCTACTATTCATTTGCCCTTGTGTTCTCTCTTTATGTCTCACTGTGAATTTTATTTTGGATACATATCTGTTCTTTTACTGCTTGTTAATGCTTTGATTTGGGAAGCACAGGTTTCACCAGCCCTACAGATACCTACTGTGCTTTGCAAAGTCAGGTCAATTTCCTCCAGTAGCCTTGCTGTGGTCTAGTTATCAGTTATACCACAAATAATTCAGTCTCTTCATAGTTCATCAATGGTTCATGTTCCCACGCCTTAGCTTTATTTTGCATGTCTGTAATACAATGGTCAATGGCCTCACCTTGAACTGGTTTCTTGTAAAGAAAATTAGATTTTTCCAAGTGAAATTTTTGTAGTCCATGGTACATCTTGAAATATTTCAATGACCGTATCTAGTTGTTTGCTGCCTCCTTAGTGCTCCCATTGGAATGTATTCTAGATCTTAAATAATAATATGAGCTTGTCCCCAGAGTACACTGACTATGAGTTAGAAATAGACTCATAGACTCATAGGTCAGAAGGGACCAATCTGATCATCTAGTCTGACCTCCTGCACAAGGCAGGCCACAGAACCCCACCCATCCAATTTTATACAACCCCTATCCCAGGATTGAGTTTTTGAAATCCTCAAAAATGGTTTGAAGACCTCAAGCTGCAGAGACACCACCAGCAAGCGACCCGTGCCCCACGCTGCAGGGGAAGGCGAAAAACCTCCAGGGCACCTGCCAATCCGCCCTGGAGGAAAATTCCTTCCCGACCCCAAATATGGCGATCAGCTAAACCCTGAGCATGTGGGCAAGAGTCACCAGCCAGCACCCAAGAAGGAGTTCTCCGCAGCAACTCAGTACCCATCGCATGCAACATCTCCCCGCAGACCATTGAGCAGACCTGTCTGGTGGTAATTCAAGATCAATTGCCCAAATTAACGATCCTATCATAACATCCCCTCCATATACTTATCAAGCTTTGTCTTAAGCCAGGAAAGTCTTTTGCCCCTACTACTTCCCTCGGAAGGCTATTCCAGAACTTCACTCCCCTAACGGTCAGAAACCTTCGTCTAATTTCAAGCCTAAACTTCCTAATATCCAGTTTATACCCATTCGTCCTCGTGGTTACATTAGTACTAAACTTAAATAATTCCTCTCCCTCCCTAACGTTAACCCCCTTGATATATTTATATAGGGCGAGCATATCCCCCCTCAGCCTTCTTTTGGCCAGGCTAAACAAGCCAAGCTCTTTGAGTCTCCTTTCATAAGGCAGTTTTTCCATTCCTCGGATCATCCTCGTAGCCCGTCTCTGAACCTGTTCCAGTTTGAATTCATCCTTCTTGAACATGGGACACCAGAACTGCACACAGTATTCCAGATGGGGTCTCACCAACGCCGTATACAACGGTACTAACACCTCCTTATCCTTGCAGGAAATACCCCGCCTGATGCATCCCAAAATCGCATTTGCTTTTTTAACAGCCGTATCACATTGGCGACTCATAGTCATCCTGCTATCAACCAGTACCCCAAGGTCCTTCTCTTCTTCCGTCGCTTCCAACTGATGCGCCCCCAACGTATATCCAAAATTCTTATTATTAGTTCCTAAATGCATGACCTTGCACTTCTCACTATTGTATTTCATCCTATTTTTATTACTCCAGTTTACAAGGTGGTTCAGATCTTCTTGAATAGCATCCCTGTCCTTCTCCGTGTTAGCAATACCCCCCAGCTTCGTGTCATCCGCGAACTTTATTAGCACATTCCCGCTCTTTGTGCCAAGGTCAGTAATAAAAAGGTTAAATAAGATCGGTCCCAAAACCGATCCTTGAGGGACTCCACTGGTGACCTCCTTCCAGTCCGACAGTTCACCTTTCAATACGACCCTCTGGAGTCTCCCCTTTAACCAGTTCCTTATCCACCTTACAACTTTCATATTCACTCCCAGCTTTTCCAATTTAACTAACAGCTCCCCGTGCGGAACCGTGTCGAACGCCTTACTGAGATCTAGGTAAATTATATCTACCGCATTTCCTTTATCTAAGTAATCCGTCACCTTCTCAAAGAAGGAGATCAGATTGGTTTGGCACGATCTACCTTTAGTAAATCCGTGTTGCAATTTGTCACAATTACCATTGACCTCTATGTCCTTAACTACTTTCTCTCTTAAAATTTTTTCCAAGACCTTACATACTACAGACGTCAAGCTAACAGGCCTATAATTACCCGGATCACTCTTTTTCCCTTTCTTAAAAATAGGAACTACATTAGCAATCCTCCAGTCATACGGCACAACCCCCGAGATTATCGATCGCTTAAAAATTCTCGCTAACGGGCTCGCAATTTCACGCGCCAGTTCCTTTAATATCCTCGGGTGGAGATTGTCCGGGCCCTCCGACTTCGACCCATCGAGCTGTTCAAGTACGGCCTCTACCTCAGTTGCAGTAATATCCACTTCCATATCCACATTCCCGTTTATCATCCCTCCATCATCGCAAGGTTCCTCACTAGTCTTATTAAAAACCGAGGCAAAGTACTTGTTTAGATGTTGGGCCATGCCTAGGTTATCCTTAACCTCCATTCCATCCTCAGTGTATAGCGGCCCCACTTCTTCTTTCTTTGTTTTCTTCTTATTTATGTGGCTGTAGAACCTTTTACTATTGGTTTTGATTCCCTTTGCAAGTTCCAGTTCAATGCGGCTTTTAGCCTTCCTCACCTTATCCCTACATGTTCTGACCTCAGCAAGGTAGCTTTCTTTACTGATCCTGCCTTCCTTCCACTCCCTGTAAGCTTTCCGCTTTTGTCTAATCCCCTCTCTGAGTTGCTTGCTCATCCAGTTTGGCCTGCAACTCCTGCCCATGGTTCTTTTCCCCTTTCTCGGGATGCAGGCTTCCGACAGTCTCCGCAGCTGCGACTTAAAGTAATTCCAGGCCTCCTCCACATTTAAATCCACTAATTCCTCCGTCCAATCCACTTCCCTAACTAATTTCCTTAACTCTTTAAAATTAGCCCTCGAGAAGTCAAAAACCCTAATCGCAGATCTACATTTGTTTATCCTTCCATCTAGTTTGAACTGAATCAGCTCATGATCACTCGAACCAAGGTTGTCCCCTACCACCATTTCTTCTACAAGGTCCTCACTGCTCACCAACACCAAGTCTAAAATGGCATCCCCTCTAGTAGGTGCTTCAACTACTTGATGAAGAAATCCATCCGCAATCACATCCAGAAAAATCTGACCCCTATTATTCGTGCAAGTACTCGTCTTCCAGTCTATATCCGGGAAGTTGAAGTCCCCCATAATCACACATCTTCCCTTTGTGTTTACTTCACTAAAGACATTAAAGAGGTCTCTATCCATATCCCAATCCGATCCCGGCGGTCTGTAGCACACCCCAAGCACTATCTCAGGGGAAGCTCTAGTTGCTTTTTTTACCCAGCGTGATTTTTGCCCAGACGGACTCCGTCTTATCCATTCCATCGCATCTTATTTCGCTACATTTAATTTCATCATTGATGTACAAGGCTACTCCCCCACCTTTGCCTTTCTTCCTGTCTTTTCTGAACAGCACATAGCCTTCAATACCCGTGCTCCAGTCATGAGTACTATTCCACCAGGTTTCGGTAATCCCTATAATATCCGGCTTCACTTCCTGCACGAGTAACTCCAGTTCCTCCATCTTGTTACCTAGGCTCCTCGCGTTAGTGTACAAACCTTTTAATTTTCGGCGTTTGGCGTCAGTGACATTCTTTCCCCCGTCGTGCACAAACTGTCTGCCACCAGCATCACCCGTTACTCTGGTTTCTACTCCACTATTCCTCCTTGGATCAAATCTTGGGGCCGCAAGGGTATCCCCGCTCACTTTGTTTACTTCCCTCTCCAGGTTATGTTCTGGCGTGGAGATCTCCCGAACATTTCCCAACCATCTCCCCCAACTTTCTAGTTTAAAGCCCTCTTGATGAGGTCGGCGAGCCTCCATCCTAGAATTCTATTTCCCTCCTTGCTGAGATGAAGTCCATCGTGAGCAAACAGTTGTCTATCCGTAAACGCGTCCCAGTGACCGTACATCCCAAAGCCCTCCTTATAACACCACTCCCTGAGCCATCTGTTGATCGCCATAATCTTGTCCCTCCTTCGTCGCCCCGCTCTAGGAACCGGCAGAATCCCACTGAAGATCACCTGAGCCTCGATGTCTTTAAGCCTCTTCCCCCATCTCATGTCAGAATTCAGGATCTAATGTTTACAGTGGATACTACAACAAAGTCCACATACCTTCTAGGAGATGTTAGAGAAGAGAGGACAGGGTGCAGACTTCTTCCATGTGTATCAGGGCCTGTTGCTGTTAATATGCTTTCACAACAGTGAAAGAATAATGAGATCAGAGCTGAAGGTCTGAGAGGAGACTATTCAACTGAAAAAAAAATTCCCAAAACTTGGATTTTCTATTCCGAGGCTGACTTGTCTGTCAATGAGCATCAGATTCTAGATTTATACTCTTTGTGTCAGTGGCCTTATTAGCAAATAAAGAACACTACTAAGTACAAAAAATAGCAGCATCTTACATTCTTAAAAGAGATCTGAATGTGTTTTTCCTATTGTGTGTTTCCTCCTACATAGCAGGGGTTTGGTTTTTCTTTATGGTCATTAAATAATATTCCTATTATATTACCATTCAGAGTTAACAATAAGTGTCATTCCCACATGTCATATGGATCTCTAGTTTTGCCTAAACATATGCTTTGATCTCCTCAGCAGAAAGTATGAGGATGTTACATTTGGCTAGATTTTAGAAATAGCACCTAATAATACATTGTCACTCATGTCATTTAATTACATTCTTGTTGCAGTGAAAGATGTAAAATGACTTTAAATAGAGAAATTTTCTTAGCTTTCCTGTGTGGCACTTTACGGGGTATTATTGTTATCTATATAGGTATTTACGATAAGATATGCCAATGGAGTATTTTATTTACATTTTGGGATCAGAGGTAGTGGGCTTGTCTGTGATTATTCTATCTGATTTGTTAATAATTCTAAGGGCAAAACCTTCATTATCACTTCCATCTCCTTTTGCTGGTTCGTAAGATGTCTCATTCTCTCCTTTTACCACTGTCAAACAAAGAAGTGCAGACAAGCTTTGAAATCACCGTATCAGGGAGAAGAGAATCAAAACAGTATAACCGTGCCTTGTATTTTCCCCCTTACAATTCAATACAATGGAAAAAGTGAAAGTCTAGTCTCAAAAATCCTAGCATCCTAGTGATCCCAAGAGAGGAATTTTGAGGGGCAAATATATAAGGTTAATGTGGCACCACAGCCTTTACAAAGAGAAATGGGAATTATCTGCATAGTAGCACCAGTGTCTTGATATGTATGCAAATACAAAGAAATTGAAGACCTGAATTAGGAAAACATATATGTCCATTTCTCTTTGAAGCTTCGGAAGGCTGACTTGTGCGCAGAGGTATCTAAGCTTATTGGGGAAAATCATGTAATCAACAGCCTTGTTATTAGAGGGAAGGCAACAGTAAGAAGAATCAAATAAACCTAAAGGAATTTGGATGTTTATTCAAAGCATTGTGGTTTTCTGCCATGTTACTTCTGTGTTCTGTTCTCCCCTTGTCCTTCCTTTCATACTCAGTTTGATCAGATCCTCCTCATTCAACATAATTTGACCTGATTCTCCCTCTCATTTAGATCTGTCTAGTTCTCTTGTCTTGAACCCAGTGACTCTCATTCCTCAATACTGCTTCCTGCCATATCTCTTTTCTCTCAATAGGACCTCACTACCATTGGTATTGAGATCACTGAGGATTATCAGACGGTCTTACAGTCCTCATAGGTCTGGCTGCTGACTTTAAGACTCACCCTCCAGAACATATTGTAACCACTCAGCCTGGAGAACCTGCAGAAAATGCAGGTTTGAAGACTGCAGCTGGTAGTGTAGAGATCACTGGGCATTCTGAGAACTGCACATGAATGTTATTGAACCTCTGAAGAAGTGGTGCTAGTGGAGAGGTATTTGGGTGTTGTGGTGATTAAACCTAGATTTTGAGATGGAATTCAGGTAACTTACTTTTGCGGTCAGTTTTCTCATTACTGCTTAGCAGTAGAAGACATCCAGGCTTATTATGAATTCCCCTACTCTTTGAATCTGAAGTAATCAGTGACTAAGAGGAAAGAATGCTTCCTGAACTCTGTTCCCTTCTGGGATAGGAACAGAGCCTTACACCAAAGAATAGCACCTTTTAGGGTGTTATTACATCACAACCACCAAGTCTATCCTTTTACTGCACTTATAATTTTTAAAGGGTCTCCATTTAGGAAAGCAATTCAGTTTCAATAGCTGAATTCCATCAGTAAGAAAGAGAAATATCCCTGGGCTATCAACCATGCAAGTCCAATGCTCTCCAAGTCCATTTTTTTGCACAATATATTATATAGCTGCAGAAGACCTGACAGAAACAGAAGTTTCCCATAAAACAAATGAGTTTCATGGGCTTTAATTATTACCTACAGCACAACTCTTGGGTCTCTTGCTGACATAATCCACCTTGCAAGCTAGAACATGCTGTTATGTTCACATCACTACATGTATTTCACACTCACACTGTGAAAGGGAACATGCTTCAGGTGCTCAGTAGCAGGAAGAAAATGGTGACAATTCATACAGATCCCTTGTTCAAGGCCATCATATTTCAAAAAAACAATTTACTTCAAATATGGAAACACTGTTGAGATGTTGTATTAATAACTTGATGGACAAGTCCATTTTACGAGATTTGTAAACGAAACTAGAGACTAGAGACCCTAGGGGAAAAACAGTTGAAGACAGTTGGCATTTTTTCAAAGAGACATTATTAAGGGCACAAGAGCAAACTATCCCACTGCGTAGGAAATACACGAAGTTTGGCAAGAGACCATCCTAGCTTAACCAGGAGAACTTCAATGATCTAAAAATCAAAAAAGAATCCTACAAAAAGTGGAAACTAGGTCAAATTACAAAGGATGAATATAAACAAATAACACAAGTATGTAGGGACAAAATTAGAAAAGCAAAAGCACAAAATGAGATCGAACTAGCTAGAGGCAAAGGGTAATAAGAAAGCATTCTACAAATACATTAGAAGCAAGAGGAAGTCCAAGGAAAGGGTAGGACTGTTACTCAATGAGAGAGGGGGAAACAATAACAGAATATGTGGAAATGTTTTGGTTTTCACCAAGAAGATTAATAGTGATTGGATGTCTTTAACTTAGTAAATGCCAATGAAAATGAGGTAGGCTTAGAGGCTAAAATAGGGAAAGAACAAGTTAAAAATTACTTAAACAAGTTAGATGTCTTCAAGTCGCCAGGGCCTGATGAAATGCATCCTAGAATACTCAAGGAGCTGACTGAGGAGATATCTGAGCCATTAGCAATTATCTTTGAAAAGTCATGGAAGATGGGAGAGATTCCAGAAGACTGGCACTATATTTACCCTTTTCCAATCTATAAAGAGGTAAATAAGGACAACCTGGGGAATTACAGACCAGTCAGCTTAACTTCTGCACCCGGAAAGATAATGGAGCAAATAATTAAGCAATCAGTTTGCAAACATCTAGAAGATAATAAGGTGATAAGTAACACTCAGCATGGATTTATTAAGAACAAATCTTGTCAAACCAACCTGATAGCTTTCTTTAGCAGAGTAACAAGCTTTGGGGATTGGGGGGGGAAGCAATAGATTTGGTATAGCTTGACTTTAGTAAAGCTTTTGATACAGTCTCACATGACCTTCTCATAAACAAACTAGGGAAATGCAACCTAGACAGAGCTACTATAAGGTGGGTGCATAACTGGTTGTAAAACCATTCCCAGAAAGTAGTTATCAGTGGTTCACAGTCATACTGGAAGGGCATAATGAGTGGGATCTTGCAGGGATCAGTTCTGGGTCCGTTTCTGTTCAATATCTTCATTAATGATTTAGATAATGGCATAGAGAGTACACTTATAAAGGAAGGAAGGAGTACTGCAGAAACAGATCTGGGGTTCATAGCTAAATATGAGTCAACAGTGTAACACTGTTGCAAAAAAAGTGAACATAATACTGGGATGTATTATCAGGAGTGTTGTAAGCAAGACACAAGAAGTAATTTTCCTCTCTACTCCATGCTGGTTAAGCCTCAACTAGATTATTGTGTCCAGTTCTGGGTGCCACATTTCAGGAAAGATGTGGACAAATTGGAGAAAGTCCAGAGAAGCACAACAAAAATGATTAAAAGTCTAGAAAACATGACTATGAGGGAAGATTGAAAAAAGTGGGTTTGTTTAGTCTGGAAAAGAGAAGATTGAGAAGGGACATGATAACAGTTTTCAAGTACATAAAAGTTTTTTACAAGGAGGAGGGAGAAAAATTGTTTTTCTTAACCTCCAAGGATAGGACAGGAAGCAATTGCAGCAAGGAAGATTTAAGTTAGATATTAGGAAAAACTTTCTAACTGTCAGGGTGGTTAAGCACTGAAATAAATTGCTTAGGGAGATTGTGCAACTTTCATCATTGGTGATTTTTTTAAGAGCAGGTTAGACAAACGCCTGCCAGAGATGGTCTAGATAATACTTTGTCCTGACATGAGTGCAGGGGATTGGACTAGATGACCTCTCGAGATCCCTTTCAGTCCTACAATTCTATTTACCTACATTGAATGGGATATATGAGATATATTCAGATAAAAAGATAATCTAAATATGACCCAACACCTAAATGAATACTTTGTCTCAGTTTTTAATAAGGGTAATGAGGAGCTTGCAGGCAGTGGCAGGGTGTCTAAGGGGAACAAGGGTATAGAAGTAGAAATTATGACCTCCAAGGTGGAAGCCAAACTCAAACATCCTAATGAGACTAAATCAGGAGGCCTGAATAATCTTCATCCAAGAATATTAAAGGAACGGGGCACACTAAATTCTGAGCCCAACAGCATGGATTTTTAATGAATCTGTAAACTCTGGCGTTGTACCCTATGACTGGAGAACTGCAAATATAGTACCTATATTTAAAAAAAGGGGGAAAAATGTGATCCAGGAAACTACAAGCCTGTTAGTTTGTCCTTAGTTGTATGCAAGATCTTAGAACACATTTTGAAAGAGAAAGTAGTTAAGGAGAGAGGTAAACAGTAATTGGAATAAAATAGAACATGGTTTTACAAAAGGTAGATTGCACTAGACCAACCTGGTATCTTTCTTTGAGAAGATAATCAGTTTTCTAGACAAAGGAAATGCAGTAGATCTAATCTACCTGATTTCAGTAAAGCAATTTATAGCAGTTCCAGATGACAAATTATTAGTTAAACTGGAGAAGATGGATTAATAATTTTATGAATATGGTACATGGCTTTGTGTGTTTCTTTATGCTATGGAGTTAGCTCTAAAGCACAATGCACAAAAGGCAAAATAACTACACAGATAGGAATCCTTGAGAAAACAATGGGGATACTGTTAACTGGGGAATACCCTGTAAAGGGTTGGACCACAGAAACCCTCTTGGGACCTGCCAGCTGATGTGCTAAGACTACCTCTGCTCCTGTTTTCCCTGCCCGCTCAGGACTCCAGCACCCTGTCTTGCTGAGCCAGACACTCCCATCTGCTCCAACAAAGACCTAGGGTCTGAATTACTTGCCCCAAAGCTGCAGGTTTACCTGAAAACACCTCACAGAAGTGTGCTTGTTTTTAACACTCAGATGCCCAACTCCTAATGGGGTCTAAACCCAAATAAATCAGTTTTACTCTGTATAAAGCTTATGCAGGATAAACTGATAAATTGTTCACCCTCTATAACACTGATGGAGAGATATGCACAGTTGTTTGCTCATACTCTGAGTTAATTAAAAAGTAAAAAGTGATTTTATTAAATACAGAAAGTAGGATTTAAGTCGTTCCAAGTAGTAACAGACAGAACAAAGTAAGTCACCAAGCAAAATAAAATAAAATGCACAAATCTATGTCTAATCAAACTGAATACAGATAATCTCACCCTCAGAGATGCTTCAGTAAGTTTTTTCTCAGACTGGACACCCTCCAGGCCTGGGCACAATTCTTTCCCCTGGTACAGCTCTTCTTCCAGCTTAGGTGGTAGCTAGGGGATTCTTCATGATAGCTCCTCCCCCCCTTTGTTCTCTTCCACCCCTCTATATATCTTTTGCATAAGGCGGGAATCCTTTTGTCCCTCTCTGAGTTCCCAACTCCTCCTTCTAAATGGAAAAGCATCAGGTTAAAGATGGATTCCAGTTCAGGTGACATGATCACATGTCATTGCAAGACGTCATTACTCACTTGCCAGCACACAAGTATACAGGAAGACTTATAGGTAAAACATAGCCATTTGCAGATAATGGTCCTAGTTAATAGGAGTCATCAAGATTCCAAACTACCATTATGGCTCACACTTTACATAATTACAATAAGCCCTCAGAGTTATATTTCCTATTTCTAGTTTCAGATACAAGAATAGTACATTTATACAAATAGGATGATTACACTCAGTAGATTAGAAGTTTTGTAATGAAACCTTTTGCATGAAGCATATCTCAGTTACATTATATTCACTTATTATTACATTTTTATAAAGCCATATAGACTGCACAAAGCCACATACCCCCTATCTGGCTCTGTGCAAGCTAAGAGGCTATTCCCAAGGCTAAGGCTTGGATCAAAGGAGGATACTACACCATTATAGGAACCCAAGCCTGGAAAAGATGGGAGGTTTGAGTGAATTGAGAGAGACTGTCCAGCTGTGTCCGTAAGAAATGGCAGGCACTCAAGGGAGACAGAGAATGAGAGGGTCTGCAGGAAGCAGGCTATAAACCCTTCCCCTCCCCAACCCCTTTCTCTTGGGCAGGAGCGGCGCCAGGGTTTTTGGCACCCTAGGCACAGGGCCAGCTCTAGCCATTTCGCCGCCCCAAGCTGGTCCCGTGGCTCCGGTGGACCTGCCGCAGGCATGCCTGTGGATGCTCCACTGGAGCCGCCTGCCACCCTCCTGAATCCTGGTGCCCTAGGCGACCGCCTAGGTTGCCTAGATAGAAGCGCCGGCCCTGCTCTTGGGGACATCAGGGCTGAGTCATGTCTACCTCAGGGCATGGGGGAAATGCCAAACAGAGAACACACATAGGTCCTTGTTTTCAATATATTTCTCTGAGTGCTGTGAACCTCTGAGTGAATAAATCCTATCTTGTCTTGAAGAAACTGTTCGTTTTAGTGCCTACTGTTGTGGTTCACAGGCTCCCAAAGGGAAATTCCTGAGCCTACAAACATACATGTATAATTCTGCTACATGCATACCCTCATTGAATTCAATGGGACTGCTCACAGAAGTACAATTACACATGCTTATGGGTTTGGAGGACCTGGCCCATTGAGTTTTTTTGAGAAAATGTGATCCTCATTGGTAGAACCAACTGTCACTTGAATTAAAATATAATTAAAATTTAACTAATGGATCTAAAATCTGAATGGTTGTTTATTTCATTTTGCTATTATCATGTTCATGTTTAAGCAGAAGTATGGTACTAGACATTAACCAAATGAAATATTTACCAAACCACATTTATATAAAACAAAATCAAGCTACTGGAGAAACAACAATATGTCATATTTTACAATGACTTTTAAATCATGTTTTAAATACTTCCAAAGGCTTTATGAACAGCATGCAATTGAAAGCCTGGAGTGATTAATTTAAAACTCCATGACCTCTTCTTCCAGATCTGCCCCGCCTGTCCTTTTCCCTACTCCATGTACACCAACAGGCACCATTCTTTTGAAGTGTTGTTTTTTGGGTGCAGTTATCTGAAAGTGAAGTCAAACTTTTTTTACAACACCTTGCACTGTAAGCTCAGTTGGGGCCAGTAGGTGCTACTGCAATACAAATAAATGTTTATTTATTTTATCTTTCATATTATTTGCTCCTTAGATGGTTGCAGCACACAGCATAAACCTGTCTTTATTATATTAATATATCAAATAAGCCCATATTTAAGTAGCACCTGCAAAGTGAATTGCTAAAGCGCTAACATCAAAAAGGTTAAGTGTTTTGTAAAGATAATTAAATACATTTTAAGGCTATAAACTTGCTAATTAAATGCATGCTTATTTCGGGCTTTTTGTAATTGATTTATCTGGGGTAGTTGTTAGATCTTGAACAAGCACCTGCATCTTTTATTTTGTTAAATTTGTTACAGTGTTAGGGTTCACTTACTTATTTTTGGTTCTTTTTTTTCCCCTAAAGCAAGTTGGTCTTTGTGTGTATTTCTGTGAGTTGAGGGGAACAAAAACAATGGATCTGGTTAGGAAAGACATTGGTAATATGAATCACCATGGAAACAGAATCCATTCTGATATGGAAGCCAACAGGCTATGAAGTATTGTGAATCTTGGGCCATCTTTAGTAGAGCTGTTCAAAAACCCAAAGCTTCCCACAGAAGTTCTTGAATGGAAAAACTGGAAAAGCTTGGAAACATATCAACATTTTTATTTCAGTTCAAATTGAACATTACGTTAACTTTCAAAAATCATTTCTTTGAAGTTTTGATTTCCCTCCTTTCCCCTCTTTTTCCTTTTTTTGTTTTTTTGCCACTGAATACAATGTTTTTAGTCACACTTCAGTCAGATATGATGTTCAGTGGTTCACACTGCTTGGAAATAGAAATTCTGTGCTTTATTTTCATTTGCACCAAGGGCCTAACAGTTTAAAGGAGCCTGAAAGTGCATGTACATGACGTCTTGACAATGCTGATCTGGTATAACTGAGAATGAGGCCTTGGATTCCCACCACATTGAGGCATAATAACACTCTTTGCAATTTTCAAATACTATCAGTAACCTGGATGACATTTTAATTCAAATTAGCCATATTTTCATCATTATCTTTCTCAAAACATTTTCCTGCTTTGCTTCAGCAGAAGTGGCTGCAAAGTGCCTGTCATAAATGTTTATCGTGGTGGCCTTTAGACTGCCAAAGATGGTAAGGGCAACATGTCAAATGACACTCATGACATTTCTTGGCACTGTCAACTTAGGACGGGCCATCAAATAAATGTCGTTGCTTTTCTCTGCTCTGTTCCATCACCACTGCCAGTTCCAGTGCTGTTTTATTTCCAGCTATCAGCAAAAAAGCAGAAAAAGCTAGGGTAGTTAGGGCTAGTAATAGTAAGTAGGCGGGTGGAATGTCCTTAATAGGAGGACAGCTGGTTTTTTCTACTTTATGAGCCACAAAGCATTAAAACATTATTGGCACTCACTAGTAGGAATAGATTCCAGAGCTTCTGTTTTCATACATAAAATCTTTTATAAATTTTGTAAAATTATTGACGTTATAAAGGAGAAATATATTATAATCAATTTAATATAATAAAAATTGATACTTTCCTTTCCTTAATCAAGAGAAGTTATATATGTGTAGGTCATGTACAAACACATTTAATTTTATCTACTTCATTGCCATTCTTTAACTAGAAACCCAAATGAGTTAAAGGTACAGCCCCAATAATCTCTGACACACCATATAGTATGAATGTAGCGGGGCTTACCTTCCTCTCACTGTGCTGCCCCACTGAAGGCAACTATGAAACATGTTACTGGATTGTATGCCTTCCAGTATTTGATTTAACCCTTAGGGACTCATTCAATCTTTCCTTCTTAAGTCAGTGGCTAATTGCAATGGGAGCAGGATTGTGCCGTAGGTGGTGATATTGCAAAGACAAAAAGTCCATGGATATTGCATTGAAAAAAATGACTTTTCAGTATCTTAACACATCTACTTTAAAACTGTAAGCTAACTACTACAATATTCCTGAAAGCTGGAAGTACCAACTATTGTCGCATAGGCCTAGAGCCTAAGCATTTCTCATGAGTATGCTTAAAAACATATTTTGAACTCAGGCTAAAGTAGGTTAAAGTTGTTATGATGGAAATATATGGCATAAGGTAATATAAGAGGGCTGAGGGCCAAAGGTTAAGGAACAGATACTCTCTCTAGCTTCCTAGAGAGGGAAGGACCTGGTTGCCTGGAAAGATGAGGAGGGTACCTACGGTGGAGCAGTGCTGGGGATGGGCAAAAGGAGCTGGGGGACTCCAGCCTAGCAAAGCCTCAGGCTGCAGGCTGAGTTAAGGGACCACAAAAGAGTACTAGGGCTGCAGAGGGGCAACCCAGAAATAGGTAGAGGTAGCTGGTCTAACCCCCTTGCCAATGATGAGTAGTTTACAGACTGCCATCCACCCCAGTGAGACGGGGGCTAAATGGAGACTGGCAGTAGCCACTGAGGCAAGGTGGTGATAGGGGGTTGGGGGTTCTCCTGGGGGGGGAACCCAGAGTGAGGGGGTACTGCAGTGGGCAGAACCCCTGGGCAAAGGGAACCAGGGTCTGGGAAGGACACAGGGCCAACAGCAGGTGAAACACCGGCCTGAAGAAGGTAGTCTGGGCTGAAAGAGCTAATTGCCAGGACAACCAGCAGGAGGCGCTGCACCAGTGAATTGTTGCCCCACCACATGACCCAATGAGCTCAGATGTCAGATGTTCCTTCCATAACCTTCTTTCTAAATACAAAGAAGGCCTTTGATAGGGTTGAATGGCCTTATCTAATGGCTGTTACCATTAAAAAAAAATTCAGATTTGGACCAATATCTTGAATTGGGTCAATGTATAATATAACTGTCCCCTTGCTTCACCCACATTTCAACTAGAAAGTGGGCTATGACAGGGCTTTCCCCTCTTGTCCCTTCTTATTAATTGCCCTCTTGAACTACTGGCAATGTACTTATGTCAGCACTCAGCCATTGAAGGTGTGACTATAAACAAGAAAAAATATAAAATCATTTTCGTATCTTGATGACTTTTTTTTGCTATTGAGGAATCCATCCTCATAAATCCCACCATTATTGAATGTAGTTGACATTTTTTCGAAAGATCTCTGGTTTTCACATTAAATGGAATAAATCACGAGCAATCGATATATCCAAAAGACCAGATCCTTCTCAATCTCAGCATTTTCCATTTTAAATATGCTAAGAAATAACTTATTTAACCATTAAGATCTGTCCTAATCTTCCCAAAATTTTCTATAAATATGGACCTATGATGTGGGTCTGTTCGACTCACCACTTGGTAGTGCCTCCTTGGGGCTCATCTCATGTGCTGGGAGCTGCAGGGCTTTCTTCTGCATGGCTTAGCCCTCTGACTAAGTCCCATTAAAGTTCTCCCCCCTTCCAAGGTATCATCAAAGTCTGCTTCCAGCCACACCCAAATGGGCTATTCCTAGTGTGTCACTTCAGCAGTGATTGTAGAGGAACCCAGACCTGCCCTCTACACAGGGTTCTAGTCCAGGAACCCGCAACCTATCAATTCTGGCTTTTACTCTCCCAGCCCTTAATGCTTCCCTGGACTGCTTCCTACTCTGTCCTTACAACTTCCTGCTCTTCCCCCTTGTATCTAGGAGCATGACTGCAGGTTTCCTCCTTTGAAGCTTACCAACTTCCTCCTTTTATAGATCACAGGACTATATATTAAAAGATGTCTTCAAGGATGTAGAGAAGTGGCACCTCCTCCCACTATCCTTACTGAGGAGAACAGAAATAGACAAAATGAATATCTGCTCAAGATTGACTTATATTTAGGGCCCTACCATATTCATGGTCCACTTTGGTCAATTTCACAGACATAGGATTTTAAAAATCATAACTTTCATGAATTCAGATATGTAAATCTGAAATTTCATGGTGTTGTAGAGGTCCTGACTCAAAAAGGAGTTGCGTGAGGGGGGGTGTTTCAAGGTTATAGTAGTGGGGGTTGCAGTACTACTAACCTTACTTCTGCGCTGCTTCTGGTGGCAGCACAACTTTCAGAGCTGGGCTGCTGGAAAGCAGTGGCTGCTGGCTGGAAGCCCAGCTCTGAAGGCAGAACCACCACGAGCTGCAGCACAGAAGGAAGAATGGCATGGTATGGTATTGCCACCTTACTTCTCTGCAGAGTTGGGCCCTCAGTCAGCAGCCACCACTCTCTGGCCACTCAGCTTTGAAGCAGCAGTGCAGAAGCAAGGGTGGTATGGTATGGTATTACCACCCTTACTTCTGCACTACTGCTGGTGGGATGCTGCCTTCAGAGCTGGGTGTGGCCAACAGCTGCTGCTCTCCAGCTGCCCAGCTCTGAAGGCAACACAGAAGTAAGGGTGGCAATAGCGCGATCCCAGCAAAATAACCTTGTGACTCCTCCCCCCCCCACAACTCCTTTTTGTGTCAGGACCCTCAATTTGAGAAACTTTGGTCTCCCGCAGGAAATCTGTATAGTACAGGGTAAAAACACACAAATGACCAGATTTCACAGGGTAGGGGAGGCCCAGATTCCATGGTCCGTGACACATTTTTCATAGCCATGAATTTGGTAGAGCTCTACTTAGTTTATTAGCCTATTGCATCTTAAGGTGTCTCTCTCTTTGCTTGAATAAATAGACTTATCATGCAATTTATATGGGATAAAAAATCCAGCCTCGCTTGTCACACAAGACCCTTAAAAAATCCTGGCAACTGGATATGGGGTTGCCAGACTTGTATCTATATTATCTAGTATTCCAAATGAGTTCTGTTATAAGGTGATTCCCCTTCATTGATTCTGTATCTAGACCTGACTGATTTGAAATTTTAAAAAAAGTTTGTCTGTGAAATTTGGTTCCCATTCTTCTTTATACCTTAAGAGACTACTGACACCCTTAAGAAAAAATCCTATCTTTGCATCTACATGGGGCATTCTGCAACACGTTACGATGATTACTACAGCAGCTGATCTTACTAATTCTTTTCTCATACCACTATGGGATAACTTACCTCAGGATCTAAGCCAACTCCACACTTAAAATGATTTGGATTAAAAAAGGATTAACAAAAATCAAAGCTATAATACAAACTGATAGACTGGCCTCCTCTGATTACATGTGTACCAAATAACAGCTACGGCTGTCTCACAGTTCTTTCTTTCAGTGGCTATGCTCAAGGATCCATGCAACGGTAGGGGACAATTAGTCTGTTTCCACTTCATCTCCAGAGGAACATGTTAAAAAATATGGAAACAAAAGTCACTTTGTAGGATTTCCTAACAGGTGGCCTAATACTTTGCATTACCCTCTCAATCTCAATGAAAAATAGAGGGAAAAAAAATAGCTTTACTATCACAACGGAAACCTGCGAGGATATCTGGCTTAATGTGAAAAATACTTCATTGTGCTTTTATCCTTATGATTCTTTCAGACTAAGATATTAAACTAGTACTACTGGACTCCAAAATTTGCTTGTTTAAGGCTAGATTGGATACACACTGTGAATGCTGGAAATGTAAACAGTCACATGCCAACCTTTCACACATCCTCGATACCTGTCCAAAAATCTATGTGTTTTGGAACACCATATTCATTCAGTATTCTCTCAAAAGCTTTAAGTGTTGCTATCTTTCCTTATCCAAGCCTGTGTGTTTTAGGGGTCCTCGATTAGTTAGTATTACCAGTTAACATTAAGAAATGGATTACTGTAACTATTTCAGTAGCCAAAAGAGTTATCTGGAGAAAATGGAAATCTGCAACTCCTCTCTAATACACACACTGGTTTAGTGAGCTCTCTACTACTGCAGTAATGAGAAAAAATGACTTTTTCTAATAGAAATGCTTGGAAAAAAATATGAGGATATCTGGTCACACATGAAACTATTGCACACTTTTCCAGTTTAGTATATGTTAGTCCCCAATACTCATGTTATGTTCTCAGTTATTTATCTATTTAGTCACTTTAATAATTGATCCCGTGCATGATTTCTATTGGTTCAGGTTTTGTTTGTTTTTGTTTTGTTTTTCCCAGGTTCTGAAAATTATTCAAGTTGAATTTTGTTATTTATATGCTATTTCCATCTTGTGCATGTATTTATATATGTTTGGTTTTATGTGTACATATTTTATATAAAACAATAAAAATAAAGTTCAATAAAAATCTGTAGATTTTAAACCAGATTGGCCCAGTGTCAGCAAACAGGCCTGGTGACCCCAGTTTGGTAAGTTTTTTTTGTTTTTCGATATGTGTGCTGTCATATCTTTAGTTAAGACAACCTGACTTAATATACCAAGCTCAGCTGACTATTCAATGTCTTATTCATTGACATAACCTGAACATTTCGCAATAATCTCTCCTCAGAAATACACATTTCTTTTAGAAGACAGAATAGTTTGACATTTCTAGAAATATTACCAACACTGTTTGAAAACATTATAACTCTTAGCTTGACACTACCATATAGCTGTGTCTAAGTTACACACATTCCAATTTCATTGCACTTCAGTACAGCACTCTGTGTTTTCTATTTACAAGTACAAATACATAATCGTTGTGCCACAACCTTCTAGAGGTTTTTTAATCAATCATTCGTTGAGTCACTTGGTAGAGATAACTGCAGAAGATTATGGAAGATACTAGAAAAACTGATTGAAAATAAAATCAAATTCTAATACTTGTACATGAAAGCAGTATTAGTAGGGTTCAGTTCCCAGATTTACTTCTTTAGTCCTCAGAATGGCAAGGTCTCAGAGCTCTCCTGAAGCACCATGCCCAGATCCTAGGGAAAGAAGGAAAGTGAAGGTGTTTCAGAGGACTGCATAAAGGAGGGAAAATGTAATTTGTGAACTCCCTTTATACAAAGTTTTAGAACTGTAGGTCCCTGCCCACCCAAGCATGGGATTCCTCAGATCTTAATTAGGGATATTCTGTGTAGCCATATATGTATTAAACAGCCTCATCGCCATGGTTTGAGCACTTGGCCATATTACTTTTGGGTTAGGAGGAAACGCTTATATTTCTCCATGACGCTGAAAAAGTGACTTATAGAGAAAACACCACAAATGTTTTCAGCATTTAGATTGTGTATTTGGATATATCCTGGTAAAAAGCTGCCACAAAGTGCTTTCTAGTGTTGAGTTAGTAAGCACGGCATCAGTACCTAGAAACGTGACATCCCTATAATTACCACATAGCCTGACATTAGTCGATTCAAATACTATCGCATCAAAGCAAACTTGCCTTGATTTTCCATTCCTTGCTCTAAGATACTACTTCTTGACAAAAGCAATGTTGCACTAAAATTAATCTATTTCTTTCCAGAATATGCTAGAGGGAGTATGGCCATTGGGAGATTAACACTACAGCCCTAGAAGCATTGTTATTTGCATTTGTTTCCTCATTCACAGGATAGTGGGACGGCTATATAGTGAATTCTGCAGCAAGATCACTACTTAACGTTGAAAATGCATCCAGCTGAGAGCTAAGGAGAGAGCTTAAAAAAAATTTTAAATGGGAAAAAGCAAAGCTAGTGAAAGCAAGTTCAGTAAACAGACATTTGAGTGTGGCAGAAAAGAGGAGAGAGGAATCTTTATTACATTAAAAACAAGTACTAAAATACATCATTAAGCATTTTAAAAGGGGCAGCTGCTAGGCCGTCTGAAACATGGCACAAAACTCTCTCCAGGTTGGCTGTAGGAGTGTGGCCATGCAATCATTGCTGTTCATTATAATTACAAGTATTGGGAGAATCTTTAGTCTCTTTGTCTATACTGGATGGTTTAGTCGTAGGTGTAAAGCAAAATGTTATGCTGTAGGTGTAGACCTGTGTAGAGACAGTTGGAAAATACACAATAATACTATGTAGTTTTATTTTTATTCTTGTTTAATGGGGTTAGCATTTGGGACATTTTTATTTTCTCTGTTTATTAGGTTGTGTTTGTAAAAAGCTTTGCTTCCATCTCATCTTATTAGTTGTGAAAGCTTTTTCTATGTATAAATTACAGAATACGACATTCTTACAGTACATGAAAAATAGTAAGTGTTCTTTAAGGGAAAAAATAGTCATGATTTATGAGGTTACTGATTTAGGAGTAAAAGAATAAGATTAACCCTTAGAGCACTATCAATTTCCATACTTGCAACCAAATGCTTAGGAAGACAGGATGTCAGTATATGCAGGGGAATTAGCACTGCCAAAAAGAATGCAACACTCTAGTAGAGCTGTCTGTAGGAGACAAATGGGGAGAGGAAACTGTAATGGACGAATCAATAGAGAACATAAGAGCGGCTATACTGGGTCACTCTGAAGGTCCATCTAGCCCAGTATCCTATCTTCCAATAGTGGCCAATGCCAGGTGCCCCCCAGGGAATGAACAGAACAGGTAATCATCAAATGATCCATCCACTGTCACCCCTCTTCCCAGCTTCTGGCAAACAGAGGTTATGGGTACCATCCCTACCCATCCTTGCTAATAGCCATTGATAGGCCTATCCTCCATGAACTTATCTAGTTTTTTTTTGAACCTTGCTATAGTCTTGGCCTTCACAACATCCCCTGGCAAAGAGTTCCACAGACTGACTGACTGCGTTGTGTGAAAGAATACTTCCTTTTGTTTGTTTTAAATCTGCTTCCTATTAATTCCATTTGATGACCCCTAGTTCTTGTGTTATGAGAAGGAGTAAATAACACGTCCTTATTTACTTTCTCCACACTAGTCATGATTTTACAGACCTCAATCATATCACCCCTTAGTCATCTCTTTTCCAAGCTGACAAGTCTCGGTCTTAATCTTTCCTAATTCTGAAGCCGTTCCATACCCCTAATCATTTTTTGTTGCCCTTTTCTGAACCTTTTCCAATTCCAATATATCTTTGTTGAGATGGGGAGACTACGTTGCCATGCAGTATAAGATGTGGGTGTACCATTGATTTATATAGGGGCAATATGATATTTTCTGTCTTATTATCTATCCCTTTCTTAATGGTTCCCAACATTCTGTTCACTTTTTTGACTGCCACTGCACATTGAGTGGATGATTTCAGAGAACTATCCACAATGACTCCAAGATTTCTTTCTTGAGTGGTAACAGCTAAGTTAGACACCATCATTTTATATATATAGTTGGGATTATGTTTTCCAATGTGCATTACTTTACATTTATCAGCATTGAATTTCATCTGCCATTTTGTTGCCCCGTTTTGAGAGATCTTTTGTAGTTCTTCATAGTCTTCTTGGGGCTTAACTATCTTGAGAAGTTTTGTATCATCTGCAAATTTTGCCACCTCACTGTTTACCCCTTTTTCCAGATCATTTATGAATAAGTTGAATAGGACACTCCAGTACAGACCCCTGGGGGACATCACTATTTACCTCTCTCCATTCTGAAAACTGACCATTTATTCCTACCCTTTGTTTCCTATCTTTTAACCAGTTACCAATCCATAAGAGGATCTTCCCTCTTATCCCATGACTGCTTAATCTGTTTAAGAGTCTTTGGTGAGAGACCTTGTCAAAGGTTTTTGAAAATCTAAGTACACTATATCCACTGGATCCTCCCTGTCCACATGCTAGCTGATCCCCTCAAAGAATTCTAGTCGATAGGTGAGGCATGATTTTCCTTTATGAAAACCAAGTTGTCTCTTCCCCAACAAATTATGTTCATCTATGTGTCTGATAATTTTGTTTTTTACTATAGTTTCAACCAGTTTGGCTGGTACTGAAGTCAGGCTTACCCTCTGTGGAGCCCTTTTTAAAAATTGGCATCAAATTAGCTATCCTCTAATCATTTGGTACAGAAGCTGATTTAAATGATAGGTTATAAACTATGGTTAGTAGTTCTGCTATTTCAAATTTGAGTTCTTTCAGAATTCTTCGGTGAATACCATCTGTCCTGGTGACTTATTACTGTTTAATTTGCCAATTTGTTCCAAAACCTCCTCTAATGACACCTCAGATTTGTCACCTAAAAAGAATGGCTTAGGATTGGAAATCCCTCACATCCTCAGCCATGAAGACCAATGCAAAGAATTCATTTAATTTCTCTGCAATGGCCTGATTGTCCTTGAGTGCTTCTTTGGCATCTCGATCATCCAGTGGCCCCACTGGTTGTTTAGCAGGCTTCCTGCTTCTGATGTACTTAAAAAAATTGCTATTACTTTTTGAGCCGTTGGCTACCTGTTCTTCAAATTCTTTTTTAGTCTTCCTAATTATATTTTTACACTTCATTTGCCAGAGTTTATGCTCCTTTCTATTTTCTTCACTAGGATTTAACTTTCACTTTTTAAAGGATGCCCTTTTGCCCCTCACTGCTTCTTTTACTTTGTTGTTTAGCCACGGTGGCACTTTTTTGGTTCTCTATGTTTTTTAATTTGGGGTATACATTTAAGTTGAGCCTCTATTATGGTGTCTTTAAAAATTTTCCATGCAGCTTGCAGGGATTTAACTTTTTGCACTGTATCTTTTAATTTCTGTTTAATTAGCTTCCTCCTTTTTGTGTAGTCCCCTTTCTGAAATTAAATGTTACAGTGTTGGGCTGATGTGGTGTTTTCCCCACCACAGGGATATTAAATTTAGTTATCTTATGGTCACTATTACTAAGCGGTCCAGCTATATTCACCTCTTGGATAAGCTGCTAAATGTGTTAATGGAAAGAGAGAACAGCAACTGAACAAGTTGCTGCAGCTGGTAGAGAAACAGCCTTTAAACACAGTGGCTTTTACACAGCCATAATTCCATTAACTTGAACTGAATTACTTCTATCTTACACCACTGTTCCTGAGACCAGAATCAAGCAGATAGGGTTGAACAGTGGCAGGTCTGGAGTATCTTAGGAGAGTAATTGCAAGTGCAAGTGCAAGAATTGATTTCAGTGGGGTTACAGGTGTTCATCACTTGTGAAAACCAGGTCACTTTTATTTATTAACTTAAGTATGGAATTAGAAATTAAGTTTTCAAATCTGCTGTCAAAAGAACATTCTATCAACTGGTCCCTCAATGCAATGAAATGCAAAAACTATTATTCTATTGAATACTGATCGTGAAAGAAAAGAAAACATCTAGTAAATATGAAAATCTTTGGTTTTCTGAAAAAAGCCAAAGCTCACTAATGGCCTGAGGGGCAAAAATGTCATTCCCTTTGGTAACTGTATATATTACCTTCTTCCCAGATGATCAGTGGGGATGGCTGGGCCAGTCTGAATAAAGTAAGAGCTACCTACAACCTTCACTCATCCTTCTAATCTGGCCTGTATGGATCCATTTTTTATATTTAATAAAGTTCAGGGTTTTGGCTTCTCTCTCACCCCCCTATTCATACCCCTTTCTGCACTCTTGGGCTTGATTCTGATACTTATTATATTTGTTGTAAATTTGTAGTAATTCCATTAGCGCTAGTAGAGTTATATCAATGTGAGATCAAAAATCAAGTCCCTTGGTTTTAGTCAGGACCTAAAACAAAAATACTGAAACACCAAAAGAAGCTTCTCTTCCAAGATTTCTAGCCTTACCCTGAAAAGCTCACAAGAAATTCTCACAGTATTTTCTTGTTTTGCAATGTAATAATGTCTAAAATCCTTTTGAGCTAACCACTGTGGATCTGGATCTTCAAACATGTGTACACAAAAGCACGTTCTCACGCTCGAAAACACACACACCTTGACATTTGCTTGAGCATATATCTGGGGAGTGCACACAAGCCCTGCCTTGCATGCTCCACAGAATTTTGATGAGTTTAAGTTGGGAGCATGTACTTTCAAAGATTTATAGTCTTCATCTTTTACAGGACTTGGTTAGTATATTGTTTTATCAAAGGGTTGTCACAACCTTGTACTGTAAATTGAGCATTGTTTACCAGCTCATGAAGATTCCAATGCAAATGGAAATACAAATGAAATTCTGAATTTTTTAAAAGGAGCCTAAGGGATTTCAGAGAACAAATCTTAGTGGGGGGAAAAAAAAACTCCACTTTCTGTTCATCCATTACAAATCTCTCAATGAGTGCTTGCAGTTTTTAGTAGTCATTTAGTGTAGGCCAGAATTTAAAGAACGAAACAGGTAAGCGAGAATAAAACAATAGCTGAAAACATTTATTGAAGCCCACATCTATTTCTCATTGGTGGCTAGAGTCCAAAATATGTGACAAGGATGCAGGCAAAAGAGTTCCCCATCTTCTAGCCAACCAAACCTCCTCTGCAGGTTGAGAAGATTTTCAAAGTGAAAAATTGGAATGTGGAAGGAGGAGGGGATGGGGCGTATTATGGAGAAAGGATTTGGTGGGAATGAGGGAGATGATGGACGTACAAGACTCACCATCCTGAGTGGCCCCTTATGGTATAGTGTGGAATTGCAGCTGCTCTGCCTCAGCTTCTCCATCATGCTCTGTGTCCTACTCCAGCCAGGCCACTTAAGAGAGTTCAACTCCTTCCAGGGCAACGGAGTTCTTTTGAAAAAGGCCAACAAAAGCACAAACAGAGGATTCTTCATCCTAGCCAGGCTCAACATCTGGCCTCCTTCCTTACAGGCAAACTCCAGCTGCAATGGTCTGTCTCAACACCCATCAACAGGTACCTGGGCATGGGTCCAGCCACCAGTCTGGTCCAGGCCAACGGTCCTCCTGAGGGCTCAGATTGGCCACAGTCCTCAGACAGCTCCTGGCTCTTGGCTTCTCATTCCCAGCTAGAAGTTCATCTGTTCTTCTCCCCAGTCAGCCCTCAACTGCTGGGCTCTCCTCCTCTTAACTCCAACATCTAGTGCAAGTGTAGTAGGGCAGGGCTAATTTAACAGGACTGACTGGCTACCAGGCCTCCTGGCCCTTACAGTGCAGGCCACCCTGCTACAGTGGGGAAGGAGGATGATAAAGTTGTCCATTCTTTCTTCTCCCACCTTGTTTCCCATCCATAACAGAAAAATTGGGACACATTACAGTAAAGGCCATGTGGAAGAAAACTGTATTTATCCATCATCACTTCCTCCCTCACCCCTCTCTCCTTCCTCAACCTTCAAACCTTGCTTTCACTCTATCTATGGGATCCTCTCCTATCCCTGCAGTCCCCGAGTCCCAGCCAGGGCCGGCTCCAGGCACCAGCGAAGGAAGCAGGTGCTTGGGATAGCCAATGGAAAGGGGCAGCACATCTGGTTATTAGGCAGCAATTTGGCAGCTGGTCCTTCTCTTTCTCTTTGAGTAGATGCCAAAGTGTCACTGAAGAGGAAGAGAGGGAGTGAAGGACCCACTGCCGAATTGCCGCTGAAGAATGAAGCGGTGCGATTGAGCTACCGCTGAAGTGCCGCCGACTGGCTTTTTTTCTTTCCCACTTCGCCGCTTGGGGCAGCAAAAAATCTGGAGCTGACCCTGGTCCCAGGCCTTCTTTCGAGGCCTTCCCTTACTATGTGGCATCACTCATCAATCCTTGGAGCCATTGCTATCTCCCATTGCCCTGGATCTTTCTTACTCTGATAGTACACTCCTCCTTCACTTCTGTCTCTGTTTACATTCCCTCTTCCCTTCTCCCCAACCCCTAATCCTGGGAGACAAGCTGAAACCCCTTAAATGGCTGAGTCACTCTGGCTCAGATCCTCAGAGATTTTTAGGCACCTAATTCCCATTGGTTTCAATGGGAGTTAGGCATCTCAATACCTTTGAGGATCTGGACATCTGCGACTCCCACTTCCAGTCTCAGCAACCCATCTACATTAAGAACTTTCCTTCCTACCCAAACTCTGCATATATCTGATGACGATAATGAGATATTTTTAAGCAGCATAACAAGAGAGAGAAAGAGACGGGGTACAGGGATTCATTATCGGCCAAATTCTACTCTCAGTGAAGTCGATGGGGATTTTGCCATTGACCACCATGAGAGCATGATTGGACTAATATGTCACCTGTAACGGAAAAAAGGTAAAGAAATATTGAAGAGATACCAATTCATCACCCAAAAAAGTATGCAACTTTGGGTGATGAGTAACTCTGGCTATTATCCAAAGAACAGTACTCAATGCATGGGCTTAATCCATCAAAGCAGAAATACAATAAGTTAAGATCACACAGCTAAAATTACTCCACAAAGGAAACTCTTATCTTGAGTAATTGAAAGTTCTCGAAACCACAAGAGCACAGTTTAAAAAACTGGAGTGATTACAATTAAATAAATCCTCTTGAACATTTAAAGACTGAGACTCCAAGCACTGCCTCTCACGTTATACAGCAGAACTATATTTACCATTGTATGTTTAGATATAGTTTATTGCGGTGGCTAACCTGGGACCCATAACCTGATCCTGGAGAGGATTTGAGAGAAGCTTAATTTATATAGTGTGTGCAAACTTGCTTTAATAGTTAAGAGTAAAGCCAATATACCTGAAATGCAAGTATGAGAACGTACAGTTTAAATACGGTAACTCCTCACTTAACACTGTAATTATGTTCCTGAAAAATGCGACTTTAAGTGAAACGATGTTAAGCAAATCCAATTTACCCATAAGAATTAATGTAAATAGTGAGGGTTAGGTTCCTGAGCGGCTTCCCCTACTCTGCAAGCACCAGGGGCAAGGGGATCAACCCTCAGCCTGCCCACTCCACCCCTTTCCCCAAGCTCCTACGTTTGACCTGCCTCTTCTCCACCCCCACCTCCTACCCCTTTACTTCACACGCTGCGTCCTGGCTCCTCCCCCTCTCGCTCCCCTCCTTCTAAACGCCACAAGACAGCTTATTGCGGCATTCAGGAGGCAAGGAAAGGAGGGGGAGCCTGCGTGCCAAGTCCTCACTCCTCCTCCCTCCCTCCTGCCTCCAGAACACCGCAAGCCAGCTGATTGTCATGGGCAGGAGGCAGGGGAGGAGGGGTAAGGCGCTGATTCGTGGGGTCTGCGGGGGGGGGCACGTAGGGAGGCTGCCAGCTGTGGAGAAAGTAGGTCGTCAAACAATGTAAGAGTGGAGCATTGTACAACTTTAAACGAGCATGTTCCCTAATTGATCAGCAATGTAACAACGAAACAACATTAAGCGGGACAACTTTAAGTGAGGAGTTACTGTATTAATATTAAGGCAGGCGTGGCAATTAGCTAAGGTCTATAGTATTAATAGTGATAAGGTTTAGCATAAGGGTATAAGAGTTATTATAAGCAGCATGACCTAAAGTTATAAGCTATAGCCATGAGAGCTTTTGTGAAAGAACAATCTATGCTTGAAATAACAGATTTCTAGGGGATTTTTAATATGTGTAAACTTGAGGTTAACTGCATTAATGTATTGGAAGCATTGGGAAATGCATTAATGCAGTATTGCTGTAAATGGCTTATGTCAGCAGTCAGAAACCTAATTATGGGTACCTGGAAAGCCACATATAATTGAGGATCCAAGACCTAAGTAAATATGATCACAGATATGAAATTGAAAAGAGGGTGGGTATAAAACCTGATGCTTGAATGTTTACAAGTGGGACACTGAGAGTGGCTGTGTAAGGTGACAGCCCAAAATGTTATCTCCTCTTGCGAGATCTCCACTTACTTTTTCTTCTATCTATGCTGTTGTTGATCTCTATAATTTGTAAGTATGTCAGCATTAGGGACTGTTCTGTTGTGCACTGGCCATGAGGCTGTAAGTATGCATGATCCCAGGAGTCGTTCTGTTATACTTTGTGTGCACTCTTATTTTTCTATGATTTCAACTATATTTGCCTGTATTGAATAAAACTCATAAAATCTCTGTGTGTGCTTCATCAATCTCATTTTCTTAATTAACTCAAAGTAGCTGCCTGAATAAAGAACCTGAATAAAGAATGTGACTGGTGTATTTGCCCTCCAAATGAATCCAAGGCTACAGAAAACAATATTTTTCCTCTCAGTAATTGAACCGGGGGGAAATGCAAAATGAAAGACCGGCAAACAAGTGAGTTTGAGCCACAGCCCCAGACCCTTAAAGGAAATGCAGCCAGAATGGTCACCAGTCTGGAGGGACCAATAATGGAGGTACCGAAGATAAAAAATAAACAAGTGTTACCTGTATGTTTAAGGCAACTGCATATGAATTTTACCTTCAGTGAGAAAATCTGCAATACAAACACTTAGTTTTCAGTATGAAACAAACATTACAGGTCCCATTCCATGTAGGTCTGGTTTGATAATATCTTGAATAGTGAGTTCATTTCTGGGCATCTCATTACCAGAAGTATATTCTAAAACTACAGGGACTTCAGAGGAGTGCAAGAAAAATGATCCAGAAGCTAGAGGGATTGATTAATTTTCAAACCAAGACACATTCTGGTGAGTGGACGCTTGTGCAAGTGGTGAGCATGCAAGGATGCCCATGCTCTCCCACACCATTGACTTAGAGGGACATCTATGTCTAGAGACAAAGCAGTAGTTCACATTCTGTGTCCATTCACTGATTAGCCTCACTACAGAAATTGCCAACAAGTATGATGGTTAGTACTGACTGTGGTAGTATTTTTCCTGACTTCAAAGTGTGTGGATGAAGCAGCAATGTATGACATGTCAGCTGGAATTCTTTGAAACAATTTAAAATACCAGTACTTAAATTACTTTTTATTTCAACTTAACACAGTGTACAGGATCTTAAATAAATCATAATCAATGGTAATACTGTATCTCTGTATCTATCTTCCAAACATCCAGCTCTGAATGTATCTTAATCTGGTTCTAGATCTAATTTCACTGGTGATTCCCTTCTCTATAATGGTCCAAATTAAACCCTACTATCTAAACACCCCTCAGATCTGATTTTTACAGTTTGAACTGGTTTATAACAACTCTGTTTGCTGTACAACTGTGTTGATATGTCACAAGACAATCAGTATGGGTAATCTTGGGATTGTCTAGATAAAACATTTATATCCTCATTGAGAACTACAGTGGTACTGATAGTCTGATATTGCAACAAACCACATAGTGATGTTGGCTTTCTTACTCTGGATATATTTAAACTTCCCTGAGGTGGTTTGTTTAAATTATATTTTAAGGTCAAAGATCATTTAAAAAGAAAAGAAGGGAATGTGTTACATTAACTGTGAATCAGAGAACCTGTCACCATGTGGTTAAAGGCAATTAAATAAGAGGGCTGTGATAATGATTCTGTTGTATCTAACACTGCAATTAACTTAGTATTGCTAATAATCATTTATGTACCACCTCAAATGTGTATGGTGCTTTATGGAGCATAGGATAACACATGCTTCATGCCCTGAACAGTTTATCATATAAGCAGGGCTGCTTTAGGCCGATTCACCCGATTCCCAGGAATTGGGCCCCGCGCCTAAGAGGGCCCCGCGCCTTAGACATTTATTTTTTTAAAACTTACCCCGGGTCCCTGGCTGCGATCTGCTCAGGGGTCTTCCATGGTCCCACTCCCTTGAGCGGAGCGCAGGCGGGAGCGTGGCAAGCCCCGCTCTCCCGGCTGGAGCCCCAGCTGGAGCACGGTAAGCCCCGAGGCCCAGCTCTCCCGGCTGGAGAGCAGCAAGCCCCGAGGCCCCGCTCTCCCGGCTGGAGCTCCGGCTGGAGAGCGGCAAGCCCCGAGGCCCCACTCTCCTGGCTGGAGCCCCGGCCGGAGTGCAGCAAGCCCCGCTCTCCTGGCTGGAGCCCCGCCCGGAGCGCTGCAAGCCCCGAGGCTCCGCTCTCCTGGCTGGAGCTCCGGGCCTTTAAATAGCCTCCAGAGCCCTGGGGTAGTGAGGGGCTCCGGGGGCTATTTAAAGGGCCAGGCTCTAGCTGCCTCTGCCACCCCGGTCCTTTAAATAGCCGCCAGAGCCCCACCACCCCCATGCATTCCTCAGGGCTCCCGCGGCTATTTAGAAGGTCTGGGGCAGGGTAGAAGCTGGGGAGCCCGGGGCCCTTTAAATAGCCCCCAAAGCCCTGGGATAGCAGGGAGCTTGGGGGCTATTTAAAGGGCTGGGGCTCCAGCTGCCTCTGCTGCACCCCCTGCCCTGCCCACACCAGCCCTGCTCCCCCTGCCTGCAGCCAGCTCTGCACCCTGTGCCCACAGCCAGTCCCTGTCAAACTCCCTGCTGTGTCTCCAGTCAACCCCTGCCATGCACCCCTGTGGCCCTGCCCAAAGCCAGCCAGCCCCACACACACTGCTGCCCGCACCAGCCCTGCACACCCTGCCATGCCCACCCTGCCTGCACCCCCTGCCCTGTCTCCAGCCAACCCCTGCTGCACCCCCCCTGCCTGAAGCCAGCCAGTCTCACACTCCTCTGTCTCCAGCCTTGCAAACCCCTGCTGCATCCCCCCGCGGCCCTGCCTGAAGCCAGCCCGCCCCACACACCCCCTATCTCCAACCAGTCCTGCACCCCTTGCCCTGCCTGCAGCCAGACCCTCCCTCCAGTCAGCCCCTGCCCTGCCTCCAGCCAGCCTCATGTCCACTTGTGCCCTGCAGTTCCCAGGGCAGTAACCCTGCACACCTGCTTCAATGAGGGGGGCAGGGAGCAGCTGGGACCCACACATGTGAAACGGCAGTCATTAATAACCTATTAACAGCATATATGATGCAATGTACATAATATATCATTTTATTTATATAGTTATGGAAAGTAAATAATACATGAAAGAAATGAAAGGCTTTTTTTTCCACTTTTTTTTTAAGTCATCCCTGCCAGGGCCCCGCCAAAAATGTTCCAATTGGGCCCCGCACTTCCTAAAGCCGGCTCTGCATATAAGGGCCTGATCCAAAGCCCAGAGTCTTTCTATTGATTTGAATAGGCTTTGAATCAGACGTAACAGACAAGACCAGAGATAGCAAAGCAGTGGTTTGGAAGGATTTGGCAGGATTATTGGTGAAGAAAGCAAGGTTATTATTCAGTTACCTTTATTGGGGTTTCAGCAGGTTAGTGTGAAGGAAGATACAGCTGATTACTCAGTATATTGTGCTGGAGATAACTAGCTTCTACATTAGTGCAAAAGACTAGCAAAATACAAGACTCAAGACTTGTTCATTTGGTCCTGCAGACTGTACGTGCAAACAGTTTGCTTAATGTTGTGCTCCTTAACCTGTGATGCCCCATTGGTGACCTAAGCCGTGGAGCTGGAAGCAGCCAAACTATGGTACATTTCTCATCCTCAAATATGGAGATGTGAAGGGTGAAAACAGGAGGAGACTCCTGGGAAGGGGAAAGGGATTAGTAGGAGACTCCTACTGGAAGTAGGGGATTGAAGAAACTGGTGCTCCTCTAAGCACTTCTCAAACTTCCCCTAAAGTGGTCAACTGGAAAGACTTTTGGAAAGTAGCATTTCAGAGAGATGGCTGGAGTCTGTGCAGGAAAAAACATGTCTGTTCGCACATGTTATTTTCCCCCTGGAGCATTTTCTGCATTTTTGATGAAGCTTCGAGGAACCCACTTATTTTCTCCTCCTTCTAATCATGCTCGATGTTGAGATGCCCAGTAGCCACAATCTTTCTTCAGACAATGATTTTTCCCTCTCAAATCCCTGGAGATGACATGTATCTTTGAAGCAGTTAGTGGGGTAACTAGTTTGTCTCACAGTGCCAGATTCAACGCTGAATCTGAGTGAGTCTAGGACAATCTAAAGGCATCCACGAAAGTCTAGATGGAGTCAAAAGCTGATGTAACTTACACCTCCTTCTGTCCTTCTCATTGATCATGTCACAGCAGTTTAGGTTCTCCTACTTGCTCAGAGGGACTACAAACAGAAGTAAGGGTTGCAAGATTAGGTCCTATGTTGGAGCCCCGGCATTATGTAGATTGACACTACTCCAGCTTCTTAACATAGTTCTCTCAGAATCAGTGAAGGCCATAGCTGGAGATGGGACATTGGACGGGGAGGGTTAGGGCTCTGAAGTGGAACTCAGCATTCTCTCACTCAGGTGGTTGGCTGGCTTATTCTTGCTCACATGCTCAGGGTTTAATTGATAACGATATGTGGGCTTGGGAAGGAATATTTCCCTAGGTCATATTGGCAGTGAAGTGTTTTTTCACCCTCCTCTGCAGCATAGGCAACGCACAGGAGGGGCAAGTGGGGTCAAGTGCCCCCCTCCCCCAGCAGATTTATGCTCACCTAAGGAGGGGAAGAAGAGGAGCTCTGGCCTTCTCCTGCCGCACTTGCCCCTTGTCCCTGGAAGTGAGGCCTGGGCAGGGAGCAGAAGGGGAGGGCTAGACACCTCTCACACCAGCTGCTCCGGGTTACTGCTCCGTGCTTATAAGATCCCGGCTGGGGAGGCGGCGGCAACAGCTTCCCCCTCTGCTCCCCAGCTGCTAGGGATGGAGCTGAGCCATCTGGAGTCCTCACCTCTCCCCACTACATTTGCCACTTGCTCGGTCCCCGTCGCCAGCAGCCAGGGAGCAGCGGGGGTGCGTTGCCACCACCTCCCCAGCCAGGCTCTGTCTCAGGCAGCTGCCACACTGCACAGAGGCAGTGACCTGGAGTGGCTGGCATGAGATGCAGCTCTGTCCCAACCCTCTGCTCCAGGCCCAGCCTTGCTGTCAGGGAGAATGGCTGAACATGTTGGTGGGGAGGCACAATGGGAAGACAGAGTTCCCCCACCCTGCAGGTAACTTTAGTGAGGCGGAGAAAACACGGCAATCCTCACGGTGGGCACAGCGAGGAGGTCACTGGGGAAGGTGCCGAGACTGGCCCCAGCCAGATTCAGAGGCATTGGATCTCTGCTCCTGTGGTCCCAGCAGCATTGGTGGCCTGAAGTTCTTCCCAGAGGAGACATGTGGGGCGTTCACATGTCCTCCCCTTTCCATTGTGCCCCCCGCAGCGCCACTCTGCTCTGCAGCATGTGAATGTGGGTCACTTGCCAGGATTATTTGGGTACATCTCACTTAATTATTTCTCTGCCATTGTGGTGGCTTTAGGGTTGAGTGCACCTTGGTCCCTCCTAGTCTCTGCCTATGGCATATAATAGTCTAGATTCCTGGATGCTGTGATATTTTGGTTTAATTTTGGTTGTTGGGTTTAGTGCATGGGTGCTGGGTGGGGTTGGTGGCTTGTACCATACAGGAGGTCACACTAGGTACTCTAGTGGTTTTTAGTGGTTAAAGCCTTCAGGTCTTAAACTCTATGATTCAAAGACAGTTAATATTGAAGAGAGTATGAATCCTCAAATTTTGTAGCAGTTTTTCAGTTAGGACCTACACATATCTTCCTTATCTGTCTGTCTATCTCTGGCACTTAGCTAGCCCCCACCTCTATGAACCAAGTTGAGAACATTAGCTCATTGGTAAATATGCTCTGATATAAATAATAAATAACTAAGTAAGAAAGCTACAGCCATCTGGTGAGCAACTAGCAGGACACGAAAACTATTTCTTATAATTTCATTTGAATGAACATTAACAGTTGAGACAAAATAAAGATAATGACAAAAACCTGCCTTATACATTAAAGTGAATTTAACTAGGATTTTATTATATAGGAGGTCAGCAGGATTCAATATCTGAATAATTCACAAGGATCTCTTTAATAGCAGGAGGTACACAGCTGTAAGCTAAGCAATTCATTCAGCCACTATGCTAAAGAAGCAGTTTGGCAGCAAAGACCACTAGTTGTTGAATAGCTGTTCCCAACAACAAAAACAGGACTTGAATATATCCAATACTTGATCTTTTGCACAATGGGTAATAATTGAGGAAAAGAAAAAAAGCAGAGACAATTATGGTAGTGAAAATGAATAGATGCAGATTAGTTCAGTGCCTACTGCTGTTGTAACTTACAAGGGTTCATTTTTCTGAAACATAAGGAATGAATGCTTCACAAAAATCACCTTTCTGCTTTTTTACCAGCTGCTCTAATGGCTCTTTTCATCGTACTGGCAAATATTAAAAATGAAAGATGGTTATGACTATAATAATGAATTTATATAGGACTCATAAAAAATCAATGTTCTGTTTGGTAAAAGAAAAGTGCTCTGATGTGTATATATTTGTTCATTGTGTGTTTGCCCATCTGGCACAAAGAAAACATGATTATTGAAGAGATCATTCATATTTTTTTCTTTTTCATTTTATATTCTTATGTTTGCTGTGTATGACTTCTAAAAAAAAACCCCAAAACAACAACAACAAAAAACCCCTCTCTCTCTTCTTAAGAAGAAAACATCAGGTCATTCTGTCTACTTTTCTTACAGAATTGCAGCTTTTAAACGTTCCACTAAGACAAAAGGGCAGATTCACCAGTGCACTTCAGCCACTCATCCGAGATGAAGCATTTGTAAAAGCCGTTCACACGTGCTTTGCATCACTAGTGTAAAGCAGACAGCTGTACTGGTGAAGCTAGTGCAAAACTTTTCATTTAAAAAAAAAAATAGAACCAAATTCTTCAAGATGAGTGTCCTCAACTCCAATTGATTTTATCCTCCAGTCCTGCAAGGTACTGGGCATATTCAACACCATTATGGTCAAAGGAAGTTAAAATTCAGCACCTCACATATTGAGGGCCATAAAGTCCAAGTCCTTCATGAATCTTATTCTTAATGATGAAATGAAAGTTAAGAGATTCACCTGCAGCAATTAGGCCCTGGTTGGAAAGCTTCCAATGGAGTATCATCTCTTTGATAAATGCCACAGGAACATGTTGATTTCAACAAAACCTTCCGTGGAAACCTGCCTACTTTCCTGCTAGCTCGCCTGCCTGCCAACCTCATCAGCAGCCAGCCTGAGAGAACTGAGTTCCCAGGGCTTCCAGGCTCCCAGCTCCTCGCCTGGTGGGCAGTTGTGGAACCAACACTCCCAGGACTCTTAGGGCTTCCAGGCTTCGTGGCAGCTTGCCTGGTGGACTTATGTGGAGCCAGGGCTCCCAGAAAACCTGGGGATCTTATTTTAGTTTTGGAATTATTCCTGCTGCCAGAATATTTTGGTGTTTCTACAATTAAACATTGAGGAATTTCACTTCTGCAAAAAAAAATTTGAGGTTTTGGCTTTTTGTCTCTATTTGGGACTAAACATTTCCCCCCAAATCTCATAATTTTTCATGGAAGGGAAATTGAGTTTCTCACTGGCTCTACTGGTAATGCTCTGTTGAAAGCTGCAGCTCTGCAGATGACATTAGAAGGAAAAGAGAAAACATTCATAGGGTGCTGGCTTTGAAATTGCATCATTGGTGTGGCCACAGCTTTCCAAACCATCCACAAGAGCGTCACAGTTTAATTCATGCAGAATATTTACCTTTAAGGGCTCATCCTCCCATTTTACTTAAAGTTGTTTGTAAATTGTGCTAAACTTGTTCAGCCAACTGAAAACAAATGTGTGAAAACAATGGAATAAAAACAAAACACATCTCTGTAAATACAGTTAATTGCATTAGACCAGGGGTGGCCAACCTGAGCCTGAGAAGGAGCCAGAATTTACCAGTGTACATTGCCAAAGAGCCACAGTAATACATCAGCAGCTCCACATCAGCTCCCCTCACCACTTCCAGCGCCTCCCACTCCCTCCCTCCACTTCACGATCAGCTGTTTTGTAGCATGCAGGAGGCTCTGGGGAAGGAGGAGCAAGGGCATGGCAAGCTCAGGGAAGAGGGTTGGAAGGAGTGGGGGCAGGGCCTGTGGCAGAGCCAGGGGTTGAGCAGTGAGCACCCCCCAGTACATTGGAAAGTTGGCGCCTGTAGCGTCAGCCCCGGAGTTGGTGCCTACACAAGGAGCTGCATATTAACTTCTGAAGAGCCGCATGTGGCTCTGGAGCCACAGGTTGGCCCCTGCACTAGGCTGTAGAATCATGAGGCTTCATTGCACTGTATGTATCAAGTACTCAGGGGTACTCCTGGTGCCTGAACTTTTCCTCCATTCTTTTTAAAAATGTCACCCATTTTTACTAAGCAACTTGTTATGACAGGCAGCATGGAGTTAGGATCCCACTTCCTTTCCTACCCTTTTAGCAGTTTGTTTTGACTTTCATGTGTCCAGAGGGTTTTCTGACCACCACCTTCTGACAGATGTTCAGATGCTGTGAGTTCAGATATAAATTGGGATACTTATTATAGTACATATAAAAATTATTCTAAGAAATCAGCAACTCCTCCAATTCTTGTTTACAGTGGGATTTGGTAAACATGCAGCTCCTCTGAAAATCAGAATCGCTATTTAGATGCTGAAATATGGACTTAAGACTCTAATTGTAGGCATCCTCTTTTGAAAAGCATGGCCCAGTGTTATATTCCAAACACTGACAACAACAAGCTGAGTTGCCTTGGGCAAGTCACAACACTGCTGCGTGTTAGATTCTCCCATGTAAATCAGCGATTATAATATTCACCCACTTGTATGAAGTGCTTTGAGATGCACAGATGAAAGTATGAATAGGGTACCGATTATACTGTCAGTGTGGGATATTGTGGGATGGCTTCTGAAAGCCAGTAACAGTCAATGTAAGCAACACAGTATCTACACTGACACTGTGTCAACCTAACTACATTGACATTGACTGTATGCCTCTCGTGGAGGTAGAGTTATTAAGTCGGCATATTGGGGCAGTTACATCGGTGAAAGTGAAGTTTTAGTGTAGACACAGTTAGCTCAATGTAAGCTACCTTGCATCCACCTAACTCTGCACTGTAGACCAGGCCTTACTCATGGGCCAGACTGCCATTGGCTTGCCATCCATATCTACATACCATCACTTCTCTCTGAAGTGTGGACAGCACAGAGCTTGAGTTAGGGTACATCTATATTACCCGCTGGATCGGCGGGTAGCGATCTATCTATCGGGGATTGATTTATCGCATCTAGTGATAAACTTAACATTAACAGGTCACTGGGACCAGATGGCATTCACCCAAGAGTTCTGAAAGAACTCAAATGTGAAGTTGCGAAACTATTAACTAGGGTTTGTAACCTGTCCTTTAAATTGGCTTCTGTACCCAATGACTGGAAGATAGCTAATGTAACACCAATATTTAAAAAGGGCTCTAGAGGTGATCCTGGCAATTACAGACAGGTAAGTCTAACGTTAGCAGTGGGCAAATTAGTTGAAACAACAGTAAAGAATAAAATTGTCAGACATGTATAAGAACATAAATTGTTGGGCAAAAATCAACATGGTTTCAGTAAAGGGAAATCGTGTTTTACTAATCTATTAGTGTTCTTTGAAGGGATCAACAAATATGTGGACAAGGGGGATCCAGTGGACATAGTGTACTTAGATTTCCAGAAAGTCTTTGACAAGGTCCCTGACCAAAGACTCTTGCATAAATTAAGTTGTCATGGGATAAAAGGGAAGGTCCTTTCATGGACTGAGAACTGGTTAAAAGACAGGGAACAAAGGGTAGGAATTAATGGTAAATTCTCAGAATGGAGAGGGGTAACAAGTGGTGTCCCCCAAGGGTCAGTCCTAGAACCAATCCTATTCAACTTATTCATAAATGATCTGGAGAAAGGGGTAAAAAGTGAAGTGGCAAAGTTTGCAGATGATACTAAACTGCTCAAGATAGTTAAGACCAAAGTAGACTGTGAAGAACTTCAAAAAGATCTCACAAAACTAAGTGACTGGGCAACAAAATGGCAAATGAAATTTAATGTGGATAAATGTAAAGTATCGTTGGGGTTATTTTTTCGAATATGCATTACATACAATATGATGGGGGCTAATTTAGCTACAACAAATCAGGAAAAAGATCTTAGAGTGGTGGATAGTTCTCTGTAGATTCTCATGCAGTGTGCAGACATGGTAAAAAAAGCAAACAGGATGTTAGGAATCATTAAAAAGGGGATAGAGAATAAGAAGGAGAATATATTATTGCCCTTATGTAAATCGATGGTATGCCCACATCTTGAATACTGCATACAGATGTGGTCTCCTCATCTCAAAAAAAGATATACTGGGGCTAGAAAAGGTTCAGAGAAGGGCAACTAAAATGATTAGGGGTTTGGAATGGGTCCTATATGAGGAGAGATTAAAGAGGCTAGGACCTTTCAGCTTGGAAAAGAGGAGACTAAGGGGGGATATGATAGAGGTATATAAAATCATGAGTGATGTGGAGAAAGTGGATAAGGAAGTTATTTACTTATTCCCACAATACAAGAACTAGGGGTCACCAAATGAAATTAATGGGCAGCAGGTTTAAAACAAATAAAAGGAAGTTCTTCACACAGCACACTCAACTTGTGGAACTCCTTGCCTGAGGAGGGTTGTGAAGGCTAGGACTATAACAGCATTTAAAAGAGAACTGGATAAACTCATGGAGGGTAGGTCCATTAATGACTATTAGCCAGGATGGCTAAGAAATGGTGTCCCTAGCCTCTGTTTGTCAGAGGGTGCGGATGGATGGCAGGATCACTTGATCATTACCTGTTAGGTTCACTCCCTCTGTGGCACCTGGCATTGGCCACTGTTGGTAGACAGGATACTGGGCTAGACGGACCATTGGTCTGACCCAGTATGGCCATTCTTATGTTCTTCTCATGTTCTGCATATAAAAGCCAGGGCCAGCATTAGGGGGTAGCAAGCAGGGCAATTGTCTGGGGCCCCATGCCACAGGGTACCCCACAAAGCTAAATTACTCAGGCTTCTGCTTCAGACTCAGGTGGCAGTGCTCCTGGTTTCAGCCCTGCATAGCGGGGCTTTAGCTTTCTACCTGGGCCCCGGGAGTCAAATGCTGGCCCGGTTTGGCAGACCCTCTAATTTCTGGAGATCATTCTTGATTTAGATTGCTTCCTTCTAGTGCACCCTGGGGCATGACCCACCAGGGAAGAGAAAGCAGGAGGAAGGGCCAAAACCCTGTCCCATTCCCATAATCCCTGTCAATAGAGTTGGCCGTCTGCAAAGAGGAGATCGTGCTGAGTCATCCCAAAAGATGACACAGCACGAATCATTATTATTTGTGTTATAATGAATGTCCTAAATGGGAGCTGCAATCCCTCCCAATACTTCCCACTGAGCCCATGCAGCTCCTCACACCCCAGCACAGCTCTGGCCCACACTATCCTCACAGCAGTCTGCCAGACTGAAACTTGTGTGAAATGTTATTCAGAAGTGCTTGATGTTTGTATCCTCCAGAAATTCTGGCACCCCAGCAGAGTGCACAAAAACAAGGCAGCTTTCACCATCTCTGGTGATCTGTAGCTACCCGCAGGTTGGCCTAAACATACTGGGCAGGATGCTGGTCTTAGTGCCCTGCTTTAAACCAGAATACCAAATTGTAGAATACTTTAGTGTTTTCTCTAAAGGCTGAAAAGGCTGACAAACGGAAACAATAAAATCCCTACCGTAGACTCCCTTATATTTAATGAGTCTCAGTGGGTCAAAGCCAGAGACATTGGCAAGTAGGTTTGAGGCGAAGTGAGTCTCAGTAGGTAAACCTATGTTGGTGTAAGGCTACGTCTTCACTACCCGCCGTATCGGTGGGTAGCAATCGATTTCTTGGGGATCGATATATCGCGTCTGTCATAAACATAGTGTTAAGGGTTAATGTCTCTTATACTGTAAAGGGTTGCAAGCAGGAAACTGGACACCTGACCAGAAGACCAATCAGAAGACAAGATACTTTTAAATTTGGGTGGAGGGAAGTTTGGGTGTGACTTCTTTGTTCTTTGTTCTTCTCTCGGGGGATCTGAGAGAGACCAGACATTACTACAGGTTCTCTAAGTTTCTTTTCAAATAGAAGGTAAAAACCAGGCGGTTTAGGCTTTTTAATTGTTTTACTCTATTTGCAATTGTGGATCTGGCTGGTTAACTTTTATACGTGTAGTTGCTGGGAATATTTTGATTTGTATTGGTACTGGGGGGAAAGTATCTTTCTGGTATCTGTAAGCTGTAGGACCCTGTATATTGACATCTTGAAGTTACAGAGATAATTCTTTACTTCTTCCTTTCTTTTATTAAAAGATTTCTTTTAGAGAACCTGATTGTTTTTTCTCTGTTTCCCTTGTTTTATCCCAGGGGATTGGGATAACTCACCAGGACGGGTGGGGAGACGGGAGGGGGAGAGATAAAATCTCTCTCTCTGTTTTCCTTGAATCTGTTTGCCTCTTTGTGGAAGGGAAGGGAGATGCTTCTCTGTATGGTGATTTAAGAGGTTAGATCAGTATCTCAGGATAGCCCAGGGAGGGAAGTTCTGAGAGGGGGAAGGTGGGGGAATGGTTTATTTCTCCTTGTTTTAAGAACCCCAGGGGTCTGGGTTCTTGGGGTCCCTAGGGAAGGTTGGGGAGGTCAGAGTGCCCCAAAACACTATATTTTTGGGTGGTGGCAGCCTATCAGATTTAAGCTGGTAATTAAGCTTAGGGAAATTCATGGTAGTATCTCATTTTCTAACTCTAAGGTTCAGATCTGAGAAAGAATGCTATGACAGCGTCTCATCTAGACGAGATATATCAATCCCCGAATGAGCTCCTATCGATCCTGGAACTCCACCAACCCGAACGGCGATAGCGGAGTCGACCTGGGGAGCCGCAGACATCGATCCAGTGCCATGAGGACGGTAGGTAATTCGATCTAAGATACTTCGACTTCAGCTATATTATTCACGTAGCTGAAGTTGCGTATTTTAGATTGATTTCCCTCCGTAGTGTAGACCAGCCCTAACATACACACTGGACTGGGGGGAAGGGTACAAAAGGTATAAGATATAGCAATTCAGACTCACCTCACGTCTGTCTCTAACTGAGTGCATTGTGAGTGCTGTGGAGGCGCAGAGGAAAATGATCAGTGCAATGCCCTTATATGAACATTCCCTCCCACTCCCCCATCTCCAGACAAATACATATCTAATAGCTTTTCACTATTGTCCATACCCATGCACAATTGTACTGTACCTGATTTTTAATCTTGAACTATAAAATAGTGACAGAGGATTGTACGTATTTCTACTTGGATTATGCTTTATCAAATAAATAAATAAACAAATAAAGTGCTATATAAATGCTGAAAAGTTAGAAAAAAGTGTTATCATGCATTTTCCCCATGATATAGTAACACATCTATATAGCACTACTTTCTCTTGACAGTACCTGCTCTTTACACTAAGCCAACCCCTTCACTGGTTTCTATGACTTTTGTTTACTTTCCCCCTGAAGTATGAATGCAAGATGTGTTTTCATACAAAGGCTCACTGGTGGATTTTACCTAGTAGGAACAATTTCATTTTCCTAATGTGTAATGTGTAATTCTGATTTACGAACAATCAATCAATGGAGAGATTATTTTCTTACCTACCTTTAGTCCCCTGTGAAACAATATAATTAGAGATATATTGTTAAAATGTAAATGGATTGACAGGCAAACATTCAGCATGCATTATTTATGAAAGCATCTATAATTGGGTCTTAAAATGACTTTTAATATAAAAAAGGACAAAATACTGCCCTCAGTTGCACTGATGCAACCCTGTTGACTTCAGTGCAGTTTTCAGTAATGTAATTGAGGGCAAAGTTTGTCCCAGAATTTTAAAAGCATTTAAGCAATCCATATTTAATAGCATTTGGGGCCAAAGTCTGAGGACAATTACCATAGTTCAGATTAGAAGGAATTTCATGGAATTCAATGGAGTTACTCTTGATTTACTCCAGTGTAATTGCAAGAAGAATTTGACCCAAAATAAGCTTGAAGCATTTGGTTCATGTGGAAGAAGTGGGATAGTTTCTGAAAAGACCCTAATGAAGATATGAAACATCATTTTCTGAAAAACAAATTGTTAATGGCCTGATCTTGCAATCCTTACTCCGGCAAGGCCCCTTGTCTTATTCCATATCCACCTGCGCAGATCATATTTCACATACTCTATGCATTAAAAAAAGAAATACCCCTCAGGTTTCTTATACACAAATGTACAGAAACAATGGCATACCAAGAACTTATCTAATGAACAAGAAATTCCAGTCATCTTACATATGCGTGCATATGCTTTGCCAGAGGGACATTGGGTGATTGTTGTTCTACTTTTTGTATTAAATCAGTGGGAATGATCATAGGTACATTTTTAAAATCGGTTTACCTCTACCAGATTTTCCACTAGACTCCAAAAGGCATGTCTATGTCCTAAGGTCCATCATGACTCTGATCCAAAAGTCAGTGAAGCCAATGGAAAAACTTCAATGAACTCTGGATTGGACCTTATATCCTTTTCAGTTTTCAAGTTTCTGCTCTTCCTTGCTGAGGCACAAGAGCTGATCAAAAAAGGTCACAAAAAAGTACTCAATTTGTACTAAAAAAAAGTCTGAGTTCTGAACCATCTTTACCTAAAATTGCTCCTGGGCTGAGAACAAATAGGAATATTTCAGCCCGCTAGGTATTTGACAAATCTGAAAAAAGGTCTCTGGAATGGAGATTCTTTTGCAAACTCAACTGTAAGTGCATCTTTATGCACCTCCTATAAACATAGCAGTTATGCAAATTGCTTTATTTACTTTGTGAAGTTAACAGTGATTATTCCTTCCTATCTGTAAGGTTTTGAACATCCACATATTGTAGTCAACATTAAGAAGTCTTTCTGTTTCTACCATTTAAAAAAAAAATAAGTCAGGATTTGATAGGAAGAGTGCTTTAAGTTGTCATCTCTTTAATGATAAGAAACATAGAGGTCTTGGGAAACTGGTGGTAAAGGGTTTGTCATGAAACCGATTAGGTACATTTGAGAATTAAATCACCTTTAAATGTTCAGTGGATTATTTAAAACAAGTTTCCATTAGCAGACTGGACAACTGTGCAAATATTTCCTCAGTGAATGGGGCCATTGTATATCTTGTTATTGCAGACATCACTTGGGTATGTCTATATTGCAGTAAAACACCCATGGCTCGACCGTGTTAGTTGACACATATGTGGGGCTCGGGCTGTGGGACTGTTAAATTGCAGTCATGCTTGGGCTGAAGCCCAGACTCTGGGACCCTCCTCGCTCATGGGGTCCCAAAGCCCAGGCTCCAGCTCGAGCCTGACCATCTAGACTGCAATTTTATAGCTCCAAAGCCCGAGCCCCATGATCTTGAATTAGCTGACACGGGACAGCCATGGATGTTTTATTGCAGCATAGACATACCATTTGTCTCATAAATTACCCAGGTTGCTATTTAACAAAAAAGGAGGCAAGTGTTTAATAAAACTAGAAATATTTATACACATAATATTGATTCTGATTTGCCACTAATCAGTGGGACAAGACAGAACTGTAAAAAGTAAAACATGGGGATGCTGATATGTACCCAATACTGATCTATCTTACAAAGAACATGTTTATTTTTAAGCTTTTCAAAGTGTTCCTTTTGTCTGAGGGAAATGATGAATTTGATTATTTTAAAATAAGGGGCTAATATTAGCAAAGTATTGTGCAAAGAGTCTCTTTGCATGCTTCTCCATTAAGCTCTGCCAATACATCTCAGTCCTGACCTACAATGTTTTGCTTTTCCAATTATTTTTATTCATAAGCATTTCAGATATTTCTATTACTGTAGGTATAGGCCTTTCTAGATCATAGACTCTCAGACTGCAGAGAGGCTTTGCAATATGCAGAAAATTCATGTAACATCAGGCATACACATGCTTGAAGAATCTGTTAATCTACTTTTTAATCATCATTGATGTTTACTATACTATTTTACATCACAGTTCTGCTCAATGCTTTACAGGTGGAGTAAAAAGGCAAGTCTCCTCCTCAAAGGGCTGTGAGTCTGAACAGACAAAAAGTAGCCAAAAGACGGCCTGGAATGAAACAAAAAGCAGAAGTGTTTTTCTAGGTTTACTTCAATATTTATTATTTACAATTACTTCCTTGAGGTTAAGGCTTTTATGGCAGTAGAAAAGATGGGATCTTACACTGATAAAGAGAACAACAATTTCTAAAAGCAACCATTGGCCAAAAGGAGTGGCGTGGCATGGAAAAAACATGAGAACTTTTTTATCACGTATCTGTCTTGTGATCATTGAAGATTCTATTTGCCAGGGAAGGAAGGATTCAATTGATTACGGGCCTTTAATTTTGTAAATGTGTGCTTTGGGGCATGAATTCCAAAGTGGTGCTCCAGTAGTTTATTCTAGAGTGAAACATTGCTCTGGATCCAGGAACCTGACCCCAAATCCAGCATTTCATTTCTAAATACAAAAAAGTAGAAGTAAGAAGCTTGTAGTGTATAGAGCAAAGTGACTAGAGACTCTAGGAGATACTACAGGAGTACTCAGGAGTAGTCAGAGTTCTGGGACACAGCTGTTGTCTTATTAATGATATTTCCTGTTTTGCTTTGGAATAGTTCTATTCTTTTTTTATTCTGTTACCACTGAAACATGAAATTACCCTACCATGTTTGTTCCTTCATTCATGGGGCACTTACGCTTCCTTCACATTGGCATGCCCCAACCCTTTATACTATGTTTGTAATGCTTTGTGGTACATTGAGCGAGACAACACAGGGGTAAGGAATTAGGAAAGGCACCGGAAGGTAGAGAGACATGTATTAACTGTGTTTTAGTCACAATTCATGTAGAATAGAGCAAGTCATATTTATTTCATAGTCCTGCTGCCTGGGACCAAAATTGCTCAGAAAACTGCCAAAAATACAAATAGAATTATCCTCGGGGCATCATGTAAATTAAAAATCACAAGTAATGAAAACTGGCATGATATAAATTGCATCATAAAGCTAGCTCAAATCTAATCAGAAAATGGCCTTTTAGAAATACACCAAGGGGGATAGTTGATTTGTTATAAACAAGAAAATTAGCATATCAAAAAAGTGCTTCAGATTGCTTACAGCATGTGCTTAACACGGGAGAACGGAATAGAAAATGAGAGTTCTCAGCTACGCAGGTACATGAAAGAATGCCACACACTCAAGAATAATATTTCTTTGTTCTGTGCAGAGTAAAAAGATAAAAGGAATATTATCTGGGTGTTAGATGTAATTGGAAAATAATGATAACCTTTGGATGAAAAGAGCAATAATTCAATGAATAATGTTTTTCACTTCTATAGCAACTTTCACCCAACAATGAGGAACTGGGAGTGGAACCACCTGTCATTCATTTAGGAGTGAGTTATATGATCATTACAGTTAGAAGGGACTTTTGAAGTGAGTCACTTAGTCCGCCCCCCTTACACTGTGGCAGGATTGATTTATTTACCACTGTGGGCTAGATTTGCTAAAACGTGCTCAGCGCCCACTATTAGGGCTAGGTTTTCAAAGGAGCTCATTTCCCATTTAATAAGCACCTAAATAAGCTAGCCAAAGTTCTTAAACATGGTTAGTGCCCACTGCACTCAATTTGAGTTGCTAGTTGTGGAGCCCTTTTTGAAAAATGTAGCCGTAAAACATCTTAAATATCTTTTATGTTAATGATTCCACAGCCTTTCACAGGCTCTCATTCCATTACCAATTATATACAATGTGTTTTCTAATATTTAATCAAGATTTTATCTCACTGCAGCTTAAATTCATGTGCTTGCCAATTAGTGAGAATAAATGGATCACTTTCCTCTTTAGAACATCCTTTAATGTAGTTATAAATGAATATTCACATCTCTCCCAGGGATGGATTAAGTCTGATGAGGGGCCCAGAGCATAGTTTGAGGGCCCATCTTTGTATATGCAATTCCTTCAATTTACTTTTTGCTACCATCCATGCCTGATGCCAAACACTCTATTGTTAAATAACTTTGGTTATTTCAGTACCAGTTTTTAAATGTGATACACCAATTTTAAAACTGAATGAAAGTTAAAATGAACATGCATCCATTTTAATTTTGGCACATAACTGGTAGCAACACACATAAGGATGCTATGGCTTTAGTTACCTGTAGGAGTGGAATTCAGTTACATTTGCTGGCAAGCTGGATGAGGCCATGTCCAAATCTTGGTGGGCCAAATGACACTCTCTAAGGCCAAAGCACTCCTTAGGTGTTTGCTCTCCCAGGGGGTCACAACCTTTCAACAGTGGTGTGCCAGATTGTATTTGTTAAACTCAAAATAAAAGGTTAAGAATTCCAACAGACAATATTCCAGCAAAATCTATACAAATACATTGTAATGCTATTAGAACAGCATACTATTAATATTCTGCTGGAACTAGTAAATTCAAATTGGAAGATAAACTCTTGAGAAATGAATGGACATCTAATTTTCCTTCCTTACTGCTTGAAATGTTGATACTCACTTGCAGTCTTTCCCCACCCTCCCTGAACAGCACTGCGCAGCACATAGTCAAGTTAACAAATGAAAGTACATTAATTGCTAATCACTTTACGTTGCATAAATATGTGATTAAACACCTGATTAAACATGTGTCACTGTATGTTGAAACATAGCAACGGTCTAGCTCCAATGTATTTAAATGTAAACAAAAAGTTTCTAAATTAAATGCATGGCATGACTGTAAACAGATAGAAAATAAACTGAAGTGCATCTTCCCTACCCCCATCAATTCAGACTCCCCCAGCCCACATCAGTTCTGACTCTAGATTCCACCCCCTCTCCACTCCTCTCTCTGCTCCCCTGCCTCACCTCTGCTTTTACTGGGGTTCTAGTACCTCTTCTCTGAGGCTGGGAGCAGAGGGTTGCAGCTGGGTCCCACCTCCCCCTTCCAGGTGGGGGGCAGGGCAGCTGCAGGAGTTCTTCACCACCCTATCCCCCTCCCGGGCCAGGTGTTACGGGGCCATCCACGCTCACAGGAGGGGAAGGTGGAAGAGGTAGTAGAACTGCCCTGAGCTGCAGGGCTTTTTCTGATTCCTATTCCCCTCTTATGAGAAGGGACAGCTCTTCTCCCCTCTCTTCCAGCAAGACCTGGCTAGGCTCCTGAGGAGTGAGGGAGATAGCATTGCTGAGCTCTGATTGGCTGCTGCTTCTCAGGAGGCATGATGGAACAGCTGAGTGGTGGGCCAAAGGGAAGGTCCTTACCGGTCTGTGGCTACCAATTGAAGAACAATGTAGTAAACAATATATATAGGGTCCTACCAAATTCATGGTTCATTTTGTTCAATATCACTGTCATGGGATTTTAAAAATTGCAAATGTCATGATTTCAGCTATTTAAATCAGAAATTTCACAGTGCTGTAATTCTAGGGGTCCTGAACCAAAAAATGGAATTGTGGAGCATTTTCAAGGTTATTGGGGGGGGGAGGTTGGTAGTGGTACCCCTACTTCTGCACTGCGCTGGCAGTGACACTGCCTTCAGAGCTGGGCAGCTGAAGAGCAGCGGCAGCTGGCTGGGAGCCCAGCTCTGAAGGCTGAGCCGCCACCACCTGCATAGCGCAGAAGTAAGGATGACATGGTATGGTATTTCCACCTTTACTTCTGCGCTGCTGCTGGCAGAGCACTGCCTGCAGAACTGGATGCCTGGCCAATAGCCACCCACTCTCTGGCCGTACAGCTCTGAAGACTGCGCAGAAATAAGGGTGGCAATTCTGTGACCCCCCCCCTCTAAAATAACCTTGTGAGCCCCTGCAACTCCCTTTTGGGTCAGGACCTCCAATTTTAGTAATGCTGGTCTCCCCCATGAAATCTGTAAAGTATAGGGTAAAAGCACACAAAAGACCAGATTTCATGGTCCGTGATGCATTTTTCATGGCCGTGAATTTGGGGTATCCCTCAAAATCTGAGGTCCCAGGCTGCAGCCCCTAAAACCCCTGCATTAATCCAGCCCTGCTCTATTCAGTCTTCTCCAGAATAATCAGGCACAGCTGTCTTAAATGTTCCTCTTATTTTCCATTTTTTCCCAATGTGTTCCTCTCCTCTGAATCTGTACCATATATGAAGTATATTAACCAAATATGAACTCACTACCCAGCTGAGCACTAAGCAGTGCCAAACTGAGTGCAATTGGGCCAGATCATCATGTCTTGAGTTAAACTCCCTTTTCATGACTTCTTGGAGAGAAAAATCTCCATAAGGATTGTCTCTCTGAGATTTGCTCAGATAATCCTGCTGGGGGAGAAGAGGAGGTTCACAAAGCTGCCAACAATACAAGTAGAGCTATCCTGAGGATATCATGTAAAATTAAAAAGCTTAAGGATACGATAGCTTTGTGGGAACTTAGGTTTGGGGAAAACCTATCAGACCCTGGAGCAACTGAAGGAGGGCAGGGCTATCTTCGGGTAGACTTGGTTTCCTTGCATCCCCAGAAGCTCCTGCTTCCTGGTAGCATGGCACTGTACCTAACTTCAAAAGCAGGCCCTTTACAATGCCATGTTGGTACATTATTCCAGAAGTACCGTTTTCAGAGAGCAATATTTCCAGAAATTAACATTCACAATTCTGTGCCTGAAATGACATGGCAATATCTCTGTGGGTAACCAATAACTCAGAGAGAAAAATACCTAGGAGCGGGGTTTGCGTATTCAGAGGTTGGAAAATCATTCACCTTTCCTCCTCTGAGTTTTTCAGGAAACCGATATGAGGACAGATCTTCAGCCAGTGCAAAGTTCTGTTAACTTCAAAGGAGCTACACCAATTAACACCACTTAAGGATCTGATCTATTGTTTCTAGTTCATATTCAGACACAACTCTAAGTATGTTTTGTATAAAGGTGGTGTTTTTTATTGCCATGTAATCTTGACACAATGTCTACAGTCAGAAACACTCTGCTAGTTGAAAACCAAAAGGGTTCTGACATAAAGCTATTTGGGCATCATAATTTTTTACCCTTTCTTTGTACCACGTTGTGCCTAATAGCCACAGACCCACACTAGGAGCAGTGTGAAGCCGTCCTCTGGAAGTACATTGCCTCTGGAAATATATGGGAAGCACACCATCTCTTGGGATTATTCAATATGCATTCCCTTCAAGGACTGTCCATGGGCCTCTCTTCTCCCCCACCTCCCTCTGGTCTTTCACCAGAACTGTCACTAGCAGTGCTTGGACCCAGAATTTCAGAAAGTGCAGGCACGGCAGTTGTTTTTGGTTCTTGCACAAATGAAACATAATGGGGAGAAAGATATTAATTCACCCCGGTACATCCAGGCCAGCCATTATCTGGCCCTTAATGGAGTACTGTATCTTTCTCATATAATTCATTCAACTTCTTTACCAACTCAATCTGCAATTTAATTGGAAAGAGTCACTTTTCAGTGGAGAAATGAAATGGTTTTGGAAAGCTCCCTATTCTTTTATTACATCATTGAAATGCAAAACTCAGATATCATCAGAAAACCATTTGCTATCAGCAAATCACTGGCTAAATGTGAGACAGATAATTATTGCTTAAAAAAATTGAGACGGTGACCCTTTATCTTAAATTGCCTTTAAAAAGAAGAACAGCTATTTTTAATGTAACACAGTAAAACTTCTAAGTGGGTAACATTCCACTTACTCATTCCGAAAAGCACCTTCTTCCTCATGTAAAGCCAGTGAAGTTAGTGGTAGCAAAGATGCCAAAATTGGTCAGTAAGACATAAACCCAGTTACTTTTCATGTACTTCTTGCTTTATTTGTAGTTTTTCTTGCCATATTTGTTAATTGATTATATTGTAGTTGGCTGCTTCCTAGTTGATCATCTCATATTGGATCCTGCAGCAAAGTCATACTGCTGAATTTTTTACAGCACTTTGTCCCTAGCAACAGCCTGATGTAATAAACAGGGGATTATAACTCCATAGCAGGAGCAAACAGGAGAAACTGAGCTGTGAGGGAGCATGGAAATACAAATAGCTGAAATAATGCCAAAGGGATATACAAAAAAGACCGTCTGACTAAACTGCTTTTTAAAATGTCCTCTGGATTCAGAACTGATTCTGTTTGGAAGTCTGTCTGTTTAAAGTGGCAATTAATTGTCAGTAATGGAAGAGAGGAGTTGTATTAATTATTTTTATTCGAGTTGTTAAGAGACTACCAACTTGATGTTCTATTAAAAGTTTATTTTAATAACCTGCTCATAATAACTCTGAATATAAAACTTAAACCAAGAGAATTTCTGACAGTGAAATATTCTCTCTGCAGTGTCCTTCAGCCCTAGTGTGATGCAGCAAAGTTAGTTGTATTGTAATATTTGTTGCATGCACTTTAACAACAAATACGTTCACCATGATCAGAATCATTGCAGTTCAATATCAAATGAACTAAAGTGATGAAATACCTTAGCGCAGTGATTATCAACTTATTAATTATTGTGGGCCGCATATGCAGAGGCTGGGTGGCAGGGCAGTGGCAGCTGGACCCCAATCCTGGACCCCGTGGGGCCAGCCGGCAGCCCCGGTCCCTCAATCCCATGGGGCTAGCTGGCAGCCTTGACCCCGGACTCCCACCACGTGGGACGGGATGGCAGCCCCGACCAGTCCCCAAGCCTGCCACGCTGAGCAGTCTGAACCCCACTGCCGGGAACCTGGACCCTGCCATGTTGGCCAGCCTTTAGCACACAGCTGAACTGGGCCACAACTGTGTGCTAATTGGGCTGCATGTGGCCCATGGGCCACAGGTTGAGAACCACTGGTTTAAGGTGTATTCTTTCTTTGATCCATGAAAATGATTTCTGTCTCCATTAATAGGAGTTATACATGTTCATCAAGAAAAGAATGTATCCTTTGAAGTCCTGCAGACAGGCATGAGTATTAGAGGGCTGAGGGGATGGGCTATTTATTGTGTCTTCCCCAGATAAATTACAGTGACACACTTCATTTCCTTCATGCAAACTCAACAGAAGTGAAAACACAGTGTGGAAGACTGATCAGAACCCCTTAAAGACTTTAATCTTATTTCACACACTGCATGGGAAGTCTTGTTTATTGATGTAAATTTCAAAACACCACTTATCTTTCCACCCATTCTTCCTAGCTGGCTCCTACCCTTGGAGCAGGGGGGGCGGTCTTATTCAATCCTGCTGAGGCTTTCCCCTAGTAGGCTTCTGTTCCCTGTAGGTCTCTCTGCCAGGCCTTCTGCCCAGGAGCTCTGGAAAGTTACTCAGCCTAGGCCTTCTCACTGACTCTTGCCTATCTCTTCTTCCCACTCTTTAATGGAGCACTTACTTCCAGCTCTGCTTTCCCTGGACTCTTGCCTAAATGAACCACAGGTTGTCCATATATCTCCTGGCTGGCCAGGTCCCCACTCACATGGTCCCTATCACATAACTCATATACTCCCATTCCTTCCACCTGGGGAGGTGGGCTATACCTGTCATACCCTAGGCCAGTGGTTCCCAACCAGGGGTCCTGGGCCCCCTGAGGGGCCAACAGCAGGTTTCAGGGGTCCCTTGACCATGACCGGCATTAGACTTGCTAGGGCCCAGGGCAGAACACCAATGCCCAGCCATGTGGGACTACAGCCCAGGGTCCTGAGCCCCACGACCTGCGCTTGAAGCCGAAGGCTGAGCAACATAGCTTTTCAGTGCCCCCTGTTTCATGGAGCCCAAGGCAATTGCCCTGCTTGCTACCCCCTAACGCTAGCCCTGGTACAGCTGGGCTATGGAGTTTTTATAGCATGTTATGTAGGTGGGGAGGTAAGGGGGAGCTTAGAAAGAAAAAGGTTGAGAACCCCTGGGCTGAATCCTGACCTCCTCAAAGGGCCAGCTCACTCTATGACAAGAAGCAAGAACACAACTTCTAGATTAAGCACTGGGGCTTAGTGGATAGGACTCTAGAGACTGTGACTCTGGAGAATTGTGACTTCCTGAATTGGCCACTAACTTAGAGTGACCTTGGGCAAGTCACTTCACCTCTCTCTTGCCCCACCTGTGAAATGGGCATAATAATATTCCTTCTCACAGTGCCGTGTGGTCAAAAAATGAAGAGATCTATTATTAGTTCATTATTTCCCAAACTAGGAAGGCCAGGATGATCAGGCAAAGTATAAACACTGCAGGAAGTGGCATGGGCCAAGGGACGTACTGGCCACCACTTCCCACAGTCCCCATTGGCCTGGAGCGGCAAATGGCAGCCAGTGAGAGCTGCAATCGGTGGATCTGCAGACGCGGCAGGTAAACAAACCGGCCTGACCTGCTAGGGGCTTTTCCTACAAAAGCGGCGTCCCAAGTTTGGAAAACACTGTTTTAGAGGATAAAAAATACGCAATGTAATGGTGTTCACCTTTAAGGTGCCACATAGTTATCACCTGATAATCCCAGCTAAAGTTTAATGCAGAGGGCAGGGTGAAAAGTTATTAATAACCATGTTTATGATAGCAGTGCCTAAGGACCAAACAAGAATGAAACCCCAATGTGCTGTACAAACACAGAGCAATAGCTTGTTAACTCTCTGGGGCAGGAACTAGCTGAAGACAAGAGAGACACAATAGGAGAAGGGGTATAAACACACAAGCAGAGGGGACAATGAGATGGCTGCACACTTAGTTCCACAATTTTGTTGTAGGGGGTAGTTAGGAAGGGATAAGCAAAATGGAAAGAAAAGGAAGCGGGTGAGGGGGACAGGACAGAGGAGAGAAGGGCCAGGTGTGGGATGAAGCTGAGAAGAAGAGACTGTGGGTACGTCTACACTACGGGATTATTCCAATTTTACATAAACAGGTTTTGTAAAACAGATTGTATAAAGTCGAGTGCACGCAGCCACACTAAGCACATCAATTCGGCGGTGTGCATCCATGGTCTAAGGGTAGCATCCATTTCTGGAGTGTTGCACTGTGGGTAGCTATTCCATAGCTATCCCATAGTTCCCGCAGTCTCCCCCGCCCATTGGAATTCTGGGTTGAGATCCCAGTGCCTGATGGGGCAAAAATCATTGTCGTGGGTGGTTCTGGGTAAATGTCGTCAGTCATTCCTTCCTCCGGGAAAGCAACGGCAGACAATCATTTCGTGCCCTTTTTCCCTGGATTGCCCTGGCAGACGCCATAGCATGGCAACCATGGAGCTTGTTTTGCCTTTTGTCTCTGTCACCGTATGTGTACTGGATGCCACTGACAGAGGCTATACTGCAGCACTACACAGCAGCATTCATTTGCCTTTGCATGATAGTACAGAATGACTGATAACTGTCTCTGCTCTCTGTTGTGCCATTGTAAATTGGCAATGAGATGATGGTTATCTGTCATTCTGTACTGTCTGATGCTGTCATGGGTGCTCCTGGCTGAGGTCGGCTGGGGGCGCAAAGGCAAAAATGGGAATGACTCCCTGAGTCAATCTCTCCTTTATGGTATCTAAAAATAGAGTCAGCCCTGCCTAGAATATGGGGCAAGTGTACTAGAGAACTAGTGTATTAGAGAGCACAGCTGCTCCGTGTCAGATCCCGCAGAAATGATGAGCTGCATGCCATTCACGGGGGGTGCCCCTGCAACAAGCCCACCCATTGCTTCCCTCCTCCCCCAACCTTCCTGGGCTACCGTGGCAGTGTCCCCCCCATTTGTGTGATGAAGTAATAAAGAATGCGGGAATAAGAAACACTGACTTGTTAGTGAGATAAAATGAGGGGGAGGCAGCCTCCCGGTGCTATGATAGTCCAGGCAGGACATTAAGCGGTGTGGGGGAGAGGAGCCGAGCATCCCGCTGCTATGATAGTCTAGGCAGTACAGAATCTTTTCTTTACACATGAAAGGGAAGGGGCTGATGGAGCTCAGCCCCTAGTTGCTATTATGAGGACGGTTACCAGCTGTTCTGTACCATCTACTGGGAATGACAGAGAATCATTCCTATTTTTACCCAGGCGCCCCTGGCCGGCCTCAGCTGAGGCCAGCCAGGAGCATTCGCGGCCTCATGACGAGGACGGCTATCAGTCCTACTGCACTGTACCATCTGCCATCGGCGAGGGGAGGAGAGAGGATGCTACTGTTTACTGCTGTAGCACCGTGTATACCAGCAGCATGCAGTATACATAGAGTGACAAATAAAAGAGTCAAGAAAAGATTTTTTCCCGCTTTTCTATCACGGAGGGGAAGGGGGGATAAATTGACGAGATAGACCCTGAACCACCCCGGACAATGTGTTTGACCCTACAGGCATTGGGAGCTCAGCCAAGAATGCAAATGATTTTCGGAGACTGCGGGGACTGTGGCATAGCTGGAGTCCTCGGTACCCCCTCCCTCCCTCCATGAGTGTCCATTTGATTCTTTGGCTTTCCGTTATGCATGTCACGCAGCACTGTGCTGTGGATTCTGTATCATAGCCTGGAGATTTTTTTCAAATGCTTCAGCATTTCGTCTTCTGTAACGGAGCTCTGATAGAACAGATTTGTCTCCTCATACAGCGATCAGATCCAGTATCTCCCGTACGGTCCATGCTGGAGCTCTTTTTGGATTTGGGACTGCATCGCCACCAGTGCTGATCAGAGCTCCACGCTGGGCAAACAGGAAATGAAATTCAAAAGTTCGCGGGGCTTTTCCTGTCTACCTGGCCACTGCATCCTAGTTCAGATTGCTGTCCAGAGCGGTCATAGTGGAGCACTGTGGGATACCGCCCGGAGGCCAATACCGTCGATTTGTGGCCACACTAACCCTAATCCGATATGGTAATACCGATTTTAGCGCTACTTCTCTCGTTGGGGAGGAGTACAGAAACCGATGTAAAGAGCCCTTTATATCGATATAAAGGGCCTTGTTGTGTGGATGGGTACAGCGTTAAATCAGTTTAACGCTGCTAAAATCAGTTTAAATGTGTAGTGTAGACCAGGCCTGTGAGGGACAGGGAAGATTGGAGCAAGCAGCCAACCAGCACATGGCAGAGAAAGTCAGAACTTTCCACAGTGTTGATTGGAATGTCTGAAGGTTCCTGCTTCAGTTGCCTCCCTTCCTCTGGGCTGGAGTCTCTGCCTGGCTCCTTGCTGTAGGCTGAGGGGCAGAGGAGAAGAACTACTTGCATCCTAATGTCCTTCCAGAGGCTACCTCTGCACTATGAGCTAGGGGTGATTCCCCTGCACATACTTGCACAATTCTCACTGTGCTTGCCTGAGTATAAATAGCAACGTGGCCATGGTAGCAGCAGCAGGGGCACAGCTGAGCTGGCTGAGTACAAACCCATCTAAAACCAGTGGGGACTTACGTGGAATGGCACAGCTGTGCTGTCGCTGCCACTGCCGATGACGTGCTACCGTGGCTACACTGTTATTTATACTGGCGCTAGCTCGATGGGAGCTAGTGCAAATGTGTACGTGAGCAGGGGAATTACGACCCTAGCTCTTAACATAGACGTAGCCAGAGTGTGTGGGGGTTCCCCCTGCACAGTTCTGGATCCAGGAGGATAAGTGGCCCCAGCTGGGCCCCATTTTACCCCCTCCCTTCAGTGCTGCTTCTCTTCCTGCTTTGGCTGCTTCTGTTCCTATAGCATTTGTGTTAACATAATGGCTTTGATTTGGAATAGTATGTGTAATAGAAAGAGGTGATATTTTCCAAACAGACCCAGGGAATTCTTAACAGTGCAAGTAGCATCATAAAAAAAAAAGTTTGGTTCTGAGGGTGTTTGAATATTGGGTAATATCACTAAATAAGAAAACAGAGGGCTGGGTAGATCAAGCTTTGTTTTAATTAGAATTGTTGAAAACAAAAGCATTTGTGCCTTGAAATTCTAGCTACTGTGGTTATATACACTTAGAACTTTATTAATGTTAGGTATTCCTGTAATTCTTCAAAAATGGCTGCTGGGGTATGGAAAAACAGCTAGATGATTCTGGGTAATTAATGGAACACTTATTTTGGGTTTAGAGAACTCAACTGCTGAATGGATTTGAATCTATAGGACATAAATTCAAGTAATAGTGTTATAGTATTCTGACACACATTCCAGAGGGTTGTGCAAAGCAAAAAGATACTGCAGGTTGCAATTTTTCCAGCCAATGTGCTTATTTTAGTGGCAGCTCATAAAGTTCCTATAACTCAAATTGTCTGAGCAAATTTAGTTGTTAGGCTTTGTTCATGGAATATCTTTCTTTAATGTTACATTTTTATTTGTGTCATGGCCATATGTATTAAACAGCTCCCAACATTTCACTCCAGAAATAACTGCATTTTAGCCATGAACTGATCCCCATGAAACACTGACATCCTCCTGACACTTGCCCTCAATGCCTATTCAAGAAGTAGGGTTAGGGCCATAGTTTATATCAGTTTTCATCTAAAAGTTCCTTAGGGTCTTTCATGATAACAGTTATTCTTTAGTTATTATATTGGCTCTAATGTAAGTGTCCAAGGACATTATTCTCCCTCACATAAAGGTTATTTTGCACTTGGAATGAAATTCAATTTGACCACATTTCTGTATCACCAAAGACAAGTTATTACCCTATCAGATTCCTTGGAAACAAAAGTAAAAATACAATCTAGGGCGAAGACTCAGAACTCAAAAAACCCAAGCATTTTATATGATACCCTTTGGAACCATGCTGGAAGTAATTCTCTCTTCCAATTTACAGTAGAACCTCAGAGTTACGAACACTAGAGTTACGAACTGACCGGTCAACCACACACTTCACTTGGAACCAAAGTATGCAATCAGGCAGCAGCACAGACAAAAAACAAAAAAATACAATACGGAACTGTGTTAAACGTAAAATACTAAAAAATAAAGGGAAAGTTTAAAACAAATATTTGACAAGGTAAGGAAGCTCTTTCTATGCTTGTTTCATTTAAATTTAGATGGTTAAAAGCAGCATTTTTCTTCTGCATAGTAAAGTTTCAAGCTGTATAAAGTCAATGCTCAGTTGTAAACTTTTGAAAGAAGAACTATAAGGTCTTATTGAGAGTTACAAACATTTCAGAGCTACAAACAACCTCCATTTTTGAGGTGTTGGTAACTCTGAGGTTCTACTGTATCATACAGACACCCAGGACATTGTAGTAGATGTCTCAGCAGTTTTTAAGGGTTAAGAGTTCAACTTTTTTATCTGCTCTCCTGAATAAGGCTATCATCAAGAAGACAAATTGAAGTTCTCTGTAAGTTTGGATTGAATATGTAACTAAAACTATAGGAGCTCACTTTATAATGATTGTTCATCTAGTAGAAATGAAAAGCAATAATAGTGTTCTTTCAATTTATTGTACTACACTCATGACTGGGTGGATTACAGTGTGGTGCTTTAGGAGTATACATAATTAAGCAAACATTCTAGGCCAGGAATGAGCAATCCATTTTCACTGATTGCTCATTTTCTGAGTTAGCTGCTGTACCACTATTCTCAGCAGCCATCAGACAGGTATATATTTTACCTCTATCACCACTGTGTTTGTTTTTCAAAGCTTGCAAGAATTTGGAGTTTGAATTAGGTACATAAATCAGGAATCTAATCATTAGAGCTGATCAGAAAATGGGGATTGAAAAATATGACATGTTCCACAGAATGTTGAATTTTCAGAAAAAATTGAAAATGGAAATATTTCTCCTGAAAACTGAAATATTTTTGCTTCTGAAATGCCACCACAGTACTCCAATTTTCTTCCTAGGCCAGGCTCCCTCGTCAGACTACATTTCCCATGAGGCACCATGTTCTCCTTTCCTGGTGCAGGGGAGGGGAGGCTATGCATCAGAGCAGTCACATGGCTTTGGTGCATCATGGGAACTAGCTCAGGAACCCAGCCCATATAAGACAATGGGAGTATTAGGCATCTGAACTATAACTCCCATGAAAGCAGCAAAGAATCCTGTGGCACCTTATAGACTAACAGATGTTTTGGAGCATGAGCTTTCGTGGGTGATTCTTTGCCACAGGATTCTTTGCTACTTTTACAGATCCAGACTAACACGGCTACCCCTCTGATACAACTCCCATGAGGCAGTGAAAGACAGAGGGTTACTATATATACTGCATAAGTCCCTCCTCCCTCCCATTTTGTGATGGTAGACTGTGCTACCAAGGCCCCTTGTTCCCTGCCAACTCTATTTACTGCACCACCACCACCACCACCACCGAGTGTGGCCAGAATCCAAACTGAAGCCTTCAACAGTACAGCTGTTGCACAGGTAAACGTAAATGACCTGTTTTTTGACCCACCCATTCCTATAACGGTAAAATTTCAGAATCTGGCCTAGTTAGATTCCTGACTCTCGTATAGTCATGTCCTTTTCACCCCAGAACATCATGGTCCCCTGCTTCTGGCAGGACAGGGTGGAGTAGTTCTTGGTGGGTGAGTGGGTTGGTGGGGAGGAGGATAATATTAAAAAAAGCATTGCTGTTAAAATATTCACCAGTAAGCGTGGTCCATGATAGCAGCATGCTGGTATATGGGCTTGGTACTACCTAAAAGAGACGGTTCAGTCATAAGGAATGCTTCCTGCAGTATCTGGGTTTTCCCTGAAGGTCTTCCATTCACATACTGAGGAGACCAGATTTACTTAACCTTTCAGATGCAAAAAGATCAGAGCCAGAAGTGGTTTGGCCTCTAATCTGTTAGACCACCTGATTCACAGGAAACAGGGCCACAAGTTCCCAAGCTCTTTCACAGCAGCAATATGCCCTTAAAAGAAATACAGTATTCAGGAAACGTACATATCTTCCCCAGGCATCCAATCAAGATATACTGATGACCATGACAACTATGTTTTAAAACACCAGCCAAACCACTGGCCAATTTATTTTAACTGTGTTATAGGTATTCCATCAAGAGAAGCAATGACATTACAGTAGGGAGCATCAGTCACAGCACAGAGATTGCAAATAGGCAACACACTAATTAAAAGGGAGAAAAAGCAGCTAGAGGGGAGATAGTGGGCCTGACTCTTCTCACATCATTGTAATTCTATTGACCTTCATGGAATTACCCTTGATTTATTCCCAGTTTAAGCTGTAGGAGAATCAGCCCCAGTGAATGGCCATGAAGATAAACTGAGAGAGAAAAACAGGACGAGGGGTGGGGGGAGAGTTAAAAAAGGAGCTACAGCTCATTCTGTGCAATATGGAATTGAAATAAAAATAAATAAAAGTGAGATTTACTATAACATAGAATATTAAGGACAGCAACAAAAGTCCTGCAAATAGAGCAATTTTTAAAATGCATTGCAGTATTAACTCACTTAAAATATTTACAACTGGACTTTGTTTGCTCAAGCTGGTCTTTAACTGACAGATAAAGCTCTTTTACAGAAAACCTTTATGATTAATATGTAGTATGACAATAGACCACACTTACTTTTCCCATATTGCTTCCTTATTATTCATGTTGATGTACAATATAATTTGAAGGCTAGGCTATCCCCTCTATTCAGAATGGCGTAGGAATAATTAAATCAGTCATTTCATGATGCAGTGGGATAGACTGATGATACTCTAAAAGTCCCTTGGTTAAATTTACTTTGATTTCTGTTGGCCGACTATTAACAAATAATTTATTATTCAATAATATAGGCAGAGACAAATGAAAATCTAACAAGCAATATGAGCAGATTCTCTCCTCTGCTCCAGCCCCTTTGCCCACTCTTGTGGTGCAAAGGAGATCAAAAGCCGGTTGATATTCCCAACTAAGGATAGCCTCAAATGACAGAGTTGATTTGACTGGTTCTTAGCCAGTCACTCTGCAGGCCACATTCTGAGAGGTGGGAGAGGTTGTAGCCAAAGTGCTATCATGCTCCAGCAATAACCAGCAGGCAGAGTTCCCTTTGGCGGCAATAGCCCATTGACATACATTAGAGTGATTCTTAGGCCCGTTCCATGCTGACTCCAACGCTGCTCTAGCATACGTGGGTTCAATATAAAGTAATCAATCTGTTTCTCTTACTATTAAAAAACCCTGATTAAAAATGGCTGATATAGTAATAAATTATACAAATATTAGAGAAGAAGAATGGAAACAAGCTTCACCAAAATAGAAGTCTCAGAGCCTCAAAATTCCTTCCATCCTGCTGGAACAGATTGCCTTTCCGAGGACTTCACCTTGCAGAGTACATGTCATTAGAAAGCTCTGAGGTGATACTCCAGATCAGTTACTCATTGTACGTAATACAAAACTTCCTGCAGTATTAATTTAATTTAAATGAAAGGGAAAGCTTTAAACAGGTGAGGGACAGAAGCTCAGCTGTTATAAACTTGCATAGCTCCAGTGATTCCAATGGAGCTATGCTGATTTACATTAACTAAAGATCTCAGTAGTTATTTGGAAGAACAATATATTGTAATAATCAAATTTTTTTTGAGAAATGGATTACTGAAAACAACAACACCCAGCACAGATTGCATATGCAGCTAAAACACCCAGAATGGTTACAGACCGAGCAGAATATGAAAAAGCAGGTTGATATTATCAAGTAACTATTTATGATGTGCCTTGAGGCATTTTAAGTGCCTCTGCAATGGCTAAATGAACTAACTGGCTTTTCAAGTTTTATGCATACCATTTGGATTTGTTATTTTTAATAGATCTAAATAATTGCTCCAGAAACCCCAGGAATAAGATTCCTCTCACAGATGACCTATGAATAAGTGAAAAGCTTCATTAACTGAGCATCCGGCCTTAATGCAACTTCTCTTTTCAGAGTGATTTGTGAAAAAGTTCCCACTTTTGATTTCCCTTATGATGCATTAGGAAGAACACTAATACCCAGAGGGTGGGATAAAGACAGCTGTTCTGACATTTAAACTGGCAATACATTGAAATGGGACTATACCACCCTGGGGCAAAATGAAATGTGCATGTCCACATGTAGTACAGCCTTTTGTATTGTTATGTACTGTCTCTGAAGTGACTGGTACAGCTTAACTGCTTACCTATTAAATGACCATGATTGCCTGTGGTGTTATATGCACTGTAGGCCTTGTCTATACTGCCACTTTACAGTGCTGAAACTCTCTTGCTCAGGGGTGTGGAAAGATGCAAGTTTCAGCGCTGTAAAGTGGAAGTGTAGACAGTACACCAGCGCTGGGAGTTACTCCCTTCGTGGAAGTGGTTTTTTTACAGCTCAGTCCCAGCGCTGATGCTGTGACTACACAGCCACGTTAACATTGGTAGCGAAGACATACCCTAAGATGCACTGGGACACACAAATGAAAGGAAAGACCAAATGAAACTGAAGACTATTTGCATATGCACAATGTCTTAATTTCCCTTAGTTTTACTGATCAGTCAACAGTCATGATTATGTCTGTTGGTTGCCTATGTGCCCTTTATGATTTTAGAAACAACAAGATAATTTGAATTTGAGAAATAATCTGTCATACTACAATAATAAATAGACACTGAAGTAAACTGTGCTTTCTGGAGAGTATATATTTAAGTACTTATTTACTTTAATTTTTAATAGGTCAATACAAAGAGTGGTTATCACAAGCCCTGGCCACCCTTCCAATATTTAGAACAGTTGTGAAGAGACCTGTACTCTAAGTTCTCCAAGACACCAAAAGTTCAGCTTAACTTGTTACATAAAATTGTTTATAAAAAGTCAGCAAAAGTTGGAGACAAATAGACCAGTGAAGACTGGATCGTTTAAGGCAAAGAACTGTGCAAAAGAGTTGTCAAGGCTCCTAGTAAAGTCACAGGTTGGCATGACAATGAGCTGAAAGAGTCTAGAAATGGGAGGTAATGTTATAGCTGAAATCAGTTAAATGTGTTTTGATTGATTATAATGGGATAAGGCTGCCACCCTTGCTTAGACGTTGTTTGTCGGGGATGGTGGGGAGGTGCATCACAAAATGCGAGTGAGTGTGGAATGCCTGGACGGGAGGAAGCCAGCTCTACTCTCATTGCTGCCACCCCTACCACCTCCTGGGGCACCCAAGATTCACCAGGACATCATCAGGCCTTTGTCATTCTGATCCTGAAAGACAGGCTGACCAGACCAGGCAAAATAGAACGAATCCAAGGACAATGCCACCTTCACCAGCATTGACTAAATCCTGAACACCACCTGGGATCTGAGACTTGGACTCCTGCTGTTACTTCCCTCCGCCCTCCATGTGTCATTTTCCTTCCCCAGCTTATTTCTTTTCTTCTCTTCCTGTTTTTGTTTTCTGTCTAAAGCTGGCCCAGACAACTCCATATTTTGCAACCCTGCTGTGAGCTTGTAACCAGAGGCAGCTAAAAGCAATGCCTTAAACAGCCGAACACAAGTTTGCCAGGTCTTGAAGCACTGATCAGACTGCGTGCTGGGTCTGTTTCTCCAGTAATGAGGTTCCAAGTTAAAATCAGCACTAGAGACAGAAGCTGCATTTTCTCTTTGCCATTCTGTTTTCTCTGATTGTGTGTGTTTGTTTTTGTCTTCAAGGAAATAGGATTATATTCCAGTAACAACAGCAGCTCCAGACTATTTAAATGGACAGCTAATACCATCTTTAATATCATCTAAAAGACTGTCAAACAGGGATTTCTCCTACAAGAAACTATAGAATGAAAGGAAATAAGGGATAGTTAGAATAAAAGCTTTAGTTAATACTTTACATTTCAAATGCTTTATTGTGGTTTTTTCTCCTTTTTCTGTGCTTTTATAAAAGGTTAGAAAGATTTTTTTAATAAGAATAAGCCAACGTTAGCTTGATATGAAACCTCAGATCACATTTAACTGTTTAATGTTGCAACAGTGAACAAGGATTTTATCAAAATCTTACCCTCTTTTAGGCCTAAGATACCCCCTTTTCAAACACAACAGAACACAACCAACAATTACACTGAACATCTAAAATTAACTGACTACCAGTTTTTACTTTTTTTAAGATCCTTGTGAAGGAGCAGAGACACTGCAGCCGGGCACAGGAGAGGTTAAAGAACACCTGTGCATTCAGCTAGCCCCGCCCCATTATACCTGCAGCCAATGCCAGGCCTAGAGTGGGGAGAAAAGAAGGGAGCCTGGATCAGTCAGGGGCTGACTGGTGAAGAGGTAGGTGCTCTCTATATGCCTGCCAGCACAGATCTGCAATCTGCCGGCCAATGCAGCCACTGGAGGCAAGTGAATCTTCTCTGGACAAGGGGAACCTACAGAGAAGCCTCAACGGTGGGGCAACTGGACAAGTGGGGCAATTTACCAAACTAAAAGGGCATGTATAGGGAGTAGGCCAGGAAAATAGGCTCTGAACTCTCCCCATGGCTGGGAGAAAGATCCATCTCCCCTGTTTAGGGGATGAGCAACACAGGGCCCTGGGTTGGGACCTGAGCGAGAAGGAGGGATCAGATCCCCCAAAAGCTACCCTAACCAATGATCTAGACTAGGAGTAGGCAACATATGGCACATATGCCGAAGGTAGCACGCAAGCTGATTTTCAGTGGCGCTCACACTGCCCGGGTCCTGACCACTGGTCTGGGGGGCTCTGCATTTTAATTTAATTTTAAATGAAGCTTCATAATCATTTTAAAAACCTTATTTACTTTACACAGAACACTAGTTTAGTTATATATTATAGACTTACAGAAAGAGACCTTCTAAAAACGTTAAAATGTATTACTGGCACACGAAACCTTAAATCAGAGTGAATAAATGAAGACTCGGCACACCACTTCTGAAAGGTTGCTGACCCCTGATCTAGCCGCTAGGTTGCCTGGACACTGAAGGCCCTATCACAATCATTAACAGCAGATTTTATAAACCATTTTCTTCACCCCACATTTAATATCCAGGAGTATCTAGACATATTCATAAGTCTTTGGTTTATTATTTTCCCTGGAGATGTCTAGTGTGTGGAGGAGGCAGTTTTTGTGAAAATATACTACACAGTGAAAGAATAGCTACTATATGCTTAAAAGAAGTGTGGGAATTACTGCTGTTACATTAGGGCCAATCTAAACTGGCCCAGAAATCAATAATTCTGTCCTTTTTTGTAGATATACTATAGTTAGTCATGGAAAGCATTTTGTTTCTGGTGAAGTGCATGGTTCTTAGAAAGCTGCTCAATGTCTCAGAAAAAGTACAGGTAAAGTACATGTTGCAGTCTTCTACCTTGTCATCAGAGAGTGTGTACAAGGTGCAGTCACTGGCTGATGTGCTCTTCTGTCTGTCACCCCCTGCCAGCAACTACTCTGTGGTCATAGAGGTGTGTTCCTTCTTGTGATTCAGCCCTCCAGCCAGGATGCTTACATTCTACTCTGATCCAGGGCTAACAAAAAGTCCAAATGAAAACAAAGTCTTAGTGACCATGTACCGGGCCTTCTGAGCATTATTGTCCTTTCTCCTTTACTACTGAGGCTTGCGCTGCTCCTCCTGCTGTGGGGTGGTCAGGGAACCCATGTCTACCCTTCCCTCTTGATTCCAGTCCAGGGCCCTTGTGATAAACCATTAGGGTCTGTTTCTTATGATCCTTTGTAGGTGCCCTGGGGTACTTCCTACCTTTGCCTTTTGCCAGTTGTTGTTGGGAAGCTTCATTCTCCAGTCCTCTCTTCTGGGAGCTTAGTCTCTCTCTACAACTTTCTCCCAGTTTCTTGCTAAGGTTGCCCTCCCAGATCAGGGCCAATCCCAGGCTAAAAGCTCCCTACTGCAGCTTTCAGGCCTTTCCATTGGTTCTGCTATCACTCCTTTATATAAGCCACCCAGTGTCTGATTCTCCCCAGCTGGATCTCATCCTTAATTACCTGTTTCCTCAACCCAGGTGCCATGGAATGGGCTAATTGAACTCTCCTTCACCCTGTCACTGTCTGTGGGGGTTCATATTCCCTATCACACAGTGGACAGCTTTCCTGAGGTCTCTCTGCACCCAGAGGTGTGGGGTACATTTACATGGCAAATGAAGGCGTGATTGCAGCATGGGTAGGCATTATCATGCTGGCTTTAAGCTAGAACCAAGCAAATAATTTTTTTCTGTTTGATGGCCAAACTGGGGAGGGAAAAAACCAAAATACAAATCAGCTAGTTTTGAACTCAGCCTAAATGTTTTCGGGGGATTTTTTCTCACTGAAATACAGAATTAAAAAAATTGTTTGGGTTGAATTAAACATTTTGAAATGAATGTTTCATGTCAACATTTTTTTTAAATGTCAACACTAACAAATTGTGGTCTCTTTCATACCCAAGATCTGGTTACATTTTTTAACTCAGAACCTCTACATCACTAATATGAGCATAGGGAGTTGTTTCAGTTTAACAAGTTCAGCAAGATCTGTTGATGCAACTGTGAGAGTCCAATCCTACAAGCCTTCCACATTCACTAACAAGGTATTAAGTTCACCCCTCAACAGAGGTCCAGCACAACTAGTGTATAGGCCTCAAGATCTACATAGATCTAACTGAAATATAGGCTTCCTCTTGCTTTCCTTCCTCTTCCTCGAGTTTTTCAGATGCTCTCACATGAAGGCAAAATGTAGCTGCCTGCAAGAAAGCATTCGTGTCCAAATTTCCAGGAGGGCTTCAAGAAGACACATCAGACTTTAAAGTCATGCTGAGACTCGATGGCCAATCTGTCTAGATGGCAGAAATCTCATTAGTTTACAGAAAATAATTCTACTTTGTGGGGGCTGAAGGTGGGGAGAGAAATGAAGCCTACATTGCTTGCAGTTAAATCTCAATTTTCTGAGCGCAGATCTCGGTGTGTTACTCCCACTGTTTTTGTGTAAGTAGTCACCCATTCAGAACTATGGAGGAAGTATTCATTGACAGGCTCAAACACATACTCTTTTTATTATAAGAGATTCAACCTTTCTCTATGGTTCCAGGAGCAGAAAATTTTAAACTGGAGGTGTACTTTTTTTTCTGTTCCAACAAAATCATTTTTTTGTTCTTAGATTTGGAAGAAATAAGCAGAATAATTGTTTACATTAAATGAATATTTTCATTTATTCATAGAAACAGTTTGAATTAAAAAAGAAATGTTATTGCCAATCTGTTTGGCCTCTTTGAGTTGGTTAATTCTTTAGAGTCCAAGCACTAGTATCAATAATTTATTTAGCTGTTTAGATAGGATGTTAGCTTGTAAAATGATATGTTCAGAAATAAGCACCAGAGAGCTGAGATTATGCAGCTGGCTTTTTGGCAGACAAAAAAGGCTGATTTTTACAAGGAGGCAATAATAGCTTAACAATACAATCTTCAGTGAATTAAGGGATCTCATAACAAGTCCTTTTTGTGAGATGATCCTAATAAATTAGAACATTCTTCACATGGCCAAAGCAGATGGGATGGTGTAGAGTTTGCAAACAACAACTGCTACTGAATCCCCAAGACACATCTAATACAGTTAACATCAAATAAAGCAAGTACTGAACCAACTGTGTTCCTTGGGGAATAATGCTTTCTTGCTGTAACTCTCTGTTTCACACATCCCACAGGTACATATAACCAAATCATTTGTGGGGCTGAGATATGCACCTCTGAATTAGAAGCTGTAGTTAAAACGCACTTGGGACCATCAGGAATTTTCAAGTTGTGCAATATGGGTCTGATCTTCTCCACTGAAGTCAACGGGAGTTTTGCCATTGACTTCCGTGAGAGTTGGATTGGGCTGTAGCTGCCTGTGTAACCCACTGATCTTCTTTTTGTTTTTTTCCCCTTCCTCTTATTTTGTTGTCTCAGTTATGTGGTGCATCTTGTCTCATTTTACTCCTCTGCCTGCAACTTGATCAGTGCGGATGGACCCCTGCATCTAAACAGATCTCCATTGATTTCAATGGGACTCCATGTGGGCAGAAAGATTCACCATGCATATCAGATTGTATAATCAGCTGCTTAGATTGTGAACTGTTTGGGGGCAGGAACTGTCACTATGTCCCAGCTCTTCAAAAGTTTTCAGTTGAAGTTAGGAGCCTAAATATTTTGAGCATCTGGAGGAGCCTATGCATCTGTGCAGAGCCCAACACTATGTAACCTTGATTGGGGCCTGATCACACGGCTGTAATTGAAATAATAAAAGCCACAGATTTGACTGTTCTTGGTAAAATGTTTAAAAAGCTGTTGTAGAATCCACTCTTCTAATTAGCGTTGTAAGAACTTGTTTTGCTTCATTACAAAACTTCTGAAAATTATGTGTTTTAGATTTAGAACTGAACCCCACACCTTTGAGGTTCTGGTTCCCTTTGGTGTTAGCAAAATGTGAATTCTGACACATAGCCTGGGGTTATGTTTTTGTTTCTGTTTTTTAAAATTTCCCACTGGTAATAGAAGCAGCTAGAACAAGAATTACTTTCAAACATGAATTTTTATTGCACACATTCCATATAGTTAGTAATGTGTGTTTAATTACATTCCCTGGAGAAAAACCAGTTATTCACATTGAAGGGAATGAAACTTAAAAATATTTCACCTATTCCAAAACTTAAAAAAAAAAATTCTAGATATTTTGCAAAACACTAATCACTACTTTGGATGTTCCATCCTGAAAATTATCTTGTTAAAACAAGCTTCCTTTTAATTTCATATCAGAAAAAAGAAATTGATTGAGAAATAATCAAGAACATAAAACTGTAGAATACTGAACCATTTTGATATACTAAGACTGCAAGACACTGTTAGTTCATAACACTAACTTAGCTTCACCGTAAACACCCTTTATATGACCAGTGATTCATTTCACGCAGAAGAAATTATAGACTCATAGTAATGGCTGGTAAAGTAAAGATTGAGTAATGGGGGAAAGATTTCTCCCATTTCCATACTGTTTGTTTTACATGACAAACTAAAAAAATCATTGTGGAAAAACCATTATTTTATCACTACCCTACCATCAAGACACATTGATTCTCACATTATGGTTTAAATTGAGTCCTGAATTCTCTCCTTTGTTGTGTGTGACATATATTGAGCATGGATATGTTCAATATGGCTAGGGTGACCAGATGTCTCATTTTTAAAGGGACAGTGCCTGCAGGTGTCCTGACTTTTTCTTAAAACCAGGCAAATTGTCCTGTATTTTCTCTCTCCTCCCCATCAGAACTGGTGGGTCCTGCTGCTGGCTGGATCCCTGCTTGCCAGCCACTTGCCATCCAGTGGCTCACAATGGGGGTAGGTGTGCAAGGCTGGTGGCGGGGCGAAGATGCAGTGTATAGGGCTACCCACTCCCCCTGCTGGTCCTTCAGCAGCCCCCACTGCGTGCTGGCTCTCGCTGGGCTATGAACTGTAATGGTTGGTGAGTGTGGGCAGGCGCCAGGTGGTGGCCAGTTACATGTCACCTCTGCTGCCCATCCATCGGCCCCTTATGAGCTTCCTCTCTTGCTGTCCTCTTCCTGCTTTGCTCTTTCACCTGCCCAGCCCTGCTGCTCCTCTGTATCCTCCTTGGTGGGCTGCGTCCCATTCCCAGTGCTGTACAGAGAACCACCCCCTGGATGGAGCGCTCATCTCACCAACAGCTTGGCTGGAAGGCTCCTACTTTCCTTCCCCCACTGCCTCTGGTTGCACCAGCACCCTGGGAAAGCCCAAGACCCTCCAGTCTAGGGTGCTGGCCAGGAGGAGCTGAGCCCTGCACAATGCTGGCATGTAGAAGGGACAGGGAAGCCTCTCTGTCCCTCAGCTAAGCTCTGGAGAGGTGGGGGGAAAGTGATTTCCAGCCTGTCCATGCTCCAAACCTGCAGGCTCCACAGCAGGCTCTGGGGCAGGGGCTTAGCACCCTCTTTGCCCTCTCCCACCTGAGTCTGGCCCCTCTTTACCAAGCTGCTGCTGCTGCACCCTCTGTAACTCTCACTCTGCCTCCTCAACTCCTCCCCCCTCCCTCCTGTTTCCTGTCCTTTCAGAATCCCAACAGCCAGTGCTCCCAGTTCTAATAATTACAAGCAACATCTAAACACCACAGGGGCCCAGCCAGTCATGGAGGGCAGAGAGTGCCAGGCAGGGAGGGTCAGGTCGGTCGGTCGGTCACTCCCACTGTGTGAAAGAGGTGTAAAGGAGTGTGTGTCTTACCCCTCCCTATATGAACACTAAAGCCTTAAAGATAAGAAGGTAAATAAAAAGAATCCAACTACGCAATATTTTTTTTTAACGGGCTCAGTCAACTACTTGTTAGTTTGAACTAAGGCTGACGATTAAGTGCAGTTAACTCACACGATTAACTCAAAAAAATTAATCGTGATTAATCTCACTGTTAAACAAGAGAATATCAATTGAAATTTATTAAACATTTTGGCTATTTTACTACATTTTATATATATATTGTATTCTGTATTGTAATTGAAATCAGAGTGTATATTATTCTTGATTACAAATATTTGCACTGTGAAAAATAAACAAAATAAATAGTATTTTTCAATTCTCCTCATAAAAATACTGTAGTGCAATCTGCTTTGTGCAAGTGAAACTTACAGATGTAAACTTATCTTTGTTACATAACTGCATTCAAAAACAAAACAATGTAAAACTTCAGAGCTTACAGGTCCACTCAGTGCTACTTCATGTTCAGCCAATTGCTAAGACAAACAAGTGTGTTTACATTTACAGGAGATAATGCTACCCTCTTCTTATTTACAACGTCACCAAAAAATGAGAACAGGCATCTGCATGGCACTTTTGTAGCTGGCATTGCAAGGTTATTTACGTGTCAGATATGCTAAACATTCATATGCCCCTCATGCTTTGGCTGCCATTCCAGAGGACATGCTTCCATGCTGATGACACTTGTTAAAAGAATTATGCGTTAATTAAATTTGTGACTGAACTCCTTGAGGGAGAATTGTATGTCTCCTTCTCTATTTTACATGCATTCTGCCATATATTTCATGTTATAGCAGTCTTGGATGATGACCCAGCACATGTTCATTTTAAGAACACTTTCACTGCAGATCTGACAAAATGCAAAGAAGGTACCAATGTGAGATTTCTAAGGATAGCTACAGCACTCAACCCAAGGTTTAAGAATCTGAAGTGCCTTCCAAAAACTAAGAGGGATGAAGTGTGGCGTATGCTTTCAAAAGTCTTAAAAGAGAAACGCTCCGATGCGGAAACTACAGATTCTGAACCACCAAAAAAGAAAATCAACCTTCTGCTGCTGGCATCTGACTCAAGTAATGAAAATGAACATGCATTGGTCTGCACTGCTTTGGATTGTTATCGATCAGAACTTGTCATCAGCATGGATGCATGTCTGTTGGAATGGTGGTTGAAGCATGAAGGGACATATGAATCTTTAGTGCATCTAGCACGTAAATATCTTGCAACACTGGCTACAACAGTGCCATGAGAACACCTGTTCTCAATTTCAGGTGACATTATAAATAAGAAGCAGGCAGCATTATCGCCTGAAAATGTAAACAAACTTGTTTGTCTAAGTGATTGGCTGAACAAGAGGAAAGACTGAGTGGACTTGCAGGCTGTAAAGTTTCATTTTTTTATTTTTGAATGCAGTTATTTCTGTACATAATTATCATGAAAGTTGAGCTTACAAAAGTAGAAAGAAATTGTACTACAGTACTTGTATTAGGTAAATTGAAAAATACTATATATTTTTGGGTTTTCTTACCGTGCAAATACTTGTAATCAAAAATAAATATAAAGTGAGCACTGTACACTTTGTATTCTGAGTTGTAATTGAAATCAATATATTTGAAAATGTAGAAAACATCCAAAATATTGAAATAAATGGTATTCTATTATTGTTTAACAGTGCAATTAATCATGATTAATTTTTTAATCACTTGATAGCCCTAATTTGAATGTTTGTATAATTGATTGCTGTTAAACTCACTTGAATACTAGTAATTTACCAGGTGTCCCATATTCAGCACAGGGAAATACGGTCACCCTAAGTATGGCCAAAATTTTGAAACTTGGATTCCTGAAGTTTGGGTTCCCCAAATTCATATTTAGGCACACTTAGCATTATGTCTACACTGCACACTCCTTACAGCGGATGTAGAGAGTGTAGAGTAAATACTCTGCACAACCCCCACCCCGGCATGGATATAAATAGCATTGTACACACTGAGGAACTGGTTAGGTGAGTAAAGATGCCTGTATGTACCCTACATGGTTCCCTACATGCCCAAGTAGCGTCACCACTTTCTACATTACTATTTTTAGCAGTGTGATGTCTCGTTACCTCCCTGCTACTGGAGTCTTTCCCCACTGCAGGGAAAGGCCCCAACAGCAGGGAAAGGTAGCAGGGAAAGATTCTGGCACCTCCCCCCTGCTGAGCCTCTCCATGTTACAGGGGAAGACTCGAGCAGTGGGGAAGGCTCTGGCAGGGGGAAGTAACAGGGAAAGGCTGTGGCAACTCCCTGCTGGAGCCTTTCCTTCCCTCAGCCAGAGCCTGTCCCCACCACACTGAAATACTCCAGCAGCAGGGAATACCAGAGCCTTTCCCCCTGCTTTCCCCTGTCAGCAGGGGCAGCTCCAGGCCCCAGCATGCCAAGCGCATGCTTGGGGCGGCATGCCACAGGGGGCGCTCTGCCGATCGCTGGGAGGGCGGCAGGCAGCTCCGGTGGACCTCCCGCAGGCGTGCCTGCGGAGAGTTCGCTGGTCCTGCGGCTCTGACGAACCTCCTGCAGGTGTCCCTGCGGAGGGTCCGCTGGTCCTGCGGCTCTGGTGGACCTCTCGCAGGCACGTCTGTGGGAGATCCACCGGAGCAGCGGGACTGGCAACCGGCAGAGCGCCCCCCCACGGCGTGCCACTGTGCTTGGGGCGGCGACGAAATGGCTAGAGCCGCCCCTGCTTGTCAGAGCCTTTCATTGACACATATAGCTACACATCACAGTGTGGATACAGCCTGCTTTTCACTGCAGCAGTTATATGTACACTACACTGCCACCAGTGGTGTGCAGCATAGGCATAGCTTAAGTGCCTGATCCTGCTCCACTGAAATCAATGGGTGCCTTATCATAGACTTCACAGGCACAGGATCAAACCCATAGTTGCTTAATTTTCAGAGGTACTGAGTGTATATATATATATATATATATATATATATATATATATATAGTGACAGTGATTGAAGGTGCTTATTAGATAGCAGTACAGCATCTGTGTTCTGTATCCCCAATAAACCAGATTTCACCAATGTTCACAGAAAGCAAACACCGAGCAGGCGAGAACATAGCCAGACAAAATTTGTTTTAAAAGTTGAATGAATAGTTAAGGAAGATTTTTGCATTATGCATTCAGTTTTAGTTTAAAAAATGAAATGTAAATTTGCCTTCGGTGCTATTGTGACTAGTGTAAAACAGGTAAATAAACTGCATTTGACGTATATGGAAAGATGGACTGATGTCAGAAATGTAATGTATGCACTCAGGCCCCCGAACAGCAATTCCAGGCCCCAGGGCAGAACAGTCACTGGGCCCCCACGCATCCACAAGCCGTGAGTTGCGCAGACGCAGTCTGCCTGATACTTGAGCGGTGCTATGCCTGCACTGCCTGGTGCCCAGCAAGCTGCTGGCTGTTCTGCTAGGCGCGCTCTTCTGGCACAGCCAGGGCTTGCCTGCCTGATAGGGTTGCTAACAGTCTAATGGCACAAACCCATAGACCCTTGCCCTGCCCCTTTCCTGAGGCCATGCCCCTGTCCCACTCCTTCTCTGAGGCCTCGCCCCCTGCTCACTCCATCCCCCCTCCCTCTGTTGCTCACTCTCCCCATCCTCACTCACTTTCACCAGGCTGGAGCAGGGGGTTGGGCTGCAGGAGGGGGTGCGAGGTTCAGGCTCTGAGAAAGAGTTTGAGTGCAGGAGGAGGTGAGGGCTCTAGGAGGGAGTTTGGGTGTGGGCTCTAGGCTGGGGCAGGGGCTTGGGGTGCAGGAGGGAGTCAGAGGATCAGTGCTTACCTCAGGTCGCCCCCAAAGCAACCAGCACATGCTTCTGACAGCAGCTCCTATGCAGGAGGCTCTGGGGGTTTCTGTGGCCATGTGCTGCTGTCCACAAGCACTACCTCTGCAGCTCCTATTGACCACAGTTCCCGGCCAATGAGAGCTGCAGAGTCAGCGCTCAGGACAGGGGCAGTGCGAATAGACCCCCTCCCCAGGACCGCAGGGACGCGCTGGCTGCTTCTGGGAGCAGCATTGAGCGAGGGCGGGCAGGAAGCCTACCTTAGCCATGCTGGGCTGCCAGCAGTAGCTGAGGACCCTGGGTCCTTTTAAATCGACTGGGCCCCTGGGCAATTGCCGCCTTTGCCCCCTGCTGTCAGTGGGCCTGTATGCACTAGGTTTATGCTGCAAGCTATATAAATATAAATTTCTGGCTTATGTAGACCTGAGCATATTTATTTATTTTAAACTGTATTATAGTTTTGGAAGAATTTCTGTAATCACATAATTAGGTAATCACAACCTATAGCAATTAAAAATTACTGTGTTCTGAGATATAACCAGTCCAGAATTACCTTGGATATCTGAAAAGAAATACTCAACAATTAGGTTTTAAAATATCCCAGCCCCCAAAAAGTATTAAATTCCTGGCACTCAAAAATGTATTAGTAGTGAAGGAGTTACATTACTATTGAATGTGTGTGTATAGGAGAACTGGTTGTGCACACGTTTAGCTGTGCCTCATCTTGCTTCAGCACCAGTTTTACAGAGTTGCCATTTGGCTCCTGTCGCTTTTCACATTAACTAGAAATCTGGCCTTTATTCATTATGCAAATTCATGTTAACTGATTTCTTATTGCTTAGGAATAATTTATGCTTTGGGATGCTTATGTGATAACTTTAAAAAAAATCTTTGTGAACTGAAACAGGCCCATACCTTCACTGTAAAAATGATTACAAAATGCATCATAGTCTAAAGTTAAAATTATATAAAAACAAAGAGAGGCTCCTCTGAAATCCCATTTAGTATTCCTGTTTTCTGTTTGGTTGTTGATATTGCTTACTTATAATTTCATAGCACCACAATGTCAAACTCCTGAGCTGTGAATGTTTGCTTGGACAATGGCTAGTTAAACATGTGTGTAAACATGTATTTACTTGCTAGATCATTTTAAATTGAAGAATGAGGGATAATTTTCATGGTGAATGGGATATGAGGCCATAAATGGCTCAGATATGTGATTAAAGGCCTAAGTAAAGCTGAAGCATTTGATAATAATAGAAGTGTTTATTGAAAGTGCCTAATGGAATGGACATTGCTCCTATTATATGACAAAAAAGATAAATTACAACATAAAAAACCCCTAAGACACTGCTTTTATTGCAATTGCTACATCGGTAGACATCACACTAAGGACAATGATCGGGCAGAATTCTTGTTAAAGGAAGGGATTAAGGGTCAACATTTATGGAGGAGTAAAGAAGGCAGAAGAGGGATATGAAAGTAGAAGCGGCTGGCAAGAGGGAGGGAATGGAGAGGCAAATGGTAAGTAGTGGGAGGTAGTAAAGAGGCATGGGGAAAAGGAGAGTATTGCCTAATCTTGCCCTTGTGAAGTCAGTGGGAGCTTTACCTTTGAGTAAAATGCACAGATGATCAAGCTGTGGGACAACAAAAGCAAGAATCATAATGAAACTGGAGGAAAACATAATGGTTGATTTTTTTAAAAAAAGGTGAATTGATTGAAATGGCACTAAACACAGATTAGCTGATGTCAATGGTCTCTGCCGGAGGGCGGGGTAGCAGAGTCCCCATAACCCATTCTGCAGCCCACAAGGAGTACTTATCATAAAGAGGTGGTATAGGGCCTACCCTCAATGCTCAGGAGTCCTGGCTGCTGGTGGCTGTTCTGGGGTTCTTTGGGAGGTCAGAGGAAGAGGGGTTATTTTTAAATCTGCCCCAGAATAGTGCCGGTGGATGTGACAGATTGCTGGCACTCAGTCTCGCTGGAACTGCTTCCCTGCTGGGTTGCACGTTGATCTCTACTCACTTCTCTTCTACTTGGCATGTAAAATGTTGTTACATTTTATATCAGCAATAGCTGCACTTCAGAAATAGGTATTGTGACTGCTGTATATGTAATCTACACTAGCGATTGATAACAACAGAAAGAAGCCCAAAGCAAACTACCTCAGATGTGAATAACTCCGAAGTTTGGGGATATTAAAATCCAATTTTGATTAAGGGGCACCTTACCCCTATAATTAATTGATTATAAAGCCAGAAAGGACCACTATGCTTCCCACCACGTCTGATATCCTGCATAACACATGCCATAGAACTTACCTGAATTAACAAGAGCATCTTCTCTCGACAAATATCTAATCTTGATTTAAAGATTTCCAGTGATGGAAAATCAATCACAACCCTTGGTAAATTGATCCAGTGGTTAAATACCCTCATTTAAATTATTCCTTATTTCCAGTCTGAAATTGTCTAACTTCAACTTCCAGGCATTGGTTTTTGTTGTGTCTTTGTCTGCTAGACTGAAGATCCCTTATTCTCCAATTTCTGTTCCCCATATAGGTACTTGTAGACCATGATTAAGTCATCTCTTAACCTTCTCTTTGATGAGCTTAATAGACTGAGTTGCTTGAGTATATCACTACAGGTCATGTTTTCCAAACTTTTAATTAGTCTCATGCTTCTGAACCCTCTCCAATTTATCAGTATCCTTCTTGATCTGTGTACATCAGAACTAAGCATAGTATTCCAGTAGTGGTTGCACCAGTGCCAAATACAGAGATAATACAGCCTCTCTGGTACTTGTTATTCTTCTGTTTATATAGCCAAGAATTGCATTAGCCCTTTTGGTCACAGCATTGCACTGGGAGCTCATGTTCAGCTGATTATCCACTCTGACTCTCAAGTCTTTTTCAGAGTCCCTGTTTCCCAGGATAGTGTCCCCCATCCTGTAACTATGTCTTACAATAATGAGTAACATCAAACCGTTGACTCCAACCCTATTTTCTGCCCCCATACTCATGGAAACTTCAAATCTACAACTGAATTTTGTTGTTTATGCCCATTTCTAGTCAGGAATGTTTCTAGAGAACTTTGAGATCCATAAGGATGGAAGGTGACAAATCCATTAACCTGTTTGGAGACATACAAGAACAATGTAGATTGAATTGGGGATAAATGTTGGATAAATTATGGTGAAAGAGGAGATTTTATGAATATATGAAAGATATGTCCAGTCATTAGAGAATATTGAGATGCTATTTGTAACCAAATATTACAAATTGTTGGATATGTATTACCAAGTGAACCTTTGGTAATGCTGCTGGGGTTTTCTAACAGAAATAGTCTCTTCAAAGAAGTGAAAGAATTAATCTCTCAGTGGCTAGACTATGATAGTCATTCATTGGAAGAAGAAAAATGATCCAAAATGAGAAGAATGGTTCCAAAAAAATGGAAAAATTAACACATTAACTACATACCCAGCAAAATAGACAGAGGACAAATAAATACTTTGATGTTTGATTACCATTTAATACTCAAAGTACATTCACCTGCAAAGATCCCCAGCACACCTCGTTTTTTTAATATTAATGTTTGATAGACATTCCTGGTTTGCTAATTATGAGTAGAGTCAGTAGTTTCACTCAGATATTATCAGAAACAACATCGGGGTGTAAAGAAGCTCACTCTGTAATATAGTAACACCTGTTAAATAGAGAGATTTGAGGATTATATTTCTGCATAATGTTTCTCTAACCAATACACACACACATATAAAGACACCAGTAAGGGTATGGAGAGCAAATCCAAGATGAGGCTGAACAACTCAAATGAGGCTTTCTACCAGTATTTTCCTTTACATAATATTCTTCTCCAGTATTTCACTTCCACTGTATCTCTAGTGCTTTTATTAATTCCCATTTGAAGTGTGTTCTCTGTTTCATAAGGAAGTAGAGATGTGGAACTGGGGGCTAAGACGACTCCAATGGCTTTACCAGCATCTATCCCTTTCTTTGGTTTAGTAGCTGAATTGCCCTGAGGTACTCAGAGGGTGGATGAAAGCCATAATCAATTCCTTGATGTTTCTCAGTATCTGAGAAGAATGTCTACACATACAGTAATGCTGGTCACTTTAGAACTGAACCTATAATAGTTTATCAATTAGACTGATCTTTGCAAAAAACCTTCAAGAGATTAAATAGCAATTCATAAGACTGGGTTGTATGTTACCCATTTTTTCCTACTCTATGTCAATGTGGGAACAGAAATTTCAGACTGTGACTATAGATTAATAACAAGGATACCATAGTTAGACAAGTTTTCTCATGGACTTTTTTTAATTTATTCTGTTTTTTCCATATCTTCCTCTTTGCTGTGTTCTTTCTGATCTTATGGATCCTTCATTCCTTTATAAGTTCCTCCTATAAGCAAGCCGAAGAGTCCATTATATTTAAGCATGCTTAAACATTTTTATCTCATAACAAAAAGATATGGAAAGCAAGTGATGAAATCAATATTTCACTCATTAGGTTCTCATTGCAACTAACCATGTTAGTTCATATGTGTAAGCATAACATTGACATAAATAATCTGTCATTATCTTTACAGAATTTCTCTTTTTTCTCTGCAAAAGTGAAAGCTTTGACTTCAAATCAGATTCTAGAGTACTATAAAAATTCTATCCATCCATCCCGTAGTCATCATCATGGTATCTAAGGGTACGTCTACACTACGGGATTATTCCAATTTTACATAAACCGGTTTTATAAAACAGATTGTACAAAGCACACTAAGCACATTAGTTCGACGGTGTGCGTCCATGGTCAGAGGATAGGGTCGATTTCTGGAGCGTTGCACTGTGGGTAGCTATCCCGTAGCTATCCCATAGTTCCCGCAGTCTCCCCCACCCCTTGGAATTCTGGGTTGAGATCCCAGTGCCTGATGGGGCAAAAATCATTGTCGCGGGTGGTTCTGGGTACAGCCTCACCCCTCCCTTCGTGAAAGCAGCAGACAACCATTTCACACCTTTTTTCCTGGGTGAACTGTACAAATGCCATAGCACAGCAAGCATGGACCCTGCTCAGATCAATACTGCAATAGTGGACGTTATAAACACCTCACGCATTCTATGCTGAACCGGGACCTGCAAAGCCAGGCGAGGAGGTGGCGGCAGCGGCTACGGCAGCGCTGCGATGAGAGTGATGAGGACATGGACACAGAATTATCTCAAACCGTGGGCCCCTGCGCTTTGGGGCCCACGGTTTGAGAAATTCTGTAAAGATAAATTACAGAAAGATTATTTATGTCAATGTTATGCTTACACATGGGGCAGGTTCTAGCCATTGAACACTGATTTTGGGCCCGGGAAACAAGCACAGACTGATGGGACCACATAGTTTTGCGGGTGTGGGACGATTCCCAGTGGCTGCAAAACTTTCGCGTGCGTAAGGGCACTTTCATGGAACTTTGTGACTTGTTTTCCCCTGCCCTGAAATGCCAGAATACCAAGATGAGAGCAGCCCTCACAGTGGAGAAGTGAGTGGTAATAGCCCTCTGGAAGCTTGCAACGCCAGACAGCTACTGGTCAGTCAGGAATCAATTTGGAGTGGGAAAATCTACTGTGGGGGCTGCTGTGATGCAAGTAGCCAAAGCAATCATTAAGCTGCTGCTATGAAAGGTTGTGACTCTGGGAAACATGCAGGTCATAGTGGATGGCTTTGCTGCAATGGGATTTCCTAACTGTTGGGGGGGCGATAGATGGAACCCATATCCCTATCTTGGCATCGGAGCACCAGGGCACCAGTACATAAACCACAACGGGTACTTTTCAATGGTGCTGCAAGCACTGGTGGATCACAAGGGACTTTTCACCAACACCCATGTGGGATGGCCAGGAAGGGTTCATGACGCTCACGTCTTCAGAAGCACTGCTCTGTTTAAACTGCTGCAGCAAGGGAATTACTTCCCAGACCAGAAAAAAACAGTTGGGGATGTTGAAACGCCTGTCGTTATCCTGGGTGACCCAGCCTACCCCTTGATGCCATGGCTCATGAAGCCATACACAGGCAGCCTGGACAGTGGTCAGGAGCTGTTCAACTACAGGCTGAGCAAGTCCAGGATGGTGGTAGAATGTGCATTTGGCCGTTTAAAGGCACGCTGGTGCACATTACTGACTCGCTCAGACCTCAGCCAAACCAACATCCCCTTTGTTATTGCTGCTTGCTGTGTGCTCCATAATCTCTGTGAGAGTAAGGGGGAGACCTTTATGGCGGGGTGGGAGGCTGAGGCAAATCACCTGGCTGCTGGTTACGCACAGCCAGACACCAGGGCGATTAGAAGAGCACACCAGGAAGCAGTGCGCATCAGAGAAGCTTTGAAAACGAATTTCATCACAGGCCAGGGTATGGTGTGACTGCCATGTTTGTTTCCCCTTCATGAACCCCCCTCCTTTTATTGACTCCTTCCCTGTAAGCAACCCACCCTCCCCCTTCGATTACAGCTTGCTTAAGGAAATAAAGTCTCTGTCATTTAAAAATCATGTATTCATTATTAAAAAGTAATTATAAAAAGAGGCAGAGAACTGACAAGGTATCCCGGGTGTGGTTTGGGAGGAGGATAGGAGGGAAGGAAAAGACCATTAAACACATTTCAGTGTAATGACAGCCTTTTGGTTGGACTGTCCACCGGGGGTGGAGTGGGCGGGTGCACAAAGCCTTCCCCCACGCGTTCTTACACGTCTGGGTGAGGAAGATATGGAACATGGTGAGTGGTGAGGGTGGTAACACAGGGGCTGCAGCGGCACTCTGTGACCCCGCTGCTCTTCCTGAAGATCCACCAGATGTCAGAAGATATCAGTTTGATCATGCAGCAGCTCCAGCGTTGCATCCCGCCACTGCTGATCTTCCTGCCTACACCTCTGATCTTCCTCCCGCCACCTCTCATCTCAAGCATCTCTCCTATCCTCACGTTCGTCCCTCCTATCCTCACGTTCACTGGCATCTTTCCTGTACTTTGCTACCACGTCCTTCCACTCATTCAGATGAGCTCTTTCATTGCGGGTTACTTCCATGATTTCCGAGAACATTTCGTCTCGCGTCTTCTTTTTCCTCTGCCTTATCTGAGAGAGCCTTCGGGATGGAGTAGGGAGGCTTGAAAAGTGTGCAGCTACATGAGAGAGGGAAAAAAGGGAGAGAAGATACATTTTACAGAACAATGGTCATACTCTTTCACAGTGAACACCACTATTCACCTTACATAGCACATGTGATTTCACTACAAGGTCGCATTTTGCATCTTAATATTGAGTGCCTGCGGCTCTGGTGTTACAGATCTCACAGATGCAGGTCTGGGCATCAGAATTCAGCTTGCATGCGGCCATGATAAGCCATTGTCTTTTGGCTTCTCCAGCCTTCATATACACAGTGCCCTCTGATGCTTCTTTCCTGTTAACATGCAGCAGCAGAAGCCAACCCCCCCCCCATCCAATTCTCTAGGATGATTGCTTTACCCCTCTCCCCACCGCATAGCTGGTATCATGGAAAATCACTGCTAATCACCCCCCTTTCCGTCCCCCACTGCGTGGCTGGTAGCTGGGAAGATTCCTGCTAGCCAAACGCAAAAAAGCTCAGTGCTATCCTTCCTCCCCTCCCCCCTGCTTGGCTACGTGCAAGGAAGGATTTCTTTTAAGCAACAGCCCAGTAGGAAAATGGCCATCTCTGTCCCCTTAATTAAATTCCTGAATTTCAACCAGGTTACCATGAACGATATCACTCTGCTGAGGATAACAGAGAGAGATAAAGAATGGATGTTTCTTGAATGCCAGCAATCACCGGGACCATACGCAGCTATGCTTTGTCATGCAATGATACCAGATTACTTGCTACATGCATGGCGTGGTAAAGTGTCCTACCATGATGGACGGAACAAGGCTGCCTTGCCCAGAAACCTTCTGCAAAGGCTTTTGGAGTACCTCCAGGAGCGCTTCATGGAGATGTCCCTGGAGGATTTCTGCTCCATCCCCAGACATGTTAAACTTTTCCAGTAACTTTACTGGCTGCGAATGTATCCCAAGCCCTCATGGCAAATCAATCATTAAAAAACGCTTGCTTTTAAACCATGTTTTATATTTACAAAGGTACACTCACCAGAGGCTTCCATGGCTTCACTGTCTGGGCTAGTGGCTTGGTAGGGTAATTCCGTCTGGGTCACAAAAAGCTCCTGGCTGTTGGGGCTAACGGAGTGCTGTGTGCTCGCTACAAGGTCGTATTCCTCTTTCTCCTCCTCCTCCTCCTCCCCCTCCGCAGAATCCTCAGCCATGGTTGAGATTACAACCCCCTCCTCAGAATCCACGGACAGGGGTGGGGTAGTGGTGGCGCAGCCCCCTAAAATTGCATGCAGCTCAGCGTAGAAGCGGCATGTTTTCGGTCCTGACCTTCCGTTTGCCACTTTGGTTTTCTGGTAGGCTTGTCTGAGCTCCTTAACTTTCACTCTGTACTGCACTGAGTCCCTGGTGTGGCCTTTTTCCATCATAGACTTGGAAATTTTTTCAAATATTTTTTCATTTCGTCTTTTGGAACGGAGTTCTGTTTGCACTGAATCCTCTCCCCATATAGCAATCAGATCCAGTACCTCCCGTGCAGTCCATGCTGGAGCTCTTTTTCGATTCTCAGGAGACTGCATTGCTACCTGTGCTGATGAGCTCTGTGTGGTCACCTGTGCTGATCACAGCTCCACGCTGGCCAAACAGGAAATGAAATTCAAAAGTTTGCAGGGCTTTTCCTGTATACCTGGCCAGTGCATCCGTGTTCAGATTGCTGTCCAGAGCGGTCACAGTGGTGCACTGTGGGATACTGCCCGTAGGCCAATACCGTGAATTTTCGGCCACACTAACTCTAATCTGATATGGTAATATCGATTTTAGTGCTACTCCTCTCATCGGGAAGGAGTACAGAAACCGATGTAAAGAGCTCTTTATATCGATATAAAGGGCCTTGTAGTGTGTAGGGGTGTGGCGTTAAATTGGTTTAACACTGCTAAAATCGGTTTAAATGCGTAGTGTAGACCAGGCCTAAATAACTACCATTTAATACATTTCTGTGTAGTCATAAAAATATCCAACTCTTTCCAGCCCCCATAAGATAATATCACCCCACTGTACTACTATTTTTAAAATTCCTAAGGGTATTGTTAGAGTCAGATTAAATTGGACTAAGGTTAGTTAGAAAGATTAGGTGGGAGTATACACAGAAAGCAAAGAAGGAATAGAATATACAAAAGATATAACAAAGATAAATATATGTATTGGTAGAAGGTTAAATCAATTCATAGAGGAAAGAATCAGAGGAACAGAGAAAAATACTAAATCTGACAACCATCTTCAATCCACGCTAATCCTCTATACAGTGTAAATGTTACTGTATGAAAAAATGATTTTGTATAAAAGTGTAATACTAATTATTTTGGCCTTCTGCCAGTTTCCCACTCTAGCATGTGAACAGATGTCTGATTAATCCTATCCATTTTTGATTTGTATGAAATGTCACTAGGAGGGAATGCCCTGCAGTGAAGGGTTCCAGCACAAGAGGTATGCACCACTTATAGGATTGCCAACTTTGTAATATTTAAAAAACGGACACTATCAGAAGTGCCGGAACCTCTCCTGCCCTGCCTCTCCCTCCCCTAAAAAACCCACCCCCCATTCGCTCTTCTTCCCTCCTCCCACTGTCACTCTCCCCTGCCCAGGTCAAGAGGGACTCACCTGTGGAGATGGGGCTGAGAGCTGCAGCTACTCAGTGCAGGTAGGAGATGGCCCCAGCTGAGTAGGGGCTGACGTGGGCGATGACCCGGTGCCTCCCTGCCCGCAATAATCAGACTTTGCGTCTGGTCAGTTTCAACTGGACTTTCCGGTTGAAAACTGGGCACCTAGCCACCCTAAGTCCACTTACCAGAGTTTATGTAGAGCATAGACTTGTGATGACCTATACTCAAAGGGAGAATTTTATCCATAAAGAACAAGTAAGAATGTGTGCACATGGTAGGAGAAAGGGTTAACTAAAAAAATATACAAATTACATTTCACAAGATTACACTGTGCTGTACAGTGTTCTTCTGGTCATGTATGGACACTGGTACTAGACACTACTCACTGTGAATGTGTTCTTTGTGAATTGACTTTACATTTAGCTTTTTATAGCACGTTTCCTCAATTTGATCGTTTTTAGCAAGATTTAAATACCAGGATAGCAATGTAAAAATACACACAGTCTGGCTGTAGATCTGGATTACATAATTGTACCAAACTGCAGATCCTCACAGATTTTCAAAGGATAATTTGCTAATCATAGTGATTGCACAGGCTGTAAAAAGATTTAAGAGGAATTATCTTGTTCTCAGTCCCACATTGAAAGTCTGTAGAACAGGCAAAATTATGACAGGGAGCTGGTGGCTCAAAGCCATCAGTCACAAGGCTCTGCTCACCTCTGTGCTGCCTGAGAAAAGAATGCAAGGCTCCAGAAAAATGCTTCATGAAAATGCTCACAAGGAATACAGGGCCTGAAGCCTTGTCTACACTGCAGAGTTTGGGCAGTAAAAAAGTGGTGGTGTACACACTATAGTGCCACTTTTGGCAACAAAGCTCTTTTGTTTTGGCAACAAAATAAAATCACCTCAACAAGAGAGAGCTTTTTGCACAAAAGTTTTGTTAACAAAAAAAGTGTTGATGTAGACACTGCCATTTGTTATGTCAACAGAACTGGCCTCCCCCAATGTCCCACAATGCCAGCCATCACTGCTCTGCTCACTATTTTGAACTCTGCTGCCCTGGAGGTATGTGCCCCTTCCCCCCCCCCTTTTCAAAGCTCCAGAAAGCTTTGACTTTCCTCAGCACCCAAAGCTCACAGAGCTGCTCAGGAGGCTGCTCCGGGAAGCAGAGGAGGCTGTGGGAGAACTCGGAGGGAAGCCTTCTGAAGAAACCCAACATGACAAACTTTGCATTAGATACCACACATTTTATAAACATGAACAAGGGGGTGTAGAATGTTTCCTTGAGGTACAGAGCATCCTGGGGGGTGTCCCCCTCCCTCAGGATTGGTTGCTCAGGCTGCTGTCTGAACTTAAGACAACATGCCAACACACTCTCTCTCAACACACAAACTGTCTCACATATACCCTCCCCACAAACACACGCTTTGTCTCTCCCCCTGCCCAAGACACACTCACACTCCCTGTCACACACTCTCCCCCAATTCCCCCCCCACACACACTACAGTTGAAGAGTGGCTGGCAATCTAGTAGGATGCCCATGGAACGATGGGATTGAGAAACCTGCATCATGTGACCTGCTCCATGAGGCATTGCAAACCCTTCCCAAAGCACTGTGTGGCCAGCTGCACAGTGGGTTAGCTACCCACAGTGCACTGCTCTGTGTTGATGCAAGAGCTGCTAGTGTGGACGCACTCTACCGACACAAGGAGCATAATGTGGACTTGCAGCAGCAGTTTAATTAAAGCAGCATAACTTTTGCTGACAAAAGTCTTCAGTTTAGACAAGGCCTTAGTCTTATTTACACCAAAGGCTACATGATGCTATTCTGGCACATTAAAATGATCTTAAAGCAGGACTAAGTTATATTTGCAGTTATATAATTATTCTGCTAGCATAGTATAAAGTTGTAAATGAGGCCCTTTTAAAAAAAAAAAAAAAAAAGGTGTGCATATGCAGAGAAAAGGGGCATGTCTATTTTCTCTTCATTCAGTATGCTTGTATTTTCCACTCAGATATTGTGGGAAAGCTGACCGAACTCTCTTTGGGAAAAAACAAAAGATATCAAACATATTTTGTTCTCTATCAACTACTGAAAAATTATATAATAAACTTGGATATTAGGAACAAAAGCTTTGATGCAGCTTGAATGCTGGTCTTAATGATTTACAACAATCTTCTTTAAAGGGAAACATTGTGATTCAATGAGTTGTTTGATTAATTACCAAGGATAACTAACTCCCTTTTTTTCTTTTTCAGACGTGTTTAATATGGGTGACTCACACTGCATGTAATGCATGATTTACTAACAAAGTATTCCTTTGACTTTACCAGACCAAACTGACTGTTAGAACTAGCTGGAAATTCCCCACCACCACCACCACCATTTAAAAAAAAAAAATTGGAAATTTTCAGTTTTGCTGACAGAAAAGTCAAAATGAAATATTTTGGTTTGGGTCAACCCTGTTTGTAGAACTTAATCAAAACATTTCATTTCAGGTTATTTCAACATTAATCTGTGTTCATCTGAGTGGTTGTGGTTTCTGTGCTTTTCATGTCTCATGCCTCTATTATGCTCTGTGGGCTGGACAGTCAAGTGGACTATATATCTTATGATGCAATCAAACAGCTTAATGGGACTAAATTCAGGGGGCGGGGGGAGGGCAGATAATATTCATCCAAGAATATTAAAAAATTGGCACAAGTGCAATAGCAAGGATTTTTAATGAATCTGTAAACTAAGGGTTGTACCCTGTGGTGGGGCAGCTGCCCCACCCCCATGTAAGAGTGGGCTAGAGTAGGCCAGAGTGGCTGCGCAGGCCAGCAGCCAATCAGGAAAGGGCGTACAGAGAGACAATCAGGGCTGAGATTGGAGACAGCCAATCAGGGCTCAGTTTGGCCCTATATAAAGGCTGCCCAGAAGAATAGCAGGCAATCTGTCCCAGACCTTCCTGGGGGAAGGTCCGTCTCCAGAGCAGGAGACCAGCACCTCGGACAGAGCAGTGCTGGGCAGGCTCAGGGGGAGCCTAGTAGGGCTCCGGTGCGATACCTGCCAGACTGTGGGCCCTGATGGAAAGGGCCTAGAGGGTGTGCAGGGCCAGAGGGGAAGTGGCCCAGGGACAGATGGACAAGGGGAGAGAAGGAGGGCAGGGATGCTGCCACTAAAGGGTCCCTGGGTTGGGACCCAGAGTACTGGGCAGGCCTGGGTCCCCTCCCCCTTGTATTGCACCTGGCCGTGCAGTGGGGTGGCTGAAACAAACTGCAAACAGCCCTTGAGACAAGGGGCTAGACTTTGGAGGTTGTGGTTGGCCACTGGGGCCAGTGCAAGGACTGTTGCTAACCCCTCCCCCAGAAGGGAGTAAGGAGGGACTATGGGGCACTGCTGGAGGGCAGTGGCCTGAAGAGGACACTGCCGAGCAGGGAGTAATGCGGGTCCAGACACCAGCGAAGAACAGACAACAGATGGGACATCACCAGCAGAGGGTGCTCCCCATGAACTGAGCTAATTCCCAACCCCATTACATACCCTATGAGTAGAGAATTGCTAAGATAGTACCTATTTTTAAGAAAGAGGAAAAAAATCATTCAGGAAACTGCAGGCCTGTTAGTTTGATCGCAATTGTATGCAAGGTCTTGGAACAAATTTAGAAAGACAAAGTAACTAAGGTCACAGAGGTAAAACAGTAATTGGGACAAAATGCAACGTTTGGTACAAAGGTAGATCATACCAGACCAACCTGATCTCCTTCTTTGAGAAGATAATTGATATATTAGACAGAGAAAGCTTAGTAGATCTAATCTACCTGGATTTCAGTGAAGGGATTTGATACAGTTGCACATGGGAAGTTATTGGAAAAGATCGGGATTAATATGAAAGTTGAAAGGTGGATAGGTATCTGATTAAGGGGAGACTACAATGGGTCATACTGAAAGGTGAATTGTCAGGCTGGAGGGAGGTTACCACTGGAGTTCCTCAGGAATCTGTTTTGGGATTAGTCTTATTTTACATTTTTATGAATTACCTTGGCACAAAAAGTAGGTGTGCGCTAATAATATTTGCGGATGACAAAGTTGGGAGGTATTGCCAATATGGAGGAGGATCAGAATATCATACAAAAAGATCTGGAAGACCTTGAAAACTGGAGTAGTAGAAATGGATGAAATGTAATATAGTAGTGAAAAATGCAAGGTCATCCACATAGGGAACAACAACATTTTTTTGCTATAAGCTGGGGACTTAGTTGGAAGTGACAAAGGAGGAGAACAACCAATACATCCAGGTCTATCACAGGAAGACTATGAGCCACCAATGTGATGTAGCCATGAAAAAGGCTAATGTAGTCCTAGTGTGCATAAGGAGAGGTATTTCCAGGAGAGATAGCAAAGTGTCAGTACTGTTATACAAGGCAATGGTGAGACCTCAGCTTGAATACAGTGTGCAATTCTGGTCTCCCATGTTTATGAAAGATAGATTCAAACTGAACCAGGTACAGAGAAGGGCTACTAGGATGAGAGGAATCGAAAACCTACCTTAGAAAATTAGATTCAAAGAACTTGGCTTGTTTAGCCTAACCAAAATATGATTTTTTTCTATAAACACATTAGAGGGCTAAATATCAGGGAGGGAGAAGAGTTATTTAAGTTAAGGGCCTATGTAGACACATGTACAAATGGATACAAACTGGCCATGAACAAGTTTAGACTTGAAATTAGATAAAGATTTCTAAGCATCAGAGAAGTGAAGTCCTGGAACAAGGGGAGCAGTGGGGGCAAAAACCTTTAACTGGCATCAAGACTGAGCTTGATAAACTTATGGATGGGATGGTATGATGAAACTGCCTACAGTGGCATGTAGGCAGTCGGTGACTGTGAGCACCAAATATCTCCAATGGCTAGTGATGAGACACTAGATGGAAAGAGCTCTGAGTTACTACAGAACATGCTTTCCCAGGTGTCTGGCCAGTGGTTCATGCCCACATGCTCAAGGTCTAATTGATAGCCATATTTGGGGTCAAGAAAGGACTTCAGTAACTCAGCCAGAGGTTATTGGTCTATTACAGGAGTGAGTGTGTTAGGGTCTGTGGCCTGCAATGTGCAGACAGGCCAGATGATCCGAATGGTACCTTCTGGCCTTAAAGCCTGAGGCTCCTGTCTGGTTGAACTGCTGTGAGGGATCATGGAATCCTGTGATTACAGTGCATCATGGGAAATGCCCAGGGAGCCTGGCCTATATTGGAGAATGGGTAATAGAAGGCATCTGAACTATAACTCCCATAAGGTACAAGGGTATCTAAGGTGGCCACAGTTTAATGACAAACTGTAGATGGGCTGGACTCACCCCTGCAGCACCTCCTGCTTGTGACTCCTGGGAATTAGCTCAGTTCCAGCTCCAAAGCACCCTCTGCAGGCCAGTGATCCACCTGCCCTCTAGCCCCCATGTCCCTTCCTGGACCCAGTGCCTTTTTACATGGGGTGTTGCCCTCTGGCAGTAACCCCCTCAGTCTTAGGGTCTCCCCTCCCTGGGAAACCCCCACCCTCTATCTCAACCTTGCTTCAGTATATGGCTATTGCCAGTCATTGTCTTGCCTCAGGGCATGGGGCAGACTGCAGTATCATCCCACTCATCACTGGCAAGGTTGGGTTTGGACCTGCTGCCTTAGCCTACCCCTGGGCTGCCCTCTGCAACTCCCAGTACCTATTAGCCCAATGTTAGGCCACACTCTGGGGCTTTCCAGGCTAGAGCTCCCCAGGTCCTCTACCTCTCCCCAGCCCTGCTTCACTCAGGTACCTTCTGTCCAGCTCCCTGCCACCAGGCCCATCTCCCTCTAACTAGAGAGAGACTGACTTGGCTTCTGGCTCACAGCCTCTTATAGGGGCCAGCTGGGCCTGATTGGAGCAGGCCACAGCTGAGCCTACTTTCCCCAATCAGCCCAGGCTTCTTGCCTCAGCCTAAAGGCTGCTTTCTCCAGCCACAGCTCCTCCACAGGGCTGTTTTTAACCCCTTCATGGCAGGAGCAGGGGACCATCCTGCTACACAAACCAAGCTGAAATGGAATATTTCAAATTTTTGCAGAACTTTCCATTCTGCAAAAAAAATTAATATTTCAAATTTCAGTCCCAATTTGACATGAAAACAAATGTCAAAATATCAGAATTTCCTATGGGATTTTCAGCCAGCTCTGCCAACTAGTAAGTGGTGAAGACACACACAGCCCCTGCAACCAGTCATTTTTATAGCATTGCAAGTTACTTAGGGTCATATTTTTGAAAGGCACTTAGGTGCCTCGTGGGATTTTCAATTTGCATCTTTAGGCTCCTAAATACTTTTAGAAATCTAGTCAGTCTCTCTGTGCCTCTGTACCCTATCAGTAAACTATGGGTAACAGCACTTTCTTCCTTCTCAGGGTGATGTAAGGCTAAATACTTTAAAAATTCTAAAGTACTCAGATAGTATGGTAAAGGGAGCCTGTCATAAACAGATAAGTAAGAGTTAATAGAACAGAAGTACTTCATATCTCTTTTGCCTGTAAAGGGTTAACAAGATCACTGAGCCTGGCTGTCACCTGACCAGAGGACCAATCAGGGGATAGGATACTTTCAAATCTTGAGGGAGGGAAGTTTTTGTGTATGCTGTTAGTTTTTGGTGGTTGTTCTCTCTGGGTTCTGAGAGTGACCAGATGTGGAACCAGGTTTCTCTCCAATCTCCCTGATACAGGTTCTTATAGATTCAAAATAGTGAGTACTAGGTGACAAGGTGAGTTAGGCTTATGTTTGTTTTCTTTATTTGCAAATGTGTATTTGGCTGGGAGGAGTTCAAATTTGTATTTTGCTGAAAGGATTTTAATTTGTACTTGTATACTTAGGCTGGGAGGGTATTCCCAGTGTCTATAGCTAAAAGACCCTGTACCTATTCCATTTTAAATTTACAAAGATATTTTTTACTGTTTTTTATTTCTTTAATTAAAAGCTTTTCTTGTTTAAGAACCTGATTGTTTTTTTATTCTGGTGAGACCCCAGGGGACTGGGTCTGGATCCACCAGGGAATTGGTGGGGAGAAAGGAGGGAAGGGGGATAGAAAGGTTAATTTCTCTCTGTGTTAGGATTACTTTCTCTCTCAGGAAGAGTCTGGGAGGGGGAGAGAGAAGGAGGGGGGAAGGTGGATTTTCCTCTCTTTTTCAAGATTCAAGGAGTTTGAATCACAGTGATCTTCCAGGGTAACCCAGGGAGGGGAAGCCTGGGAGAGGCAACAGTGAGGGAAAGTGTTTACTTTCCTTGTGTTAAGATCCAGAGGGTCTGGGTCTTGGGGTCCCCAGGCAAGGTTTTGGGGGGACCAGAGTGTACCAGGCACTGGAATTCCTGGTTAGTGGCAGCGCTACAAGTACTAAGCTGGTAATTGAGCTTAGAGGAATTCGTGCTGGTACTCCATCTTTTGGACGCTAAGGTTCAGAGTGGGAGATTATACCATGACAGAGCCATATAAAATACTATAGATAAATGACTAAAGAACATATAAGTAATGGAGAGTCAGTCCTAGTATGTACAATACAATATAAAGATAAATATATATCGGAACAATTAAACTGTTACAATATAGTGTGTCCATGAGGGTTAGACTAGTTAACTCATTTTATCTAACAGAAAATTTCAGTTTAATCCCTAAAATTCTATGTTGAGAGAGCAACAGAAGTTACATGTTTTTCATAAGCCAGAACAATTTGAGTCTCTACTCCTGTTTTTCAATTTGCTGCTGGAATCAAATCCATATCTTCGCAGTCTAAAGTCTCTAAGATGACACATTAGTAATAGGCTTTCTCCTGCTCGTAATTGTAACTGGTGAAATACCATACCCTGTGGTATTATGTTCTCAGTGACCATCAGAATTCAAAACTACAGACACTTATTTTGTGAAGTGCCATTTAAAATAAATTGTCCACTAAATTTCTTGTTTTACATGCTGACCTTTTCCATTCAAGCTATGAACTGCATTCCTGATCACAATGCTGCTTTAAAAATATTCACTTACAGCTTTTAATCCATTAATTTATTCAATATTATCAACCAATAACTCAGTTTAAGACCCCAATTTATGAAACCATTTAAGTGAGTGTTTAAGTCCATCTCTATTCAGGATAGTACTTAAGCACAGGCTTAAAGTTAAGCTTATGCTTTTCTTAACACAAATGCTTTCTTGAATCAGGACCTAATTTTTTTTTACCAGTTTTTAACATACTTATTATTTAATTCTCCTAGAAGTTCTTTATAAAAGTCCCTAAGTAATATTCTGCAGGAACAATTCATGATGGAATAGAAAGAAAACTTTGCATGGAAAAGGTTAGATTTCTTTTCAAGTCTAGGTACTAAATACAAATATTTGTCTATAGCTTTAACTTGAGAGAATAGCATTAAATTGCCAATTTTGAGTTATGCTGTAGTTTGAACTGTGAGTCATCAGAACACGATGACAGGGAATGTTATGTTTCAAGGAAAGCATGAATGCTATATTTCGACAGGTTTTAAAGGAATAATATAATCAGAGCGAGGTGTGCTGTACTGCCAGCGGTTATATACCTGTGCTCTCACTGAGGGTCAGATTATGGCATTATTCACATTGAATAGTACCACACTCAGTGGGACTACTTGCAAAGTTATTCACTATTCAAACTGGTTGAATCAAGTTTTTAATGTTTTGCCCTGTAGGCCAGGATCAGTGTTATCTGTGATTATTGTATATGGGGCTTAGATACCACTGTGATAAAATGCTAAGTACTGTAGTCATTATTAATAATAAATTCCTGTGGGAGTTCTCTGCTCCTTGCCACCTTAACTTCTGCTCCATGCCCATAATTTTCCCAGATGGGGAGCATGTGGCAGGGTACAGGCAGAGGTGGAGAAACAGTGGCAGCATGGTTTCTAAGCAAGCTATGCTGCTGGCCATGGAAAGGGGCCAAGAGAGCAGTAGGAAGGGGCTATCCCTCTGTGAGGATGTCTCTAATCACAAATATTGGGCCCAGTATTTCTCATGAACTCTTGGATCCCACAAGATGGGTAGGCTAAACTGCTCATTTGGGGGGATGCAGATCCTTATCCTAACATGTTTCCCAAGCCCTAGCTCTAGAATGCCCTGAGTTGCAAACACCCACCAATCACTTGGATTCAGATCAGACTCTGCATCAGAAGTTCACAGGGCCAAGCCTGTCTCTAGAGAAAACGAATGTAAGAAACCAAAATGTGTCATCTGTAGGAATACTTTTCTGGAGCTGCCACAACATGGAAGGGTCAGCTCTGCCTCCAGGAGTCCTGAGCCATGAGGCACTCAGAAGAATGGGGAGCTAGCACTGGAGGAGTGGAAGGAAATCCCTTCCAGCCAGCCTCCACATTGGAAGGGTGGAATGTGACTCAAGAGCATGGGGATTGGCTGCAGGACATCTGATTGGCTCTGTGCAAACTGGCTGGCACAACTGCAGATTGAAAAAGAAAACACACACACAAACATGCTGAGGCCTGAGCACATATTGCTGTTTGCTGCTGTGGTTAAGCTGTCGGCCTGAGTGCAGCCCAAACCTGTATCATGACCAATGGAACTGGAGTTAGAGGGCTCATGTTCCCTGGATGGACAGTCTTTGACAGGACACCAGAAAAACAGGGAACATGGAGAATTCTGAAGTTGTAGTCAGGTGGTTCCATGGTGTAATGGTTAGCACTCTGGACTCTGAATCCAGCGATCAGAGTTCAAATATCAGTGGAACCTAGATTTGTTTGGTCCTGCCATGAGGGCAGGGGACTGGACTCAATGACCTCTTGAGGTTCCTTCCAGTCCTAGAGTCTATGAGAGTTAGGCTGGAAGCAACTCAGCCACATGGACAGAGTAGTCCATAGAGTTTAATAAAGTCCTACCTGTTCAGTTGTCACAGGACAGTTGCCTTTTAGGGGAAGCTAAGCTCAGTGTGCCCATGACTGCCTTATGTAGGCCCCAGCTGGGGGTAATGGTCTGCCCCAGTGGCTGATTAGTAAACAAGCACCTGGACCTAACAAAGGTTGCCCAATTTAATTAGAGAGAAACTCCCAAAAGAGACAGTAAGCTTCTGTAGAGAGGAGGTCCAGATGCTTGAGCCAGAGGGCTGAGCAGGGAGCTTAGAGGGTGAGCTTTCCAGGGAATCCACCAGAATGGAGACCTGTAAGAAATGCTCCTGAGAGGGGAGACTCCTAGGTGGAGGAGTGTAATCAGCAAGCATCCAAGAGGGCTTGGTCTCAGCCAGGGGTTCTCCCAACTACTGGCTGAATCACCTGCTGTCCCTGGAGAAGAGTTGCAGTGGATGGATCTCTCTGGGCCCTTAACCCCAGAGAAAAATCCTACTGTGGTAAAGGCAAGAGGTCTAATAGCAGGGTAGAAAATGGAACCAAGAGAGCCCTTGTGGAAGATCCTGAATAGAGGCAATCACTAGGTGGAGGACAGATGGTCAAAGAATGAATGGGTCACCTAGCTAAACTGTGGGGGTGAAAGTTTTGTTCATGTTCTGTGTTGGCTTTTCTGTTAATAAATGAGACCCTCCAAAAGTGGATACTCTTTAGCATGGATTGGTCTCTCTGGACCTGTTGATACCCTGGATGATGGAAAAATCAAGTGCTTCCCTGCAATGCCACATCTGCCTGCAAGGGGGCCTGCTGGGTCAGCCCGGAATGATGACATCAACTTAACCCACATTCAGCTTCACTCTTTGCTAATGAAATAAAACCTAGAGCTGGAGGGACCAGTGACAGCCAGGGTGCAGGTGCCTAGACCCAGCAGAGGAGTCCTGACCAACACTGGTCACAAGGATGGATGCGAGATAGTGCTGCAGGGGCCAGGACTCCACACTCCAAGCTCATAGCTGCCCATGCACCAGTGGTGGCTGTTTGGATTCTTAATTGGTTTACAATGTATTAACTGCTTGTCTTTGCTGAAAATAGTCTACAGGTGCATTGCTCCTGGTATTTCTCAGTAGCATGTTTCTATTAGAAAAAAAGAGCTTGATTCTCCATTGACTACACAAGCTGAAAGCCAATCCTGTGCAAAGCACTATCAAATCAGAATGGTAGCATTTTATACCCACTGTGCACAGGTGTGAGTGACAACAGGAGCTGCAAGGCTGTGGAGAACTGGGCCCTGGATGTGTGGTCCACACTCACGTACTATAACTACCAGACTGACACTGAGTGGTAAAAATGTAGAAAGTTAATTCTACTGGCCTTTGGCATAAGCATTCAGTCATTCCTCTTTTGTAACAACAACAGTTATAAAATGAAAATATACATAATGAATCATTCTGCTATTTTGCATTCTTCATTTAAAAATATAATTTATTTGTATACAAACTGTGCACTTTACAAGTGACCAAGAAACTAGATAGTGAAAATTAGTCAACTACAAAATCCAGATCTTGGTCTGGATTCCAACTCCATACCCCCACTCATGAAGTTTGAGGTGGTTTAGGTCTGGGATCTCAACACCCTGATTCTCAATGTCATTTGGATGGGGCCCATTTAGTATCAGTTTAGTTTTACTTCTACCTAACTTTCAGTTCTCTGGTGCTGAGCAGCTATGTACATGAAAACTAAGCAGATTTTGAGTTCAACTATAAATAAAAAGTAGGTAAATTTGAAATGTATTTAATCTCATAGTTATAAATTGCCAAGTGATAAATTGTGTCATGGATATTGAGTGAACTCTCCCTTGAAAACACTGGGGATTTCCACTTAACATTGGCAGCATATAGACCAGAGTTACTTATCTGAATGATTTTGTATAATATGTAGGTAGACATAATAAGATTTGTTACATATTTGTTAATTGCATTTCATTTCAGTGAGGTGCAGGTTACTATTACTCTTTGATGATTTCAGATGTAATTACTCAGCTACTTCACTTTCAAACACAACACTACTTTCAACAATTTCCCAGTGACACAACATAAACTGAGCTGATGATTTCATTTCTTGGGTATCTTTTGATTGTAGCTCTTCAAGCTAGGAAGTACTCTAACTGAGCTCAACTCTTATCTAGTGAACCAGGCACCTAGCAAACTCTTTACTCCAACAAACTGAAGTCAGGCATACTGGCTTAATTACTTTCCAGCGATATGTGGTGTCTTAAAGCCCAGCTGTTTAGACTTTAACATGCAAAAGTAGGCAACAGAACTCTAATACTACTTGATGAAGAAGGAAATTATGTGATTCAAACACTACATCTTTATCAGTAATGATCTTTAATTATGTCATTTGAACAAGAGGCAAACATCATACCTATATGCTTTTGACTCCTTCAGTGTTCTCTTCCTAACTAACATAAAACTGGGAAAACTAGGATGCATAAAACATACAGTTAGTTAGAACTGAAAGGCAAAAGGATGGGAGACTTAAGACAGGCATAGGTGAATCCTGATGTTTGCTTTGTGGAACTTACACATTGAAAATAGACCTTTTAGAACTGATGACATTTTCAGCAAAACTCTAAGCTTCTGAATCTTCAGTGAATGATCCCCAAATACCTAATGCATATAGCAGGGGTGGCCAAACTGTGCCCCGTGAGCCACATGCAGCTCTTTTACCATTAAAATGTGGCTCTTGGAGCCCCTCACGCCCCCCTCCTCCACATTCTGGTAGGAAGCTCAGGACCTCTGCCTTGCAGCGAGGTGGTGGGGTAGCGACTTCTGCCGAGCGGGGATGGACTTCTTCCCTGTGGGTGCACCTGCTGGGACATGGGGCTTCAGCAGGAGTGGGACTGAAGCCCCAATCCCAGGCTCCGGGCAGGTGTGCCCCGGCTCTAGAACGTCTGAAGATTTTTCATATGTGGCTAGGAGGGCCAGTAAGTTTGGCCACCCCTGGCATATAGAATCCTAAATCTGTGTACACACACCAATTTCTGCAAGAAACCTGAACTCTGTCATTACCTCACTTTTTAGTGCTTCTGTGAGGGAGCAGAGAAACTGCTGTCTGGTACAGCAGGGGTTAAAGAAAACCTTTGAGTTCAGCTAGCCCCGCCCCACTATGCCAGGGCTGGAGAGGGGAGAAAAGAAGGGAACCTGGCTCAGTTGGAGGCTGAGTGGTGAGGAGGCAGGAGTACTCTCCTGGGACAAATCCCCCTGCCAAAGGGAGGCTGCAAATAAGGGCCAGCACTCAGGGCAACTGGACTAGTGGAGCCATATCCCAAACTGAAAAGACGTGCAGGAAGTAACCCAGGAAAAGGTCTTAACTCCTTGCCAGGAAGGAGACCCCTTCTCCCTTGTTTAGGGATTGATTTACACAGGGCCCTGGGCTGGGACCCAGTAGAGAGGGAGGGCCTGAGTCCCTCTACCACCACCTCTGGCCTTACAGATTGAAAGACAGTGATCTAGCCCCTAGGCTGCCTGGCCACAGAAGACCCTATCATGGCTTATATGTCCATTTTGTTATTCTTAATAAAATAATACAAATAAAGTTTTGTTGATTGTTCCACACTTCGAGACAGTGAATTACTCTACAGCTAGTCAGAATTAAATTAAATTTCTTCTTTGACTGCTAATCTCTCCAAATTGTTGTTTTTTGTTAGAATATTAATTGACTGTAAAAGGATCAGAGTTATGTGGTTTTGTTTCTTGACTCCAAAGGAGAAATAGTAATCTAAGCATAATTAAATGTGATTTTCCATTACTGGAACCTAGTCAAGTAAATTCCTCCTTTGTCACATTTAGTGACACATGGCTGAGAAATCTTCTCTATCATTTTGCATTGTTTACTGTGTGGTCCAATTAAATCTATTAAAATTAAGTCTAACCTTTGCCTCAGCAAGTGAACGTGGTCACTTTCTCTTATATGGTTTCTTCCTTATAGGCTATGATGTTACCAGCTCGCATTAAAGATTGTGTATTTTATATGTGAATTATACCCTTCATCTCCATGCCAGCTGTGTTATATTGGAACCATAACACTGTTGAGCAGTAGGAGGAAGCTTATGAGTGAGGGAGAAAAAAGTTTTAAAGAAGACTATAGAACTCAGTCTTTCAAACCAAGAATGACCCCAGCGCCTCACTAAATTCAGAACTAAATGCAGAACATGTCTCTTTTGACTTTGCTTTCCTTCAGTAAGCTGTTCACATACATGTATACACATGCACACAAAAAGAAACAATAAATAACCTATAAACTGATCACGCTATTTCTCATACAGTCTTGGAAGAAAGAGATTGAACACTTTCCCACCAAAATTTTGAATTAGAAAAAGTAACAAAGACAACAGTGATTGGACCATAAATATTTAAATAGACAGGGCCATAGCTGGACTAAAAATGGGCAGTGTAATTTATGTTTTGATTTTACCAAACCTCATTACTCAGCTTTTGTTTTTGTAGAATCTAAACCCACACAAGGTGTGATTTGGATCCAGATTATATTTTATCCAAACCACCAAATTTCAGGGGGCCTGATGTTGATCTCACCTCAATGGTGTAATACTGGTGTAATAAATATTTCCTTCAACTGAGCTATGCTCTGTTCATACAGATGTGAAGAAGATCAAAATCAGTCCAGGAAGTTCACAATATAGCTCCATATCCTTGGGTCCAATAAAGCTAATTTTTGCATTGCTAGAGCAGCACATCAGTCATCAATCCAGATGAAAGAACTGATGGGAAATCTTCACAGCACAGAGCTACCTTTCAGTGGCATCAGAACCATCATTGCAACTCCTACAGTATGTGCTGGAGCTTATCATAGGGAATATGGCCAGGAGGAAAGGAAGCATGCCCTGCACCCTGGCAGCCTGTGGCTAATGCAATGCAGGCTGCTCTACATCACGCTGAAAGATCAGACCTGGGGCTGTTTTGAAACTGGACTGTTTTACTAAATTTGGAATCCAAAACCAAACCCGCAGAGCTTCCACAAGCTCTGCTGCCTGGAACTCTTTCCAGAGCACATCAAACTACTAGGGCACTCCTCATTCCCAAGTCTGTGTCCTTCTAAACTCTTCAGCAAAGCTCCTTTCCTGGGAAATGTAGCATTGGCATTGTAACCAGTTCTTAAACTCAAAAAATGGTTACATGTGTGTACTAACATGCACTCACACACACAACCTGGCTTATGAATGCTACACAAGCACCTTCAAGATTGGAGAAAGGCAAAAATGGTGCAAAGCCACCTCTGCACTTTTCTCTTTTAAACAGAGCCATATGCCAAAAGGCCAGACAGCAGCATATGGTCCTAAAGATTTACGAGCCAGCTCTACAAATGGCCTTTTCATTACCTGAGATGTTAAGTTAAACGACAATCTAATGCTTTAAAACTTGGGACCTAAAATAAGTTGAGAACAAAAACATGTTACAATATTTTTTCAAAGCTACAGCTACAAAAAACAGGAGTTTGTTTTGCAACCCTCCAGTAGCCTGCTCTGTAAAATGGCCCGTCAGGCCATGGCCACTGTAAGTGAGGCCATGTCACAGCCCCAGGATATCACATACAATGTTCAAAAAGAAGTTCTGTTAAATTAGTCATTAGAAGAATTAGAGGGGCCTAAACTTGAAAAAATCTGATCAATCTATACACTTAAACTAAGCCCAAGTTCAGACAGGGTTGCCAATCCTGAGCTGCAGAGGAGAAGCTCCTCCCCAATACTGTGCTGTTGTGTTCTGGTCTGGTCCTGGTTCAGATGAAACCAGCTGCCCTTACCTCAAGGTTGGCAGTTGGGAAGCATTGGGACCCAGCTACACCTCTGCCTCACAGCCATGCCCCCTGTACTGTTTGTAGGGAAGGAGGTTTACATAAGAGCCACCATAGCAACTCCATGAGGGAACAGAACAAGGCCGCCCCAATGCAGCTGAATGTCTGGCATAGGATGTCCATGTTTGCAGGTGATTTGCAGGTAAAAATAATGGCATGGAACATAGCAACAGTTAACTGGAAAAGTGAATATTAGAAAGTCTGTCATGTGGGCATTACTTCATGCTACAGTTAGGGCCAAATCCTATTCATGCATAATTGCAACCTGACTGAGTCAGAGTAAGAAAAAAAGGTAATAGTCCTGTAATATTTTCAATAGACTGCAATTCCTGGAGCCTAAGCACATGTATAGGCTTGAACTAATACAAAAACTTCAGGAATGTATTTACCCAGGAATTTAGTCTTCTGGACTGTTCATTTCACAAGTCACTTAGCACACAATTTAAGTATCATTGTACATCAACCTCTGTGAATACAAGTGTGTGGGAGGGAAGGGGGTATAAGAAGGAGGAAGGAGACATTTTTAAATGATTAATAATTTGAAAAAAGAAAGGTCTGGCCTCAAAGGAGGTGCTTGTTCTATTCACTATTTCTAATCTCAGGCCTTTGCTCAAGAGGATATACTTTGCTTGTTTCATCTTAATTCAGTGTTCACTCTACAGCAAATCAATTTTCAGATCAAAGGCATATTAATCACCTCAAGCCTCACTTTCTCCCCCATGTTGCAAACATATGTTTTTTGAAGTTGCTCCCAACTTTGTGGAAAATAAATTTCACATTTGATTTTCATGCATTGTTCCTGCCCTTAGTATTGCATATTTGTTTTTGCTTCCACAGCTTATTTAATATATGAAATCTTTCAGAAAGGTTTCCTTAGTAACAAGCAAAGCAATTACCAACTGTACCACTAAGTGAACATAAAACGTGTTATCTGAAAAAATGGTTTGTGGGACAGAGTACACCTCATTACTCATTACTTCATTTTTATTTCTATTAAAGCAACAACAATTTCTTACTTAAATTTTAGATGGTTTCCTCTCCTTTTTTTATACCAGTATCTTCTTTTAACACCTTTCCTTTTTTAACTAGCTTAAAACAGTATAATAAGCACTTAAAAAATCTTCTGCTCCATCTAGGATCGTCAAGGAATTCACAAGAAAAGTAGAAGCGTTTGACTCTGTGGCTGATCTGAAGTCCATTGAAATGGATGTAAAGACTCCAGATAACTTCAGTGTGCTTTCAATGAGTCCCCTTCTGAGGGACAGAGGATAAAACATTTAGATGATGAATTGTGGAGTGCAAGGAAATACAGTAATTGTGTTTAGGAGGAAGGAGAGGGGAGTTTATCCTTTGAATGTCATGACCACAAGCATTGTCTTTGGTGTGAGATCTAAAGTGAAATTGACCTGGTGTAAGTGATTTGTCCTTTGGGACTAGGAGTAACCTGAATAGTGTTGTGGTCTTTGGTGTAAAGAACCATCTGTTGCAAAGCTAAGCTTATTTGGGTGGAAAGACAGATCAGAATACCCCAGGAGCCTGTCTGTGACTCCTTGTTAAGGCTGTTACAGTGCTGGAGGAGTTTACACTTGATAACTAGTTGGTGAAATCTAAGTACAGAATTCACAACCAGTTTGGGGTTTGTGTCCTGTTTCATAACAGTCTGCCCTGAGGTTGATACCCATGCTATTGAGCAACTGCAGGACAGCTTGACAAAGTAAATGCAAAGTAATTATGCTCCTATGCGCTAAACTATGTGAATGTACTAAGGAACCTGTTTTGAGAACTATAGGGAGCACTTTTCCAAAAATCCCATGGAGTTTTGTTACTTCAAAGGAAAGAAGAGGTTTTGAAGTACTTAATCCTTTGAACAGGTATAGTAGGAAGATTGGAGAGTTAGGCCTGTACCCTGATCATCTATGGAAAAAAGAGAACAATTAATGCTCAATGAGTAACAGAGCTGACTTCCCTAATTGGCTGATACAGCTGACTATCTGGCTAACAGGCAATAGTAAGTAATAGAAGAAAAGGCTGATGGTAAAAAGGTGCCTTAGGAAGCCTCCAATTCTACCACAAACATGTTATATGCCTCAGTGGCATTCCAGCTGGAACATTCTAGCCCTTTCATATCAACGTACCCCATCGTTAGGCTTGGAAGGATTCAGTTTTTATGAGTAAATGATAATTTCACTGTACACACACAAAATGACAAAAAATATTTCCATTGATGATCATCAAAATGTACAGATAGGCAAAGTAAGAAAAATGCTGCTTGAGAATCTCTTAGAATTTGATGTAAGGATGTTTACTTTGTGTATTTTGACACGTGACATTGATAATCTGTGTTTTAACAATATAAAGCATTAGCTTTTTGAAGCTCAATGTCTACTGTCACTAAATAATTGTCTGACCCCCACCATAATTTCCTGCAACTGTGAAAATTACAGTAAAAAATGTTTAAAAATAAACATTGATATTATATCTCAAAATTATAAAAAAATAATTCTGCCTACCTATCAATACACCATTAACATGGGACCCACCTTGCAGGGTCCTAGAGCCTTGGCTCAAACCCAAGCCCAGAAGTTTACACTGCAATTAAACAGCCCTGCAGCCCGAGATCCACAAGCTCAAGTCAGCCCACATGGGCCAGCAACAGGCATCTAACTTCAATCAGACATACCCTGAGAGACCTTACCCCAGTGGCATAAGTTAAAACCGCTCCCCGCAGCTTTAATTTGCACTGACGCTGCGTGTCTGATTATTAGGGAGCCACAACTGACTCCCACTCCATCAAGCCCTGAGACTTTTTGGTTGAGGTTGGACATTGTATGAAGTGGTTAATGATGTAAGGAGGTCAGGAACTTCTCTGGGTACGTCTGTACTACCTGCCTGATCTGCAGGTAGTGTTCGATGTATCGGGGATTGATTTATCGTGTCTCATCTGGACACGATAAATCGATTCCTGAAACGACGCCCGTACTCCACCTCAGCAGGAGGAGTAAGCGGAGTCAACGTGGGAGACGCAGCAGTCGACTCGCCACAGTGAGGATAGCCAGGTAAGTCAAACTAAGATATTCCCACTTCAGCTACGCGAATAATGTAGCTGAAGTTGCGTATCTTAATTCGAACCCCTCCGCTAGTGTAGCCCAGGCCCTCCAGCTATGTTAGCTACTGAAATGAAATGTCAGCATCAAACTAGTGAAACACAAAACTGTTGTAGGCTATTTTTATGTGTACTTGACCAACAAAATGGGTCCAGTACCTGTGCTATATAACAGCCGCCCACCAAACAGCCCCCAGCAGACCAGTAAGAACGTTTCAACTATGGGTCCATGTTCTGCTCTTGGATTTCACATGCTGTGAGCACAACCAAGATAAATAATTGGGCTCACTATGTTTGATAGAATTGTATAGTATGGTGTATACAACGCTTACCTCTGATTTTTCAACAGTGATTAGATACAGGACCAGAAGAAATAAAGACATTAATAAAATTTGAGAAGGTCTCATATGTAGCAAGCATAACCTTCATTATTTATTTGTATTACTGTAGCTCCCAGGAGCCTCAGTCCATGGGGACCCCATTGTGTTAGTGAAGGACATAAATCCACACAGTGTAGAGGCAACACATAGGAGTTTATTACACACAGTGCTGGTGGAGTGTCACCTTGCTTATTAGGCTCAGAGACACTGCCAATCAATTGATTACAATAGAATATATAGATTTTCAATAGGCGGGGAAAGGGAAGGAGTAGGCAGTTCCACACCCCGGGATAGGTTTTGCAGCAAAACAAGATAGCACATTAGTTAATGGTTAAAAGGTTAAATAATGTCTCTGTCCGTGTATCATAACCTTAGTCCCAGATTTGGACCTTAGTGTCCAAAATATGGGGGTTAGCATGAAAACCTCCAAGCTTAGTTACCAGCTTGGACCTGGTACTTGCTGCCACCACCCAAAAAATTAGAGTGTTTTGGGGCACTCTGGTCCCCCTGAAAAACCTTCCCTGGGGACCCCAAGACCCAAATCCCTTGAGTCTCACAACAAAGGGAAATAATCCTTTTTCCCTTCCCCCCTCCAGGTGCTCCTGGAGAGTTACACAGACACAAGCTCTGTGAATCCAAACAGAGTGACTCCCCCTCTCCGTTCCCAGTCCTGGAAACAAAAGCACTTTCCTCTTCACCCAGAGGGAATGCAAAATCAGGCTAGCAAATCCAACACACACAGACCTCCCCCTGATTTCTTCCTCCAACCAATTCCCTGGTGAGTACAGACTCAATTTCCCTGAAATTTCCCAGTAAAGAAAACTTTAACAGGTTTTAAAAAGAAAGCTTTATATAAAAAAGAAAGAAAAATACATACAAATGGTCTCTCTGTATTAAGGTGACAAAATACAGGGTCAATTGCTTAAAAGAATATTGAATAAACAGCCTTATTCAAAAAGAATACAAATCAAAGCACTCCAGCACTTATATTCATGCAAATACCAAAGAAAAGAAACCATATAACTTACTATCTGATCTCTTTGTCCTTACACTTAGAAACAGAAGATTAGAAAACAGAAACTACTTCTCCAAAGCTCAGAGAAAGCAGGCAGACAGAAAACAAAGACTCAGACACAAACTTCCCTCCACTCAGAGTTGAAAAAATCCGGTTTCCTGATTGGTCCTCTGGTCAGGTGTTTCAGGTGAAAGAGACATTAACCCTTAGCTATCTGTTTATGACACGCCCCCCAAATTGCAGACAGTGGGGAAGCTCACTGGCGGCGATTTCCTTCTAGAACTTTAAAATAAACAGATTAATACAACACATGCACCTTTACATATACCACTAAGTATATAACTAACAGACTTCTACATTTTAAGAACACTTTTTAACTACTGAATTGTGGGAAACTCTCACGGGAGAGAGCATCAGCAACTTTGTTAGAAGCTCCTGTGATGTGTTGAATTTCAAAATCAAAATCTTGGAGAGCTAAACTCCAACGAAGAAGTTTCTTGTTGTTCCCCTTGGCAGTATGAAGCCACTTTAGTGCAGCATGGTCAGTTTGTAGTTGGAACCGCCGTCCCCAAACATATGGCCGTAGCTTTTCCAGGGCGTACACAATGGCATAGCATTCCTTTTCACTGACTGACCAGTGACTTTCCCTCTCAGACAGTTTCTTGCTGAGAAACACGACAGGATGGAAGTTGTGATCTGTTGCTTCCTGCATGAGCACTGCTCCTATACCACGCTCAGATGCATCTGTGGTTACTAGGAATGGTTTGTCAAAATCCGGGGCCCTGAGCACAGGGTCTGACATGAGCATTGCCTTAAGTTGGGTAAAGGCCTTTTGACACTCATCAGTCCACTTAACGGCATTTGGCTGGGTCTTTTTGGTCAGGTCGGTCAATGGGGCAGCGATTTGGCTGTAGTGTGGTACAAATCGCCTGTAGTATCCGGCCAAGCCTAAGAAGGATTGGACCTGTTTCTTTGACCTTGGGACAGGCCACTTTTGGATAGCATCCACCTTGGCCTGTAGGGGGTTTATGGTTCCTCGACCCACCTGGTGCCCCAGGTAAGTCACTCTGTTTTGGCCTATTTGACACTCTTTGGCCTTAACAGTTAGTCCGGCCTGCCTGATGCGCTCAAAAACCTTTTCCAGGTGTAGTAGATGTTCGGGCCAGGAGTCTGAAAAAATGGCCACATCATCGAGGTAGGCAACTGCAAATTCTCCCAGTCCAGCTAGTAGACCATCTACCAGCCTCTGGAAGGTGGCGGGTGCATTTCGAAGGCCGAAAGGAAGGACATTGAAATCATACACCCCCGCATGGGTGATGAATGCTGACCTCTCCTTGGCAGGTTCATCTAGCGGTACTTGCCAGTACCCCTTGGTTAAGTCTATTGTAGAGATGAACTGGGCACGTCCCAACTTCTCCAATAGCTCATCGGTGCGTGGCATTGGATAGTTGTCCGGACGAGTTACCGCATTTAGCTTACGGTAGTCTACGCAAAAGCGTATTTCCCCATCTGGTTTGGGTACCAGAACCACTGGAGATGCCCATGCACTGGTAGATGGGCGGATTATACCCATCTGTAGCATGTTCTGGATCTCCCGTTCTATAGCAGCTTGGGCATGAGGAGACACCCGGTAGGGTGGGGTTCTGATTGGGTGAGCATTACCTGTGTCAATGGAGTGGTATGCCCATTCAGTCCGTCCTGGGGTGGCTGAGAACAATGGGGCGAAGCTAGTGCACAGCTCCTTGATTTGTCGCCGTTGCAGACGTTCCAGGGTGGTTGAGAGGTTCACCTCTTCCACGCTACCGTCTTTTTTCCCGTCGTAATAGACACCGTCAGGCCACTCAGCATCATCTCCCTGGACTGTAAACTGACAAACCTGTAAGTCTCTGGAATAGAAGGGCTTGAGAGAATTAACATGGTGCACTTTAGGCTTTAGTGAGGAATTGGGAAATGCTATGAGGTAGTTTACAGTTCCCAGGCGCTCTTGGACCGTGAATGGCCCTTCCCATGATGCTTCCATCTTATGGGCCTGTTGCGCCTTCACGACCATAACCTGGTCTCCTACCTTGAAGGAACATTCTCTGGCATGTCTGTCATACCAGGCCTTTTGCTCTTCTTGAGCATCCTTTAGGTTCTCTCTAGCAAGGGCTAAAGAGTGTCGGAGGGTGCTTTGAAGGTTGCTTACAAAGTCCAGAATGTTAGTTCCTGGAGAAGGCATAAACCCCTCCCATTGCTGCTTCACCAACTGTAATGGCCCCTTAACCTCGTGACCATACACAAGTTCAAATGGTGAAAACCCTAAACTGGGATGTGGTACAGCCCTGTAGGCAAACAGCAACTGCTGCAACACTAGGTCCCAATTATTGGAGAATTCGTTGATGAATTTTCGTATCATGGCCCCCAAAGTTCCATTGAACCTTTCCACCAGGCCATTGGTTTGATGGTGGTACGGGGTGGCAACCAAGTGATTCACCCCATGAGTTTCCCACAGTTTTTCCATGGTCCCTGCCAGGAAATTAGACCCTGAATCTGTAAGGATGTCGGAGGGCCAACCAACCCTGGCAAAGATGTCTGTTAGGGCCAGGCACACAGTGTTAGCCCTGGTGTTGCCTAGAGCTACTGCTTCCGGCCATCGGGTAGCAAAGTCCACTAAAGTCAGTACATACTGCTTTCCTCTGGGCGTCTTTTTTGGGAAAGGGCCCAGAATATCCACAGCTACTCGCTGAAATCGGACCTCAATTATGGGGAGTGGCTGGAGAGGGGCCTTGACCTGGTCTTGAGGCTTTCCCACTCTTTGGCATACCTCACAAGACCAGACATACTTGGCAACATCCTTGCCCATCCCCTCCCAGTAGAAGGACTTCCCCAACCGGTCCTTGGTTCTGTTCACCCCAGCATGGCCACTGGGATGATCATGGGCTAAGCTTAAGAGCTTCCCCCGGTACTTAGTTGGAACCACCAACTGTTTTTGCGGCTGCCATTCTTCCCGGCGTCCACCAGAAAGAATCTCCTTGTATAAAAGTCCTTGGTCTATAACAAACCGGGATCGATTAGAAGAGCTGAGAGGCGGTGGGGTGCTCCGTGCCGCCGCCCAAGCTTTCTGAAGGCTGTCATCTGCTTCCTGCTCACTCTGGAACTGTTCCCTTGAGGCTGGGGTCACCAGTTCTTCCTCAGACTGTGGACTTGGGCTTGGTCCCTCTGGAAGCGATGTAGATGATGGGGTTGTTTCTGTTGCTGGTGTACCGCTCTCCGCTGGTGCACCTGAGGTTATTTCAGGCTCTGGATGAGCCTTTTGGGTATGGCTGTCTGTTGCTTCTGCCAGTTTTGGCTCGCTGGCGCCCTCTGGCGTTGAGTTTGAAGATGGGGTTGCAATTGCTGGTGCTGGTTGCTGTTCCAGTTCTGGGCCTGGGACTGGTGGTGCTGTGGCTGTTTCAGTGGTTGGCATGGAATCTGGGTCCACTACCTCTGTCTGGGTCTCTGGTAACACAGACAGGGCTTCTGTGGACGGCTCAGGAACAGGAATGGGTCTGGAAGCTTGCCTGGTTTGGCTACGTGTAACCATTCCCACTCTCTTGGCCCGCTTCACCTGGTTGGCCAAGTCTTCCCCCAGTAGCATGGGGATAGGATAATTGTCATAGACTGCAAAAGTCCACATTCCTGACCAGCCTTTGTACTAGACATGCAGTTGAGCTGTAGGCAAGTCTACAGCTTGTGACATGAAGGGGTAAATTGTAACTTTGGACTTTGGGTTGAGGAATTTGGTGTCAACGAAGGATTGGTGCATAGCTGACACTTGTGCCCCCGTGTCTCTCCACGCAGTAACCTTCTTTCCGCCCACTCTCAAATTTTCCCTTCGCTCCAAGGGTATTTGAGAGGCATTCGGGCCTGGGGATCTTTGGTGTGATGGTGGTGTAATGAATTGCACTCGCATGGTGTTCTTGGGACATTTGGCCTTGATATGTCCCAGTTCATTACACTTAAAGCATCTTCCGTCTGATGGGTCACTGGGCCGAGGTGAGTTACTGGAGACTGGTGAGGTGGAAGAGTAGGGGGTCTTTGGCTGTCCTCGGTTGTAGGGTTTATGGTCGGTGTGCCCTCTGGGGTATTCGTTCCCCTTGACAGTAGCTTTCTTGCTTTCTGCCACTTCCATCCATTTGGCTCCAATCTCTCCTGCCTCAGCGAGATCTTTGGGTTTTCCATCTTGTATGTACCATGTGATGTCTTCAGGAACACCATCCAAGAACTGCTCCATTTGTATGAGGAGGTGCAGTTCTTCCAAGGTTTTAACATTGTGTCCTGATATCCAGGCCTCATAATTTTTTGCAACGTAGTAGGCGTGTTTGGGAAATGACACATCTGGTTTCCACTTTTGGGTTCTGAAGCGCCGACGGGCATGATCTGGGGTTATCCCCATTCTGTATCTGGCTTTGGTTTGAAAAAGTTTATAGTCATTCATTTGCTGCTTAGGCATTTCAGCTGCCACCTCTGCTAAAGGTCCACTGAGCTGTGACCTTAATTCTACCATGTTCTGGTCTTCGGGGATGCTGTACCCAAAACAGGCTCTTTCAAAATTTTCCAAGAAGGCCTCGGTGTCATCCCCTGCCTTGTAGGTGGGAAATTTCCTGTGCTGTGGAGCAATAATTGGCGCCGGGTTGTTAGGGTTGGCTGGCACATGCAGCCCAGCTTTTGCCAAGTCCAGTTCATGTTTTCTCTGTTTTTCCTTCTCTTCGTTTTCTTTTTGTTGTTTTTCCATTTCTCGGCGGTGGGCCACCTCTTCTTCTTCTAGTTTTCTTTTGTGTGCTGCCTCTTTGGCCGCCTGTTCTCTTTGGAAGGCTGCCAGTTTGATGCTTTCTTCCTTTTCTTTCAGCTCCAGTTGTCGCCTGTGTTCAGCTTCTTTGAATTGCTTTTCGGCCTCAATTCTTGCCTTAGAAGTCATGATTCCTGTTTTCTTGTGTTGGGGTGCCCTCCGGTGTTTATCTTCTGAACTGCAGGTTCTCTGTTGTCTCCTGAAGTCTGCCTAGCAACAGTGCCTTTAGCTAATCTTCAATGTTAAGTAAACCTGAAAAACCACTTTATTTGCATGTATATAGTGCTGGTAATGACTCTCAATGGGAGTGCTATTGTGTGACAAAAGACTCTTAACAGTCTGGTAATGGCTTCTTGCTTAACATGCAAGCCACAAACTGCCAGAGAGAGAAGAAAAAAAAATTCTCTTTTAAACCCAAACTGTTTCTCTCTGCTAAAAAGCCCTTAGCAGAGAAAAGAAAAATATAATATTCCTACTGGCTTCTGGATTTTGTCTATCCCGTAACCGCTGCACACCATATCATAACCTTAGTCCCAGATTTGGACCTTAGCGTCCAAAATATGGGGGTTAGCATGAAAACCTCCAAGCTTAGTTACCAGCTTGGACCTGGTACTTGCTGCCACCACCCAAAAAATTAGAGTGTTTTGGGGCACTCTGGTCCCCCTGAAAAACCTTCCCTGGGGACCCCAAGACCCAAATCCCTTGAGTCTCACAACAAAGGGAAATAATCCTTTTTTCCTTCCCCCCTCCAGGTGCTCCTGGAGAGATACACAGACAGAAGCTCTGTGAATCCAAACAGAGTGACTCCCCCTCTCCGTTCCCAGTCCTGGAAACAAAAGCACTTTCCTCTTCACCCAGAGGGAATGCAAAATCAGGCTAGCAAATCCAACACACACAGATCTCCCCCTGATTTCTTCCTCCAACCAATTCCCTGGTGAGTACAGACTCAATTTCCCTGAAATTTCCCAGTAAAGAAAACTTTAACAGGTTTTAAAAAGAAAGCTTTATATAAAAAAGAAAGAAAAATACATACAAATGGTCTCTCTGTATTAAGGTGACAAAATACAGGGTCAATTGCTTAAAAGAATATTGAATAAACAGCCTTATTCAAAAAGAATACAAATCAAAGCACTCCAGCACTTATATTCATGCAAATACCAAAGAAAAGAAACCATATAACTTACTATCTGATCTCTTTGTCCTTACACTTAGAAACAGAAGATTAGAAAACAGAAACTACTTCTCCAAAGCTCAGAGAAAGCAGGCAGACAGAAAACAAAGACTCAGACACAAACTTCCCTCCACCCAGAGTTGAAAAAATCCGGTTTCCTGATTGGTCCTCTGGTCAGGTGCTTCAGGTGAAAGAGACATTAACCCTTAGCTATCTGTTTATGACACCGTGGTTTTAAGTTAGCAAGTTAACATTTAATTAATACTTTGATAAAATGTTATTAGTATAAAATATATATGTTGAATTCTGATTTGGGGTTCATAGGAATGGAGCAACTTTTTTGATTGTTCACCAGATACATTCCTAGGGGTTAAAGCAAAGAAACAGTGAAAGTATATGACAATAAAGATTGTCCCCTTTATGTCTTAAGGCAGGCATTGGTTCCTAGGAACGGAGGTGGAAGGATGCCATATTTTATACTGACATGTGCTAACTTTTTATAAACTCAAGGTTGGATTTGTGGGAAGAACATTCCCTACAGAAGAGACTGACACAATAGGAACAGGGATTTTTTTGTTCAATTTGCAACTTTGAATAAGACACAATTATTTAGTTCTTAGCTTTAATACCTGGCAATTTGCTGACCAGGCATATTTTAGCAAAAACAAGATTATTTGTTTACCCTAGCTTTCTTTTAGCTAATTACTGTTTGCTAGGCCTCTGGTCTCTTGACCAAACTCTGGACTTTCGGTCTGAGAAAGAGCTGGCACAATCCATATACCAATGGAGTGGTTGTTATATAAAATGCACCTGGATTTTAACACTTCAGTTAAGTTCTGTACAAACAGAACAGAAAGATAGACTGTAAACTCCTTGGGCCAGTATCTAAGTATAAGACAAGAAATGGATTCAGACAGACAAACAGTATAGCACAAGGAAATAAGGAAACCATATTGCTCTGCTTGATAGGTTGGGTTCTCAGCACACCAGCCACCTAAGCTTTGTCAAGTTTTTATAGGCATCATGGAAAAGGAAAGCTTTGAGGAGAGTTTTGGAGGAGGATAATAAAGTAGCTTTGAGGAGGTTTATGGGGAGCTTCTGCCAAGTGTGAGGGGCAGCATGGGAAAATGTAACATGTTGGCAATGGAGGCTGGCATCATGGGCCAATCACAGGTGGAGTTTGCCATCTCAATAGTGAGAGAGAGATGATAAGGAGAATTGGAATAGACTGTGAAGAGCCTTGAAAATGAAGACAAGTAGCTTATATTTGATGCAAAAGTGAAGGTGAGCAAGTGAAGGAATGCAGAGAGATGGCCAGGGAAAAGGATGTAGTAATTGAGACACAAGATGATGAGCCTCAAGGAGCATTTTAGCTGTGTGGATGGAAAAAGCCATATTTTAGAGATGTAATACCAAACAATCAGCAAGATTTAGAAATAGCCTAGGGAGCTAGAGAGAGGTCTGAGTTGAAGATGATGCCCAGGTTATGGACTTAAGTGACAGACAGGATGCTGGTGTTATCAGCAGTGCTCAAGAAAGGAGGTAGTAGGGAAGGAAAAGAGAAGATTAAGAGCTTTGTTTTAGCCATGTGGAGCTTGAATTGCCAGATAGACAGTCACAAGTAGATGTCAGAGAGACAAGCTGAGATTTTAGTTTGGACAGAAGAAGACAGGTCTGGAGTAGAGAAGTAGATCTGTGTTGGTAGTTGATTTTATGTTTCTGGATGAGATTACCTAGAAATAAGGTATAGACCAGAGGTCACCAAACTTTTTTGTCTGCATCCCCTCCATTACCTGGTCCGCCCACCTCCCACCCCTCTGGGAGCCACGATCAGGAGCCAGGGCTGAGAGCAGGTCCACGTTTGGAGTCGGGGGCCATGGTCAGGAGCAGGGCCAGTGCTACAGCTGGAGCCTTGGCCAGGAGCAGGCCCACAGTTGGGGCTGGGAGCTGATAGTTGGATCATGGAATCATAGAATCACAGAAGATATGGGTTGGAAGACACCACATGAGGTCATGTAGTCCAACCCCAACTAAATCATTCCAGCCACGGTTTTGTGAAGTTGGACCTTAAAAACCTCTAAGGATGGAGATTCCACCACTTTCCTAGGTAACCATTCCAGTGCTTCACCACCCTTCTAGTGAAATAGTTTTTACTAATATCCAACCTAGAACTCCCCCACTGCAACTTGAGACCATTGCTCTGTGTTCTATCATCTGCCACCACTGAGAACAGCGGAGCTCCATCCTCTTTGGAACTCTCCTTCAGGTAGTTGAAGGCTGCTATCAAATCTCCCCTCATTTTTCTCTTCTGCAGACTAAGTAAGCCCAGTTCCCTCAGCCTCTCCTCATAAATCATATGCCCCATCCCGCTGATCATTTTCGTTGCCCTCCACTGGACTGTCTCCAATTTGTCCACATCCTTTCAATAGTGGGGGGGCCAAAAACTGTACACAATACTCCAGATGTGGCCTCACCAGTGCTGAATAGAGTGGAATAATCACTTCCCTCGATCTGCTGGCAATGCTCCTACTAATGCAGCCCAATATGCTGTTAGCCTTCTTGGCAACAAGGGCATACTACTGACTCATATCCAGCTTCTCATCCACTGTAATCCTCAGGCCCTTTTCTGAAGAACTGCCGCTTAGCCAGTCGGTCCCCAGTCTGTAGCAGTGCACTGGATTCTTCCGTCCTAAGTGTAGGACTCTGAACTTGTCCTTGTTGAACCTCATCAGATTTCTTTTGGCCCATTCCTCCAATTTGTCTAGGTCACTCTGTACCCTATTCCTACCCTCCAGCATATCTACCTCTCCTCCCAGCTTAGTGTCATCTGCAAACTTGATGAGGGTGCACTCCATCCCATCATCCAGATCATTAATGAAGTTGTTGAACAAAACCAGACCCAGGACTGACCCCTGGGGCACTCCACTTGATACCGGCTACCAACTAGACATTGAGCCTTTGATCACTACCTGTTGAGCCCCACAATCTAGCAAGATTTCTATCCACCTTATAGTACATTTATCAATCCATACTTTTTTAACTTGCTGGCAAGAATACTGTGGGAGACCATACAAAAAAGTTTGCTAAAGTCAATATATATCACATCCATTGCTTATCCATATCCACAGAGCCAGTTATCTCATCATAGAAGGCAATCAGGTTGGTCAGGCATGACTTGCCCTTGGTGAATCCTTGTTGACTGTTCCTGATCACCTTCCTCTCCTCCCTAATGCTATCTGAGATACACTGCCAAATCTTGTATGCCTTACTTACAGAGAAGTCCCATTGACTTCAGTGAGACTTTTACATATGTAAAACAAGCAGGATTAGGCCCGGAGCACGTTTTATGAGGTATGCTGAATCCAAATATAAATATTAACATGGAGGAAGATGGCAGAAGCCAGTAGGAATATTATATTTTTCTTTTCTCTGCTAGGGGCTTGTAAGCAGAGATAGTTTGGTTTTAAAAGGAACCAGAGAAAAAAAAATTTTTCTGTTCTCTCCTGGCAGTAGCTTGCATATTAAGCAAGGAACTATTAAGGGTCTTTTGTTATACTATAGCACTCTGATTGAGAGTCAAGTACCCAGCACAACACACATGCAAATAAAGTGGTTTTTCTGGTTTACTTTACATTTAAAAGATTAGCTAGAAAAAAAAAGACACTGTTGCTAGGCAAACCACAGGAGACAACAGAGCCAGCAGTTCAGACAATAAACACCGGAGGGCACCCCAACACAAGAAAACAGGAACCATGACTTCTAAGGCAAAAATGGAGGCCAAGGCACAAATCAAAGACGCAGAGCACAGGCGAGATATGGGAAAAAAAACTACAAGAGATGGAGCTGAGAGAAAGAGAAAAAGAGGTTACCCACAGGAGAGAGTTGGAACTCCTGAGGGAAACCCACCGGCAGGCCCTGGAATTAGAAAAGGCTATGCAACAAAACACAGCCAATCCTAACAACCCTTCACCAATACTTGTTCCACAGCACAGGAAATTTCCCACCTACAAGGCAGGTGATGACACCAAGGCCTTCTTGGAAAATTTTGAAAGAGCCTGTCTTGGGTACAGCATCTCTGAAGACCAGTACATGGTAGAGTTGAGGCCACAGCTCAGTGGACCTTTAGCAGAGGTGGCGGTTGAAATGCCAAAGAACAGAATGAACGATTATAAACTGTTTCAAACCAAGGCCAGATTCAGAATGGGGATAACCCCGGATCATGCCCGTCGGCATTTCAGAACCCAAAAGTGGAAACCAGATGTGTCATTTCCCAGACACGCCTACTACATTGGGAAAAATTATGAGGCCTGGATATCAGGAAACAATGTTAAATCCTTGGACGAACTGCACCTCCTCATACAAATGGAGCAGTTCTTGGATGGTGTTCCTGAGGACATAACACGGTACATACTAGATGGAAAACCCAAAAATCTCACTGAGGCGGGGGAGATTGGAGCCAAATGGATGGAAGTGGCAGAAAGCAAGAAAGCTACTGTCAAGAGGAATGAATATCCCAGGGGGCACACAGACAATAAACCCTACAACCGAGGGCAACCCAAGACCCCTCCTACAACCCAAGGAAAGCCACAGACACCCTATTCTTCCACCTCCCCAGTCTCCAGTAACCCACCTCGACTCAGTGACCAGTCAGCTGGAAGATGCTTTAAGTGTAATGAACTGGGACATATCAAGGCCAACTGCCCAAAGAACGCCAACCGAGTGCAGTTCATTACACCACCATCACACCAAAGATCCCCAGGCCCAGATGCCTCTCAAATACCCTTAGAGCGAAGGGAAATTTTGAGAGTGGGCGGAAAGAAGGTTACTGCGTGGAGAGACACAGGGGGCACAAGTGTCAGCTATCCACCAATCCTTCGTCGACACCAAATTCATCAACCCAAAGCCCAAGTGACAATTTACCCCTTCATGTCACAAGCTGTAGACTTGCCTACAGCTAAACTGCCTGTCCAGTACAAAGGCTGGTCAGGAATGTGGACTTTTGCAGTCTATGACAATTATTCCATCCCCATGCTACTGGGGGAAGACTTGGCCAACCAGGTGAAGCGGGCCAAGAGAGTGGGAATAGTTACACGTAGCCAAACCCGGCAAGCTTCCAGATCCATTCCTGTTCCTGAGCCGTCCACAGGGGCCCCGTCTGTGTTACCAGAGACCCAGACAGAGGTAGTGGACCCGGATCCCATGCCAACAACGGCAACAGCCACAGTGCTTCCAGTCCCAGACCAGGAACTGGGAAAGCAGCCAGCGCCAGAACTGTTGCCAGCACTGACAACAGTGCTTGCAAATCCATCTTCAACCCCAATGCCAGAGGGCGCCAGCGAGCCTGAACTGGCAGAAGCAGCAGACAACCATACCCAAGAGGCTCAGCCAGGGCCTGAAATAACCCCTGGTGCACCAACGGAAAGCGGCTCACCAGCAACGGAAACAACCCCATCACCTACATCGCTTCCAGAGGGACCAAGCCCAAGTCCCCAGTCTGAGGAAGAACTGGTGTCCCCAGCGTCAAGGGAACAGTTCCAGACTGAGCAGGAAGCAGATGACAGCCTTCAGAAAGCTTGGGCGGCGGCACGGAGCACCCCACCGCCTCTCAGCTCTTCTAATCGATCCCGGTTTGTTGTAGAACAAGGACTTTTATACAAGGAGACTCTTTCTGGTGGACACCAGAAGACTGGCATCCACAAAAACAGTTGGTGGTTCCAACTAAGTACAGGAAAAAGCTCTTAAGCTTAGCCCATGATCATCCCAGTGGCCATGCTGGGGTGAACAGAACCAAGGACCGGTTGGGGAAGACCTTCCACTGGGAGGGGATGGGCAAGGATGTTGCCAAGTATGTCCGGTCTTGTGAGGTATGCCAAAGAGTGGGAAAGCCCCAAGACCAGGTCAAGGCCCCTCTCCAGCCACTCCCCATAATTGAGGTCCGATTTCAGCGAGTAGCTGTGGATATTCTGGGTCCTTTCCCAAAAAAGACACCCAGAGGAAAGTAGTACATACTGACTTTTGTGGACTTTGCTACCCAATGGCCGAAAGCAGTAGCTCTAGGCAACACCAGGGCTAAAGCTGTGTGCCAGGCACTAACAGACATTTTTGCCAGGGTAGGTTGGCCCTCCGACATCCTTACAGATTCAGGATCTAATTTCCTGGCAGGGACCATGAAAGAACTATGGGAAACTCATGGGGTGAACCACTTGGTTGCCACTCCGTACCACCATCGAACCAATGGCCTGGTCGAAAGGTTTAATGGAACTTTGGGGGCCGTGATATGTAAATTCGTCAACGAACACTCCAATAATTGGGACCTAGTGTTGCAGCAGATGCTTTTTGCCTACCGGGCTGTACCACATCCCAGTTTAGGGTTTTCACCATTTGAACTTGTGTATGGTCACGAGGTTAAGGGGTCATTACAGTTGATGAAGCAGCAATGGGATGGGTTTACACCTTCTCCAGGGACTAATATTCTGGACTTTGTAAGCAACCTCCAAAACACCCTCTGACACTCTTTAGCCCTTGCTAATGAGAATCTAAAGGATGCTCAGGAAGAGCAAAAGGTCTGGTATGACAAACATACCAGAGAACGTTCCTTCAAGGTAGGAGACCAGGTTATGGTCTTGAAGGCGCAACATGCCCATAAGATGGAAGCATCATGGGAAGGGCCAAGAGCGCCTGGGAGCTGTTAACTACCTCATAGCATTTCCCAATTCCTCTCTAAAACCCAGAGTGTACCATGTTAATTCTCTCAAGCCTTTCTGTTCCAGAGACTTACAGGTTCGTCAGTTTACAGTCCAGGGAGATGATGCTGAGTGGCCTGAAGGTGTCTACTACGAAGGGAAAAAAGACGGTGGCATGGAAGAAATGAACCTCTCAACCACCCTGGAACGACTGCAGCGGCAACAAATCAAGGAGCTGTGCACTAGCTTCGCCCCATTGTTCTCAGCCACCCCAGGATGGACTGAAAGGGCATACCACTCCATTGACACAGGTAATGCTCACCCAATTAGAACACCACCCTACTGGGTGTCTCCTCATGCCCAAGCTGCTATAGAACAGGAGATCCAGAACATGCTACAGATGGGTATAATCCGCTCATCTACCAGTGCATGGGCATCTCCAGTGGTTCTGGTACCCAAACTACCATAAGCTAAATGCGGTAACTCGTCCAGACAACTATCCAATGCCATGCACCGATGAGCTATTGGAGAAGTTGGGACATGCCCAGTTCATCTCTACAATAGACTTAACCAAGGGGTACTGGCAAGTACCGCTAGATGAACCTGCCAAGGAGAGATCAGCATTCGTCACCCATGCGGGGGTGTATGAATTTAATGTCCTTCCTTTCGGGCTGCGAAATGCACCCGCCACCTTCCAGAGGCTGGTAGATGGCCTACTAGCAGGACTGGGCGAATATGCAGTTGCCTACCTCGATGATGTGGCCATTTTTTCTGACTCCTGGGCCGAACACCTAGAACACCTGGAAAAGGTCTTTGAGTGCATCAGGCAGGCCGGACTAACTGTTAAGGCCAAAACAGAGTAACTTACTGGGATACCAGGTGGGTCGAGGAACCATAAACCCCCTATAGGCCAAGGTGGATGCTATCCAAAAGTGGCCTGTCCCAAAGTCAAAGAAACAGGTCCAATCCTTCTTAGGCTTGGCCGGCTACTACAGGTGATTTGTACCACACTACAGCCAAATCGCTGCCCCGCTGACCGACCTGACCAAAAAGACCCAGCCAAATGCAGTTAAGTGGACTGATGAGTGTCAAAAGGCCTTTACCCAACTTAAGGCGACACTGTGCTCAGGGCCCCGGACTTTGACAAGCCATTCCTAGTAACCACGGATGCATCTGAGCGTGGTATAGGAGCAGTTCTCATGCAGGAAGCAACGGATCACAACTTCCATCCTGTCGTGTTTCTCAGCAAGAAACTGTCTGAGAGGGAAAGTCACTGGTCAGTCAGTGAAAAGGAATGCTATGCCATTGCATATGCCCTGGAAAAGCTACACCCATATGTTTGGGGACGGCGGTTCCAGCTACAAACTGACCATGCTGCGCTAAAGTGGCTTCATACTGCCAAGGGGAACAAGAAACTTCTTCGTTGGAGTTTAGCTCTCCAAGATTTGGATGTTGAAATTCAGCACATTTCAGGAGCTTCTAACAAAGTAGCTGATGCACTCTCTCATGAAAGTTTCCCAGAATCCAGTAGTTAAAAAGTGTTCTTAAAATGTAAAAGCCTGTTAGTTATATACTTACTGGTATATGTAAAGGTGCATGTGTTGTATTAATCTGTTTATTTTAAAGTTCTAGGAAGAAATCGCCGCCAGTGAGCTTCCCTACTGTCTGCAATTTGGGGGGTATGTCATAAACAGATAGCTAAGGGTTAATGTCTCTTTCACCTATAAAAGGGTTAACAAACAGTAACCTGAAACACCTGACCAGAGGACCAATCAGGAAACAAGACTTTTTCAAATCTGGGTGGAGGGAAGTTTTGGGTGTGAGTTCATTGTTCTTTGTCTTGGGTCTGTGCCCTCTCGGCTCTGAGCGTGATTTTTCTATCTCCAGGCTTTCTAATCTTCTGTTTCCAAGTTGTAAGTACAAGGATAGTAAGACAATAGGTTTATATTGTTTTTTTGTATTTACACATGTGTAGTTGCTGGAATGTGTTAAATTGTATTCTTTTTGGATAAGGCTGTTTATTCATTTTTTTCCTTTAAGCAATTGACCCTGTATATTGTCACCTTAATACAGAGACCATTTTATGTCCTTTTTCATTCTTTTTATATAAAGTTTTCTTTTTAAGACCTATTGGAGTGTGTTTCACTGGTTAAGGCTAAGAAACGAAGGCAGGGGAAAAAATCTCTTTGTGTTAGATTTACTAAGCCTGACTTTGCATACCCTCTGGGTGAAGGGGGAGAGAGGTTAGATCTCTCGGTACTTGTGTTTCAAGGACTTGAAACAGGGAGGATGGAATCCCTTTGTTTAGATTCACGGAGCTTGAATCTGTATATCTCTCCAGGAACCCAGGGAGGGAACGCCTGGAGGGGAAGAGGGAGGAGGGAAGTGGGTTATTTCCCTTTGTGGTGAGACTCAAGGAATCTGGGTCTTGGGGTCCCCTGGGAAGGTTTTGGGAGACCACAGTGAGCTAGGCACTGTATAATTCCTGGCTGATGGCAGCAATTACCAGGTCCAAGCTGGTAACTAAGCTTGGAGGTTTTCATGCTAACACCCATATTTTGGACGCTAAGGTCCAGATCTGGGAAGAAATGTTATGACAGAAGACCAAAGGACAATTGAGAAATGAAATAATATTATGCTGCCTCACATATGGCATTTGTTGAAAATGGAAGTGTCTTGCTTTATTTCTCTTCATTTATTTTCACAATCCATGTCACACATTTTTCATGAGAAATGAATAGGTATGCAGATAAATGTCTGCACAGAGTGCATCTGAGACATAAGGATTGATTTTGAACTTCAATTCAAATACCCCTTGAAGCCACTGACTATGTAACACAATATATGTAGTAATATAATGGAATTGTTCCTTCTCAGTTCCCTAAATATATGGCATTCCCCACTTCTCAAATCAAAATGAAGATCAAAACGCAATGCACTTTACTCATTTGTTGACTGGTACTTACAAAAATACAGCAAACTTCACATCACTCTAGTACTGAATTAAACTTGTATCTCACATTTCTGTAACAGAGAAATAAAGAAGGGTAAAGTCCACAAAGGGTTTTGAATCTGGAGGCTGAGCTGAAAAGGCTGTATTCATTGACAGTCTCCAGCTCTATGACAACCTCCTGCCCATTTCTTTGAAAAAGTTCCCTGTGTGTTCTCTCAGAAATGAATAATTATTAAGGCTAAGAATTTGTCACGGATATTTTTGGTAAAAGTCATGGACAGGTCATGAGCAAAAAAGAAAAATTCACAGAAGCTGTGACCTGCCATAACTGTTATTACAAATATCCAGGACAAAATGGGGATTTGTGGGTTCCCACACCACCTGAAGTGGGGCAGCTGCGCAGGGGCTAGAAGCCACCTGCAGCAGCTGTGGGTGGTCCCCCTGCTGCCCGTGGGGGCCAGGAGCTGTGGGGTTCCCCTTGCCTGTGGCAACTTGAAGCTTTGGGGGCCGCCAGAGTCAGTGGGGGTACCCTGCAGCTCCCTGCCCCCGCAGGTGGTGGGCTGACGTCACGGAGGTCACTGGAACTCACGGATTCCATAACTTCTGCAATCTCTGTGACTAAATCATAGCCTTGATAATCATTCACAATATGGTATAGAGGATTCAGACTATTTTGGTTTGCATAAGAGGTTAAAGGGTAGAAAACAAAAGTCAATCTTTCTTATGCTGAGGAAGTGGAAATCTGATCTGAAACAAAATGATGTAATAAATCAAGTGTATGTTACTGTTTACAGGTGGCTCGTTATGCTGTGGTGTGGCTGCTTTGTACGGCATGATGTACTAAAAGGGAAGGCGCTTTGTGGTTTTCACTGTGAACATTCCAGCGCAACTCTGTAAGAATGTGCGAGTATGTCATAAAAACTTTATTTTAAATGCTTATTTAATTGTTGTTTGTGCTTCTTGGTCTGCATTTTGAATTCCACATTGTGGTGGAGTGACACCAAGATGCTGGGGTGCATTCTGCCATTAGCCAACATAGACAGCTATTTAATAAAAATTTTATTGGGTCATAAACTGGAAATCCCTCCCATTCCTGTATTAACAACAACAAACTTGGAGCCAAACACTTACCAGGCTCCAGAGCTCCTTCTGCAGCCTGTGTTTATGTTGCTGGTTTTGTGGCAGGCTGCTCATCTGGGGGGGCCATCAGACAGCTTCTACAAGTATGGCCCTAGGACATGCTGCAGCTCGCCAGCCACAAAGCCTCCTCAGGGTCCTGTAAGAGCACTAGAGTCACTTTACTAGCTTGATCTGATGCCTGCTGGCTCCTCTCCCATCCTATACTAGAGACAGGCTTCAGAAGGTTGCTGTTCCAGCTGATCAGGTTGTCATGAACCACTGGGGGCTCAGTGCTCAGTACAGTATCCAGCACCCTGTCAAAGTCCTCATGGACAGAAGCAGGATGATAGGGAGTTCCCAGAGGTGAAGTTCTCATCCCTGGCTTTCCACTAGTCACCTGTGAGCCACTTAATCTGCTCCCTGCTCTGCTCACTGGTCCCGTGAACCTCCAACACTCTCAGCATGTCCACTATTTCTTGGTATACATGGTCATTTCTGGGACTCTTACTAAAGTCAAACATCTTGTTCACCTCACACCACAGATACACTAGAATCTGACTGTGGTCTCACAACCAGATAGTAGCACACTTGGCAAAGGACTTCTTGTCGGTGGCCATAGCTAATGCAGGAGACGGTTCACTGTGTTTGCAGCTCAGCGATCATAATAAAATGGAAGCGTTAAGCACTGAGCAGCAGGAGGATTCTGCTTCCTGGAATTCAGCTGGCTAGTCTTGGGATAGAAAGTGCAAGGGATTGTGGGATAGCTTTGGCAGACACTCAGGAGATGAATCTGGGGACCTAAGCCTGAGCTGTTTCCAGACTGCAAAAAGATGGAGTTTGGATCCAAGTCCCGGTAGGACTCAGGCTTTTGACCTACCTCCAGCTGCTGGGCCCTACAGCCCAAATCCTGAAGGCTTACTGGCCTGAGACAGACAGATGTGTGTGTACATGAAAGGGGGGTTGGACTCAAGCCCGAGTCCAAGCCTGGGCTTACATTGCAGTATAGACATAGCCTCTGACACATTTCCTGGGCACTGACTTGCATTGTGCTATTCTTTCATGGAAATGGAGCTCTTCAGTTCCTGTGCTCTAGCCCCCCAGGATTAGTCTGATGTTCAAGATACCCATTATTTAAACAGACCCCAAAGGTGTGAAGCTTCTGATTTAGAATGTAACTCTCTCAGCAGTTATGAAGCAGTTAACACATACACACACACTTTGCACAGAGTTTGCCACATTTGTGCTCTTTTACTTAATCATATAAAGCACAGGAAAAAACAGATCATATAAAACAATAAACATTCCAAACTGTAATGCCTCTCATCAGCTCAGCCGTCGTGGGGAGGGGATACAACTGCCTCATACAACCTGATACATGCTGAGTGGTCTGCTCCTCCTGGAGCCCCTTTCCAGCTTCTAAGACCTTGCTCACACCTGCGCTATGCTTCATCTTCCTGTCTGGCTCCTATTCCAATGGGTTCCTTTATTTAAATTCCTCCTGGTCATTGGCCGCCGCCTTTGCTTGGATCCTGATAAGTTTCTCTTGCTCCTCCCTTCCACCTTCCATTACCTAAGAACATAAGAACGGCCATACTGGGTCAGACCAAAATCTGTCTTCCGACAGTGGCCAATGCCAGGTGCCCCAGAGGGAATGAACACAACATGTAATCCTCGAGTGATCCATCCCATCGCCCATTCCCAACTTCTGGCAAACAGAAGCTAGGGACATCATCCCATTCAGAGGTGTTAAGCAAAAACTGGACTTCTAAGGATGAAGCTGCTTTTTAATGTAACCTTTGTGAGATCTAAATACTGTATAGCTTGATCTATAGATTATATATTAATTATATTGACTGCTTAAGAATTCCCAGATATCACTTTGTGGGTAGACAAAGTCTTGGCCCAATATCAGGCCCAATATTATTCAAATATTATATAGTTAGGAACCCCAATGTGTACAGCTACAGCATTCATACTATAGGAACTCTTCTATATTTACAAACAGTTTATTAATATATTGAGCAAAGTCCCAAACTCTCCAACTCAGTAAGGTAGATAGAGAGACTACAGAATCTACATCTGAATATCCATACACTCACACCATCCCTTGCAGAACACCCTGAAATGTGCGCCATCAGCTTCCTCACCACCATCACCTTCCCCCTCATCACCAATGGCCATCATTCTAGCATCTCCCCAGGGCTACATCTCTCTCTCCTACTGCCCATAGACTGGGACGCAAATTTTATATTATGTTACACTGATAGCACTACGTCTGATGCATATGCAGTAGGGGTTTTCCCCTCTTCCTTATTTGTATTTCCTCAACTTACTAATGTTGGAGTATCTTTCTCCTACAGATTAGTATATCAATGATCTCAGCTTATTATCATATACATCAATTCGTTGGCCCTCTCGTAGTTAGGTATCTGTGCATGTAGCTCATGTACCCATTATTATTATAAAAATCAATTTGTAGCTATGACACTCTTGTGGTTGAACTCATGTTCCTGTGATCAGTAATTCCCCTTAAACACTCTATTTTCAGCTCCCCAATACTTGGGGTTTTCTGTTGGGTCATTTATCGGTGCCAAAGTCCATAGACCTCAGGCCTTATGCTAAAACTGCTGAAGCTAATGTCTTACAGGATACAGGCCTGTAGGTTCCTTACATTACTGCTGAATATAATAATGGCATAATATAATGAAAAGCAGTGAATATAATAAAGGCAGGCTAGCCCTATGGACTACAACTGCTAACGTTAAATATTTCCCATGGTCCCTGCCTGGTGTGGACCTGCTACAGGCCCTGTCAGCAGTAGTGGATCCACATACATATAGGCCCTTGTGATGCCAAAGTTTTTCATGATATAATTTAACAATATCAGCCAGATTTCATAAACTGTATAGACATAGCCCCAGTTCATCACAATGGTCTTCTCCATCGGAGATTTGCACACTCAACTTTTCCTTCAACACTCCAAAAACATTAAGTGTTTTGATTTTACACATAGTGAATATACTCTATTTGAAAATTCAATAAAAGGAAGCCAGATATCTAGATATGGTCATTTTGTTTTCCTTGTTGAGCTTTAATTTCTTCTTTAACATGGTAGTACCAAGTAGTAGAGGAAAGCAGAGCTTTATTTTCTAATTCCCAACTAATAAGAGCTTTGCTGCTACTAATAAATGTGTTAGTAAGGGTCTATGTTCTCCAAAGTCCATACAAAAATATTCTTAAAACTTCTGGAAATAACTATACAAATAATCTAAATATGAGAGTAGTTACTTTGTTTACTTTGTTAAGCATAGACACTCATGCAGCTCCCATTGCTGAAGTAAATCCACCTCCCTGAGAGGTTGTAACTAGGTCAACAGCAGGATTTTTCCATTGACCTAGGGCTGTCTATACAGGGACTTAAGTTGGCTTAAGTATGTCACTCACGAGGATGTTTTTTCACACCCCTGAGTAAAATAGCTGCGTCAATCTAATTTTCTAGTGTAGACCAGCCCTAAGTAAAATCCCTTGTCAATACCAGTAGTGAAATTGTGCTCGGATTTTAAGAAGCATGTCAAGTTATCTTTGCAAATATAGGGCAAGACTCTTATTGGCCTCTGTCTGAGGCAGCCTGGGAGAGAGAAGATGCAAAGGCTGGGCTATTTACACTGGTCTACAATTTTTGAGAAGTCGTCTGCTTCAGAGATAAAATGTGATATTTATTATGTATTTTGATGTGCTGAATTCAAATATGACAATTGAAACAACTGATTGGCTACTGTTTCTAAGATATTTAAGTTTTTACATTTTATGTCTATGTATATTGTGTAGAGAGTAGAGTTTTAATCATAAATTGTAAACCTAGGTCTTTTCATGTGTTTATGGTTGCTTTACATGATAATATTTCACCTGTCCTGTTGATGTAAAAATCAGCAAAAGGGTTATATAAATAAAATTTATTATGAAACAAAAGGCAAAAAACTATTAAGTACATAGTTTAGTCCTATTCAGTGTCTACTCAGCGCTTCTTGGCTTGTCTGTTGTATTTGTTAGACCCCCAAGTTGGGCCCCAGGGCCAGACAGCGGGTGCTCCGGCCTCCACCCCCCAACGGAATTTTCCCCCAGCCCCCAGAACTGCCACTGATCACGTAGCTGCTCAGAAAGCAGAACTTGTAACAGGAAACAGCACCTTGCGGTCGGCCGACCTGAGGAGGGGAAGTTCCCCCACGACAGTCGCTTCCTGGGTAGAGATGCTGGGGCCCGATTGCCTCCCTTGTATGGGCATGAGCCACTCGCGACCCCGCAATTGGCTTATCATAAATTATGACGAAAAATTCGTTATATATTGTCGGCCCCCTCCCGGGGACGGGTGGAGAGAACACGAATCCCCGTCGAACCGTATCCAGGCCTGATCACCCTGAAGGTCTCTCCCAGGCTCACGCGTTTCCTGAAGCCTGACTGCTTGCCGGCCGTAATGAAACTTTCGTGGTTTGTATGTGTAAGTAGAATTAGCTGTTAAGTATAACTGTGCTGTTAGATAAGAGGCAAAGACTGGTTCCAGCCGCCCCAAGGCTCCTGCTAGGGGAAACCCGTTGACCAGGAAGCCTTGAAAGCAAGGGGGGCCAGTCAAGCCTCACGACCTGTGTTTAGTGGGATTAGCTGCTGCATTTATGGTTAATAATAATACCAATATCACTTTTATTAACCCCTGGGACGACCTGCATAATTACTGGGACTTAGAAAAATACCAGGGCCAGCTTCTATTTGTAATTGTAGTGTTTGTGTTATTTGTTCTAGTATTATATTGTAAGCCCAAGCTGTAACTAATTGTGTTATCCCTTATCCTTATCTGTGTCTCACTTAATAAACCCTCAATCTTTAACACTACGACTGATTGCTTGCGTTATCCCCGTCACTACCCTTGGGCACTTGTCACCCCTCCCCCAGGGCATCCAGTGATCGAACCTCCGCCCTATTCCAACGCTCATTACCCGGTAGATAACGGGCACCTGGTGGCCATATCAGTGGAGCGAGGGGCGAGAGCAATCTGTAATCAACAGTATTCATTAAATGGAGCATCTCTTGTCACTGTCCAGCAATAGTCTGCAAGCATTGATGGGCTCCATTTGCCCTGATAGCCTGCCAGGAGATTCCACTGTTGTAGTCTGGAGCCCAACAGCTCTGCCTTACTCTTGGGTAGTTCCAAATCCCTGACAAGGTCATTCAGTTCACCTTGTGTTATGAGGTGTGGTTCAGAGGAGGAGGATGGGAGAAAATGTGGGTCCTGTGACATTGATGGTTCAGGACCAGAAGTTTCATCCTCTTCCTCATCTCACTCAAGTGAGAATGATTCTGGTGCATCAGGAACCGGCAGTCCTTCTTCGTGGGGTACTGGGCGTATAGCTGATGGAATGTTTGGATAATGCACAGTCCACTTTTTCTTCTTTGACACACCTTTCCCAACTGGAGGCACCATGCAGAAGTAACAATTGCTGGCATGATCTGTTGGCTCTCTCCAAATCATTGGCACTGCAAAAGGCATAGATTTCCTTTTCCTGTTCAACCACTGGCGAAGATTTGTTGTACAAGTGTTGCAGCATATGTGTGGGGCCCACCTCTTGTCCTGATCTCCAATTTTGCAGCCAAAAGAAAGGTGATAGGCTTTCTTAACCATAGTGGTTATATTGCGCTTTTGTAATGCAAAAGTCAGTTCACCACAAACATAGCAGAAGTTATCTGCACTGTTCAACAAGTACGAGGCATCTCTGCTCACTTTGGCTAAACAGAAATCTGTCCCTTTGCAAAATCAAACACTGACAAATAAGAGAGCACCACACTGTATGATTTCTAGAGCTGATATAGGGCAATTTGTTCAGCAGAGTGATGTAAGCTTTGTTATGATTGCATCATCCATGACTTCTAGGAATAACATAATGCAATTCATATCATGTATGACGCAATACCAGCTTCAGATTGCATCATTCATTGTTTTGCCTAAAAAGCAAGTACTGTCCAAACCCAGTCATAGATTTATTCATAGATCCAGTCAAAGATGTATTTTAGTCATTTCTGGTTTAAATTGAGATCCCTTCCCTTTATAACTCACTTATCCTCCGCCATTCCCAAGTCAAGGGTAGTATATACTGACTCAATAGCATATCTTGAAAACTAGAGCCAATCAACAATTTTAAGCATCATTTTCATTCTCAGTGACCCAGAATTAGTAAAGTTGGACTACATTTATTTCAGAAGCATTTTGGCTGTAGAGCAGTGTTATCGCTGGGCTTTCTAAAGCCTGCTCTATGTTTCAAGTTTTACCATCTCAACTACATTGATAAGGAGTGTGTGGTTTTTTGTCTGACATAATTATCCTTGTGAAAGCCGCAGTGTATACTCAGTATAAGGGGTTTTATACTGGCATAACTTATTTCACTTTGCTGAATCAGGATAAGCTATTCTGGGAAAAGCATTCAGATGGTTTAACTGTTTCTACAGTAGCGGAGTTTTGCTGGCATATTTAGATCAACAAAACTTTTAAGTGCAGACTAGGCCTAAGGCACCTCTGAATATAGAATCTTATCTAAGCACCATCCCTTCTACTAATATTCTGGCCGCAATAAATCCTTGCACTCATGCAACAGATATTATCCAGCATAAAAGGGATAGAGAGAATGCAGTGCCATCCCTTCCTTCCTCCTCTCCAACATACAGGCTGGCAGAGCAAAGGAGCATTTTCTTCACTTGCAAGTGGGAAGATGAGGTGTGCCTCCTCTGGACACCTGGGATCCCTATGATTCATTGTGTCTCCCACGGGATCAGTGCAGCTCTCCGACAGGGGCCTCTGCCTAACAAACACAAGCGAGTCCTTCATGGAGGATATAGATTACTTCAGTCAAAATGGGAGAATACTGAGGAAAGATTTGATCCAGTCTACTTCACAAATCTAGCCCCTTTACTCTCTTCCTCATTTGCACTGTTGTTGGTGCTAAAACCACCATCTGCAACATCCTTTATCTCTTTGCCTTATCAACTATTTCCCAGTCTTAGCTGAATACATTCCCTCCCACATGCCAGTCTGAATTTCTTTCCCTTTGCTATTATTCATGTTAGCTTTGTAATTGTATCTAACTATCTTTCATGAAAGATATTAAAGAATATAAAGTGGATTGAATACAAAAAAGAGTGTATGCAAAAGAAATGAGTGAACAGGAAGGATAAATGTTCAAGGTAATATCTGAATGTGTGAGTACACAGAGACCTAATGCGGGGTAAACAAAATACAATTTCAAGCAAACATTAAGGTTCATTATGAAAATCTCAAATTTTCCATCTTTTTATAGATTCACATCTCCCTCCTTCCTAAGCTGTTCTCTCATCCACAGCCCATTGCATATAGCCCTCATGGCATCAGGGCTAGAATCTGAATGGTATGTAAATGTCCCCAGTTCATAGTAAAAAAATCTAAGAAATGTAAGGCTCAACAAAAGAAAGCAAATGAAGTCATGAAAGTGCTATTGATACTGAAATATAGTGAGGTCTTTGGATGCTTATTGTTAGAGTTTCCATATCAATATGTTTTAAATTGCAGTACTTAGTGAAGGTTTTTTTAATGCAGTCTCATGGTCTGTTATTTTATGAAATTGTCAGTGGCTCTGCATATCTTTTTTTTCCCCCTTCCTTAAAGGCACTTTTGTCAGAATATTTAAATTAAACAGCACATATAAAAGACCCCTATATTCAGTTATATCAAAACCCAAAAATATAAAAGTTCAGAATGAAACTCCATCCTTGCTCCCTAACCACATTATTTTGGTGAGGTATTGTAGTACAAATAGTAAAAGATCATTGCAGTGTTTGTGATTCAGTGTTGCATTATGGATAGAGGAGCCTTTTTTATAGAGAGAAATATTATGAAATCTTCCCTCCCCCCCTTTTTTTTTTTGCACAACGATATATGGCTATGGAATTTCATCTTAAAACTCTAGATTTTCCCACTTGGTGGATTAGTAGGTCCTTATCCCATTTATGCTAAACAGTGGAATTGTGCCAGTGGCATTTATAAACTCCTGATATAGTGTTTATTACAAATGTTCAAAGCAGCTTCCTTGGCACAGACTGTATTTAAGGTCAAGGTTGAAAGGAAAGAGACTCAATCAGAGGAAGTAGAAAAAGGTTTTATAAACCAGACTGATGGAGCAAGTGAGGGAAGTTAGGCAAGGAATGGTTGATGACTTGTGTCCAAACCCTTACTCAGACCAAACTTCCATTTATTTCATTGGGAGTTTGGCCCAAAGAGAATCACAGGATCAGACTTTTACATTGGTTTGAGGAAGAAGAAGTCTGAATGGGGAGGTAGTTCACAATCTTAAAAGAAACAAAATGTCATGGGTTGACATTATTATTCACAGAGATCCACCATGTTGAGGCATGTGTCTAGCAACTAATTGTTTTTTATTACTAGAGAATGCTGCTCTTAATGATATTTGAAGGTAGTTTTCTGTGGCTTAATTACATTTTTTTCCAAGGTAAAATATTCTTTGTGAACTGAAAGCCGTTAATGGTAACATCATTTTCTAGAGAGGGCAGGACTCTAGTTCAGTCTTCGGGTCCTGTGATTATAGAGGTTAAAGGCATGATGGAACAGCATATTGTTCCCATGGTAACTTTTTTGGCATTGACGCTTCCAAGCAAATGACAACACTGGCAAATGTCTAAAGAGCAAGATTTCAAATATCTCTTGGAAACATTTTGCAAATCCTGTTATTGCCCAAAGGAGAATGAAAATAGAAGAGTTCTGACTCATTTTAACTTCATTCTAAGTCAATATTTTAAAGGACAGGACAGTGGTGTAACTGTATGTCAGATTTCTATAGGTTTGGTAATGTGATTGTGTCTTGCTTACTAAGAGTGATATAGGTTAGTTGTGTTTATAGATCATTTGTTTGGGGGTAATTTTATATTTTTAATTTATTTTCAGATTATTTATTTGATGCTTTATTTCTGGGGACTGAAATTTGCTCTGGGGAATTTTTGTTGGTCATCTGTCAGACTTCATCAGGCTGAGAGAGAAGACTTTTGAGTTTTTTCCTGTATTTTTTTTACCATTATTTTTTGAGTGTCTTTAATTCCAAAGTTATTAAAAGAGTGTGGCTGGATGCCCAAGGATTGGTCATCATCATCTCTCCTCTTTCCCCCAGACCCGCTTGGGTGGCAGCCTTGGTGGCCCCTACCCCAGGCCCTTCCTTATCTACCCAATGCAGTGGAGCCCTCACCATTCAACTCGATGGTCTTTTCAGGGCCAGGAGAATGGATTGAGTGAGCTGACTGGGAGTGGGGATACATAAGTCCCTCTCCTACTGCATAGACCTTATCCAAAAGAAAGAATACATCTCTTAGCATAGTAACTTTTCCCCCACATAGCTCTGCCTCATGCTCTTGGGTGGAGTGACCAGACAGCCAGTGTGAAAAATTGGGCCGGGGGTGTGGGGTAATAGGCACCTATATAAGCCAAAGCCCCAAACATCAGGACTGTCCTTATAAAATCGGGACATCTGGTCACCCTACTCCTGGGGCTCATCATAACCAGAGAGAAGTTCCTTCTACTGGGTCTCCAAATGAAGCTGCTCTGCAAAGGAATTGGAGTGGGGAGTCCTAGGACCTCTGTGGAGATTTCCATGGCTTCCCAGGAATCCTCCAGATTTGGAAGCAAGCTCTGCACCCTTATCCACAGAAAGGGAAACCCTGCATCCTTGTCATCTATCTCTCACAATGTGGGGAAATCTTTGAGAGCGAGAACTCTAGCAGAGGCTACGTCTTCACTACCCGCCGTATCAGTGGGTAATAATCGATTGCTTGGGGATCGATATATCATGTCTCATCTAGACGCGATATATCGATCCCCAAACGCGCTTATATCGATTCCAGAACTCCATCAACCCAAACGGAGTTGTGGAGTCGACATGGGGAGCCGCGGATATCGATCCTGCGCCGTGAGGACAGTGAGTAATTCGATCTTAGATACTTCGACTTCAGCTACGTTATTCACGTAGCTGGAGTTGTGTATCTGAGATCGATTTTCCCCCGTAGTGTAGACCAGCCCAGAGACTGCTTCTCACCGTGCCCCTCCCACAATTCTTCATGTGGGAAAGGGTGATCTCACTCACTGGCATTAAGGTCTTGTCTACATGGTGAGTTACTGCATGGCAAGTCAGAGTGGGAATCCAGAATACATCAGCTTGCAGTGTAGTAACATCCTACATGGACACTACTACAGTGCAGTGACAGTCCCAGAACCCGACTTGAGGTACAATATTTTCAAGTAGTACGATTCAAAGATCTATGTGTGTATAATGAATTTCCTTACCTAATAACTAAGATACACAGCATTTTACAATGTGGGCATTTTTTACTCCTTCAGTGCTGTTCTCCACTGCAGCCTCTGAATGATGGAAGAATGGATCAGTACTGTTTGAAGTGCTAACACTGAAAAGGAATGGACCAGACACAGCAGGCATAAGAAGTGCATTTTACCCAAGATACCTGTGCCAACCAAAGGAATTAATCTATAATACTGCATGGGGAGAAGTGAGCATGATCTAATGGCTTGATAATGGGAGTAGGCCACAGGAAACTCCTGATTCTTAATCTTGAATTGGAAACTGACTTATGATTTACAGCATGTCAGTTTTCTTCTGAGACTGCATCCCCTTTTGTAAAATAAGATTTTACAAAAGAGCATCTTTGCTTTGAATTATATCTATTGCACCTCTACATAGGCAGCTGCAAGCAGGCTCAGTCCATCTGTTTTCAGGTGAAGTGGACCGTTATAAAAACATGCCACACTCCCACTGTCATGTCATGAACTGATCTGCCCACACTTGTGAAAGCCAATAGCCCTCAGATGGTAATTTCTTAAGGGTGGGGCACAAAGTCAGTAAGGGAAACCCAGCCAGCGTGATTTCCGATCTTCCTGTTCCATCAGTGTGTGGTAATGTCTGTGCTTAAGAGGTGGGTGGCTCCTCTCTAAGGCACATACACACATTAGACTCTTGTCACCTCACAAAGCTGAACTAGCTAAGCAGATGGATACAGGTCTTGTCAATTTCATCTACTCATGGAGCAGGTGGTACTGTGAGGCAGCAAGAAGCTGACAAGCAGGTCTCTAAAAAGCTAGGCTTATCTTGGGGCAAATAGCCAACTTTTTTACAAAGGAAATGGAAGGTGTGACAGGGCACAACCATTGAGCTTGCCGACTTGTAGCACAGAATGGCTCTGCAGGCTCCCTGCCCCGCTGGATGCTCTCTCTCTGTCTCTCGTGCAGTCCCACTAGGATTTACTCCCAGATCAGAGCACTCAAAATCAAGATACCCCCTCTGTGGGGCTTATTTATTAACTCTTTTTTGGGATACAAACTCTTTAGCCCCTCAAGTCCACCCTTCCACTGGGTACCTAGGTGTTAATCCATGCCTCCTCTCCTAAATTCAGGCCTGCCACAGACTCACCCTGGACAATTGCTTGGGAGGCTTGCCCTCTTTGTATTCAGGAGCACCACAACCCTTCTCAGAGGTTGTAAATAGTCACTCTGTCCTTGGATCAGGGGTCCCCAACTCTCCTCCTGGAGCTGGGCTCTAATGCAGGTCAGCTACATGTCTCAATCAGCCCTTATCCTAGTCAGTCCTTTCCCCCTAGGCTGGGAGAGGCCTGCAGGTAGCATTCCTCTACTCTGTTCTCTGGGAGCTCTTCTCCCTAGAAGCACCTTCTTCAGCTGAGCTCTGGTAGCCTTTTATCAAACCCAGGTGCTCAGTCAATTAGTTGCCAACCGTCACCTGGGCAGTTAATTACTATAGGTGATCCAAGATGGGCTTGTTTTCCCTAAGGAAACCCGTCATAGGTAGGCTGGGCCCTGAATTTACTTAAAGGAGCAGCCACTCTGTGACAGAAGGCCAAAATAGGTGTCAGAAGTCACAACTGGCAAAGAGCATCTTTGCTTTGAATTATATCTATTGCACCTCTACATAGGCAGCTGCAAGCAGGCTCAGTCCATCTGTTTTCAGGTGCCAGAAGTCACAACTGGCAAAGAGCATCTTTGCTTTGAATTATATCTATTGCACCTCTACAGAAGGCCAAAATAGGTGCCAGAAGTCACAATTGGTATTTGCCCATCTGGTTTTGCCCATCATTGAACCAAACTTTAATGCCAGAGTAACAGGGCCGACTATTAACCTCAGATTGTTAAACAATAGTTTCAGAAATAAGCATCAGACGAAGGTGCTATGGGAATACCACAGGAGCAGGTCGATCATTTCATCAATTCTGGAGCACACTAGCAGATTTCCAATTGCCTTATTAACATCTTTGACCAAGCACAAGAAAAGGCATCTATGCAGAATGACTGTATCAACATTGCCTAGGGGAAGCAGTGATGAACAATGCTGAGTCAGAACAATTACACTATTGCAAATATATATAGTATTAACTAAACTAGTATGTGCACAACATCATTATGTTTTCTAACCCCTAGAGCCATTCTTCTGGCCACTAGCAACAGCAGAAGCCACCTTTGTGATGTGAGTAATTTGAGAAACTGAGCTAGAGAGTTTACCAGAGCTCAGCTGCACTGATAACAGCTGTGCCATTGTAAGCTCTTTAATGTAGCTACTCTAAACGAACGGGAGAGAGTTCTCCCATCAGCTTAACTTCTCCAGCCTCTCTGAGTGGCAGCACTTATGTCAGCTGGAAAAGCTCTCCCACTGGCATAGTGCTGTCCACACCAACATTGATTTTGCTGTAACTTATTTTGCTCATGGGGAGGATTTATTCACCACCACCCTGGAGCATCATTAATTATGCCGACGTAAGCTGTAGTGTAGACAAAGTGCCTTGCAAGGCTGAGGCTATGTGCTCACAGTTCCCACTGACTTGAACTGGGAGTTGTTCAGCACTTCACAGAACTGGAGCCTGACACTGAATTACTAGCTATATGCAAAGATGCATTATGTTTTCCAGAAATAAGATTTTTCAATGTGTGCATTACAGTGAGGAAGCCCTTATTAATTCAGTTCTATCAGAGCAATAACTCGCAAGCCAATGGCCTTGATGAAGTCTTACCCATCAATACTGAAATTAGTTTTGTATTCCCTTTTTCCAGGGTATTAAACTAATTACTCTAAGAAGAGTATACTTTTCAGAAACATTTCCACTGTTTCAGGAAATACCCAAATGGCTTAAAGGGGTTGAGCCATAGTTCAATTTCCTCTCTTGTACAGTTTGAGTTCATAGGAAGGAACAGAGGGTGTTTTTGTGACTCCTAACATATGCTTCAGACAAAAATCTTTCATGTATTAACCTGAAGCTATGCAAGATCCTCATTCCCTTTGTACTTCATTCTTACACACTATGACTCGCTTGGTAGAATTTACTCTTAAGAAAGTTGATTAGTAAGTGGCTCTTATGCTGATAATGGAGGGGATTTCTTTCACCTCCCCTCCTGACCAACATGCCAGCCCTTAGGAGACATATTCAAAAGCATCTAAGACATCTAAGTCACTAAGTCCCATTTTCAAAAGTTAGGTGCCTGTGACAGGGTGTGACTCACCACACTAGTGAATCCTGCTGGTCATCTTGCAAATCAGCTCCACAGGTTGGTACGCTGACTCCTGGTGGTGTCTTGCCTGCTGACACTTCTGCTGCTGAACCCATTGTGACAGGTTCCCCCTGGGGTGCCACTTGGAACTGAGGTACCACTGAGCCCTCTGTCCCACCAGCCTGGGCTCCCTCTCACATTGTGCTGCTGTGACAAGCTGCAGACCCACTGCTCTACCAGCATATACACAGGTAGAGACACATTCAGCGGCAGTTACATGCAGACTCTCTGACTAGCCACTGCACATGCACCAACAGTAGAAAGGCTAACGCCAAGGTAATTCTCAGCTCCCCAGGCATGCATCCCCTCTGGACCATAAATCCAAAATAATACCATCTTGCACTGCACAGGGAACTGTACAGCGCAAGCTCATAGAGTTTGCCCCCACCCTCAATGTGAAGAGGAATATGCAACAGCCCCTCTGAGCTAAGATTCCTACACACTTCACTCCAAATTCACAGGTTTAGATTAAAACATAAAATAAATATATTAACTACAAAAATAGATTTTAAGTGATTATACGTGATAGCAGAGAGATCTAAGCAGATTACCTAGCAAACAAACAAAAACACAAACTAAGCTTAATATAGTAGATAGACTGGATATGAATCAGCAGATTCTCACCCTAACTGATGGAACAAGTGGGCTGCAGATTCTTAAGGCACAAGCTACACTTGCTTTGCAGTTTGGAATCCCCAGGTCTTTCATACACAGGCTAAAAATCCCATTAGCCTGGGTCCAGCACTTCACCCAGTTCAGTCTTTGCTCTTTGTGTGTTTCCAAGTGTGTTCTTGTGTGGGGAGTGAAGAACAACAAATGATGTCACTCCCTGCCTTATATAGCTTTAGCATACGCAGGAACCCTTTCTTTCAAAAGTTGGTTCCTAGACTCTTTGTGGAAAAGTACTGACATCCTAAGATGGAGTCCAGAGACATGTGACTTGGTCACACGTCCTTGTAGAGTCATATCAGCCATAACTTACAGGCTGTCTGGAGTGTTCTCAGGAAGGCTCATCATGTGGGAGATAAGCTTCTCCTAACGCCTACTATTTTCCCTAATGGCTCATTGCCCTTAATATGTCCTTCCCAACCACCTATTTAGACTGAAAGCATCTTGTCAGTGGGTGTTACCCAGGTATAAATACATTTGAAGTACAAATACATAGTCAGTATTTATATTGTACTATCACTATGAAGAATATGGGGTTCCAAGGACCACAGTGTCTTCTTTGGGACTCAGCCCTCCAGCTGTGCTATACTCTGTGATCCCCGCTTCTGGGGGACAGTACCACAGTCCAACAGTGTAGCCACTTCCTCAGTGGCTTGTCAGTCAGCCAGGAGCTGACTTTCACTCTCCTGATCCTGCCCAGCAATGCTCTGTCCAAGGAGCGAGCTTTCTTCCTCCTGCAAGGCAGTCAGTTCTCCCTCCTCAAGCTCCAGGGAGCAACTGAACCTGCTCTGTCCTGCAGCTCTTCTTATATGGGCCTGCCCAGCACTGATTGACTGTGCCTCACAACCCCTCTCCTATTGGCTGCTTTCTGTGCAGCTCCCTAGGGATCAATTAACCCCTCACAGGCCAATGTGCCCCATCACAGTGCCTAACTCTCATTAAGAATCAGGGATTTTAATCTAGTTAGTAGGTAGGTAAGTAGGCAGGTAGTGATTGCATGTGGGCACAAGAAACAAGGCAAGGTTTAAAACATCACCACCATCTAGATAAATGGTCTTGAATCATCAGTGGCAGCAGTATTGTGCTTGGGAAGGTCAGTTAGGAGCCCAACATGGAAAGCGCAACCATCCAGCATATATGCAGCATCCTCCACAGCACCAGAGCTACACAGTGGGCTGTCCTAGGTGTCTCAGGCATGGCTGGTCTGGGCACAGTGAACCATGTCAAACCTGAAACTATTCAGATGGCTCCAGAGGTGGCATGGGAACAGAAAGCCATGTAGGCTGTTCATCCACTTGATGTTGATGTGGGAGTTCCTGCTAGTGACAGAAGCTATCTTCCATTCTGTCTGCCACACTGAGCTTATCACGTTATCAGCTGGATGATGAGTGTGCAGCACTGTCCAGATAGGATTCCTTCTATGCAGTTAGTGGCAGAGTGTATCCTATATATCACTGAGCAGTAGTAAGTGTGGCATTTGTTGTACCTTGATGATCAGTTTTCTGGCTGCATTCTGATGCTGGATCTTAGGTAGGGAAATATTGTCTAGGAATGTTACCCATACAAGTATTATTGGCATATGTGTGTCTGTGGTAATTCTCATGATATGATTAAGCTGTGTCCCTACAAGTCTAATGTGGGTAGAGTTTAACCAAACTGAGGTTCACTATTCTTCCACTGGGTAGCAAAGAGTGAGCCCCAAACTACACAGTGTTTGAACATTTGGTCCCCAGATGGACCCTCCCAGTTTGTTCAGAAGACACTTTCTGCTGTTGATCTTTCAAGTGACTTCAGTGTGATAGTATTCGAGTGTGCAATCTAGGGTGACCTCTAAGATACGTTGCCTTTTAATCATCTGCCAACCACTGACCATTCAAAAAGATGTTATGTTGATGGCTCTGCACATGGTATAAGTGGAAGCATGTTGACACAGTGTTTGATGTAGTTGATTTTTGTCTCCATTTCTTACAATAGTCACCTCTGGCAGCCACACCGCAGTTCAGGTGTCCTCAGTCTTTTGGAAGTTGAGGACCCTTGCAGCTAAGCAGATGTCATTGGTGTATGTGAGCCGCCTGGAGATATATTCACTAATGCCTTACTGAATACTATTAAATTAAGTTGGTGCAAGAATTGAGCCTCACAGGAATTAATTCTTCTGGAATCTCTATGTCCTGGTTTTGTGACCCAGAGCCACCTAGATGTTTTCAGAGCCTCAACAGAGTTGCCATGATAATCTATCTAGGAAGAACTCTTGACATCTTGTACAGAAAACCAGTGGGCCAGATGGTGTGATAGGTGGCTGTAAAGTCAAAAAAGACAGTTCCAGTTTTCTTCTTCTTTTAAAATCTATTCTTTATGTACATAGTGAGTGTTTCAGTTTCATTGGAAACTGGCTTGATCATCATTCAAAAGTTGTTCCATCATGGGAGTAGTTCTTGGTAGGATCATCCACTGAAGGATTTTGTAGCTACAATGCAGGTGTGATATTTCCGAGAGTGCTTTTCCCAGCATGCTGTTCAGGCTGCATTTGGGCTCTCTAGGAGGTTGTTGGCTCTTTCTGAATAACCAGATATTTTGTAAGGAGGTCTGCACAGTCTTCATCCAGAGATGGTATATAGGTTTTTTGGCAACCATATCAGATGGACTTGGAGGTGGCCTTAAAAATTGGTTTGGTAAACCTTGAATATGCTTGATCTACTGAGATGTTATGAAGGCTACAGACTGTAAATTGGTTAATGATCTTAGTGTAATTGTCCCCGTCTGCCTCTCTATAGTTCCAGTGTATCCTGGAGCCAGTGGTCACAACAGGTTTGGTAATATCTATTTGCATGAGGATGGTGTGATGCTTGCTATGGGGGAAATTTTCAAGGACCCTGCGGATGGCTGATAGAGGGTGGTCTCCCGCAGAAGTGACCCAACTCCGGTCAGGGGAGTAGCCCTGGTTCCAGCAGGCATAGTGAGAATTTGCTGGTTGCTTAGGTTCATGAATAAGGTATGTTTTTTTAAAGAGGGAAGCATGATCTGCAAGGTCAATCCCACTTTGATCAGATTCTCTATAACCCGAGGATGTATGATAGGTATTTAAGTCTCTGGCATAGATGGCAAGATATGAGAGTGATGGGAGAACAGGAGTGGGCCATATTTGATTAAGAGTCTTGAAGATATTAGCCAATCTAAGCTGGCTGATCCCTCTGATATTACAGTAGTCACATGTAGATGGTAGACTCTCCACATCAGCTAAGTTAGATCTTACATAAGTGGCTCAGCCACATTTTTAATTCAGGCTATACTTTGAGGTAGAAACCACATATTATGAACCAACAGGCAATAAGGGCATTAACATTGTTGATGTCATCTGTGTTCAGAAAAAAAACACTGCATCAAAAGGCAATATTTCAAGAACAGAGGGCTGTAGCACCTTCAGGGAAGGACCAATTTTTTAACATTTCCTTTTCCTTGTCTAGGACCACAGTAATTCGGATTCAATAGATGCAATAGATTCGGTTTGCAGGTTGCAACTTTGATTTCCTCCAAGGGCTAGTCACAGGGTACACAATGAGAACATAGCTTCATATACCCCATTTAGGCCTATAATTATAATTTATATAAGAAAAGCTACTGTGTTTTGAAATTTCATGCACTGACTGTACAGAAATAGCATTTTAAGAAGATTTTAATGGGTTACCTAGTGCACTGGGCTACATTCTACAGTCCTTGATCTGAGCATAACATGTTATCTCAGGGCTGCACGATTTGGCCCATTGCTATTAAAATAATTTTAATAACAATTTTTAATGAAAAAATCAAACGCAAGATTCTTGCTGATGTTATGTGGGCTTTTCAATGGTTGTTCAGATGACTTTCAATAACTATTTAAATTCTTCTTTATCCTCTTATGCCAGATCTCAGAAAGGATGTAATCAAGGACTGTATGAATGATGAGAGATCAGTCACTCTCCCACTGAGCAGACAACCGCATCAGTAAAGAAATGTTTCCCATCTGAAGGAGAAAACTCAAGTTGTACAGTTGGGCAGGGAGAAAAAAGTTAATCCTAATGCAACCCATCTGTACCGGGATATATCCCTGGGCATATGGAAAGGAAGATGGGAGGCAGGGATAATCCATCACTTATGTAGTATCCTCCATCTGCCTTTCAAGGATGCTCAGTGGGTCTGACTATGTACTCATTGGGAAGGGATAGAAGGTGCCATACATGAAAGGGTGTGGGGGGGGAGGGTAGTTCCCTTTTATTGACCCAGCCAGACAGCTATAAAATCTACTTGCTTTACCTGTAAAGGGTTAAAAGAAATGAGTGGGAACCTGGCCAGGAGAGGTCATAAACAGATAGTTAAGGGTTAATGCCTCTTTTACCTGTAAAGGGTTAAGAAGTTCACCTAGCCTAGCTGACACCTGACCAGAGGAACCAATAGGGGAACAAGATGCTTCAAAAGGAAGGAGGGAAGTTTTCCTTTGTTTAGAGTTTCAGTTTCAGCCAGAGTGAAAAAGATCAAGGAACTAGCCTCTTATCGGAGTAGTAAGTTTTAGAAAGGGATAACTAGGTGTATGTTTATTTTCTTTGTAACTTGTCTTGGTACCATTAAGGGAATTATCAAAATTGGGTATTTGGGTATTTTTTGTGTAACTAAATTTGTGCCCAGGGGAACCTTCTCTGTGTTTTGAATCTGTTGTCTGTGAGACTATCTGCTATGGTAATCTCTCCCAGAGGGTTTTCTTTTACCTTTCTTTTCTTTAATTAAAAGCCTTTTTCTTAATACCTGATTGATTTTTCCTTGTTTTTTAGATCCAAGGGGGTGAATCTGGATCCACCAGGAGCTGGTGGGAGAAAGGAGGGGGAATGGTTAATTTGGCCTTGTTTTAAGATCCAAGGCGTTTGGATCTGTGTTCACCAGAGAATTGGTGAAGTCCCTCAAGACTACTCAGGGGAAATCGTAGTACTTAGAGGTGATGGTAGCGATACCAGATCTAAGCTAGTAATTAAGCTTAGAAGTGTCCATGCAGGTCCCCACATTTGTACCCTAAAGTTCAGAGTGGGGAAGGAACCTTGACAAAAGGATTAAAAGAAATGAGTGGGAACCTGGCCAAGAGAGACTATCAGAAGGCTAGAACTTTTTAAAATTGAAACAAGACTCCCCATTTTGCTGTCTGTGGTTGTTCTCCAGGAGAAAGGGGACAGGGCAGAACTATGCTGTAAGAAGCTTGGGGCCAAGTATGAAAAAATTATCAAGATCATACCTAGAAGTTACTCATTTCAGACCCCAGATATGTAAGTAGATCAGTAAATGCCTAGGAAGACACGATTAGGTTTATCCCATTTATTTCTTTATGGCTTGTGGACTCTTCTGTGCCTGGGCTTAGGTTTTGTTTTGCTTGTAACCTTTAAGCTGGATCTCAAGAGAGCTATTTTTAATGCTTAATTATTGTATTTTCTCTTTTTAAATCTAGCAATAGTCTGAGTTTTCAGATGAATTTTCTTTCTTTCTTTTTAAATAAAATGTACCTTTTTTAAGAACAGGATTGGAGTTTTGTGTCTTAAGAGGTTTGTGCATGGTTTTTTTTTTTTATTAGCTGGTGGCAACTTGTAATCATTGTGGATACTTCTCTGAAGATGTCCATGCAATGTGCAGCGGCAGCCAAAAAAGCAAACAGGATGTTAGAAATCATTCAAAAAGGGATAGAGAATAAGACAGAGAATATCTTATTGCCCTTATATAAATCCATGGTATGCTCACATCTTGAATACTGTGTACAGATGTGGTCTCCTCATCTCAGAAAAGATATACTAGCAATAGAAAAGGTTCAGAGAAGGGCAACTAAAATGATTAGGGTTTTGGAACTGGTCCCATATGAGGAGACATTAAAGAGGCTAGGACTTTTCATCTTGGAAAAGAGGAGATTAAGAGGGCATATGATAGAGGGATTTAAAATCATGGGTGTTGTGGAGAAAGTGAATAAGGAAAAGTTATTTACTTGTTCCCATAATATAAGAACTAGGGGCCACAAAATGAAATTAATGGACACAGGTTTAAAACAAATAAAAGGAAGTTATTCACACAGTGCACAGTCAACCTGTGGAACTCCTTGCCTGAGGAGGTTGTGAAGGCTAGGACTATAACAGGGTTTAAAAGAGAATTAGATAAATTCATGGAGGTTAAGTCCATTAATGGCTATTAGCCAGGATGGCTAAGGAATGGTATCCCTAGCCTCTGTTTGTCAGAGGGTGGAGATGGATGGTGAGAGAGACAGGATACTGGGCTGGATGGACCTTTGGGCTGACCCAGTATGGCCGTCCTTATGTAAACAGCTGAGTTTCTTTGTTTTTTCCTTTCTCAGCTCTTACCTGGAGAGGGGGTGAAAGGGCTTGAGGGTACCCCACAGGAAGGAATTCTCAAGTGCATCTTCCTGGGTTCTCAAAAGATTTTTGCACTTGGGTTGTGGCATAATCTACCCATCCAAGGTCAGAGAAAAGCTGTAACCTTGGGAGTTTAATACAAGCCTGGAGTGGTGAGTATTAAATTTTAGAGTCCTTGTGGGCCTCCACCTTCTGCACTCAAAGTGTCAGAGTGGGGAATCAGCCTTGACAGAAGGGCTGCATGTTTTTCCTCCCCACATCCTGGTAAATATGCACACAAGGTAACAGAGCCCCAAGCAAAATCGCATATGGCATGGAACCCCCCGTAGAGGTGGGTTCTGGAGGCAGCTGCTTGTGTAACAGTTGAATGAAGCCACATGTCAAGGAACTGGATGGGGCAACTGTCAAAGGCAGTGTAGAGGGACAGGATATCCATGCATATGAGACTGGCCTGTGGTCCTGAAATTCCAGAGACCTGCGGGATACTTACAGGTTATGGGAGCTTTACAGACATATTCAAGAACTGAATGGAGAACGTCACAAAGTTTTTCCTACGTCTTGAATCTTGTGCTGAAACATCTGGTATGGACAACTGTAAGAGACAGGATTCTAGACTAGGTGGACCACTGTTCTGATCCACTATGACAATTCTATGTTCATTCTCTGTGTGGAGGGTAGGGAGGCGAGTGGGACAAAGTGGCCCTGGACACTAGGCTTACAAGCTTGGGGTTGTGAAGGTGTGCTTCTGTGGCCACCATTAAAATCACCACTTGAAAGTAATTAGTATCTTCTACTATTGCAACATGGGATAAGATTCCCTAGGTTTCCCACACCTGTAGCAAGGTGGAATGTTTCTAGAAAAATCTCTCCTTTTTTTGTTCAGTATTTAACCTTCCTAAAATAAGATCTGGATTACTGTAGCAACGCAGGGACTCACTGGTGCAGCACCTTCTGCTGATCGTCCTGGGAATTAGCTCTTCCAGCCCAGAGCACCCTTAGTAGACTGGTGTCTCACCTGCTGCTGACCCCCCATGTCCCTCCCAGACCCCAGTGCCCTTTTACCTTGGGTGCTGCCACCTGGCAGTACCCTCACTCTCTGGGTCTCCCCACACAGGCAAATCCCCCACCCTCTATCCCAATCTTGCCTCAGTGGCTACTGCCAGTCACCATCTAGCCTCCACTCCCTGGGGCAGACTGCAGTCTATCAACCACTCCTCATCAGCAAAGGCGGTTTGGACCTGCTGCCTTTGCCTACTCCTGGGCTACCCCTCTACAGCCCCAGTACCTGTTTTAGGCCTTCAGCAAGGTCTGCAGGCTGGGGGTTTTCCAGCCTGGAGCTTCCCAGCTCCCCTGGCCTTTCCCCACCCCGGTGAGCTCCCCAGCAGCCAGGTCCATCTCTCTCAACAGCCAGAGAGGGACTCTTTGAACTCCTGGCTCACAGCCTTTTATAAGGCCAGTTGTGGCCACCTTCCCCATCAGCCTAGTCTTTGGCTCGCAGTTCCAGCCCTCTTCCAGGGCTGGCTGTAACCCTTTGAGGGCCAGAGCAGGTGGCCAACCCGCTACAATTACACAATACATCGCTTCCTGTGTTTGAAATTTATCACCACAGCCTTATAAGGCAATGAAGATCCGCAACACAGGGACTCCCCTTTGTCACAGCCAAGGACAGCTTGAAACCAAAGACAGATTCTAAAACAAAACATGGGTATGTTACAATGTGAGGAGATTCCAGTGCCTAAATACATATTTTGCTAATTATTAAAGACTCAAATTAACAATGTTAATTTTTATTCTGATTTTTCAATCTGAAAAAAATCACGATCAATCACAGCTGCCTGAGTTCTGTTCAATTTGCTGTGGATTAGGAATAGGCAACGCAATAACTTGGGCCTTGTCCCAGAGCAGCAACACTTTTCTGTAGTAGCCGTGATAGACGACAAATTATGAAGGCAACTTAATAAAAGTCTTTTGCTGCCTCTTGCTGGCCCCATAAGTAGTGAGCCCTACCCCCTAATGGGGAGATACCAACCAGCAGGTAATGTTGCTCACCATGGCACAGGGTTAAAGAATGATGCTTTACTTCCCCTCTGTGGTGAAGTTTGATAATTCAGTGTGTATGAAGCAATATAGCAAGAAATGGAGAACAAGAGGAGAGGTTTTTTAAAATGATCACTAATGTCAGCTTTTCTAACGGAGAAAAAAGGTGAAATTACCCAAAGGAATAGGAACAATATTTCATGTTATCAGTTACTTCTGCATGTTCTAGTGTCTTCTGTTGGTATAATTTGATTCTTTCAGTCAGTCACTCTGTATTAACACATTAAGGCAGCACAATAATCCCAGTGTTGAACTTCTCTTTAAAACTTTTGTTAACTCTAATACTACTGACACAGAAAAGCTATAGAGTATTAAGATTGCCTGACTCTGGTTTAGTTCTGTATCTAAATATGAAAATAAACTAAAATAAAGAGCAGATCCATTGGGAATATTCTCTAATTACTTTGTGGTAATGGCCATTAGTGATCCTACACATTTATGCTTATTTTCCTATAAAATTGATGGATCCTAAGGGTCACAAATCCAAATGTATTAAGGGATAGAAATGCACAGTTAATGCACCCAAACAACCTTAACTCCTCCCAGTAGTAAAGCCATGAGGAAGGGAAAAGAACACCTAGTGTGTCTTTAAAGATCAGTTTAATTTGGGACTACAGACTTATGCACTAATTACAATTGTTGGGTTATTTGAGGATATCACTATAGGTCACAGTCAAGATTATTATGGGATTTAGTGATGCATTTCCATGTTTTAACATGTTTTGGATTTAATGTTAAGATTAACTCTGAATTTCCTGGGTTGGTAATTTTTTTATAATATAACGTCCCTGTAATGTATTTCACCCTAAATCACCAATATGTATTTTCAACTTCTAGCTTTTGTGGGGAAAAACATATTTGCTCAGAACTTGAATTAAAATTGCTATATAGTGTACAATATAGTATCTTAATAGTATTGATAATTTTCAAATATATCAAGTAAAAGCATTGTTTTAAAAGGAGCTGCAGTAATTACTGAAATGAAAGCAACAGGACCACCCAATTCACACCGTTACTGTAGTGATTTAGGGAAAGGATTTGTCACTCTAAAAACCAGTTTTCAGTATTTTACTCCAGTACATCTGATCTTCACAATTGATATTTTTCCACTTATCACTAGCTCTAGGCACATTACATACAATAAAAAAAAATTACATCAACCCACACCGTTCCTTTTTAGATTAGGCCCAAATGTTCCATTTTTAATCTATAGATGTTAGAGACAGTTGCATGCATGAAAGAATTGTTTGATTTACTGAGCAGTTTTTCTTTGCATCTCTAAGGAATAAGAATCCAAGCAACAGAGGAAAATGATCCATTCAACAGCTGCTTTTGGAACATTTCTACACGACGTTTTAAACACTTGTCATGACAATGTTCCATTTGACAAAACAAATACAGGTTTCAAGCAGCTGTGGAAGCACTTGATGTAACCAGGGACCTTGACAGGTGTAACAAAATGTGAATACCCTAAGAACACCAGACTTGGTCAGCCTATTATTTGCATTCTAATTGTGACATAAGAACCAGCCTAATAGCTGATAAAGAGTTGCTCTTGGAATTGTGAAATAAATAAAATAAAAATCAGGTTTTAAAATGCATAGTAGGACATGAAGTTTTGAAATTATGGTAATATAGCAAAGTCTTTGGGGATACTTTGATGAGATTAATCAATTTAGAGTGATTTCTAAAAATACCATTCTTTCACTGACCTTTAGACTAAATGTTAGTTGTTTTAGAAGTTTTGTGACCCACATGGACTTTTGCAAGTTCAGTTGTGAACTGACCATCTATAAAGATCATGGAAGGCACTAGCGGTACTGGTAGAATGTGGTAGGATTAAAAAGAAGCACTTGAAATTATCTGGGATGGGGGAAAATCCTGAGGACTTGACCACGTCAGGAATATTAAAAAGTTAACAGTGTAAAATATTCAGAAATAGCTATCACTGTATTGCTCACTGGAATGAATGTAGGGACTTTTATGGTCCCCTATCACCAGAGTATCTGAACACTCCATAAACCCTGGATTTAGCCTCACAATACACCAAGGAAGTACTATTATTTCAATTTTTACAGTTTGAAAACTATGGCACTGAGAGACTAAGTGACATGCAAAGTCACACAAGTAGTATGTCAGGGGACCTCAAAGTAGCACCCTTGAACTCCCACATTCACCACTGTCATATAATTATGCTATGTTTTGTACAAAGTATGCCTTGTGAGGCATCATGTTAAAAGTCTAGATCTGTTAAACATTGATATCCTGTTGGATTGTATGTACTATCATTATATGTGAAGTTATAAAGTATTGCTGTATATGTTATTGAAATACACTGTATGCTTGAGAACACCCACAACTGCTGGTGACTAAGACTTAACTCAACAAGCTACAGCCTTGGTTCAAGATAGAATTCTTACCAATCACTTTCTTCTTTCCAGGTGTGGTTGACTTTCAATCAGGACCTTCCACAGGCGTACAAGGTGCTGATTTCCCTTGTCTTCCTAAGTGGAAGATCTTTGCTTAAGCAGGTTTTTCCAATTATATTCAGTTCCCAAAGACTTCAGCCCCCTTAGTGGTAGGGCTCATCCTTCTCAGCTTCCAAGAGCTCTGGTCCCTTGTGCCTGTCCAGTGATGGATGCCAAGATGGCTTCTTCTTTCTCTGTATATCTTCCCAAACCCACTGTTTTGTCCCCAGACACAGGATGACCTCCTGTTCTTCCCTTCCTGTGGGCTTCCCATTCCCCTGCTGATTCATATGTAAATAGGTCTTCCATTGTTTTTGGTCACACCTTGCTTAATTTTATTGTAGATAGCTACTTTTCCTCCTGTCTGGGAGAACCTGTTTCTCCCTTTGTTTGTTCACAGATTTGAAAGCATAATACCAATGAATATTCATAATTCCTCATATAGTGTCCATACATACATTTTACAATTGTTAATCACCAGTGTGCCATTCGATTTCATAACAGACCTTACTGATACTTTTATAATGCAGTAATATTGCATACAATCAATTGATTCAATTATGTAACAGTTGAGGTTCAGACCCCCCTTTCTTTGATAGCTTTGTTTAGCTTTTATGTAAATATACCTTTGTCTTTTCCTGACAACCAGATTGGACAACCAAGCAAATACATATTCCATGGTCCAGGACAGACAGGGCTTATGCATTGCTTGCCAAATGCATTCTAACAACATAATTTTAGCACATATTTATAACTGTCTGTACACATCTCATACATACATCATGCAAGAATATTAATGACCAGTGAGTTTTAAAGTTTTCTATTGATATCTTACATGCCACCTTTTGATGCATCTGAGGAAGTGGGTATTCACCCACGAAAGCTCATGCTCCAAAACGTCTGTTAGTCTATAAGGTGCCACAGGATTCTTTGCTGCTTTTACAGATCCAGACTAACACGGCTACCCTCTGATACTTTTGGGCATGTATCATAACAACTGTGTGTTAAGTGGAATGATAGTAGGATGACCAGACAGCAAATGTGAAAAATCAGGACGGGGATGCGGGATAATAGGAGCCTATATAAGAAAAAGACCCAAAAATCCGGGCTGTCCCTATAAAATTGGCACAGCTGGTCACCCTAAATGATGATCATTCCTGACAAGATCTGCTGACACACAATAGTGAATCACCAGTAAGTCACTGTGTCGCAGCCATACAACAGGACCATGTTTATTTCAGTGACGCTGTGCCCCGGTTCTTAAACTTGGGCCTGAACTATTATGCCCATATCACTGAAATCATATAGTCTCATTTCTACAGCTGTGCCTTTCAAACAGGAACAATGCTATCTCCAGGGAGGAACAGATTTATTTTGAAATAGCCCCAATTTGCCTAGCCATTTTCCTTTCACATTCTGCAGGGAGAGTGGCTATGTGTTTCCCTGATAGCCTTTGCTTAGCTATAACTCATGAAAGTAGATCAAGGTTAACTTACAGATTGTAAATTCTGGCCTCTTCAGCTCTATGTGAAGCGAGTAACACACTGTAAGGCCTGATTTTAGATGTGCTGCTCCTATTAACTTCATAAGGCCTATTAGGCCCTATCTAAATAATTACACACAGACATAAAACATTAAAAATCTTTATCAAGATTGTGAAATCAAGTACTCAAAAGTTAGAAAGTTAGATGCATTATGATATAGTCTCTAATTAAATTATCACATACTATTTTGTGCAGAGGACCCAATCTCATTCAGTGCAGAGAATGGATACTACTCACTTAATGAACAGCTATTCAATATTTTGGGGTTTTTCTTGTTGTTCTGTGTGTGACCCATACCTTACTTACTGCATGCCAGGCAAAACCTGCTCTGAAGATAGAATTATTAGATTTCCTTATGGGCTTTTCTGAGGCATTCATCACTACAGTATCTGAATACTTCACAGATGCTTTAAATGATTTGTCCAGCATCACACAGAAGCTCTGTAGCAGAGGCAGTGATAGAATCCAGCTCTCTAAGCTGTATTCAATTACCTGAACCACAAGACCGTCCTGTCTCTTTCTACAGTCCCCTGCCTTATTCACTACACACCTTCCAGGTGCTGAAATAAATAAGGCAGGGGTCCTATAGATAGCAGTCTCTATCACTGCGCAACCCTGATTCGCCACCCAAAGCAGGTCCATCCTGTATGTTGATTACAGATTGCTCTCGCCCCTTACTCCACCGATATGGCCACCAGGTGCCCGTTATCTACCGGGTAATGAGCGTTGGAATAGGGCGGAGGTTCGATCACTGGATGCCCTGGGGGGAGGTGACAAGTGCCCAAGGGTAGTGACGGGGATAACGCAAGCAATCAGTCGTAGTGTTAAAGATTAAGGATTTATTAAATGAGTCACAGATAAGGATAAGGGATAACACAATTAGTTACAGCTTGGGCTTACAATATAATACTAGAACAAATAAGACAAACACTACAATTACAAATAGAAGCTGGCCCTGGTATTTTTCTAAGTCCCAGTAATTATTCAGGTCGTCCCAGGGGTTAGTAAAAGTGATATTGGTGCTATTAATAATCATAAATGCAGCAACTAATCTTATTAAACACAAATTGCGAGGCTCAACTGGTCCCCCTTGCGTTCAAGGTTTCCTGGTCAACGGGTTTCCCCTAGCAGGAGCCTTGGGGCGGCTGGAACCAGTCTCTGCCTCTTATCTAGCAGTACAGATATACAGATATCCTTAACAGCTAATTTTACTTACACATACAAACCACAAAAGTTTCATTACGGCCGACAAGCTGTCAGGCTTCAGGAAACGCGTGAGCCCGGAGAGAGACTGCAGGGTGATCAAGCCTGGATACGGTTCGACGGGAATTCGATTTCTCTCTGCCCGTCCCCGGGGGGGGCCAACAATATATAACGAATTTTTCGTCATAATTTATAATAAGCCAATTGCAGGGTCGCGAGTGGCTCATGCCCATACAAGGGAGGCAATCGGCCCCCAGCATCTCTACTCAGGAAGCAACCGTCTGGGGGAAACTTCCCCTCCTCAGGTCGGCCGACCGCAAGGTGCTGTTTCCTGTTACAAGTTCTGCTTTCTGAGCAGCTATGTGATCAGTGGCAGTTCTGGGGGCTGGGGGAAAATTCCGTTGGGGGGTGGAGGCCGGAGCACCTGCTGTCTGGCCCTAGGGCCCAACTTGGGGGTCTAACACTGTAGTGCCCTGAATGAGGCAAGGGGCCTGTGGAAAAAATATTATGTGATTACACAATTAGAGACTGTATCATAATGCATATGCACAATGGAGTAAGTTAAGGTTGCACAGACAACCTTAATTCTGGCATTTTCTTAATTTTGAGTGCTTGACTTTGCAACATAGGAAATTACACAAAAAATCTGTGGGTTTTTTTTTAAATTCTATCATGTGGCATCATGTTGATACTCACATAGGTCGTCAGCAGGGTTGGAACATTTACATCCTCATCACTGACCTCTGCCACTTGAACTAACAGACCACCACTTTGGGCTACATTACTCTATGTGGATTAGCACTAGAGGTGGATGAGACACTTTAACGGTAGGTTTCATGGAAATTTGTTGATGAAGATGAGACTAAGGAATCTTGGGATCCATTCCAGCCTCCGGAGGGGCTCTAATGGGCATAGAGAGTCTTCTGCAACCATCTCCCTTCTCACCCCCTGCTTGCCCAAAGAGTAATCCCCATTTTTGTTCCAATCCTGTTTCATCTCCACCCTGGGTCCTTGTCCCACTCCCATTCTCCACACTTACCCAGTCACATTCTCCATTCCTGAGGCTTCTCATCCCAGTCCCAGTCTTTTTTTCCCAGCCAGTTCCAGCTTCTGCATCCTGGATCCTTATCTAGTCCTTCTCTCTCTCCCTGACCAATGCCTCCACCTATGCTCTCCATTCCAATCTCTCTCCCTAGACTCCTTTGTCCAATTTCTTTCTGCTTCTCCCCTCCCCCACACAGTGGGTTCTTGCCCCAGTTTTTGTCCAGCCAGTCCAAGTTCTCCTCCCATGCACTGGTTGATTATCAGATATGTCTCCTCTCCCCCAGAATTGTTTCTCAGCCTCCACCCTGCCTTCAAGTCCCAGTCTCCTTATCCATAATCCCAGTTTCTCCACCCATCCCAACTCCCAATCAGTTTCCATCCTCTTCTGCCACCAGCCTCTAGTCCCAGTCACCTCCCATCCACAGATCCTTTCTCCAGTCCTCCCCATAGGTTTGGCTCTTGTCTTTCCACATTTAGTTCAGGTATTTTTCTCACCTGGACTGCTTATGCTCAGTAACATAGCCATTGAGAGCTCAGAGGAGAATTTCTCTGCTCTCAGTTCAGGTATCTGGACCTGGGCCTGTCATTGCCCTTGGCAATCCAGAGCTACAGTTTCAAGGAAAATCCTGCTCAGCCCCAGGCTGGAGTAAGCCTAATGTGAATAGAATCTTAGGACATTTATCTCCCAAAATTTCAGACTCTACTGTACATGTGCAAACTGCATTTTTTTCAAAACTAGTAACTTGACCAAATGGGTGGATTTTCATGAGGATGACACAAAGGCCACCCCCTGCCAAATTTCAAGTCCCCGTTCCTAAGCATGGGGACACTAAAGTTTTTAAATGAAAAGGTCAACAGAATTTTAACATGGGCACAAGAATGTATTTTCCCATTATCTTCATTCTCAGAAACAGCTGAGCCATTTTGGATGAAAGTTTCAAAATAATTTAAAAAAAAACCATACACCCTGAGGCAGACAGACAGCGTGGAAAGTTTCATCCCAAACAATGAAAGTTTGGCAAACTTCTAAATAACTGAAAACAGGGTCTTATAATGGGAAGTTTTGGACAAATTTAATCATAGATGGTGCTACCAGCTCTGCCCTTGATACTCCAGTTTGAATTATGAAGATGTAGCTCCACATGTGTGTATAGTTTTTCTATTTTTATTTTTAAAGTTGCTATATAGTTGTGATCTACAATCTATGCTCTTATGGTGACAAAGGTAATCTTTCAAGTATGAACCAAATGTAAACCAATGCAGTGCAGTCTGAGTCTGCAGATAATCACTCTGAGAGTCAGCTGCCCCATCCATCTCAATTAAGCAATTATCAGAATTTAAATGTCAACATTAACTATTTCACTGTGGGCAGAAACACCAGCCAAAAATGCTGAGGTAGGCCATACCTGCAGCACAGGAAGGAGAGGACAGTCTACTTTCTAACACAGCCAAGGAAACCTAACCCTGTATTCCAGAAGTACTTAGCGTGGGGAGCTGATTTTCCATTGCTACCTACCTAGAAGAGCCTACTCTCTGCAAGACTATCCCTACTGTGCAGGCGGGAGGAGCGGTCCAGTAGTAGAGAGAAGCAGTTGTCCACAAAAAAACACCAAAACAAAAAACAACCAAACTCCCTCCCCCTCGTTATCTTTAGACTCCCATCTCTACAATACAGGCAGATGGGAACAACTGATTTAGGCCACACAAGCTCACTCAAACCACTCACAGTAGAAACCAAACCCAATCTTTTTCCAGTTTGTCCTAACCTGATACTATTTTCTGCTTAGCTAGACACATTAAACATTATCACCAACAGATCTAAAATGAAAGTAACTGGCCCTTGAAAGGTAGATCACCCAACAAATCAAAAGTAAAACCCATTCAATGCCACACAACAAGATAGAGCTCAAGCACAGGTTTTGTCTCCAATTCTACCTGAATTACTATATAGAAAGATGGATTCAGGAGTCTGGTCTACGTCCTTGCTTATGTGCGTAATGTTTAGAAGGCTGAAGAATCATTATCCTGAAATAACCATTAAATGTAGAGTTTGAAAATGTCTAATAATCTGTTGAGGAGTGTTTATCGAAAATAAAATTCTGCATGTTAATAAATAATATATCAAATTTTCCTGATGTTACAAATTACTGTTGCAAAGAACAGAAAACCACACACCTTGAGGAAGAAAATAAAGAACAGGGAGGATGCCATGATATAGTTTTTCCTGAATTCTCAGTCTAAGTTTTCAAAAGCACATTGTTGGGTGCCCAACTTGAAGCACTGAAGATTTTCAGAGGTGCTGAATACGTGCTGCTCTCACTTTAGTCAAATTGAGTAGAGAATATTTTGGCCTTTATGAACATGAACAGTCCTCCATTCTAACAATTAAGTAGCTATTACTATTTAGAATTAAATTAGCACCATTTGCCAGCAGCCTCAGGAGGGTGTCCAAGGAATGAATGAATGAACATCCTTTGAGACCAAACACTGCTCTTTCCTAGAGGTGGCTCCTACATGCCAGGTTTGAGCTGCATAGGAATTTAAGGGGCTGATCCTGGAAACCCATATTCACATTAGTTCTCCCATTTATTCCAATAGGGTCAGTCGTGAATAAGGACAATTCAGACACAGAGGAGTTGGCACGCCCTCTAACCTTGTAAATGTCTTTGAAACATTAATGCTCAATATTTCTCAAGCAAGCCCTTTGCGCTTTGTCAATGATATAGCCCCAAATAATTAAAAATTAGATTCGCTTTACTGCAGAAGCTAATATCTAAATAATTCAAAGCACTTTCAAATACAGTTACAGATCTTTCATTTAAAATGTGGTAATGGGATTTCTTTTTTTTTTTTTTTTTTGGTTTAATTCAGCCATGTGGCCAGGCTGACCTAAGTTAATTTTCCTGTTTCATTTTAGAATAGAACTATTTATAAGATCTTAGTAACAGTAAGTTTCCTCTCAAGACTCAATAACGTCATATTCTCATAAATCCTCTGTCCCTCACAACTAATTGAGGATAACGGTAATGTAGTAGACTCTAGCTTTTCTATTTCAGCAAATATTGATAAAATTATTTGAATCCTAAACACTTTCATTCAAACTCACATCAAATATTTCAGAGTTAATTCCAGTGCCTCCAGACTCTTAACCTTCTAGATATGTAATTAGAGATGGATCCCAAGCCACAAAATTCAGATCCGTATTCCTTAACCATGAAAATCATAAAGAACCTGAGAGAGCAATAGGCATAGTCATAATACCACCTTCTTTGGTGTGTGTGTGTTAAGTTTTCCAAAGGATTTAATTAGTATTAATGCAATTTCACTAGATAAAAGTATTATATACAAAAATGGAAGTCTAGTGGTGTTATCCAACAAGAGGATTTTTCTTTGATGATCCTAATTAGCAATTTGAACTAGGAAGTTATCCCTCTAGGTCCTATGATAGATACATAACAAAACTTCAGTTAATGTTGATTATCTCAATAAATGCATATGCAAAATGAGCCTGAGGCTAACATGGGATTGCTGATATTAACTGGTCAAAGTGCTGTTATTTATACATGGAGGTTGGATTGAACAAAAGGCTAATATCTTCTTTATTTTTTTTAAAAACAGCACTGGCAACTTCTTTAAAATTCTCACTTGTCTTTTAAAATAGCTTGTTATAAAATGATCATGCTCCTAAAATGTGGGTGTTCCTTAAGCTGGATTATGTAACTAATAAGTGTGATACTGCTTGTATGAAGTATAATACTGTATGTATGCATGCACCTTTACTAACAGAATTAATCTTACAAATGCCAAAGGTCTAAAATTAGCATAATTTTTTAGATTCACATTTAAACACAAAGAAGTCTCCCTGTATTCCCCTTTGCTTCCCATGTTCCCCTTAGATCCGGCGATCCTTCTCTCCAAAACCCCAGATACCTCCACATTGCTGGTTGGACATGATGGGATTGAGTCTGTATGCCCTGAAGTCAATGAAATTCGTGTTAACTTCAATAGATGGAGGAGGAACCCCAATGATACAGGTTCTTTAAGTATACAATACTGAGCAATGCATGGACTAGAAACTAAATTTGGCTCATATTGGTTTCTGACATAGAAATAGTTATATTAGTAGTAAATGAGATGATAGAAGGTAAAGTGAGACGTAAGATTGTCTTTATCAGGATATTTAACTAAAACACCAAAAACTGTAAGGTTAAGAAGAAGGGTAGGTTGGGCAGAAAAAGGGTGTACGGAAGAGACGGAAACAGGGAGAGGAGGAGCCCAAATGCAAGTTAGCTGGCTACATCATCAGAGGACCATGGCAGAGGATAGAAAGTAGGTCCATCCAGTTGCTCACAACCCTCCTGATTCAAGAGGTTCAAAGCAGATTTGCTTCAAATTTTCTGTCTCTTTGGGAGGAAGAGTGTTCAGTTCTGAGCCTTAAAGGAGGGCCCTAAATAACTTACCAAGAGTGGCTGGTGTTAGTTTCTTCCTCAGTGCAGAATGTAAGTCTGTTTGCAGAGAAAGGGGAGAGAGGTTGCCAGTGATACAAGTGGAATTAATTTCTTACCAGTACTCTACACTCATGGGAGGGACACAAAGGGAGGGCACCAGTGAAAGGCGGGGGGGGGAATGTGACCTCCCCACCCCGTCACCAGCCTGGGGTCCCCATGCTCTTCCCATGATCCACATCCATCCCACATTACTGGGGGTGGGAGGGCAGCTCTGCCCTCCTCCTGCTGCACCGGAGACTTCTGAAACACATGTCTCTCTAAAACTGCAGTGACGAAAGGAGCAGAATGCGGGGCCGTTGGGGGGCCCCATGCCAGCAGCTCCTCCAGCACAGCTGTACCGCCCTTAATCCCGCCCCCAGCCCTTCCACGCAGCTGCATCTCCTGAATCCTGCCTGGGATCTGTAACAGCAGCCCCACCGGAGGACAGGGCTGTGGAAGCAGGGCTGGAGGGAGTACAGATGCGCTGGAGGAGCTGCTGGCATGGGGCTGCCCAGAGGCCCCACATTCTGCTCCTTTCACCACTGCAGTTCTGCAGAGCCCTGCAGTTCAGCAGATAGGACACCAATTTCTATCCACGGATATTGACATCCATGAATCCGCACAGGGCTATGAATGCTTTTGAAAGTGACTCTGGACATTCAGTTGATCAAAGTCTCAGTTGATTTTAGATGCTGTGCAAAATCCAATTAAGCAAAGTAGAGACCAAGGAATCAAAACTTATTTTCCATGAGTCATGTATAGTTTCATGAATTTAAACTTTTATGTGTACCTTTAGCCCAGGGGTGGCCAACCTGAGCCTGAGGAGGAACCAGCATTTATAAATGTCAAAGAGCCACAGTAATACATCAGCAGCCCTCCATCAGTTCCTCCCACTCCCAGCACCTCCCACACACCAGCAGCCCTGCCAGTCAGCACCTCTCCCTCCCTCCCTCCCTGCACCTCCCGATCGGCTGTTTTGTGGCATGCAGAAGGCTGGGGTGGGGAAGGAGCAAGGGCACAGCAGGCTCAGGCAAGGAGGCAGGAAGGGGTGGAGTGGGGGTAGGGTCCTTGGCAGAGCCAGGGGTTGAGCAGTGAGCACCTCCCAGCATTATGGAAAGTTGGCACCTGTATCTCCAGCCCCAGAGTCGGTGCCTATACAAGGAGCTGCATATTAACCTCTGAAAAGCCGCATGTGGCTCCAGAGCCACAGGTTGGCCACCCTTGCTTTAGTGTATATGGAAAAAAATGAAATATTTTTCCTTCCAAAGAACACTCAGGTAAACAAGTTTCATTTGACCAGGTAGAGCAACAGATGCATGTCTTCACTTCCCAGCATAGAACCATAAAAATCTGATGCTGCCACTTTTACACCTGCTGAGTAATACCTTACCCCATGCATAACTCCAGTGAGATACTTCCCACTACTCCTGGAGTGTAGTATTAGTCAACAAGAGAAAGGATAGCAGAATCTCACTCACAGTGAGGTCCGGCTGTATTTTGTATTAAGTAGAGAGTATCATGACTGTTGACCATAAGCTCCTACTTGAGATGTTTTCTCTGTTAAAAGCTGAGGGAGCCAATTCTGGAGCTGAGGGTTGTTCACATTAAATGCACAGCCACCATTGCCAGTGGTTTGAATCTTGGATCTGTCAGCTCAAGCATTTCAGTTACACGAACTGCCATGGCAAGCTCACGGCTTGAGACACATTTCTCAGGAACCTAGGACTCAATTTGTCTGCATTTTCCTACAGTGTGGGCATCCAAGACTGAACACACAACTCCAGCTAAGGACTCACCCTTGCCAAGTAGAGTGAGGAAAATTGCCCATACGTCTTACATATGACACACCTGTCAATATGCTCTAGAACAGGGGCGGGCAAACTTTTTGGCCCACATCGGGTTTTCAAAATTGTATGGAGAGCCAGTTAGGAGAGGCTATGTCTCCCCAAACAGCCAGGTGTGGCCAGGTCCCTGCCTTCTATCCGACCCCCTGCTTCTTGCCCCCTGATGATTCCCCTGGGACTCCTGCCCCATCCAACCCCCCTGTTCCCTGATGGCCCCTCTGGGACTCCTGCCCCATCTCCCTCCCCACCCACCAGTTCCCTGTCAGCTTTCCCTGGGACTCCTGCCCCATCCACCACCCTGTCCCCTGACAACTCCTCACCACTGACTGCCCCCTGCCGCCCATCCAACCCCGTCTCATTCCGGACTGCCTCCCCGGGACCCCTGCCCCTTCCAACCCCCGTTCCCCGCCCCCTGACCGCCTCGACCCCTATCCAAACCCCTCACTCTCTTGCCCTCTATCTAACCCCCCCTGCTCCCTTACTGTGCAGCACACAGCACTGGTCGCTGGCGGCATTACAGCCGCACTGCCCAGAGCACCGGGTCAGACTGCAGCTCGGCTACTGTGCTGCGCAGCTGCCCCAAGCCTTGCACCAGCAGTGTGCTGCACTGAGGCTGCGGGGGAGGGGGACAGCAGAGGAGAGGCCGGGGGCAAGCCTCCCAGGCCAGGAGCTCAGGGGCCAGGCAGTGGCCAGCAGGCCGTAGTTTGCCCACCTCTGCTCTAGAAAGATACTAGCATTATAAGCAACTGCATCACATTCCTGACTCATTCAATTTGTGATACACTATAACTCCAGATCCTTTTCTGCAGCACTACCACCTGGGCTAGTTACTCCCCATCTTGAAGCTGTTATTTCCATTCACATCCCTTGCTAGGTATTACTCTTTTTGTGCCTTAGCCTTTCTGAATTAGTGCCTACATACCTGCACTATACTTTTGTACTCATCTTTAGCGATTTGTTCACATTTTGTAGGATTCCTTTTTGATTTTTTCAGGTCATTATAGACTCTAGATGGAGCCTAGTTTTACTTTGCATAAGGGTAGTTTGCTGTTGCATCTCTAATATTGGGTCTTTGGGAAACTGCCAGCCCTCCTGAATATTGATTAACTGTGGAGATGCTGTATTTATTTCACTTTGCCTAAACTAGGGCAGACTTGAGCCAGTTTTCAGTATGTGCCCTCCAAGTCAGTTATTTTGCCTTCGCCTCACAAAGAATCACATCCAGACTTAATTGTCCTTTTAGAGTAAACAGCTAGTCTCATAGTCATAGCCACTCAACTCTGGCCATGGCTACACTAGAGAGTTGCAGCGCTGGTGAGGGGGTTACAGCGCTGCAACTTAGGATGTGGCCACATTTGCAAAGCACGGCCAGCGCTGCAACTCCTTGGTTGCAGCACTGGCTGTACACCCGGTCGAACCTCGGGTGTAGCGATTCCAGCGCTGGTGATCCAGCGCTGGTCAGCAAGTGTGGACCCCACCAGCACTTTTATTGACCTCCGGGGTATAAGGAGGTATCCCAGAATTCCTGTCCACAACAAACCGGAAGAAAGGGAGAGCTCGGAGTTCAGCCAAACTGCTTATTTAAAAAACAAACACAAATCCTGTTTGCTGAGTGAGCGGAGGCAGGCAGGGGAATTACTTTGGAATGTTCACAGCTGTTTGCTTGAAGAGAGAAACAGCACGCTCACACGGCAGGGGGGGAGGGGGAAGTCCATGTTGAGCAGATGCTTATCTGGTCTGACGGCTATTTAGGAGTGCATAATTTGCATTTAGTGAATGAGAGAGGGGTGGGGGAAGGGGGTCAGAACTTTTAAAATGATTGAAGGTAGGTGCTGTGTGTCTTCCAGTCCTTAGAACTTGCAAGGCAGGGAGCTGAAAACAGTGTCAACTCCAAAAATCCACTCTCTCTGTCTCCTCCACGCTCCCTGTCACATTCCACCCCACTCCCCTCTTTTGAAAAGCACGTTGCAGCCACTTGAATGCTGGGATAGCTGCCCACAATGCACCACTCCGAACAGCGCTGCAAATGCTGCAAATGTGGCCACACTGCAGCGTTGGTAGCTGTCAGTGTGGCCACACTGCAGCGCTGGCCCTACACAGCTGTATGAACACAGCTGTAACTACCAGCGCTGCAGAACTGTAAGTGTAGCCATGGCTGTTAAACATCTTAAATCAAGCCCCAGGCAGTTAACTCACACTCTAACATCTATGCAACTCCCAGCCCATCTGCTCCAAAATTCACATACAAGTCATGTTAATAGGGAACTACACAAACAAGTGTTTCAAAGGACAAACCATCTGTAGTTTGAGACTCACAAGTAGTGATCAAACCAAGCAAGGGAAAATAAAGGTGATATTTGCCCAAGACTGAACTTCATGAAAAAGAATGTAATTGCTCTGCCATAATCAAGGGCTAGAAGTTCAGGAGTGTGACACACAGAGAGAGAGAGAGAGAGAGAGAGAGAGAGAGTGTGCACACACGCCACACACGTGCTGGGGAGAAAGCGGTAGGATTAGAGTTTTTTTGCATGAAGTAAAAGTAAATTTGAGCAGGTGTTAGACTGTACTTATTCTCACTATTTATTGAAACAAAAACAGTCCAATTTAAGTGACCTTTGCATAAATGTATATCTTGGTATGAACAAGAGGTGGGTTTGGTTGTTTTATTTTTAAATTACTGCAGCCTTTGGATGAGACTCTGCAGTGATATACACGCATGCTTAACTTTTAAGTCAATGAGACAACTGCCATGTTTAAAGTTAAGCATGTGTGTAAATCTTTGCAGAACTTTAGTTAACTTTCTACATGTGTTCATTGTATTGATGGAAAAATATAGCCCCCTAGTGGCCTAAGCAATGTTTCCAGGTTCTTAATACATATACATTTACTTCTAGAGAACACTTTTTACTGGTAAGGATTGTCATTATAGGAAAGTTTTACCAGATATAAAAGTAAAGGTACAGTTATACTGGTATAACTTCCCCCCATGGACATTCTTGTTCTGGAATAAGAGTGACTTTTGTATTTAGTTTATATCATTTGGGAAGAGGTTTAAGCTAGACATGAGGAAAACACAACACTCATATCTGAATAAGAATCCAGACAGCAGTTTATACTGGTAGATTTACTAGTATAACTAACTATTTACATTCATTCCTTAAATATTAAAATAACCCTTTCCTGTGCAAACAAGGTTTTAGCTTTGCCTTCTCTGTTCCTGCATGACTGAGTAATTTTGATGCTGACAAACTTCTTCAGAGATTTCTGAAATTTTGCAACATAAACTGAATGAACTGTGCAATCAAGGAAGCTAAAACAGTTAGTTGCCTCTCTCTTGAAAGGTAATCCATGTTAGTTTTGTTACTCCCAAGTTTCTTTTGGAGGGGGAGGGAGGAAGGAGGGAAACCACCTTACATGAGTTGTTTGTACTATAGATGCAAAGGTAATAATTAACCAAACCAGGGGGGAAGGAAGAAAGGAGATATAGATAAGGGGAATTACTTGATATTACCTAAAATACCTACTAACAAATTATCTTACATTTTGGAAGACTTTTCCTCTTTGTTTCACAATTGCTTTTACTAGCAATTTATTTCACTCACTACAAAGCACTAAAAATAAAAAAACAAACCAACCCACACACACTATAAAAACCCACCACCCTTGGTGAATCTCATCTCTACTATGTCAATAGAGTATGCTGGCTTTTAATAGTCTCTCTTAGGCCAGCCAGGGCATCTGCCCAGGGCTGGCTCCAGCATTTTTGCCACCCCAAGTGGCAAAAAAAGCCGCTCTCGGCAGCAGCTCTACTGCCGCCGCTTCATTCTTCGGCTGCAATTCGGCGGCAGGTCCTTCCCTCTGAGAGGGGCCCGCCACTGAATTGCTGCTGAAGAGCGGGACGCGATGCCCTTTTCCGTTGGCTGCCCCAAGCACCTACTTGCTGTGCTGGTGCCTGGAGCCAGCCCTGCATCTGCCTCAAACAATGACAACCACTTCTGAGGTTCTCTTATGGCTGGTGTCTTTTCACTTACAAATCTCAAAGCATGGTATATGTTTAGACAGAGGATTACTCCATGACCCGGTTTTTCACCCCTCCCCAAGGCTCATTAGTTTTTAAAAAGTCCATTACATATCCATTAACTTCTTACAATTAGTACATCTACTCAGGGTTTGTATTTTCCTTTATTGTGCAGCAGTGTGGCACTGTCAATGTTTTTGTCTTTCATGAGCCTTAGGTCAGGTCTACATTAGACTTCTGCTAGAACAGCCCTGTTGCTCAGGGCTGTGACAAGGTGTAACCACTGACTGACATAGCTATCCCAGCAGAAGCCACTAGTGTAGACAGAGTTATCAGCAAAACTGCACATTTACCATTACAGCTAGTTTTGCTCATGGGGGTGGTTTTCCTGTAGTGGTACAAAGGGCAGCTCTGCCAGCATAGCTGCGTCCACACTAGGAGCACTTTGCTGCTATACTATGCCAGTATTCCTACACTGGTAAAACAATTCTAGTGTAGACATAGCCTTATGCATAATATACAGTAGAGAACAATTTTAGCTTTTCACTGAGGGTGCATGAAAATAGTCATCTCTACAATAGTTCCAAACTGGTCCACGGAAAATTGGCTGGTTACATGGTGCTGGTTTTCTTTGTTTCCAGCAACTAATCACATTAAGTAACTACTAATACTCTAAATTCTTTCCTAATGCTACTCTAATGCGGGTGTTGCTACAAGCACGGTTACACTCCCTGCCCAGGGACAGTTTTCAAACTGGGAGTTTTACGCAAACAGGAATGGAATAGGGAAGTGGTTTGTTCAACTGCCACGAGGAAGCAGCCATCCCCCGCCTCTGGCAGATTAGAGACACCCTGCTCCTCTACAGTGTTCTTGCCTAAGAGGTGCTAAAGTAAATGTAAATCTGCATTGTGTGCCACCACTCAGTTTACTATCGTGTGTTCTACTGTGTTACTGAATCACTTTGAGTAGGTGACTAGACACTATTTTTCCCCCCAGAATTAATATTATAAGATGTGGAGAGATGTGTAAAAGTAACATATATTGGAAACTGCTTGGAGATACCGAGTATGCAGTTACATGTTTTTTGGTGAATGGTGCTTGGTCTAGAAGCAGTCACCATGAATAAGGGGATACTCTATTTAGAAATAGGAGGATGAGGAAGAGGGGCTAATAAGAGTGCCTAATACAGCACTTCTTTTGCCCCTACTCTTCTTATCCTACTAGGAACTATTTTTCATAGCAGAAATATCCACAAGGTAATCCTCCCCATACCACCACCACCACCACCACTTTAAAATTTCCAAGCCTCACATTCTAACACAATTAGCAATACTAGGATATGCATTAGTAGGCCATTGGCACTCTAACAACTGGTTACCTAACAGGCCTTCAACCTCCCAGGTAGTGAGGGTGCTCCAACAGCATATTAACAAACACCCTTTTATGGCTTATTGTGATGAGATGTTATGGTATCTTTTGATTCATTACAATTCTTTTGGTTCTGGAATTATTACAAGTTTTAATCCATGAAGTATGGAGCACTGCTAAAGCAAAGGTAAGTATTTAAGATTTAACAAGATGTCAAAGAAATATGGAAACCAATGTCATAATGAAACTCTGTATAAATGAGAAATTACTTCAAGCTTGACCCTCCAAGTTTGAACAGACATTCACTGTATTAGTAAATCCAACTGTGTTAGAGAATGCAATCCCTGGAGTCTATGCCTACTGGCTGGTGTGAAATACTACGTTCCAAAGGAATTAATCTTCCCCTCTGCTCTACTGAGAAGAAAAGCTGACTTTAAATGGAAGCTGCTGGTGCTTTATACCTCTGAAAAAAAATCAATCAGGCTATGAATGACTTCCCAAGGTCACATGGCCAGATATGGGGAGGAAAAAAAATATGTAACTCCTAACACCAAAACCATTGCAAAGAGTCTGGTTCCCACCCTCACACACTACACCAAACACATCACTAGACAAGCCTGTTTTCCCTTCTCATCTGAAAGCGAGACATATTTTAAAATGAGTGCACCACAGATCTGGTCTCTGGAGAATACAATTTATGTTTTAAACGGCGTTTCAAGGCTTCAGTTACAAAAACAAAGTTGTGACACTGCTGTGGTAGTACTGTATTCTAGACAATCATCTTGTCAAATGGAGCTATGGTAGTGGTTCTCAACCTATTTACCTTTGTGGGCTGCATATGCATCTCTCTGAGTGTTATATATATTGTGTGGATGCAGCTCACACACCAGCTGTATGGACCAGAGGATGTCACATGGGCCTCAGCTGTTTGCTGATTGGACTGCAAGCAGCGCAAGAATCACTGAGCTATAGTAGTACTTGAAATTTCTTCCAGATTAACCATCATAAATGAAAATAGAAAAATCCAGGGAACAACAATTTAAAATAAAACCCAATACAGAGCGCTCTGACTTCCCTAAGCAAAATAGCTCTGTCTGCTTTAGTGGCTTATCGTGTGAGTAAAGTCAATTTACTTACGTTGCACTATTCCACTGTCATGTGTAAGAGCACAATACTGTGGGGCTTCAATGACAGCAACATCCGTCTTCAAGTTTGTAAAGAAATGAATGGTTGGACTCTGTCAGGTTAGAGTATGTCAGTGTAAACACTGATATTTGTGTGAACTACCAAATACAAAAATAAAACTTCAGACTTGAAACATTATAAAAAGGGCAATTGCTTGAGATCAAGTGGAAGAGAAATATAGACTCTTTGAAAACAAGAGCAAGACAGAAAGGGGACTCCTAGAAATCTCTTAAGTAATAAGAATACATCAGCCCAAGGAACAAAGTTCACATACAAAAGCTACTGGCAGTAGGGCTTTCGAATCCAGGCTCTGGTGTCAGCTTGCCAGAACCCATTGCTAGTGAAAATTCCTCTGGAGACCAAAAGGGATGGAAACCAATTATGCGGGATGGGGATATCTATGGCTGAAAGAGTATGTCCTTCCCAGGAAGATAAGTAGTATCTGAAAATAACTTAGCAGAAAAGCAAATAAACCACAACTCAAATCAATTGAAGTGTCCATTTAAAATGTGAAAAGTGAAAAGCCAACAATGCAGTCCAACAGAGGATTTATCTATAGAATTCTTATTCATTTGATACACAATCAGCAGATGCAGATACAGTTTGCTGGGACATTAGGGAAGATTTCCAGGGTGCCAATCCTTGAGCTGCTACAGCTTTTCCTATATACAGTTCACTGAATATTGCTGGAGGAAGAAAAGAAGCAGGTACTATGAATAAGAACATTCAATATTGAGGACAAATTTATCTGGAACCAGACCCTATTACCACAAAGAAATAAGCTGAAAGCTTAATACTTCAAATAACTTAGAAAACTGAGAAAAATTAGCCTGTGACCTTCTGACTCCAGATACCTCCAGTCATGTCAAAACTAAATTAAAGCCATGAGAGGTAACTAACAAAACCCTTCCCAAACCACCCTGCGGCCAGTTGCACAGTAGTATAGCTATCACAGTGCACTGCTCTCTGTGTCAATGCAAGAGCTGCTAGTGTGGATACACTCTGCCGACACAAGGAGCATAGTGTGGACATGCAACAGCGGTGTTAATTAAAGGGAATAACTTTTGCTGACAAAACTTTATAGCATAGACAAGGCCTTAGACATAGTCGTCCCCCCACCCCCATTATTTATGGTAGATGTCATAGACAGGGTCATGGGCATCCGTGAATTTTTGTTTATTGCCTGTGGCCTGTCTGTGGCTTTTACTAAAAATAATGGTGGAAAAAAATCTTAACCTTAGACATCAGTATTAGACAATCCCACCTCAGCAATTTAAGAAGTCAGGAGTTGGAGATGGGCCAATCTTTACAATTAAGATGATAAAGAAGAGAAAATATAAGATTTACTTACATCATAAGAATATCAAGCATAATTGGGTCAAGAGATCTAAACTGCTCGAGTAATGTATCATTCTTAGAAGTCTTAATATGACCTTAACCCCTTCCAGCTAAATTCAGATCTTCCTCTGTCATTTTTCCCTCCGCCCCCCAAAACAAAAATGCAGTTTTAAGCACCCAAGAAAAATATTACATTGGCACAGTTAAAGTCCTAGCTTTCTCTTTAGAGAAAAGCTGAGGAAAACAAAAAAGAGGGAGAATCTCATTAAGAAGTTTAAAGCCACAGCAAGATAGTGTCACTGCAGTTGCCGGACTCAGTTGACATTAGAGAGAGTATAGCTGGCAGCAAAGCACTCAAATCCACTTCTAAAATGACTGGGAGAAGGGATGGAATAGACTATCTGTTTCTATACTGTTAAACTGTGTGTTGTAGCATCATTTCGTTAACAGTGGAAATTTTGCTCTTGTACAATTAGATTAGATACACTAGGACATTATGATGTATGATGACGTGACTGATGTTTTTTAAACTAAGGAAATAGTATATGGTATCAAAATTAGTATAAGTAACCAAAAGATGAATTTAAGTAACCGTTTTCCCTACTCCACCATTCGTCAGCTTCTCTAAATGGTTTCCCCAACTTGCTTTCAAAATTAACAAAAACAAAAAACCCACACCTCCCGAGCCAATGATAACCATCAAATAGCTATTAATATCTATGAAATGGCAATGGGTTTAAGGACAAACTCTCTGTACATCAGCTTTTATATCATAAAAAAATAGGTAAAACCAAAAGCCATTTTGTAAGCACAATATTCAACCCTTTTATTTCCATGTTTATTTATTCAGAAATATTTGGCATTCAAGGAATGCAAATTATAACTTTCGGTACAGTGCTATATAGCATCTACACCACCTTTTACTGTGAACTATGGTTCTGAGAAAAACAAAGTGGATTACAAATCAAGGTACTCTAAAGCCTTAGAACACTGGTTGAAATATCAAGTTAAAATAAAAACTAGTGCCAAAATAAAACACTATCCTGGGCTTCCCTTTTAGTAGCTATGATAGAAGTGTCACTTTAAAAATTTATATAAGAGGTACTATTGTAGGCCCCGACTGCACTATAAATGTTATGTTTCACCAGCATGCCTAAATATTGTACTGCCAAGGTACAACAGGGTTTGCTTTATGTGGAAGAGACCAAAGTGGTGTTGTAACCAAAGTAAGGACCTGCGCTCCAGCCCTTGTAGAGGATAATGTTACAGTATGATCCCTTACCACGCTGAACACATGAGCAAGATCAAACTGTGTTATATCCAAGCTGGGCTAATACCATGTTTAGGAACACAGCACAATCATGGCAAAATGGATTGTGTAGACAGGGCCTTAGTTTTTATCACAAATAACCCAGATGTGCACTGTTTAAGTACTTTTAAATACTAGCTGGTCTGTGCAAAAAAAGTTATTCTTTTCTAATACGAAAACATCAGAAAGCTTGATGTTAACCAAGGGCCCAATTCTGCCAACTTCGAGGGGATGCCTCTTTGCGCTAGATTGTGAGACTCTAGGCACAGCCCTGCATGCCTCTGAATCACAATTCCTCCACGGCCTTCTCCGTAGGCCTCAGAGATAGTAATATACGGCTGGCCTATACCCACAATAATGGCTTGATCCTGCAAGGTGTTGAATACTCTGGACCTGATGCAGCAAAACATCTAAGGATGCAGTAACTGTGAGCAAATAGTCTTGTTGACTCAAAGCTAGCTGCTGTGGCCAGCAAGTAGGGGGAGTGGAGCCATACCTTTGCCCATTCCCTGGTCCCCCACTCTGAGGAGTGATTAAGCAGGTGAATATCCTCATTTACTCCCTGATCTAAGTATATGTAGAGATGTAAGGGGAGTTATTATCCCTTCTTACCTTTCTTGGGCATGCAGTCTGTCCACAATCTAGCTCTATGCAAGTAGGGTTGGCAGAATCAGCCCCAAAGTAAGAAGTAGTCACATACTTACTAGGAAAAGTTTACATGGTCTCTCAGGCCTTGGCTATACTGGCGCTTTACAGCGCTGCAACTTTCTTGTTCAGGGATGTGAAAAAAACACACCCCGAGCGCTGCAAGATACAGCGCTGTAAAGCACCAGCGTAAACAGTGCCCCAGCGCTGGAAGCGCGGCTCCCAGCGCTGCAAGCTAATCCCCACGAGGAGGTGGAGTACGTGCAGCGCTGGGAGAGCTCTCCCCCAGTGCTGGCGCTGCGATCACACTCACACTTCAAAGCGCTCCTGCGGCAGCGCTTTGAAGTTTTGAGTCTAGCCAAGCCCTCAATCTGAACCTTCAAAATAAATCTTTGCCTTAGTATTATTTAACACCTTATGCCCTATCTCTATGATGCATTCAGATTTTATTAATATGCTAATTATGGCTATTTCTAGGATTAAATTTAACTCATGTTCTTTAATTAGTCGTAAAAGAGCTCTCTTTTTAATCAGGCCCCAAGTAGTTTTAAAGTAGCCAGAACGAAAAAAAACAAAACAAAACCAAAACATTGTACTCCTGCAAAATAATCTTACTAAAGCCTTGCTAAATCATTGACTTTAGTTCTTCAGTGAAGTTTGCAGTGAAGTTTAATTGTCCAGAATAAATCTGCCCACTGAAAAGGAGCATATTTGTTTTATTTTGTAACATAAGGAAGTCATTGATGTATTAACCTCTTGATTTAAGAAGAACTATAAAGTTATTTTGTAGGCAGTGTCACTCTCCTTTTACCATATAGATGATTATTGGAGTGAAGATTAAAATTTTTACCAGGGGAATAGAACTGAGAAAAAAAAAATTGTGTTTGAATGAAACCTTTAGCTTCCTTGAGATGAGACACCCACAAGTACATTTTAACTTGCTTTATTAAATATTATTCTTCCATCTCTCTAAGACGACTCCCAGTTAGGCAGTTACATTTTCAAAAGAGAAAGGCCCAAAGATTTTAGTGGTGCAGCTATTTGTTATCTGACCTCAAAGGGCTAGTGTTTTGCCCCATATGAACTGGGCTAAAACTCGGAAGTGGAATTAATTAAAAAGTGTCCTATTTCAAACTGAGGTACAGCAATGCTACAGGTCCCCAAAAATTTCCTAAGCCCATTCTGGGTTACAGGAAAATGTTGTAATTTAATGCAGAGCTAAATTCCATGGTGAACTTAAAAGGTGAACATGTGGCCACAGACTGTTCAGAATTAGAATGCTTACAGCAAAGAAGGAAAGAGTATATCTTTTGAAGGGAATTCATACAAGACAACCTTTAAGAAACCAGCAAGTTAATTTTGGAATTCTAAAAAACTGCTAGTTTAAATCCATATTGTAAGCTAAACCACCTACTTACTGTTGCCAACAACACTGTTGTATGAGTTTGTCCAGTAATTTAGTGAACAAAATGACATTAAAAGGAAAGGAGGAAGCTTCTACAGGGACAAACATTGAACTAATCTCACATTAGAGAAAAATCTAGCATGCAACTTTAACATTGCAAACGGAAATCAAGGACGAGTCTGTTAAAAACCCGTACAAGGAATCACATTTTCTTTTAAAAAGATATACAGAAATAATTACACTAATTAATAAACCACCAATATTCATGATTTTCTCATGTGAATTAAACTGGTTTAAGTTTTCAGAAAATATATCAGCAAACTAGTACAGAACATGTCTGATCATTCAAAAATACTGTTCTGTCAGAGGAACTGTTGAAAGCAGACACAAATGTGTATGCAACTTGTGCTTTTTATCCAAGGGAATATGGAACAAATGGTCATAGGTTTCCAGCTACATGGATTACAGCGTTGTCAAGTGACTACATAAATCAATCCTTTCTTCTACCTGATTCAAGTTGGAGCAGCTACAATACTGTAACAATGATGTGTTCCAAGAATCCATATGAAAAGTACCACTTATAATAATCTAAGTACCCATCTGGATTTTCTTTTAGTTTGCCTATATTTACAAAATATATTCTGTATATGCACCTTGAGTATAACTGTACGGAAAAGTCTCAAAAGATAAAAGATGGCATGAGACAGTGCAGTCGCCTTCCTGATTCGGAATTTGTAACCACCACCAATGAAGAAGCCCAGTGCTATATGTAGTCCCCCAAAAAACACTGAGTGGTCTTAGCTCTCAGTGTCTAGACCCCTAGCAGGCTCTTCGTACGCCTGTTTCCTTAGGCGGAACATATCGAGGCTGCAGAAACATTTGTGTACTCCTCAGCAGTTATGTTTGTTTATGTGATGCCTTCTCCAGATCTGGGAGTTTGTTAACCAACGCTTGATGATCCACATTGATACTGGCTAGGAGTCCCCCCTCATTGCCATCTGAACCAGTATAACTGATTTCTTCACCAGTCAGGGTAGTCATGTGACCACCCAATGCTTTCAGCACGGCATTCCCAGCACATATATCCCATTTCTTGATGTATGTCACATGAATGTACACATCGGCTTTTTCTTGTTTCTTGTCAGGCACATCAAGGAGAGCTAAAACTTTATAGCCTAAAGATTAGAAAGGTAACACCAGTTAATGAAAATATCAACTTTCCTAATTCATCACAAAATAATGGCATTTATTAGCAATTACAAAAATGATTTTAACTGTGTCATGTTAGTTGAGAATGTAACGGTGAATACAGCAGAAACCTTCACCTTCTGTTACACTTCCTGCAAGCTGCTGAAATCGAGATTTTTCCACTATGTAACACTTGAAACAAACAAACCCATTTTACTCATGATCATTTCCTTTTCCCTATCACCTGCTGATTCATCAGATACCTAGACACATCAAGAGATGCATCAAAAGAATCAGATTGTGTATGCATTTAATAAATGATAGCATTTCACTCTTGGGCTTGTTTCCTTTACCACAATTGTACCACTTATCTCCACTTTACTCTCAAATGCACCATTTTGTTAATTCTAGCTGGCATGCATATCAAACATATTTCCAATTCATAAAAATCTTTGCATGTAATCAGATTTCTTCATTTTATTGATTGACTTCATTCTTTTACAAAGCTCCCTACTTGCTCATTTCACATTACAGTTCATCCTCTTCATTCAAGCTAACTTTTGCCCCTTTTTATATGCTGCCAAATGGAATGGAATGGAATGGAATATCTGCTATATCACTTATAATTTCATCTTTCCTGCTAACCAGAACCAACTTCTTTAGACTCATTCTCTTACCCATGACAGCTCATCAACATGAGATATTAAGAACTGCATCCTTTCTAAAAACAAACAAAAAACAGATATAACTGTCTATACAAAGTTGGAAGATGCCCTGTTGCGAAATTCAGAAATTACCTGCAAAATGCAGGTACTTGAAGAGGGTAATTACTTCACACTTCTGCTTCCCCTTCATATAGGCACATTCCGCCTATGCTATGAACCAATTTTGCCCAGACATTTAATATAAAAAACCCTCCAACCAATTTGTTTGCTTGTAGTTAGACCACTCCTGGAACTGACTATTAGATTCTTAAATCACTGAACTCCTTTTTCACAAAATTTTCAGCTTGTACATCTGAAGCTATATTATCTTGTTATTGTTTTCTCACACCAGTAAAATAGTGCAACTTCTCCTGTTTCTGTTCATGACTATCAGCCTTTTCTTAACATAGCAGCCAGTTTCACTCTGATCTTTTCTAATGTTCGGCATAGACCAAAAGTCACCCCAAAATGCTCCTTTCTCAATGTATCCAGTACTCTCTTTTCGTTTGTTTCATGTTGTGCCTAATATTTGGGTACTTTCTCTTTTTACTGCCAACTAACCAGTGCTTTTACTCACTCAGTCTCATCACACAATCTGAAAGAAGTTTAAATTTGGGTTCTAGGTGCATGAAGTACAGTACTTCTGCTGCAAATTACTTGTTTTTGGTCACTTCTCCAGTTAATAACCATTTCCATACTAAGTAATCCACAAGCAATAAAATGTCTGGAATGCTTAAAAAGGTAACAAACCTGCTCCACCTGCTGGGATGATCACAGTTTTATTTCCAAATGTTTGCTGTGCTACCTGCTCTACTTTTCCTGCATGAGAGCGGGACACAATAATTCTTGGAGTTCTCTCACTGTAGGAGGAACGCGCTTTTACATTTGACCCACCATCCACCATTGCCCATGCTACAAAAGAAACATACATTCCATTAGTGGGTTTTAGTGCATTTTAGAACACTATGTCTAGTTAGGTTCAACTGTAATCTTTCATAATAAATAAAATATTGTAAAACTGGAAAAAATGTGATTGTAAAATTCAGAGGGAGATTTGGGGGCAGATGTAATGTAGATGATATTACCTGAAATTCCTTTAGCTCATTCTTTTAAATTGACTACATTTCAAATGGATTGTGAAACCTTACCTTTTATTTCCTTCCCATCAGTCAACAAAATACTGTCATTTTTCAGATCAAGAGAAGAATATGAACATGTTTATTTTCAGAAAACATTGATTGATTCAGGAGACTGAATTCAGGATGCATAGCCTGCCGCTTCTCGATCACTGGTTCAAAACCACCCCTTGATAGGCTGTGTCCAAAAGCCACTACAATTTGACATTTATTTGGTGATTTCAGCACAGTAGAGAGGCTGAGACTACGTGGGCAGAGACTGAACTAACCTGTAATCTTTAACCTGTAATATGGTTCCCCCTTATTGATTTATATCTATATGGTAGAGCAGGATCATGACAGAACAAAGGGTTATGGCATTTCCAGTTTGGAAAGTTACTCTCCACAACCCCTAATCTTGAGTAACAGAACTAACTACATTTTTACATGTTTAAAAAAAATAAATAAATCTTATTTGGATGCCATTCCTGAATATTTCTCATGGGCTATCCTTGCAGATTCCATTTTTTAAAAAGAAAGAATGTGGCAAATTCCCAGTTACTATTACAGAATTTTTGTTGGAAAGAAAATCACCTCTTCAATAATAGGTGTGGCAGGTGCTTCGGAAAAAGCCAAGATACATCTAAATGTGAAAATAACGTGCTAATGATAAACAACTGGAATTAAAGTCAGCATTTAAAGAATGTAATACTTAGGTGGGGAAAGTCACAACACTAAATATTCTAATAGGTAGAAAACCTAGTTCATTTGAACGAGCTTAGTTGCGGTGTTATTAGTCTGAGCTATTACGTAACTTCTCTGGACTCTAGAGGTCAGTATGGCCTAAGGGAAAAGGGGAACATGTTATCAGCCTCTGTTTTAACTATCCAGGAATATAAAACACATTTCCTTCAAATATACTCAACATTTAATTTGTTGTTTGAGCCTTTCCACAAGTTATTAACAATACCCTGTCCTTGGAATGTGTATGTTTAAACTCGCATTCATCCTCATCAGTGCTTCAACAGAGTCAAGAGATTCTGTATGCGAGTGCTGCATGTTTGGAATACAGTAACTCCTCACTTAGCATTTTTCAGAAACGTAACTATAATGCAACTTTAAGTGAGACAATGTTAAGTGAATTTACTTTCCCCATAAGAATTAATGTAAATGGAGGGTTAGGTTTCAGGGAATTTTTTTTTTGCCAGATAAAAGACTAATTTTGTATATATACACAAACACAATATATATACACATACATACATACACACACAGAGTATAAGTTTTAAACAAAATTTAATACTGTACACAGCAGTGATGATTGTGAAGGTTGGTTGAAGTGAAATCAGAGGGTAGAAAAGGGTGGGATATTTCCCAGGAAATGCCTTACTGCTAAATGATGAACTAGCACTTGGCTGAGCCCTCAAGGGTTAAACACACTGTTAATGTAGCCCCACACTCTACAAGGCAACTGGAATGGAGGGTGGGGAGATAGCATGGCAGAGACAAGCATTGCCCCCTTAAGTACACTGACCCCACTCTAAGTACATTGCCTTTTTAAGTAGATTAGCAAGTTGAAACAGCAGCTGCTGTCAGCAAGCTCCCTCTGTCCTGAGTCCTGTTGAGTCCCCTCCTTGCTCTGTGGAGATAAGGTGCAGGAGCAGGGGGAGGTGACATTAGCACCCCTCTTGGGAGCAGTTGTATGGACTTCAATGAAACTGTGTGAACAAGGGGCTATTCAGTATAAGGGTGATAGAACAGAGACCTATCTATACAGTGTTATTTTCTTTAGAGATTGTTCTTCATGCAGTGGTCCCCAACCTTTTCGTCTGGCGGGCGCCAGATGAAGGACTGTGGCAGCAGTGGAGCATCCGCCGAAATGCCGCTGAATTTCTGCAGCATTTCGGCGGCGATGCCTCTCGATGACGCCACTTGCTGCCGACAAGTGACGTCATCGAGAGGCGTTGCTGCCGAAATGCCGCAGAAATTCGGCAGCGTTTCGGTGGACGCTTGACCACTGGCCAGGATGCGGGCGCATTTAGATGCCCCCTCGGGTGCCATGGTGCCCATGGGCACCGCGTTGGGGACCCCTGTCTTAATGTTTCAGTGAAAGAGCTTCATCAACAACTGTATTTTTGGTTTATGTTTCTTCCACGTACCATTCTTCTGCCCCACAAAGATCACTTTTTCCTGTGTTTTGTGGGTGCCCCAATCTTAAGATTTTGGACATTACCATAATATAAATAAGTAATAACGACACATTTTTGTTTTCCTGTATTAAGTATTATTGTATCCATTTATAACTACAGATTCTCCCTCAAATGTAAAACTTTAACTGTACATCAGTGAAAATGGCAGAAACAAAAAATGAGAGACGCATACTGATACCTGTATATGCTGAGAAGGGCTTGTGTATTACTCCTATTACTGGTTCACCATTCACAGCCACACACACCATAGTTGTGACATATTGTCGAAGATCCTCTAAGGGACGGGTTGAGGGGGAAGGGCCGGGAAATCAGACAAATTAAGTAGCTCAACATCACATAAGTTAAAAGCATCAAAAAAAACCCCCAAACCCCTGACTTTATATACTTACATATATTGACACAATAGCCTGAACAGCATTAGTAAATTAACAGATTGTACTGAGATCTTATCCTTCAAGCTTTATAACAGCCTGCATTTTAAATTCAATCCTTTAAAAAGATATGGCCTTCTTCTATCTTGATTTAAGTCATTCCACAGTTACCAAAATATTGAAGAGTATAAAGAGTAACCCACCTCCCCCCCCACTCCAGTTTCCTCATACTTTCTATTGTTCAGTAGATGTGCACTCTGCTCCTACTGAACTCAGTTCTGCCACCTGGTCATTAAGCAAAAGATTCTTATATGAAGGTGGCAGACTTGGGCAGAACAAATTCCTCCCATTCTCCACCTCATTTTACATTCTGTTTACTTTAGAGCTGAATGTTCTTCCTAGGTTTTGAATTTTCATATATGATTACCATCATACCAGTGCAATATTGTCAAGGAAAAGAACCACTGGTTTAGTTTTGCTGTAATTACTTACCCATGTTTATATTGGTTAGGTTTTTAACTGTACTATATTGTATTTTAAATAGTCTGTGCAGCATCATGAGTCTTTTAGAGAAGGGGAAGATTTACAATTATGTGATGCATTTTAACTTCATGTCCATTTCTTAATTCAAGCCCAGAAACAAGTATGAGCAGAGAATTCAACTGGAATTTAAAGTAATTTGTTTAGAATATAGCATCACTGGCTATTCAAGCATAAAAAATAGGTATTAACCAACTGCACCCATAAGTGACAAATACCATCAGATGAATTTCAGTGTCGTCTAGCTCGAGAGTCAACACAGAACTAAGCTTTGAAAACAGCTGTGGCCAAGATATTTACCTGAGATCGCATTTTTAAGAGTAGTTCAGCAAAATCACAACAGCTCTAACAAACAACTCTTGTATAAAGTTTCTCTTGAAAATACATTATATTTTTGTCTACTAAGTAAATATTTAGCTCAATTTAAAAAAAAAACAGAACAGTTACCTGTGTATTCATGCGTGGCGTCTAATGGATCGATCCAGACTGTCACACTTTCTGCTGGAACCTCTTTAGGCTGTATTTTTTCCTTTATGTCTTCAGGAATACTGCGATCCCAGAAAATTATCTCATCAGGTGCATCGACGTGTTCTTCAGTATTTATCTATGTTAAAAATTATACAAATAAACACATTAACCCAAAGTGTTATACCGGGATGATCTATCAAATATTTGTGCACATAATAGAAATTAACAGCATTCCCTTTCCCCTTGAGGAATTTCATTTCTAACTCAATGTGGGTGGGAGAGGGTAGGAGAGGGAAGAAATCCCAAAACATTTAATGAGTTTGGAGACCAAATCATACCTCTGAACCTTCAGATCTGACCAGGTGCAACACAGAAATTGTGACAAGTGACCAAAATGTTGAACTCCTGTATTTTGCTGCAAGCTATCCATCTTTCCAGATCATGGTGTTTAACTATAAACCCTGCTATTAAGGATATTTTCCTCACTGTGTGAATTAAATAAACCACTTTTAAAAAATGTAAACTTCAGCCACTTCAGTAACATTCCTGATTGACTTTGAAGGAAGTCACTCCTCACAAAAAACGGCCTTCTGCTATACAAATCTCTCGCGTCCCTGCAGCTATCTAAAGGTGGCGAACAGCCACTCACGAGTAGCCTATCAATTATTTCCTTACATAAAAAAGGCAACTTAATTGCAACCTACAAATTCAAAACTACCGTATATATTCAATCATAAGCTGGTTCGTTTATAAGCTGACCTCCTCCTAAGATGGATAAGTAAAAATGGAAAATATTTATAACTTGTTCGTAAGCCAATCCTATAATTCAGGGGTCAGCACACTTTGGCTCCCAGGCCATCAGGATAAGCTGCTGGTGGGCCAAGATGGTTTGTTTACCTCGAGCGTCCGGCACGGAGGTAAACCTAAGTAAACAAAGTGTCCCAGCACGCCAGCTGCTTACCTTGACAGGCTGGGACAGCAACTGGCGGGGAAATTTTTTTTGGTGGGGGAGGAGAGAAGCTGGGAGTCAGGGAAGTAACCCCTGTGACCACACCCTACATGACCCCACCCCTAGCCTGGGACCCCCACACTCTTCCCTTCCCATCCCTTCCCACCTTATCTGGGGAGGGCCAGGGAAGGATGTCTCTGACCTGGCTGGAGCTGCTCCACAGTCCGGCCTGCATAAAGCATTACAAGAATCTCACATGGGTTCATTTCCCTGCTCTGGGCTATTCCTTAACAACAGTTCATTAAGTCTTTTTTTGCATCACCCACTCTCCTCCCAAATGTGCTTGAATATTAGCCAGTTATCCATGAAAGGTGCATTAAATAAGACATTCTTCCCAGTTTGGGAAGCAAAACTACAGCTATACCCTATGAAGTCTTTCAATTATACTGAAAATTGAAGATACAAAAATAATTATAATTAAGTATGTGAATAGTCAAATCCTTTTGGCAGATTTTTAAGGAAATACATTTTTATAGTTTAAAAGATAGCAACTGCAGCTAATGGAAAATGCAATATTTCTAAGGACGAAACGGTTTCCTTGTTCCAAACACAATGAGCGCATCATACAATGCTAAACTTTGAAAGAGAGTAAGAAATTCATTGAAAGTGATAAAATTAAAATTCACAATAAGTAATTCCATAAACAACCTAATTATAGGAACTAAAGTAGGAGAATTTAAAAAAAAATCCTAAAAGTTATCTATCTACATATGAAGTGTAAATAACAGATGGAGGTATGTAAGCACTCCCAAATACAAATCCCACTATTATTTCATGAAAACTGCAGATTAACTCATTCAAATACTGTCTGCTTGTAATTTAAAGGTAGCCTTTACCAATTAGGCATATGTGCAGAAATTAGGCTTAATACTTTCACTACAATTCACCCTTTACAGGAACTGCAGAGGATTTATTAAGATTTTACGGTCAACAGTTTTGAAAGCCTCTGTTGAAACTAACAAAACCAACAAGAATGCCAACTTTGTCCACTAACAGAAAGTCAGCCAACAAGATCAGTGGACTAACCCCCTAAAGCTAGACTGAATGCTCTCAGAACAGTCAAAAGATTCTCTTATTATGCTAGAACTGCTTAGCCACAAGAAGTTGCTTTCTCACTTCTCTGTGTGTGGGGGGAGGGAGGGGGAAGAGAGTTTACCTGGAGATAAAAGCAGACAGAGGCAGAAATAAATAAATATATAGCATGGCTCATAAAGCCTCTCAGTTGAGGGAATCCTGGTACTTTATGGATCGACTGAGATTACTGATGTTTTCTTCCAGATTACCAGCCATGAGGGTCATAAATGCAAGACCCAGTTCGAGCTCCCTGAAGCACACAATCTCATTGCCAAGGCTCCTTAAAACTCAGAGAGGATGGTACACTTATCCTCTCACTCACCAACCCTGATCTGCTCTCATGACGGTAGCTCATCCACTCCCATATATGATGAAGTAGATAAACTCTTGGAGTGATAAGAAACTGTTTCTAAGCAAAGGCATGACCTCAATCATGTTTAATCTCCGTTTGTTTCTAATTAATATAAATCTTATTTCCCCCAACCTTTCTTCACGAGTACCTCAGGAGTGTAACAGTCTTTGTTGCTGTCACCTGGACTCTTTCTTGTTCTAAATTTCCTGCAGGTCAGTATCCTATGTAAAATAATTAAGAGCTGCTGTTCACTTTTTAGTAGACAAGTGTCCCCATCACAAAAAAAGTCACCACTCTAGCTTGCCACTTCTCTGCATGTTTCAGCAGATGGGACAGAATTGGATGGGCATATAGAGTTAATCACCACCTTCTTTCTTAAAGGCAACCTAATCAGATCAGATTTGAGGCACATGGGTGAAACAGCATGCAGAAGCTTGCATTATTCTGTGCTGTTTCTCATTTATGGACAGAGGAATTCAGTCTCAAAGGTCTCTATCTGGAAATTTAAAATAAAAATACCAACTGAAATACTTTTAAATACATTTGAAAAGATAATCACAGAACACACTGCACCATGATATTAAGAGCCTGAATTAATATAGTTTCTTTAGTGAGCTTTAAATGGGAGATTCACTTCAGTGCAGGGGCCCTGCATAAAGCCCAAGACAATATCTGTCAGTGGAACTTTGGGTTTATGTCTTAGCTCACTGTTCTACTTAGCTACTTGCTGGAGATTGCCAAAAAAGGAAACAGTGTCACAAAAGTACTAAAACAATGCAATTGCCCAAATCATATAACTCATAATTCTATAATGATTTGCATTTCCTTTCACATGAGGCCCAGGACTGCAAAAGTAGGGTGGCTACAGCTAAGGTTTGAGGTATACTGGAGGAAGCGATGCCAGCGAATACACTGAAAAAGGCAGCGGCCCTGTGGAAAAATGTATGGTTGCTAATTATATGATCACATACTAACAAAATGCATAAACACAAAGAGGCAGAACTAGCAACTGTTATTCCGGCATTTTCTAAGTTTTGAGTGCGCGACTTTACAACCTAAATAACCCTCTTTTAATGCAGTGTTTGTATGCCATCATATGGTTTTATGCTTTAAGACAGTAAGCCCTCTGTGACATACCATGCCTTCATGTCTGATTAGCAACCAGTCCCAGGGAGCACCAGTCCTGAGAAGCATCTAAAGGCCCCATAGTAATACAAATACTAAAGAATAACCCTCATTAAAAGGTGATCAGGCTTATTGCAGCATATAATAAAAATTAATTGCTACTCCTTGCTCCTATTTAACTCTGCTACTGTAACTGATGTGAATTTAACCAGCTGACATCAAACACAATAACTTGAATAAACTGGATTTTTTTCCCCATTCTGCATAGAATGGAACCTCACTATATTTTTTTTCCCCTAAGAGAAAAAAAACAAAAAGGTACAACATTTTCTATGGTTTCTCTCCCCTGCAGATTTCAAGTGCTTTTGTTTATAAATCAGAGGTGTCAGAAATCCAAGACTTCTTACATGTTTATTTCAAATCCTGTAACTAGGAAGCATAACTCTTCCTTTTCTATGGATAACGAGGTCTTAACAAGAAACTCTGCTTTAAGCACTGACTGTTAACATTACAAAGAAGAAAAGCATGTAAAGTAGTGTAGTGCAGGGTAGATAGTACTGCTGGGAATAAGTGGCTCATTAGTTCTTATGTCTACTTTGATCAAACAACAAAACACTATTTCCTACTATCTAATTACGCTATTTTTGAACACTGGAAAATGACAATAATGCTGAAAACGTAATAAAGTTTCTGCTCTTTAAATAAACTGTGTCTGAGGCTATGCCTACACTTAATCCGTTAAAGTGGCATAGCTGCAGGTGCACCACTGTAGCGCTTAAGTGTAGACATTCACTACAGCAATGGGAGAAGGTTCTCCCACTGCTGCAGTTAAGCCACCTCCCCAAGAGGTGGTAGCTAGGTTGTTGGAAGAATTCTTATATCAACCTAGTACTGTCTACAATGGAGGTTAGGTTGGCATAGATGCATCTCTCATGGGTATGGACTTTTCACACCCCGAGATATGTAGCTTTGCCAGTGTAAGTTTTCAGTGTACACCAAACCTGATTTAAGTCCCTATTCCTGCAAAGAAAAGCATTCCTGGACCCATGCAGGGAACCACTGACTTTAAAAGAGCTTCACATAGGGGTTGGCCCAAATGCTTCTCTTTGCAGGATTGAAGCCTTAGAGCACTAAAACCAAAATAGCGCATACTTGACTTATGCCTGGTAGTGAATGCCTTATTTTAAAAAAAAAAAAATTCTTGCAAACAGTATCTTTGAGTTTTTTTTTCATAAGTGTTAACCAACATCAATTAATCTTAACATTTTAGTTTTATGATAACAATCCATCCTATTAATAATGCTGAGAATTACTATTTCGGGTTAATGAAGGAAGTGTAAATCCACATAAAATAAAGTCAGGTTTTTCATGGTTAACTGAATAAGTGAACCATCACTATCCATATGAAGAACCCACGCACAAGAGTTACTTGTTAGCTACAGAAGAGAAAAATGTGGTGCAGAGAATCGTTATCCAAATAGTCAAATCTCCTGCTTTCTGGAAAGAACTGTTTCCAGTAGAAATATCAAAAATGGCATTTTCACGTTTTCTTTGAGACTACCTATAAAAACAGATCTCAAAAATTATTTGCATTAAAGGTATATAATTTTGGTATATCAATATTTCTTGCCTTGCTGCAAAATTTGGTTCTTTGCTAACTGACAAGGAGATATCGCAGCAAGGGATGCCACAAATACACAGGCACTTGCATAACATTACTCATGCAAGAAGTTATTTGTGTGCCTAAGTGTTTCCACAGCTGTAGTGCGTGTCTATTTCTTTGCCACTATAGCAGTTTAAGCGTCGACATACTCTCATGTCACAGTTTCTTTAAAGAACAGAAACCTTCATTACCTTTTCAGTATTACTGTAATTTTCCAGTCGGAACATCTTTCAAAGTCTCCAGAAAAATATTACTCCTAACTTATTTTGAGCATATCAATTTACAAACAAATTGGTTTCACCAGTCAAAAGTTGCTGGCATTAGAAAGTGGGGTTTATAATGGAAATTTAGATTACCTTTAGCTCAGAGGGTAATAGCAACCAATGCTTCCATAACAAAAGACATTTTTGTTTTTAAACAAACAAAAAAAACAGGTTCAGTCTCCTGTGACAACTTAACTCCTATTATTGCTTCTGCCTTTCACACACCACCACCACAAAAACCAATGCTAAGGAACATGACATAATATTTTACAAAGAGATCTACCCTGTTGGGTTGAAGATCAGTGGAGCTATGACAGCTTTCACCAGCTGAGATCTACACCCACATATTTGTGTGTCAACCTTTTGCACAGACTGTATAGCGTGTTCACCTTCTCTTAGTTGTAATTTATATATCATTACTGCTAAACAGGAGTTAACAGTATAAAGAATTATTTTAAATGTTTCATCTTGTACATACAAGCTTCCCTCAATTTAATTTTAAGAGCTGTAAAGAGGCAGAGAAGGAAAGCATATCAATTTACTTTTAAAGTGAACATGCTGGGATGATTCAAAGCATTAATACTGCTAATCAAAATGCCTCAAGTTTTTGCACTCATAAACTGGAGACTAACTTCAGTTCTTTTTTTAAAGTTGTATCAAGCTGAGATCCAGCATCATCATCTATCATGAATTCCCTCATCAAGGGCCTGATCCTGTACATCTCATTCTGGAGTGAAGGATGAATTCCAGAATGAGGGTGGAGTTGGGCAGAAAAGAAAGTGGCGGGAACTGCGTGTGTTAGAGGGTATGTCTACACTATGGGATTATTCCGATTTTACATAAACCGGTTTTGTAAAACAGATTGTATAAAGTCGAGTGCACGCGGCCACACTACGCACATTAATTCGGTGGTGTGCATCCATGTACCGAGGCTAGCATCGATTTCCGGAGCGTTGCATTGTGGGTAGCTATCCCGTAGCTACCCCATAGTTCCTGCAGTCTAACCCGCCCATTGGAATTCTGGGTTGAGATCCCAATGCATGATGGTGGAAAAACAGTGTTGCAGGTGATTCTGGGTAAATGTCGTCACTCATTCCTTCCTCCGTGAAAGCAACGGCAGACAATCATTTCGCGCCCTTTTTCCCTGGATTGCCCTGGCAGACGCCATAGCACGGCAATCATGGAGCCCGTTTTGCCTTTTGTCACTGTCACCGTATGTCTACTGGATGCCGCTGACAGAGGCGGTACTGCAGTGCTACACAGCAGCATTCATTTGCCATTGCAAGGTAGCAGAGACGGTTACCAGTCGTTCTGTACCATCTGCTGTGTCATTGTTAAATTGGCGATGAGATGACGGTTATCAGTCGTTCTGTACCATCTGCTTCTGTCATGGGTGCTCCTGGCTGGCCTTAACTGAGGTCTGCCGGGGGCGCAAAGGCAAAAATGGGAATGACTCCCCGAGTCAATCCCTCCTTTATGGTTTATCTAAAAACAGAGTCAGCCCTGCCTAGAATATGGGGCAAGTGTACTAAAGAACCAGGGTACCAGAGAGCACAGCCGCTTCGTGTCAGATCCCGCAGAAATGATGAGCTGCATGCCATTCATGGGGGTTGCCCCTGCAACAACCCCACCTGTTGATTCTCTTCTCCCCCAACCTTTCTGGGCTACCATGGCAGAGTCCCCCGTTTGCGTGATGAAGTAATAAAGAATGCAGGAATAAGAAACACTGACTTTTTAGTGAGATAAAATTAGGGGGAGGCAGCCTCCAGCTGCTGTGATAGTCCAGGCAGGACATTAAATGGTGGGGAGGAGAGGAGCCCAGCATCCAGCTGCTATGACAGTCCAGGCAGTACAGAATCTTTTCTTTAGACATGAAAGGGGGTGGGGGGGCTGATGGAACTCAGCCCCCAGTTGCTATGATGAGGACGGTTACCAGCCGTTCTGTACCATCTACCGGGAATGACTGGGAGTCATTCCTATTTTTAACCAGGCGCCCCCGGTCAACCTCACCTGAGGCCAGCCAGGAGCACTCACAGGCTGATGATGATGATGGATAGCAGTCATATTGTACCATCTGCCACCCGGGAGGGGAGGGGAGAGGATGCTGCTATTCATTGCCGCAGCACTGCGTCTACCAGCAGCAATGCAGTAGACATAGGATGACATATAAAAAAGTCAAGAAACGATTTTTTTTCCCCTTTTCTTTCACGGGGGAGGGGGAAGGGGGGTAAATTGATGAGATATACCCTGAAACACCCCGGACAATGTGTTTTGACCCTACAGGCATTGGGAGCTCAGCCAAGAATGCAAATGCTTTACGGAGACTGCAGGGACTGTGGGATAGCTGGAGTCCTCGGTAACCCCTCCCTCCCTCCATGAGCGTCCATTTGATTCTTTGGCTTTCCGTTACGCTTGTCACACAGCACTGTGCTGTGGCTTCTGTCTATCATAGCCTGGAGATTTTTTCAAATGCTTTCTCATTTCGTCTTCTGTAACGGAGCTGTGATAGAACAGATTTGTCTCCCCATACAGTGAATAGATCCAGTATCTCTCGTGCAGCCCATGCTGGAGCTCTTTTTGGATTTGGGACTGCATCGCCGCCAGTGCTGATCAGAGCTCCACGCTGGGCAAACAGGAAATGAAATTCAAACGTTCGCAGGGCTTTTCCTGATTACCTGGCCAGTGCATCCGAGTTCAGATTGCTGTCCAGAGCAGTCACAATAGTGCACTGTGGGATACCGCCCGGAGGCCAATACCGTCGATTTGCGGCCACACTAACCCTAATTCGATATGGTAATACCGATTTCAGCACTACTCCTCTCATCGGGGAGGAGTACAGAAACCGGTTAAAGAGCCCTTTATATTGATATAAAGGGCCTCGTTGTGTGGACGGGTGCAGCATTAAATCGGTTTAACGCTGCTAAAATCAGTTTAAACGCATAGTGTAGACCAGGCCAGAGAGACACAAAACCACCATTTTTTTCGCAAAAGAGTGCCCTCAGGGCATGGCAAACAATTTATAGATCTATCTGAAGACTCTTCCTCAAGACGCTAAACACGATGTACGAATTCAGTCTAAATATGACGTGCAAATTCAGGAAAAGAGGGAGGCGGGATAAAATGAAGAAAATTGTAAATGAACTGAAGTTTAGCACATTTCTTGTCTGTTTTGGAGTTTCTGTTTGGATACTTTTTTATGTATATAAAAAGATTTTCTTCCTAGCTTAGTAATAGTTTAGCTTTTTGGAAGAAGCGTCTTAGTATGTTTACTACATCTTTGATGTACTAATTCATAAGATTACTACCCATATTACATGGCTAATGTATTGTGCGTCACTTGATATTCCCATTACCAGAGATATTTCATTACATTTAGTCAATCACCAGTCAGAAGACTTCTACTGGGGTCCCCAATGCGATGCCCGTGGGAGCCATGCTGCCCGCTGGGGTGTCTAAGTGCACCCACGTACTGGCCGGCAGACGACATCTGCCCAAATGCCGCCAACAAGCCGCGCCATCCAGAGGCGTCGCTGCTGAAATACTGTCGAAAATCAGCGGCATTTTCGCGGCGCCGCCTCTGGATGATGCTGCTTGTTGGCGGCATTTCGGCAGCAACGCCTATTGACGTTGTCGCTTGTCGGCGGAATTTCGGCAGAGGCTCGTCCGCCGCCACGGTCCTCCGTGGCTTGTCTGGTGCCCGCCAGATGAAAAAGGTTGGGGACCTCTGATTCAGAGTTTGTGCAGTTTGAGGCAGGTAGAAAAGACATGACTGAAGTCCCCCATTAGTTACCCATTAAAAAAAAAACCTTTTAAGTTACCCAAGGTAACTAAATGTTAGTATAGCATTCTCTGAACTACGTATATGAAGTTTTAGGTAATACTGTGATGTGTTAGCTAATTACTAAGGCAAAAATGGAGAGGTTTGAAGAACAACAAATAAATACTAATTTTGAAGAAGTGGAGAAGCTTCAGAGTTATGGTGTGGGGCTGAGCAGCAGCTGGATGGCAGGGCAGCCCCGACCCCTGGCCTGTTATACCCACCACCCACGTAGCTGTGCATTTTATTTTTCCTTTGTAAGTGTAATACTTTGTACTTGTCTTTACTGACTAATTCTCCAACTTACTAAGGTCCTCACTCCAAAGATGTGAGGGAGATTCCCACACCCAAATCATTCGTTCTAGGTGACAAATATAAGGAACTGTCTCAGACTGAAGTATCAAAGGAGATTTTGGAACAAGCTGGTCAATTAAACACTAATAAGTCCCTAGGACCAGATGGTATTCAACCAAAAATTCTGAAGGAACTCATGTATGAAATTGAAGAACCACTAACTGTGGTATGTAGCCTATTGCTTAAATCAGCCACTCTACCCAGATGTCTGGAGGGTAGCTAACATGACACCAATTCTGAAAAAAGGCTCCAGAGGCAATTACAGGCAGGTAAACCTAACTTCAGTACCAGGCAAAGTGGTTGAAACTGTGCTAAATAACAGAATTATCAGACACATAGATGAACACAATATATTGGGGAAGAGTCAACATGGTTTTTGTAAAGGGAAATCATGCCTCACCAATCTATTACAATTCTTTGTCAACCAGCACATGGACAAGGGTGATTCAGTCGATACAGCGGTCTTGGACTTTCAGAAAACCTTTGGCAAGGTCCCACCCCAAGGGCTCTTAAGTAAAGTACGCTGTCATGGGATAAGAGGGAAGTTCCTTGAAAGGATCAGTAACTAATTAAAAGATAGGAAACAAAGGTAGGAATCAATAGTCAGTTTTCACAGTGGAGAGAATTAAATAGTGGGGTCCCCCAAGGATCTGTATTGGGACCAGTGCTGGTAAACATATTCATAAATGATCTGGAAAAGTGTAAACAGTGAGGTGGCGAAGTCTGCAGACAATACAAAATTATTCAATATAGTTATGTCCAAAGCTGACTGCAAAGAGTTACAAAGGGATCTCTCTAAACTGGGTGACAAAGTAATGCACATTGGAAAATATAATCCCAACTATACATACAAAATGATGGGGTCTAAAATAGCTGTTACCACTCAAGAAAGATCTTGGAGTCACTGTGGATAGATCTCTAAAAACATCTGCTCATGTTGCAGCAGCAGTCAAAAAGCTAACAGAATGTTAGGAACTACTGGGAAAAGCATAGATAATAAAACAGAAAATATCATAATACTACTATGTAAATATATGGCATGCCCTCACCTTGAATACTGCATGCAGTTCAGGTTGCCCCACCTCAAAAAAGATATCTTGTAATTGGAAAAAGTACAGTACAGGGAAAAGCAACAAAATGATTAAAAAGACTGGGACTGTTCAGCTTAGAAAAGAGACGACTAATGGGGGTTGATACTATAAATGTCTACAAAATCATGCATAGTGTGGAGAAAAAGTGTTATTTACCCCTTCGCATAACACATGAACCAGGGGTCATCCAATGATATTAATAGTAACCAGGTTTAAAACAAACAAAAGGAAGTATTTCTTCACAAAACAGTCAACCTCTCAAAATCATGAAGGCCAAATGTAACTGCACTCTAAAGAGAATTAGATAAATTCACTGGTGATGAATAATAGTCACTGATGGACCTAAGATGGTCAGGGATGCAACCACGTGCTCTGGATGTCCCTAAACTTCTGACTGCCATAGCTGGAACTGAAGGACAGGTGATGGATCACTCAATAATTGCCCTGTTCCATTCATTCATTCATTCTAAAGCTTATGGCACTGTCCACTGTCGGAAGACTGGATACTGGTCTAGATGGACCATTGCTGTAGCTATTCTAATGTTCTTAAGGTTGTTTAGATTTCTCATCTAATCCTCCAAAGTGCTTGCAATCACTCTCAGCTTGGTGTCGTAAGCAAATTTTATAAACATGCTCTCTCTCCACTCCATTATCCAAGTCATTAAATGAAAATATTGATTAGTATTGGACCCAGGACAGACCTCTAAAGGACACCACTAAATACACCCTTCCAGTTTGACAGGCACCATGACAACTAATCTGAGAGTCTAACAAATTTATTTGGGAATAAGCTTTTGTGGGCTAGAACCCACTTCATCAGATGCATGAAGTGAAAAATACAGGGGCAGGTATAAATACATGAAAGGATGGGGGTTGCTTTCCCAAGTGTGAGGTCAGTCAAACAAGATAAATCAATTAACACCAGGATACCAAGGGAGGAAAAATAACTTTTGAAGTGGTAAGAGAGTGGCCCATTACAGACAACTGACAAGAAGGTGTGAGTAACAGTAGGGAGAAATTAGTATTGGGGAAATTAAGCTTAGGTTTTGTAATGACCCAATCACTCCAGTCTTTATTCAAGCCTAATCTGATGGTATACAGTTTGCAAATTAATTCCAGTTCTGCAGCTTCATGTTGGCATCTGTTTTTGAAGGTTTTTTTGTTGAAGAATTGCCACTTTTAGGTCTGTTATTGAGTGACCAGAGAGATAAAAGTGTTCTCCTACTGGTTTTTGAACGTTATGATTCCTGATGTCAGGTTCGTGTCCATTTATTCTTTTGCGTAGAGACTGTCCGGTTTGGCCAATCTACATGGCAGAGGGGCATTGCCTGGCACATTATGGCATATATCACATTGGTAGAAGTGGGTTCCAGCCCACAAAATAAATTTGTTTGTCTCTAAGGTGCCACAAGGACTCCTCGTTGTTTTTGCTGATACAGACTAACACAGCTACTACTGTAATCTGAGAGTACAGCTTTTTAGCCACTTGTGCACCACTATATAGTACAGGGGGTAGGCAACCTATGGCACGCGTTCCAAAGGCAGCACGCAAGCTGATTTTCAGTGGCACACACTCTGTCCGGGTCCTGGCCACCAGTTGGGGGTGGGGGGACTCTGCATTTTAATTTAATTTTAAATGAAGCTTCTTAAATGTTTTAAAAACATTATTTACTTTACATACAACAATAGTTTAGTTATATATTATAGACTTATAGAAAGAGACCTTCTAAAAACATTAAAATATATTAGTGGCACGCAAAACCTTAAATTAGAGTGAATAAATGAAGACTTGGCACACCATTTCTGAAACGTTGCTGACCCCTGATATAGTAATTTCACCTAGACCACATTTCCTAGTTTGCTTATGAGAATGTCATGTTGAACGGTGTCAAAAGCCTCAATAAAATCAAAATCTATCAGGTCTACAGCTGCCCCCCGATCCTCCACTAGGCTATAACCCTGTTAAAGAATTAGATTGGTTCGGGATGATTTGTTCCTGACATATCCATATCGTCTTTTTCTTATCACCCTATGACAACACATTTAAGGTAGTATGTGGTACTACCTTACACTAGTGATCATGTCAAAATATGCAAGCAAACTTTTTTATTTCCCAACTCCACCGCAATCCCTGCAATTCAGATGTGTAATAAGCCTCTCTTCATTCAACCTACTGAGCGACAAAAGCAGAATGTATTAAAACTGGAAGTTTCATATTAATGTGCCTACTGTTTGCAGTACAACTATATTTATATAAAACATGGGTTCTCCATCTGGGTATCACAATAAGGTGTCCTGCTCTTCTTATACCGTATTACTTATACTGTATTACTAAGGTCTTTTCTACCCTAGAAAGTTGTGCTGCTTTAACTGCACTGAAGTAGTTCAAGCAACAAAAACTTGTAGCATGGACACAGTTATACCACTATAAAGATCTCTCATACTAGTATAGCTAATCCCACATAGGAAAGAGAATAAAGTATACTTGTACAAGACCTCTTTATAATAGTGTAATGGTATCCACACTATGGCTTGTACCTAGGGCAGGGGTTCTCAAACTAGGGTTCAGGACCTCTCAGGGGGTCACGAGGTTATTACATGAGGGGTTGCGAGCTGTCAACCTCCACCCCAAACCTCACTCTGCCTCCAGCATTTATAATGGTGTTAAATATATGTAAAAAAGTGTTTTTAATTTATGAGGAGGGGGTGTCACACTCAAGAGACTTGCTATGTGAAGGGAGTCACCAGTAAAAAAGTTTGAGAACCACTGACCAGGCCTGCTTGGTATGGCATTCTATCCCCCTCGTGACTAGAGACTGATGAGCCTGTTACACTGGCCAAGAGAGAGATGTCTTTTAGCTCATGCAGTACAAGCTCATCAATTAAGCTCCAGAGGTCCCAGGTTTTATACAAGTGACAATTGTACTACACTAGGACAACCATTACAAGAAAACATAAAACAACACCAGTAACTGAAAGAGTTATACCAGTACAAAACTTGGGTGCAGCTCAGACCTTAGCATGAGAAGATCCTGGCAAGGAAAAGGTTGAGAATCACTGATAAAGTATTTCAGGGCCGTCCCAGTTTAAACAAACAGAAAGTTGCCATGACAGGACACTGAGCTACCGGTTCAAATGATTTGTGATTAGGGACGGGTGCGCTGGATAAGGAGGCGGGGCCAGGGAAGAGATTCCCATAAAGGGGCGAGAGGGGCTGCTGTGCAGTTATGCGGGGGAGGGGGGTTCGAGAGACACGTGGCTCCCTCCGTTAAGGGAAGGGGGCCCAGAGCAGGGCCTCGGGGGCCGGGCGCGGGACCCACCTGCACGCTGGGGAAGCTGTTCTTGAGCAGGTAGAACATCTTGCGGTTGGACAGCACGTCCCCGCTGGTCATCTTCTCCTCGGCCCCCTCGCGGGTCTTGCCCTTCGCCTTCTCGTTGAGGACGTTGCTTTCCCGGACGCGCTTCACCTCCTCGCCCCCCCTGACGGCGGCCAGCACGGACACGGCCAGCAGCTCCCGCAGGTCCACGGTGCCCTCGGGCAACGTGTCTGGGGGAACGTCGTGCCCGCCCCCGGCCCCCAGCACGAAGAGGGCGAGGCGGCCGGCCAGGAGGCCGGAGTAGAGGTGGTAGAGGACGCCGAGGCCCAGCAGACAGAACACGGCCACCCCCAGCGGGGAGAGGCGGATCCCCATGGGGGCCATGGCCGGGGGCGGGCACGGAGCGGGCTCTCGGGGGCCCGCCCAGCCCGGCAGCGGCCCGTAGGCAGCGCCCGCCGGCGTGTCTCGCTGTTCAGCTGGCTCCCGGCTCCACGTTCCCCGGCGAGCAGAGGTGAAAGGCAGCGGAGCGTGTGTATCCGGGGTAGGCGGGGGCGGGGCGCCGGGGCAGGCTGCCGGGGCTCCCACTGAGCATGCCCGGAGTAGGCTTCAGCGCAGCAGCGGGCTGGCCCCTGAGCATCAGGGGAATTGGGTGAATCTGGGGTTGGCTAGGAGATCAGAGAAGGGAGCCCCTAAAACAGGGGCTTAAGGCCACAGTGAAGTCCAGGGTGCAGAGAGTTCAGTGCTTCAGATCCTGGGTCAGGCCCAGGGTAAGCACCCTGGTGGGAGCTGGGCCAGTTTGTTTACCTCCCGCATCTGCAGGTTAGGCCAATCGCAGTTCCCACTGGCCGCGGTTCGCTGCTCCAGGCCAGTGGGGGCGGCGGGAAGCTGTGCAGGCCGAGGGATGTGCTGGCCAGTTTTCCACCGCCCCAATTGTCCTGGAGCAGCGAACCGCAGCCAGTGGGAGCCACAATTGGCCTAACCTGCGGATGCGGCAGGTTAACTGGGCCGGTCCACCAGCATGTTTACCCTAGCGAGCCGTGTGCCAGAGGGTGCCAACCCCTGGTTACACTGAGGTCTGGTCTACATATCAGGATAGCTGTGTGTCTCAGGGGTGTGAAAAATACATACCCCTGAGAGACATAGCTATACCGACCTAACCCCTGGTGTCGACATCACTAGGTTGATGGAAGTAGATGGGGGGTTGATTACCTATGCTGATAGGAGAACCCTTTCTGTCACTGTAGGTATTGTCTACACTGAAGCATTTTAGTAATGCAGCATTTTAAGTGTGGATATAGCCTAAGAATGCTCTCTGGTGCTTCATCATAGCTTTAGCTGTAGATAGGACAAGGTTTCAGCAGCTGCCACTTCCTAGGGCAATGTTCCAAAACTTTTGAAAGTTCCTTTAGTAAAATTAAACTAATAGTTCCCCACACCCCGCTTCAACCAGGCCAATATTTCTCAGACACTGGCTCTTCAATAACTCCATGAATTTTAAGGGGTTAAAATCAATAGTATTTTATTGTCATTTCTTTAAGTAATCAGTCAAAGCTGTTGAATTAAAACAAAGAATACTTCATAGCCTATTACTGCTATCAACTATATTTTAACTCAAAGGTCTGTGCTGTGGATGTACAGGTTCTGAGCTCAGACCCTGCTAGTGATTCATACAGAAGGTCATTGTTCCTCATGATGCATTTTCTGTCTTTCCATTTTTATTTTTAAGGTTGCAAAGTCAAGCACTCTAAAGCTAGGAAATGACAGAATTACATTTGCCTGTGCAAACTTAATTTGGCCCCTTGTGCGTAGGCATTCTGTTAATTTTTATTTGTGTCATCATAATATTTTTTCCAGGAGTTGTGCTTCATTTAATGTACAGGATGGACAGATGGATATAAGAAGGAAAATGGATTGTGTTTAAAGCAACAGACTGGGACTCAGGAGAGCTGACGTCTATCCTTGTCTCTGTAACAGACTTCCTTTAATATTAGGCAAGACCGTATCTTAGGGCTTGCATTCTGGGGGGTATTTAAATTTTATTTTTAACTATTTTTTAGTTTTATGTAGGTATCCAAAAATCAGTTTTTTGGCATTCACTCTTGAAAGTGGTGCCACTGGCCAAAAATTCTTTCCAACACAGGTCTGAAGTGTTTCATCAGGGCAGATGAGGGGGTGGACAAAGAGTGAATCACCAAGGGGAAGCTGTTTACAGGCATTGTTGCCAACTCTCAGCAATTACTGGTGAGAGCTGATGATCTTATTAAAACCCCTGCTATGTAATTACCTGAGCTCTGCTTCCATTTAATAAGAATCATAATAACAGAAGCCTAAAAGCATGCCTGGTTGTCTCAGATCTTTTTCTGATTTAAATAATTGTGTTTACTTCACAGCACATATTGCGTAAGGCCTCATAGCCCTATCTTAGGAGGCAAACAAGTATTATTCCCCCTATTTTACAGAAGGTTTAAGGAGATTGAGTTGTACAAAGTCATCACTAGCAGAACTGGGAATAGAACTTTCTGTTTCTAATGTGACAGACCTGAAATTGCCAATTGAGTGCTTGTTTGTACTGCGAGTAATCACTACAGCACACTTCCTTCCAGAACCAGGAAGAGGAACCAGGAATCCTGATTTGTACCATTCTTCTGCTGTCTAGAAAATAGTTGGGTAAGTCACTGGCACTGGGGGGGTTGCATTGTACTACAGCTGGGCTGCAATTTTAATTCAACAGTTTTGATTAAAGAAATGACAATAAAATGCTATTGATTTTAACCTATTAAAATTCATGGAGTTATTGAAGAGACAGTGTCTGAGAAATAAATGATGTACTGTTTCTTAATAAAAGTGCTATACCTGGTCCTGCTACACAAGAACGAAAAACATTGCTGTTACTGCACAGTACGTGGACTGGGCTTAAGCATAGTTGCTTGTTCCTATGTGTCTGCATGCCAACAGTCTCAGATCTACTGTGTTTTTGTAGCCTCCAGTACTACGAAAATCGAATTACATACTTACAAAAATAAATTCCCCTATGTAATGCTAACAATATTTTTTTTACTTCAGCTATTAGCAAAAGAGAAAGTGCTCTGAACCTGATACGCAGTGCTCTGTTGCAAAACAAATCCACAGTCTACTTCAAAACAGTTTGCTGCTGTGTGAAGAACTTCTCAAGAATTCTAAGAGAAGTGAGTTTTTGCTTTTTGACACTTTCCTGACTTTCTCATGCCCCAGTGAACCTTAGAATCATTTAGTCATGCACCCTACAGTTTTACTGCAGTTGCCAACCTGTAACCTTGATTTATGTGTTCCTAATTAATAAATTTAAAGCTAAGAATTAAAACCAAACTGAACTCTTTAGGTGCAAGTCTCCAAGGCAGCTACGGATCATTTAATTTAGTGGAGGATTGTGGATGACACGAGTGACAGAACTAAAAACTTTAATTAAAACAAAATAATTAGGTAAAACAAACAAGATTACACTATAAACCATATGCTGCATTTATACTCACATTCCAAGATGAAGTGGTGCATCCAGAGGTGATCAGACCCTGGATGAGAAGAATGGGTATATAATCTTTTTTCAAGCACTATCTTGGTAGATGAGCAAGCTCATGTAAAATTAGTGTATATCCTTGTTATAATGAATTACAACAACACCCCTAATTAATTAACACTAAGCATCTTTATTATCATATCTGTATTTCAGCTATCATAATTAAATGTTTGTTAGCTAATGAGAAAGTAGAAAATATCATCTTAATTAACACCTGCATGATATCATTCCAGTAACTATCAATACAGGTAGCATTCTTCCAAAATATTCACATTTTGTCTAAAATACTCATTAAAACCCAAATGTGTTTATAGGTCATAACCCCAAGTAATACTAACTTATCTCTAACTTGCCTCTGAATTGTCTCCCTTCACTCATATTTTATTAGGCCTTTACTATTAAGTTCAAATTTAGGCCTACAAACCTTTTCTCTACCTATTTCTATTTAACATAAGCAAGTATGATCTCTATAGGCTACACTATTGATTATGAGAAGGAGGTGAACAGTTCCTTACGGAAAAGCCAGAGTGCCAAATCCTAGCCCCGTTGAAGTCAATAGAAGTTTTGCCATTGACCACAATGGGACTGTATGAATTTAGCAGTAAATGGTAACATTTATTTAGACTCTCTCAACCATCTTATAGAATTTAATATAAAATTTTATTTTTGCTATAGACGTCTATAGAATGGTTTTTAAAAAAAGAAAACCCAGCAACTAAAGAAAGGGTGTTATTTCCTATTTAATTTGGTGGGCCAGATTTGCCACTGTCTATAACCCTTTGTAGTTATTTACAACTGTGTCAAGTGAATGTACAATTATATTAAATCAGAATAGCATTTATATGTGAAATAGAAATGTACATGAATGTGAAATTTACATTCACTTTGCACAGGAGTAAATGACTGACGTAGAAGACAATAAAAGATCAAACTCCATAATTTCATAGAGTAATTTCTTTATTACCTTATTATATTTCTACAGGTTTATTTACAATGAAATTCTAAAAGATATTTTCCATAAAGGGATGTGGAGGCAGAGCCAGCATCCACTCAGCTGGACAGAACCTCAGTACAAGCACCAAGTTAATCAGACAAAAACCTCTCAGGGATTTCACTTTTAGCCACAGGTTTTTCTGAGGCACCCAAAATAAAACAGCAAATTCTCTGTTTATATTTGCTTCAGGCATCTTAGCAGTCTTCAAATACAAAAACAAACCGTATCAACCAGACAGTTCTTAATGTATCCTGATCTCTGTGCTCTGGCTTCAAAATAGCAAACACTCCATCCTTGCTGAGAGCCCTAAAAGAAGCTCAGGATCTTTTTTTGCATCTCTGAGCCTGATTAACTCAAGAGCAGGTAGGAAGCATATAGCTTCCTCCAGTTACATTCATTTCAAGGAGGCATTCCCAGAAATGCTAAAAAATCTAGTCCAGAACAACTAGATTCAGCCCTCAAATTTAATCCTCAGAATTTAGGACTGAACTCTCAAATGCTCACACAGGGGAGGGATGCATTAAGGCTGCAGGTCTCTCCAGGGAACACCAATGAATATGTGGGCACATACACCTCTCCGTTGACTATGGTCTTAATTCATCTCTTTGAGAAAAGAGACAGAACAGAATCCTTCTTACCTCTCTCTCTCCCCCCCCTCCCCTGGAGCTCCACTGAGGTTGTTGCAATTCTGTAAGGGGAAAAGACCAGGATTAATGGAATTCTGCTTTGGAAGGTGAGATGGGGAAGGGACTGGAGCACAATATTGTGAATTCTCCCTTTCCCTCACTCTTTTAGCAGCTCTGTAGCTCCCGAAAATTAAGCAGTAGAGAATCCTTTTGTTTCCTTTCTTAGGGCCTGGTTTTCTTCCCTTTTATAATTATCTAACACTACTGACTTCATTGGAGTTGCTTCTGATATGCAGTGGTGTGAGATGAGAATCAGGCCCTTTATTTTGATTATTTGAACTTACGTTAGCAAAGTAGGAATCTGCCACCTTTAGTGTATTTTAATTGGGGGATGTATGGCTGATACGCTTAAAGATATTTTTATATCAATTGTTTTAGAATTATTCTCTACCTCTACAACTTTTAATGGTCAGCAAAATCTAATTCCGCATTAGTCAGTCAAAGTTTTGAAGAAACTAAAATGCAGGCTTTAATAAGATGTTTTCCAGAAAGCTCAAATGTTACTGGTAGTTGTTTAACTTTAGTAGCTTCCACTACCATACATCATCCAATCTGTGATATTATAAATCTCTTTGACCATAGAAGTATAATAGATTAAATAGAAAATTACACCTTAAAGTATCTTTTTTTTAAAAGTTTCAACTTTGTAACAATAAGCCTATTTTTATGTTGTTTCTTGTGGGACAAACTATCCAGATTATTTACATCATTGAACTTTTGATCATTTATTAAACAGTTGACAACTCAGAATTTCACCTGAATAGGAAATTTAATGATGTGTGAAAATGAAGATATGAATAATTCAGTCAGTGCTGCATTTATTGATCTTCAAAATGACTTTTTATGCCATAGACCATCCTTTACCGAGTAATAAATTTGATAGTTTTGGTTTTAATGAGGAAGTGATTAAGTACCAAAATGTTAAATTAACTTATACAGAATTTCTTGGCTTGCCTCTTTAAAGCCAGTTCCTGTTCCCACTGGAATTTTGGGTAAGATTTTCAAAGATGCCTAAGGGATTAAGCAACCAGCTCCTATTGAGACTCCATGGGAGTTGGATGTTTGACTCCTATTAGACTCTATCAAAAATCCCAGACCTTATGTCATTGCTATCCTAATAGTATTCTTTCATGTTACTGGGCACTATGGTTGCTGCATGGGAAGTGTGGAGTCAGGACTGGGAGGATAGGAATAGAGGTATGTACAAGACTCTCTTTCTTAAAAAGTGATTGGCTATAACAAAAGCTTAAGATCCACCAATTTATTTGATTTCCCTGACCCATTGTTGTGTTCTGTAGTATATTAATGATCTGACTGTTTATGAGATTGTTTGGTTTTGGCATGATGTTCTATGGATGATAATTCGCCAACTGTCAGAAGCAAATCATGTCATTTTATACTTATACATATGTAACTCTGACCTAAATATAAGTACTAAAGTGATCACATTTTCCATTGGAAAGTTATTAGAGTTGCTCCATTCTCAGTATGAACAACGGACTGAATTCTCACCAGCATCTGAATTCTGTTCAACACAGGGAAATAGGGTGAGCCAATGGGGAACCAGTTCTGATGCTGTGATTTGTGTTGACTTAGCCCCAGTGCAAGTAAGAGCAGACTACCTGCTGTAGAGAGGTATGCTAGGCACAGACTTTAAACCAGTGGAGAGTGAGTGTAGGAGTGTGGCAGAGTCATCCTGATCTCAGTCATGTTCCGATTCTTTTGTTTGAAACCATGGTAATTAGTTGTTTCAAGTCTTTGATTTTATGCTCCAGGCACTTTTAAATCTAATTTCTAATATTCTAAATCCTGTAATCAAATCCTCACTGGTTTACGTTAAACATTTTAACAGTGATTATTTGTATTCCTTAATGAGAAATATTTGCCTGTTTGATTATTTTCCTGGTATAATCATGATTAAAATCCTAATCCCTCAAAAGATGCTTTTTTAGACATACAAAGTATTCTGGATTTAGTTAGGAGAATTAGGAGATATAAATGAGATTTAAGAGCTAGCCTGTGGTGTGCAATTGAAAAAAACAGGTTCTACAACTTTCTTCAGCTATAAAGCTTGGTAGATGAAAAGTAGCCCTGGAAACAAGGGAGGAAGGTATAGAATGCAATTTTACATTATCAAGCTGCAGTTATGAAGTATTTCAGATGCTTTATTTGTGTTTCCTGTCAAAATGCAGTTATAAAGTGGGAAACCTTTTTCTTTAGATTTTGTCAGAATTTCTGGAGGACTTTTGCTGAACTGAACTTATTTGATAAGGAAATGCAACCACTCTTATGTTAAACGTGTCTTTTTAGTTGCTGTTTTTTGTGATAATTGATATCAAAATGCGAAGAAGCTCTCCAACTCCCCAAAAGTGCATGGAGAAATAAGAAATCTCTCTCATATAGCAGCAGTCTTCTTCTGCTGTGTTTATTATGTTGAAAGGGCTCTTTGAAGATCATTATGTCTGTAAAGGGAAGGGTCCTAATTTTCAGCATCTTGTACAAAGGTCCTTTTGTCTGCGGGGGAGGGCTGAGTGTCTTACGCTTGACAATTTCTCATTAAAATCTCTATTGTTAGCAACCTATGACAAACACAGGGCCCTTCACTTTTGGTTTTTATTTTATTTATTTTTTCCCCAGGAATTTATCGATTGTTTATTACTACAACAACAAAAAACAGCTGAAAATCAGTGCATTTTTTCTTGATAAATATGGCATATATTTTGATGGATGGAGGGACAGGAGAAAAAACTATTCAGTAGATTAATGCTTTGATGAACGAAATTCAATGTTGGTTGCTGCAGAACTAAACCAGAATGCAAAACACAATTTCACCTCTCATTCCTAAATAAAACTTTTTATTTACTTAATAGTTTACTGTTTAATTTAATAGTTTACTGTTGTAGACCTAGAACTATTAGCCTATATATATTTACATTTAACAATTGGGCCCAACATTTTAAAATATTTATAAACCCTCCCTGTTTTATGTGAAATCCTTCAGTGTAATTTCCAAAAGCCCTGCATAGTGTAGGCTTACAGCAATCTTTTTAAGGAGTCTTTTCTAAGGCCCGTTCTCCTAGTCTTGGATGTAGTCAAATTTCAAAAATACTCTTTCCACATCAGCTGAGCTAGCTTGAAATGTGTATGTGATGAGGGTGAGATTCATCAGTATGTTCAGATGCACTTCAGAGCTTGTGTGTGCGCGCTTGTCTATTTTGTGTGTCTTCTAAACTAATAAATAGCCTTACTGCAACAGGCAGCTTTGCATATACCCACAAACTAATGTATTATCATAATACATATCTCATACAATGTATTGTATTTTCCTAATAAAACAAGTTATTTGAATGATACCTAAAGTAGGGTGAAAATTGGAAAAAGATTAATACTTTTTATAAAATCCAGGGGTTAGGGCGGGGAGGTGGTGGTGGTAAAAATCACTTTAAACTGAAAATGAAGGGGCTTAGACACACACCACTTCATGACTGGCTTGTTGTATCATGTGAGGGTATTGTAAATTGTTTCCTGGTCTATTCTGCCCCTCTGAAGTTAATAGGAAAGCATCTGGTAACTTCAGTGATGCGGGATCAGGCTGTAATTGCCCTTATAGACATTAATAGAAGGCCACATTTTCAAAAGTCACTTTAGAAAGGTGATCACAAAATTGTGGTTGTATCCATTTGCCCATGCAACAACTTATTTGCATATGAAAATATTTTCCTGCAAAATGGCTAACTACATGCATAAGACGTGTTCACATATGCTGTCAAATGCACAATCATGCAAATTTTGTGAGTACATCTTTAGAGGTTCTTCTGAAAATTAATTAATCTAATGGCCTTGCTTAGTTGTATGAAACACTATGTCTACTTTTTCACTACTAACAGCTGGAGCACTAGTGTTGACTGGCCACCAGTGGTTTAGCCACTTCATAATCTATTCCTGCTTCAGGCACGTCTGAGCAACATGGCAATTAAGACACCAGCGGTAGACCAACCACTCTCTATTAGCGTTCCCATTTGTGGTAGGGAATCTGAAGAAAAATACTACTATAGACAAGATCTAGCAAGCTGAATTCTCTGCGTAGCTAGCCTGGGGAAAACCTCAGCGATGTCCGTGATGTTACTGCACACTCTAAGAGTGGGCAGAATTTGGTGTAGCATTTTAAAATAAGACACTAGCATCCACTATAGCATAACAATAGCAAAATTAAAAGAAAAAAATTAACTGAGGACAGTAGCACTAGAAAGCCATGATTAAAATAACCTTGGACAATGTCATGTGAGGAAAGTAAACTGCTCACGTTTACTATGCTTCTGCTTGACATCCAAAATGGAGGCCCTACAGGAATATAGGTAAGAAATGAGGGGTATTAAGGGCTTGATCCTGTTCATACTGACTTCTGTGGTGCAGAATTAGGGCTGAAGGGAGTTTAGGAATATTCTTTCCCCAGAGGTGAATGAATGTGTGGAATAGGCTATCAGAAGAAATGGGAACTCCTAAGAATTAGACAGGCACCCCACGTGGGGCAAAGCATGTAGGGTTCGCATAGAGCGGCTACAGGAGTGATCTTCCAGTGGTGCAGCTGCCTCAGTACAGCTGTGCCACTGTAAGCTCACTAGTGTACACCTGGCCTTAGATTCTGTATCCAACCTGACACATGGCTCTAGTACTCCACAAGTGTCAGAAGAATAAATTCTGTCTGGGGAAACCTGAACAGCTGCTGGGGGGAACAGATTCAAGTGGCGTTCAGGTACAAACAACAGATCACACAAACTGTATTCTCAGTTGAGTAAGGCCTGAAACCAAATGTCTACCGTCACTGAGGTATTATGCAAGAGCCCAGCTCTGCAGCTCTTGCTCAAAGACATAGTTCCATTATCATCATTGGAGCTACTCATGTGAGTAAGGGCTGTTGGACTGGACTATGAGGGTAGATCTACACTGTGATTAAAGACCCATGTTACAGGTGTGGCTGGTCTGGGTCAGCTGACTCGGTCTCATGGACCTTTGCTGGAGCCTGGGCTCTGAGACCCTACAAGAGAGGAAAAGGTCTCAGAGCCCAGACTCCAAGCTAAAGCCCAAGCATCTACACTGCAATTTTTAGACACTCCCTCTCCCGCAGTCTGACCCTGTGAGTCTGAGTCAGCTGATCCAGGCTCAGGCTCGGTGCTGTGGGTTTTTGTTCCCCGCAGTGTAGACATACCCTGAGTGTGCACAAACCATGATGTATTAATGCCGAATACTGGCTGTCTGGGGTGCTTACCTAGATGCCTCCGGGCTGGAGGAGGAAAAAACCTTTCCTGCTTTTAAGACAGAACTGTGGGTGTTTTGCCACAAAAGTTTACATTTTAAAAAATATTAGTATTTAGGCAGAATCTTCTAGAAACAAGCATTTAAAATAGGTCATATTATTATTATTCATTTGCATTACTATAGGGCCTAGGGACACAATTTCAATTGTCTCCGTCATGCTGTCTTGAGTGATTCATGACCATGAGTGCCTACCTCAAAGCCGACTGTCAAAAACAGGGCAGACACCTGAAACTGGTGGTGTACTCAATAATTAGTTTTCACCAAGCCAGTAACAATTGTGAACTTCTGGATCACTATAATAGTCTGATCATGGAGTCTTAGACTCTCCAGTCCATCTTGCCACCCAGACAAACTGGACTTCATGATAAATGGTCACGTACACCAAAGATCACACCACATTCAGATTGTTTCCAGTCCCAAGAGACCAGTCACTTATCACCAGATCTGTTGGTACCCTAGATCCTACATCAAAGACAATACCTGTAGTCAATCTTGTAATAAGCCATCTAAAGGTTTATTAACTAGCAAAAAGGAAGAAGAGAGTTATTTACAGGTTAAAGCAAGCAAACTTATACACAGAAATGAGTTACCACCTAAATGCTAAGAGTGACAGAGTTGTAGTGATCTGTCAATTCTAAAGTTCTTTCACAGGGCAGACCCAGTAGGCAACCTCTGGGGATCTCTGTTTTCAGTTTGGAGACTCTGGCCTTGTCAGAGTTCAAACAGCCAAAAAGATGGAAATTTTTCCGTGGCTTTGTTTTATTTCCTTCATTCAGCTTTGAAGGCCACAGAATGCGCTACCTTGTACATAGCATTTCCCAGGTGCAATAGGGCCATTAGCCAATCCTTTGTATTCTGATGATTCTTGGTGGCCCATCTGATTTTGATAGTTCTTCTGGATGGGTGGGTGGGAGGAAGGATTCCCACACATGAGTTCACAAGTTCAGGGCAAACATTTTTAAAGTTATGAAGCAAAACTTGCATATTTTCTGATGAGACATTACAAGTGAGATCAATACACGCAGCAACTTACAAGTGTTTCATTGCGTCTCAACAGTGAATACATTATTATAAGACTAATACCTATTTTGAGTAAAACTAATGTACAGGTAACCTGGTCTGATCTCCAGTTACAAGCTTGGCAGTTCTTAGCTAATGCCTGCAGCCTGGGCAAGAGCTGGCATCTGACCCGCCAGCGTCACACGCTCCTATATCTTGCAATGCTCTGTAGAAACACACAGTAAGAAACATCTCACACTCAAGAGCTAACTGTGTTAGTAGATAAGACAAAGCATGGGAGAAAGTAATGCACCTTCAGCTGTTGTCTCTGTTTTTGCTTACAAAGTTCATTTTTTCAAACCATTTAACATGACTGTCATTAGGCCAAGTCCTGCACAGTGCTTAGCAATTTTTGCAAGGTGCTGAAGCCCCTCAAATGTATCTAGGTGCCTAGCTTCCATTGATCTCATTGGGCATTAGGTGCCCAAATACCTTTGAGGATCTGAGCCTGAGTGCCTTCAACTCCCATGAAAGTGGTCAGCATTTTGCAGAAGACAGCATTGCCAACCCTATGTATTGAAAACTCATGAGTCAGGCCCTCCAAATCATGAGATTTTAAGACAAATAATACATTGCACATTCTTCTTATTTGTCTCTTGGTTTCTGAGCCTTTAGAATGTATGTGGGTCATGTTTCCAGAATTTTCTCCAGAGCCAGGAGGGCACAAAACTTGACTCTCATTAAAAAAAAAAATTCTCACATAATTCCAGAACTTGGAGGTTTAAGAAAAACATCAACTACCACAGCAGTTGGCAATTCAGCACCTCGTAGGATTGGATCTGAAATATGAATGGGTGGTAGGCAGGGAGATTGGAGAAAAAGTTACCCAGATCTTCAAAGTCTATTTCAAGATAATGTTTTCAGTATGATTTTTGGCAAAAAAACCACAGTCAAAGTCTATTTATTTTTATCTTATGTTGCTTAAAAGGAGATACGATAGCTTAGGGTCAAGGCTTATACAGTTTTCCATGTGGAACTGAAAATGTACGTTGTAATCTGCTGGCCTGTCCCTCACCCAGAGAAGGACTGACACCATCTGAATCATGCCTTTATTTATGGGTGGCACTGACAGTCTTCAGCCAACCACCGCAAATAAACAGTTGAACATAAATCCCAACAGCTTAACCAGGTCCTTTCCCCTGAGCCAGGGGCTTCCTTGTCAGAATGTCCCTGAACCCAGCAGTTCTTCCCTCAGCACTCTTATAGGCCGTCTGCCTGGGAATCACCCTATTCCAGAAACTGGCACAGGAGCCAACCTGCTTTCTGCAATTGTCTTCCTTCCATTGAGCTCTTTCAGCCTTTATAGGAGTTGGGTGCTCATCAGGCAATTGCTGACCACTTACAAACTACCAGGCCCAACCTGTTCTTAACAGGGCTCCACTTCAGGACAGGGCTGGCTGGTCCCAGGTACTTACAGTGGCAGCCCACTCTGTTACACATACCAAGAGGCAAATCATGGAATGGTAATGAACTAATTTTGTTTGAGAGTTTCATTATATTGGTGTTTCAGCTGTGAAAATTATTTCTCTGTAAACAGCATGGTGCCTCATTTTAGTTTCATTATATACAATATCTCAAATAACTGAGCAAGAAAGTATCAGAAACAATGTAAAATCACTCTGTCCAAGTCATCGTTTGCTTGGCTTATCTGCTGCTACATTATAGAATGTTTCTAGTTGAGTTCTTTTTATTACCCTCTATGACTAGGAAATTGGGTTATTCAATCCCTTTCACTCTGTTTTATGTAATTCAGTACAAGCTTAATATTATTTTTATTATGTGTCACCCTCCACTTTCTAGGTAAGCTCCATAGATTTGCATCAGTAATTTTAAATATCTTAATAAGACCTTAAATATAAAAATCATTTTAAATAGGGACTCCACAAATAGTTTCAATAATGTTGTCAAAGCCACTATCTCTAAACAGCTATTTTTTAAAATAATCTTCTACATCAGTTATTTTAGAGATATCAGGAAAAATTGGGTTTTGGCAACCTTTTTTGGCTAGAGTTATGCTCCTAAATCCACATTTAGGCACTCAAGCACTGATAGAACTTCTGAAAATTGGGCATTTTTATTTAGGTACCCAAATATGGATTTAGGAGCCAAAGCCCTGATACACACACTTTTTTGGGGTGCGGGGTAGGTGGCTGGAGTGTATAACTATTTCAGTTAGGTGTGTAATTTTATTACTAAAATAGTTATACTGGTACAGCCCCTAGTGTGAATGCAGTTACACTACTATAAAAGTGCCTTATATCGAGCTAGCTTATTCTCCTTCCCATCTGGTATAAGCAATACAACTTGTGTGTGTAGATAACCTTATCTTTAGCCACCATGTTTGAAAATTTTGACCTCAATTTTTACTAACCTGTACATTATCTTCTTATTTCTAAAGCTCATTTGTTATCAAGGATGAGTCACAGATTGCAAAGCCGAGTGACAAATAGCAGGCATCCATCTCCTACATCTGGGGGCCACAAATACAAAAATTGCCCTTTTTTTTACTGGTTTCCTCTCTCTCTTTGTTCCCCATTAACATTTCTTAAGTCTTGTCTGGGCCAAATCTCTAACAAGTTGTTGCTGTCTAAACCGAATTCTCAGCCAAATACATGGATAAACTGTTGTGCTGTACCCCCCAGATTCAATTAAATGGAGGTATAGAGTTGGGTATCATTATCATATTAACCTCCTAGAATTATTCAAATAGCTCAATTATTTTCTATCTATCCACCCCTCTTCGAGTACTAGCATGTGAACAAAACTTCTTGCTCAGCAGAGCTAACTCAACATATGCACTTGATCTTTATCCATGCCATCCACCAACACAAACAGCAAAGGGATACATACAGACTTACAAAACACTTCTAACATATACAGATGTTGGGCCAAATACATCCTATTGTAATTCATTATGGAATTAGAACAGGGATGCATTTGTCCTGAAACAGAAATTAAAATAATGTTATAAACCATATTTATTTATGTCACTCTATATTTCAGAGGCTGAAGCTCAGTTTCATTGATATTTCTTTTCTTTTTCTCTCCCTAATAAGAAACCAGTAGAACAGTCAATTCCTGTGTTTGTTGTATCATCAACCTGGGCCCACAGGGAATGCTGCAAAATGATGTAGCAAATCAGAGTCCAAACTAATGACTAAAAGCTATTATCTTGTACACTCCCAGGTACCACTAAAAATACTTGAGGACACTAAACAACAAGAAGTTCATTAATATTAGAACACACAGGACACAATACACCAAAAATAATCAAGAATCTGCAAGGTGAAAACCTCATGTAGTGTGTTTCTTTACAATATTAGCAAAGGCAATAACAGATGCTGTTCAAGCCAACTTTTAATTAAACCTGACAATGCACATAAAACATTTGATGTGGTAAACAATCAACAGTAATACAATCTTGTTGTAGAAATATCCTCAAAAGCATTTGATAGTTGAGCTGGATCGAAAACAATGAAATGACAGATACACTACTAATCTGGTACTGTGGTGACTTCTATAACCTTTTACACACAGCGGAAGGATTAGTGAAACACAAAGAATCACAATAGCTATTTTCACATGATAGGCTGTAAATGAATGGAACACAGGTGTAAAGATGGATGATAAAATGACTGAATAGGTACACTGAATGCTTTATATTAAGAATGTCATTGCTTTTCTTATGCTATGTTATTGACACTGCATTGTTAATACTGTCTAAAAGAGTTTCTATTTGATATGCACTGGAATTACTGAAGAAATCTAATAACTAGAGATAAATCTAACTTTAATACTGGGACCATACATGCAAAATGATGTGTTCTAAATTAGCAGTTACCACTCAAGAAAGAAGATCTTGGTGTCATTGTGGTTAGTTCTCTGAAAACATCCACTCAATATGCAGTGGCAGTCAAAAAAGTGAACAGAATGTTAGAAACCATTAGGAAAGGGTTAGAAAATAAGATTGAAAATTTACTGCTACTATATAAATCCATGGTATACCCTCACCTTGAATACTGCATGTAGTTCTGGTTGTCTCATCTCAGAAAAGATATATTAGAATTGCAAAAAAATACAAAGAAGGGCAACAAAAATTATTAGGGGTGTGCAACAGCATCCATATTAGGAAAGATTAAAAAGACTGGGATCATTCAATTTAGAAAAGAGACGACTAAGGGGGGATATGATCAAGGTCTATAAAGTCATGAATGATCTGGAGAAAGTGAATAGGGAAGTATTATTTACCCCATAACGTAACTCAAGAACCAGAGGTCACCCAATTAAACTATAGGTTTAAAACAAACACAAGGAAATACTTCTTCACACAACACACGGCCAACTTGTGGAACTCATTGCCAGATGATGTTGTGGAGGCAAAAAGTATAACTGGGTTAAAATAAAAATTGAATAAATTCATGGGGGATAGCTCTAGCAATGTCTATAAACTAAGATAGTCTGGGATACAATCCCATGCTGTGAGTGTCCCTAAACCTCCATCTGCCAGAAGCTGGGGCTGGACAAGAGAGGATGGCTCACTCGATAATTGCCCTGTTCTATTCATTCCCTCTGAAGCATGTGGCACTGGTCACTGTGAGAAGACAGGACACTGGACTAGATGGACCATTGGTCTGACCCAATATTCCTTTTCTTATGACTAACCACTCGGGCCAGAACAGAAAGCAACATCATAGGGAAAAGGAGTATCAACACTAAAAAAAAAGACTTCATTTCAAAGAAGATATCTGGTACCAAGCAGCATGGTCTAGTGTAGGGCATTAAACTGGGAGTTTACCAACCTGCTATGTGATCTTGATCAAGTCACTTTTTGTGACTCTTTTTCTCCTCCCTTTCTTTGCCCATATTGATTTTAAGCTCTTTGGCACAATTACTATTTTTTACTGTGTGTTTACTAGAACTGGTAGAAAAACATTGAAAAATATTACTGATTTTAAAAAAACTGCTGTTTCTTTTTTTCATTTTCAAATTTCAGTTTTCCAAATTTCAACATTTTTGGAAATTGCTATATTTAACTAACACTATAGCTAACTGAACTCCCCATGCAACAAAAAACTGTTAATTTTTATCACATACCCAACACCATATACAAGAAAAAACAACTCGACTCAACACATTCAGCCAGCAAATTGGACTGAAAATCAACCTCAGTAAGACAGATATCATGACCTTTAATATTGCCTCACCATCACCAGTACGGATAGAGGATTATGTTCTCACCAATGTATAAACATCCACATACTTGGGCAGCACCATCAGCCAGGATGGTGGAACAAGTCATGACTCCAGAACAAAATCAGTAAAGCCAGGAACACCTTCAAGAGCTTAAATGCAATCTGGAAATCATCAAAGTACAACACCGAAACCAAACTCAAGATTTATCAGAGCTGTGTACTTTCAACACTACTTTATAGTGCAGAATGCTGGGGAATGAGAAAGTATGACATGTCCAAACTGTCTTCATTCCATACAACCTGCCAAAGAAAAATCCTCCATATCTTTTGGCCCAGAACAATCTCAAAGCAAGATCTATTGACAGAGTGCAGCCAAGAGGATCTGAGCACCATCATTGCCAGGAGGCTTTGAAGATGGATTGGTCATGTGCTTTGGATGGAAACTGAATGCATCACCAGAGTAGCACTAAGATGGACACGTGAAGGCAGGCGAAAACAAGGCTGCCTGAAAACAACATGGCAAAGAGCAGTGGCAGCCAAGCTAAAAAACCTGGGGCACAGCTGGGGAACCATTGAAAGACTTTCCAGAAACAGACAGGAGTGGAGGAGCTTCGTCACTGCCCTAAACGCCAGAGGTGTAATAGGAACATGATGATGATAGCTAATTGAACCCTCCACTCAACAAAAATCTGTTAATTTTTGTTTTTAATGGAAATTAGGACTGTCAATTAATTGCAGTTAACTCAAGCGATTAACTCAAAACAAATTAACTCGATTAAAAAAATTAATCGCAATTAATCGCAGATTTAATTGCACTGTTAAACAATAATACAATACCAACTGAAATTTATTATAAATATTTTGGATGTTTTTCTACATTTTCAATTATATTGATTTCAGTTACAACACAAAATACAAAGTGTACAGTGCTCACTTTATATTATTTTTATTACAAATATTTGCACTGTAAAAAGATAAAAATATGGTATTTTTCAATTCACTTTACACAAGTACTGTAGTGCAATCTCTTTTTAATGAAAGTGCAACTTACAAATGTAGAATTATTATCTTTTTTACATAACTGCATTCAAAAACAAAACAATGTAAAACATTGGAGTCTCCAAGTCCACTCAGTCCTACTTCTTATTCAGCCAATCGCTGTTTGTTTGTTTACATTTACGGGAGATAATGCTGCCCGCTTCTTGTTTACAATGTCACCTGAAACTGAGAACATGCATTCGCATGGCACTTTTGTAGCTGGCATTGCAAGTTATTTACATGCCAGATATGCTAAAAATGTATATGCCCATTAATGCTTCGGCCAACATTCCAGAGGACATGCTTCCATGCTGATGATGCTTGTTAAAAAAAATGTGTTAATCAAATTTTTGACTGAACTCTTTGGGGGATAATTGTATGTCTCCTGCTCTTTGGTTTTATTCACAGCCTGGCATATATTTTGTGTTATGGCAGTCTCAGATGATGACTCAACACATGTTCAATTTAAGAACACTTTCACTGTAGATTTGACAAAACGCAAATAAAGTACCAATGTGAGATTTCTAAAGGTATACCCTTAACCCAAGGTTTAAGAATCTGAAGTGCCTTCCAAAATCTGAGAGGAATGAGGTGTGGCATATGCTGTCAGAAGTCTTAAAAGAGCAACGCTTAGATGCAGAAACTACAAAACCTGAACCACCAAAAAAAAAAAAAAAAATCAGCCTTCTGTTGGTGGCATCTGACTCAGATGATGAAAACGAACCTGCGTCAGTCTGCACTGCTGTGGATTGTTATCGAACCGAACCCATCACCGGCATGAAATCACGTCCCCTGAAGTGGTGGTCGAAGCATCAAAGGGCAAACAAATGTTTAGCGCGTCTGGTGCGTAAATACCTTGCAACACTGGCTACAACAGTGCCATGCGAACATCTGTTCTCCCTTTCAGGTGACATTGTAAATAGGAAGCAGGCAGCATTATTTTCCATAAATGTAAAGAAACTTGTTTGTCTTAGCAACTGGCTGAAAAAGGAGTTGGACTGAGTGGACTTGTAGGCTCTAAAATTTTACATAGTTTTATTTTTCAGTGCAGTTATGTAAAAATAAATAATTCTACATTGTAAATTGCACTTTCACAATAAAGAGATTGCACAGTATTGGATGAGGTGAATTAAAAATTCTATTTCTTTTGTTTACAAATATTTGCACTGTAAAAAGATAATAAAAAATAATAGTGTAAAGTGAGCACTGTTCACTTTGTAATTTTGTGTTGTAATTGAAATAAATATATTTGAAAACATAGGAAATAACTACAAATATTTAAATAAATGGAATTCTATTATTAATAGTGCGATTAAAACTGCGATTCATCACAATTTTTTATCTCGCGATTAATCACTATTAATTTCTTTAATCATTTGACAGCCCTAATCTAAATTTTTAAAAATTCAACCAGCATTAGTGTGTACAGTGCCTAACACAATGGGACCTTGCAAATCAAATAATAAATAAATAATTATATTTAGTTACATGCAAAAATGGGATGAGTATCAAGCACAAATAATAAATAAATAATTATATTTAGTTACATGCAAAAATGGGATGAGTATCAAGCACAAATATCAACATGTGACTTTGAAGTGTTATAAGTTAAACAAACAGAAATGGAACATAATTGTTTACATAGGAGTGCTATGCTGTATTAAATATTGGTTTTACTGGAACATAATAGAAGATGTCTATTTCTGGGAGAGTAATTCTGGGAATGAACTCCAGTTTTACTTACTGATTCTTTGCTGTTTCATATAGTGCAAAGTGTCTGTATTCTAGCCAGAAGATAATTCCCTTAGTTAGAGGAACTGGCATTTATTATTCTAGTCACAGTCAATTTTCTTTTATATTACAACAATGTTTATTTTCAACCCTAATGTATACTGATATAGACTGGGGTCAAAATAAAAGGCAGTAGTATTATGGCAGTGAAACCTAGTCAAGATTTCATAATATCAGTTCCAGTGTTAACTTAATACACTGAAAAACTGTATAGCTCTAAAACTTAAATATATATTGTATGTCGTTAGTTAGCACCTGTCTTTGTTCTTTACCATTATATCAAAGTCCAGGTGCACTTGCACATCAATGACACCCTACGAAGATTGCAGTCTGGGTTCTGGTCTTTCTTTGGAGTTGAGTCCATGCTTATCAACATGCATGATTTTCTGGTTTTAGATCAGGATCACATCATGATTTTGGTCATGCTGGGCCTCTTGGAAATTTGTATATAACTGATCATCCTTTGTTTCCTGAGTGCTCATGTATCAGGAACTTACTCCTGTGGTTCAAATTATATTTGAAAAAAAAAAGATTAAATTGGTGCTGTTGGACAACTATGTGCTATCAGTGAGAGCTTGATATGCAGCATCCTTCAAGGAATCATGTTGCTGGTGATATTTCTAATCATGGTGAAGTATCACTGAAACACAGATGTATATCTATTACCCTTATGGGCCATACAAATTCAGTCTCTTTTCTGGAATAATGCCTGGACAACATTGTCATCTGGGTGTTTCAGAGTGACCTCATCTTGATGTCCAAGAAAATAAATTTTGCTAGTGGATGAGAGTGTTATCCTGGGGTGGTGTTAAAGGGCTCCTCAGATGAATGGGTCTTGGAATTAACAACCCAGTGCGGGTAGCTTGCATCTGTCAGAACTATGATTTCAGATGCAAATATCTCTACATTGGTCACACTCAGTTCACATTTTAAAGACTTTGTCACAATCATGAGGTCTAGAAACATTTTTTTTTAAAAGAAGCTTATGTAATTACATAAGAAACTGACTCCATCAGCTGGAGTCCTTGGCCTGGGTCCTGAGTGCCTCTGCCTTAATCCACCTGTGTACAGACCTTTTCCAATCTCTGATTTTCCCTTTGGTCCCTATTGGAGTGAGCTTCTCTAATGTCCAACAGTTTACCCAATAAAGAGGAAAGTCCACTAGTTATGTTGAAAAGATCAGTCCTTTCTTCAAACCATCACTGTTTTGTTATTTTAATCATGTTCAGCACTACAATTGCTTCCAAGAAACCATGAAGGTTTATTCATTTTCACAGTGAATAATAATTTTATTATGTACAATTTAGTTATTATGAAAATGACTATCTGGCCTTACTTTGATCCTAGTCACACTGATGAAACTCAAGAGTAACTGCTTAGGGGCTAGTGGAGTTAAACCAGTGTAAAACTGATATAAGTGAAATCAGAATCTGGCAAACAAGTCCAAGAAATACTAGAATAGTTATCATTGTAAAAACTAACTATTAAATTTCTTTCACATTTGCTAAAATGTTATTTAAATCAACATTAGCTAAAATAGAGAAGGCCTGTTCTGGATGAGAGATTAAATTACTTGCAATATGGATGCAGTCTTTGAAAGTGACTGTGCTCCCCTTTCTATATGCCTCTTTAAATGGCACCAGTAAAACTTCTCTACAAAATGAAAATGTATTGTTGGCATAAGAGAAGCAAAACTTATTGGAACAGAGTCTGCTCTGTTACACATGTGTAAATCTGGATTAACTTTATTTACATCAAGGGAGTCACTCCAGATTGACCTATGAGTCTATGAGTCTATGAGATTGACATCACTGTCACACAGAATGTAGTCCATGAGGCTGCTTTTTCTTGAAGATACAAATTGAACTTTTGGGGCATTAACTTCCATGTCATGTAACACGCACATTCACAGTATGATGTTCTTTAATCATATGGGTTTTCCTTACTCATGCAAGACTCCCACTGCAGTTTCAAATGAGGAGAACCATTTGTACGTAAAGCATCTTCAAGTTATGTAAAGGCCATTTATTTCAGCAGTTCTCAACCATTTTCCACCTCGGACCACGGAACCACTGGTGTTTTCTTGCTATGACCCGCCCAATCCTACAATTCTTGTGACTGCAAAATATTGTGGGACTGAAGTCTGGAAAGAAACCACAAGTGGGTTTTGTTCCTAAGTGGGAATTCTGGAGCTTTTTTGGTGTTGGTTGGGCTGTTACTGAGGGATGGTGGGTGAGAGCTACATTGGGAAGGTTTGTGGATGGGGAAGGAGAGAGTCAACGTGGGTGTGGTGCAAGTCTGGTAGGTGTTGCTGATGGTGGATGAGGGGGCTGGCATTGGGCTGAGGGTGCTTGAGAGAGGCGTGGCTGATTCTAGCTGTTGGGAGTGCTTTTTGTTTGTCCTTTTCACTTGCCCACCCAACACTCATCTCTGGAAAACTGGCTCCAAACCTTCTGAAGGATCTTTTTTTCCTGCTCTAATACAGAGTACTGGTGGGTGCTGAGAAGAGGTTAGGGATGAGAGCTCCTCTAGGATTGGATTTAGGGGCAGATTATTGGACAATTTGTCCAGATGAGTCACATTAGGCATATGCACTTTAAATATGTAGGACTCAACCCTGCACTCTGCTATCCCGCAGGTATCACGGTACAGTTTGGGAAATCAGCTGAGGTTCCTACATTCATGATCCAGCACAGTTGCTTGTTTTTATGGTAATAATTATGATGATTTACATACTGGAGGGTTGTAGCAAGCCCATGTGTTTTATATATAAAAATCTAGAACTGTACCTTAAAACACTCCCTGGGATAATCTGGGGCTTGTGTACATGGCAAGTGCAGCGAGCCAGGGAGTGACTCTACAGTATACCATCTTACCATGCAGTAACATCCCATTTGGACACAAGATTTCAGAGTGCTGTAGTAGTGTCCACATGGGGTATTACTGTGTGGCAAGCTGGTGCATGGTAGATTCACACCCTGGCTTGCCACACAGTAACTTGTAGAAGCAAACCCTAGGTCTCATTTACTTAATCAATGCCGCAGTTCCTGGCCACTGAGAGCTGTGGAGCCAGCGCTCAGGATGGGGTGGGAGCAGCTCACAGAGCCCCTTTGACCATTCCTCCACCTAGGAGCAGGTGGGACATGTCACCATTTCGGGGAAGCCACATGGAGCCAGGTAGGGAGCCTGCCAGCCCCACGCCAACCGGACTTTTAATGACCCAGTCAGCAGTGCTGACTAGAGCAGCCAGGGTCACTTTTTGATCAGACATTCCAGTGAAAAAATGGACACCTTGCAACCCTAACTATAGGACTAAATTTTCTCAGAGGAACATATATTTTCTAGAGAGAAAAATGAGCATCTGAGAATATTGTGCCATGAATTATATTGTCGTACGTAATAATTACTGTATCAGCGAGGTTTCCAATGTCTGCTTTGTGGCCTAAAAGGAGTTGGTGGTCTGAGACCAGGCCCTATTGGATAAGTATTTACATCTGTGGCAGAGTTGGAGTAACCTAAGGCTAACTCATAGCTCTATGCACTCTGTAAGCTTCCCAGCAGAAGCCTAGTTTGGGAGATATTTGATTAAGGACTGGGTGGTTAACCAATTAACAAGGGAATTCAGCTCCTCTGCTCAGGATGGCTCAACAGGAGATGGAAAGGTAGAAAGGGAGGCTGGAAGGAAGGACAAAGAAGCCCTGGATCTCAGAAAAGTGTGATTTTTACCCCCCACCTCTTGCCTTGTTACCTCAGGAGTAGGCAGGAGCTTGGGGAAAGCTTTATGGTGTGGGGACATGAATTTACTTGTATAAGACTTTGTAAATAAAGCACAGGGTGTTGACTCCACTACAGGGGAATGTGTGAGGACTGTTTGCAAAGAACATATGGGGAAGGAGAGCCCACCCTATGACAACATTGCATAAACCATTATTATAGTTGTCATTAATTATCATCCTTACTGGTGGACTCAGCAAAGAAACCACAGATTGAGGGGACATGAAAAGTGAACTATCTTCTCAGCTCCAAAGGTGATCCAATCAGATTAGACCCGAGGTATACAGGCAAGATGGAGTGGGAAGCTTGTATTTCTGGTGTCCATGCTATACTTGATCTATGATTATAAAAGAGGATTTAAGTCTTGTATCTTTCATGGGCACTGAATTTACGCAACTGTTTTTAAATTACATTTAAATGTAATCTGGTATTTTGTTTACAGTAGGTAGCACTATCTTTCTTTAAATCCTTCCTCTTCCTTTCAGGCCTGGGTTCATAAACAAATATTTTGCCTAAGGAAGGGTCAGCGAACCTCACCAGTCATTTTACTCTTGTGAGCATCTTCTTAGCAAATCCAAAGGCCTAATCATATGGGTAAAATTAATCAATTGTGTAAGGGATAGAGCCTTAAGGATAATATAAATTATACTCTGACATAATTATATACTGTATTTAAATCTATACATACCCTCTGTATCAGTGAAATACTTACCGTTACACATGCAAGGTACGCAGGGTTAAAAATGGGTAGCTTCAGAGTAAAGAAATAAATCTCTGAAAATCGTGAAAATATCTGGGCCCTACGGAGCTGGCAGAATTTCACTTTTGAGTAGAACTCTGGGTGGACTGCAAGAGGAAGAGACTTTATGATTTGTATATTTAATCATAACTAGTCTCTAACAAAATGCCTGGTATATTGTGTGGTTGTTAAACAGCAATTAAATCATAAAATGTAATGAATGTTTTAAAGTAAGATAAAATATGATGTGCAGCTGACAAAACAACATCAATATTAACCATATTATAAGTGAACAAGATCTATTTACAGATAACTTCCAAATTCCCAGGGATGTTACAATTTATGTACACAGCTGGCTTGAATACTTTTCCTTCCACTTCTGGCTTTTGTCAGGTTGAAAGCTAGATTTTTGAAGGAGAATAAGTGTTAATTCGTTATACAGATGAGATTTTTCATCATGCTGCTCATTGGAACATTGTATAGGTCAGCCTTTAGAAAGAACCATTTACGAGCCTGATTCTGATCAAACTAACAGTCTGTTGGAGCCTGACTGACTCAAATGGGGTTGTGCTGGGGATGGGTAGGGAGGAGGAATTCAGCTGTGTGCACCTGAATGCAGGAATAAGGCCTAAATCAGGCATAATTATGCTGAAGTCGATGGGGTTACACCAACAATAAACGGATGAGAACTTCTGGTTAAGAAAAAAAATCTGGGCAAAGTTTTGTGTTTTCATCTGAAAACTGAAAGTTCCAAAAAACAATTAAAAAAATTTTTTTTAGTTCAAACCTCAACATTTTCAGCTAAATTTTTTCAAAAGTGTGTAGCATATTTTTGGTCAAAAACTGCTGAAAAAATGCCAAAGCTTTGGCTAAAATCTACTGAGACTTTCAGGTTAAAAACTGCCAAAGACTTTCCGTTTTTGTAAAAAAAAATTTTTTTGAGGAAAACAAGACACTTTGTTTTCCATGAAAATTTGTATTTAATCAAACACTCAAATTTCCATTGAGAAAAGTTTCAATGGGAAATTTTCAAGTACCTTATGGATGAGACCAGAATCAGAAAGCATCTACTTCTTCTTTAATTACTTTGGGAAAAACTGGGCCCTCCTTGTGCAGCTGTACAAAGTAAAGAGCGAAACATAGTGCAGCTCACACTGTGGGAGGCGAAGCAGGCCAGGTGGAGCCACTACCATTCTCCTATTTTTGCAGGAAGAGAAGGAGGGGCGGGCAGTGGGTGGAGCCTCGATTCCACTCTCAATGCACCATGCAAAGAAGCTATGCTGGTACATTGGCAGATGTACATTGTGCCAAATGTAGATCTGGCATGATTTATTTCCTCCTCAGAGTAATAGGGGGATCAGGAGAGAGACTGTGACTTGCTAAGTCACAATCTCCCTCCTGGGTTGCATCTTACTCTGGACAGATAATTAATTCACAATCTAGCCCTTATAGGTTGATTGTCAAATCCTTTGTGAGGGGTTAAACTGGGAGCAGAGGGATTCTCCTCACCCTCCAGCTGTAGCTTTCACTTCTCACATACCATACATACACAAAGTTATCCCATGCAGATTAATATTGGAGGCTTACAATTTTACTTCATAAAACGTTGAAAGAAATCTTTCTACTTGTACTTTAATAATTTTTAAAAATGCAGCACACCGTACGTAAACAAACAAGCCTATGTCATCTTGAATATAGGCATTTACGGTAATTTAATTTGCATCGAGCTTGCACATTTGCATTATATTTTAGGCAGCCGACAGCAGTTTTTCATTATTTAGACACTGGCTAACAACATTTGAAATGATTTTAATGGAGAGAACTAGAATGTTGCAGCTACAGCAAGCACAACATACCTTGCCTCCACTTTCTGCACTGGTTTCCTATAGAATATCCAGTCAAGTTCAAGGTCTTGGTGTTTAATCTTCAAGGCAGTCAAATGCCTGGGCCTAGCATATCTAGAAGATTGCTTAAAGCTCTGGGATGAAGACTCCTGAGTCACAGTAGAACTTTCTACCAAAAGGGAGAAGCTTATCTTCAGGAGACAGTTTTCTCAAGGCTTGGTACATGACTGTGTAGAACAAACTCCTCCAGGAGCATCACACACCTCGCCAACTTCTGCTCCAAGTACAACCTGCACTTCTTTGACATTGCCTTCTCTCATATAACCACAGTATATGTAAAAACCCCAAACCAGCCTGACCAAACCAAAACACTCCACTGAACATGCAATTCTCTCCTGGGGAGAAGAATGAAAGAAGGAACTGAACATGACACCTCATTGTGTGCACAATTGTAAAGTGATCAGATATCACAGTGATGATGATTGTATAAGAACCTCTATAGAATAGAACCATAATGCTATTTGTTTAAAACACACATAGCAATGCCACAAGATTCAGTAGCAAATTTGTGTCCAGCAATTTATAAGCAACTAAAGAGGTCATAGGGGGGTTCCTCTGTTGCAATTATATAATTCTGATCTTAGTTTTCTGTTGAAAAGCATAAACAAAAGAGGCATATTTTCAAACAATATTAGATTGACTGCTTTATCTAGCTGCACAGCTATAAAATGGATCTGAACTCCCCCAATATCATATAGGTATGTGGCATATTTTGATTAAGGCTTGGCAAACTATTCTTGAAAAATATGTTTGGCATCCCCTCTCCATAAAATTGAACAGTATTTTGCAAAGCATTTATAATTCACCAGTGGAGTTTACTGCTGTGAGAAGCAACTGAGTCAAACAGGGTTTACAGAAGGTTTGCATTTATTTTATGACCACTAGCTATGTTTGTGACCATGCAAATCAGGATAATGAGAAAGTTAATCAACCACTCTCTTCTCATTGAGATTTCTCCTTAAGGCTCACTTCTTGGACATCTGCAAAATACTCATTAACACAATAGGGTCCTGGTCCATGACTGTGGGTCCTAGGTGCTACACTAATACGAATAATAATAATCATACTTAGATAGAGGGACAATTAAAATTTGTTATATTTAATAACTTATAAAAACAAATTTGTTTGTATGTCGTATTCCTTGCCTCTATCCCTTGCATGTTTCCTTTTACTTATTAGAAAAACATTCATGCAAGTACTTAAAGTTAAGCTCATGTTCAAGTGTTTTGCTGAATGGGGGCCTAACAGTGTAAGCTACTTAAGGAAGGACTGTTTCCCCGTGCACTTCAGTAGCATGCTGGGTGCTACTGCAGTTATAGGCAGATCTTGTAGCAACACCTATACCTAAGGTATCCTGCTTTTCCTAATATAAGAACCTGTTTTAATTCGCTTATAACTTTGTAAAACTTTAATAGCTGAGGCTGGAATTTTCCATGCTAGGTGTCTGCCTCAGGCTCAATCATTTTTGGAGAATTTCAGCAATTTAGCCATTTCCTAAAACAAGATTAGGGAAAATTATGTTTTGCCCCTGGTTTTAAAAAAAATAAACTTACAGCTGTTTCATTGAGAAGCTATAGTATCTCCATGCTTTGGAGCAAGGATTTGAAGTACAAAAGAAGGGCAGTAGCTCTGGTGTCAGCAATGTGTCTTTTGCTGTTCCCAGGAAAAGCCAAGCAAATCCGGCCAAGTTCTAAGCTTATGAAAATCTCAGTCCTCACATGCTTAGTGGAGACCCGTTAGAATTTGGCAGCTACATTCTCTAAAGAGAATGTCTTCATTGAGCATGCTCCATCCTGGGGCTGAGAAGGACTTCCACTGCAATTGCTGCTCCCCTGCTGGGACCAAGGTGGAGGAGAGAAGAGGAGACCACTTGATTTAAATGGACAGGAGCTGGATAGGGCAGTGGCTGAGGGAGTAGATTAACAGTAAGGTGGGCTGGATGGAGATGGAGGCTGTCTGGGAAAGGAAATTAGGAGTAGAAGGCTGCGGGATAGGAACTAAGAGTCAGTGGGCAGAGAGAAGGCTGACATCAAATGAAGCCCTGGAGGTTGGAGATGGGGAGACTTGGACTGACTGGGCAAGGAAATTGGAACTGGGATGAGGAGTTGGGAGGGTGGAGAATGGGACTGGGTAGGTGAGGAGTCTAGGATTTGGACAAGGAGTTGGGGATGAGGATGGGGGAAGAGACAGGGAGAAGCTGGAGGGAAGAGGGACAGTGTGAAGTAAATAAGATATGGGGTAATACTTCGGACAAGGATAAAACAAAATATTGAATAGCTGCTCACTGAGTGAGGCAGGGACTTCTGAAAAAAATAATATGTGGTCATGTAATTAAAGACACTATGATAATGTATGTATCATAGGCACGGACTCTGTGGGTGCTCTGGGTCTGGATTTTTAGGAGATTTGTCTGTGCTTTCATCTGTTTTTAGAAGATTTTACAACTACTATGGACGTGACAAGGTCTAGCAGGAAAGTATGGTCACTCATAAGGAAGCTTAGAGCAGCACAGAAATTACCACCCATATGTCAGTGTAAAGAGTCCTCGAACAGCATCACCACACACCACCACACCCACCTACATGGCAAAAGCCAACAGAGACAAGCCCTTTAAGAAATCAGTAGAGAAAGAATGGCCCCATCTTGGTGTGAGGAAGACATCTGCTAGCTTTTCTCCACTGAGAGAGCACTGAACCTTTGTAAACCCAGGAAAAGCAAGTGAGGTAGCCTTGATAAGATTTCACTAGAATCTTAAGAAGAGCATAAAACGGCAGTCAATTTTCATATCCTTTGTAATCCAAGAGAACAAGATGCCTAAGTTATGGTAGAAAGCTAGAGAGCTAGCTATACCAAAACCAGGAAGAGACCACACCCTTCCAGCTTGTTACCATCAGTAGGGCCCTACCAAATTCACCATCCATTTTGGTCAATTTCACAGTCATAAGATTTTTAAAATCCTAAATTTCATGATTTCAGCTATTTAAATCTGAAATCTCATGGTATTGTAATTGTAGGGATCCTGACCCAAAAAGGAGTTGTGGGGGGATTGCAAAGGTTATTGAAGTGGGGGTTGCAGAACGGCTACCCTTACTTCTCTGCTGCTGCTGGCAGGGCGCTGCCTTCAGAGTTGAGCAGCTGGAGAGCGGTGGTTGGTGGCTGGGTGCCCAGCTCTAAAGTAGCACCGCTGCTAGCAGCAGCGCAGATGTAAGGATGGCATGGTATGGTATTGCCACCCTTACTTCTGTGCTGCTGCCTGCCAAGCTAGGCCTTCAGTCAGCAGCTGTCACTCTCTGGCTGCCCAGCTTTGAAGGCAGCAACATAGAAGTAAGGGTAGCATGGTATGGTATTGACACCCTTACTTCTGCACTGCTGCTGGCAGGGTGCTGCCTTTGGAACTGGGCACCTGGCCACTAGCCATCGCTCTCCAGACACCCAGTTCTGAAGGCAGTGCAGAAGTAAGGGTGGCAATACTGCAGCCCCCCTAAATAACCTTGCAACCCCCTTGAAACTCCCCTTTGGGTCAGAACCCCCAATTTGAGAAACACTGGTCTCCCCCATGAAATCTGTGTAATATGGGTAAAAGCACACAAAAGACCAGATTTCATGGTGGGAGACAAAATTTCATGGTCTATGACATGTTTTTCATGACCGTCAATTTGGTAGGGCCTTAACCATCAGATATCACTTCTGAGCTGTGCTTGCAGACTTCTGGAGTGACTAATTCTGCAAAGAATCACGCCCACAGTATGGAAGGCTATGGGTAATGATCAGGCTGGCTTCAGACCTAACAGGAGCACTTGTGACCAAGTTCTTGCTCTTTCCACCTACAGTATATAGAAAATAGTTTTAAACACTAGGGGGCTGTGAGTTTTGACAACAGCATATGGTGCTGTCTGGCACACTGGCCTGCTATCTTGAAAAGAGTATTTTCTTTCATCTGAAATGCATAGCTACATTTATAGAAAATGTTTATTGTTGATTGTATTTTATGTTATTTTCCCTGGAATGTTTAAAAAATAAAATAAACTGTCCAGCTAGATTTCATTATCTAAATGCAATTGCATGACTTATAACTACATTTAGGATAGCTAAAACTTGCTGTGTCTCTGTGGTGTAGTTTGTGGCATCCAATAGGGTTTGTATAGAACTAAACAGACACTTTGCTGAGTGCTTTGCAAAACCCAGAGTACAAATTTGCCATATTTCTCATGTGACAACAATAAATGCTCATACATAGGGAGGATGGGTCATCCTGACAGGCTTGGATTTGGTGATTTTCCTTTAAAAAATTAAGTGAACGGATCTGTCCATGCTCTGGTTCACTCTTGAAATTTGGAAATGCAATGAGAGCATCCTATCAGGTGCTGGGTAAATCTACTTACCAATTGTGTTTTCCAGTGATTATGGAGGGCAATGTACCTGACATAGCAGCATCTTTTTACTGCACTTTCCCAATTCTGAAGAGTGCAGGTGATTTAGATGGCTCAGGAAAGCAGAGGGCCTGCTCCATTTCTTCTGTTCCAGCAGCATGGAGTGGTGAAGCATAGACAGGGACATGATCCCAACCCACTCTCCACAGTAATGTTAAGGACCACACCTCTTCTTAGAATTCTCTGCCTTCTCAAAGGCTGGGGCTGAGTCAGTTGCTGCTTACATAGGCATCTGCTGTGTCACAGGCATGCTTGCCATTCTCCCCCAAACCTGTCCTCAACAGCCAGGAGAGACCCATGGAAAAGGTATGGATCTGGCTGTTCTTTTCATGTGAAGAAAAGAGTATGGTGCAGGCATATTTGTGCAGAGAACATTTTAAGCAGGGAAAAATGACATGCCTCACTGATTGAGGCAGAAATAGTTTCAAAATTTGTCAGCACAGACCAGCTGCTGCTGTGACTCCCAGCCCTCAGATTCCTCACTGTCTCATCTGCATGGCAGTGAAGGCTGCCAGTCAGCCCAGGGAATTGTCTTTTTAATACCTCTTTCAATATGACTGATTTCTCCTTCCCTTCCAAACACTGTTTGGTAGCACACTTACAATTAGCAAAATTTACTGATGGAATGAAATTTTCAGATTGAAAGTAAACAGTAAAAAATAATCCCACCAGACTAGAGAGGGTTAATTAATTAACAGCAGGTAGTTAGTAAGTATCAAGTGATTATCTGGAGCTATGCCTTTGGGGTCAGGCTTACTACCACTGCTAGAAAACCTGAATAAAAAACCAAGAGAGGGTAATGCTGGAGGCAGCTGGCTTTTATTTATTCATCTAGACCCCTCCACCCCCAGTCTCACAAAGGTACTGATATTATTTTGCTACTTTCTAACTCCTGAGCAACCTGCACTCAGCCCTGATTCATACTTTTGTAAGCAGAATCAGAATGAGCAATCCCCTGACATCTGGTGGTGAGCTGTGGAAAAGGACTTCAGGGGCTGATCTGGTTTACATGGGCACACTCACCCTGCCTAGCATGATCGACTCTGGCTGCTGTGGGATCCCCAGTCTCTTTGTTATGGGGCAGGAGTAATAAAGGAGTGTTCTCCTGGTTGTGTGAATCAAGGACCGTAGAACTGTACTTGGAATTTTATGACTGAGGGACTCACCCTCAACTTAGTAGCACTTGCTAGGCAAGAGACATGGGTTCCAAAACTCAGTGAATTGAGAGAGGCTGGGGTCCCCAAACATTACCTTTATGCCCCCCCCCGCCCCATTCTACTGTGTAATAGAGATAATTTTGATTATGTTAGGAGTCTTGTTACATGCTACAGAGCTGAAATCACTGATTTCTAGGTTTAACCATGTTGTTCTGAGTGTGCTAGCACTGGGAGCTGCCTACTAACAGCTGAAATCACTAAAGCGCTAAAGTTACTAAGAGCTGAAATCACTGTGCACTGTGTTAAGTGGGGGAGGCCTGAAGACATATTGGTGAATGGCTAGCAGAAAGGAGCAGCCAGCAGGATGGCTGGTGGTGAAGACTGTAGCAGAACCCTTTGGAAAGGCATGGCAATTGGCCATTGACCCGAGAAGCAGAGCATGTAAGCTGCCCCCATACCTCCACACAGGCTGGGAGGTAAACTCTGCCTATTAACTTCTGAACTCTGGGGGCTGCTCTGACCAAGGACAGAAACTCTGGTAGGGGTGACTTTTGGGTTGCTGGACTTAAGACCCTGAGGGGAAAAGGACACTGACAAACTTACTTAGGGGTGGGTCTTTTGCTCGTGGTTTGTGTTATGAATCCTGTTTATGATGTTTCCCCAGCACAGTGCCGCAATGTTTCCCTCCTTTATTAAAAGGCTTTTGCTACACTCAGACTCCGAGCTTGCGAGAGGGGAAGTATTGCCTCATAGAGGTGCCCAGAGGGGTGGTATGTAATTGTTCTAGGTTACTGGGTGGGGGCTGGATCCGGTTTTGCATTGTGTTATTGAAATGGAACCCCTAGATACTGAACCCGGCCCTTGTTGCTGCCAGCTGTGACGGGCAGAAGGGTTACACTTTATAGAATTATAATCTAAATGTCTGTTGTGAATGCAGCATAAGTAAAAGAGAGATTTTTCCACAACAATATTCATCCCAGTGAAGATAATTTTGACACAGTAGCCATAGAGGAGCTGAAATATTGTTTCAGCACTCTTTGGTATCATCATTAAATAAAGTGATATACAAGAAATGTATGCACTGTAGCATAATATGACTTGGCAACAGAAGAATCCTTTAACAGTAAAACTGTGGAAACGTCAAACTACTTATCATATAATGGTTTTTATAACTTGGATTTATAGCCAGTTTTGCTGTTATGTGAGTTTTATGTCCAGTGGTTTCAGGAGAGTCACTTCCCAATTGTTGCAGGATTTAAATTCAAGAACATGGACTTTGGAAATGAATAGGCCCTGAATCTCCAAGCTGCACAATGGGACTTGAGAACATGTGAAGGTGTTTCACTAATTAGGGATGGATTTAAGTATATGCTTAAGTGCTTTGATGAATTGGTGCTTCAGCAGTTGAAGCAGATTGGAAGAAGAGAAGGAATTCTCTCTCTTTGCATGTGTCAGAGAGGGGACAGCAAAACTTCAGCACTTGGGGTGGGATCCCAGAGGGACTTAAGCACTGCGATGCTGAGCATCATAACACCTAAACTTAGGAGCCTAGAAAAACACAGGAACAAAACTGTGATCCTCAATACTGAGTGAGGTGCCTAAGCTCCCTGTACAATAAATGGAGGAGGATAGGTTCCTTAGAATGCAATCCACAAAAGCCAGCATGCTGGGTGTAAAGCTGCCTACAGTAGCCAGCGGAGATGCCAGCCAGAGAGTTATGTGCTAAGCTCTTCTCCTTGCTTTAGATATATAGGTACCTAGCTAGGCTTGGCAATCCTTGAACAAGAACCTGTCTATAGGTGCCAACTCTGTGGGTGCTCCAGGGCTGGAGCAATCATGAAAAAAAATAGTAGTTGCTTAGCACCCACCTCCCCCGTACCAGCACCTCCTTACCATCAGCAGTCCCACCAATCAACTCCTCCCTGTCCCACCTGCTGTGATCAGCTGTTTTGCAGTATGCAGGGGGCAGTGGGAGGAGCTAGTGTGGGGACAGGGCATGCTCAGGGGAGGAGGTGGAACTGAGCAGGAAGAGGCAGGGTTGGGGTGGAGACTTAGGAGAAGTGGTGGGGTGGGGGCAGGGCCTGCGATGGGGCAGGAAGAGTTGGGGTGGGAGTGAGGGCTTGGGGAAAGGGGTCAGGGCCTGGGGTGGAGCAGGAGGTTGAGCACTCTCTGGTCCCAGAGGAAGCTGGTGCCTATGAACCAGTTGTCTGGAGTCAGGTAACTTCACACTGAAGGCATTTCTTGTTTCACACAAATTGGCCATAGGAGGAGGTGGTGGCTACCTTATAACTCTTAGACCAGTGGTTAGAGCAGTTACTGGGGATGTAGACAGCCCATGTTTTAAGTCCCCTTTCTAGCAGAGGGGAAGAAAGGATTTGAACATGGGTCTCCCACCTTTCAGAAGGTATGTGCTAACCACTCAGCTATGGGATATTCTGATTTGGGCTTTTCTCAGTCTTTCCTGTTAAAGCTGTTGCACTGTGAATAAATAATAAAAGAGTGATTAAAGCAGGGGACTGGACCTCCTAGGTGGGTGCCCTAACCAGTAGGATAGAAGTTTTAAGCTGGACACCACCACCACCTCCTCTTCCTCCTCCAGCTAGAGTTCGAATGGAACCCAATCCAGTAGATATGCTCAGAGGGCCCTGCACACGACTTAGGTGGCCAAATGCTTTTCTCCTCTCAGTTCATGAATAATTGTGGGGCTTAGGTGGGAGACAGGCACCCAGACTCCTAGAGTGACAGAGCTGTTGCATGCTCAGGAACTTTTGCCCTGAAAACCTAGGTTCTGAGTGAGCTTAGGCATCTACAGGGTTCAGTGGGAACTTTGTGGATTGCAGTGGAGCCAAAACTGGAATTTAGGTGTCTAATCTCAAAATTTAGGCACCTTTGTGATACTGGCATTTGGGCCTTGCTGAATAGCGGTAGACTTAAACATATTTTGTTGAATTGGGGCCTGATTCCTTCACAGCTCTAAATTTTATCATTGTTTTCACACTGTGCGTGGAAAAAAACTGCATTCTAATTTAGTAAATCGCTTCTGTGGGTATAAGTGTGTGTTAATTGATTTGCATTTAATAAACACTGTGCAATCCCACTGAACTAAGGATAATTTTATAGGGCTGATGGAAATTAAAAAGTACAGAGAGACTGAGCCTCTGTGTAAGAATCCATAGGACTAGAAGGCAGGGGTTTGGGGAGCCTGTAATAGTAGCTGATACTCCTACATCATCACAGGAAGACTATGCAGAACTACCTCAAGGGAGCACTGTGGGGATTAGGTGCTGCAGGAAGTACCACCCACAAGGTCTAGAGTGGCAACACCCTGCAGCTCTCTGATTGGCCAAGCACACTATTTAACCCTGGAAGGTGGCCCAGGAAACTGTCTGGGCAGTCATCTAGGTGTTTGCCTTCCTGTGATGCCAGATTTCACCTTGCTTCTGATCTCTAGTCTCTGATCCTCGCTTGACTCTTGCCTCCTGATTCCAGCCTGGCCTGATTCTGACTCTTAGTTATTGAGTCTGGCTCTAGTGATTACTCTGATTTCTGCTTGGTGGCTACTATCTCGTGACTGTCCTGGACTTGTGGACACCAGCCTAGCAATGACTGTTAGGCAAGACTACCTGTCACCTCGTCCCTTATACTCTTTGTAATAAAGACAAATATTTGCTTTAAGTAAAATAAGTTTAAACTGCAAAAATTATAACTGCACAGTTTGTAGTCTGATTCTAACAGCCACACAGGGGCTACTGTGCACCTCCAATGCACTAGTTCTATACTGAAGACCCTACAGAAATACAACAGTGGACAAGATCAAATTTTACCTAATTATCAGGAAATCCCTTTAAAATCTGTGCTGCTAAATAAAAGGCTTATGAAAGAAAAACTGGAGCCTGGTTATAGTGTGACAGATTTATGTTACTAATCTGCCTGTGGTGTCAAGTGATCAGGCTGAGGCTGCAGGATCTTTAGGGGAGGAAATGAAGAGCACACCAAGTGTTTGAATTTTAAAGCTTTATTAATAAAATAACAGCAGAGAGTGCTGGGGATCTCCCACATCACTCAGAGGAAGGAAAAAGCAAAGTGTTAGTGCCCCAAGCTGTAACCCGCTTTCATACTCAGCCTGCACTACCTGAGGCTGGCCAAGCCTGGGTGTAACGTAAGAAGAAGAGGGGAAAGGATGGACAGGAATCCTTGTCCTATGCACGGGTTGTCCAGGGTCTGCTGTGATCTCCGACTTGCTTTGGCTCTTGGGAGGGTTTTTAAGTCCTGGGTTCTTTGGGGGGTGTTTCATTCAGGGACCTCTGCTCTTGGTGCTCTTTGCACCAGTCCAAACCGGCTTGCTGTGGCCTCCTTGGCTTTCCCAAAACACACTGGCTACAGAGACTTTGTTTTACCCCACATTGGCCTTCGCCATCTCGCTCGTTTTGCAATCTTTGCAGCCCTGTTCAGCTCAGCTCTCCTTTTCTCACGCTGGCCACGGTTGGGTAGATATGAATGCAGCTGTAAACTTCTTGTCAAGCCCATGGTCTTGGACTTGGGCCAGTGTCTTATCTTCAGATGGAGCTTGATGAAGTGTCAAGTTAACCCGTTCTCTGCTCTCTTCCTCCTCTCCCCTTTGGCTTCTTGCAATCTGCAAAGGAATCTTCCACTTCACACTCACACACCTTTGACCCTCCCCCGAAATGCCTTGCAATGTTTGCAACCACGTTAGTGACATGTAATGCTAATTTGCCTCCCCATGGACCCCATGAGGGAGGGAGTCCTTGGGCCTGTGACAATTGTCTAATCGCTGAAGTGCTTTACAAGGTAGGATTTTCAAAAGGTCAAAGCATAGGCCTAAATCTGTTCCCACTGAAGTCAATGGCCAATGATTTCAAATAGGAGCAGAATTAGGCCAATATCACACCCTTTTGAAAACCCCACCCTTAGTATTGAACATATATAATACACACAGAAAATTACATTAAACGAACATTTTTAAGGTTGTGAAGTTAAGCTCTTAAAAGTGAGAAAATGCAAGAATTAAGACCCCCTTCTGCACCTTCAATTTGGCCCCCCTTGTGAGTCTATAATTTCATGTTCATATGTTTTTTTTATCACAATACCCCTGCCTTATTCAGTACCTTTCTTCCTATGCACTAACTCAGAGGTGACCAAATCGGCCGGCAGGCCACATCCGGCCTGTGGGACTATCCTGTTCTGCTTCTGAGCTCCTGGCCCAGGAGGCTCGCCCCCGGCCCCTCCCCCATTGTTCCTCTTCCCTCTGCAGCCTCAGCTCACTCCACCACCGGTGCAATGCTAGCAGTGAGCTCCTAGGACAGCACAGCTGCAGAGCCCGGCCTGACCTGGTACTCTGTGTTGCACAGCGCGGCTGCATCTCCAGGTGCAGCCACATTGCCAGCCACCGGTGATCCAGGCAGCGCAGTAAGGGGGCAGGGAGGGGGAGGTAGGGGAGTTCGGGGTGGTGGTCGGGGTGTAGATAGGAGTCGGGGCGGTCAGAGGGCAGGGAACAGGGGGGTTGAATGGCAGCAGGGATCCGGTGCGGGGGCAGTCAGGAAGGAGAGGAGGGGTTGGATGAAACAGCAGAGGGAAGTTAGCAGCAGGGAGTTCGGGGGCAGTCAGGGAGAAGGGGTGGTCGGATGGGGCAGGAGTCCCGGGGGGCAGTCAGGAAGGGCAGGGGGTCCGGAGGGTGGTTAGGGGACAGAAAGCAGGGGGGTGGATGGTGCAGGGGTCCCCCAGGTGGCTGTCAGGGAACAGGGGGGTTGGATGGGGCGGACGTCCCGGGGGGCTGTCAGGAGGTGAGAAGCAGGGTGGGGTCAGATAGGGGTCAGGGCCGGGCCATGCTTGGCTGTCTGGGGAGGCACAGCCTCCATACGATTTCAGAAACCGGATGCGGCCCTGTCATGGTATAATCCCCACTCTGAACCTTAGCGTCCAAAAGATGGGGTACCAGCATGAATTCCTCTAAGCTCAATTACCAGCTTAGTACTTGTAGCACTGCCACCAACCAGGAATTCCAGTGCCTGGTACACTCTGGTCCCCCCAAAACTTTGCCCAGGGACCCCCAAGACCCAGTCCCTCTGGATCTTACCACAAGGAAAGTAAACCCTTTCCCTCATCGTTGTCTCTCCCAGGCTTCCCCTCCCTGGGTTACCCTGGAAGATCACTGTGATTCAAACTCCTTGAATCTTAAAACAGAGAGGAAAATTCACCTTCCCCCCTTCTTTCTCTCTCCCCCTCCCAGACTCTCCCTGAGAGAGAAAGTAATCCTAACACAGAGAGAAATTAACCTTTCTCTCCCCCTTCCCTCCTTTCTCCCCACCAATTCCCTGGTGAATCCAGACCCCATCCCCTGTGATCTCACACCAGAATAAAAAAAACAATCAGGTTCTTAAACAAAAAAAGCTTTTAATTAAAGAGAGAAAAACAGTAAAAATTATCTTTGTAAATTTAAAATGGAATAAGTACAGGGTCTTTCAGCTATAGACACTGGGAATACCCTCCCAGCCTAAGTATACAAGTACAAATTAAAATCCTTCCAGCCAAATACACATTTGAACTCCTTCCAGCCAAATACACATTTGCAAATAAAGAAAACAAACATAAGCCTAACTCGCCTTATCTACCTAGTACTCACTATTCTGAACTTATGAGAGCCTGTATCGGAGAAATTGGAGAGAAACCTGGTTGCACGTCTGGTCACTCTCAGAACCCAGAGAGAACAACAACCAAACACTAACAGCGCACACAAAAACTTCCCTCCCTCAAGATTTGAAAGTATCCTGTCCCCTGATTGGTCCTCTGGTCAGGTGACAGCCAGGGTCACTGATCTCGTTAACCCTTTACAGGCAAAAGAGACGTGAAGTACTTCTGTTCTATTAACTCTTAACTATCCGTTTATGACAGGCCCTCAAGCCAAAAAGTTTGCCAGCCCCTGCACTGAATGAGCTATTCAATATTGTGTTTACTTACTGTTCAATGCTTTACCCCAGGTCTTATTTACTGCACACTATTCAAAATTTGCTCTGAAGACTGAATTATTAACTTCTTCATGGGATTTTCTATGGCATTCATCACTATAGTATCATAATGATTCACAACATTAGTTAAGCAACAAGGAGTCCTGTGGCACCTTACAGACTAACAGACGTATTGGAGCATGAGCTTTCATGGGTGAATACCGACTTTGTCAGATGCAGGATGAAGTGGGATGCATCCGACGAAGTGGGTATTCACCCACAAAAGCTCATGCTCCAATACATCTGTTAGTCTATAAGGTGCCACAGGACTCTTTGCGGCTTTTACAGATCCAGACTAACACGGCTATCCCTCTGATATTAACATTAATTAATCAATTTTCACTACACCCTGTGAGATGAAGGGCTATTATTATCCCCATTTTACAGATGAGAACTGAGGCACAGAGATCAAGGTAAAATGTTCCACTAATTTGGAGTGCCCAATTTGAGACACCTAGGACCTGATTTTTCAAAGTATTTAATATATGATAGCACTTTATATGTTCAAAGCACAGCTCCCATTGATTTCAATAGCAGCTGTGAGTGCTCAGCACTTCTGCAAATCAGACCCCAGGGACTCAAACTAGGCATTCAGAAAATGAGGAACTCATAAATTAGTGACCACTTGTGAAAAGTTGGATTTAAGTGACTCACCCAGCCTCCCATAGGAACTCTCTGGTAAAAGAGAATCCAGTTCTCCAGGGCAGTAATGAATTGCCTTAACTATGAGATTCTCAAAGCAGCAAAGAATCCTGTGGCACCTTATAGACTAACAGACATTTTGGAGCATGAGCTTTCGTGGGTGAATACCCACTTCTTCAGATGCATGTGGTGGAAATTTCCAGGGGCAGTTTATATATGCTAGCAAGCAAGCTAGAGATAACGAGCTTAGTTCAATCAGGGAGGATGAGGCCCTGTTCTAGCAGTTGAGGTGTGAAAACCAAGAGAGGAGAAACTGGTTCTGTAGTTGGCAAGCCATTCACAGTCTTTGTTCAATCGTGAGCTGATGGTGTCAAATTTGCAGATGAACTGAAGCTCAGCAGTTTCTCTTTGAAGTCTGGTCCTGAAGTTTTTTTGCTGCAGGATGGCCACCTTAAGGTCTGCAATAGTGTGGCCAGGGAGATTGAAGTGCTCCCCTACAGGTTTTTGTATATTGCCATTCCTAATGTCTGATTTGTGTCCATTTATCCTTTTCCGTAGAGACTGTCCAGTTTGGCCAATGTACATAGCAGAGGGGCATTGCTGGCATATGATGGCGTATATTACATTGGTGGATGTGCAGGTGAATGAACCAGTGATGGTGTGGCTGATCTGGTTAGGTCCTGTGATGGTGTCGCTGGTGTAGATATGTGGGCAGAGTTGGCATCGAGGTTTGTTGCATGGATTGGTTCCTGAGCTAGAGTTATTATGGTGCGGTGTGAAGTTACTGGTGAGAACATGTTTCAGGTTGGCAGGTTGTCTGTGGGCAAGGACTGGCCTGCCACCCAAGGCCTGTGAAAGTGTGGGATCATTGTCCAGGATGGGTTGTAGATCCTTGATGATGCGTTGGAGGGGTTTTAGCTGGGGGCTGTATGTGATGGCCAGTGGAGTCCTGTTGGTTTCTTTCTTGGGTTTGTCTTGCAGTAGGAGGCTTCTGGGTACACGTCTGGCTCTGTTGATCTGTTTCCTTATTTCCTCGTGCGGGTATTGTAGTTTTGAGAATGCTTGGTGGAGATTTTGTAGGTGTTGGTCTCTGTCTGAGGGGTTAGAGCAGATGCGGTTGTACCTCAGTGCTTGGCTGTAGACAATGGATCGTGTGATGTGTCCGGGATGGAAGCTGGAGGCATGAAGGTAGGCATAGCGGTCGGTAGGTTTTCGATATAGGGTGGTGTTAATGTGACCATCACTTATTTGCACCGTGGTGTCAAGAAAGTGGACCTCCCGTGTAGATTGGTCCAGGCTGAGGTTGATGGTGGGGTGGAAGCTGTTGAAATCGTGGTGGAATTTTTCCAGAGTCTCCTTCCCATGGGTCCAGATGATGAAGATGTCATCAATGTAGCGTAGGGAGAGAAGGGGCGTGAGTGGACGAGAGCTGAGGAAGCGTTGTTCCAGGTCGGCCATAAAGATATTGGCATATTGTGGGGCCATGCGGGTGCCCATAGCAGTGCCACTGATCTGGAGATATATATTGTCATCAAATTTGAAATAGTTGTGTGTGAGGATAAAGGCACAGAGCTCAGCAGCCAGTTGTGCTGTGGCATCGTCAGGGATAGTGTTCCTGACAGCTTGTATTCCATCTGTGTGTGGGATGTTTGTGTAGAGAGCCTCTACATCCATGGTGGCTAGGATGGTGTTTTCTGGGAGGTGACCAATGCATTGTAGTTTCCTCAGGAAATCAGTGGTGTCACGGAGATAGCTGGGAGTGCTGGTGGCATAGGGTCTGAGAAGAGAGTCCATATATCCAGACAGTCCTTCAGTGAGAGTGCCAATGCCCGAGATGATGGGGCATCCAGGATTTCCAGGTTTGTGGATCTTGGGTAGTAGATAGAATAACCCTGGTCGGGGCTCTAGGGGTATGTTGATTTCTTCTGGTGTTACTGTGGGGAGTGTCCTGAGTAGATGCTGTAGTTTCTTAGTGTATTCCTCAGTGGGATCTGAGGGAAGTGGCCTGTAGAATTTGGTATTGGAGAGTTGTCTGGCGGCCTCCTTTTGGTAGTCAGACCTGTTCATGATGACAACGGCACCTCCTTTATCAGCCTCTTTGATGATAATGTCAGGGTGGTTTCTGAGGCTGTGGATGGCATTGCGTTCTGCACGACTTAGGTTGTGAGGCAAGCGATGTTGTTGTTCCACGATTTCTGCCTGTGCACGCCGGCGGAAGCATTCAAAGTATAGGTCCAGATTGTCACAGAGTCAGACGTGTACCCAGAAGCCTCCTACTGCAAGACAAACCCAAGAAAGAAACCAACAGGACTCCACTGGCCATCACATACAGCCTCCAGCTAAAACCCCTCCAACGCATCATCAAGGATCTACAACCCATCCTGGACGATGATCCCACACTTTCACAGGCCTTGGGTGGCAGGCCAGTCCTTGCCCACAGACAACCTGCCAACCTGAAACATGTTCTCACCAGTAACTGCACACCGCACCATAATAACTCTAGCTCAGGAACCAATCCATGCAACAAACCTCGATGCCAACTCTGCCCACATATCTACACCAGCGACACCATCACAGGACCTAACCAGATCAGCCACACCATCACTGGTTCATTCACCTGCACATCCACCAATGTAATATACGCCATCATAGGCCAGCAATGCCCCTCTGCTATGTACATTGGCCAAACTGGACAGTCTCTACGGAAAAGGATAAATGGACACAAATCAGACATTAGGAATGGCAATATACAAAAACCTGTAGGGGAGCACTTCAATCTCCCTGGCCACACTATTGCAGACCTTAAGGTGGCCATCCTGCAGCAAAAAAACTTCAGGACCAGACTTCAAAGAGAAACTGCTGAGCTTCAGTTCATCTGCAAATTTGACACCATCAGCTCACGATTGAACAAAGACTGTGAATGGCTTGCCAACTACAGAACCAGTTTCTCCTCTCTTGGTTTTCACACCTCAACTGCTAGAACAGGGCCTCATCCTCCCTGATTGAACTAAGCTCGTTATCTCTAGCTTGCTTGCTAGCATATATATACTGCCCCTGGAAATTTCCACCACATGCATCTGAAGAAGTGGGTATTCACCCACGAAAGCTCATGCTCCAAAATGTCTGTTAGTCTATAAGGTGCCACAGGATTCTTTGCTTCTTTTACAGATCCAGACTAACACGGCTACCCCTCTGATACTATGAGATTGTCCTTTCTCTTCCTGATATCCCTGCCTCATTCACTACACCCCTTTCAACTTCTACAACAAATGAGTCAGAGTCATCCCCAGAACAGCTGCACCCTGTGCACTGAATGAGGTACGGGTCCTGTGGGAAAAAAACAGTATATAAACATGTAATTAAAGATTGCACCATAATACACACACACACCCCTAGACATCCTTCGTTCTTGAAATTCCTAACTTTTAAGTGCCTGATTTTGCAACTTCAAGAATGATCTTTTAATGTAATATTTTGTGTGTAATTTTCTTGGTTTTTAAAAAAGCAAACTAGACATATAGAAATTCCTTCATATGACATCATATTGATACTCACATGGGTCATCAGCAGGGTTAGAACATTTAGATCCACCACACAGATGTGTGTCACTTAACTAGCCAAATAACTGTTGGCAGAAATAGGTTACGTATGTGATCAGGCACTAGAGGTAGATGAGGCATACACCTTGCTAGTGAGATTCACCAGGCCCTCTCAGAGGTCCAGAGAGGCCTGGGCCACTTCCAGCTTTTGAGGCCCTTAGCCATAATAAAAATAAAAAATGCAATGTCACAGTTGATATTAAGCATGGTGAGCCCATTCAAATGCTCTTGTCCCATAGTTGAACGGTGATAGTTCTTAACCTGCTTCAGCACGGTGAAGGTGCGTTCACCTGAAGCCACTGATGCATGCAAACTGACAAAAATATGCAATGCAAGTGTCTAAATTTGAGGCCCCCTTTGAGCTTGAGGCCCAGATCAAATGGCCCTCCTGGCCCCACCTCTGATTGGCCCTGAGTTTCACAGATATTTACTAGTGGCAGAGAACATAGAAATTCAGAACTCCTGGGTTCATTGCCAGGTTTTGGAACAGAGTGTGCTCTTATGCGTAAAGACCCTTCTTCCCCTCACCCATTCTCCTCTCCAAGCCTCCCTCTGTTCTCTCCTTCAGACCCCCCTAGCTATTGCACCTTCTGCCTCTATGAGTATCACACACAGTCTCCCCTGCCCACACACACACACACACACACACACACCCCAATATACCTCATTGTAGAGAAACAGAGAGAGGAAAAAATTAGACTATTGCAGGTGTTTTCAATTTGTCAACTAATGACCGTTCATCATAGAAAAAAATCTGCTTCCAGTTACTCACTTGCAAATCTGGAGTAACTCCACTGAATTCAGCAGAGAAGGATTTGGCCCTCTGTCATGGTACATAAAGTGAGAAAAGCCCACAAATCTGATTTCAAAGCACACCATAATAAAACTGTATTTTCTCCTTCTGGAAATTTCTCAACAAAAAAATGTGTTTTTTCACCAATCCCCTTTTCCTTTCCCCCTACCCCCAACGTAAAGTAAAAATATGAGAGGGTGAAAAGCAGCTTTTGGCCATTTCTACTGATGTGCTAAAACCTTTGCAGTGCTCTGGTTTGAATGAGAAGCCAAGCCTGAGCTGCAGTGAACTCTTCAACAGAGATTAAACCAACACTCACAAGCTGCAAAAAGGAGAAGTCTTTCTTTACAGCTTTTAACTCACTAAGTAACTTCAACACACCTCACTAAGCTTAAATAGTTCTTTTCTCAGCTCCTTCCCACACACACAGGCACAGTTCTCACTCTTTAATCCCTGTCTATACCACTGGAATTTTTATTTTACGGTAGCATATGCTATGATAGACACTGGCAACACTGAACTGCAGCAATTCTCAGTCCAGGTTGGAGGCTACAGCAGCAAGGCAGTGTAAAGGGCAGGCACCCCAGGTTACAAGGCAGGGGTGACTCAGCTACTCATTGGTCTGGCTTGTACCCTAATATGTCACACCTACACACACAATGCCTACTGCAAATCTTAATATGTTGATCATAAAGCACATTCATCATGTCCTTGTTCTGTGGCCATTTCAAGCTCCTGTCTTCTTGAAAAAGAAGGATCTTAAGCTTGAGGACCTGGAAAGATTTAGTTAAAAGATACTGTACTGAGCCCATTTATTTCCTGTACATTTCAAAACCTGCAACATTTGTCCAGTGCTCATCTGGTAAAAAGGTCTTTGCTATCCCCTGGTTTCTACCATTTGTGCCTGGGTGCTGTCTGACAAGACCTCATTCGTACAAATTCGTATCGAACAAATGCAAGGTGATGAAGTGCTGCTCTGCGCTCCAGTTGACACGGTGAATGGGATCAGGGGAAGAAGGAGAGGTGAACAGTTCAGCTAAATGACACACATTTGTAAAATGCCAGTGCTGGGCCTCAGACAAACATCTGTGTGAATGCCCACATCTTGGCCATTTGCAACTATGGCGTAATTTTCAGCCAGTCTAGGTATCTCTGAAAATAAAAACATAAAACACCATCCCATGCAGACGTGACGTGTCGGGGGGATATGCAGGGTCAAGTGCCCCCACAGCAGCCAGCCTAGGCAGGGAGTGGAAGGGCAGGACCAGAGCCAGAGCAGAAGGGCCAAGGCCAGAGACTCTTCTGGCCACGCTGGACTGCTGCCTGGTGCACTACCTCACCTAGGTTTAGCTTCCGGGGACAGCATCCAAGCAAGCCGGAGGCACAACCCCCCCACCTCCAGGGTAGGGAGGAGACATGTGGGAAGGTCACATGTCATCCCCTTTAGCTTCTGCCTCCCCAGTATGGGAGGGCACTAGTCATCTATGATCCCATGCTTGGAGAAGATCTGTTGCATGCATTTGCAAGTTTCTTTGAAAATGGGTCCCAGACCCAGCAATGGAAAAGGAGTTTCTCCTATGCAAAAACGTGGAAAAATTAAGTCAAGAAATGCTAGCTTCAGTTGCTTGCAAATAAAGATTGAGCCACAGCTAATGCAGTGCTTGTTACCTCTCCCTCAGAAGTTTTGGATTCAAGGATTTTACTTTTTAAAAAAATTGATGATGACTTTTGCCATTTGGGCTTTTGCATGAGGGCAAGAAGATGGGTCAGTAACAGCTGAACTAATTTCACTGCAAACATTTTAAAGCTGCCAGCATAAAACAAGGGTGTGTAAGGGACAACAGGCACTTGCATAATAAGAAGTGAGGTTTTCCAGTGGGGCAAAGCGAGATATCAAAGTGAAGTGGATTTTGTGGAATGCTCCCTGTTTCTCTCTGTCTTGGGGAAGGGACACTGAGCCTGATGGCCAGACCATGAGTTCATGTCTCACCTCAACTGGCTTCTGTTTGTAATTCTTTACAGCCCTTATTATAGAGCAGGGGTCGGCAACCTTTCAGAAGTGGTGTGCTAAGTCTTCATTTATTCACTCTAATTTAAGGTTTCGTGTGCCAGTAATACATTGTATCTTTTTAGAAGGTTTCTTTCCGTAAGTCCGTAATATATAACTAAACTATTGTTGTTTGTAATGTAAATAAGGTTTTAAAAATGTTTAAGAAGCTCCATTTAAAATTAAATTAAAATGCAGAGCCCCGCCCCCCCGGACTGGTGGCCAGGACCCGGGCAGTGTGAGTGCCACTGAAAATCAGCTTGCGTGCTGCCCTCAGTGTACATGCCATAGGTTGCCTACCCCTGTTATAGAGAGAGGTCTTACACTCCAGAAGACAGACAAGTATCATTATCCCCATTTTATGAATAACTCAAGTGAGAGGTTGCATAAAGTGAGTTCAGGCAGAGCTAAGAACACCTCTCTGATGTGGCAAACCCAAGTTTCACTGACCTTGTCATACTAGCTTCTCCATATCTGTGAGCTTGGTTAGCCTGCTGATAACTACTGCACTAACCATTGGACCATACGACAGGCTCAAAGAAAGGAACAGAACAGAATCCAGGAATCCTGACTGCCCATATTCTACTGCAGACTGGAAAATACTATGAACCCAGTGGGCAAATTATGTGTCACATTCTCCTCTAGCAGTTGGTCTACAGAGAGAGTAACAGCTATTCCTTTACTCAAGTGGTAGAGGGCTGTGCTGGGAATGTAAAGATGGAGGAGTCTTTAGGGTTGTACACGATGGAATTTATTTTTCCAGTCTCACATTTAAAATGCTTTACATAATTCATACAGTGAAAGAACCGTTATAAATTGGTCAGTTCTGATACAAAAAACAAGTATCCCACAGTTTAACATTTGCACATTTCAGTGGCTTGTGTCTCAAATTAGCAGGTTTGAAAGTTGAAGAGTAAGCTGTGGTGTCACGAATTCTTAGGAAAATCCTGCAGTTTAAGAAACTGATTAAGGATTTGAGCAGGAAGGGAGCATGGAAGAAAAACTGGCCTGTCCACATTTCTGTACTGTGTGAGGGGATGAGTTATCCCTGAAGTAGAGCCTGATTAAGCCACATGTGATGACAAGTCATTCCTGTGCTAGGATCCAGCCGATCCACGAGCCAGTCTGGTGCCGCTCAGGGCAGGTATATAAGCCCCCCAGGTGACACAGCCATTCAGCCTGTTCACCATCGCTTCATGGCTTGGACTCTCCTCTGCCTGTTAGTGGTGACAGGTTCCACAAGCCTTAGCCTCCTCTGGCTCCAGCCTTGTTCCCAGTTCTGTTCCAGCCCCGCTCCCAGCCCAACGTTTGCCTTATTCTGATCCTGATCTGGACTCCTGATTTTGGCTCTGACCTCTGGTTTCAGTTCCCAGTTTGACTGCACTGACCACTAAGCTTGACTGCCATTGCTCCATCCTTTAGAACTGACCATCCAGCTCTCAGTTTCTGATACACTGTTGCTAATGAGTTGTCTTCCACTTTCCACTCAGATGTTTTAAACGTATAAAACCAGATTGCATGAAGATCTGCAAGCTGTGCATGCATTTGTGTATCTATAGTCGTGCACACAGTTATGCCAAATGTACATGCAAATTCGATATATTATGCCCATTTGAGTGCCAACTGCTCACTTTGCACACTGCACAGCTCCTCCCCTTTAAAAACCTTGAACATAACCTTTAAAAGGTGTGTAATGAATTAATTTTATGTCGAGATGGGCCCAAATCATGTTTGCATCCCTCCAACCCTGCACTTTGGAGGAATTTGTTCAGGGGATAGGGGAGAAATCTTTAACTTTAATTTTTCAGCTTTAAATCTCCTTAACCTGGAAGCTCTGCCATTTTATTACATATATGGTGCTAAAGAAGTACTGTATCTAAGACCAGGTCTACACTACAGACTTACATTGGTATAATTGGGGTGTCACTAAGGGGTGTGAAAAATCGACACCTCTGAGCAACATAGTTATACTGAGCTAATCCCCAGTATAGACAGCCCTATGTTGATGGGGGAGCTTCTTCCATTGACATAGCCAGGGCCGGTGCAAGGATATTTTGCGCTCTAGGCGAAACTTCCACCTTGCGCGCCCCCCCAAATAAATAAATCACATATATTATACATGTATACATTTAAATCAACCCAGGGCTCCCAGCTGCAGAGGTGGCTGGGAGCCCCTGGGGCTCACAGGCAAATTAAAGCTGGGATTTAAAGGGCTCGGGGGCTAGGGCTGGGATTTAAAGGGTTTGGAGCTCCCTGCTGCTGCGGGGAGCCCAGAACCCTTTTAATCCCGGCTACGGAAGCCGGTGTGGTCCGGCACGGCGTACTGGCTCTTGCCGGTACGCCGTACTGGACCTTACTGCCTTACTTTCACCTCTGGTGGAGGCTGAGCTGAAACCCTGCTGTCGCGCCCGTCGCTGGGCTTGTGCCACGTGAGCGCTAAGCGGAGCTCTGCCCAGCCGCCGGCGTCCCCGCTGGCAATGACAATAATTGAATGGAGTGGCCACTGCGCTGGGAGAGGGAGTCTGAGCCGCACATGTCAGTGCACCGCCGGCAGCCTAGCCCAGGAATGCTGTAAAAAAAAATTGGGGGCACTGCTTTTTGGTGCCCCCAAATCTTGGCGCCCTAGGCAGCCGCCTAGTTTGCCTTAATGGTAGCACTGGCCCTGGACGTAGCTACCACCGCTCGGGGAGGTGGATTAAGTAGGCTGATGGGAGAAGCTCTCCTGTCAGTGTAGTAGCTAAAACACTATAGTAACGCAGCTGCAATGCTGTACATGTAGACAAGCCCTAATTCCTGTTCTATTTCTCTGTTCCTCCTTGTTACAAACAATGCATTATAAGTGATATTTCTTAAACAGACCAAAAAAAGCCTTCCCTTTTTTGTCTTTATGGCTATCAATGCTGTCTTCACAGCTTGTGTTAAGCCTAGTACCCTTTCATGATTTACAGCCTGAGTGGTTGCATTTGAGTTAATAGGATTACCTGGGGCATAATGGAGCGTTGAATTTGTCCCAGAGAAGATGAAAAATAAGGTTTGGATTATCTGCTGCTTTTCACCTATCTGTTTTATTTGTCTGTCCTACAAAAAATATTTGTGTACATCTTAGCTAAAACTGCAGTAATGCTAGCTGCACAAAAAGATGTAGCGTACAGAGATAAAGAGCAATTTTAACGGTTCATTGCAAAGTACTGTGCAGTGGAAGAAATGTCTAGTAAAATACAATCAATTATTGCAACCAGTAGAGGGCCTGCTATGTCTGATACAAAAGTTTAAAGAATGAACACTTTAAAGCCCATCCTCCACTCAAAAAAAAAAATCCTTAGTATGACATCATGGGATAGAGGACAGCAATGAGGCCTATGCTGCATTCTAATCAGAAAGCATGCAGAAGCCATTCAGCAGAGCATTACCCAAATCAGCAAGCCACTTTGTATTTCTTCACTAAGCAATAGAGTTTTTTTTTCCACACCATCTTTACCTTGCAAGCGCAGAAGTGCAATTTCACAAGGAAGACTGCAGAAATCAAATTGATGGCCAAATAAATGGCCTGTGAAGGCCAAGGAGCTGTGAGAAGGAACTGCAAATTTCTGGGTTCAGAAATCCAGTACATCTAGAACTGGTGCTTTTTATTTGTCTACTCTTTAAGAGGCTGTATGGTCTGCTGACCAAATGCTAGAGCCAAGCAACTCAGGAGAGCTGTATGCATGCATATTTATTGCTTCTGATTCTTCTGTTTGGATAAAGAAGATGTGTGAGCTGAAACATGCTGGTAAATCAGGTATGAGTGTTGGGAGCAAAGTCTCCTTCAAGCACCCAGTCCAGCTCATTGATGAGCAGGGGCAGCAGATGATCATGGGAGAGCAGGAGTACAGTGGGACAGTCCTTTTTCACTCACCTGGTAAGTTACTTGAACTATATTAAAGACAGGAACTAAAAACTAAAAGGCTGAGTGATGTACACACATAGCCACTGAAAGCAGGCAAGAGGATAATGTCCCTGTGCCTTTAAAAACATTCATTAATTGGTCCTGAATGCATAATCAATCCTATGTTTATCTGAAAGTTACCCAGAGAGATGGGGCTGCATTCATTGTCTGCTTGCAAAAGACAATGCAAAAAGTGGTGGAATCAGTGTTCTGTAATGTGGAGGAGCCAGGGAAACTTTTTTGGTCTCTTTAAAAAGACAACAATATTGATAACAAATTTAAATATCTACCTGAAACCCCTTAGCATTTTTGAAATAGCATGTATCATTTTTCTTTTGTAAGGGCTGTTTTGCCATCTATATATTTTCTGTGCTTTCATCTGTTTTTAGAAGATTTTTCCTCCTCTGTTCTCCACTGAACTCTCAGCTCACTGATAAAATGCAGTATTTAAAGGAAAAGGCTTTCACTGGTGAGGAGTGATACCATCCCAAAGGAAAGCAATGCTGGTTTTTGATGCAAACTTGCACTCTAAGGGTATGTCTACACTGCAAGTGCAGGTGCGGTAGTAGCACAGGTAGGCATATCTGCACTAGCTTTAATCTAGCTAGCATGGGGAACAATCACAGTGAAGACATGGTGCCATAGGCTTGTGCTCAAGCCACCTGAGTACAAGACTGCCAGGGAGTTTGGACACATACTTGAGTTGCTAGCCCGTACCACCACATCCACACTATTACTACCCTTGCTAGCTAGAATAAACCTAACACAGTTATGGTGCAGGAAGGGTGGCCAGCACACCCCTCGGCCCGCACCACTTCCCGCACCCCCAATTGGCCTGGAGCAGTGAACCACGGCCAGTAGGAGTTGGGATCGCCCGAAACTGTGGACGCGGCAGATAAAAAAAACAGCCCAGACCGCCAGGGGCTTTCCCTGAACAAGCAGCAGCCTACCTTTGAGAAGCACTGTTCCTAAACCACCAAGTTGCTCCTGTTCAAACTGAGAGCAGAAAACATTAGAAATCCCATAATGGAGATGGCTCGTGTGGGATTTCCTGCCCTGTTTTGCAGACTCTGGCAGTTCAAGAAGTTTGCAGTGTTTGGGGTGTTTGTTCAACCTGTACTTCCAAACCTTTTATGGTTTGTACGTTTATGGTTTGCTCTGCACAACGTTTAACCCTGCTTACCTGACAAACCTAAGAGAATACTATCACTGACACACATGATACCGCTCTTTACTTTTAAGACCCTTGAGAGCTTAGCTCTATGCTACCTATCAAGTCCAATGTGCTAATGAGCCATTGGCTGCTCCCCTGCACTTCTGCCGATATGCCAGCTTCATTACCCATTAGTCCAATTTTTTCCCAAGACCCTTTATGCTTTTTCCTATGCCCTTTCTTATGCATGAGAGTTGCTTTCCCCATCCCCCTCCAAATCCATAAAGCCGCTGTTTTACCCTCCTTCAAATCCCATCCTAAAACTACTTTCCACCATGGTGCCTACAAAATGGTCAAAAATGGCTAGGAAGCTGGTGTGCTGTTACTGATGATTATCATACTTAGAATGAGCATTTCACTCCTAGGTTGTCTGCTGTCATATACTACAATAGACTCTGCTCCAAAGACCTTACTGTCTTTTTTTATAATACAAGCTAGCACAGTGTAGCTTTGAGTCCTGATCGGGGCTATAGGAGCTCCCACCATACAGATAATAAATACTAATGATAAGGATAGGTAAACTCCCAGAGTGTAAGCTCCCATTTCCCCATGGGTACATTTTAATAAGTCATTACATGTATAACAATGCAAAACATCATGTTATTGGAAAATAACTAAAATAATAATAATAATAATCCCAATATGCAGTAGCTCATCTTCCAACCTATTAATGCATATCATGAATCACGTGCCATCCTCAAAGAAAGGGTACATCCCAAGAAGCGTTTTCCACTAAGGCTGTCAATTAATTGCAGTTAAATTTAATTAATGCATTATTTTTTAATGTTTGTCATCATCATGGAAGCGTGTCTTCTAGACTGATGGTCGAAGCATGAAGGGGCATTCAAATGTTTAGCATATCTGGCACGTAAATACCTTGCAATACCAGACACAACAGTGCCATGCAAACACCTGTTCTCACTTTCAAATAAGAAGCAGGTGCCATTATCTCCCATAAATTTAAGCAAACTTGTTTTGTCTTAGCGATTGGCTAAACAAGAAATACGACTGAGTGGACTCGTAGGTGCTAAAGCTTTCCATTGTTTTGTTTTTGAGTGAAGTTATGTAAAAAGGATAATAATTCTACATTTGTAAGTTGCACTTTCACAATAAAGAGATTTCACTACACTACTTATCTGAGGTGAATTGAAAAATATTATTTCTTTTATCTTTTTTATGGTGCAAATATTTGTAATAAAAAATAATAATATAAAGTGAGCACACATACACTTTGTATTCTATATTGTAATTGCAATCAATATATTTACAAACATAAAAAACAGAAAATATTTAAATAAATGGTATTCTATTATTGTTTAACAGTGCAATTAAAACTGGAATTAATCACAATTTTTTTTTAATCTTGCAATTAATCACAATTTTTTTTTAATCATTTGACAGCCCTATTTTGCACCTCAACAAAGCTATCAGACTCGGCCTAGAGCACACAATATTGGAGGTAAAAAGCAATGAAGGTACCAAAAATGCAACTACCACATTTGCAGTGTTTATCCAAAGGCATCCAAATGGCCAGAAATCCCAGCAGGGAAAGAGTTATTTGGTGTTCATATTGGCTGTCTAGAATATTAGGACTTTGCTGATGGTGGGATGTCTCCCTTTAGGTTGATTGGTGTTAATTGCTTCTCTCCTTTTCTTACTTGACTTCCTCGTTCATAGTATGCTGAAATAATCCGGGGTTTTGTCTTGATGATGCTATTTATTGTAATACTACTTATCCTCTGTTTCTTTGTGTCATTCTGTAGATTGGGTTACAGAACTGTGTTTTTCCTCTTACTTATTTCATGATAGGATAGTAATCACCCCCCTCCTAGCCTGACACAGAATCAGCCTGAAAGGGAAGAATACCTTCTCCCTAATCTCCTTCTTTCCTACCTACCTCTAAAAGTAATGCCATCCAGAGGTAATCTCCCACCCCTTCTTCTTGCTTGCTGAATTACCCCAACATTGAATCTCCTCCTTTAGCTGCTCACCCAGAAATTGAGGGTTTGGTTCTCCAATGCCCTTCACCTAGCATAGTAATTTACGCGTGTGTTTAACACTCACATTGCACTCAGCTGACAACACAAAGAATAGTGCAATGGGCCTGAGTCTTTGACTCAAATGTCAAGTAATGCTTCTTTCATTCCCCAAGAGGTAGGTCAGACTTGATAAAGGCATTGATAATTATGCCTGTCAAGTTTTCCTGCAGTGGCTGAAAAGCATGAGTATCAGACTCAGGGCAGACTGTTAGAAAGCAGGGCACACCAAATTCGTTATGAGTTCTATACTTAGATTTCACCTATCAAGTGTAAACTCCTTAGGCACTATAGCAGCCCAACCATGGAGTCACAGACAGTCTCCTTGGGTACTCTGATCTATCTTGCCACCCAGGTGAGGCTGTCTTTCTCACAGATGGTCCCTTACACCAAAGATCACAGCAATATTCAGGTTGGTTCCAGTCCCATAAACCAGTCACTTACCCCATGTCAGTAGCACTTTAGATCTCACACCAAAGCCAATCCTATAATAAATTATCAAAAGATTTATTAACTAGGAAAAGGAAATGAGAGTTATTTATAAGGTTAAAGCAGGTAAACATGTATACAACATGAATGAGTTCCACTCTAAGTTTCAAAAGGTAATTAAAACTTCTATAATAAGCAAGCTCTAGATGTGCTTTAGAGCTAACCCAGGCCAAGAAGCTGGGGAGCCCTTGCTTATCCTTAGAAATCTTTCCCCCCGCCCCCAAGTTTAAGCAACATAGAGATAAAGTTTCTTCTTATTAGGGATTTTTATTCCTTTCCCTCCAGAGTTCAAGCTAATAGTGTAAGTACACACACATCTCTCCTCTATATCGGGGCGGGTGTGTGTCTTGTGTGGAAAAGGAGTGCAGTTAACAAAATCTTTGTTCTTTGATGTTCCACAATGGTTCATTTGGTTTCATCGGTCTTCTTGGTGGGCAGGACCTAACACCTTCCATAAGAAGCCAGCATTTTATATTAATTAATGCCTCTTTCCTGTTTGACGACGTACACAATTATAGAGGATTACAATGTGAACATTTAATGTCACCTATAACATGGGGTACAGTTGTTATAAGTGAGATTAATACATGTAGCATCTTATAAGCATTTCATAAAGTCTAAACACTAAACACATTTTTATTACTTTAATACTTATTTTAACAATGCAAACACTCAGGTGAGCCAGATTCATGTCGGCTGTGCATTTCTCAGTGTTAAATTGAGGCCCAAGCACATGAGCTGGCACCTGGTCTGCCAGAGTCTCAAAGCTCATAGTATTTGTGCAGAAGTTCCAACCTTTTTATCAAATGTTCAATTTCCTATCCCATTTCTGTATGCAGGCTGGGCAACTGTGCACATTAATATGGTACTTATTTTGTGAAGGCAGGGGTTCAGTATGTTTGCACAAATGTGGGACTTTGTATAAGCCAAAGGGTTGTGTTCACATGTGTTATAGATGTCATTAAGGAGATTCTTCATAAATTTGTCCCTTTCTCTCATGGAAAAGTTTGCAACAGTTTAAGAGACAAAACCAATAGGGCTGTATTAGGTTACTTTAAAACATATGCATTTGATAGAAAATGATACTTTCTCTATTTTTTTTGTTTTGTTTACCCTTCTTCTAGAATTCTATAGCAAAGATATAATTTTCCATCTAATTCTCTATTCAGGCCATAAGTGGAACTTAAGTAGTATGTAATCCTTGTGATGGCCCTCTGCACAGCAAGGAATTGCACCTGGTAAGTGTTAATTTAAAGGGCATGAGCATGATGAAAGCCAATTCCCTTATGGATTTGAACCAATATTTTCAGCTTCTTTTTGTATTTGTGGTTCCAGAATCAGACTCCTGAGTCATCTCAGGACTAATAAGTAATTCCATGGTAGAGATCATCCTCGAATGGAGGGATCGCCAATCTATCACTCAGTAGAGCAAGGGTAGTCAATTATGTTTTGTCAAGGTCTAAATTTCTTGGTCAAGGTATAGTCAAGGTCCAGACTCCAGAGAAAATAATAATAAAAAAAATAATGATAATTAAATAAAAAGATTTTGGGGTCTGTTCAAAAGCATATGGCGGTCCAGATTTGGCCCATGGTCTGCCTATTAACTGTCTCTGCAGTTGAGTCATTTCATGGTCATGAATTGTATGATCACAAATCCAGAATCCAGGACTTGTCTAGACAAACAGTTAGTGTGCAGCAAGTTCAGGTGTAACTCTATAGCGTGCCATGTGGACCCTGCTACCGTGCACTAAATGGTCCCTAGTGCATGTGGACCTACTCCTGTTAGGAAGGAACTTTTAATGTGCAGTAGCAGAGTCCAGGCGGACAGTTAGTGCACTGTAGATTTATACCCCACTTTGTTGCATGCTAACAGTTCATCTAGACAAGCTCTCAGCCAACTTGGAAGTTTCCGATATTTTTGGTTGCTTATCCAAGCCATTGAGAGCCTTAGCTGAACCTCCAGACTGTTTAAGCTTTCCTCATCCTTAAAATGCCCTCCTTTCTCCTACTCCATGGCCTCTTTTCCCATCAACAGACTCTTCCCTCTACCTTTTCTTGAACCCTTGCAGGATTATTCTGCCCATTCCATGCATGGTCAAACTGTGTTATACTGGAAGGCACTTTAAAGTGCAGAGAAGGAGCCATGGGCACTCTCCCCAATAAACAGCATAAGAAGAAGAGAAATGCTGCATTATGCTCCACCTAGAAGTTATCTACAGGGGAGAGAAGCTGGGAGAGAGTGACTTATCTGAATATATCCAACTTGTTTATTTGGGGGCTAAAACAAAGTCTGAGAACAGGTGTAATTTTATCTAGATGGTTTTGCCTACTTCTATTTGTTACAACTATAACATAAAAATATTATTGTGAACAATTTTAGAATCATTTTCATTTCAAAGTTCTCAAAAATAACCCATTTTTCATTATTTGGGGGGGAATCAATTTGTTCTTCTCAAAATCATAACTGTTGGCTAGCTTATCTGGTTTATGGAAGAAGAAGAAGAAGAACAAAAAGATAGCTATTTCGTTAAACTTCTGTGGTAATGATTTAAGGGAAAAGGCATGAAGTTTTTCCACAACAAATGAAAAATTAGGACCATGCTGACATTTTTTTCATAAAAAAATATTCATTTTTGAAAGGTCATTTGTTGATGGAAAAAAATGTTGGTTGAAAATTGGTGACTATCTCTAGTTACAACATTGAATCAGGCAGGTAAAGGAAACCAGCTGTAGAAGAGAGAGAATCTATTACACACTATTATGTTGTTTAGAAGCAAGGCTAGAAAAGGAAGTAGAAAAAAGGACATACCAGTTTAATGAGATTTTGGTACAAAGAAAAGTGAAGTTGTGCTTCCTTAAACAAACCACTAAGAATGGATCAGATTCTCACATGTTATAAATAGGTGCAGTTCCATTAACTTTAGGACCCAAAGGTAGTCCTTTCCTGTGCATGGAAGGTGCATAGAGCATTTAATTTACCCTCTGGTTATTTTAAAGACAGAATGCAGGAAGATACAGAGGTTAGAGAAAGAAGATAAAAATAAATTGTCTTCCCCGGAATTCTAAATGATAATGGGGAAATTCTGAACCTGATGCATAAGAAATATTTACTCAAAAGTAGTATGTCTGACATTTAATTAAATGTACAACTTGCGTGATAAGTAATCTTTCCAGTGTGATCTGTGAAGCTCAGTTGTCCCAATCAAAGCCAAGCAGATAGAAATACAGAACTTAAAGGCGACTGTTAGCCTGAAAATATTCAAAACTGTTAATTTGATTTTTGTCAGGGAAATCATAAATCAGTAGTTAAAAAAATTACCAAGAGTGGCAGAGGTGAGTGTTTAATTAGAAATTATGTGCCAACTCTATTTTTAATTGCAATAGACATAATGTAATAATGTTGCAAGAGAGAGAGAGACTGGATTTGCCTTGAACAAGCTGGTGTGATTAGTATGGCTGTACTGAATGCACAATCACATTTTCTCAGACTTAACTAGAGCATCTGAAATTATCCTTTAGTGAGCTGAACAGTCCCTCGCTATTGCCCAAGCAAAGCTGAAGAGAAGGAGACACAGAAACCCATCCCACACTGAACAAAATATGTCCAGGATGAGTGAGCAGCACCGCTCCGCAAAACAAACAATCAGCTCTTCGTAAGGTGGAGAGGGGATTGTTATGTTCTCCTCAACAGTTTTGCAGAGCTGCCAAGTCACATAAGTGGTGTGTCCATATTCCACCTGCACAACCATTTCATAATGATGCTATTCACATGGCAGCTTTAGGGATTACTCACTATTGTCTGCCTTATTTTGGAGCCAGAATTTAACACTCTGGTGGCATCTCTTTCTAAATTCAATTTGTTGTTGGTCACACATCACTAAACCAGAAACAAATGGCTTGATTGAATGTGGCCCTCCAAAAATGCACTCAGATCTCCCCTACCCCATGATCCCTACCGCTGCAGTGGGGGAGGGGATTTCCAGATCCAAAATGGGAATTACCTCTTCCTCTCTCTCCAAATGCCATTTGATGGGAGCATTTCCCTTCAAATGGACCTTTCTCTTTCCTCTGCTGAGCTGGGCCACAGGGCTCCTAGGAGCTAGTAAGTTACAACCTGCCACCCAGCAACCTGCTAACAGTTGCTAGGATAGAAGCTGAACCCCAAGAGAGGATTCCAGTCCTGGAATCTGAATCTGATTGGCAAAATGCTGGGGGTCCTGATTACTTCACAGCTTCTGGATAAACCCAGCAAAAGAACAGGAAGTTGTCCATGCAGCTGGGATCTCCCTGTGTAGGGATGCCGCTCCTCCTGCAATTCCTGGTCCAACTCACCTGACCCTGCCTGCCTCCTGACACCCAATTTGCTCTTTGGCTTGTCTTGTACTCTGATCTCCTGGTAACCTGGCCCTGCCTGCCTTCCGACACCTGCCACTTGATTTTACCTTCTGGCTTGCCTTGGACTCTGACCTCCTGGTATCTGACCTGGCCTGACTCCTGCTCTGACCACTAGGTCAAACTGTCCATGCCCCAGTCATGACACTTACTCAGCCATGTAGGGCTAGTCATGATCTAGCCCACTGACTTCTGGCTGTTATCCTACCATTTCTTATTTAGTAGACCCTTTTGAATTCTAATCGTTGTCTCATCCAAGTCAGTAGTTCTTGTAGGCAATGTCATCTATAGAAAAAGATAGGGCAATTGCATGTCTAAGTCATTCAGGAACCTCTCTTTTGTTTTGACTACTGAAGTAGTTTCCTCCATCGTGGCTGTTTCATTCAGTCCAAGGGTTATTTCAGAATTTTATGTCAATTTTTTCATGATCAGACTTGTCCTGATTTCTTTCAAACCTCATTTACCAGAAAAGGGTATTACTACATAATTCATCAGAGACCAGAAGGGCATTAAAAATGTATTTGACAAGAACGAATCCCTCCAGGAAATCAAATAACAACTTATTTCCTTGAAGCAGCCACAATGGAGTATGCCAATGTCTAAACGTGCCAGACTTTGAATTTTTTTTACATTCAAATAAATAAATAAATAACTATCATGTTGCCTCTGCCTATATAAAAAGAATGCCCAGGGCAGTTGACCAACACCAACAAAACAAAATCCAACAATCTGATATTCAGCTATAAACAAAAATGCACACACCCTCAGGCTAGAACCTGGATGAAGAGCTGACTTGGTATATCATTTAATGTCACAGACTCGAAACAAATTCTTTTTTCTTCCTCATATTAACAAAAAGGTGGCAGCCATATCAGCAGTGTAAATGTAACCCATGCTAACACAATGTGGCTCTTTGTCACATACCCCCCCAGTGGTGAGACCACATAGAGGTTTGAGTCTGTTACTGCTGCTAAGATAACTCACCTAGTCCTTTAGTTCAAGCAGTAGCATGTTTGTGTTTTTAAATCCAGATATCCTAGTTTCCGTTGCCACAGATGCCCTAACCATGGGCCTTCTTATGCATAGATTAAGGCTATTTCTACACTTATAATGCTACAGTGGCACAGCTGCAGCTACTCCACTATAGGATTTCAGTGTAGACACTTACTACAGAGACCGGAAGGTCCTGAAATCACTGTAGTAAATCCACCTCCCTAAGAGGCGGTAGCTAAGTTGATGGAAGAATTTTTCTGTTAACCTAGCGCGGTCTACATGGGGACTTAGGTCAGCTTGACTATGTCATTCAGGGGTGTGGATTTTTCACAGCTCTGAGCAACACAGCTGGGTTTGATCTCATTTTCTAGTGTAGACCAGCCCTAAGATGTTTACAACATTGCATTGTGAACTTCCAACAGAATCTTCAAAAGATATTGTAGAAACTACTTAGAAAACCTGTTTTAGCATCAGTCTACCCTATGGTGGATCATTTGATTTACTATGTCTTCTTCCCCAAATTCTTATCATTTGCCAGTAATGTAGGTTGCTAAGTTAGCTCTGAAGTAATGAGGAAGCAAAGAAGTTTTTGTAGAAAGAGGGGGTGCTCCTTGGAGAGCAGTTTTGTTTCCCCGGATGAGTTTAGTTCCATCAGCACATAGTATTATACACCCGCCATTGAGAACAATGGAAGCTGCTGCGTGCTAAGCATACTAGAAAACCTGGCCACCTCCTAAAGGTATCTAAATGGGAGCTGAGCTTTTTAAAATGTGACCCTTAGGGCAGGTCTACACTTTAAACACTGCAGCAGCACAGCTGCACTGGTGCAGTTGTGTTGTTGTAGTGCTTTAGTGAAGAAGCTATTATACCAATGGGAGAGCATCTCCCATCGATGTAGTTAATCCACCTCTGGAAGTAGTGGTAACTATGTCAATTGGGAGAAGCCCTCCCTTGGACATAGTGCTGTCTACACCATGGGTTAGGTCAGAATAACTGTGTTGCCCAGGAATGTGGATTTTTCATCCCCCCCCGAGCAAAGTAGCTTTGCCGATGTAAGTTTATAGTGTAGACCCAGCCATGGTCATTTTCTCCACCATTAGTAGTCAGGAGTAGAGCAAGGTGGATACTTAATTTTTCTATTTCATGGGAAAGTCTGCAATTTTGAAATTCCAGTCTGAAATGGAATGAAAACAAAATATTGTACATTTCCTGCAGAACAAAATTCTGGGGGAAAAAAAGGTTAGGGTCAACAAAATCTAAACCTTTTATTCCAAATTCAACTCTATTATATAAAAAAAATTCAAAACACAAGTTGTTTTGAAGTTACAAGTTGAAATGTTCCATTTCAAAAGTGTCCAAATAGAATACTTTGATCTTATCGAAATATTTATTTCCAATTTTTTTCCAAAATGAAATTTTGTTAAAATCGACATGTTTTTATGAAATGTTTCACTTTCAACAAATCTGCATTTTCTAGTGGAAAAACATTCCACTGGGATATTTCCTATCAGCTCTAGTTAGAGTTATAGGCATATCCAAGCAAATTTTATTTTGTTTTACTCAGATAAGAAGTGCAGGCAGTTAGACCTGCTTCAGGACAAATAATATCTTTTTTTTTGAGTTGTTCATAACATTTTCTCTAAAGGAGAAAATAACAAAGAAACCTTTATTTTTAAGGGAGTCAGCAATTCTTGGGACATTTCTACATCGAGGGATGGAACTTTGATTGAGTTACTTACCAGAAAGTTCTTTTCATCTGAAGCTGCTACGATGTGTTGGAAATCATTCATTCACAAGGAGTTTCTCACTATGGATGTCAGTTATTCAGTTTAGGGTGATGGGTTGAATGGATTACGTTAGTCAGGCCATTTGTCCAGTTTTAAGCCAGACAGTCATGTATTTAAATGTCCTGTCTGGTATTGAGACAAAACTGGACATGGTTTTGTCTGATATCAGGGACAAGAGATGCCATTTTGAAAAGTGCAGTGCTTGGCCCCTGCTGCTGAGTTGTTGCATGCACAATTCATGTGAGATCATGCTGGTGGGGATGGGGTCCACAAGTGGCAGCGGGCCCACGCCATTCCAGGAAGTACTGGAATGTCTGGTATTCTAGGGATGTATAAGTGGCTGCCCTAGCTTACTTTGTAAGAAATGTGTTTTGTTTCTGAAAGTCACATTTCACTCCCAGACAAACGTCATATTTCATTTAAGGTTTGTAAACTTTTCTACTAGATGACATAAATGAATAATCAAAAGGTATAAATATTGCACATAGTCATTGTCTTGATTTTATTCATGTTCACATTTGAACTCCTTCCATTGCATTTTGGGGTCAAATCCTCAGCTGGTGTAAATCAGCATCACTTCATTGAAGCCACTAAGGGTCTGCCCTTTGATGTTCAATAACAGGAAAGAAGGTCTGTGGAGGGTTTGGGTTTTGGTCTGAGATATAATATGTGTGGCCTGATGCCTGAGAGCGTGATAAGCTGACTATTGACATCTGTTGGTGAAATGGGAGAAGAGTGGCCCAGAGTTGCTTGAGAAGTCCAGAGGGGCAAAGGCTCTGCTGCGGCAGGAGATCTCTCCCAGCATCTGTTTGTTGAGCAAGGGGCAATGACTGAACTGGACAGGAAGTCTGAGTTAAAATACAGTTCAGTTTTGAGTTTGGGGGCAATAAAATGCTGTTGGCTCTGTTGGGAAAAGAAAGGACCAGAGAACTGCACCAAACGTACCTGAGGCAGCTTGGGCTGAAGCTGTGGAGAGAACAATAGCCTGTTAAGAGACTCTAGAGTGGGCCTTCCTACCCAGCAATTAAAGCTGCAATTGCCTCACCTGGATCATGTGGTATAGAGGCCCTGGAGCAGCCTAAGCAGTACTGACCTACTAGAATCCTTGAACTTCTCCGACCTTAGACAACAAACTGCGAGCAGGGAACTGGGGAGTACGGCAGTGGCTAGACTACAATGGCTACTCAGAACTGTAAGAAGAGGACTGAGGTTTGGATTATTGCTAAGGCACCTTGTGGGATGGGAATCTGACCTAATAGTTTTCAGAGGGGTAACCGTGCTAGTCTGTATCAGCAAAAACAACGAGGAGTCCTTGTGGCACCTTAAAGACTAACAAATGTATTTGGGCATAAGCTTTTGTGGGCCAGAACCCACTTCATCAGACCTAATAGTGTTAATTAGTTATATGCTGGCTTTCTCAAATTTGTTCTGTTAACTCCCCTCTGCCACTCCCCATTTACAAAGTTTTCTTTGTTTTAAAATCCCTGCATTCCAGTGCTTGCAAGTGGGGAAGACTATCAAAAGCACCCAAGGTGCTATATATAGTTTCACAGGTTCCTGGGTAGGGGTTTAAGCCAGAAGTTTTCAGAAGGAAACCCCTAAAAAAAAGAACCTCACCCTTTTTTGTTGCCAGCAACACCTGGAAGAAGGGTTACATTTATGTGAATCACTTTTTAGTAAAGTTTTAAAGTAAGATTCAAGTTGCCAAGGCCCAAGTCCTGCAAACTCTTATGCATATGTTTAACTTTACACACAGGTTGTGACATTGAAGTTAATGGGAGTACTCACTTGCTTAAGGTTAAGCCCCAGTGTAAGTGTCTGCAGGATCTGAACCTCAGATAGTCTTGAATTACCTCACCGTCTGGAACATGCGGAGCATTTCAGTTCTGTTGTTGACTGAATGGTGGGCTTGTTTTCAGTAATAAAGAATATTTATTATAGTGCTATGTGAAGTTCTTTCTAAACAACTTTTGAAATGAGATATCAAATAAGTCGGTGTTCTCATGCTCTTGACCTTGGAGCTTAACATTTAGAATGAATCATGTGAAGTGTGATCCACCAGGATATTTGAAACCAAGTGACATCACTCACCTCAGAGTATTGTATAGACATCCTGCTGCAGAAAACACCTCATTTCCAGTGACCAATCTTAACCATTTCAGGACTTGAAAAATAAAATCACTCCCTGAATGTATTTAATTTATAAATATTTTGAATACAGGGCTAGATTGCCAAAACTGATTAGCTTAGCTTGCGTCCGCAGTCTTGCATACAAACTTCTGCATGAGCAAAAGGGGCAACTATCTGCACAAGTTCCATTTGCCTGCACAGCCACCCATTATGCATGTAAACATGCTCATGTAAAGGCATAATGCCAATTTTGTCCATGCAATGGGTTACATGCACGTTTTGCATGTGCTAGGCCATGAGTTTTAACAATTTGATCCACACTTTTATATCAGCCATAAACTTGATGTTCAGGGGAGTAAAGTTCACAGACTGTTTTGGCTTAAAGGATATGAGTAAAAATGCCTTGGGGAGTGTGTAAAAATAACAAAGGTTCACAGTTCTTGATAATGTTTAGAACATTACAATCCTACTGCATACAACAACTGTTTAGGTCAACACTAAAAAAATCACATATGTATTATGTTCTTATAGGAACAGCTAGGAGTATATTCTCCACATCATAATTTCTGATACTAAATTTCAATTCCTGATGTTCCAGCAACATCATCTCAGTAACGTATATTAAATCCTCACAACAAAAACAGGGAAAGTGGCTTAATAGCCACATCATGGTATCCAGCATCATATATGTGCAGCTCTTCACAGCTTTTAGGCGTATTAATTTTAACCCACCTCTTTAAAATGTTCAAATCGTGACATTTTCAAATCCTTGAAGTGTGAAAATCAATGTAAGCCTGGAATAAATTGTTTGTGTACTTCAGAATTGCAAATCTGATCTCCCTGAATCTGTGAACGTGTGCACAACAGAGAAATGTGCCAGACACGATGTAGGTGTATGAATAGTATTCCTATTTGGATTGTGGACATAGGCACCGACTCTGAGTGCTCCAGCCCTGGAGCACCCACTGGCAGCCAGTTCACTGCATCCCCTACAGGCCTCCTGTCTGCCATGATCAGGACATGCAGGAGGCACTGGGAGGGAGAGGGAAAAGCGGGGACTTGGGATACTGGGTGGGCGTGGAGCAGAGCCTTGGTTGGAGTGGGGGCAGGAAGGTGCAGGGCAGGGGTGGGGTTGCTGGAAGAGGGTTGGTGAGGTAGGCCCGGGGCAAAGTGTGGGGTTATGCACCCCTGGGACCTGGAGGAAGCTGGCATCTGTGATTGTGGGAGCACCTAGCAACCCTAGTCATGGACTAGGACCCTATTGTACGAGGCACTGTACAAACACAGTCCATGCCCCGAAGAGCTTACAGTCTCAGTAAAACCCACAAGCAGTGAGCTCCTCTTCTCCTGAGGAAAATAGCCCTGCAGTTACTGGGGTTTGAAAACTGAGTCTGAACATTTTTTTTTCTGGGTATGAGGAAAAAAAATATTTCATCTAATTCAATATAGTGAGCAATCTATTCAACATTAGCCACAGTTTCTCATGAATTAAGAGAAACTGAACACATATACACTCAGACTTCCCCACCATGTACACCATCTATCATATGTACTTACCTGGACTCCACCACTATGATGTCTGAATGTCTCACCATGTTTTAACGTATTTATCATCACACCACTCTAGGGGGAGGGGATACAAGTGCTATTATCCCCGTTTTACAGATGGTGACTGAGGCACAGAGAGAATATATAACTTGTGTAAAGTCCCAGAGAAAGTCTGTTGTGGAGCAGGGAATAGAATGTGGGTCTTTGAGGCTAATGCCTTAATCACTGGACCATTCTTTCTCCAAAATGCTACTGTAACTCAATATGGGAAGAAGGATTTCCCGTCAGATAAAAGGCATCTCTCCACTCATCCTCTCAGGGCCTGTGGACTAATCACTGATGAAAGGAGGATTTTTTGCCATGACAGCCTGTTTTCTCACTAATCTTATTTTAAATAATGTAACATAATGAGGATTTATTTTGGTCTCTGTATTTTTTTTAAACCAGACAAAAAGGAAATCTGTTATTTGTTTGATTTCTAGTTTAGTACTTTATGTGACAGCTTGAGACAAGAACAAACACAAGAATGTGGCTCACTCATTTGTGTATAGATAGCAGTCTTAAAGGATCTCAAACCAATTATCCTCCAAATTATCACATGATTTCTGGCTGATATATTTTGAGTGACTAAAATAGTTTAGAATAGTAACCCTTGTAGCTGGACAATAGTTTTTCGGAGCCTGCCTACAGGGTTCAAGTAATTAGTAGTATTTATTTTTTAAGATTAAATCTTTGAAAACTCCAAGTCCTTATGTGCTGGGTCCATACTTCAAAAGTTCGTCCTTTGGAGTTGTATCAAATCACAGAATGATGAATTCTGGAGCAGCAGCAGAATGGAGCTAGCCAGCCAGCGTGGCAGTAGAGAAAGCTACTGATCATAGAAAAATAAAGTTCATTTTGGTAGTTTATACACTGAATGTATCTCAGAGACAGGTTTGTAGGGTATTTAGTATTCATATGTGAAGGAACTGAAATTTACCAGAGTGACCCAGGGATCCCTTGATGCCCTCCAACAGCAGGCACAGGCATAGGTGCGTAATGCTTTACAGGGATACTCTGGGTCAGTTATATGCATAATTGTTAACCAAAGGGTGCCAAGTGAGGTCTCTACTGAGAGTCAGTAGCCCATAATTGTTGTGAACTGTATGTACAGATAATATTTAAGGAGTTATATATCAATCCTAAACATTATGTTCCTCAGGTCTTGAGCTAAGGCAGGTCACCAGGAGGTGACATATCTCGGCAATGTTCCTTTCAGGCAGGAGATTACAGACACCTATCTCCCTGTCAGGTCATTTTTAGTGTGTATATTGTATGCCTCACAATGTAGGCCTATTTGAATGCTGAGCCACCAAAGAGAGATTGTTTTAGCCTGTGGATTTCACAAACGATAGCTGGTGTCCTGTTTATGAACAATTCTGGTATATCTGGGGATGCAAGGGAACATGGGGTCCTTCACTGAGAAGGCAAGCTGAAAGCATACTTGTCTCATGAAAAGAGGATCATAGACAGCCTGGCTGTAAAGTGCTGTAAGGATTTTGGGTGGGCAAGACATGGTTAGACATAAGCCTATCTTGTTAATTAAGTTTAGGCTCCAGAATGCATGTTTATGATTTTATATGTAACAATTTGTTTCCAGTACTTCTACTTGCTGTTATTTGCAGGGTCAGCTCCAAGTTTTTTGCTGCCACAAGCAAAATAAAAAAAAGTTCAGAGTGCCGCCCCTTGAAAAGTGCCGCCCCCAAAGACCTAGAAGGCCACCCCTTGAAAAGAGCCGCCTCGAGCACATGCTTAGAATGCTGGTGCCTAGAATGAGCCCTGATTATTTGAATCTCTGTTTTGGCAAATAACCTTATACTTAATTTCACTAGAGACTTATCCAAGTGATGTGTGTTCAGTGGTGCAGCCATCTAAGGTGGAACTGGTAAGCAGGGGTGCACTGCTTCTTTGGAAGCAGCGAATCTGTGAATTCTGTGAGTGCGCAAGAGACCAGGGGCTGGACACTTCAAGGTGATGTTTGGAGGGGTTATGGGTTGGGGTGTGGCAGTTGCTAACCTGTAGGGAAACAACGGGGCTTGTGAGGTCTGTGTGGCCAATGGAGTTGGGGAACTGAGTTCTGGAAGGTACAGACAAGGCTTCCTCAAACCAAGGGCAAGTGGTAGCAAGGTGTCTCACAACCCTAGGTACCCTGGAAGCATCACAACCAGTTTTATCAGTAGATAGAATCATAGAGTCTTAGGGTTGGAAGAGACCTCAGGAGGTCATCTAGTCCAATCCCCTGCTCAAAGCAGGACCAACACCAACTAAATCATTCCAGCCAGGGCTGTGTCAAGTCGGACCTTAAAAACCTCTAAGGATGGAGATTCCATCCCTCCCTAGGTAACCCATTCCAGTGCTTCACCACCGTCCTAGTGAAATAGTGTTTCCTAATATCCAACCTAAACCTCCCCCACTGCAACTTGAGACCATTGCTTCTTGTTCTGTCATCTTCCACCCAGAGGTGTAGCGAGCGCCCTCTGTACCCTCTGACCGGAGGGGGCCCCGCAAGGAAGGGGTCCCCTAAAAGTGGCAAAAAAAATGTAAGGTATAACTAGGTAAGTGACATTTATTGACGCTATTGCACAATCCATGTCGGTTTTACTGACAAAACCGTGAAGTCATTATGATACATCATAATGCTATTGGCTACATCAGTTGTCTATCAGTCAGTTTCGAATTTTAGTTGGACCCATTCAAAGAATGTGTATTTGCGTTCATAATGGCGGTCGGCGGATAAATGTTATTAATTTAGTTGTTTAGTTTTTTATCGTTTCCAACCCAGAAGCGTGCTTTGTGATGTCTAAGAGAATGTATAAGAGCGGAGCTAGTAAACGAAAGGCAGCAAAAGATGCCGAGAGGGAACCTGAGAAAATTCCAAAGTTGTCAACGTATTTTGCGCTGCAATCCAATGTACAGGTACAGGCACATGAAATGGACAGCGCTAGCAGTGACGAATCATATCCAGAAGTATCCAGAAGTGCTTCAAGTAAGGTCGAAGGTGAAGCCAGTTGTTCTACCAAACAAACTATGACAGATATTCCAGCTGCTGCCGGGAAAGAAGTATCTGAATCTGAACCACTGACTAATGATCCAGGAGATTGGCCGTCTATAATATCGGACAGGCAAGTGTGTGACGTTGTTGCACGTGGCCCACCGCAGCAGAATGAAAGTTACGAATTTCCATTTAACGAGGAAAGACGGAGGTTCACAAGTACTCATTTCTATCGAACCATGGCAAATGGCGAGAAAATAAGACGTTCATGGTTAATGTACTCAGTTCAGAAAGATGCCATTTTTTGTTTTTGTTGTAAATTATTTGGCACTGGCGACATACCACTACGTTGTGGAACATCTGCTTGGAAAGCACTGTCAAAAAGACTTCAGCAGCATGAAACAGGCAAAGGTCATCAAGACTGTATGGTGAAATGGTTTGACCTTCGGTCAGGCATAGTAAACCGTACATCTATTGACCAACTCGAATTGCAGGCTTTTCTGAAAGAAAGAGATTTCTGGAGAAATGTTGTCAAATGCATGGTTGATGTCATTATTTTCTTGTCCGAAAGGAACTTGGCATTTTGAGGAAGTAATGAAAAGCTCGGCGATCCTTCGAATGGCAACTTTTTGGGACTGTTTGAATTGCTTGCAAAGTATGATACTGTCCTCAGCGAACTTTTACAGAGGATTAAGAAGGCAGAGACACCTGTTCAGTACCTCAGTCCACAGATCCAAAATGAGCTGATTCAACTTGTTGCCAGTAACATTCAAGAGGCCAACATAGCGCAGCTTAAAAAAGCAAAACATTATTCAGTTATTTTGGACTGTACTCCCGACGTGTCACATGAAGAACAGATGTCTGTGGTGTTACGCTTTGTTGAATGCAACGGTGAAGATGGTGTCAATATTCGTGAAGCGTATATTGGTTTTCTTAATGTTCATGATACAACTGGCGAGGGCTTATTGGAAGTGTTTCTTGAAAAGGCAAACAACTTAGGAATAGACATTGCTGACATGAGAGGCCAAGCTTATGATAACGGTGCAAATATGAGAGGAAAGAATAAAGGAGTTCAAGCCCGCATGCTAGAAATAAATGACCGTGCCTTGTATGTACCATGTGGAGCTCACACTTGGAATCTTGTGATCTCAGACGCGGCAAAGTCATCGAAATATGCCGTTGACTTTTTCAGTCTGATTAACAGAATATACGTTATCTTTTCTTCTTCACCTTCACGTTGGGATATACTTCAAGAACATATGCCAATATCTGTTAAAGGGTTATCGGACACTCGTTGGGAGTCGAGAATTGATGCTGTGAAGCCATTGCGTTATCACCTTGAAGAATTGTGCAATGCTTTGTCATCTTTGCGAGAATATGCGCTTGAAAAGAAAGATGACAATACAGCAACAGAACCCGGTGCGCTTTTAGACCATGTTACTATGTGGCCTTTTGTTCTGACTGTGTACACGTGGTACGATATACTATTTCACGTCAATAAAACCAGCAAATTAATTCAGTCACCAGATGTGTCAATTGATGTACTGCAGGCAGAAGTCGGTGCTACAATGAAGTTTTTGGAAGACTATCGAAATACAAGATATAACTCTGTGGTCACAAATGCACGTGAAATAGCAGAGCATATGGGTATTGAGCAGGTGTTTCCAGAAACCAGGGTGCGATGTAAGAAGAGAATGTTTGATTACGAATGTGCTGATGATTCGAGTCGTCTTTCTGCCAAAGAAAAATTCAAATCGCAGTTCTTTCTTGTTCTCACTGATCAGGCCATATCTTCTGTTTCGTCACGATTTGACCAACTCGTGGAGTGGTATAAGTTGTTTGGATTTCTGTACAACGCTAACAGCCTGAAGCAGTGTCACAGAGAAAATGAACTGGAGAATCACAGCAAAAATTTTGAAAGAAAAATGGGAGACATTGATGCCAACGAACTCATCGAGAAAGAGGGAGGACTTGTCACGGCAAACAATTTTTTAACGTACATATACAAGAACAGCCTTCAGGAGATATAGCCGAATCTTTGTATTTGCATCAGAATTCTTCTGACCACACCAGTTACTGTCGCTGGTGCTGAAAGGAGCTTCAGTAGAATGAAACTGATCAAGAATATCCTGCGCTCAACCATGACAGATGACAGGCTTTCTGTGCTTGCAGTTATCTCAATCGAAAACAAGATTGCCAGATCTCTGGACTATGACGCATTGATTAACCAATTTGCAGAGAACAAGGCTCGAAAGAAGCGCTTTGCGTAAATACGGAATACATGTACACTGTAGGCCTATGTATACATAATATGAACCATGTTTATTGTATAAAATAAATACTGCATTCCAGTTTCTGCATTGTAAGGGGCCCCGGACATATGTTCGGAGGGGGCCACGTTCTTTGTTGCTATGACCCTGCTTCCACCACTGAAAACAGCCGAGGTCTATCCTCTCTGGAACCCCCTTCAGGTAGCTGAAGGCGGCTATCAAATCCTCCCTCACTCTTCTCTTCTGCAGACTAAACAAGCCCAGTTCCCTCAGCCTCTTCTTGTAAGACAGATGCCCCAGCCCCCTGATCATTTCCGTTGCCCTCTGCTGGACTCTCTCCAATCTGTCCACATCCTTTCTGTAGTGGGGGCCCCAAAACTAGATACAATACTCCAGATGTGGCCTCACCGCTGCCAAATAGAGAGGAATAATCACTTCCCTCGATCTGCTGGCAGTGCTCTTACTAAGGCAGCCCAATATGCTGTTAGCCTTCTTGGCAACAAGGGCACACTGCTGACTCATATCCAGCTTCTTATAGTCCATTCATCCAATCCATACTTTTTTAACTTGCTGGCAAGAATACTGTGGGAGACCAAATCAAAGCTTTGCTAAAGTCAAGATATATCATGTCCAGTGCTTTCCCCATATCCACAGAGCCAGTTATCAAATCATAGAAGGCAATCAGGTTGGTCAGGCATGACTTGCCCTTGGTGAATCCATGCTGACTGTTCCTGATCACATTGCTCTCCTCCAGGTGCTTCAAAATGATTTCTTCGAGGACCTGCTCCATGTTTTTTCCAGGAACTGAGGTGAGGCTGACCGGTCTGTAGTTCCCCGGGTTCTCCTTCTTCCCTTTTTTAAAGATGGGCACTATATTTCCTTTTTCCAGTCATCCAGGACCTCCCCCGATCGCCACAAGTTTTCAAAGATGAATGGCCAATGGCTCTGCAATCACGTCAGCCACCTGTAAAGTCTATGTGTCAGTCCTGTAAGGTTCTGAGCACTAGAGCTCTGATCCATCAAAGCATTTGAGCACATGATTAGCCTCACTGAAGTCATTGGAACTCCTCATATACTTAGTTAAGCATCTTCCATTATTAAGTCCTGTGACATTACTACAGTTCTCTCCTACCTTCCCACACCACCCATCACTCCCCTGCCCTCCCCCCGTCACACACACGCACCGAAAGGACATAGACAGGCAGAGGCACAGAGCCATTGTTAAGGTCCAGAGAAATACTGCAAAGTCAAGTGATTCATTAAAAAGCAACTCTGACATTTTGAAAAATGGATAAAGTTCAGTGATTATATTTTGCTGTTTTAGCTGTGAGATCCGCATGGTTCAAATGTCAAAAACATTAGGCAGGATTCCCAAAAATCAAGAACAAAAAATTAACCTATGAGTCTCATCATTTCCTCTTCCTTGCATACTTGTTCTCTCTTTCACACAATTGGGGAAGTTGCTTTAGTGCTAGACAGAATTATGTCTTTCTGGATTTCTCCAGCCCCTTATGATGTTACGGACTTTCTGGATTTTTAAAACATTCACCTGGTGGGTATATACAGAGAGAGAGGTGTGGGAAGGATTAGAGTAGGTGCAAGTGCATGAAGTGTGAAATATCCTCCCCTGCAATTTTGCAGATAGACAAATAAATGAACTGTTGCTGCAAATGACTCACTTCACTATGTACATTCATCACAATGTTTGATTTATATTTTACATGGGAAATGCACTTTTTAAAATGCACTTTTGTAAGGGAAAGTCATCCTCTACACAGGCTAACAGACTCCCCCACAGGTCCAATTCTCCCCTATAATCATTCCTCTTGAACTCAGTAGGAGTTACTCATATTCTGCAGGGGATAATCAATCTACAGTATTATGCTTCACAAAAAACTCTTGCAGACTATCAGCCCACAATCATAGCTGCATGGGCAAGTCCTTGTGCCCACACTGGGATCTCTTGAAGGCCCATTTCTGTGCAGATGCATGACTCCATCCATGTGATTCCAGCTGGAAGATCAGGGCCATAAATACTACTTTAGTAAGTGTATATCTTCATCATAGGGCCTGACCCATAGCTCACTGAAGTCAATGGGACTCTTTCCAGAGATTTCTCTGGGCTTTGGATCAGGCCCTTAATGAGATCTTAAAATCCTGAAGCTGCAGTGAGCTCTGCATGGGCCAACCTATGCTCCTACATTAGGGATGCTCATGGGTGGACCTCTGCAAATAACCAATTTTTTTCAAACGGGGGGGTCAAACAAAACAATTTAAAACAAATGGATTTGTGAAATGTTTTGAGTGACCTGAATATGCACTTTTCGTCTGAAGCATTTCATCCAGCTCTAGTCATGGTGGAAGGTGTTCACCTGCATGGAACTCACTGCAGAATCCAGGCCTAAGTTCTGAACTCCCTTGATTGAGGCTGGCTGTTGTGTTGGAGATAACTGAGAGATGGATAAGTAATATATCTGTATTTACATAGGATTATGAGGCTGATCTTTGGCTGGTAGCATACAACCCCTCTTTGAGCACTACAAGGTAAATAACTTGACATTAACTGGAGTTCAATTTCTCTTATAGTTGCTAGGCAAAAAGATTCTTTTCCCCAAGAATCAGGCAAGCACAGACAATACTGAAGGGGGTTTATTCATGGTACTGGGAAGACTGACAAACAGCTTCAAAAATATGGTGCCACTGTGACCAGTTATATACGTTCTCTTATCAGTTCATTTGCATTTATCTGTACATAGAGAGACAGACATTATTCCAAGTCAAGAAAGAACCCCGAACAAGGATAAAAATAAGAACAATATGTACATATAGAAGTCATCCTACTTGCACCAAACATTTATAGCTAACTTGCAGGGGAAGGAGGTGAGTTGGGGATGAGTGCTTACAGACATCCAGTGGGTTGTGAAGGGAGGGTTAGCATTGTTCTAAGAATTGAGTTACTGGGTGGGCATTGACCATATAAGCATATCAATTGTTTACAGTTGTCAGTGTCTTTACTTCTCAGCAGTTTCTGTCTTTTCTGCTGGCTGAATTTTAACTTCTTCCTGACATAGTGGATGGAGTTTTCTAGTTTTCAAAAGCAATAACATACTATAATAAAAACTAGAGATGGCGTGGACCCAACCAAAACCCCCAATCCAAACATATGCAAACATAGGGACATTTTGGTCCAGATCCAAGCTTTATAGCTCATTCAAGGCCCGTTTATAGCAAAATCAATTGTTTCTTGTATTTGAGATGAGAAATGACTCAAGCTAACTGGCCTGTTCGAGATAAAATGTTCAAGGATTAATTTCAGAGTGGTAGCCGTGTTAGTCTTTATCAGCAAAAATAATGAGGAGTCCTTGTGGCACCTTAAAGACTAACAAATTTATTTGGGCATAAGCTGTCGTGGGCTAAAACCCATTTCATCAAATTAATTGCAATTTTTGGAATGATATTTATTTTTCTTAAGCTCACCTCTTGTGAGGTTTGTGCACCATCTGAAAGAGAAATCATGATTGTGATGGGTTAAGATACCACCTACGGGAAATCTCGCTACTGCTGTGTTGTATGATAACTAGACCGGTAATATGAGTCAGAACCATACACACCAATTGATCTGTAAATATATCTACTGATAATAACTGCAGTTTTTGTGAAAAATCAAGAGGACGATAATTGTTTTATCTATATAAGACCCCATTTTCTGCTACTGACAGTTCCCAGTCATTCCCCTGTGCCCACACAGTTCTTAATTCAGGGTCAAGGTCTATGTCACTTCCCCCATAGTTTCAGTCCGGTAAGATATTTCCCATTTCCTCTCCTAACTAGAGTATACTGTTGTTGTGCACTATTAAACCTCTGCCATGATTTGCCCCAAAGTGACTCAATTTCAGAAATGTATGAAATGACTAATACATACATGTAGCCAGATCCTCAACTAGTGTAAATCAATATGGATTCACTGAAGTCAATGGAACTGTACTGATTTATATCAGGGGAGGATGTGGCCCAAAGTTTGTAAAGTAGGTTGGTGTCATATTTGATGAAAGATACTATCAAAAACCAGTTCATTTTCATTGTATTGCAATGCTCTCAGCCAATTGGATCTTGCTTATATGAATCTAAAAGAGCATTACCTTGATAGGATATACAGAATTAACTTTTTATACTACTTAAAAATGCAGTATTACAGACAGAACAAGGTAAATTCATCCCAACAATTGCGTATCATATTGTCCTATGATTTTTGCTCAGTTGAACGCTGCTTCCACTTGGTTTAATTTCATAGTATCCACAAACCTTATAAATGCACCAAATCTATTTTTCACTGTGGAAGATAATTCTGTAATCTATTGTGTAAAACTAGCAATTAAGTATCTAATATAAATGGCACAGCATTTGATGCCTTTGCAAAACCTGTAATATATGCAGAAGAGCAATGTACTGAAGGATATTACTAAAAAGTCAATTTAAAAATCCCTTAACATTATCTTAATTTTGCACAATAAAGCACTCAAAAATAGGAGATGCCAAAGTTAAGATTGATTGTGCAAACAAAACTTTGTTCCTTGTATGTATGGACTGTTATAATACAGACTTTAATGTACGTTTGTGATGCTATTTTTTCTTCAGCAACTGGCCTGATCCAAGGCCCAGTATGTGTGTGCAGGATGGACTGTGCTTAGTGAATGAAGCAGCTATTTGATTGTTATTTGTATCCTCTTTTGTTTAATGTCCCATATTGGGCACTATGTCCATCTCCTGCACCAACTGAGGCAGAAGCACTCCAGTTTAATTCACTCTATGTTGGCCAAATTGTCTGCAATAACTCTGTCTCACTAGAGAAACACTCCATAGACCTTTTATGACAGAAGCCATTGATTGAGGAATGGTCCACAAGTTTGCATGTGTAAATTCCCTAACCCAGTAATAACCTGTTGGTTCAGGTCTTGTGCAGAGTATTTCTACACTTAGTAGTAGGAGACTGAGCATGGAGCTGGTATTTGGCCTGAAAATGCTCAGTTTGATGAACATGTGTGCTCATTTCAACATCCATTTTGCCTGGGTGCTCTTTTTGTTCCATTCCATCTCTCTTGTGTCTATAGACAACTGTCACTGATGTATGTATACAAATTCATGTGGGCATATATATTGAAGTTAAAGGTAAGAGAGGAAAGAAGGCCCTGTGGCATTCCCAAAAGTCAGCCTTTCAGCAGTTACCCCATGTGGAAAGCCAAGGGACAATAGTCATCACTAGAGATAGGTCCATGTTTTAAACTGTGGCTCTGAACCACCCTAAACTGTAGGGAAGTTTGTATCTGGATCCAAATTCACTAGCATGCTTCTTTCTCTCTAATGAACAGGACCCAATCCCTGGAGCCAAGTGCTGTAAAATTTGGAAAAGTTTGGGTGTGGATCCAAATGCTCCAGTCATGTCTAATTTTCAGTAATCCCAGTTCAGCAAACCATCCCTATTTAGCAAAGCACTTAAGTATACATTTAATGTTAAGTGCATGTTTATTAGCTCAGTCCAGTCCTTTCTCTACTGCCTGAAAATTTGCCTCCCTCCTTCTCTCTTTTTAACCTTATCATACATAAAGAGTCCCACTTACTCTTTCCATGCCCCTATTTGGACCAGCTACATATTCCAACAGAGTTTTCTTGGTAGTAGTGATATCATGGAATCACACTGTTTGGGACTTTGCAGCACAGCCGGTGTTAGCTGGTAGAACATCAGATGATCCTTCAAAGAGAAGAAAATGATCCATGTGGTGAATGCCTCTATTAGTCCAGTGTTATTGTAGCCGTGTTGGTCCCAGCACATTAGAGGTGAGGTAATATTTGTTATTGGACCAACTTCTGTTGTTGAAGGAGACAAGCTTTACACAGAGCTTCTCTTCAGGTCTGGGAAAGGTACTGAGTGTCACAACTAAATACAAGGTGGAACAAATTGTTTAGCATTGGTATTGAATAGTAGTGTAAGAGAGCTTTCCAAGTGAAGTGGCCCATTAACACTTCTGCAGTCGTAGGATGAAAGAAGGGATTTTAGTGGGTTGCATTGTTATAATAAACCATAAAGCCAGTGTCTCTATTAAATCCATGATTTTTAGTGTTTAGCAAAGTTATGACTTTAAGTTCCCAGGCTAATCTTTTGAAGATGTTGTGCAAGTTTCCTTTGAGGATGTGGACTGAGAGGTCAGATATGTAGTAATTGCTTTGTGAAAAGAGTTCACTCATGAGAGATGGGGTGCATTTGTCTTTTATCATTTTTCTGTGTGGTCTCATTCAAGAGCATAACGATGGTCTCATGTCATCAACATAGTTGTTATAGGACACTGGATGAGGTACACCACGTGTTGTGATAGGTATGTGTAGGAGCTATGGATTTTGAAAGGTGTGTTTGGAGGGTATTGATCATTAAGGTGTTGTCTGAAGGCCAGAAGAGGGGATTCAGGAAATAGTCTTTCAGGATGTGGTTCCAAACTCCCTCTTTGGCCTTCAGACAACTCCCCGCCATTCAAGCTCATTATCAAAAGCTCCACACAGACAGAACACACCAACTCAAAGCAACACCAGCCCCTGCTAGAACAACTGATGCAAAACCTATAGTAATATCTCCACTGTTACAATGATCAATATCTACATAAGAATTGCCATACTGGATCAAACTAATGGTCCATCTAGGCCAGTATCCAGTCTTCTGACAGTGGCCAGGGCTAGAGTCTTAAGAGAATGAACAGAACAGGGAAATTTTTGAGTGATGCATTTCCTGTCATCCAATCCCAGCTTCTGTCAGTCGGAGATTAGGGAAACCCAGACCATGGGGTTGCATCCCTGGCCATCTTGATTAATAGCTATCAATGGACCTGTCCTCTATTAACTTATCTAATTCTGTTTTGAACCCCATTATATTTTTGGTCTTCACAACATCACTGGGCAATGAGTTCCACAGGTTGACTGTGACTTTCCACAACACACCTTTCAAGATCCATGGGTCCTACACATTCCACAACATGTGGTGTACCTCATCCAGTGTCCTAAGTGCCCCAATAACAACTACAGGGATGAAACCAGACAATCACTACGCTCTCAAATGAACCCACAGAGTAAAATGATGAAAGACAAAAATGCTATCTCATCCAGGGGTGAACACCTTCCACAAAGCAGTCTCTCCATATCTGACCTCTCAATCCTCCTCCTCAAAGGAAACCTGCACAACACCTTCAAAACATGAGCCTGGGAGCTTACATTCGTAACTTTGCTGGACACTAAAAATCATGGATTTAATAAAGACACTGGCTTTATGGTTTATTATAACAATGCAACCCACTAACCTCCCCCTTTTGTCCTATGACTGCAGAAGTGTTAACAGACCACTTCACTTACAGTAGTGTTAACTAGTTATGCCAAACAATCTGTTCCATCTTGTATTTAGCTATGACAATCTGAGTACCTTTTCCAAACCTGAAGAAGAGCTCAGTGGGTATGTCTACAATGTGATAAAGACCCACAGCATGGCCATGGCTGTCCCAGGTCAGCTGACTTGAGCTCGCAGGGCTTGGTTTATGGGGTTATAAAATTGCAGTGTAAACATTCTGGCTTGGGCTGGAGCATGGGCTCAGAAACCCTGCAAAGTAGGAGGGTCTCAGAGCCCAGGCTCTAGCCTGCACCCGAACATCTACACTGCAATTTTTAGCCCTCAGCCCAAGTCAGCTGACCCACCTCTAAGACTCAGTGCTGTGAGGTTTCCCCCTCTCCCACAATATAGACATAACCCGTGTAAGCTCTAATCCTGGTCTCTTTCACCAACAGAAGTTGATCCAATAAAAAGCATTACCTTGTCTCCAGCACATTCAGGATATAAATGTAAAATAACTGAAATTTCCCTTTTTGATTTGCAAGTGACCTTTTAAAGATTAGCTCTTTCATTAGAAGTGCAAGTCCTTTATTCTTTAAATCACATTATTTGCACATTTCGGAAATAAGAAAAATGCAAAATAAGTAAATTAATTAAAACAGTTTGGCTTCAAAGACTCTCAAATCTTGAATGTTATTGATCGTGTTCTGTGAAGGTTTGCATAACACACGCAAGAAATAAGTTCCTAACTGAATATCAGGCTTTATTCTGAGGAGAGCTCGCATAATTAATAAACTGCAAGAACTGAAGTAGTTAGTCAATGTTAATAGAATAACCAGTTTAAATTAGAGTTCTTGTGTGCATTTAAAATCTAAAATAATGGATTTAGCTCTTATTTTTAAAACACGATTTAGTATCGATTCAGGAAAGAATTAGAGCTAGAGGTTGAGTTTCGTGCACTGTCCATGAGACAGAACTTAGGACAAGGAGGTTTAGGGGAAATGTTCCTCTTCATTTCTCGAAGTAGATCTCTGCTGCATCTTGGACACAATCTACTCTATTGATTTGCTGTACTTAGATGTAGTGGTAGGGTGACCAGATAGCAAGTGTGAAAAATCGGGAGAGGAGGTTGGTGGAGGTAATAAGTGCCAATATAAGACAAAGCCCCAGATATCGGGCCTGTCCCTATAAAATCAGGACATCTGGTCTGGGGGCTAATCTTCAGCCACCCAGTCCTGGTATAAATCATAGGTCAGAGGAACAACTTTAAAGCCACTGGCATAAAGTCCCTGAGGAACCTTACAAAAGTAAAAAATGAAGAGTAGCAGAGCTCTGTTCTCCTAAACCCTCTTTCCTGACTGTCCCCAAAATGCCTGTGACATGTCATCTCCATCTTCTTATGTCAGAGGAGGCACATCTGGAACAGAAGGTAACTGCCTTGTCAGCTTTATCAGCTATCAATCAGTTGGCTGAGAGTTCCCCAGTGCAGGGAGAATTCTCCATGGGCCATGTGCAGTTGCTTTAAGGCTTCTTACACCACACAGTGATATTACTGTACTGGAGAATCCAACCTGTGATTTCAACTGAAATTAGATTGATCCTATTTTGCACTAGTTCTTCACTCAGAACTTCCATGAATGTCAGTGGCTTGCCCACAGAACCAGCGTAGAATACACAGAATTATTCTCCCCTCTGCTCTTGGGTTTTTGTCTTCATTCCTGAGATGGTTTTTTTAATCTGCCCGTGTTGGAAGGAGAGTGGGGTTTTTTTGCCTATGTATGACAAATTGAAAATTTTCTTTCATTGTATGAGATGTGAGATGGGAGGAAATGTCTGCAAGGTGCTGTGTGATCTGATGCAGTTAAAGCACTAAGCGCTCCTGGATGTCCGGGGAGAAGGCATGCTGTTAGTGTGACCCAGATGAACAGAAAAGGTTGGAATGGGTGTGATATGGAAGCACAGAAGCAAAGATTTTGTGGGCCTGCTCCATTATTGCCATCTGGCCCTAATATCAGTTTATTCAGCCAAAGTAGGGTCACTCCAGTATAAAGAGATTCTCTGGTGGCAAAGAGATGACATGGGGACACTTATGCCATATCTGCTCGCTGTTGCCAGCCTTGCAAGGAGAAGGAGGCACAGTTTGAAGACAGCAGGCATGACTGGGATGCCCCTGCACCATACCAATCCTTGGCTGCATTTTCAGCCCCTTGTGACCATTGTCACCAACCAGCCTGAGGCTGTCATGGCAGCTCTACAGTTCCACAAAGTTGGCTGGAGAACAGAAACTGCTCCCCAGAAAGTGATGCCTTCCACCCTGCCCTGCTAACTGTCAAGATCATGGTTCCATTATGTCCTACAGTTCTTGATATACTTTCCCGTTGTCCTAGGGAATGTGAGTAGAGTGACTCAAATGCAAGGAGTGCAGAGAGACAATCCAGCAATCAGTGAATATTTATTGATCATATCTTCTGTGTCAGGAAATCCTTGGTAAATGCAGAATTCAGGATACAGCCTTCTAATCTCCTGCTTTCAGGCTGCAAAAAATGTAACCAATAAATAATACAACAGCATGCAGAGGAATATCATTCTGTGGGTAAAGTCGGAAATAAGATGACTACACCTGGTTTAGTCCTATTGAGTAATAAATGAACTGTCTTTTTCTCAGCTAATATAACTGCTCTCATTACTGGAAATGTTCTGTAATAATTCATCCAGGATCCCTATCTTGTTATTGATGTAGATATTATACTTTTAAATGAAAACCCCTAATGTTCACCATGGATATATAACTGAAATATGATGTTGAACTCTTTTATTCGTGCTATGAGGAAGGCTTCAGCAGCTAAGAATGACAAGAGAATACAAGCAACAAAGAGTCCTGTGGCACCTTATAGACTACCAGATGTACTGGAGCATGAGTTTTCGTGGGTGAATACCCACTTCATCAGACGAAGTGGGTATTCACCCATGAAAGCTTATGCTCTAATACATCTGGTAGTCTATAAGGTGCCACAGGACTTTTTGTTGCTTTTTACAGACCCAGATTAACATGGCTTCCCCTCTGATACAAGAGAATACATGTATATCTTATTCCTATTTACATTATTTTTTCTAAGTGGACCATCTCCTGATTTAATATAACTTTTACTGTTCCATCTCTAGTGTTGACAATATCTCACTGTTCCAGTTGTAAATTTATCTGAATTCTTTACAGTTGAAAAAGACAATAGATTGTGTTAACAACTGTGGATCAAACATTCATTTGAATAGCTACAATGATAACAATACAGCAGTGATAATAAAAACTGTAATCCAAGGCACTATGTATGTATGCAAAAAACAAAGTTACTACAATATTCAGGTTGAGAAAACAAGCATTCATAAATCAGGAAATGGAGTATAAGGCTGAAAGGTAAATCTGAATTATAAAACCTTGTGCTTAGGCTTACGGAATATTCTCTCCTTATACCAGTATAAATTATTTGCCCACGAGTTAATACACACTACAATACAAACTATTTTTCCTTAGGCAGCCTTTTTCATACAGCACAGTGCACACTGTTACTGAAAAGCATCAACAGCAGAAGATATTATGGAACAGAACTTTGAAAATATAATGTAACAATGCAAACCAGACTTGGCACTTATTAGTCATCAGTTTGCTATTTTCGAAACCAAGACATGATATAATATTTCCAGACAGTTTGTTTACAAGACAGCGAGAGATCTTTAAAGCTGTAAATTCCCTTTATGGTTAAGCAATCAAATGGCTTTATGTCTATTTGGTTTATTTCATTAGCATAAGTGCATTTGATACTGTGAAAATGTACTGCAAACATCTTGCTCCGGATCTGTCAGGGAGTGCTTTGGGTATCTTCTGTTCTTATTTAAATTGCCTGCAATCTGTAACCACTGAGATGTTCTTTGCTGCACTGATTTGTTGTGGTTTTCCATGAGTATCCATTCTGAGGCATTTGTTCTTTGAGTTATTTTTTTAAAGATACTTTTAAGAACGTAAGAATGGTCACACTGAATCAGATCAATGGTGCATCTAGCCCAGCATCCTGTCTTCCAACAGTGGTCAGTGCCAGAGGCATCAGAGGGTAGGGACCAGAACACGACAATGATGGAGTGATCCATCCCCATCTCTTCTGGCAGTCAAAGTTTTAGGGAAAGCCAAAGCATAGGATTGTATTCCTGACCATCTTGGGTAATAGGAATAGATGGACCTGTCCTTCATGAACATATCTAGTTCTTTTTTTAATGCAATTATTCTTTTGGCCTGCACAACATCCCCTGGCAATGAGTTCCACAGATTGACTGTGCATTGTGTGAAGAAGTACTTCCTCGTGCTTTTTTTAAAGCTGCAACCTATTAATTTCATTGAGTGACCTCTGGTTCTTGTGTTGTGCTCTCTACCCATTCCAGAGTTTATAGAATTCTATCATATTCCACCACCCCATCAGTCATCTACTTCCTAAACTGAACAGACCCAATCTTTTTAAGATCTCAGCATATAGAAGTTGTTCCATACCACTAATCATTTTTTGTTACTCTTCTCTTTACATTTTCCAATTCTAATATATCTTTTCTGAGATGGGTGACCAGAACAGCACACAGTGTTTAAGGTGTGGGCATATAATGGATTTATATAGGGTGTGTGATGTTTTCTGTCATATTATCTACCCCTTTCCTAATGATTCTTAACATAGTTATCTTTTTTTTGACTGCCACAGCACATTAAGCAGATATTTTCAGAAAAGTATTCGAGGTGACTCCAAGATCTTTCTTGAACAGTAGCTAATTTAGAACCAATCCTTTTGTATATACAGTACAGACCCATTTATGCTCAGATGTCGGGAGTCAAGCCATCACAACCACATGTTAACAGACCACCAGTTAAGAGGGCCATGCTGAAAAAAGTGTCTATGATTCACTTAGAAAAAACTGCCATTATTTTCTGCTTTTACTGACTCACATTTTTTTTCTTTCTTATGAAATCAGTCGTTAACCGCAGATGAATGATTTCAATATTTTCCGCATTTTGCTCCTCCAGAAATCTTACAACAGTTTCCACAGCACTAAGGGCTTCTGTGGGCAAAATTTTGACCTTTTCAACGTCATCCTCATTGTTGTCATTGTCATTTAGGCCTGCATTATTAGAATTCTCGCCATCACTTTCATGGTCCGACGTAGCCTTGCAGCCCATTAATATTTCTTCCTCGGACAGAAATTCTGAAGTCAGGCAATCTTCATCCATCTCCAGCCATTTTGTAATGATTTCTGGCTACGTATCCAAACTAAAATCTTTTATCATTTGAAAGAGAAGTTTATTTTTATTCTCTTTTGTCTGCATGCATGTTTGTAGGACTTCTTGATATACTGAAATCTGTCAAAGTCTGGCTCTGAATCAGTGCCACTGCTGGAGTTTTCCGAGTCTGAGCCATCTTTGACAGAAAAGGCATCAATGAGAGCCTTTATCCAGCAGTTTTCAATGGACTTTTGTTTTACTTCATCCCAAGCTTTTTTAACTAAATAAATAATTTCCTTCATGTTTAACTGTTTCAGGAATTTGGAAATGCCTGAAGACGTGCATGACATGATCGCCGAAATCAGCTCTGATCAATAATTGTTTTTAAAATTCTGAATAATGCCCTGATTTAAAGGTTGAATTTTTGATGTTTTGTTGAATGGTACGTATAGCACTCACATTTTTCCATTGCTTGACACCAGTGATTTGGCTGGAGGATGGGCTGGAAAATTGTCAAGTAGCAAAAGTGCTTTGGTTTCAAGTTTCTTCGACCGCAGATGCTGACAAACAGCTGGAACAAAGCTGTTGTGGAACCAGTTGTCGAAAATGTGTCTCGTCATCCAAGCATTTTTGCTGTTAGCATATATTACTGGCAATTTGGCTCTACTGAGGTGATTAAAGCAGCGAGGGCTATGAAAGCGGCCAACAAGAAGAGGAGCAAGCTTATGGCTGCCAGTCTTATTACTACAAAAACGAAGATCACACGATCTTTTATCTTTTTAAATCCAGCTGTTTTCTGTGTCTCGTAATTAAAGGCTAAAGTCTTATCAGGTAGCAGTTTTGCAAATAAAGCTGTTTCATCACAATTATAAAGTTGTTCTTCATGGTAATCTTCATTTTGTAAAATAGATTTTAACTCGGCGGGAAACGCGTTCGCAGCCAATTCATCTGCTGATCGGCTTTTTCCCGAAGTTGATACCTGCGCAATGCCATGACGCTTTTTAAAATGACGTATAAACTCCTTGCTGTCTTGGAATGATTCATCTCCTGTTAAATTTCCAAATTTTGTTGCTTGGGCTTGAAGAATTGGCTCACTTAGCGGCATTCCTTTCAGCCTTTCCTGAGCAAACCACGTGCACATGGCTTTGTCTATTGTGGGTTTGCTGAATAATGCACACATTTCTCTTAAGCCCCGAGGCAGAATCGATATTTTGTACAAAGCCATTCAGTTTAGATTTGTTTTTTAGCCATCCTTGGAGAGTAGATTCGGCAATCCCAATATCTTTTGAAACTTTGGCCTGGGTTTCTCTGCTATTTACTCGATCTGTTACAGCTAGCTTTTCTTCTACAGTGTACGAACACTGACGCTTACCCTCTGCCATTAAAATTTTCTAATGTAGTATATATATTACTATATAACTACTATATATTATATATGTCTCTAGCATGACAATGACTAAGCATGCGTGATATGTCTTTACCAATATCAGTAAAGATGTACAACACGTTTCCACTCTGCACTTCCTGTCGATTTCTATGTCAGTGAGTTAGTGAGCAAATCTGTAGCACTACATAGCAAATTCCTGTACCGCATGTTAACAAGTCTCGTGTTAAATAGGTAGCACTGGAAGGCATGGCGCTACCGTGCTTTAGGCGGATTCATGCATAAACGGGTCTGTACTGTATATAATTGGAATTATTTTTCCAATGTGCATTACTTTGCACTTATCAACACTGAATTTCAACTGCCATTTTGTTGCCAAGTCACTCAGTTTTGTGCAATCCCTTTGTAACTCTTCATAGCTTTGGACTTAACTATCTTGAGTAATTTTGTATTGTCTGCAACTTTTTCCACCTCACTGTTCACCCCTTTTTCCAGATCATTTATGAATATGGTGAACAGCACAGGTCCTTGGGTGACCTCATTATTTACCTCTTTCTATTGTGAAAACTGACCTTTTACTCCTATCCTTTGTTTCCTGTCTTTTAGCCAGTTACTGATCCATGAGAAGACCTTCCCTCTTATCCCATATCTGCTTACTTTGCTTCAGAATCTTTGGTGGGTGTGGGACCCTGTCAAAGGTATTCTGAAAGTCCAAGAACACTATATCAACTGAATCACCCTTGCCTACTTGCTGGTTGACAAAGAATTCTAATAGATTAGTGAGGCATGATTTCCCTTTACAAAAGCCGTGTTGACTCTTCCCCAACATATGATGTTCATCTATGTGTCTGATAATTCTGTTTTTTGTAATAGTTAAACCACTTTGCCTGGTACTGAAGTTAGGCATACTGGCCTGTAATTGCCAGGAGGACTTCTGGAGCCTTATTTAAAAATCAGCTTTGCATTATCTATCCTCCAGTCAGCTGATACAGAGGCTGATTTAAATGATAGGTTACATACCACAGGTAATAGTTCTGTAATTTCATATTTGAGTTTCTTCAGAACTCTTGGGTGAATATTTAGACTTCTAGCAGCTGCATACAAGCACATATAGAATTTGTCAATATTTAGTTATCTGTCTTTGTGTGTTATAATTGAATGGGACTCTTTCTGTTTTGTACTATTCCTTTTCTGGGCTATCTCCTTTCACTTGATAGTTCTTCTCACTTTATGCTGATGCACACAGCTTTATTTTCATCTCTGACATCTTTGATCAAGAAGAGTCTTCTTTTGTAGTTATATAAGCCTGGCCTCACAAAGAATATGTTCACTGTTCAAGCCAGAAGCACTGTTCCTGAAGGAGTAATGAACTGTTAAATGGAGTATCATTGAGTGAATTGATATGAATGTCTGCCATTTATTTAAGCTCTGAAGGGAAAAAAAGAATCTGGGTGATTATTTTGAACATGAACTTGCTTTAGAATCACAGATGCAGTTCAAACAATTTGTAAAATGTTTCATTACTGTCAACTCAGTGCATTGCAGCCTTGGCTCTGCTTCTTGTTTCAAAGTTCATTATTTCATGCATTTTTCCTGTGGCAGTCAAGTTACAAGAGATACAGCTATTATAACTTCCCTATTAACCTCACTTGTACTGAAAAGTTTGATCATCTGTCACCTGCCTCCTGAAGGAATCCCATCTCTCCCATTTCTGAAAAACTCATTTTAAAAAAATTGCTGTTCTCTCCCAGGTTTGATAGTACCTTTGTAATGCCCCTTTGCATTTTGCTGAGTTAAGCTTTGACTGTTGTCCAACTCACTCACTCTGAACTGCCAACACAAGCCTTTTGTCTTTTCCAGCATTTAATCTCTGTTTTGCTGATGCTAGAGTTCAGGTTATTTTGCCCCACGTTTGTAGATTTTGTTGTCTTCGGAAGCTGTAGCTCATTGATTCTCTTAGACATTTAAAGTCAAAGCATTTCTTGGCTTTTTTTTTGTAAAAATATGGTATTGCTTTCCTATTGAAGAACATTATGAAATATATTCCATAAAAATGCTGGATTGTCCTATCTCTTAGTTGCAGTCAGGAGTATTTCACTGTAGAAGGGATGTCTGTATGTAATATAACATGGTGCCTGGCAATCCAAGGTCCTCATCCTGTAAAGACTTATGTTGAAGGTTATTTTGCACACTGTGAGTATCCTATTGAATTCAATGGGATTAATAAACCACATGTATAAAACACATGCATAAGCCTTTGTAGAATTGGCACCTAGGGGTATGATCCAAATATGTATAAGATGTGTGAGTGCGTATGTCATATGGAGTGGTGCTAGATGCTCCATAGTTAAGATTGAAGCTTCCCATTGGAAGCCTGATTTAGAATCCCTATAACTCCCGTCATACCATGAAAGAAACCAATGCACCTAAAATTTCACATGCCACATCTCACACAAGGCTAGAGTTTTTCTGAGAAGTCTGGAAGACAATAGAAAAGGAATTTTAAAGTGATAGCAAAAATTTCCCTACAGCTGACATCTTTTGACTTTTTTTGGCTCACCATAGGTCAATATGAACAGACTGACTCTGCAAACTCCAGAATCTCTTTGTTGGCTTATATATATATATATATATATATATATATATATATATATATATATTTATATATAATGTTAGTAATGAAAGGGGCCTGATTACTATGACAATTATACACAGATATGTACTATAAAGAGCTTGTGGTGAGGTATACATAGTTCTCACCAAGGATCAGCTGGGTGTTCATTCAAGGTCTGATTTAGCTAGGCACTTAAGCATGTCCTTAAAAGCCATGAAAATTAATGGACCTACTTAAAACATATGCTTAAAACATATGCTTAAGTGCTTTGTTGAAGGGGGACGTTTACTGAATCGGGGCCTAGAGCAGGAATATAAAGAGGAGGCACAAAAGAGCTGGAGGATGGGTCCTGAGAGTGCAGGTATCCTCTCCCTCTTCCTGCCCTCTGGCTTCAAGGAGGAACAAGAAAATATAAGGTTGCCAATAGAGCAGTGTAACAGGGTAGATGGTAGGGAGACCAGACAGCAAGAGTGAAAAATCAGGACACCTTTTTTTCAGGAGGCAGGAGGGGTAATTGCATATAAAGATTTTTTAAAAAATAAAAATAGAATGTGCACATAGGCTATCTTGTACTGAAGATCACACAGCTCTCAATTTTCAGCATTAGCAGTCTTATACTTCATCCATGATGCTTCAGCCCAGTGTGGCTCCTTTGGCTCCTTGAAACCCAAGCCTCCTTCAGCCCTATGCAACAGGGCTCAGGCGGGAGCAACTTCAGCCCCACGCAGCTCGGGCTGGGGTTCCTTCAGCCCTGTGAAAAATCAGAACAAATTACGTCCCAACAGTACTTTGATCGGGACGCAGGACAAACCCTCTAATATTGGGACAATCCTGATTTTTATCAGGATGTCTGGTCACCAGAGTAGCTGACCCCCATGGAATCAGGCCCAGTTCTCCTGTTGCAGTCAAGGTTTGCCCTAGTTTGGGGAAACAAGGAGGGCAGGGCTGTCCCCTGGGAGTTATAAATGAGAGACAGCCCAAAGGCAAGAGAGAGAGTTCAGGAACCAGAGTCCAGAAAGAGAACGCTCAGAAGAAGAGCAGAGCTGGGCTGAGCGCTTCAGGAATGGAGATGCCCTTGAGGGACAAAATGCTGAGAGCTCCCTAGATGAAGAGTGGCAGTTCAAAAGCAGAAGGCAGTCAGGGTGGTGGTGGAGGTCACCTATCAACTTCCCCAGGCCAGAAAGGGCTGAAAGCTAAGAGCAGCTCTTTGAACCAGAGAGCTGAAGCTGCAGGGCCAGAGTGGGCTGAAGGCTAGGTAATGATAGAGAGGTGAGACCACTAATGTCTCTGGACAAGTGCTGGGATCATACCTGAGAGGGAAACAGGGCAGAGTACCACCTCAGCTGGAGGGACTGGAGTGATATGTGGTGAGTGATGTTGCGGTACCTGAGAGGTGATGCATGCTGAGACATGCTGGAGCAGTTCATTCTTTGGTATGTTGATGCATTGTCGGGACTTGAAAGGTTAAATGTATTGTTTGGACTGCACTGGGGAATTCTGGATTATGGTTGTGGGACATTTGTAAAAAATTAACCCTGCAAAGGGCTATTTATGCCCAGAGAGCTTGTGTGGAGTTACTGGGGATTCCAGAAGAGGGAAATTGAGGCAGGGGCTGCCTACAGGATAATCCTGAGGCCATGATGGGAAGAGCCTTACAGGTAGCCACCCCTTGACAGTCAGGCTGGCAAAATTCTGATGAAACTTTGGGGGTGGGGTGTGTTCAGAATTTGCTGATTTGTCAGAATCAAAATGTTTTACAGAGATGGTGTGAGTTTGACAAAAGTCTGCGGGAACCCAGGCTGGTTTCCATTTGAAACCCATCTGGCTTCCTGCCAGTTTACCTGCCCAGCTCCTTGACAGAGTGCTATGTGCACTGCCTCTGAACTGGGGATTCCAGGGCTTCGAGGGTCCACAACTCTAGGACAGCCCACCAGGCGGATTGCCCCAGAGCTGGGCCTCTGTTTTCTTATGCAGAGAATTTCAAAATTTTAGTTTTCATTCCAAATTGGAAGCAAACCAATTTTCAGACTATTAAAATTCTCCACAAAATGGAATTGCCTTTCTCCACACAGCTCTAGTTGCCAACTCTGGTGATATCTGGTGTTTTGCTTGAACCCCTAGTTCCATCCAATAAATGCTTAGGTGAGAATTACAGCTTTCACTTTTTAAAACTGAAGGCTTGTCTACACCTCTCAGCTTTTAGTGACAAGGCTGTGTCGACGCAGCCTTGTTGCTAAGAGTCAGCGTGTGTAAACGCTCTTTGTCAGTACTTTGTCAGCACTTTTGCCAATAAAATACTTCCAGCCCTGCGAGCAGCATTAGCTTTGTCAGCAGGAGAGCGCTTCTACCGACAAAGCCATGTTCACACTGCCACTTGCGTTGGCAAAACTTTTGTCTTTCGCAGGCGCTTTTTTAAGTACCTGTGAAAGACAAAAGTTTTGTCAACAACTTCTCAGTGTAGACATACCCTGAGTTTCTAGACCTCATGGTTGCAGAGAAAAGCTTGAAGATGTGACCTGAGCACAATATAGCAGCCTGGAAATGAGAAAGCAAATAAAAAGAATCTCACATTTATTTATTTGAAAATGTCATGGCTGGGGGGAGAGCAGTTCATGATTTTTGAAAGATTGAAGTTGGAAGTACTGCCATCTTGATCTACAGCTGACATGATACTCTGTAAGTTAGGGGTTGTTTTTTCCTCAACTGAAGCACATCTCCCTTTACTTGCTATTTTACTCTTTTTTTCTGACTGAGATGAAGAAAACCCCTAGCCTATGTTTACGGTGGAGAAACTCTCCACCTTGTGGCAGGATATAGAATTGAAGGGTTCGTCTCTGTCCCCACACTTGTTTCCTCCCCCTCCCCATTACTGGGCTGTATTTGTATGCAGCTGATTCTACAGATGTACAGCACCTAGCACACTAGGGTCCTGACCCCTGCCTAAGGCTCCTAAGTGCTATAGTAATTCAGGTAATGATTAATACATAATACATGTTCATAAACTGACCAGCTGCTGACTCCAGACTGTGCTGGTACAACTATGTGGGGCATGTAGATGAAGGATCCTGGTGTGAATTGGTTTGAGGCATGAGTCTAGGAGGGCTTATAGCCTGGGGTAGGGAATGGTGCTGGAGGTGGCATAGAGGGTTTTTTCAGCACAAATGTGCAGGAGCTCAGTGCACAGAGAGCTGTAAGCTGTTTGAAGCATGTACCTTCTTTTTGTTCTGTTTATGCATAGCCCAGTACAATGGGGTTCTGGGCCATCGCTAGGGCTTTGAGATGCTGTTGGTAATATAAACAAACAATAATAATAGAGGTTAGCATTGCCAAGCCTTCAGGATTGTCCTGGAGTCTCCGGGAATTAAAGATTAATCCTTACTTAAAGATTATGTCATGTGATGAAACCTCCAGGAATAAGTCCAACCAAAATTGGCAACTCTAATGTAGGTTCAATTGAGAAGGATGTAATATGAGTGTCTGAAGTGTTCTGCAGTTTATAATAATCCACTAGGAGGAGCTAAATGGTAATTTATTGCAAGGCACAGCAGTCAAAGATTTCAGGTTACATAATTAATGAAGGGGTGGTAGCGTCGGCAGGGAGCCCCGTGGGACCTGGAGTTCTCCACCCTTGCCGTGTAGAGCTTTGTTCTGGAACTCTCTGTATGAGTTTCAGTTAGGAATAACTTGTGTCCTCTTTTGTTAATCTATAACAGTGAGCACTGATTTTGAGGGTCCTGTCTCTGGTCCTTTAGGAAGCCTTATCCTGAGAGATGTAAACATGCCCGAGGAGCATATTTTAAAAAAATGCACATTTAAAAAAATGCACTGCACAGATTTTAGTGTGAGATTGAAATTCATTATCATAGACAGATGCTGTGTGTATGTATGTGTGTGTATGTAATATTGGCACTCCAGACACATCTATATAATAAAGCATTAAAATAAATGGAAGCTATGTTGATTTCATTGCATAGCACTTCACTTTATACCTACAGGTTCATGCATATACTCGGAGCACTGTACTGCTGTTTGTGCTAAACAGTCATGTGTTTTACCTAGTTATGTAATTTATGGCAGGAGACGTTAGGTAGGGCAACTCCCACCTTTTCGTGTTCTCTGTATGTGTATATATATCTCCTTACTATATGTTCCATTCTATGCATCTGATGAAGTGGGCTGTAGCCCACGAAAGCTTATGCTCAAATAAATTTGTTAGTCTCTAAGGTGCCACAAGTTCTTTTTAGGTAGCATTGTTACACATAGTCTTACCCATTATTTTTCTTAGCATTCAAGCAGTATACAGCCTTTGAAGAAATGATGTATTGTTAGTTTTGTTATGTTGATTCCTTGAGGTGAGCTGTTGCAAACAAGAGTTTGCTCTCGGCCTTAATCTTTACTGAGTTAAGTCTTGGTATAGCATAGTTTCTAGGAACTTGACTTGGGTGGTCAGGTTGAGATTTCTGAAAGAGAGGTTTGCTTGGGTGGTGCTTGACCTCAGTTCAAGGGCAGGTATGTAGTGTAAATAAACAAATTACACTAAGAACATATCTTGACTCTATGCTGCTGCTTTTCCTCCACTGGGAAACTGATTTTCAAGGCCTCAATATCTACTGCTGCTTGATAGACGGGTGATATAACCGTAAGATGTTACCGTGTTTTCCTGAAAGTCCCCTTTAAATAGAGAGGAGTCTGTCTGCATGGTTCCAAGCCATGAACATTTTGTGTTTCAGTTCAGGTGCAAAGTGCTACAAAATGAATCACACTCTCTCTCTCCCTCCTTTGGAAACTTAATATCAGTTTGTTCTTTGTTGTTTTATTTAACAGGACATAAATCATCAAAACTGAAATACAATTTCTCATACACAAAGTTCAAAGTGTATAGCACAGGGGTAGGCAACCTATGGCACAGGTACTGAAGGCGGCACCAGAGCTGATTTTCAGTGGCACTGACAGTACCTGGGTCCTGGCCACTGGTCCGGGGGCGTCTGCATTTTATTTAATTTTAAATGAAGCTTCTTAAACATTTTAAAGACCTTATTTACTTTACATACAACAGTAGTTTAGTTATATATTATAGACTTGTAGAAAGAGACCTTCTAAGAACATTAAAATGTATTACTGGCCTGCAAAACCTTAAATCAGAGTGAATGAAGACTCGGCAAACCACTTCTGAAAGGTTGCTGACCCCTGGCGTAGCACATGCACTATATGCAATTTTCAAATGTCTGTGAACATGTTACTTTAAAACCATCTTTAATAAAAATGCCAAAAAAAAAAAAACCAGTATGCTTCTCATTTAGGATGAAGTCATTGGCAAGTTTGAAGTGAAACTTCTCAACACTTTCCAAAAGACTCATCTTGGACAGGAGAGGGCAAACCTCAGCCCGCGGGCTGGATCTGGCCCATCAGGGCTTTCAGTCCAGCCTGCGGGCTTGCCAGCCCTATAGCGCAGCGGGGCTAAGGCAGGCTCCCTGCCTGCCCTGCTCCACACTGCTCCCAGAAGGGCAGTGGAGGATTTAGAGTTAGTGGGGCCCTGTGACAGCTTCATTTTTGGAGCTACCCCCTTAAGACCCAGCCAAGAAGAAGAACATTCTCTTATCTCCCCCCAATTTTTCATTCTTTTTTTCTTCCTCCTCCTCCTATATTATAAGTAATAGGAAGTAAATGAAAATAAAGTGAGGTACCTTGATTGGGGCAGGGGGTTGGGGTGCAGAAGTGGGTGCGGGGGTCGGGCTCTGAGAGGGAGTTTGGGTGCACTCTCTGGGCTGGGGCAGGGGGTTGGGGTGTTGGAGGGGGTGAGGGGTGTGGGCTCTGGGAGGAAGTTTGGGTGTGGGCTCTGGGATGGGGCAGGGGTTTGGGGTGAGGGAGGAGTCAGGGGGCAGTGTTTACCTTGGGTGGCGCAGCTCCCAAAGTGACCGGCACACTCCTCTGGCAGCAGCTCTTAGGTGGGGGAGGGGTGAGGGGTCTCTGCACACCACTGCTCACAGGCGCTGCCAACACTGCTCCCACTGGCTGCAGTTCCCAGGCAATGGGAGCTGCAGAGTCGGCGTTCGGGGCCAGGGCAATATGCGGAGACGCTGCCCCCCAGGGGCTGCAGAGACATGCCAGCCGCTTTTGGGAGCGGCGCAGCATGGAGCGAGGAGGCAGCATGAGCAGGGAGTCACCTTAGCCCTGTTGTGCTGCTGCTGGCATGTCTCTGTGCCCCCGTTAGGGGGAGAGGGGCAATGAGTCTCTGTGTGCTGCCTGGGGTGGGGGCAGTGTGCAGAGCCACCTCCCCCAGCCAGGGGCACACAGAGACGTGCCAGCAGACAGCTGCTTCTGGGAGTGGCGTGGGGCCACTGGCCATGGCACGGAGGCAGCCTGCCTGCCTGAGCTCTGCTATGTCTCTGCCTGGAACTCGGAGGCAGGTTGTCAGATGAGATTTGTCCTGCATATTGGGGGCTCCCCTATCATTGGGGGCCCTGTGCCACTATACTGTTTGTTTCATGGTAAATCCACCTCTGCAGAAGGGGCCAGTCCCACATCCCTGCGGCCCCTGCGGGGGGCAGAGGGCTCTGTGCACTGCCCTTGCCTGCAGGCACCACCCCTCACAGCTCCCATTGGCTGGGAATGGGGAACCATGGCCAATGGGAGCTTGGGGGGTGGTACCCACAGGTGAGGGCAGCATGTGATGGAGCCGCCTGCCCCACCCCATGCCCAAGAACCACTGCTGGACATGCTGGCCACTTTTGGGAGCAGTGCGGGGCCAGGGCAGGCAGAGAGCCTGCCTTAGCCCCACTATACGCCACTGTCATCCCGGAACCGCTCAAGGTAAGCAGCCCCGGGCCAGAGCCCACACCCCAAACCCCTCCTACATCCCATACCTCCACCCACTGCCATGAGCTCCTTAGCCCCCTGCCACGCCCCTCCTGGACCCCAACCCCCTCCTTGAGCTCCCCCTGCACCTCATACTCTTCCTGCACCCAACCCCTTGCCTTGTGCCCCTTCCTGCATACCGCACCCTCTCCCACACCCTGCACTCCTTCCTGAACCTCAACCCCCTGCCCCAGCCCTACATTCATGGCCCTGCATACAATTTCCCCACCCAGATGTGGCCCTCAGGCCAAAAGGTTTGCCCACCCCGGATCTTGTAGATGAGCAAAACTTGGAGAATATTAACCCATATCTATATGAACTTGGGTTAATATTGTTCACGTTATATATGTAATATGCAAAGTTGTAAGTGGCTAGAGATAGACACTAAAGGCCAAATTCTCTACTGGTGTAAGTTGGGGTAGTTTCTTTGCCTTCAGTGGAGCTGTGCCAATCTACACCAGCAGAGAATTTCATCCTTAGAATGAAATTTTCTCCTCAACCATAATATAGCAATTCTGAAAGAGTTTACTCATGCTATTTTTCTAGGTTTCTCTCATTCACTGGTTTAGTGTCAGTTCTGAAATCCACCTGATGAAAACTGGCCCCTTGTTTTAGCTCTGGCAGAGTCGGCTCCAGGGGTTTTGCTGCCCCAAGCAGCCAAAAAAAAAAAAAAAAGCCGCAATTGCAATCTTCAGCAATTCAGCGGGAGGTCCTTCGTTCTGAGTGAGAGCGATGGACCCTCCGCCAAATTGCCACCGCATACCTGGACGTGCTGCCCCCTCCAGAGTGGCCACCCCAAGCACCTGCCTGCTAAGCTGGTGCCTGGAGCTGGCTCTGGCTCTGGACATATGGTCACTCCAGTTCTGCTCATGCCTTCTTTCTGAGTAAAATGAATGTAAAGGGGATAGCTAGTTTACACAAAAGGTTTATGCCTCTAACCTCCAATGACCACTTTTGTTCTAATCTTGTTTTACAATAGGTTACAAAATGAGTTCGGTGCTTTAGCACTGTTGTAATCTTTGCAACTGTGCCAAAGCAACCCAGGGCTGTGGGGTGTTGAGATTCATAATTGACTGGCAAAGCTGTATGAGTGACTTGCATGCTGCCTACCCTCACTACTAATAGCTCTAGACCAGGGGTTCTCAACCTGGGGGTCAGGACCCCTCAGGGGGTTGCGAGGTTATTACATGGGGGGGTCGCAAGCTGTCAGCCTCCACTCCAAACCTCACTTTGCCTCCAGCATTTATAATGGTGTTAAATATATTAAAAAGTGCTTTAATTTATAAGGGGGGAGTCACGCTCAGAGGCTTGCTATGTGAAAGGAGTCACCAGTACAAAAGTTTGGGAACCACTGCTCTAGACAAAGCTCTTCACACAAGTCTTTTAAAAACATTAAGCAGAAAGGGGAAGTTGCGGGAGCTAGATTCTGCTGTAATTGGTATCAATCAGGATTTACTCTTCTGATATCAGTGTAAAAATATGAGATCAGAATTAAGCTGGTAGGTTTTCCATTCCATATAACAGACTTGCCCAGACTGGAAGCCTCTCTCATGAATGGTGATCTTTTGCATGTAATGATCACTTTGCATGCTGGGACCATAAACAACATTTACAAGAATAGTGTATTTTGTTTGCATGGTTGCTAGTCACAGCTCTGAGTCTCAAGCTGTAAGGTTATAGACTTGTACATAGGAGCGATCAAGCATTTTAGAATGCAAGCTCATGATGTCTTAATTCTTCTTGTCAGATGCTGCCACCACTTAAATTATATGAGGAGGGTTTGTGGTGTGGATTATTTTTACCTTCAGAGGATATCTAGCTCCTTCATCTGAGCCCTGTTTGTATGCATGAAGATAAAAAAGACAAGAGGCCAATACACTTACGCAGAGCTTCAATAAATCCAGCAGTTTTGTCCTCAAAATTGCAAAGCAAAGGTGCATTCAGCTGGGCATATGTCAGCTCTCTTTTTATGTAATGTTACTGGCATGCAGCCACATTGGGGTTTTTTTTGTTTTGTTGTTGTTTTTTCTCTCCAATACAAGGTCAGCAGGACCTTAGCAATAGTTCTCAGTTTTCATATTTGGGAGCTTCACACCTGTGCAAACTGTCTTTGCTAAAATATAGGTCTCCTGAAATCAAAGTCTCTCTTCTAGAAGGAATAGCATACAAGCACTGAAGAAGCCATTAAAAAAAAGAGACAAAAGTCTGCAGCGGACAATGTTTTTAGGAATCCATGAAATTTCATTTTCAAAATCTGTATTTGAAATCATATGATGCTTTTGTTTCTCTAGGTCTGACTCACTGTACAGAAAAAGAAAAAATCTTTTGCAAACTCATTGCTGAAAAGAAAGGCATATCTGGGAGTGATATCTTGGAGCTCCTGCTGAAAGAAGAAAGAGAATATGAGTAAAACACTTTACATGGATTGCAATGTCCAATCATTCCCAGTCAGCAAAACAGCTGAGGATGATGTCTGCCTGAGCAGCAAAAGAAGGAAAATGCATGCAACTCAGAACCTTCCTTCCACAGTCGCTGGTCTAGTATCAACAGCACCTGCTCAATTCCATGCCATGTACAGCTTGCCATCTGTGTCGGTGAAGTCAGAGCTGGCAGGAGAGTTAAGACAAAGATCTGCTTTGGAAGACAATTGCTTTCAGCTGTCATGGGAGGCGCTCCAGCTGGAAGAGGATGAAGACATGAGAGAGGAGGATAAGGAGTGCAGTGAGGAAAAAAACCCATTTGCTGTTCTTGAAAAACTGATAAAGGAAAATCAAACGCTACGGAAAGAAAATGCACATTTGAAACAGATGCTGTTAGCAGTCCAGAATTCAGGTAAGCGTGTTCTTATTCTGTGATTCCAGACAGGATTTGAAACCATGTCACCTTACACAATAAGTATTAGGATTATCTTTATAGTTTTGGGGTGAAAGTTTTACCATCATGAATAAGTTTGGTCAACTAGGGACAAACGTGTTTTGTGAATCAGAGCCCTGAATTCAATTTCCCACTATTCCTGGAATCTTTATTATTCAATTCTCAGTAGTATGATGTCATTGGGAATTGAGGGCCTGCAGGACCACACAGGAGATGTTCAGCATTGCCCAGCATCGGGTCTTTGTGAGCAGGTGTTGTGACAGATTTCCCATACAGCTCTGCCAATGCATCTCAGTGATGGCCTACCACCACCTCCTACACAGGTCACAGACCTGGAGTTCCCTTGAAAAAAGACTGCTAGCTGTTGTCAGATTGTGGTGAAATGGATACACATCTGATGGGAACCAGAGTGTATCCACCACATTCATTTTGACTCCCAGCACACTAGCAAGTTAGCTTTCAGAATATTTATTAACAAGTTCTCACTTCTGTTTAATAGCCCCTGAGAAGCTTGAAATGAAATCTGATGTTTTATTGTTTTTCCTCCACTGCCTCCACATATGCATTTGTCCTTGGAAACTTTTTCATGAACGTAGTGCAGCTGGCACTGATACTTTCTGAAAGAAACAGTAATGCCTGTGTTTTGAGTGGAAATAATATATTTATCTGGATGTCAGAAATAATTATATATATTATATAAAGAGTAAATCAGATTTTGGTCCAACATTACAAACGTTGACAGGATTTCAGGGAAAGCTTGTTCTCTCCAGCACAGTGTTCTGAATTTTCCTTCCATGTATGAACTTTGAATTTTTATTTGAATAGCAAATGCTAAATTTGACATTTCCATGCCTTTTGCAACGTGTGACCTGTTGTCAGGGACTGTTAACCACGTCTCAGTCTAATGCCTCTTTAGTAACCACAAGAAGAAATTTGTTTCTTTTAAGTAACTGAAATCTTTTTATGTGAGAAAGGAAGGTTGTCACTCACCCTGTGCACATTCAGAATACTAAACTTTCCTTTAAATGTCTGTTTAAAATATGGGCTTTTTTGGTTTAAAAAAATACTCCCTATGTAACTCCTTGAAGACAATGGGAGTTTTTTCATTGACTTCAGCAGTCTGTGGATGAGGCCTTTGTTGCGCTGACACCTGCTGATGGAAGGAGGGATAGACCAAGCTGTATGCATCTTTGAGACTTACTGAATTCTGTAATAACCTTGATACTCTGAATGGTTACATATTGTTCTCTCAGTCCATGCATACAGCTGTCATTGGCAACAGTTGGTTGTGCATGTGGATCAAGGGTACAATATGTCATTTTTTGACAGCACTTCTGAAAACAGTTCATCTTGATCTGGCAGTCTCTTTACATGAACAACATTTGGAGAAACACTCTCTTGCAATAAATTGCCTGACAGAACATATAGCTAACCTTTGTGTTACACGGGTGCACTGAGGGCTCCAAAGGTGGCATGATATATTCACTGAGGCATACAGGTCTAGATCTAGACTAGCTTCATCCTCACACTTTGTTGATGCCCATAGGGAGGTTTTAAACACTGAACCTAAATAAATAACTAAACGATTGTTTGCTTGTTTTTCTTCATACGCAGCCTTCATGCATTTCATTTTGCTCAGAATTGTTGTAGAAAGCTCCTTCTGCTTTTACTGCAACAAAGGCCTTTTAGTCATTTTATCTGCTCTCCCTGACTGTACTATCCTCAGTGAAAGATATTATATATTTAAAATTTGACCTATATGATTGACACAGACACTTACGGCTTAAGTGTTGTATTAACTCAAATGGAATATATGGGCCAAAGTGTTAAAATAATCCAGTCACTGCCCATCATTAAACAGTGATTCGGGGTTTGGTATACAGAGACCACAGCCTCCTTAGGACCAGGGCAAACACCCCATTAAAAATCCTTTTAATCTTTAATAAAAGGTAAAGAAAGGAAGGAAAACAGTTAGACATTTGAAATGTAAAATATTAAATAAGGCTCTTATTTTAACCACATTGCTTGTTCCCTTTCCCTGGAGAGCATTTTAAAGGAAAGACCTCCTTGTTTGACACTCTCTGAGATGGTATCAAAAACGGTAATAACTCTTCTTTGAGGGGAAAGAGAAGATGTTAGTTGACACGGGCTGGAGCAGTTGATGTTGCTGCTGTTGTTGTTAAAGTCCAATCCCCTTTCATTCCAGGTGGTGCTGGGGATTCAGCTGGAGCCGGTAGAAGTGGTGATGTTATCTGGGTCCCTTTTTCTGGTCGGGTCTGGTTAGGACATCTCTCATGATTAGAACAAAGAAGGTCTGGGGGTTTAGGAGATTGTGGAGTGGTACAGCCAGGATGGTGAAGCTCACTCCAATAGCCACTGTCTGTTCTTCCATATCTTCCCTCCAAAATGTCTTTCTTTAAGGACCCAAGAAGGGAATGATGGGTGGAACACCCTCATTATTTTGTCCAGCAATTAAGCCTAATATCCGACATTCCAATTTTGATTGACTGGTTCCTTGTTCCACATTTTTCTTACTTACCAGGCATGATCTTAACACAGTCCTTCTAATTATATCATACTGCCTTATTGTTTGAACTAATTCAGTCTTTCTGTCTCCCTACCATACCTTTTCCCATTAACATTTGTTGTTATAGATTACTGTGGCATTGTATGAACTTTCAGATACTTTTTAGAGTTGAGCTCACAATTAGGGTGGATTTGTAGCTGCAGTTATTACAACGGTGTACTTTAGACATGTCCCCTTGTTGGAAGGGTGTGGAAGTGCACCAGCTCAATAGAACTCCAGTAGGCACAATGCCTCTTGGAGCTCCCAGGAGAGCAGAGAAATGTGGCTAAGTCACCATTCTAGAGGATGCAAGGGCTGCTTTCCACCACTGGTGACCGCACTGCTAGGCAATGTGGAGGTGTCCCAGTTCTTTAAGCCTAACGATTCAGTGGGGCCTAGCCTGATTTTACCAGTGAGAATGTGTCTGGCACTTATTGAGAGAAAAGCTTCTTGCACCTTCAGCCCCCACCCACAACAGACTCACTCAGTGCAGGATACAGTCTGTCCTACAGTCAGCCTTTGGGGCCCACAAAGTCTATGGTCATATTTCCCACTAATTTCAGGGACCTAACAATATAAAGGAGAATCTCCATTTTAATTTTTAAGCACATTTCTAGTTCTATGCCTTGAGAGGACAGCCTTGGGAATAAAGCTGAGTTGAAAGGTTGTCAGTAATATTTTTCTAAAGATGACAGCTTATACCGTTTTTCCTTCACAGACTGGCTTTTGGGATCTGTGAAAACTATGGTCATGGATCCTTATCCCTGAGAGTCCCAGGTCACTCTAGGATGGTGAGGACAGTTCCTTCCAGGCTGCCACTGATGGACTGTCACACACTCTCTCAGAAGTAGTTACCTACAGGTCAGTCATCAGTTGGGCAGCCAGCATGAAGTCTAGCCACAGAAAAGGGCATGCCAATAGCATGGGAGGTTATCCAGAGTAGTAGACTAGGTACATAACTGTATTCTAATTCCAGATACTAACTCCTGCGCTGGCCTAAATTACTTAACCTGTCTAGTTAGCTCCCCATTTGCAATATTGGGATAATAACCACTATACAGGTGGTGGTAAGGTAGCTGTAATAATGTAGTAGTTAATGTTTAAAGCACTGTATGTGCATTGGATCCTTCTAAAATTTCACAGTGGGAGCTAATTGTCCACCAGAACCCCTATTTGCTTAGACAAATGTCCCTTGTAATTTTTTTTTAACTATTGGCAACTATGCTCACAGCCCAGCAGCATCTAGGGTCCTCTTCTGCAGCTGGATTTTTCCCTTCCCGACACTCTTTATGTAAAGTGTGTCATTTATATTTGGACTGTACTCCAAAGAATTCTCATTGACTTAGCCCCAAATCATCAGGCTGGCCTTGTGTGCAGTGGTACAATCATGTGAACAGAAATTGGTTAGGTTTGGAGGGGGCAGTGAAAAAGTGGTTGGCAGGCCTGGTCTGACATACCAAGGAGTCACCTCAGTCTGAGTCTTAATGAAAAAGAGAGCAGCGAGTGAGATTAGTTTTCTTTTTTTGCTCTCTTTATCCTTGTCATTGGGCCAATGACCCTTCAATAGAATTAGGACCCAACTGGCCCATGAGAAACTAGTTGGCTACAGTTGAGAGCAATCAGGTATTCCGGGTGGTGGCTTTTAGCTAATTAGTAATGGAGCAACTAAGCTAGAAAGAGGTTGCTAGAGCAGCATAACAAGTTGCTGGAAAGGAGGAGGGAAAGAAAGAGGGCTCTCACTCTAGAGAAGTCCTGTGGCTGCTGCAGGAACCCATAGGCGGTGGAGTGGTAGAGACAAGTGCTTAGCAGCGACATTGAGAGCCCCAAGAGAACTGTCAGGATCCCTGGGGAAGGGAAACCATGGCTAGTCCTAGACCAAATGGCACCCCACATGAGGAACATCTTCAGCGCCCTCCCCCCTCCATTGGTTAAACTTTTGAATACCTTATTTGTTACTGCATTTGTAGCCCAGTGCCCCCCACGTGCAACATGCCGTGCAACAACCTGTGTCGCCTGCCCATAAATCTAGCCCTGAGGGAGAAAGTTGGGTGCTCCTATCAATAAGTTCCAGCAAGGAAACTGGGGACTGTGCCTAGATTGGACAGTCCTACATTTTGAATCTGGCTCCTGAGAAGGAGATAGGAAGATCCACAAGGAGTGGAGTAGGCTCCTGGGTGGACGGGATCCTGAGTTAGGGTCTATAATGGGTAGAAGAAACTCACAGGAAACAAGTTAGGATCCTATTGGGGATGTCCTGAGGTAGGACTGTAAATGGAAATAGGGAGACCCCAGAGATAAAGTGCCACATCCCCTGGGAAAGGGAAGTAGTCAGGGAATCCTGCTGGGGAAGCAGCAATGTAGGAGAAGCTCTGCAGGGGCCAGGAGAAGGGGCCAAGGAAACAGAACAGAAGTTATTAGTTTGGAGATTCATTTTTTGGATTTGCATTTGGACCTTTCAGTTATTCCAGAAGAGCGTTTGGATTTTGTGACTTGGCCAGAAGACCAAGCCATGGAAGGCCCTGTGAGAGGCAGATAGCCTGCAGGAGGTGCTGGAGCTGAAGATACCAGTGACATTATGTACAGACTCAAGGGGGCATGCAAAGGGAGAGTGTGTCCCATCAGAATCCCTATGGAGAAAGTGATTTCCCCCCTCAGATCCTTTAATAAGCCCCTAATGTTTTACATCTAAATGTTACTAAAATCTCCAGCTCTTTCTGCTGACAGGAGTGAAATACCAAATAGTGGAGCAATGGACCAAAATGAATGGAAAAAGGGAGGAGGGGGGGTTAGTTGGCTTTTTTTTTTAAGACTCTCTGGCATGGTGTCTGGAAAAATATTTGACACCAGGGGTTGTGAGCTTTTGTGCCAAGAGAAATGTTCTTAAACTGCCTTTAGCCCTTATTAAATCCTAACGTATTTCTAGTTCTGAGGTTAGTGACTGTTTGGTGATAAGGGTTGATGACAGCTTTTTAGGTGTTATAGCCTTAGAGGGAGGAACCGTTCTGAATAAATGTTGAATCCATAGGCTAGATCCATCTTGTCTGATAACTGGAAGCAAAGGAGATTTGTAAACCAAGTGTTACAAGTCTGAAGGCCTCCAGGAGCTGAAGAGTCGCAGAACATTATTTTATCTGAGCCTTCCGGGGTGCTGGCCCTGAATCAGATGGTGTGGTGATGTCCCAAAATTTTAAGTAGTGACTCCTGTTTTGCATGTGTACAGTATCTACCTATCTTATGGTTTGTGCTTTTCCACTGTCTAGAAGTGCTACTGTTCAATTTTAGATTTCCCCTATTGGTAAAATGAGTCATTTTACTGGTATCTTTGGGTGTTCAGAGAACTGGAAAGTTATAAGAATTGGGATTCTGGACAAATGTTATAAAAGCATCACTGTTCTACAACAAAATAAAAGATGAACTTTAGAAGTGAGTACATGGCCTAGATTTCAAACCACAGTTCCTTCTGAGTGCACTTATGGTAAGTTGTTGCAGAAAAAAGTTTCATATAGTGAAGCACTCTCAGACAATCAGTCAGAGAAATACTTTTAGCTGTATTTTACCCAGCATGTGACACGTACTGAAACCAAACTCTGTTCCCTACTGCCAAGACAGACTGGTTCATATAACTGCATACGCATTCTCTCTCTCACACACACAACTCACACAGTATGTGCCTGATTACAATACCACAAACCCACAAAATGGACTGCTTCATACACATGCGTCTGTTTCCAAGGAAACAGAACTGCATTTTTGGCAAATGTACACAATTCGTTACTCATATCTATTACCATGCCAGTTTTCAAACCTTTTTCTCCAGCTACAGTATGTGCTTCCTAATACACAGTCTAAGCTAAATAAAATGTTTGTGATTGCTACTGGAAAGCTGTCTTCTGTTATTAGCACGGATGCATAGTGACAGTGGATTTCACTCTCTCACATGCCTTCCAGGGGATGAGATTGAATGGATATGGTTGAAAAGTAACTATTAAAGCATGGTTTCCTGGATTGGTGGACAATAGGTTCATGATGAGGTGACACTGGGCCAGATTTTAAAGGTATTTAGGCATTAACTGGGACGTTCAAAAGTGCCTAAATCCTATTGAAATCACCTCATTACTAAACCTACTGTCCAGCAAGTGATTAAAATGCCAGCTAAGGGCCAAACCCTATCCTGTATTATGTGGACATGCTAAGGAGAAATGGGTGTAGGAAAATTCTTCCTTTCCCACCCCACCCATTCAGCAAGAAGGTGCCTAGTGCTCAAGAAAGTACAAAACTGAAGGCTACCGTAGCCAGTCTATACTAACTCTGACTGTTAACCCTGGTGAACCTGCTCAGTGCTAGACCAGTGATGGGAGAAGTGCCTGCAATTCTTGGTGTAGATACAACTTTAGAACAAAATGGTTCTGGTGGTAGATCACTACTTGGCTGCCAATGAGTCAGATAGGATTTTCCCCCTGAAGGTACACAAGACATCTCCACTGGTGGAAAACAGTAGAAAAACAATGGATTTTGCCTCAACTTTTATGCTAAGATAGTTTATTTTAGGTGAAAACTGCTATTTTCATATTTGAATTCAGAAAATTATCTGTAGACCAGGGTTAAAGAAAATAAAATGTAAGCCCTCTCTGGTAACCTAGAAATGGTATGAGGATCAACTTACTCATTTGCTGTATCTCCAACTCCACTCTTAGTGGTGTGCCCCTCCAATGTTCTTCCACCTGGTGATATGTCAATGAACTAAGAATTCTAACAGTATTCATGGCTGCTAAGAATTGTAATTTATCAAGCAGCATCTCCATGCTCTCAAATCTATCTCCTGGAAGGTAGCCACACTGCACTCCACTAATCCAGCAAAGGATGTAGAATGTACTGACTGGTCAACATAGGATGACAAGGATGGCATAAACCTCCCATAATATATATATTTGAATAATTTTGCTTTGTACATGGGGCCGTGATGCAATTTTTTGCCATCTTTACTAAGGCAGATCTTTGCAAAACAAATGTGGATTTTGTTACTGTGGCTTGTTTTAAAAGAGTTAATTGAAAAATCTGTTTTCACTGTAAACATCTTAAAAGGTGAAAATGTTTATGTAAGTCTAGTACCAACACAGCTACTCAGAGCGCTCTCTGAAACATTCATTTAAACACTGCTTTACAAGAAATGATGACTAAACAAGAAACTTGTCATAAGCTGTACCTCCAGGGCACTCCCTTGAGGTGAGGATAGGCGCCTCTCTCTTCTCAAACTCCTTCTCTGGCTCTTTTAGTGATTTCAGCTTGTAGTAGGGGAGCCCCGGTGCTGGTGCACCATTGGTCCAACGTGAATTCAGCTCAGCAGCCTCTAGATGGACTCTTAATGGAATAAAAATTAGCTCAGCTCTTCAACAGTGGAGAGAGGAGGATGTGCAATTGGTGTTCCAGGCCCCCAAAAGGGGCCCATACCATCAAGTACACACACCAGTCCCTGTAGGCATTGCTGTATCACCTGTTCAGAGTGCAGCATGCAGTCCCCGGTTTGTATGTCTTAGGGGAGCAGCTCCCCCGCTTTTGTCCAAAACAAAAAAGACAAACAAAATAGTCCTGCAGCCCACAAAGCAGTGTGGGTTTGCCCTGCTGTTCCCCACAAGGCCAGAGGTAAGTTTCTGTGAAGGGGACTGGATTCCTAACCCCTGTGTATCTGAGAGACCCATCCTGAGTGCCCAGGGCTCTAATAAAAAGAAAACCAAAGTACAGATGGTTCCTTTACATGCAGTAGAGGTTCTGCAGCAGCTTCACTGGTAAACAGCCCCTGCTCTGTGGGACTAAGGAGTTCTTGCTCTACTTCCTTCTGAGTGCCACCTTTAACGACCTTCCCATTTCCAGTCTTCCCAGGCCTCATGAGTGCACTGGGTTGGGGATGCTTGTGCCTAAAAGAGCTCTTTAGATCCTTCCTGATTGTAGTGGGGAGCTTCCCCCTCACTGAAGTCTGTTGACCAGATCTTCAGGTGTGGCCAAAATGCACAGAGCTGAAGCCAGAGGTTTATGCAGAGATGACTCTTTTGCACTGGCTTGGTCCAGATGCTGTTCTTTGTATGACATTCTTCCTGCACTGTGTTAGAGCAGCCTGAAGGCTACTCTAACGTGTGCTACTCTGTAACTTATGCTTCCCCGTAAGCTAAGAGTTTCCTAGCAAAGTGGGGATGGTAGAAAGTATTAAGCACAGATGCTGCTATGTGAGAACTCAGTGTCAGCAAGTAATCCAAGACTACAGACTGAATTAACCCATTATGCATGTGACTCTTTAATCAGTGGAGATCGCACCATGACTGTAAACCCTTCAAAATACTTTCCTCAGTCCACCAGCATTATCTTTGTCTTGCTCAGATTCAGTCAGCTGTTCTTCCTCCATGAGCTGATTGCATCCAAGCCCCGGGCTATCTTGGTGATAGTGGAGTGGTCATATGTGATGAAAGATTGGATCCCCAGAGGTAAGGGGACTAGTGTTGGAGGTGCAATTTCCTATCACTTCTTGTTGGGTGCATCCCTTCAAACCATTTTAGTGCATTACCCTGGACCCCTGTCACCTCTCCCATGTCAGACAGAATGATCAACAATGTTGAATGGTGCAGCGGCATCCAGGATGATGATAGTGGATGTTTGCCCTCTATCCATAGACAGGAAGAGATCATCCATCAATGCCACTACGGCTGTTTCATCAATTCTGCGTCAGTCTATGTGATCTCACTAGGCCAGGTAGGTAGTGTCTGCAAAGTCCACCAGCAGTTTGGTGCAAAGATGTTGCACCATGCCCAAAGACCTGGCTTTAAATGTTGTTCTCGCGTTTCATTCAATTTTAAAGCCTGGAATGAAGAGAAGTAGAACTGGAAAATTCTGTACATTCAATATACTAGTTACTAAGGTTTGGAAAGCATGGAAACTGGAATATGCTTTTTCAGGGCTTCAGAACCTATGCTGAAATTTATAGCTCAAGTTCTTTAAATGAATGCTTCAGACCCTAGTTAAATTTATTATGCTCAGTTACAATATGGAATCTTCTACTGTCAATCATACTATCATATACTTATCATGTGTCCTAAAATAGGGAGTGTTAGCAGCTAGTTGGCAGATACTGCATCTTTGCTGGAGCCAAATGAAGCTTTTGGACTGCACTAGGATCAGCTAGAAATTGTGTGTGTGTTTGTAAATCCCAGGGTGAGCATTATAAGATCTGTTTACTGAGGCTTCAACAGCAAACAATCAAACATACATTTTAACAAAAGGCTATACTGCAAGCTTTGGCTATTTCCTATTCTAGAGGTGAACTTGCATTTTGGTGGTGGGTGAGAGATGAAAGGGATTAGAAGTGGGCAAAGAAGGTGGGCTTTGGATCTGAATTAGATTGGGGCTAAGATTTGGCTTTTAGGTTCAAGGTCCAACCAGTGTTAAGATGCAGGCTCAGCCTTAACATTAATATAGCTGAAGTCTCACAAACATTTCTTGTAGGGTTCCAGACCCAGGGCCGGCTTTAGGCCAATTCAACCAATTCCCCTGAATTGGGTCCCGCCCCTAAGAGGGCCCCACGCCCAAGCCCCAGGACAGTGTACTGGCAAAAGCTGGTGCGCTGTACTGGGGTGGCCCAGCTTCCCCAGGGGGCAATTTGAAAGGCCTGGGGCTCCCAGCAGGGGCTGGAGCCCCAGGCCCTTTAAATTGCCACCAGAGCACCACTGCTGGAGCCCTGGGGTAGGGCTGTGGGGCTCTGGGGGCTATTTAAAAAGTCCGGGACTCCTGTTGCTTCTACCGTCCCGACTCTTTAAATAGCCATCGGAGCCCCACCGCTTCCCCAGGGTTTCCGTGGCTATTTAAAGGGCTGGGCGGTAGAAGAAGGGGAGCCCCCGGCCCTTTAAGTACCCCCAGAGCCCTGAGGTAGTGGGGGGCTCCGGGGGCTATTTAAAGGGCTGGGGCTCCAGCTGCCTCTGCCGCCCCGGTCCTTTAAATAGCTGCCGAAGCCACACCGCTTCCCCAGGGCTCCCTCAGTTATTTAAAGGGCTGGGGTGGTAGAAGCAGGGGAGCCACAGGCCCTTTAAATAGCCCCTGAGCCCCGGGCTGCTGCTGCTACACTGGTGAGGGAGGGAGGAGGAGGAGGCACTCACCATACAGGATGGGCTGTACCCCCCCGTACCTGCACCAGCTGCCTGCAGCCAACCCCTGCTGCACCTCCTGCCCTTCCTGCAACAGTTCCTGTCTGCAGCCAGCCGCTCACCCCCTGCCTTGCCTCCAGCCCTGCACCAGCCCCTGTCTCCAGCCAGCCCTGCACCCCCTGCCCTGTCTCCAGCCAACCCCTGCCGCACCCCACTGCCTGAAGCCAGCCATTCCCACACTCCTCTGTCTCCAGCCCTGCCAACCCATGCTGTACCCCCCCTGTGCCCCTGCCTGAAGCCAGCCAGCCCACCCCACACTCCCTGTCTCCAGCCTGCCCCACACCCCATGCCCAGCCTGCAGCCAGACCCTACCTCCAGCCCCCTCCCCGCCCCACCTCCAGCCAGCCCCATGTCCACTGGTGCCCTGCAGTTCCCAGGGAAGTAACCCTGCACACCTGCTTCAATGAGGTAGGCAGGGAGCAGCTGGGACCCACACATGTGCACCCTAGCACATCCTTAGGGAGTGGCAGAGCTCATTTCTAGTTCAGACCCATCTTTTTAAAAAAGAACTTTAGGTAGGGTTAACATACATCTGTATTTTCTCGGACATGTCAGGCTTTTTGGTTTTTAAATCACGATCCAGGAGGAAAATACAGATGTATGGTAACCCTATTGGTACAAAAAATACATACTGTGGCAGAACTTTTTATAAGGAACCAGTTGCTAAGAAATGAAAGGCTTTTTTTCACCATTTTTTTTTTCAGTCTTCCCTGCTGGAGCCCCGCTGAAAATGTTCGAATTGGGCCCCGCACTTCCTAAAGCCGGCCCTGTCCAGACCACAATGGCAGGGACTTCCCAGTTCTGTTGCTCACATGAGATTTCTACCATTTGGGGCTGTCATTGCACAAGAATAATTTGTGTGATTCTGGCCACATCCAACTTGGAAGCAGGAAACAAGACCTCTTGCAGTTTTAGAACCTATTGAGAACCAAAATTGTGGAGGTAGGATAACATCTGCAATTGTGAATCTAAACCCCACAAAATTTAAGTGATTCCATGTCCCAAAGTTGGCCCATTTCTAGTTGCACTGGACATCAGCAGAATCAAGGGCCACAATGCAGTAGTTTATTATAAGTGGAAGCTTTGAAAGTAAAAACCTCTGAAGTAACTTTCTTTTTTTCTTTAAGCACCATTCAGGTTGTTCTCTCAAGAAACATGTGACTCAGCTGCCTATTACCTGCGGTTGGTCCTGGAAAACTTAGAAAACAGTTACAATGGATTCTTTTCCTTCACCTCAGGCAGTGGGAAGGAAAAATTCTACCATAACAGTCAATAAGGTAATAGCAAGCTTCACTGGAGGTTTCAGCCTTTAAAGTATAACCCTTTTTAATGTAATTCTTACTCTATTTTTTTATCAGACTGTTTTTTTATGTAGAATCTGAACTGTACAGAGATTGTTACCTTTCAGATCCATGTGCAGTATTACATGTCCTATAGAAGTTTAATATTATGTGTGTATGTACATAAACATTTATAGAGCATGTGATCAAGTCTCTGGAAACTTAAGCACACTATGACAACGTTATCAAAGTTTTTGTGAAAAGGACATGTTTTTTCTGTGATGTTAACATCTTTCAGAGGAAAGAGTAAGTTAAAGTAATTCAACGAGAGGCATAATTAGATACTACTGGCTTTGTTGTAGTAATGTGTTTACTGGTGACAACCTAGTATGTGTTGCATCTAGGTCAAGGTCAGGCCAATTTACCTAATTCCATGTAATTATTATTTTGTAGCAATCCTATTCCCAGAAGCCCTCAAATGACTAAATCCAGTTATTCTGAACTCTAATCAAAGTTAATCTGATGACTGAAATGGTCTTTGTAGTGGTTGCCATGTAGCAAGCTGGTTAAAACTCAAACATAGCAGGGTTAAGCATCTTGCCTGGGGAGACATTGTCACCTTGGCACAAGGTTGGCAGTAAGGAGACCAAGGTATGTCATTTAACCTCTCTATACTTTTGTTTCCACAGCTATAAATGAGGATACATATATGCCTAACTACATCATGTCTGGAAAGTGTTGTATCTAGTAAGTGCAAAGTATTTAGCCAGCCGCTGGCAGACATGAGAGTAGAACTCAGAACAGAGATAGTCAAAAAAGGGAGCATTTTTTGTGAAATATTTGTCCAGTTTGTCTGAGAGCATGATGGCCCCCACATTTTTTATCTCCCCTCTGAGGAGGTTCTTCCTCTGGCAGCTTCTTTAAAATTGAATGCACATTTTTGAGTGAAAGTAGCCCAGTGCATGCAAAAAATTAATCTAAATTGTGGAACATCTGTTACATAAAACTTTGATGGATAAAAATATATTTCTTTTTTCAGAATTCATCCAATTTTGCAGTTTGTCAAACCATAATATAAACAAATATTAATTGGGAGAAAAAACTGATGAGTATTTTGCCCAGTTCTATTCTAAACATATAAGCCCAAATCGTCAGATGAAAGAGACTTCCACTCAGTGCTGCTGAATGGGGAAGGGGTTGAAGTGAAAGGTGTCTTTTTGCTAGTTCTGCACTGCCCCAGTGCCTATAGCTGCTAAGGGAATATATACTTCAATTTGGCTGAGCATAATTTAGAGCAACTCTGAGACCACAGTGCATCTGGGTTTTTTCAGTAGAACTGATCAAAAATCAGAATTTGTGTCTTATGGGAAATCCTGGTATTTATTTACTACTTTTTATTCTAAGTCAGGTCAAAATATTGAACACTTTGTAAACAAGAAGTTCTGAAAAATTTCAGTGTGGAAATGAAAAGTTTCAACACTTTGACTTAGACCTTTTTGGGCAAAATGAAATATTTCAACATTCCTGAATCTGAAAATTGTGTCGCAGGTCAGTTCAACGTTAACAATGCATCCACTTGAGCTGCCACATTACTTCATAGGAGTTGTGGTTTGGGTGCCTCATGGCCTCCTGTGGGCCAGGCTTCCCAACCAGACTGCATCTTTCATAGTGCAACATGATTGTGTGGTTACTGAAATACACGGTAGCAGCTCAGTCAGAGGCGAGACTCTGGTGCATCATGGGAGATTAAGTTTGGCTACAAGTCTGACCCATAAGGGAGAACAGCAGGGGTATAAGGCACCTGAATTCCAGTTTCTATGAGTTGTCACATCAACTTAGGAGGAGGCATATTAATATCAAACTGGTCCAACATGTAATGTTTCATTTAAGTTGACTGATCCAAAATGAAATTATTTGTAATCTAAATATTTCATTTCAACTTAACCAATGACAAGTTAATTTTTTTATTATTATTATTAATTTTTTTTCAAAATTGATATCTTCCCATGGAAAATTTTGATTTTTTTTTTTGCAGAAACATTTTCTGTTTAAACATTTGGACAGAAAATTTCCAAGCCACTCTATTTATCAGACAGCAGGCCACATATTTTCCTACCCGGATACTTTTCTTACTCCTGTGTTAATAGACGGGTTGTGGCATATGCCAGTTCCATGCCACCACTGGATTCCTCATGCCAGGTTACTATATAAGTGCTAAGAATCACTGTAGTAATCTTCTTAAACTGTCATGTATATGTAGTAATAACAGGACTATGAAATTATCTGACCACTAATTCATTTGATCTCAACTATAGAAGTCAATTGAATTTTGCACAAATAATAGTGGAAGGCAGACGTAGTGGGGGAACAAAAGTGACTTTTCTGAGGATATATAAGGGACTAAGGAAAGAGAAAATGATCTTCAGCCCTGTGGAGAGGGAGTTCAAATGAAGATCATTGTCATGTTACACATAAACCATTGGATTCTTTGGGAACTGGCTGGAATTGAGACAGTTACTAGAAGGCAAAAGAAAATGACTGATCTTACTAAAGATCATGATTCAATTTGGTGGCTGGAGTGAGCTTGGGTTGCTGGAGAAAATTTTTTCTTAAGAATCCTGTTAAGGAATATCCCTGTACCCAAATTGTTTCTATAAAGGGATGAGAGTGAGAATGATCTAAAATCTTATCAAGGTAAGCTTCCTTTTACATACACTTAGAAATAGAGAAGTATCTCTTTTTGGTCTTGTGGCCCTAAAGATAGAGAAATAATATTAAAATGCTTGTAGAGTATTGAGGCATACATTTTCATATGATAGTTATAAAGAGCCCTTTACAAGGTTATATCAATTATATTATCTCAAGTGGAGAATCATGACATTTCTTCTTAGTAGATTTATGACCAATGATGTTTTGGATTAGTCTGACCAGCAAACCAAGCTTTGTATGTAGTCTCAAACAGCTGTCACATGTCAATAGTAAGTTTTGGGGGGGGTTGGTGGTACGAGGTATTGAGGAAGATTGTCCATTTGCCAAAGCTGTAGGTATACAGTATCTGGAAATGCAAACGTGTATCAGCAAAGTAAAATTAATGCTCAATAATCACAGCAATATTTGTATCCATCTCTCATGTACATATAGTGAAGATGTTGCTATTATCTGAAATTAAACCGAAGTCTAAGATGGTGTGACTGCCCTGATAGTGGATGAAGCATGGTTTGACAGATTTTTATGATAAGTCCCAGTGCAACCAGAATTTTAATAATGCACAAATACCTATTATGTATGTACTTACACTCAATCTGAAATAAAATGTAACAGAGTAAATCATAAAAAGATTTGGGCTTATATGTTTAGAATAGAACTGGACAAAATGTAATAGAGTAAATCATAAAAAGTTAAATTGTCTACAGACAGCCTTGTGCCTTTACAGAATAAACTTTGTGTCCTCTCCCACCCTCTATAACAGCAGCAACTTTCAATTGCACTTATGCCACAAAACCCAAACAATGGATGTCTTAAATCTGTAATGTGTTCAGTAGACATGAATTTTCCTTTTCCCATACCCAACCCCTTCAAGCTGTAGGGGCACTTTAGTAGCCTGGCTTTCTTCTTCGAGTGATTGCTCATATCCATTCCAGTTATGTGTGTGCGCGCCATGTGCACGTTCATCGGAAGACTTTTTACGCTAGCAACACTCGGTGGGTCAGCTGGGCACCCCCTGGAGTAGCGCCGCTATGGCACCGGATATATACCCCAGCCGGCCCAGCCACCCTTCAGTTCCTTCTTACTGCCCGTGTCGGTCGTTGGAACAGTGGAGTGCGGCTTAGGTGACCTCCACTCCCCTAACTACTCGTAGTTTCTCGTTCGTTATCGTGTATATAGTTATTCTTTTATATATATATAGTTATATATATATATATAGTTATATAGTTATATGTTTCTTCCTTAATAGTGTAGTTAGTTTAGTAATAGTTAGTGGGGTTTGGGGAGTAGCCCCTTCCCCACACCCATTGCTGGAGCCCATGCCCGGCTCACCGGGTTTCAAACCGTGCTCGGCCTGCCACAGGCCGCCGACAGGAGATCCGCATGACTCCTGTTTGAAGTGCCTCAGGGAATTGCACTTGACAGCTAAGTGCCCCATTTGCAAGGCTTTCAAGCTGCGAACAAAAAAGGAGCGGGACATCAGGCTTAAACAGCTCTTCATGGAGGCGGCTTTCACCTCTCCACTTTCGGCACTGAGCGCTGGTCAGTTGGTGAGCAGGAGCGCCTCCGCAGCACCAGACCGCACCAGTACACCCAAAGACTCTCAGCACCGGACGGCACCGGCGCCAAAGTCGGCTCCATGACGCTCCCTATCCCCGAGGTTGAGGAAGGCCAAGACTCCTGCTGCTTCGGCAGTGCCCGCACTGCAGCCAGAGAGTACGCCTAGTTGGATCGCTCGGTGCCGACACCCGCTGTGGCACTGACTAAATCGGCACCGTCGATTCTGGTCCCACAAGAGCCGTCGAGTCTGGCGCCTGTTAGCTCCCCGGCACATGCCATGGTAGAGCTCACCATGCTGTCCACGCCAGAGGCTTTCTCAGCAGCGAGAGACCTGATCGCCTTGACAGACTCGGCACTGCCTCTACCCCCGGCACCGCCGGTGAGGGTAATCCAATCCATAGGCAAGCCGACCTTGATTAGACCACCCTCCGTCGGCGCAGCAGACCGGCACCGCTCACGATCGCGGTCCCGCAGATGCTCCAGGTCCAGACAGCGCTCCCGCTCTCGACGCCGCTTGCAATCCCAGCACCATTTTACTACACGGCACCAGTCAGACTCATGGCACCGGTTGTACTCCCGTTCACCTGCTCACTACCCACGGCACCGCTCCAGTTCTCGGCACCACTCCAGGCACCGTGCCTCCCGAAGCCATTCACGACGCCAGGATTCAAGATCTCGGTCGACCTCCCGGCACCGATCTGGTCACAGGTCCCGCTCTCGATCCCAGTACCGATATGTGTCCCAGCACCGGTCCCCGATACGTAGGGGAGCGAGGTCCATTGGAACATCGGCACAAGGCTTCTCCGCTCCTCCATGGCCATCCAGACATACGTCAGTGTCCTCCCACGTGGACAGCTACTATGGCCAAGACCGCGATTCCGATGTGCCCACACGAGTGTTTCAAGAAGCCCGGTCTCAGGACCCAGGACATCACCAGTGGTCCTTTTGGACACCTTGGGAGTACCACCAGGCCCAAGGTGCTCCGCTAGTTCCGGCCCACCCCGCTTCATCAGAACACCGAGCACCAGAGGCCACAGTTAGCCGTCCTCCTCCACCTGGGATGGAGGAGCCACTAGTCCACCCACCAGGTTCCCCGGTGCCGCTGGAGCAGGAACCGGCGCATGAGCAAGAGGCTATACAGGACCCACTTGTCCCCGGCATTTCATCTTCTTCCTCTCCAGATGAGACAGCGGCAGGGACTTCTTCCTCGGAGCTGCCTCCAATAGACCTAAGAGCCCATCAGGACCTCCTCAGGAGAGTAGCACTCAACATGAACCTCCAGGTGGAGGAGGTCCCGGAGGTCGACGACCCTGTAGTGAGCATCCTGTCGGCAGATACCCCCACTAGGGTGGCTTTGCCCTTTATCAGGACCATCCAGGCCAATGCAGACACCTTATGGCAGTCCCCAGCCTCCATCCCCCCTACGGCAAAGGGGGTCGAGTATAAATACATGGTACCTTCTCGGGGGTACGATTATCTATTTGTCCACCCTCCTCCCTCCTCGCTAGTTGTCCAATCCGTCAATGAGAGGGAGCGCCATGGCCAACAGGCGCCAGCCCCAAAGTCAAAGGAAGCTAGGCGAATGGACCTTCTCGGCTGCAAGGTGTATTCAGCAGGTGCCCTACAGCTCTGGGTGGCAAATCAGCAGGCTCTTCTGAGCCGTTATAGCTACAATACCTGGGCAGAGGTGGGTAGATTTACAGAACTACTCCCCCTGGACTCCCACCAGGAATTCGCTGCATTCCTAGAGGAAGGGAAAAAGGTGGCCAGAACCTCCCTCCAGGCTTCTCTAGATGAGGCAGACTCGGCAGCCAGAACTCTGGCCTCCGGTATCACCATGAGACGCATCTCATGGCTACAGGTTTCCAGCCTCCCGCCTGAGTTACAATATACCATCCAGGACTTACCCTTTGATGGTAAGGGTCTGTTCTCGGAGAAGACTGACCCCAGGCTACAAAGCTTGAAAGACAACAGGGTCATCATGCGTTCTTTGGGCATGCATACACCTGTGACCCAATGCAGACCTTTCTGTCCCCAGACTCACCGCCCGTACTTTGTGCCCAGACACAAGCAAGACTTTAGCAGACGGCGCGGGCGGGGTGGCTGTAGACGCCAGTCCGGACCCCAAGGGGGCCAAAACCACGGCCCCTCAAAACCACCAGCAGGACCTAAGTCTGCCTTTTGAAGGTACGCCCGAGGACGGTGTACCAGTTTCAGGACAGAATCCTTTTCCTCCCTTCTCCAACTGCCTCTCCTACTTCCTCCTGGCATGGTCCCAATTGACCTCAGACCTCTGGGTCCTACGCATGGTGAAACAAGGATACCACCTCCAATTTGTTTCATCCCCACCTTCTCACCCTCCAACCCAGTCCCCCTTCAGGGACCCCTCTCACGAGCAATTCCTCCTACAAGAGGTGCAGACGTTCCTCGCCATAGGAGCAATAGAGGAGGTACCACAAGACGAAAAAGGCAAAGGGTTTTACTACCGTTACTTTCTGATCCCCAAGTCGAAAGGAGGCCTCAGGCCCATCCTAGACCTGCGGGCCTCAACAAGTTCATGATAAAGTTGAAGTTCCGCGTGGTCTCCCTTGGGACCATTATCACGTCCTTGGATCCTGGAGACTGGTATGCTGCCCTTGATATGAAGGACGCATACTTTCACATCGCCATTTTTCCTCTACACAGGAGGTATCTTCGCTTTGTAGCCAACCACCAGCACTTCCAATTTACGGTCCTCCCCTTTGGCCTTTCCATGGCCCCAAGGGTGTTTACAAAGTGTATGGCCGTAGTCGCCGCACACCTCCGCCGACGTCGGATACACGTATTCCCATATCTGGACGACTGGCTTATCAGAGGGACCTCCGAGACACAGGTCAGGCAGCATGTAGGCATTGTCAGGGACCTATTCACACGCTTAAGCCTGATGCTCAATATGGAGAAATCCACACTGGTTCCCACACAAAGGCTAGACTTCATAGGAGCTATCCTGGACTGCAATCTAGCCAAGGTCTACCTACCCCAGCCGCAATTCCAGGCAATGGCAACGATCATTCAAGGTCTGCAGAACTTCCCGACGACCTCTGCTCACACCTGTCTCAGTCTCCTAGGTCACATGGCTGCCTGTACTTATGTGACCAAACATGCCAGGCTCCGCCTCTGACCCCTCCACACGTGGCTCAATTCGGTCTACCATCCAGGCAGGGACCCAATAGACACAATAGTCACCATTCCCCCGAGCACCCTACGCTCCCTCGACTGGTGGCTAACCCCCTCCCTGGTATGTGCAGGGTTACCATTCCATCCGCCACAACCCTCACTGTCCCTGACGATGGACGCGTCATCTCTCGGATGGGGGGCTCACCTCGGACACCTTCGTACCCAGGGCCTTTGGTCATCGCAGGAGCTGACGCTTCACATAAATGTCCGAGAGCTGAGAGCGGTCCGCCTGGCGTGCCAGACCTTCCAGCAGCATCTACACGGCCGTTGTGTCTCAGTGTTTACAGACAACACAACGGCCATGTATTATATCAACAAACAGGGAGGGACTCGATCTTCCCCCCTCTGTCAGGAGACCATCCGACTCTGGGACTTCTGCATAGCCCACTCGATAGACCTGGTAGCGTCCTTTCTCCCAGGGGTTCGGAACACTCTAGCGGATCAGCTGAGCAGATCCTTCCTCTGTCACAAATGGTCAATAAGACCAGATGTTATTCATTCGGTCTTCCAGAAGTGAGGCTTTCCCCACATAGACCTGTTTGCCTCTTGCATGAACAGGAAATACCAAGCGTTCTGCTCCTTCCAGGGTCTTTCACCAGGATCAATCTTGGACGCATTCCTCATGTCGTGGAAGCACCGGCTGCTCTATGCCTTCCCACCATTCCCACTGGTTCACAAGGTCCTGATAAAACTCCGCAGGGACAGAGCGCACCTAATCATGATCACGCCAGCGTGGCCCAGACAGCACTAGTACACCACACTGGTCAACCTGTCCATAGCCAGCCCAATTACCCTGCCTCTCCACCCGGACCTCATAACGCAGGACCACAGCAATCTTCGCCACCTGGACCTGTAGGCCCTTCACCTCACGGCGTGGCTCCTGCGTGGCTAAACAGGTCGGAGTTACGCTGCTCCGCTCTGGTACAACATATACTCCTGAATAGCAGAAAGCCTTCCACTCGGTCAATATATGTGGCCAAGTGGAAACGTTTCTCCTGCTGGTGTGAAACGCAGAATACTACTCCCTCTCAGGTCTCGATCCCCACTATCTTGGACTACCTCTGGTCCCTTAAGCAGCAGGGCCTGGCGATATCTCTTTGAGGGTGCACTTGGTGGCCATCTCCACATTCCATCCAGGAGATAGTGGCCACTCCGTGTTTTCCCACCCTTTAGTTACTAGATTTCTCAAGGGTCTGGAGCGCCTCTACCTCCAAGTGTGCTGCCCTGCCCCTACCTAGGACCTCAGCCTAGTCCTAAACAGGCTTATGCTTCGGCCATTCGAGCCGTTGGCAACTTGCTCACTGCTATACCTGTCCTGGAAGACAGTTTTTCTAGTAGCCATTACATCGGCCAGACGGGTCTCCGAACTTCGAGCGCTTACGGTGGACCCACCGTATACTGTCTTTCACAAGGACAAGGTACAGTTGCGACCACATCTGGCATTCCTCCCTAAGGTGATGTCGGCCTTCCATACCAATCAGGACATCTTACTTCCGATCTTATTCCCGAAGCCTCACTCATCTCGACTGGAACAGCAGTTACACTTCTTAGATGTCTGTAGGGCACTCGCTTTTTATATCGATCGGACAAAGCCCTTCCGAAAATCCCTCCAACTCTTCATTGCAGTGGCTGACCAGATGAAAGGCCTACCTGTCTCCTCCCAGAGGATCTCCTCTTGGGTGACGGCGTGCATACACACATGCTATGACCTGGCTCATGTTCCCTCAGGCCATCTCACTGCACATTCTACCAGAGCTCAGGCTTCATCAGCCGCCTTCCTGGCCCATGTACCAATCCTGGAGATATGTCGCGCAGCTACCTGGTCCTCGGTCCACACCTTTGCTTCGCACTATGTTTTGGTCCAACAGTCTAGAGATGATGCAGCCTTTGGCTCAGCGGTTTTGCACTCTGCCACATCTCACTCCGACCCCTCCGCCTAGGTAAGACTTGGGAATCACCTAACTGGAATGGATATGAGCAATCACTCGAAGAAGAAAAGACGGTTACTCACCTTTGTAACTGTTGTTCTTCAAGATGTGTTGCTCATATCCATTCCAAACCCGCCCTCCTTCCCTACTGTCGGAGTAGCTGGTAAGAAGGAACTGAAGGGTGGCTGAGTCGGCTGGGGTATATATCCAGTGCCATAGCGGCGCCACTCCAGGGGGCGCCCAGCTGACCCACGGAGTATTGCTAGGGTAAAAAGTCTTCCGACGAACGTGCACGCGGCACGCGCACACCTAACTGGAATGGATATGAGCAACACATCTCAAAGAACAACAGTTACAAAGGTGAGTAACCGTCTTTTCTTCAGGACTTTGATTAGTACAGTTCTCCTTGCAAAGTGCTACACAAAAGAGAAATAAGGCAGAAATGTCTCGAGAGGGATTGGAGGTCTGCAGCACCTAGAGGTCTTCTCCCCCCTCTGCTGGGGCTTTGACACTATCCCTGGCAGGGTGGATGTCCTGGACCTCCAGTCCCTTGAATTGCTGTGAACTGGAAGAACATAACTATTTAAAGGCTTCTAGAGCGGAGTGGTGCCAAAGCCTCCACCTTCCCTTTCTGTTTCAGGTTCTGTGGCTTCAACTACACAGCTTAGAGCTGTTTCAACCATCTGGACAACCATAGGGAATCCTCTCCAAGACTCCCAAACAAACTGGTAATACTGATACATAGGTGCTGGCTCCTGTGTCTCGTGTGGTGATCTTGTTGCTATGGTCCCCATATTGCAGTCAGGCAACTTAGCATTCTGATGTTGCCCACCTCTCTGGCAATATTCAGACATTATCTGTGCTTTCCTCAGAAAAGCACAGATAAGTTGTATTTATCACCTAAATTATTTTTATGTAACCATAACATGGTCAAAAAATTAGGGTTTCATTCAGCATGAAGGTTCAATAGAAATAAAAACATTTTTATTTTCCTTTGCAATTTCTGTGGAAATTCTTGGCTTGTTTTTGTTTGTTTTGGGGTGTGGAAATTCAAGAACTAAAGTATTTTGGCTGAAAAGTCAAATATTTCAGTTTGGTAATGGTGTCACAGAGCCTCATAGTTCCCATTCTTCTTTATAGATCAGGCTCCCTGATCAGACTACATCTTCCATGATGCATCATGGTCACCCTTTTTGTGGAGTGGAGGAGGTGTTTCATGGGAATCTTTCTGGCCAATGTGCACCTTGAGAGATTTAGTTTGGTGGAGGAACTGGGCTACTGAGGAGAAAGGTCGCTTGAGACACCCAAACTAGACCTCTCATGAGGTACCATGTCAGTCTTTCCAATCTGAAGTATTTTGGGTTTGGGGCTTTCAGCTATTGAATGCAAAAACTGAATTTTTCCACAGGAACTAGACAATTCTCACCCAAAAAAATCCCAAAATTTTTTAGTTGGAAACTGCCAATTTTCTGCCGTTTCAATGGAAAATTTTAAACCTGCAGCTTGCAGTTCCCTGCACTCCCAAATGCACCTTCAAAAATGTAGGTAGACTTCTGGTCTCTGCAACTACACCTACATCCTTATTGTGGGGAACAGCTGCTGTTACTGTGTAAGCAGGAAGGGAGAAAGCAAAGAAGGTGATAGGAGAATTCTAAGCCCAGTCCCCACCCCATCCTGCTTATCAGGGACCACATGAGGGAGAAGCCCTGGCCAGGGCCACCCGGGGGGGGGGCAAGTGGGGCAATTTGCCCCAGGCCTCGGGCCCCGCAGGGGCCCTGCAATTCCTGGCCTGGCGGTGGTCCAGGTCTTCAGTGACATTTTGACAGCGGGGGGCCCTTCAGTGCTGTTGAAGACGCGGGACGACTGAAGGGCCTCCCGCCACCAAAATTCCGCCAAAGACCCAGACCACCGCTAGGTGAGTACAAGCCCCACAGCGCCCCTGCTTTGCCCCAGGTCCCCTGAATCCTCTGGGTGGCCCTGGCCCTGGCACTATCACCCTGCCAGGCATGGAATCAGAACCCTAGGAAAGGCAGAAAAAGATAATGGATGCTCCTCACCTTTACTCTCTGCCTGGCCTGGATTCTTGTTGACAAACTCTGTCAGCTACTATGGTGACCTGTAGAAGGGAGAGGGATACAGAACTCTAGAAATGATGCTGGAGGTTACTGTTCAAAGGGAGAGCCAGGGTGAATGAGGTGGAATTAATGTGAATAGAATGGATTTTTGAAAAATAACAAAAATGTAGACACTAGTAGAATGAAGTAGGGGGGAATTCCCAATGCATTTAAAATGGCCCAAATCAATGCGATATCTGAGCAACTTGGTTTGTGCATATGTAAAAAGAGATATTTAAATTTTGGATTGGAAGAGACTTTGAAGTCATCATATCCAGCCTCCAGTACTGAGGCAGCATCAAGTAAACCTAGAGCATCCCTGACAGGTGTTTGTCCAACGTTTTCTTAAAAATCTCCAGTGATGAGGGTTCCACAGCATCCTTTGAAAGACTATTCCAGTGCTTAACTATTAGAAAGCTTTTTCTAATATCTAACCTAAGTCTCCCTTGGTACAGATTAAGATCATTACATCTTGTCCTGCTTTCAGTGGGCATGGAGAACAATCTTCTTTATAACAGCCTATAGCGAGGGGGCATGGCCTCCCTTCCTGACCGATGGGGAGAGACCCGCGACAGCCCCCTGGTGAGCAGAGCTATGACATCTGTGACCACCCTACCAGAAGCAGAGGGCAGGACAGGAACCAGAACTATAAAAGGCAGGCCTTCCAGCTCACTTAGAGGAGAGCTGCTGGAGGAGCAGGACATTTCCCCTTTCCTGCTGCTGGAGCTCAGGCCTGACAGAGGCCGCTCCAGCACCAGAGACCTGGAAGGACTGCTGGAGCGGCCAGGCATGGGGTCACCGATGAGCTGTTGGGGTTGCCACTAGCCATTTATCCCAGCAACGACCCTAGAATCCAGGTACCCCCGAATGGAAGTGTAGGAAGAAGCCCAGGGAAGCTGAATAGGGTTCGACTGCAATACTGACTGTTGCATGTTGGGGCCAGATTCACTGCTGACCGGTGGCAGACCGCTCCACCACTGTTCGGGACCTGAGCTGGGACACAGTGGAGTCAGGTGGGCCTGCATCCCCCTTCTCCCTACTACCCCACCCCAGGTCTGCACTGGTCTGTTGTCCACCCAAGCTAGGATGCAAGACAGTTTTGCTGTCTGCCCTGCCAGAGAGCTGATCCCCCTAGAGTGCAGCCTGACTGCAGACCAGAGCCATTTGCTGTTTGCTGCCTGTCCTGATTGAGGGCCTGGGACCTATAGACTCACTGCTGCTCTGCCTGACTGCAGGACAACCATGGCTAGCCTTACCATGAGGCGAACTGAGGTGGCCACCTCAGGTGACAGACTGTGGTTGGGGCACCACTAGGACCCAGAAAGTAGAAAATGGTGTCTGCTGCTGGTGCATATGTATTCTCTCTGCTCTAGATCCACAGAGATGGTGGAGTGCTGTGCTGGAGGAAGGAGGGCACAAGAGACATAACAGGCAGGCAGGAGAAAAGGTGAGAAGGAATAACAGAAAGCAGCAGGAGCTGCAGGGAGAGAGAGGAGGAGGAGGAGCCTCTTATGTACCTCTCTAGCACCCCAGGAGCCTGGACTAATTAACACCAGCTTCTCAGGGAGCTTCCTGTGTCCTGTTGCGTCCCTGAACCCACTTGAGAAGAACAGGCAGTCAATTGAAGTAGTAGGAGCCAGTTAGGCCCTTAAGATGCTGATATCTTCCCTCACTCAGGCCCTGCTACCAGCCTGTTTATTTGTCCCCTTCAACTGAGTGTTGAGAGCCACTATAGCTGGCACATACCAGCAGTCATGAGTGAAAGAAGAAAACGCCCCTCTGGGGCAGCATTCAGAAAAAGAAAGAAAGCAAAGGATGTAGCATCAGCTTCTAGTGAGGCTGCTGAATTCTTTAATGTAATTCAAAGCATCTATGTATTTTTCTCTGCGTCAACTCATCAATGGCAATTTTTGAAGCGACATCTGGGAACGTCCTCTCAGACACTGAAACCACTGAGTGCCACACGATAGGAAAGTCGAGTGGAGGTGATAAAGCCTGTCAAACACCATTTTGGGAAGATAGATGATGCCATAGTTGCCATTATGGAGGATAATGCTATGACAGGAACTCTTTGTGGGAGAACAGTGGCAGAGGGAAATGGAATCACCAGAAACATACATAACTTCAAATTTCTGTGTGGCTCAGTGTTGTGGCATGACACACTGTTTGAAATACATGTTGTAAGCAAGAGACTCCAAGGTGTTGACTTCGATATATCTGGAGCAATGGAACAACTGAACAAAGCAAAGTCATACCTACAGTCTTACTGGTCAGATGAGGGATTTCAAAATGTTCTGAAGAGTGCACAGAAGTTGGCAGAGGAACTTCACACTGAAGCTATTTTCCCATGCATTCAAGAATACAAGAGTCACCAAAGAAGAAGACATTTTGATTACGAGGCATGGGATAATACTATAAGAGACCCCAAACAACAATTCAAAGTTGAATTCTTTAACCAGGTGCTAGATTGTGCAATACAGTCAGTTGAACGTTTCATGCAGCTCAAGGAACACAGCAGTATATTTGGGATGTTGTATGATATTCCAAAACTCCTCACTATACCTGAAGAAGACTTACACCAGCAATGCAGGGCACGAGAGACAGTGTTGACGTATGATGACATGCGCAATATTGATGCGAGTGATTTAAGTGATGAACTGAAAGCCCTTTCAAGATATAACAAGGAGTCCAGTGGCACCTTAAAGACTAACAGATTTATTTGGGCATAAGCTTTCGTGGGTAAAAAAACCTCACTTCTTCAGATGTAGTGAGGTTTTTTTTAACCACGAAAGCTTATGATCAAATAAATCTCTGTTAGTCTTTAAGGTGCCACCGGACTCCTTGTTGGTTTTTGTGGATACAGACTAACACAGCTACCCTCTGATACTTTCAAGATATATTTCAGCAGGATCAGCTCCAAAGGCTGTTCTGGAATATATGTGCACAAATAGGGTGACCACCCTCTTTCCAAATGCTTTTGTTGCTCTGCGCATACTTCTAACACTTCCTGTAACAGTTGCTAGTGGATAACGCAACTTCTCCAAGCTGAAGTTAATAACACATCTACGCTCCAAAATGACACAGGAGAGGTTGGTCGGCCTTGTAACCATCTCAATAGAGCATGAGCTGGCCTAGACTGTGGACCTTCAGCAGGAAGCAGTTCAAATCTTTGCAACCAAGAAGGCACGGAAAGCACCACTTTGATTATTCAAACAAATAAAAATGCCAGTGTTTATGCAGACAAGTTACATTTGCTGTTCAGGTATTTGAAAGTTATGTGCTACTTAAAATTTTTGAACAAGGCATTTTGAGTTGTTAGTTCTCCTTTATTGGGGTAGGTAGCAGAGCAGTACCATGAGAGGAGTAGAACAGGAAGAAGGCAGAACTGAGACCTTTCAAAGTTTTGGCCCAAGCGAGGGGGCATGGGTGCGTCATTTGAGCTTCCCGCCTCTGGTGCCAAAATGTTATTGGCCAGCCCTGAGGCCAGAGCCATCAACTGTTGCCTGACCCACTGTGGCAGAGGGCTGGGGCTCACAGACTCAACTGCAGCCTGACCCGGGCTGCAGGCTTGGGCCTACTAACTGTCAGCTAATTCCTCCCCGAACTGGGTCGCTCCAGAGGCATTATAGCGAGGAGGCGTGGTCTCCCTCCCAGACAGATGGGGAGAGAGATGTGACTACCTTAAACAGCCCTTAACATATTTGAAGACTATATTACCAGTTTTCTCTTCTCAAGACTAAATATGCTCAGTTTTTAATCTTTCCTCATAGATCAGGTTTTCTAAATCTTTTATCATTTTTTTTCTCTCTCCTCCCTGGACTCTCCAATTTGTCTACATCTTTCCTGAAGTGTAGCACCCAGAACTGGACACAGTACTCCAGCTGAAGTCTCGCTTGTGACAAGTAGAGAAAAAAATTACCTTCTGTTATGGAACACTTGGTGTAAAGAGAGTGTGCACAACTGTCACTTGTGTCACATCAGCTTTTACATTGTAAACTATTTGGGCCAGGGATTGTGCCTTTTTACATGTTTTTGTAAATGGCCTATCACATTTTTGTACTGAAAAGCAATTTATTAATAATAATGAATCATAAATGTGCTGCTTTACCAATTCCAGTAGATGTTTGTGCTGATCCAACTTGTTGCATATAGTTGTAATAGAAAATTTTAATGCCCCAATTTCAGAAATAATTACTTGTTGTGATTGCTACCCCCAAGGCTCTTTCCAGGACCTCTGAAATATAAACTGTGGACTTGGGTCCTCCTGGTTCCTGTAATGGGATGTGCTCAGCAGGTTCTTAGTACTTCACAGAGTCCTGTTGATTTCAGTAGGACTTCACAAGGCTGGAATGGTCAAATGCATGTATCCCTTTGCATGACCAGGGCCTTAGACTCTGCAAAACATACACCCTACTTTTCTGTGTCACTGTCCTGGTGCAGAAAGGAATTAATCTTGTTAGTCCTTGCAACAATCCTGCATGGTTTTATTTGTTCAGGACAGATTGCTTTTATATGGAATAAAAAGAGCATTGGAGCGTTACAGATTCAGTTTTGCCTTAGTGTAGGGATGGAATAAGGGATGGAATAGAGGAAGAGTGCAGCTACCCTCTGTTAGTGTCTTGGGCTCTTGTGCGGATGCAGTTCTTTAACAGATATCACACTAGGGCTGAGCTCAGCAATTTTCTGCGCCTTGTTTTTTCATACTTTTAACTTGTAGCACTCTTCTGCGGTCCTTGTGGTGTGAGGGAGGGGGTCATTTTATGTCTTGGATTAAAGAAACGTGCAGCAACCTGCTTCCACTCCCACTAGCTGCCATCTAGCAGCTTCCTGTCAATGGAGCTTAGAAGCAAATTGTTTGTTTTTAAAAAAGGCTTGAGTTAAAAATAAATATATTAGGAAGATTATTTTGAATAGTAATGGGCCTTAATGAAGCTGTTAAAGTGGAGTCCTAGAGCATAGGTGCCCCTTCCTGTTACTCCTAGTTAAATAAATATAGATAAATTGGCACACTTCCTGAAGTGTTCTTGTGCACACACCCACAATTTTACATTTATACTCCCTCCCTCCTTTTCTATGTGAAGCAGTTCCCACAGACACTTTAGCTAGGAGAAATGTCACAATACATTATTCCCTGAGGAGATGCAGCTTCTCAGTGGTTTGAAGGAGGGAAGGATCCCTAGGTCTCCTGCATGCAGGAGAGAACCATCTGCCATCCTTGCCTGGTAGGTCTAACCCTGCCACCCTGGTTTGTTAGGTCAAACAGGATTTTGAACATCCAGGGGCTTGCTTCGCACCAAATGCCTTGCAAAGGGGAATATCTCTCACACCACACCATGAAAAGCTTTGGTCAGCTAATGTCTGAGGGGAGACTGTGGTGTTTCTCCTCTTGATTTTTGTATTCAGTGGGATTGTAGTCAAGTGAGGAGGGAAGTACAGTATTTGATAAATGCTGTGGAGTTATTCTTTTGACTGTTTTGATTGTCTTGATTTCCATGCTTTTCCCTTTTATCCCTGGTTCCTGCCTGTACACCTTCTTTTAATGTCACCCCATCCTTTCCCTTAGTAAAGGGCTAGTTTCTTTTTACTATATGATTCCTCTAAATAGAGATCATAAGACCTGTATATACATTCATTCACAAGGACACTAGGGTTATGTCTACAGTACACCTGGAAGTGAGTGTCCCAGGTCCATAGACGTGTTCACAGAGCTTGTGCTAGCTTGTTAAAAATAGCTGTGTAGATGTTGCTTGGATGCTGTGTCTCAAGCTTTCAAGCTGCACCATCTTCACAAGCTGCACTGTTCTTGACATGCTAGTGTAAACTCTTGCTAGCACAAGTCCATGGACCCGGGCTGGGAGGCTCGCTCCCAGATGCAGTGTAGACATACCCTAGGTGGGAGGCACTGCACCTTAATGTGTATATTCCAGGAAGGATGAGCTAAAGGCTGAGACCTGGACCAAAGGGCAATTTAGGAAGGAGGGGTGAGTGGACTATCCCTCTCGGTGTGTTGGGGGTGCTCCAAGATGGAGCTACATATACACTACATATGAATAGGAATGCTAAATTCTTGTGGACTTTATTTTTACGTATTACAGAAATATACTGTATCATTCATTGCACATATGTCCCTGTATAAAATCACTCAATGTTTATTAAACTTAATGCAAGTGAACATTTCTTAAAGAAATGGAAACAAATCACTACCCTATCTCTTTAAGCATTTGTGATTCTATTATTGCATCATTGCACTCTGCCTTTGGCCTTTTAGACACCGCCTCCACATTGAAACAGCATGGACAACATCATTTTAAATAAGTGTTTTTTACTTCTGAAGTGCTTGTGATTAAGGTCAAGTTTAACTAATATCCTTCATGAGTATAAGAGCCAATGTAAGTTAGCCTTGAAAGGCTGTTTTTGTTCAGAGTCCTAATTCAGAGTCTTAAAGTGCATTGCACTTGAAATATTGCTATTGTGTTGCTGAAGTGTTAAATATTTACAGTATGTCCTCCCTCAAAATCACGTCAGTTGCAACAGATGTGTGGCATGCCTCTCCCCTGCCCCTGCCTGCCCCTCTTCCCCCACAGCATTGCTCACTCCCTTATGGCTACCTGCACTTCTAACACAGCATAAATCCACAACACCTCTAGCTCTGACACTTTGTTTTTTAACCATATTCAACACATGGATAGGTCCAGCCATTCACATTTATTATTACTTGTAATCAAGCTCTTTACAGAAAGGAAACTACAGGGACTCAAGCCACAAACACTTGCTGCCACCACCACAGACATTTGTATTGCACGTAGTTGTTTTTTTTAATTATCTCAATTTTTCTTGGCAGTGGCCCCAGACTTTAAGACTCTCTGTCGTCCTTCTGAACCCCAGCCAGGATACATGCTACAGGAGCCAGGCCATAACCACTGAGACAGTAACTCAGAAATGTTAAGCTGTTTCATCAGCACAGATCCTTCACGCGGATGCATATTTTTTTTCCCATTTGCAATTATCTTCCTCAGTCCTCTTCTCCAACAGTTGGATCATGGAATATGCCCTGAAGTTATGACAGTATCAACCTTAATTTTTAATTTTCTTACTCTTGTTCATTTTTGTTTCTTACCTTAGAGGTAGAGGGTTTCATGTGTCTTATACTTCCTTAGGGGATAGTAACCTGTCCATGTCTGTGTTTAACTCCATTTGACATTAATGGAAGTTATATCCCTATACTTAAAAAAGTCTAAACATTAGAGCTTCTTAAGGTACTCTGTGTGCAAACAACTTTCTCTTTCCTCTGTTTGAGTAGGTTTTGTTTGTTTGTTTGTTTTTTGTTTTCTTTACATAGACGTCAGTGTCAGGAAGAGCCTTTATTTTAATTTAATTTTATTGTATTAAGCCAAAAAAACTGGAGTGAAATCTTTATCCCATTGCAGTCAGCAGTAAAACTCCCACTGACTTCAGGGAGCCCAGGATTTTGCACTTGGCATCCCCAGGAATGATAGCAGCAGCAGACTGCCACATCCAAATGTGCCTCCTTTGGGTAATGTTTCTACCTCCCTACTCTTCAAGCAACAAATCAAATCATTACCAAGTGTCTGTCGATGTTCTGATCCCTTTGAGGAAATTGCTGAGGGACAACAAAGCCATAAATTGAAAGGAAAAAAATCTCCACTTGATCTCTGTATTATACAGATAGAACAGATAAACTGCAAACTAAAGCTCTCTCACTTGCTTTAACATGTTCCCTGCTGCTGATGGACACAGTATGATTTTTTTTTTCCTGTCTGGGAATGAGCCTTGGGTTCATCTTAGGTTACTTTCTATGTCTATTTACAAATCTTTTAGGCAACGTTGACCCCTCTGTGATGTCATGGTCCTTGCATGGGCCTCGAGCTGTTGAGCCACATCTCCTACCATCCCAGGCAACCCCATCGTACAATTGTATTAAAAAATGTGTCCATCTCTCACTCTCAAAATGAATTACATTGTTTGCCCCCACAACTCCCATTTGGAAAGTGTTCCAGAACCTCACCCTTCTGAAACCTTCTTCTAATTTCCTGCCTGAATTTGTTCATGGCCAATTTAATCCACTTGTTCTTGTGCAAACATTGTCCTTTAGCTTAAATAACTCTTCACGCTCCCAGGTATTGGCCCCTCCCTCCAATGTATATAAAGAGAATAGGGCTGTCAAGCAATTAAAAAATTAATCGCGATTAATTACATTGTTAAACAACAATAGAATATCATTTATTTAAATATTTTGGATGTTTTCTACATTTTCAAATATATTGTTTTCAATTACAACACAGAATACAAAGTGTACAGTGCTCACTTTCTATTTATTTTTATTACTAATATTTGCACTGTAAAAAAATTAAAAATAGTATATTTCAATTCACCTAATACAAGTACTGTAGTGCAATCTCTTTATGATGAAAGTTGAACTTACAAGTGTAGAATTATGTACAAAAAATAACTGCATTAAAAAATAAAACAATGTAAACCTTTGAACCTACAAGTCCACTCAGTCCTACTTCTTGTTCAGCCAATCGCTCAGACAAATAAATTTGTTTACAATTTGCAGGAGATAATGTTGCCCACATTTTGTTTACAATGTCACCTGAAAGTGAGAACAGGCATTCGCATGCCATTGTTGTAGCTGGCATCACAAGATATTTATGTGCCAGATGTGCAAAAGATTCATATGTCCCTTTTTGCTTCAGCCACCATTCCAGAAGACATGCGTCCATGCTGATGATGGGTTCTGCTTGATAATGATCCAAAGCAGAGCAGACCGACGCATGTTCATTTTCATCATCTCAGTCAGATGCCACCAGCAGAAGGTTGATTTTCTCTTTTGGTGGTTCAGGTTCTGTAGTTTCCGCATCGGAGTGTTGCTCTTTTAAGACTTCTGAAAACTTGCTCCAAACCTTGTCCCTCTCAGATTTTGGAAGGCTCTTCAGATTCTTAAACCTTGGGTTGAGTGCTGTATCTATCCTTAAAAATCTCACATTGGTACCTGCTTTGCATTTTGTCAAATCTGCTGTGAACGTGTTCTTAAAATGAACATGTGCTGGGTCATCTTCGGAGACTGCTAACATGAAATATATAGTAGAATGTGGATAAAATAGAACAGAAGACATACAATTCTCCCCCAAAGTCATAAATTTAATTAACGTGTAAGCAGAGTCAGGATGAGCTCTACCCTGACATCTGGTGGAAAGAATTTCAGAGAGTGTATTTGCATAGGCACGCCTACCCCATCCCACACTGCCGAGCTGTGGGACTGCTTTGTGACAGAAATGACTCAACCTCAGTTGAGTGGTACTTGCTAGACAAGGGACATGGGTTCCAAAACCCAGTGAATTGAGAGAGGCTGGGGACAGGTATCTGTGCCTGGTGGTGCAGTCTCCTTGTGGAGCCAGAAGCACCAGTTCCACCCCCTCCTCTCTCCACTGTGGAATGTCAGAGTTGATTTTTTTTTCCCTCAAGAATCTAAATACAGGTTACTGAGCTGAACGCACTTTGGGCTAATGGTGCACTAGTACTGGGGCTCCCCTACTAAGAGCTGAGATCACTAAGAGTTGAAATCACTAAAGAGCTGAAATTACTGAGCTGAGAGCACTGAGTACTATGCTAACTAGTGGGGGAGCCTGAAGATATACTGTGGAACAGAGCAGCTGGCGGAGTGGAGCAGTTGTGGGGACGGCTGGAGCGGATCACGGGACAGCTGGTGGCAGCGGAGTGGCTGGCAGAGCGGAGTAGCTGTGGGACGGGTGGAGTGGCCTACAGAGCGAGTGGAGCCGAGCAGTTTACAGGGAGAACTGGAGCAGCTCATGGAGCAGAGCAGCTGGTGGAGCAGAGCAGTTTCTGAGGACGGCTGGAGGAGCAGAGTGGAGCGGCTGATAAAGCAGAGCAGTTCGTGGAGAAGGCGGAAGCAGAACCCACGGAGAGGCAGGGCAGTTGGCCTCGGACCATGTAAGGTGCCCCTTTCTACCCGGGCTGGGGGGAGAGACCTCTACAGATAAACTCTCGAACTCTGGGGTGGCATTGACCAGAGACTTTTGAGTTGTTGGACTTTGGGGTGATTGGACTTAAAACCCTAAGGGGAAAAAGGACAGTGCCAAACGTACTTGGAGGTGGGTTTTTGTTTGTGTTATAACCCTGTTTATGGTGTTTCTCCAATGGGATGCCACATTGATTCCTTCCTTTATTAAAAAGATTTTGCTACACTCAGACTCCGTGCTTGCGAGAGGGGAAGTATTGCCTCCTTGAGGCGCCCAGGGGGGTGTGGTATGTGAGTGTCCCAGGTCACTGGGTGGGGGCTCGAGCTGGTTATGCATTGTGTTACTGAAACGGAACCCCTGGATACTGAACCCGGCCCTTGTTGCTGCCAACTTAGAGAGGCAGAAGGGTTACAAACGCATTATTTTTTTAACGGGCATCATCAGCATGGAAGCATGTTCTCTGGAATGGTGGCCGAAGCATGAAGAGGCATATGAATGTTTAGCATATCTGGCACGTAAATACCTTTCAATACTGGCTACAACAGTGCCATGCGAACACCTGTTCTCACTTTCAGGTGACATTGTAAATAAGAAGCAGTCAGCAGTATTTCCCATAAATGTAAACAAACTTGTTTGTCTTAGCGATTGGCTGAACAAGAAGTAGGATTTGCAGGCTCTCAAGCTGTACATTGTTTTGTTTTTGAGGGCAGTTATGTAATTAAAAAAATCTACATTTGTAAGTTACACTTTCAGGACACAGAGATTGCACCTGTATGAGGTGAATTGAAAAATACTATTTCTTTTATCATTTTTACAGTGCAAATATTTGTAATAAAAAATAATATAAAGGAAGCACTGTATACTTTGTATTCTGTGTTGTGATAGAAATCAATATTTGAAAGTGTAGAAAATCATCCAAAATATTTAATAAATTTCATTTGGTAGTCTATTGTTTAACCATGTGATTAATCGCGATTAATTTTTTTAATCTCAGTTAATTTTTTAAGTTAATCGTGTAAGTTAACTGTGATTAATCAACAGTCCTATTAGAGAACAGTCATATCCCCCCTCATCCTTCTTTTTGCCAGAATAAACAAGCCAACCTCATCCAATCTTCTTTTGTAAGATTGGCTCTCCCTTCCCCCTGATCATTCTATTAGCTCATTGCTGCACTTTTTCCATTTAAATTTATCTTTCTTGAAGAGGGCGAAGACTTTCCTGAGACTGGATCCTCAGGGAGCAGGAGAGAGAGCAGGTGAAGGACTCTTAAACATCTATAGTACTGTAGATGCTTATAAACATTCAAGAGTTGGTTTGAAGTAATGGGAGTTCACAATAAAATAAACATAAATGTGACTTCTCAATATATTAATGCTGTATCAAGCACTCAAAGGAAAATGTTAGCTATGTGAGCTCATCTTTCTATCATATTTTGATCTACAAAAGTAGAAATTACTGAAGAATGTAGTAAAAAGAACTGTGTGTATGAATTATATATACACACAAAGAGAGAGAGAGAGACCTGGATAGATTTCCATAATAGGACAGATCCTGTAGTCCTCAGTCAGGCAAAAATCCCCACTGAGGTCCGTTATTTGCTCTTTACACAATAAACAAGGCTTAAGTGTGTATATACTGCTACTCTGGTTCAATTCTGGCAGTTTCTGAAAAATAGAACATTCTGAGCTCCACTATGGGGCTCATACACTATTTAAAATGATACTACCTTATTCCCTTACATTATCACATTCCCATTGATTTTGTAGCATATGAGGGCACTCCCTAAAGGCTTAATGCAGCAGCCAGTTAACCCTGACCTATTAGCAACATTTTGGAGCAAGCTTCCCAGCCTGAGTGGAAAGATCTAGGCTAGCAGGGCTTGCGCTAGTGCTCTAAAAATAGTTATATAGATACTGCTTCGAAAATGTGGCTTGGGCTGGTGCTTGGGCTCTGAAGCCACAACTTCAAACAACTACCTTTTACAGCACTTTTGAGCACTAACGTGAGCCTTGCTAGCTTGAGTCTATCGATCCGGGCTGGGAGGCTCTTTCAAAAATGCTGTAAACATACCCTTAGATGGAGCAGGAGAAATATAAAGGCAGCAAGGGGGAGGAGTGGAGGGAGAAATATCTGGGTATGAGTTGGAGCCCTGCCAACAGATCTGTATGTGAAAACTCTTGACGGTAGTTGCTGCCTTTGTGCTGCAATGGCTGTTTTTGTTCTGCTTAGACTCTTTGTAAGTACTCATAAAGATGGCCCTGGGAAGAAGTAACCACAACTGACTGACTGGCTGCCTGACTGTTTTATTTTCTTGGGCAGGGAAATCAGTGCACCAGTCCACAGGGAGTTTTACCTAAGTAAGACCTACTGGATCAGGTCCATAATTGGTTAGTTAGCCTTTTTATTCAATGTTATCAGTTTTATCTATCATTTATTGCTGAGTGTTTCCCCTCATTTATTAACCCTCCTTCCTTTCTTTATATCTTAACTCCACTGTTTTTCTTGGTCCCTTCTCTCCTATTTTTTCATTCATTTTATATTTGTTTCCTTTTCTTCATATTTATCCCTTCTTTATTTTAGCCTTTCTGCCTTTGTTTTCTTTTTTCTTCATCTCTCTCTTTTTTCACATGTACGTATCTGGTATTGAAATCACCAGGAGGCACATTAGGAGGCCCGAGAGTTCACTTTGAACTAGAGAAATAGAAAAAGCTTGCTCATGCTATAAACAGAATGCTAATTTCAATTAATTGATGGAAATGCTTTTCCATGCCTTTAGGTGTACTACAGATGCAATATTTACAATGAGGCAAAAGTTTGAAAGAACGATAAATGGAGGGTATAACTGCTATGTAGCATTTATTGATCTTGAGATTGCTTATGACTTGGTTCCACAGGAGTTGGTGTTTGGAGTATTGAGATGGATGGGAGGGGGAATGCAAGGAGTAGGAAAGATAGAGGAGCTGAAGTGACGGTCAAGAGCTAAGGTGGTAATGATACATGGAATTTCAGAGAGTTTTACAGTGAAGGTGGGTTTGAGACAAGGCAGTGTGCTGAGTCCATTTCTCATCATCCTAGTTATGGAGTTAATTAGGAGAGCCACGCTTGCAGGGAGCCAGAGAAAACTCATATATATTGCTGACAATCTGTCCCTTTTGGTTTATAGCAAAGAGAAATTGGTAAATATAGGATCAGACTAGGCATCTGTGTTTGAAGATCATGATTTGGAGGTAAACACAAAGAAATCTGAAGTAGAGAAGGTGGAAGAAGAACTGTTGATTGACTTTTCAGAAGAGAAGCTGAAGCAAAAGAAAGAATTTGTGTACTTGGGAAGTACACTTAGTGCCATGGGGGAGAGATCTGGAGAACTGAAAAGAAGAACCCAGTGTGCCTGGGCCTCAGTGAGAAAGGTAGCAGGAGTACTGTGAGACAAGCAGTTAAGTAACAAACTAAAAGGAAAAGTGTATGTAGCGTATGTTTGACCCTGCCTGGTTTGGAAACAGTGAGTCTTACGGAAATGGAAAAAGAAAAGAAACATGCAGTAGAAAATAATATACTGAGGAGATTAGCAGGCAAGCAGAGGATAGACAGCAACAAAGAGTCCTGTGGCACCTTATAGACTAACAGACATATTGGAGCATAAGCTTTTGTGGGTGAATACCGGCTTCATCAGACGCATGGGAGGACAGAGGGTAGACAGAGTGTGCGTGGAAGAAATTAGGGGAAAGATGAATTTAGGTCTCTCAGGCTGGAGAACACAGGTCTGAGGCAGGCTTAGAAATGTGATAAGAATGGGTGAAGAACGACCATCAAACAAAGCATGGGAGGAAGAGAAGAGCAGGAAAGGATGTGGAAGACCTAGCATACAATGGAAATACTTTGTCAAGAGAACTTTGACGAGAAAAGGACTGGGACTTCAAGACCTAGGAACCTGTGCTGTGGACTAGAAGAAGTGGCAAAGGCTCCTGGGCACCTCCCACCCTGTGAAAACAGGACAAGGAGTCAGAAAGTGAAGTGAAGGAAATGCTTTTCCTGTGAATAACTTCAGCCAAAGTAGTAAACATTAGGGGCTTTGATTATTTTGCTCTCAATTATACCAGTATCAGTCTGAAGTAAATACATTGGTATTGATGGCGCTTCTATGGTTTGACCCTTAGAGCAAAATCTGGTCCCATAATTCCATGAGAGACAAACACAAAAACAACCTTGCATAAGTAGGCTTGGCAGAACTCATTTTTTTTCTATATAATTTCAATGGATAATATTGTTTTGTTTTTAACTTTTTATCAATCTTAAATTTTTACAGTTGCAGGAAATTATATAGGGTCAGAGAATTATTTAATGACAGTAGATGTTTAGATTAAAAAAGTTAAAGCTTTATAACCCTAAAACCACAAATTGTCAACATCACGTCAAAATATACATAATAAATATCCTTAAATCAAACTGTAAGTTCTCAAGCAGCATATTTCTTACTTTGCCTTTCTATAAATTTTAGTTATAGATAGAAACATTTTTTTCGCCTGTATGTATGTGAAATAGACATTTACTGATATTTATTGATAAAAATCTAATCCTTCCAAGTATACACAGACTCCATATTACGGTAAAATGTGCAAGATTTGAAACTTGCTGCAGTGACTTAAGTGGTTTCCTTGTTCATGGCATGCCATTTAAAATTAATGCTTTCATAATAGCATTAGGTTCAGTGCTCCCTCTTGGGTTGCATGCTGAAGACATCTCTGTATTCTAGCACCCCCTTCCTCTCATAAATAAGGAAGGAGTGATTCATCAGCCTCTTCTTATGGACTACTAAGGGGACACTTCTTGAGTGCTGGGATCTGCATGGGGGAAGGTTATAATCTGGAAGAGGAGTAAATGGGGCAGGGCATAAAGCTGTGGAGAGGAGGCATAGAGTCCTTGAAGAGCTTATGGCAGAGAAATAATACAGTTTCAGGCACTGTGATATTTCTGCAGCCCCTCTCCATGGTGTGGCTCTCTTAAGGATCACCTCTTTGTTGTGGGAATCTTGCTGGAAGGATCATCATTGACCTAGAGCCAGCAAAGAATCAAGGCCCTCTACTGGGGTGGCCTTGACCTTCTGTTAAGATCCATTTAGGAATCTGAAGGAAATGGGAGGCCCTGTACCAGTGCAAGTGGGCAACAACCCTCCCTTCCCAATGAAAGATCAGACATGTCTCTGTGAGGTAAAATTTACATAGATGTCCTGCCCTTTTGCTCCCCTCGTGGATATTCCTGCAGGAGACAGGACCTCTATTAATTTCAAATAATATATCAGACCTCAAGCTACAAAGCCAAATGTTTTCCTCATCAATAATACTTGAATGTCCTGAAGAAAACATTTCAAGCCAGAAATTAGAGAAACAACCTGTATTATCATACAAATATGGTTCAATTCACGTATTTATAATCATATGATGATTTCTCAGAGAAACTACAACAATGATCAGAGGCAAGTTAACAAGTAAATGCATTATTGACCATGGTAACATAATACAGGAGAGAGAGGAGAATAATTTGGGCATCCTCTCTTAATGCCTCAAAACCCAATAGCTTCTTCATCTTCCACGTCTTTCCTCAAGAGTCTGTCCTTAACACATCCGTCTGTTCTAGTCCATATAGGTTCTTATGCCACACTCATTGACATAGTATCTGAACATCTTCCAGTAGTGTGTTAAGCAACATGTCTAATATCTGACATGTTTGTACTCTTGTCCTCTCCCCAGGGGAAGAAACATGCAGTGGAGTGCTTTGTTTTGGAATTGTTTAAATAAATATATGTCCACACACAAAAATTGCTGTTTGCTAGAGTATGAGTTTAAAAAACAAACCTTACACATACAGCAGAAGGTGGTGAGGTTTGTAATGGCCCTTATTTCTGTGGGAGTTCATTCCAGAGGCTTGGACCAGCACTTGAGAAAGCGCTGTCTCCTGCACAGACAAATTTTACCCTTATTGCAGAGAGTTCAGTTTTGTCAGAGGAACGAAGTTGTCATCCCAGAGCCTTAGTAATCTTTTAGATATACCAGGGCTCAGGCCATCTAAGTGTCTTAAGAATAAGGACAGAGACCAGAAACCAGACACTCATTTAAAATAAGATCTTGTAATCATTGCCAAACACTGCTATAAGAAAGAAATAAGAAAATTCATATGCAAACAGAAGGTAGGAGATTCCTTCTACTTTAATGTAAGAAAAGGTGAGCTAATTTGTGCAGGGCTGATGCTGATGGGCTTGGAAATCATGTCTGTGGCCAATAGACTGGAGAAACTGGTCTGTAGCAGTTCACTGAAATGAGGATATTACTGCTGCACTGCTTCTAAGATCAATGTCAGTTCGCATTATCTACCCTGTAAGTACCACTCCTTCACCCAGACTGAATCTGTCTAGATCTAAATCAGACAGTTATATATTTTTAAAATGAAAACATATTTATTATTTATTATGCTTGCACCCAAACATTGGTGTTTGTTATATTTCAGTAAAGAGAGGGTTTTTTAATGATAAATGTCAGTATTTTGAATTTTCTACAAGTAGGAGTTATGAGTCTGATCCACAACCCATAAATGCCAATGTGAATCTTTCCATTGACTTTAGTGGGTTTGGGATCAGAGCCTGAAACTGTACTGTGCTGCACCAACCTCAGCCTTCTCACAGTGGTTGCATAGTTGCAATAGTTAAACTAGATTAAATGAGAGGTCTTAGTATGAGGTGAGAGGATCAGATTGCTGGTCAGCTGAAATGGGAGAAGGCAATCTACTGGTCAAATTCATACTTCTCAATCGCATTATCTTATTCAGCCAATTTCAAGCTCCATGTCAAGGAATGGCTGTTACTGATTCAGGGAGCCTTCTTCCTTTTGCCACTGGTCTCATCTTTAACACATGATAAATACTGTCTCTACTAAAAATATCTGAAGCCTACTTGTTTTGGTGTGGGAAGACCAGCATCAGTAGATCAGTGGTTCTTAATCATTCCACACTGTGACCCCATGCTACAACAGAAGAAAGTTTCAATGTCCTTTTCCCCCGCACACACACACACTGTCTACCCATAAAGAAACGGAGGGTGGCTGTGACACCCTGGACCTGTTTGTGATACCCAGACTGGGAATTCATTTAACAGAGAATGAGAATTAATATTCCACGGTCGATTACACCGGATAATGATTTTCATCATTTTTCCTAATCACAAGTAAAAAAAGTCATGTAACTCCTGTTCTGCATCTGCTTTCAAGTCATGCCTACAGACACCATGAGAATAGGTCAAAAAACAAATCAATAAGCATCTCATTATAAGGCAAGTAAGCCAGTGAAGTGAAAGGCAGATCAAAGATATAATTGCTGCCTATTAAATATATTGGAGGGGAATATAAATGAGTTTTAGCAGAGCATGATAAGAGGATCTGGTTTGGTTTTGTTTTTTATCTATCAAATTGGCAAATACATAGTCAATTTCTTTTTGATTTTTCTGATATAGGGTAACATCTAGATCTGCAATAGTTTTGAACATTATTCAAATTTAATGAATAAAACTTCTTAAATCTAATCAACTACTAATGTGCATCTACAGTTTAGGTAGGCAAGCATTTTTAGTTGGCATTTGTAGAACTGCGGAGATTTTCAGAATCCTATATATTTCCTTTCTAGCCGTGATTACAGAATTATGACATCTGGAATGACATCAGATGTAAATACTTAAAATGAAAAAAAAATCAGAAATTGATTAGAAAATCAGACAGATCTACAAAATAGTTATATTTTGAAGGCCTCTGTCCCTCCCTGTTTGTTTTACATTACGGGACTCTTAAAGAGATCTCTCTTCCCACTGAATAATGTCAGTCTTGAATTTCTAATGATTAGAGAGTTGTGGTGGTTGCATTCAAAGGTGTAACAATTGGAAATAACTTTGGCTTGCCTATTTTTATGAAATTACACATTGATTTTAAAAGTCAATCCTGTACCAATGGAGCTATACAAATGTACATAGCTTACAATCTGACCTGCTATATTTTTTGTAGCAATTGACAATTCTTTATAGCTGAATGATCTTTGTTCTTTTACTCACCTGTGTTTCTTTAGCTTTCATTTTAGTTATTTTTAAAAGATCTATTTCCCACTGCAAAGAGCTTCTGAAATGCCTAAAAGCACAAGAATTTCAAATTCACGTTTATTTCTAGTTCTGTTCTCTTTTATCCTTCTACGATAAATACTTGAAGCCTTTGATCATTGATCCTGATAACCCAGAGAGGTACTCGCAGGTGCCTGTGGACCCCAACAAACTATACAATGTGGTGAAAAAAGCACAAGAGCAGAAATCCCACCAAGAAGTTAGCCTGTTGAATGGACTCATAGATCTCGTGTTCAGCACTCAGGAGCTAGCAGTAGCCAGTGGGCTGGGGCTGAAAAGGAAGGATAAAGAGGAAAAGGCCCTCAACAGAGTAAAAGTATCAGCCTGTGAAGGTAAATATTATTTTTAAAAGGCCAAATAATTAATTTGATGTAGAAACAGGTCTTAACCAAAACAATGGAGCCTGAATACCCTGCCACTAGGGGTAAGGAACTCCCATTTCTGGCTGGAGCTACTCCTGATTTATGCTGGTGCAAATGGAAGGAGAAGCAGGCCCACACTTTCTAACTGAAGTGATCAATTTGTGTCTTCTGGCATGTCTAAAAGAGCACAGATTTGTAAATAAACAATGTAACTTCCCCTGAGCTGCACAGATCTTGTTGAGTTGAATTTTCTAGCAATGGTTTTCAGCTTTTTCTCACTTTTACTAGCTTCTCCGCTTCTTCTTTCAGGGAACAGTCTCTCATTTTATCTCCCATTGCTAGTACCTCTTAGTCTTTGTGTTTCTTTAATTCTCCCCTTAATTCACATCCCCAGCTACTATTTTCTGAGTCTGTTCTCTCACTCCCTCAGCTTTCTGGCTCACTAGCCCCTACACTCTTTATGTACTTAAACTTCAACACCAGTGCTTGTTATGTCCACACCTTCCTTCTTCTGCTCCTGCTCCTCCTCCTCAAGTAGACTAAAATTGTACATCTTGGATTACCTCATGGAACCGGAATAAATATTTAGAAAACAGGCACAGTGACTCCTCTAATCTATGTATTTTGAAAGTTCCAAAGCCATTCAGCAGTATCTCCGCACCTAGCTGAGATCTAATCACATGCACCTCCAAATGCAGCAGAAAGGATTTACCCTTTTGATCATTATGAATTATTTACAGAACTGATTTGTTTCATACATGGCACAAAAGAACTAGCTCAACCCAGTCCATTCATACCTATGCTTCTGATGCTCTTGCTCGTGTGTTGATGTTTGCAACAGGCTGATCTGCACCTTTAAGGGCCTGTTTAGTGATAGAGACCCATTTAATAACAGGTGTTCGAGCTTGGGTGAAGGGATTATTGGACTGAGCTGGAAGGGACCAGGTGACTGCTATAAAGAGTTGAAAGAGCTCAGTTGAAGGGAAGCTGCAGGAAAGAGGTTGTCTTTTGTGACAGGCCCTAGAGCAGGGGTGTGTGCAATGGGGAAAGTCTCTGAGCCCCTGCAGCTTGGTTTTGTCGGGGGATGGTAGTTTTATTACCTTGATTGATTTTGTGTTTCAATATTAAACTGTCACCTGAAGAAAGGGCCTAAACAGACTCTTAATGTGGTGTTCAATGCTTCCTGGGCTGGGGAGACAGGCCAGCAGCTTACAATGCCATTGCACACTCTTTTCTGGTCTATACTTGCCTTAATTTCTTAAAATTTTCCACTGTTTGCTACCGCCAGTTCAGCTCTCAGAACTGGAGCAACAGCATGAGTGCTAGTGTAGGGAAATGTTGGCTACCAGTGTGCTAACCACAAGGTCATCTAGACCTGCTCTGAGCTAGTTAGCATGCAGCTCAGGGGCTTCAGACATTTTTATCCATGCAGGCACAGAAAGCAGCTAAATGTTACCATCTGCTCTCTGGCACTGAGTTTGCTGAGGGACCCAGAAACCAGACACCTGTGTAGAATAAGTTCTTGTAATAAATCATTGCCAAACAATGTTGTAAGAAGGATGTGAGTAAATTCAAATGAGCAGAAATAAAGCTGGAATAACACACCCAGGGCTGAGACTGATGGACTTGGGAAATCATGGCTGTGGCCAATAGACTGGAGAAACTGGTCTGTAGTGGTTCACAAAAGTGCTGATATTACTGCTGCACTGCCTCTGATGTCACTGTCAATTTGAACTACCTACCAGGCAAGAACCAATCAGTCAACTGAGACCAAACCTTGGGTTAGGTCTAAACTGCATAGTTAACTTTTCCTAAACTGCTCCGTTTTTCATTCATGAATTTGGGTTCCTGCTTTGTTATGGCCATAACAATTCCTGCCACTTAATGTCCTGTCCACCTTTATTTATATACACATGCCTCATATCTGCAGTGTAATCAGGGGTGAAAGTAACTTAAAGGACTTACCGGTACTCCGGAGTCCTGAGCAGGGGGCGTGGCCTCCATCAGAAGTAGTGTGGCCTCAAACAGAAGAGGCAGGGCCTTTAACTTCCCAGGGCCCTTTAAATCAAGATTTAAAGGCCCCGGGGCTCTGACTGCAGCTGGGAGCCCTGGGGCCTTTAAATCACCCCCGGAGTTCCCAGCTGCAGAGGCGGCTGGGTGGGGGGCTCAGGGGTGATTTAAAGGGCCCAGGACTCCCGCCACTACCACAGTGGAGCTCTGGGCCCTTTAAATTACCATGGCAGCCCTGCTGCACTACCCCAGGGCTCCAGCTGCAGGGCTCAGGTGGTGCTTTAAAGGACCCGGGGCTCCCCACAGGGGCTGGAGCCCCTGGTCCTTTAAATCACAGCCCGAGCCCTGCCACTGCTACCCCAGGGCTCTGGCAGCGGGACTCAGGAGGCGATTTAAAGGGCTCCAGCTGCTGCGGGGAGCCCCGGGCCCTTTACATCACCAGCCGATTTGGTCCGGCATGGCATACTGGCTATTGCTGGGCAGTACCAGATTACTTCCACCTCTGAGTGTAACACAGTTGTGAGAAGTAAAAGTTTCTTGTACAACTTTTCTAGTGACATGCCTGAAATCCCAGCTTACTTACTATGCAGAAGCCCATCCCTATTCAGGGCACCATGTAAGCATATGTTTAACTTTAAGCACATTGACTTCAGTGAGACTTAAGCATATGCTTCAAGGTAAGTATTGATTTAGTCGCTAAATTCTTTTCTGAATCTTAGCCATAGATAATACTGTACATTTAAAGTCAATTACACTTCTACTTAGATTTTGTAAAAGTATGGTGAAACAAATTATTCAGTGTGACTTTCTGAGATTTTATTATTAAAATGTCTTATAAAATGTCTAGGACATTAATCAAATCAATTATACATTTTAAACTATATGACCCTATTTCACCTTTACATATGTAAATAGCTTTTAATTGAAGCTCCTTCTTATAGTAAGTGGCAATAAATCTGAGTGGGAATATAACCAGAAACTGAAATAAAAATATATAATTTTAATTTTAATACAGCAGGTGATCCTGCTGCCCAGGATAGTAAGTGACTCAGGAGAGGAAGTCACTAACAGAGCAGTGAGTTTATTTAGAGCCAGTTTCCCTCTCTGTGGTGTTTGGTTTGGTTTGGAAGAGACTTGATACTGCCATAATTTAAACTTCATTCCATAAACACAGCTTTGGCTTTCACTCTGCTTCACTCTTTTCTTACTTCACATTTTCCGGGCATTTCCTGCCAAGCTACATTTACTCTTGTTCATAGCAGATTATTGCCAGCTATCTCCTGGTTTCCCTCACACTAAGTCCCTTTAGGCACCATCACAGTTCTTTTGAGTGACTTCCCTTTGAACTGTGAAAGAGCAGCACAGAAACTCCCAAGTTCTGGGAACTGGTAGTCTGGCAGCACCTTTTTCATGTCATAAATTGGGCTGACAGATCACTAAATATTATTTGATATGGCTTGAATTGAAACGCAGATTGACATTGGAAAAGCTCTTTTTCTTTTTATCCCTCAGAACTTTCACATGATTTTCTTTTCCTGTCCAAAGCTTTGGCTGGTGGATTTTCATTGGTTGTAGAAAGTTGAAATGTTACTCTTCATTGTAAATTAATTTCTTTTATAATTCTCTGTCTGTGTACGCACAGTGGCTGATTAGAAAAGGGTTGTGTTCTGCTCCAGCCTGATATATGAACTAAGCAAAAAGCATGAGCAAAGGGGAAGGGGATTTAGTTTCTGACTAACAATGTGTCCCCCATCTTGAAAAAAAAAGTGTAATTAATAGCTTGTGGCTTTATAAGATGTATACTGCATATGCATATTTAATAATTTATTGTATAGTCTGCCTGCATGAACTATAGATCATATAATTATAGAAATGAAATAGACAAGATTAACTGGGCCAAAATTTTGAAAGGTAGAAGATATGGTATGGCTGGTTGAAAAGGCTGCAAAATCAGTGGCCACCGGGGTTCTCTGGATTATGGAGCCTCCCAGGGTTGCCCACTGAAGAGCGTCCATTCATGGCCCAGGCACATGAGAGTTCTATCTGAAGCCAAAGTTTGTATACACAGCCTTACAGTGTGGGCAGGGGGTTGCACTGTAACTACCATGTAGACCCTGATAGCGTGAACTAAAAGGGACCTAGTTAACGGTAACATAGTCCTGTTTCAAATAGGACTAGCTACCTATTTCACGTTTACATCGTTCACAGACTACATATATGCAAACTAGAAACCTGTTACTTTGGCTAGCAGGGTCTGCACGGGTCAGTCACAGTGCAACACCTTAGTATGCTTTGCAATTCACACTCCCATGGTTGACACTGCAGGACCCTGTAGACAAGTCCTGAGAATTGACAAGATCTCAATGTAGTGATCTTGAGGCTGCTGAGTTGCCTCTCAAGCCTGCTGGGGTACCTCAGACTGGGCTCCTTTCACCAAGTAATAGATCAGAGCTGCTGTGGAACTTGACCAATGAGAATGAACAAATTGATGTTGAGAGCTACAAATTCAATTCTGCTGCTGCAGTGGGATGTCCTCCATTATCAAACTCCTTTGTTGTCTGTTACAATGCTCGGCTTCAGGGCCCTGTCAGTCCTGCTGCCTATGACAAGTCAGTAAATGGAGAAGTTCTATGCAATAAAAAAAAAAAAAGAATCCTATTAGCTTCTAATGCCTCAAGTGTATAACTCACACATTTGTCCAGCAACTCCACATGTCAGAAATCCAGTAGTATAGTTAACTTTATGAAACCACTTCTGGCTCTGTGCTGGCTAAAAATGCCAAACAGAAGGTTGGTTATGAAGCAAAACTTGAGTCAAAGCTTGGAAAATTTTCCAAAATAATTGAGTTGTCAAAAGTTCAATAAAAAACCTTTTCCTTGCATGGCTGGCGCTCTGTGTGTGTGTGTGTGTGTGTGTGTGTGTGTGTGTGTGTGTGTGTGTGTTAACAGATATGATCATTTGTGGCATTGCAGAAGTCCATGTTTGAAAATGCTGCTAAGTGATGATAAAATGGTAATATTACTGTTTGTGTAAACATAGCACTTATGAAAGTCAGGACTTAATAGCATTGAATAAAGCAGGCTGAATGTGGGTAAAGCAAAGCTTTGTCCTGCAAAGCTTCACCAAAGCACCTCAGTCCTGCTGTGCAGCACAACTGCTATTCTTATCTAAGTTGGGCATCTCTGGAGCAAAAGCTGCTGATTCCAGTTTTGTAGACATTTTGGGGTGAAGGCCATCACACTGATTTAGACTCCTCATGGCATAAGATAAAATGTGACTCTAGTTCAAAAGAGGTGAATGGCTAGTGCACTAATTAACTGTGCAAGCTGGTACTTGTTGACTTAGAAAGTGACTTTTTTGACAAACAATATGGGCCAAATCCTGGAGGGCCTTATTCAGTCCTTACTCGGACAAAACTCTCATTGAAGACTATTTGTGTTCCCACCTAAGTGCCTGATCCAAAACCATGAAATCACTGGAGTCTTTCCATTGATTTCATTGAACTTTGAATCAGGGCCTAAGTGAGTCTTCTGTGATTTCACACACCCTAGATTTCACTTTGTGAAATTTCTATGAAATAGCTATTTTTGCATTGAAAGCCTGAAGGCAGTAGGCGTTCTGTCTGATGCCTGTGTAAAAACTGAGGAAGGCCTTCATGGTTTGTGCCATTATTACTAGCTTTGTGTCTTCCAAACTTTCTCCCACTTATTTGTGGTGAGAATGAATGGGAGAAGTGTTGTAGAGCACTGCAGTGAGACAGCCCCACTGAACAATCAAGTCACTAATATGCTCTACAGGATTATGTGGTGCTATCCACTCAACAATTAAAGACCGAATTGTTTACTATATACAAAAAGACTTTATCCTTTTAACCAATTTGTTTGTAAGAGCTTTCTCTTTCAGCAGCGGAGTACTAACAGATTCAGTAAGGTACTCTCTCAAGTATTAACAGTAGTGACACTTTTATGCAGCTGCAATTAAGGCTGAGTTGAAGTTTCAAAAATGCATCCCTTGAGAGCCCTTATGACTCAGACTTAGGGCATTTTCCTCTGATCTAAAATTAGGCACTCAAGGTCTCAACTTGGAACACTTTTATTTTTGCCTTCCTAAGAGTACGGAAAATTTGGTCTAGCCATTTTAAAATTATAGTTGTGAAAAAAATAAAATAAATAGAGCCATTGCGTTAGATTGGGATATTTTCATGTACTCAAACCCACCTTCCATTTAAAGAAAGAAATGTTGGTGAGCTGCAAGTCCATAATAAGTTGGTATTTTGGAGAAAGGAAATTTAAAATGGGTCTTTGAAGAACATTTAAATACATATTTACTCATGAATCCAAAGTGGCTCAGGAGAAGGAACTATTCTAGTTTGTTGGCTAGTGCTACAGGTTTACAGCTGCCTGGAATATATGTTTACCTGACGGAATGTTCTGGTCTCTTAGAAAATAATTGATAGTGTAGGCTTGGTTTTACTTATATAAAGGAAAATATACTCACAATATATTTTAACTAACCTGAAAAGGCAAGGTCCTTAATCCTTACTTTTCTTGTTGGGGGGGTTCTTGCCATGCTACAGTGTGAGTTAATGCAAGGACAGTGAATGAGAGTTTATAAATGAGTGGTAAGAACTGGAATTATAATCATTAGAAAAAGAGAAAAACAAAAGGGGACATGACAGATGTTTTGAAATATTGAAGGTCAAAGAGAATATAGATGCCAAAAACCTTTCCAAAAGTAATGGGTTGAAAACCAAGACATGAAACAAAGAAAAGATCAAAAAGGAAGGGAGTTTATATTTCCAGACTTTGTCCAAAACCCACTGAAGTCAACGGGAGTCTTTTCCACTGTCTTCAGTGGCCTCTACATCAATCTCTCTCTGGACAACAGATAATTAGATCCTGATTCAGCAAAGCTCTTAAGCGAATGATTAACTCCTGTTGAGGTAAATGTGATTTAAGCATCTGTTTAAAATTAAGCACAAGTTTGCGAGCTCTGCTGAATTGGAGTCTTTAATGCCAAATGCAGGCAGATTAGATTCATGGCGTTTCCACTTCAGAAAAACAGTCTTAGATGTTTACATTCTAGTCTACTCCAGAAAAATTACCTATTGCTGCCAATGGGTGTTAAACCACATGAAGCAGAAACCATTATTAACTGCAGGCATAGATGGTGATAGATCATGCTCAGCATCATTACAAAAAACTGGGATTAAAAATTAATCTGTGTAGGTGTCTTTTAAACAAATGGAATTTAATTTCCAAATTAGGTAAAGTATAGCCGGGTGAAAATTTTGAAACATTAAAGGGCAAGACTATACAGATAGCAAAGACTCCTATATTAAACTCTTCACTTTATGTATAAGCACCTAAATCAGTTACCTGCTTTTTTCAAAAGTACTGAGAGCACAGAAGCGCCTACTGAAGTCAAATAGAATGGCTAGGTACTTGGCATTTTTGAAAATCAGGCCATCAATTTAGGTGCCTACATATTGCTTTGGGAGCTTAACTTTACATGATCATTTTTGAAAGTCTTGTCTAGAAGCTGTAATCATGAACACCTTCAAAAAGTTTAGACAAATCATTTTTATGGTCGGATAACTCCATTGAAGCCATTTATATATTAGATTAACATATTTCTGATTTCCAGCAGTCTAGGATGGATCACAATCGGGCCATTAGGATCCATCTTTACCTTTTGATGTTAGCACAGATTTCCTCCTGCCTGCAAAGAGAGCTGTTATACACCAAGACATCAAAGGGTGGGAGCTCAAGATGGGACTTTGGAAAAAGAAAATGCTGGATGGATAGGCAATTGGCCTAGATGTTTGAGTCCTTCAACCCCAAACTGGTATTGTAGCGCATGCAAGCCTTTGCTTCCAATTTTCTGGTTTGTCAGTTTGATACAGCACTAATGTTATTTGAACCAGGCTCTTTAGTAAACTATAAATCTGTTAACATAGGTGAAGTCTTAAAGCACAGTGTTTTCGGTTCTTATCTATTACAGCACATTTGCTAAATTTTACTCCTTCCAGCTCCAGTGGTTCAAAAAGAAAACAGAAAGCATTCCTTGTTTCAATAATACCTGGAAAAATGAGCTGAAACTATGATATTTGTGAGACATAGGAGCATACATCTTAGATTGCTATTATTATCCAATGCTGGAATCATAGTCCTGGAACATATGCTTAAAATATTGCTAACCCCTCAAGAATATAATTTCAGTAGAAATGTGGTAATCGGTTGAAACAAATCTACACAGAACATTATGGTATAATTGAAGTTATTTAATTGCCTCTTATATCCTTTAACTGATCCCTTGAAACACTGTTATTAGTATTTAATGTAACATTTCTGTAATAAAAAAAGATGAATTTATTGGGTGAGAGGACAATCTTCCCTTTCATGAAATAAACTGGCAGATGGCAATATGAAATAAAGTACCTCAAGCCAGCTTTTACTATACCTGCACATAAACTGACTTACTCTGAGACATTAAAAATGTGTTTCTTTGGAACATTTACAGTCTGTTGAAGGATCTGCTCCTCCTCCAGTTCCACAGTGATACAGATGCTCTGCAACTCTAATATAGTGTATTGACCTCCAATGAAAAAGGGTGGTGGTAAGGGAGAATGCACCTCCTCACATTAAGATAAATTAAAATGTTTAATAAGTATGAGAAGGCAAAGTGGGAGTTCCTCACATCACTCTGGCTGGTGCCTTTTATATATGCCTGGAAAGAGCTGTGACGGTATTATGTAAATACATATTGTGTCTGCATTGTGATGCACATGGGATAAACTGCAGAGCCACATGGTAAATTATTATGCACATTTCAACCATCTCACCTAGCCTCTGCCCAACAATCAATTTCCTTGGCATTTATTCTAGCATTCCAGCCCTCTGAGCAGCTTCGAACAGCATCCTGCTGGAGACCTATTTCCTCTTCCTCCAAATGTGGAATTTCACCCTTACTCTCAGATTACACCTGCCCAAACCCCATGGTGGACAAGAGTCAGTCCTGACTCAGTAACTGTTTTTCTCTACAGAAAAAAAATCTTGACTGCTTTAAAATCCATTATTTCAAGCCATAAAGGGAAGGAAACAGGAGATTTAGGCCTATAGAAATTCTCCATTTGCCATTGGCACCCAGCACTCCCCTCTAGCCTTGAAATGGCCCAAACATTGGACTTTAAAGTTCTGACCGCCCCTCTTTTTTTTAAAGCTACGTTAAGAGCTTTTGTGATTCCCTCTGAGCCCTGCACAGTTAGACAGATAGGTAAAGCCCTGAACTGCAAACACTGACACATAACCTTAGCTTAATCCGAGTGAGTAGTTCCACTGAAGTCAATGGGACTACTCAGGTGCTCATATATGAGACCTACCCCGGCCTCAAAGCCTGGGCTCTAGCCCAAGCGTCTACACTGCAATTTTATAGCCCTGTCGTTCTAGACCCATGACCCCAAGTCAGCTGACTCAGGCCAGGGGAATCCATGCCCTGGGTCTTTTATTGCAGTGTAGACATATCCTGTGATTCTAATCATTCACATCCAGCCTTGTCGGCAAAAGGATACAAGAAATAATCTTAACTTTCTCTCAAATAATATTTCGGTAATAGATGTGGCACACAGACTGTATGATGGTGTTGTATGGAAGTTTTATCAGCACTCATTTGGGATGAACTGTGTAACGCAGTTGTGACTTCACTTCTTGTGAGTAATGTGGACACTGGTAATACCGACAAAACCTTTACATCGCCATGTGTACTCTATGTATGTGTCAATATTCTTCTGAGTAAATTTTGGATTCTCAAATGATAGATTACATAAAAGTCAATGATCATTGCTAGGTCCTCATCACTAGTATTTTATTAGGTGGTACTATTTGAATGCTACAGTTTCCTATGATTTCATCAAAACTCCAAAGCATGGCCAAAATATTTATGTAAATTCAGCACCAGAAGATTCACTGCCTCATACATTTATTCATTCATATAAAATAATACTAATAGTTATCCTTACTGCACAGTATAAAATGCTATCAATGGGTATATTCAACTAGACTGCCCAAAATTACTTACCAAAACAACAAATCGTTTAGAATCCAGTGCAACTGCTTTAGTACTTGCTTATAGTACCGAGTGGCAGATGTTGTAATATGCTTGTTTCCAGCAGATTTTGAGGTGAGTTAGAGCACTCAGGAAACAGAGGTTAATTGGGTGAAGTTCCATTATAGTACTAATTATCATTGCAAGTTCTTTTCACTCTCATTCTTTTTACTTATTGACTTCTGAGATCATCTCTCTCCTTTTCTGTCACAGCTTTTTTAAGACAAACATGCACTGCAGAAGGCTGGAAAGAGCTGAGCCAGGTTGAATTCCGAAGAAAATTCACAGCAAAGATTTGCAATGCCCGGCGGGATCTGAAAAACTCCATACAAAAATCCTCTTGAAAACACCCTACCTCTGAGGTCTATGGAACTTTGATATGTAACTCCAGATAATTTAATGAGGATCCTCTGACTGCATTTTCACATGGCATGTTAAGAAACTTGGTACTTCTGCTGAATAACTTGAAAAAGTCAATTATGAAACAATCTAAGAGATTTTTGGGCCATGAGACTGCCTCAACGAAACTAACCATATCATTCTGCATATAGAGTGCCTCAAGCATGGGTATGAATGAGGAGACTATGCATTAGAGAGAAGGGGTTTTTTTACCAGCTACTGTTACATTTTTAAAGTGGTGTTGGGATACTAAATTTGAACAAAAGCTTTGCGTTTCTTTAGCTAGTTATTGTCATCCCTTACAATGTGTTTTCTGTTGTGTCTGAGGATAACTTTGCATGATAGGGTGCCTTGTTCTTAGCACTTTGAGTGTTGGGGTTTTGCTCTGCAGTCCTTCAGCCTGTATATATTGCTCATGAAACTCGACTGTAACTGCAGACATCAATTACATGCTAGAAATCATCACCTGAGAAAATGAGTGATTCAAAATAAAATCTCTGTGATAAACTTTACTGGTGAATGAGTAATATAAGTGAGTGCATGAAAATGGAGCCCTCCTGGAAAGGCTGTGCAAAATGCACCTCATGAGCTAATTATGCACAAAATGGCATTTATGAACACGGATTGTTCAATAGAAAATGGAACACTTGGCCACAACAAGTGGGAAGGTGAATGCTCAAGTCAAATCTAAGAGGAAATGACATAATGAAACAACTGTTTGATAAAAGTTCTGCATTGTTTTAAGTTGCACATTCCTCAGCTGGGAATCTTAACGCAGACAGAGTCCAAACTACCCTGTGGTGGGGCAGCTGCCCCACCCCAGTAAAGAGGGGTTTAAAGCAACTGGGAAAGCTGGGCTGATTAAGGAAGTAGCTGCAGCTGTGGTCAGCTCAATCTCTCTAGCCTTTGAGAGAGAAGGAGTAGGCTGCTTAGGAGCTGAGCAAAGTACCTGAGGTGGAGTACTGCTGGGGAAGGACAGAGGAAGCTGAGGGAGCTCCAACCTAGCAAAGTCCCAGGCTGCAGGCCTTGTCAAAGGCCTACAAAAGGGTACTGGAGCTGGACAGGGGCAGCCTCTAGATAGGCAGAGGCTGCTGTCCAACCTCCCTTGCCGATGATGAGTAGTTTACAGACTGCAGTTTGCCCCAGGAAGAAGGAGCTAGATGATGACTGGCAGTAGCCACTGAGGCAAGGTGGGGATAGGGGGTTGAGGGTTCCTCTGGGAGGGGAGCCTCAGAGTGAGGGGCTACTGCTGGGGGCAGAACCCCTGGGCAAAGGGCACCGGGGTCTGGGAAGGACATGGGGCCAGCGGCAGGCAAGACATCAGCCAGCCTGCAGAGGGCACTCTGAGCTGGAAAAGAGTTAATTCCCTGGACAACCAGCAGGAGGTGCTGCACCAGTGAGTCTCAACCCTGCCACATACCCACATAAACAATAGCTCTTTAATCATCCTGGAGCCTTAACGGCTCTTAAACAGTAATTCCAATCTTCTACAATTGAACACTGAGGAGTGGCAGCGAGTGATACACGTGCAAGGCTCCAGCCATTATAATAGAGCATGTACTCAGATGGACATAGAAACATCAATCTCCTTTTCCAGGATACATGCATGTGTGCCTTGTAATGAGAACACTATCAGATATTTACATTTTTTTTTCCACTTTTAAACACAGTGGCCATTCTAGCCCATCCAAAATTAAAACCTCTCTGCAAACGGGTGTGAGATGATGAGTTATCTTATGAGTGTGTTGGTGCATATCAGATCAACTATATCTTCATGCCACATCTTGCCTCTTCTGCACCAAAATGTGGGAAGTGACATGTCATTTGCCTTCACAACACTATTTCTCCTTTACTGAGGGTCCATGGGTCTGAGATCCATGCTGACAGAGCAGGCAAACTGCATTATCATCATTCCCTAAATTTGAGACTGCTCTACCTTTCTCTACACAGAGCCCTGTATTGGTGGGACACCTGATTCCATCCATCTAAGGAGTGGTCCAAGGGCAGCCATTGGCAGGAAAAGCCATAGTAATGGTGCTGCTGGGGAGTGTTGCCTCAGAGCCAGTGTAGGGGCACTGAAATTCTACACAGAGCTGCGAGCTCAGTCCTGCAAGATGGAGTACATTCCTGCGAGGTGTTGTGGAGTCTCAGTCAGTGGGAGTGGAGGGCACTTCATATCTTGAAAGACCTATGGGCCAGATTTTTAAATGTTCTGCATCCACAACTGGGGACAGATTTTCAAAAGAACTCATGTCCATATTGGCCCCTAAGGTGGATTCTCATCATGCAATATTGTGGTGACCTGTTTTGAAAATCTATCTGACACCATGGCTGCTGAACACTCTTGAAAGTGTGGATCTACGTGGTTTACGCAGAACAGCCAAGTGCCTTGAGATCTCTGCACATTCCAGAGGAGCCACTGGTTTTGGGGGACTGTCATAACCTATTCCCAGATGTGGACCTTAGTGTCCAAAATATGGGGGTAAGCATGAAAACTTCCAAGCTTAGTTGCCAGCTTGGCCCTGGTAAAGCTGCCACCACCCAAAAAATTAGAGTGTTTTGGGGCACTCTGGTCCCCCCAAAAACCTTCCCTGGGGACCCCAAGACCCAAATCCCTTGAGTTTCACAACAAAGGAAAATAAACCTTTTCCCTTCCCCCCTCCAGGTGTTCCTGGAGAGATACACAGAAGCAAGCTCCGTGAATCTAAACAGAGGGATTCCACCCTCTCTATTTCCAGTCCTGGAAGACACAAGCACTTCCCTCTTCACCCAGAGGGTATGCAAAGTCAGGCTAGTAAATCTAACACACAGAAATTTTCCCCCCTGACTCCTTCCTCCCACCAATTCCCTGGTGAGTACAGACTCAATTCCCTGGAGTTCCCCCCGCCCCCCAAAAAAAAACTCCAACAGGTCTTAAAGAGAAAGCTTTATATAAAAAGAAAGAAAAATACATAAAAATGGTCTCTCTGTATTAAGGTGACAAATACAGGGTCAATTGCTTAAAAGAAATATGAATAAACAGCCTTATTCAAAAAGAATACAATTCAAAACACTCCAGCAACTACACACATGTAAATACAAAAAAAACATATAAATCACTATCTGATCTTTTGTACTTACAACTGGGAAAGAAGATTAGAAAGGCAGGAAACAGAGATCCTCTCATAGCCAAGAGAGAGATAGGCAGAAGACAAAGAACTCAGACACAAACTTCCCTCCACTCAGATTTTAAAAAGTCTTGTTTCCTGATTGGTCCTCTGGTCAGGTGTTTCAGGTTACTTCTTTCCAGGTGAAAGAGACATTAACCCTTAGCTATCTGTTTATGACAGGGACAGAGCTAGAGCTCATTGAATAGCAGCAAATTTAGCCCCACCAAAGAATTTGGAAGAACTGCACAATGATAATAGAAATTAGCAGGAGTTTCTGGCAAAATCCACATCAGATGTTTCCTTTCAAATTTCTGGAATTTAATTATGTTGGGTTTTGTTTTTTATCCTAACACTACTACTACTACACCTTTTAAATACCAGATCTCATTTATAACATAAGAAGAGTCATTCACAACTGTGTTGGGCAGTGTGTCTCTTTATTAGACCATGCAAATAGGAGCCAGTGCTCCAGTGTTGTTTATAAGGGTGGGTTCAAGGCTTGTGACCCCATCAAATTGTTTGTGTGATTTGCAAAATTAGTTCATGTATGTGAAGCATTTTTTTCTCCTTCTATTTAAACCCATTTTTGTTCCATATTGGATTGCTCACAAATTTTCAGTCTATGCTCCAGCCTAACTCTTGCTCAACACAGAGTTTAAAACATAAATAGGACTTAATAGCTTCAACAAGGAAAAGAGCATCTTAAGAAACTGTTATGTGAACCTTAAACAGGCTTAGCAAAGATATAATACTAACTGCAGAAAAAAGTACAAGCACATAAAGTGTGTGTGTGTGTATATATAGATATAGATATATTAAAAAAACATGCTATATTGGTACAGGCTTTATCAGTCTAGATCTTCCCTGATAGACTCATTTTTGTGTTCCTTGCTCGAGTTTTTTAATAACTCTCACTCTTTTTATGCAATATAGTGCTTTCCCTCTTTGCTCTTGAGAACATGACCCACTTTAATAGGTCTACCCTTATTCAGGTGGTCACTTAGACCTCCCAGGCGTTTCTAATAAGAAACACAGCAGCCACTCTGTAGGTAATGGATACTAGTCACATAGCATACTTCTGGCTAAGAAAACCCTCTGTTAAGCTAAGCTTTGTAGGAAAACTTCAAATGTGATTCTAGAGACTGAATGATGATGAGGTGATTTTCCTCCTCTCCCCCCGCCCAGAAGTTAAAAAATAAATTAGCATTACTGTGCACAGATTATGATAAGTCGGTTTTCTCTTCTCATGCAAGGGTGTTGTGATTCTAGGCAGGTCTTGTTTCTTTGTACTAAATAATGTGTATGAAGTGGCTCTGTGGAAATTGTAGCCAATAAGCAAAATCCTGTAACTATTGATGTTTGGCAAAAGTCTCATTGACTTTAATAGAACTGGGATTGGCCCTGTCTCTTATTTGGTCATAAACTGATATTCTCTCTTTATGCACCTGGTATGATCAGGATTGTTGTTAGCTATTGTGTTATATTAGTCAGTCTTCCTTTCTTTATTTTATTTGGTGGTTAAAACTAATGGAAATCTGAATGAGGACATGGAAGATATGAGGACAAAAGTAGAATGCTGATTAACAGAGCTTGTTATGTGACACTATGTATCTTACATGTAATTAACAAGATGTAAACAGTTGTATTTAATAATTGCTTGTTGCACAGTTTGCAATACAGCATGCTCTTTTCCTAAAGTTTTTAGAAAATAAGGCTAATACATAAAGGCCTAGAAAATACCATTTTGAGGTATGCATCATAAAAAACAGCGCTATATAACTCAGTATGTTATATACAATTACACTGATGATTTATGTATGAGGGTTGTTGTTGCTTAATTTTTGAAAAGCTCTTGTTATTCAGAGCCAACTATTGGCAACTTAATTTTAGTGACAGAGCTTGACATATCACAAGCAAAATTATTGATTAAAAAATAATACCATAACCATATAAACAGCATCGTATGTATTAACTAATGTTTTGTTAGAAGTACCAAACTAAAAATGAAGAGGTTTCATCTCTTCTTTTGAAACTGTATGATAAACTCATTTACATTTTCACACAGGTGCCTTGAATTTCAAATACACTTCCTGGGGTTTTTTAATTTTATTTTAAAAGTTTGTATTGATTTATTGCACGTTCTGTGCAAATAGTCCTGTTGGTTCGGCCATGACCTGGTCTGCCAAAATTTGCAAGATGGTGAATTGATTAATTAGAATACAATACAAAAGTGAGGTACTGTATACAGTGTAGATTTTGAAGGCATTAACTGCAACATGAATGAAATAAAGTGAAAATCATGTACTGTGAGATGGTTTTCATAACAGTGCATATGTCTACAGAGCACTACAACAGGGCATCTGATACATCCTGCAGCGATGTCATTCAATAATTACTTTTGAGAAATAGATACTTGGAGGCGGGGGTGTTCCAGATTTTCACTTCCCAAAGTGAAAGCCACTGGATTATCCTTTAAAAATGGAGTGCTCCATTCAATCGCTTGGCTTTATAATTTACTCCAAAATATGTTCATTCCATAAAAAGGAGAAATGATATATTTTTCGGAGGGAGAGGTGTTTGAATTTTGTGACTATTAGAGTTAACAGATTGTAGATGTCTTATGATATTTTTGGCACACTGTATCTTTTTTAAAAGGTTCTCTCTGACTTTATTCCACTGTGCCATTTCCACTGCTAGCAATTCATGAAGAGCAGCAATCTCCATTTCTTGGTGGTAAGGGGTTAAGGATCCTTTTCAGTTCTAATTGAAGACAATAGGATTTTTTTCCATTACTTTATGTGAGCTGGATCAAACCCTTAAAGTGCATACTTCCACCTTTTCTTTTAGTGCCCGGTATGCCCATTAAGAAAGTTATGAGTTGAGAATTCTGAGTATATAGTCTACCTTTGTCTTGGGTGTCAATAATTTATTCTGTTAAGGCAAAATGTCTGCTATAAAGGTGAAGTTTATAGTAGACATAAATGAAATTAAAAGCCTGAGTTTCCAGCAAAAGATCATTGTGTTTTATGGCACTTTTACTCACATAGCAATGACATATTAGAGGAGTTCGGGACCTGGCAAAAAACCTGAACTTGCTTGACCCGTTTGTTTATGTTGGAGGGTCAGTCTCTTGGCCACTTATTTAAGAACATAGATCAGAGGACACATTCTATTTTTAAAAGAAAACACTTCCTTGTCGTTTTTCTGGTGCTGAGAAATGGCCCTTCTATCTCATCTGCTTTGTTTCTCAATATTTAAAAGTACTTTACCACTCAAGTCACGCCTGCTGCTACCAACCAACCAGCTTTGCTCCTATTCTAATAATGGGATCTTTGACGTCTGTAATTAGTTTTATTTCTTCTATCTACCCTCTTTTTCTTAAAACAACTTATTGTAGCACGTAAAAAGGAGCAGGTTACAAAGGCAAGTTGAAGTATGCTATTAAGAGACTTTTATTATACAGCAGTTAACATACTGGCTATCGTTCTTATGTGTCACAATGTGCAGTACATTAGGGATTGGAGGGTTATTGCTTTCTGAAATTGCCAGTCCTTTGCTGCTTGTTAAATTCTTATTCAGAGCCCAAGTTTGGTATGGTGTGACAGAGCTCTGCCTTCTCTGACAAAAGAGACTTAACTTCATTTTCAATTCCCCCCACTCCCAACATCTAATTTATTTTCACTTCCAGAAAAGTTAATGGCCAAGGATGAAATTCACCTCACTTCTCTAAGGCCTGACTAACTGGGGGAAAAACCACTTCCTCCATCAGGAACCAGTGCATGGGACTGCAGTCTGGGCCATAGCAGGGATGCTAACTGCATGGTGTGTTTTGTCCACTGAGCCCATGTGAGCATGGATACTCTGACTAGTCCCCATTGCTCCCCTCTATGCTAAGCCATGTATGATCAGCACAAAGTACAAGGAAGCTGTGACTGTTCTGCCAATGACCATTGCCCCCCTCTCCCCTATTTAATATGGGGTTTGTGGTACAGAGGACCTGATATTATAAGGGTGGCTGTATACATCTAGGGCCTGATCCAAAGCATGCTGAAGTTACTGGAAAAGCAAATCATTAGCTAAAAGTAACTATTCATTGGGGTGTCTATCTTAGCTTGAGTCTGTAAACTCTGTCACAGGAAACTAAATTGAAATGTGAGCTGTTCTTTACTTGCAAAGAACATTATCACTGTGGCTTGCATTTAGTAAAATAGCTGTAAGACATCAGTTTGAGACATTTAAATTTGTACAGAGTAAAAATGTTACAGTAAATCAAAATGGGAGCACTTCCCTTTGTATTTGGCTTTATCTTAAAATCCTGGGATGATTTTTTTTTTGGGAGGGAATACATTGTGTATGGAAAAATAGAATTCTAGCTTTGTAGTCACACCAGTTATCTTTTCATTTGCATTTTGTCTTTACTCTTGGGCATCATTTTGTTTTGTAACTCCTCTCATTGTGCCCTTAAATTTAATGTCATGTGCCTGAATTTGGTTCATTGGTTATAAATCGGATTTAACTCTATAGTACATCATATCCTACAAAATGTATATTTAAGTCCTCTTTAAAGTAGCAGATTAATTGTTGATCTCGTTTCAGAGAACTAAATTGCAAGTGAATGAATGTGCTGACTACTGACAGGAGATACAATCCAGACAATGCTATTGTAAGAACAATTTATTTGGGCATAAGCTTTTGTGGGTAAAAAAATCTCACTTCTTCAGATGCATCTCAGATGTTCCATCTGAAGAAGTGGGGGGTTTTATCCATGAAATCTTATGCCCAAATAAATTTAAAGAGCCACCGGTCTCCTTGTTGTTTTTGCAGATACAGACTAACATGGCTGCCCCTCTGGTACTTGACTGTAAGAGTATATCTCTGGAGACTTCCGAGTCACACAGTCAAGACTTTCAAAAGTGGATGCTTAATTTTAGGCTCATATGTTCATATTTAGACACAGAATGGCTTGACTTTCAAAGGTACTCACTGTGGAGATAAAGGAAGAAGGAAACGTGTCAGGACTCTAATGGGGCCCTGAGTGATCACTACTGCCCACCACCCAACAAAGATGTAATGAGGTTGAACGGTGTCTGTATGAGAGAAACTAAAACTACTGATTATTCCTCAAAAAAGGGTTTTAATGACCTTCAACTATAAAGGCAACCCAGATAAAATAAGAAAAGCAGAATTAAAGACCAACACTAAATAAGGATTAATATAAATGGCAAGTTGTATTGAAGACAAGTACAAGTAATATTATGTATCGGGTACTTACTGCTATTTTTAATACTGCAGCATTGATATAACCTGAGGTCAAATTATCCTGACACCATTATTCTTAATACTGTAGTGTCAACACAATTTGACATCAAATTAGCTTGAGCAATCCACACTTCTTTACTCTGTAACCTTACCCTGCCTTCATCCGAAAAATATGTTACCCTTCAGTCAGCTGTTTTCTGCACTGGCCAGGTACAGACTGTCACAAAGTGCTTGTCCCTTTGGTTCAGGGGGTATTGGTCAAGTTTCCCTTATGATCAAAAGATACACACAGTTCTATGCCTTTGTTCTTTTTATCTTATCTGTCAGCCATATCTCAAAACAGACCAACCAATTGGGTTAGGCCGAATATTTACTGTGGTTATTGTGGTTGCTTTAATATCCAATGGTTGTTTTAGTTTTATTATTAGGAATTAACTTATCTCCATATAGCCAATTATCTCAACTGTGAGTAATGTGGTTTTATAAGCCATGCCTGAGGGCATGACCTATTTCACCACACAGGAGTCAGCATAAAGTGTTGTCTGGTTGCAGGTGTCTTCTGACCACAAATTGCAGCTTAATTTTGCAAAGCTTTCTTTTTAAAGCTAATTTTACAAGGCTCACTCTCTAAAATTTCCGGAAGTCTTAGGCCTAACACTGACAATACTGTTGTTCATTTTAAGCTTGACAATACTGTTGTTCAAATTATTCACACACACCATCCATCATCTCCCTTCTATTTTGGTGTGAGCTGTTTAGTGCTCAGCTCACTTAAAAATCAGGCCAGTTAGGTGCCTAAGTGTGGAGTTAGAAGCATAACTTGACAGAGCTACTTTTGAGAATTTTGGCCTCAAAGTCAGATTTTTAAGAAGAGAATGTGTGGTTGTGAAACACGTTAACAGGGAGATGGGAGTCAGGATTTTGATCTTTTGCAAGTTTTCCCCATGGCACATTTTTTATTTGTTTTGGGTAAGAAACTTTTGTACTAGCAGGACAAATATGAGAATCACATTTGATGAATGTGATAGCATTCTGCTCTCCAGTCCATGCCTCGGCTGATGTTCTACTTTCCTTTCATGTGAAGAATAAACCCCCCCAGCATGGCAGCACTCCCACTGATGGAAGTGGGAATTGCGTATAGGTAGGACAGAGCTTAGACTTGTGCTGTGCAAGTCTGAGACCATAATTTTACCCTAAATGAGGTATTTCTTTATGTGGGTATTTATTTTACATTCTTGCAGACTGTGTAATACTATTCCATTCCATGCAATATATCTTTTTAAAACACTCCAAGAAATATAAATGTATCCAAGGTTTTCTTAACATTTTTTATTTTAAAATTACCTTTTGAAATCATGATTACTGTGTGTATTTTTAATAATATATTAAGCACTCATAAGACAGGATTTTGATCTGTTAAACCATTGTGATTGATTCAGTGGTGGGGCTTTTTGTTTCTTATACTAGAGTAAATGTGATCAGTGATTTTTGAGCCATACCTGTCTTGTTTAATTCAGTGTTTAAATGTTATCTGACTGATCATTTTAAAAGAAGATTTCGCCTAGATGCAGCTGCCTCTTTTAGGACCACAGATGTCAATTGTTCAAAAAAACACTTTTTTTCCTCTGTCTGTAAGAGAAAGCAGAAGATCAATTTATTTCCCAACCACAGGATTTACTTTCTTCCCAGGAGTGCAGCTGCCATGACGCACACATGTTTTCTCAGAATGAGAAGAACTTGAAACTCACCATAATCACAGCCGTCAATTTCTACCCAGCCAGACACACCCAGAGTACTAGTCTCTCTTCAGGAATTTAATCCCCAGAATAATATAAAAACCACCATGCAAAATGACTTGTTTTATGCTAGCAACACTTTTTTCCCAGCTGTATAAAAGCTGGCTTGCTCTTTCTCAAAACTGTAGGTGTGGGAAGGAAGGGGCATAAGACACAAAAAGAGGGGTTAAAGCCTGCACTACTGTCATTATGCTGATCTTTTCACAGTGCAGATACACTCCCAGTTGAAATAAAGACAATTCTGCTTTGTAAAGGAATGAATCTAATGTCATTTAAAAGTTTTTTATCTTCTTGATCTCTTCTGGTTTCCAGAGCATACAATGTATTGTTGCTTCCTGTTTCATAATATTAAGTCAGGGTGGACATTTCTGGGGACAGATTTTCAACTGCTATAAGTTGGTATAGCTTTGAGTTCAATGGAGATATGTCAATTTTATGCTAGCTGAGGATCTGGCTGCAGCCTGCAGTAAACAAATGATGCTGTTGTCCAGGATGTACTTTCCTCGTGGCAACAAAGAGATTTTGCAACATTGCTATTTAAACACAACCCCTCCAGAAATGATCAAACCCAACACATGTACTCTGAATGGGAGGGGATGGAGAGATGTGAGGAGGCAGTTTCCAGCTCCCTGTTTCTCCCTACCAGCCTCATCCCTGAAATGATTTAGAACAGCTGGTGGGCTCCTCCAGGTTGTGCCACTGGTGTAAGGTTCTTAATAGATCCTAAACAGGGCAGAGAAATGTATCAGAGTTCTGTTCCAGCACAACCCATCCATGGCCACTACATGGCTTTCATGCCTTGTGAGTAGGATGGATGACTATACAGGGCTTTCAGCAAAACAGAGATACTCTCTTGTAGTTCCCCACCAAAACGGTATTGTTTTGCTTGACACTTGTAGATAGGTTATGGTCTCTTTGTGCCTTAATGAATTACAGCATCTGGCCCATGATCCTGTACTTCTTACTTGGGCATAATTACATCTGAGGTTAATTGGACTTTGCCTGTAGAATCAGGCCCCTACTATGCTGGTATAAAATAAATTACTCCATGCTAATTACGACAGAAATAGATTTTTCTTCCACAAAGTTGATGGGATTGGCCCATTGTGTTCAATCAGGGCTAACATACCTATTGTAGATGATGGTATGCAAAATACATTGATATGTGGAAGACTGAGTTTAATTCCTTGAAATAACTATATAAACATGCACTTTAATAATCCACTTTCCTTTTTGCTTGAATGAAAGCTTTGCCTTTGAAATACCGACCCTGCAACACAAAAAGTTTATGGGCCCAGATTTCTCCATCGCAAACAAAGTTCTTGTTTTGATTTTGAATTTAGGCTTGGGAACTGTGAAAGAATTGCAGCATTAATCGTAAATTTTATAGTCTTTATTGACCAAAAGATGTTATCGCGTAATCATGCTTTAAATGAAGTGTCCATAGCGCTAGATCTTTCTGAGACACTCACTTTACTTTGTTTTATTTATTTATTTTTACAATGCAACACATTTGTTTTCTAAAGGAATTTATATCTACACTGTGATGCATCCATGCACGTTATATAGCAGTGTGCTCATAAAACTACAGTCCAGTGCTGACTCAGGAGCACACTTTAAGTCAAAGGCTGAAAAAGAACAAAGTTGGTTCGATAAATTATGGCCATACATGCCGTTTCAGAGACTGCCTAAATCCAATTCTTTAGCAAGCTGGCAACAGCAAAATAGTAAAGCCCTACCAGCTCAGTTGCATTCAAGAAGTTTAATCAAATGCTTGCTGTTAGCTTTGAGTCCCTATTTGCACAGTAATGCAGGACTAAACAAATTTCTACTTAAACTGCTGTAATGGGAAGCTGTGGTTGAGTCCTGGTTCAATTTCATACCACTACTGTGCTGTGGATACCCAAGTCTGTTTCAGTATATTAATAGCCACTTGGGGTAGCAAACAGTTTGATGCTGACTGCTGTGTAGTGCTCTTGTATTAAGCTCTGTAAGAGTGAAAAATAGTGTTTACATTTATTCAGCCTATTTAAACAAAGGAAATAGCACAGGAAACAGTTTCCTTGCACAACGTTTGTATTTGCTGCCCTGACACATCCTTGCTATTGCATGGAGACTGTCTTAGACAAATTTAAGTGATACTCTGACAAGATTTTTATTGTTTTTTAATATGTTTCATAAAACATGATTCTAGGCACTGCACTCCTCCAGAGTACAGAAACTTGTCATGAGGCCTATGTTTCTACTCAAAGCTGTTCAAGTTCTGAATTTCAAGTAACAAATATCTTTCATGACATGCTAGTGAACAATATATGCACCAACAATTATTCAATTGAATTCTAAATAAGCAAATCTGAGAACCACAACATACTTGCAGAAAAAATTGCAAATGGAAAGAGGTGAAATACATTTAATAAATAACTTCTTGTTCACCCATTTCTATAAGTCAAATCAGTGTAACTCTCATTAAGACCAACCAAAGTCTCAGGACAAAATGCCATTAAAAATTGAACACCTCTGTGATAGTAAAAACTATTGGTTTGGATTTATTAGAAGCAACATTTAAATGTATACTTAGTGTCACTGCTGTATTAAAATATTGTGTGCTACTGTTGGCTCTTTCTACAGTTTCTAGCCTTAATTCTATCAGTGAAGATTTATCATCATATAAAGAATTAAGAAAAACATAATAACACCAAATAGTTTCCTAGGTGCTGTACAAATAGTGGCAAAGGATTATATTATACTGGTGTTTCATTAAAAGCTCAAAACTGGCTATACCATTATTTATGTTGCAGTTGAGAAGGTCTGGATACTTGATAACAGCATATATCTTAAACTGGGGGGCAGGGGGATGGGAAAGTGTATGCATACGCATTTTACTTGGTACAAGTTCACTGGCATTATCCCAGATATCAGTTTCTATAACTTGTAGGGCAATTTGGATTCCTGTTAGACTACAGTGGGCAGGCCTCTTAAATTCTAACTAATGTTGGTCCTATCAGCACCATGCTGGCCCATTCATTTCCAAGTTCATGGATGGGGAGATACATTTCCAACCTTTGATCTATTTTCTTCTCTTTTTTTTAGCTTGCAAGATAGTGATTAAGAACTGCATATGTCTGCCAACACTTTATGCTAGGAGGGTGATCTTGCTTTCAGACACAGATGTCAGGGGAGGGGGGAAAAGATGAATATGTTCATTCCCTTCCTTGGAAGGTTGAGGGTGATCATCCCAGTGGTTGACTTCAAGATGTTGCTTTGTGCCTCAACTTCCTCAATGCAGATTTGGTCAAGGAGGTCAGATTTAGCCAATGTGGGGAAACCTATGACGTTAGGGAGGGCTTTACAAATTCCAGCAAATTGGCAGTAACCAGTCTACCCTGGCAGGGGTGATCAATGCATTTGACCTGTCATTGCAGACTTTAATACCAAACACTTTCCCCGTGATCTAGGAATGCTTAAAGATATTCCACTTACCCATTTTCTGCTATAGTTCTAAGCACACAAGCATCCTCAGGTGTCCAGCTGTGTTTGTCACCATGCTCGTGCGCGCGCTCTCTCTCTCTCATATATGATTTTTTTCCTAACATTAGGGTGCTGTTTCCCTTTCCTTCAGGCCTTGATCCTGCATGTGAGGTGAGCACTAGGATGTGTATAGCTATTGTACTTCCTCTGAGATGTAAGTGTAGGCTACATGTGGAACAAGTGAGAATGATAACCAACAGGGTTAGTCCTCTACACTGTGTTAGGGCCCTGGAGTACCCATTCTCATACTGAAGTATAGAGTAAAAGAGGAACTCTGTCTGTGCTAGCTGTGTTTTGAGGAAACATCAGCCTATACGTGCAAACTGCGGCATGTACATGAAGTGCTTAGCTACCTACCCTCTTTGGACCCACTACTGCTACAAGCAGGAGTAACTTGGAGGCTACACAGTAGCACACTCCTTAAAGCAGGATCATGTCTCCATATATCTCATCCTCCTCCTACCTTTTCACTTTCCACTTGTATGCACAAATATTGTGGAGGATTAAGTCCTAAGTATAATCTGGACATTAGAAACCATACAAAAGCCTCTTCTAAGTTAAGAAATATTAATACTCAGCACTCTATATGTCCAAAGCACTTCATGAATTTGAATTACAACATCCTCAAGGTGTAGATATGATTCAGCAAGCTACATCTGAAATGAAGATGGACTTTTCCATGTCCCCATTCATTGACGGGCATCCACTGAAGAAAACTGACTGGAAGGTAAGTCCTTATGGAGAAAAAGGGAATTCAAACTTTTGGCATCAAGGATGTTTAGCCTTCACCTTACTTTACTTCAAAAGGCAAAGTAATTAGTTAACAGAAATATTGTGGCTTACCCCCTCATGGATTAAAATGTTGTATGTATTTATTACTTACCACTGGCAATATTGCTACATAAGACACACAGATAGTCAGGCCTTACCATGAGTTTACAATGCCAAAGACTGACATACTGTATTACCCAGCAAGAAGCTCCATCTTGAAAGATTCCTGTACCTTCACAAATTAAGTCAACGTAGTTCTGTGAAGGCAGAGAGGCCAGTATACAATAGGAAAGCCAGAGGAGGGAATAAACTAGGGGGTTAGTAAGATATTCTGTTGTAGTGATTATGGAATTAATGAGTTTTCAGGAGAAATCTAAATGAGTAGTGAGGCTTCTATTCTGAATATGCCTCTCTTGTTAAGAAGAGACTGCTTTTTCTAAGACCTGCATTAGTTTATAATTAACTGGAATGTAACTCTAATCACAAGGGTAGCCACTGCATATAGCCATAGTATAATTATTTTATACAGTCCCTTGAAGGATGTACATTTCTGTGTAGTGTAATGTTTGAGTATTATAACAACAAGAGATTCTGGACTCCTAAATTTTACAGAAGCATCAGTGTTTGAGTAATACTCCCCATGACCCTCATACGTAATAAAGAACAAGTTGTTTATCCTTCTGCAGTATTCTGATATAAAAGTTTCATGAAATTAATACAATGAAAAGCTGAAGCTCAAGGGACTTCAGGATTCATAGGATAAATTACTTGATTGTATTAATAGTCAATAATTGTTGTCGATTTAAGGTTTTGAAGTGGGAAGATCATTCAGTTATTCTTTGAGCGCTGATCCTTGTGTGCATTCCACGTGAGGATATGCATGAGCCTGCCACTGAAGAATTTGCAAGTAGTGTCCCTTGATCCACACCTGAGCCCTGACACTCCCCATGCTCAGTACCAAGGTAAAAGGGAAGGGGTGGACCAACCACCCCTTCAAAGTTCCTTCTTACCACCACATGGCCTGAGTCGAAATCCTCTGTCCAAAGCTGCTTCATCATTTTATTATCTATATTGTAAATAGTTCTAAGTCTTTTACTGTTTTAGTCTTTGTTTAGTGTAGAGTAGCTTTTGCCCACCTTGGGGATCCTCCCTGTGCTCCTCTTCATACGCAGGACTGTCAGGGTTCCCTCCCCAATCTGAATTCTGGGGTACAGATGTAGGGACCGGCATGAAAGACCCCCTAAGCTTATTTCTGGGGAGGGGCACCCTGGTGCCCTGGCTCTGCCTGTGTCCTGGGCCGCAGCAGAGTTGGGGAATGGGGAGGAGCACTGTGGCAGGTCCAGGGTGCCCCGGCCATGGTAGGTCCCTGGGTGGATTCCCTGAGCACCTGCATGGGGCTAAGTAGGCGGCTGCGCAACTTACAAGGAATTTAGGTGGGATATTGAGAACAGGGCCACTGATTCAGTGAAGATCAGCTTCCTCATCACCATCACATTAACCAGAAGGGTGAGTAAACTGAGGATGTTAATGGCTGACCCACCGTACACCACTTTTCGTAAGGTTTCCCTTTCCCTCACCTGAAAGTCAGCTCTGGGGTAATTTCTGTGTTTCACATAAAATCAGTCTATTCACTTAATGATATTGTTTCCAAAACCTCATGCTTCCAGTGAGTAGAGAAGACTTCACTCCTTTGACGGATATAAACTGGACACTAGGAAGTTTAGACTTGAAATTAGATGAAGGTTTCTAACCATTAGAGGAGTGAAGTTCTGGAACAGCCTTCCAAGGGGAGTAGTGGGGGCAAAAGACCTATCTGGCTTTAAGACTAAGCTTGATAAGTTTATGGAGGGGATGGTATGATGGGATTGGAGGAGATGGTATGATGGGATAGCCTAATTTTGGCAATTAATTTGGCAATTGATCTTTGATTATCATCAGGTAAGTATGCCCAGTGGTCTGTGATGGGATGTTGGATGGGATGGGTTCTGAGTTACAACACAGAATTCTTTCCTGGGTGCTGGATGGTGAGTCTTGCCCACATGTTCAGGGTTTAACTGATCACCATATTTGGGGTCGGGAAGGAATATTCCTCCATGGCAGATTGGCAGAGGCCCTGGAGGTTTTTCGCCTTCCTCTGCAGCATGGGGCACGGGTCACTTGCTGGAGGATTCTCTGCAGCTTGAGGTCTTCAAACCACAATTTGAGGACTTCAATAACTCAGACATAGGTTAGAGGTTTGTTGTTGAAGTGGATGGGTGAGATTCTGTGGCCTGCATTGTGCAGGAGGTCAGATTAGATGATTATAATGGTCCCTTCTCACCTTAAAGTCTATGACAGATGGATTCTAATGTTTTACCTACAAAGAATGAAACCAATTAGGAAAAAGTGTCTACTCTGTCGCTATAGCAGAGCAATCACAGGAACAAGCATTATCTGCTCAGAGACACTTTCCAAGCAGATATCTAGCTGGGTCACTTTTTTTATCGGTTGGCATGTCTCCCTCCCCTAGATGGGCTGAGGGAGGCATGTGATGGGTTGGACCTCATGGGAATTGTTGGAGAAAAACTTAGTTCTTTTTTGCTTCTACAGAAGTCACCTGATGCGCTGAGATACCACTGAGTCTACCTGTTTCACCAGCATGGGCCCCCTTTAACCTATCTTGCTGAGCCAGGCTCTTAAAAGCTTCTCTAACACACATACAGGCAGGGCCACAGCCAGATGCAGTTCAGCTCTGGGAAGACTTGGCTTAGGGGACTTGCTCCAGCACTCAGATGTTCACCTCCCTTGGAGTATAGGCCCAAAGGTCTATTCTATTCACCTCTTCCCTCCATGTGGAAGAGGGTATGCACAATTTCTCATCTCCCCTCCCCACTCCCAGTTAGAAATCACATAAACTGGGCTGTATTATAAAGCAAAAATTTATTAACAGGTGTATTTTAAGTAATTAAGGAGGTAGCAGACAGAACAAAGCAGATTTATTAAGAAAATAAAACGGAGCATGCAAACTAAGCTGAATACACTAAAACTGGCTACATGTGAGTTCTCACCCTAAATGTGGTTCTAATAACCTTCACACACAGGCCAGACACCCTTCAAGCCTGGGCCCAGTTCTTTCCCCTGTTCAGTCTTAGGCCCTGTCTACACTGGTAAGTTTCTGCACAGTAAAGCAGCTTTCTGTCCTGTAACTCCCGAGGTGTATGCACTGCCAAGCCACTTATTGCACAGAAACTGTGCAGTTGTAGCACTTTAAAAAAAAACAAAACACCCCAACAAGAAGAGTACAGCTTTCTGTGCTGGGGGTATAGCACTGTACTGCCAGTGTAGACACCATGGTTGATTACAGTGCTGCAATTGGTTTCCGGGAGATCTCCCACAATGCCTGTTCTCACCTCTCTGGTCATTAGTTTGAACTCTACTGCCCTGCCTGCAGGTGACCAACCCTCATCCTCACAAATTACTTTGGAATCTTGAAAGTCCCCTTCCTGTTTGCTCAGTGATGTGTGCAGTGGTCTCAGTGCATCTTTCCAGGTGACTATGCCTGCTCCATGCACCAGGCGATCCCCCGCTTGGAGCAATGCCGAGCTGCTGGACCTCATCAGCATTTGTGGAGAGGAGGCAGTGCAGTCCCAGCTGCACTCCAGCAGTAAGAATTATGATACCTACGGCCAAATTTCACGATGCATGATAGAAAGGGCCATGACATTGCAATGGAGTGCAGAGTCAAAGTGAAGAAGCTGCAGAACACCTACCACAAGGTGCAGGAAGAAAACCACCACTCCAGTGCTGCACCCATGAGCTGCTGGTTCTACAAAGAGCTGGACATGATACTCGGCAACCCCACCTCCACTGCAGATACTTCAGTGGCGCATGTGCCAATTGAGAGTGGACCAAGCCAGGAGGAGGAAATCTTGGATGTGGAGAGGGAGGGGGATCCATAGCTTCAAAAGGCTGGGTTTTTATAGAACCAGATGTATGGAATTTGCATTCATCTCCCCCCAAGATATTCCCCAGAAAAAACACTTTTTGTTCCAAAAGTCCATTCTTGTCCAGCACAGTGTTCAATATAGTCCTTTGAACCACCAGGACTCTCATCTGTCACATCTCCTCCCTTGAGGGGTACAATCCTGACCCATAATAATACATGAACCGTTCATTTAATATAATGGGCCCCAAAACTTAATTCAATAAAGTTTCCCAAGGATATAGCAGGAAATTGCCATATCTGTCACAAGCTGATCCAATATGTCCCTGAGCTCGTCTGAAAATCTGGCCCTTAATAAAAGTTGCCTGATTTTTCAGAAGTGATTCATATGTAGAGCTCTGGAAACTAGCAGCCAGATTTTCAAGTGTTGACCATTCACCAGCTTCCATTGCTGTCAGTGGGAGCTACTGGCTGTCAGGTGCCTAAATCAGTACCCTGATTTTCAGAGGCACAAAAGTATGGGTTAATGTACCCAACTTTATGCAGCCGCTTCTGAAAATGTTGATCTGGCTGTTAAACCTAGCAGACAGCATAGATTAACATGCACTATGTATTAAAGTGATCAGTCAGGGGTCTAAAAAGAATACACATTGGGCTGACAACTAACCACTATTCTTTAATCTGGGTATCTATTGAACCAAACATAAACATAGCAAGCACCACCATTGTATGAATTGATTATGAAAGTTGTCATACATCTTTGCTAATTCATTGCTTAGCCCAAAGAGTAATAAAAAGGTCAACAAATGGATAAGTATCAGAACAGAGTAGTGGATTTTTTTGCAAAAGAAAAGATTTTTGCAGCCCACAGCAATGCAAAATGTAGCATTTTTAGAAGCCTCAAAGGCTGTGCGATTATTTCTTTTTTCATCTGCTCAAGAGGAGTGGCAATCAAACTGTCTAAGCCTGGCGGGCAAAGAGGGCATTCCAGTCAGCTCATTGCATTTGGTGAGACCTTAGGTATCTGCTGATCTCATAATGTAGCTCCACCAGACCTTTTGTGTCAAGCATATGCGCTGCATAAATTTGTGCATGAAGTAGGAGTTCACAAAGAAGTCCTTTTAATCTCTCTAATAAAGTCAAAACTGAGAACTAAATGTCTTAAGGTTAGGGAGAGGAGGAGGAGGAGGAGGAGGGGAAATTATAAAGACCAGGACTAGCTGGTTTAGCTTGGAGATAAAATAGCAATCCCTTCCCCTCCTTGAGTGTTTAAATTACAAATGACTTTTCTTCTTTTGAGAAGGATTAATTTCTCATCTTAAAAATCCCCCTTTTTAGAAAGGAATTTCCAACAATCAGTAATACATATCAACTCTACCATAAATTCTTTTCCTTTGTAGGCTCTTCTTAACGAACTGGAAAAGTAGAGCAAGTAGTAGGATTTGAAGGAGGAATCAATGATCCGCCTTGCTAGATATCTGTCAGGAATATTTAGTACCCAATAGAGAGACTGGTATTGTTTATTCAATTGACTTTAACCTTGGCTTGCATCTCTTTTTTTCTCTCCTTGATACTGCAATGAAGTCCTAATGTGCAATTTTTGATAATAGCCCATCTTAAGGGAAACATTGTGATGTCATGTGATGAGGACCTGTGACAAGGCTCCTCTCACCACACTAGTGCCTCTTGCTGATCGTCCTGGGGATCAGTTCCACAGGTCGGTATGCCCACTTCTGGTGGTGTCTCACCCACTGTCACTCCAAGGACTGCAACGTCCTCTTCATGTCACAGTCCTCTGGCCGTACGACACTCTGGTGGACCAGTACTGCAATCCAACCATCCAGCCACTTCATTGGGGGGAAAATCTGGGCCCACCCACTACTCCAGGTCCTGGCCCAGGGGCTCTGTAGATGGCAGCCATGTGCTGCATCCCCTCCAACCTCTCAGTACATTTCCCTGGGTCACTTCCCCACAACCCCAGCACCTTCTTCACCCTTACCTCAGGGCCTCAGCATGTTAGTCTTAGCAGCCAGCCGGGAGCTCTTTCTCGCTCCCCTGTTCCTGCCCAGCACTGCTCTGTCCAAGGTGCTAGCTTTCTTCTGCCTGCCAGGCAGCCAGTTCTCCCTCCTAGAGCTCCAGGGAGCAACTGACCCTGCTGTGTCCTGCAGCTCTTCTTATATGGGCCTGGCAGGCCTTGATGGGTAATTTCTTGCAGCCCATCTCCTATTAGCTGCTTTTTGCACAGCCTCCCTAGTGCTCCCTTAACATCTTACAGGCCAGTGTGAGGGGGACACTGAGGCAGGACCATATGACAAAATCTAGCAGGAGAATTTGAGTAGATGAATGCAAACATCCTGGCCTGTTTTCTCTCCCTTGTTCCCGCAGCTGACTGTTTTCAATTGAGTATTGTCTAAAATCTAGACTATGAGCACTCTGGGGTAAGGACTCTCACTGTGCTTGTACAATGAGATCCCTGCTTTCTTGTCTTTGGATGTTACCACAATACAAATAATAACAAAAATGAAGTCCCTTACTAGTAACAAAAATGTGTATAATAATAGTGAAGGGAAACAGAAAAAAGATTTCTTAGTATATGCTTTTTCCAGTTTTTCTAAATAAAATTCTTTCTGTAAACTCTTTCTGTGTATATGGGAGTTCTCAGCCCAACACACAAGCCCCAAGCCTACAGCAGGTGGTTTTTGTCTTTTATAATTTTTCTCTGCGTTAATTTGAGAGGAGGAATTGTCTGGTTACACTCACATTTGTTGCTGGGACATTTGATGCACTGGGTGAAGTACAAGACATGTTATGATAGGCATTTGTAGGACCCATGAATCTTGAAAAGCATTTTGTGGAGGGTGTTGATTATTGTAATGGTGGACATGTGTCTTCAGGATTTGTATCTTTTGTTCTGTCAGGGTCTGGGTTATGCTTAAACAAAGCACACTAGATCTTTTCTAGGGGAGAAGGCGACACCACATTTATTGAGCATAGAGCAGTTAGCATATGCTTTTCAGTCACACACACACAGACACCATGCATACAGTCCCACCAGTCAATGTTTACAGTTACCAGTCCAGCTTCTTGATCAATCTAGTGGCCAGTCAGATTGGTCGTAGAGGAGTACTGGGCTTGTAGGTTGGGATCCAATGCTCCTGGAGTAGTGGCAAGACGAACCCAAAACCCCATGGCAATGCACCCTGTTCTTATAGTCCTTTTTCTCTGTTGAAATCTGGATTTTGCTGTGTCAGTTTATGACCAGTTACTCCTTAACTAATGTTCTCTTTTGATGTAAACATTCCAGAATACCTCTGAGAGGGTCATCCTGTCCTGGATTTGATTTAATCAATTGTCTTTAGGTGTGACAGCCTCCACCTCAGGGTCGTCAATCTGCCCTTCCTCAATCATGGATGCACGTTGATGGTTCTTTGGCATCAATAAGTCTAGATAAGTGTTTTCGCTCCTCCTTTCTTGAGCATTTGGCTAACAATGGCCTTCACACCTTATCTTTTCCTGATGCGTGCATTCCTCATTCACACAAACAGCCTTTTGAGACTACAAACATCAGTATTTTATATTGAGTGAAAAGACATTGTAAATTAAATCTTGCTAAATTTTATAACCAAAGCAATTCACATTGAGGCCCAGGCCTTCAGTGTTCCTCTAATCTACTTAACATAGACACAATACCGGATCCTGTCTCTTACTAACTAAACCTTAAAACAAATAACTAAAAGGGCCTGTAACAGGTTGGGCCTCGCCACCCATGGTGCCTCCTGCTGGTGATTTCAGGAATTAGCTCAATTCCAGTGGAGCGCCACCTCCTGGTGGTGTCCCGTCCGTTGTTCTCCCCTCTGCTCTCCACTGCTGTTGCTGGACCTGCGTTGCTCCCTGCTCGGCGGCGTCCTCTTCTAGGCCACTGCCCTCCGGCAGTGTCCCTTAGTCCATCTGGACCCCCTTCCGGGGATCGGTGATCAGCAGTCCTCCACTCCAGCCACCATGTGCAACCACACACCCCAAAGTCTAATCCCTGTTGTCAGGGATCGGGCATAGTCTATAATGGCCACTCGCTACGGCTAATGGCTGAGTGTACTGCAAGGAGGAAGGGGGGGACCCAGGCCCGCCCTCTACTCTAGGTCCCGGCCCAGGGACCCTCTGGCGTCAGCCTCGCTGTCCTCTTTCTTTCCCTTCCTCTGTCTGTTTCCCTGGGCCGCTTCCCCTACGGCCCCTTGCACCCGCTAGGCCCTTCTCTTCAGGGCCTGCAGCCTGGCGGCTATGGGCTAGAGCCTTCTAGCCTCCCTGAGCCTGCCCAGCACTGCACTGTCCTCGGTGCTAGTCTTCCCCTTGGAGACTGACCTTCCCCTGTCAAAGACCTGGGACAGACTGATGGCTCCTGCTCTGGGCAGCCTTTATATATGGGTGAGCCTGGCCCTGATTGGTTCCCTCCAATCTGGGCCCTGACTGGCTTCCCATAAGCCCTTTTCTGATTGGCTCCCAGGCTGCACAGGCTCCCTGGCCTGCCACAGCCCATCCTCCCAGGGAGCGGGGCAGTCCACCCCACTACAGGGCCCAATTTGTAATGCATATGGGAAACAGAATCCCATAGTCCCAGAGGGTCATTCCTTTCTGCTATTCAAAAAGGGTGGCTGGCAGGATGAAATCAAATCATACATTAATTCTCATAGTACAATATAAAATCCTGCTCCTACACCGGTGCCACTTTGAGGTTTGTGTATCCTGGTCTGTGGGGCATTTGTTTCTGATGATGAGGGAGGGATGGTTTGAAGGTCAGAAGAAGGGGGTTCTTTCAGGATGTGGCTCTCATCAAGTGTGGGTGGTAATTGTATAATAACCTGTATGGGTTCCAGTGTGGGGTGCTAAGTGACAATGAGGGGTGTGTGGTTAATGATTTCCCCTCCTATATTGAAGCAGGGTCTCTCAGAGCATTTTGGTGTCTTTTTCCATGATGCAATCTAGTTCCCTGGTGGAGTGTCCTTGTTTAATGAAGGTGGTTTAAGTGTTTTTGGGTGTGTAGCCTGGACACTTTCTTCAGAGCAAATTCTTTGCTATATGAGTGCCTGGCTCTAGACAAAAGATTTCTTGGTGCATCTGAGGTGACTGCTGGATCTGTGGAGGTAGATGTAGTGATCTGTTGGTTTCATGTATATTGTTCTTTGTATGGTTTCATTGTTGAAGCTGATTGTTGTGTGCAGGAAGTTGGTGCTGGTGTGGGAGCATTCTAGAGAGTTTGATGGCTGGATGGTCATTGCAGTTTTGGTGGAAATCTATGAGGGAATTGAAGTTGTCTGTCCAAAGGTTGAAAATATTATCAATGTTTCTCAGGTATACTGTTGGTTTCATGGTGCATTTTTCCAGAAATTCTTCAAGTTGGCACATGAAGAGGTTGGCATATTGAGGAGCCTCCCTAGTACTCGTGGCTGTCCCCATGGTTTGGACAAAGTGTTTGTTGTTAAATGTGAAGTTATGGTGGGTGAGAATTAAATAGATGAGTTTGGTGAAGTGTTTAGGGTGGATTTCCAAGCATTGTAAATTATTGTTTAAGTATCTGAGGCAGGCAGTTATGCCATTAACTTGAGGGATGTTGGTGAATAGGGAGTTGACATCCAGGGTGGCAATAATGGTGTTCTGGAGGAAGTCAGAAATGTCTTGGAGGAGGATGATCCTTTGTGTGGTGAGTGGTTTGAGGATGGTCCTAATATTCCTTCAGTAAGAGTACCAGGACAAGATATGATGGGCCTGCCTAGGTTCTCTTGTTTGTGTACCTTGGGAAGCATATAGAAGATTCCTGAGGTTGGTTCATTGGAGATGAAATGGTAGAGGTTCTCTTGGAGTTGTTTTGAGAAGGACTTGATGATGCCTTTAAATTCCTGGATGAACTGTGTTGTGGGGTCATCTTTGAGTTCTTTATAGTAGATTGTGTCAGAGAGTTGTCTGCTGACCATGTTGACGATGTAGCCATCATGATTAAAGGCTACAATGGGCTGCTGGCTTGATCACTATCTGGTGGTTGGATTTCAGGGGCTGTATAGCTATCCTCTTGGTAGTAGAGAGATTGTGGTAGATGTAATATTTATTGAAGATTTCACAGTTGGGTTTTTTCTTGAAGCAATTAATGTAATAATCCAGTGTGTGGTTTTGTCTTCTGGGGAGGTATCCAGTTATATTGTTCTTCTTTCTAATGACTCTCAGTGGGGATATGGTAGTTGTAGGTAGCGTCATCTTTCTTGTGAAAGAATTCTTTGAGGTGAAGTCAGTGAAAGAATTCTTTTACTTCTCCACATGTTAATATTGCATCAGGTTCTGTGGTGGAGCAGAAGTTCAATCCCTTGGAGAGTGCATATACTTCAATTCCAGTTGGGGGTAGGTTTGATAGGTTGATGATGATAGGATATTTATAATGTCCATGTGGTGGATCATGGTGTCATAGTTTCTTCTGGAGGTGATGTTCTCATGGTTGTGTAGTTGTTGTAGCTGGTTCCACTTTGTTTTTGAATGGGATGGCTGTCATCTGGGTGTTTTTACAGTTTCCTGCATGATCTCCAGGTAGGTTTCCTGGTGAGGTTCCCCCCTCCCCTTCCAGGGTGAGGAAGCAGGTGATGATTTTTCATTTGAGGTGGTCTCTTCCAGAGTACGTAAAGTGCAGGAGACATTTCCTCAATTTTTCTGAGGTTCCTCTGCAGAGCTGTTCAGCATATTTGGAGTTGTATGTAGTGATCAGAGGGTTATAGATGTTTTGTTTCTTGTGTCTGCTCGGGAAGTAGATGTCACTGATCAGTCTGGCTTCCTTCTTAATGTTGTGAAGCTATGGCAGCCGCTGTAATTTATAGCAAGCCTAAGACTAGAACATGGGTATTGCAATATAGGATCAGGGCTGTGGTCTCTTTAGTCCAGTGTCCTGTCTCTGGCAGTAGCAAATGTGAACCATACCAGATGGTTCAGGTGAAGGTGCAAAGACCCCTGCACCAGGCAGATCTGATATAATCTTCCCTCATTGAAGGCTCGTCCAAATCCTGAATAGTTAAAGATTCTTTAAAACCCTGAAGTATGGAGGTTTTATTGCCCTTCTGCTGGAAATGGGCACATGCAGAACTCGCCTCAGGATAAAGGGACTGCAAAGAAACTTTTCCAAACTTCCTTTTCCTCATCCCAGTTGGGCGCAGAATTACTTAGGTTCATCTGAAAATCTAGTCCATTGGATTATGTATATACTGTATTTTCACTTTCTGCTAGTCTAGGAAAAAGGCAGAAATTGTGGCTTGGCCCTACATACTTGTATTGAGGCAAATACATGTATTTCATGTATACATAGGTTAAAATGTCAGCTGACAGCACAATCAGACACACAGAACTCCAAATTGCATACCTTTTTAGTCTACAGGTATAAAATAATCCAGCAAGATTGATTTAATAGAGCAATCATGATATTGTAATTTCTGCACTTAAATTATCGTATGGTTTTATTCAGCTAAGAAAAGTGTGCTATTTTATAAGAAAAACCTTTGCAACAACTAGCTCCAAACTAAGGAGCTCACATAGTCAAACCTTTCAAAACGAATTGACTTCAGTGCTTTAATCAGAGAAGTGGAGAGTATTCCAAAAGCTTAGAGGCAAGAGCACAAGCACACACACACACATACATATATACAAGATACAATATACCCTCTGAGCAGTTCTGATCCCATCCATACTCCTCCCCGTACAGTATAATCTTGGAAGTATCTTCTGTAAGTCAAACATGTGTCTCAGATGAGATGTATGACCCTATAACTGACCTTGAACTTGCAAAACAAGACAAAATAGAAGGAGAAGTAAAAAGAATGCTTAAAGGAGACAGTAAAAGAAAAAGTTAAAGGGCATCACCAGCGACCACACTGACAGTCAGATGGGTCTATGTCAGGGGTAGGCAACCTATGGCACGTGTGCCGAAGACGCCACGTGAGCTGATTTTCAGTGGCACTCACACTCCCTGGGTCCTGGCCACCGGCCCGGGGAGGTCTTAAACATTTTAAAAACCTTATTTACTTTACATACAACAATAGTTGAGTTATACATTATAGACTTATAGAAAGAGACCTTCTAAAAACGTTAAAATGTGTGACTGGCACATGAAACCTTAAATTAGAGTGAATAAATGAAGACTCGGCACATCACTGCTGAAAGGTTGCCAACCCCTGGTCTATGTTATGCCTCTATATGGGAAAGCTACATTTAGATTTAGAGGCTAGGCTAGTTAAGGTGGCATGCTCAGGTCCTGTTCAACTGATACCTTGGCCCTCCTTCTATTGGTTGTTTATCTTTTGTGTATTGTGTCTATATCCTACAGTGTGAGCTCTCTAAGGCAGGCGCTGGTTTTGTTTGTTTTGACAGTGCCTAGTACAGTGGGACAATAATCCCTCTTTGTTGCCATTTTTGAGCACCCCTTCTTGATGGCACTCCAAGCAGCATCAAAAAGCCTCAGCAGAAGCTGGATATGGACCAACCAGAGATGAGTTCACAGTAATGAGGAGCATTAGACTGATGAGAGAAGCAGAGAGACTTATGTGAGGAGGAGGGGAGAAATCCTTTTTAGAGTGCTTTCACCAGCACAGGTTGCAGTTTCTATGCAAGCAGGAATTGTTTGGAGAAAGGAGAACAAAACTATATCATTTCTCATAAGTGAGAACTAAGAATTGAGGTGACAGTTCAGATACATTCATTTGGGGGGTTAATTTGCTGGAGATGTTCCTCTTTTTTGATGTGTGGAGGGATATGATTTAATTCAATATATTTAGTTTGATCAATTTGTGCATTAAGTTACATCTAGTGGAAAAAAGATGGTATTACTTTTCCAAATGCTTCTGTTCATGACACATCCTTCTTCATTTCTGATGAAGTGCCAATGCCTTCTGCAATAATCCACATAATGATTAAAGATATTGAGTTAGCAATAATTCATGGCTGTGATAATCTGCCTCAAGAAGCAAAGCATTTCATGCATAACAGAAGTATACTTCACAATCAGAGACTGCAACGAAGTAGCACATAGCATATTGTACTAGTTACAGCTGATAAGTAGCCTCCTAAACATGATCACTCACAGTATGCACACACTGGAAAGACTCAAAGAATGAGAATAGAAAGTCCATTCTATGCATCCAAAGAAGTGAGCTGTAGCTCAGAAAGTTCATGCTGAAATAAATTTGTTAGTCTCTAAGGTGCCACAAGTACTCCTGTTCTTTTTTCAAAGAATGAGATAATCTGTAACAAAAAATTTATCTCAGTTACTAATTTGCCTTCCTATTTAATCTCAATCTATGTATAATCCCAGCATAACTTTGGACCCTGATACCTCAGTTTAGAGTCACAGCTGACTAAAGTGGTAATGGGTGCACTGAGATCAGCAAGAATGCTTCCAAAAATCATCCCCAACAAAATACACTTGTAGAGTTCTCATCCTCCCTTCAGACTCTTGCTGGAATTTGGAAGCTGGGGAGAGGAGCCAAGGCTTATGTCAAGATGGGAGCTAGAAGAGAAGAGAGCCATCACCAGGAGCTAGGAAACTAATCACCTGCTAATCAAGAGAGGATCTAACCATGCCAGTGTCATAGAATGACTGGGGTGGGTGAGTATCACTGTCCTAATGTACTGGCAACAGACCACTATTCATTTTGTAAGGGTAGCCCATAAAGCAAACCACTGAAGTGGGCATAATGATAAAATAGTGCTGGCTTAATGGACATATAGGCCTTGTCCCCACCAACCACTTCGGTCACCTATGTAAAAGCAGTTCTGGTAGACCCAGGAAAAATGCTTCTTTGGCAACCTGGATAGAAATCTGCGTATGGAGTCAAAGGCTGAGTCTTTCCCTTTTGTAGTATGTGTGTAGTTGGTTGAGACATTGGTTAGGAGAGCTAGCAGTGCAAGGAGAAGAAGGCTAGCACCAGTCAGGCATTTTCAAAATACCTAAAGTCTTGGTTGCAGTACCTAATGAAAACACATGCTGTTTTTATGTCCTGCTCTTGGACACAGAGACTGTAGTGCTGCATTTCCAAACAGTGGGCTCAATCCTGCCTCCATTGACAATGAAAGCAAGGTTGGGCACATGACTTGATATACAAGATAGGGTTTGGGTTGGGCTCTGCAAATACAGGAAAAATGAAGCTGTGTGTTCTGTCACCAAGAAGTATTTCATTCTGCAAAAAAATAAGTGTTTTCACTTAACTAACCATTAAACGGTCAGGAATGTTTGTTTTACAGATATATGATTGCCTGGTCACTCTGTTTAAACAATGTCCATCCTTGCTCCTTTTCTTCCTGGGATATATGTCCTCACCAGTGAATCACCCCTCCATTCTGTATAAGTACATATCACAATCTAGCTAATTTATGGGGACACAGACTAAATCCCAGGATTTTTAATTTCTTCTAAATACAGAAATTATAGCAGCCTGGAAGGATGTCACTTGTCATTTCCACAATGAAGTTATCTGTTTGGGGAAGTAATTGTTTGTTCACAGTATGTAAGCTCATTGCATTGAGCCAAATTGTTTAATGGGGCAAATCAAGACAGGCTTATTAAACTCTTTAGACAGAGTTATGGACATATCCTTCTAACACTGCCAGTTATTATCAGGAATGTATGTCTGCTACATAGGCTCTAGCCATACCAAACTCTAAAATTGGTGAATTCTAGTGTCTATACATATCAAAATACTATCTCTGCTTAATGGTAAACTAAAAGAACCTCTTATTTCCTTGCCTGTTAAATAACCACTCCCATGTGTCCTACAGCTCTTGCCATAACTATTATTTTGGAGTGCAGATGTAAATAGCAAAAGTGCTTATAAACATTGCTGGCTAATGGAGTTAGTTGGGCTACAGTATGAGGGAAGCCGTAAAGTAAAAACCACTTCATATTTAGAAGTGTGTAACAATTGGCAAAGAAGATAAAATGGCAGAGAGATGTAATGAGTCAGATGTAAATATTTAAAGTTAAAATGCAATAAAATAATGTAATATTGATAAGTAATAGGACCACAGTTAAAACACATATATATTTTACTGCATCATGGAAAAATATGATCATTATGATTGATGTAAATGGAGCACATACTGTTATCAGATACTTTACATTTTGACTTTTTCAGATGCTTTCAGCTTTTTAGGGCTATTGAATGTTTTCTCTATCGCACTACAAATACAAAACTACAAAGAACTAGAATGCAAGGACAACTGTTCTGATTAATTCTCTAGCAAATATATATTGTTTAATGGCAAAACTACATGTTCTGTTGATTCTGAGAATTCAGTATATTTCTGGCAGCTTGCTTGTTATACCCAAGAAGTCATTTGCATAGAACTTCTGGTGCATGCATTAAAATTGTTCTTCATGTGGGAGCTCTTCATGGACAATTCTACATGAGACCATTTCCCCATGGCTAGATGCAGTGCACTATCATCTTTCTTCTTACAGGCAAGTGAAGTATTGTTAGTCTGCCCTTCCTAAATTGTATCACAAGCATCCCAGAAGCCTTGCAAAGGGGGTCAATCTTCTTGCTGAACCAGAGGTATTCATTATTATAAAGTATCAAAACCATGTTAAAATCCCATCTGCTCTTTGTTCACTCTGGCATTGTCAAAATTCTAGCCATAAGAGAGGGAAATAGAAACTACAGTACCAAACAGAGACTGTTACACAGGCTGAGCTTCATTAGCATAGTCTTTTCCAATGGATTTAGCTAATGCATTTTATACACTTCTGTCAAATCAATTACCTTAACAGATACAAGATGTTAGTTTCTGAAAGAGGCAGACATCAAAATCTTGCATATAACTTCTAAAAATACTTCTCATTCTTCAGTCGTGTTGCTTCTGTTGCCCATGTTAAAGGGACATTGTGTAGGAAATTGTGTGATTTAAAATGCTTTTATAACTTGTGGAGAGAAATTAATCCAGGGGTCACTTAGGTACATCGGCTATTGCCCTGCCAGCTGGTAGATCTGGGTTTGCCTAATGACTCGAGGTTCTAGGCCCCTGAGGTGAGGGAGTCGTCCCTGAGGTAAATCTGGGACATGGCCATGCAACTCTTCCCTGTTTGTCACCAACAGTACCAAGCCAGTTGCAGGATCAGGAAATTGGAGAGCACTGGGAAGTGGCATGGTGTTTAAACATAATATAGAAACACAAAAGCTTAAACCTGCATATGTAAATGTGATGTCTTTTCATGAAAACAATATAGGCTTTAAACAAACTAGTTAAAATCTGTCATGTCATCCAACTAAACTATTTACTTTACTTTTTCTGCTACTCAGAGTCTGAGGCAGCTCCTGCAGTGAAAGGGTAGCTTATTTAATAATGTAGCGTGTCGTTTTTTTTCAATTGCCTTCAATGTAAGGGAATCAGGCTGCAGGAAAAGAGCTGAATGTAAATGTGTCTTATACAGCAAAAGTGTGCATCAGTGATGGTCAACACACAAAGCTGAATGAAAACTGGAGCCCAGGGTGAGGTACAACTGAAGCAATACCAACTTCTGTCTCTTGTGCATACACACATGTAGATGACCTTTCCAATGTCTAAGATTGTGAAACAGGCTAATGAGGAAGTGGAGTGCGTGCTGTGAGCTCTAACAGAACATGATTGAATTTCACTTTTACTGCGATTACTGTGCAGTGACCTGTGGAGTTTGTTAATAAACTGTTATTTCATTATTGTTACTCATTGTAATAGACATTATCAGTGTACTCCTCCCTTCAGCAGATTCAATCACTTTATCTCTGCCCAGGTGTTAGTAAATTTCTATTATAACTAAGGCATTTTATATATTTGTCTGCATCTGAAGAGCAGACTGCTTGCCTGCTTTTACTGGCTAAAATAAAACACTGTTAAACACAGATGCTGCACAGTACTTGTGAGTGCTGTAATTATTTCCACATGTTGTTTTGTCTATTAAGTATGGCTTTTAATTCCCTTCCCCAGCTATCCTTCTTCAAGGATAAAGTTCCTCATAAACACAGCCTTTTAGATGATAATTTTTATGACCTGGATATCATTTGTTTTAAATGAACTTTAGTTCCAAACTGCAGCATTTTATAATAGAGAAATAATTCAGTTTATAGGGGGCTGGGGAAGATATAAACACTTAGTGAACTACACTGGTTTGCCAAACCTCTTACCTTGTGAAAATAACTTGGAGCAAATTTGCAGCTCCACTATTCATGGATGTTTAGATGGGAGATGATATTAGGCCTGCCTATAATTGTAAGAAAGCTTAACCCTGCAATTTTTTTTTAGCAAACTCCACCTTTCTGTATAATTGCAGATGTTAATAAGCAAGTGGTCTGGTGGTAAAGACACTGTTTTGGGATTCAGAAATTCTCAGCTTCCCACTCTGCTGCAGACTCCCTGTAAGAAGTTGTGAAGGTCACTTATTCCTTCATTTTGTAAAATCCTTCCCATTTTGTAAAATACTCCCTTTGTCTATCTTGTTTTCACTGCAAACTTCTCAAACATGGGCTGTCTTCTACTATGTTTGTACAGTGTCTTTCTCTGATCTTGGCTGTGGCATTTAAGCACTAATAAAATACAAATAAAATCTCTAGTATGTTGTAATATTCTGCTTATGTTTGATAGTGTAATTTAATTTTTGGGGGGAAGGTATGCCTAAAAGTGCTGAGTGTTCAAGGTGTTATGACAAGCTAATCTATATATGTAGACATTTTTAACATGCTCATCACTGTGGAGTCTGAGGAAAGACTATCTAATCTAGTGATCTGCAGTTATCTTTCTTTAGCTTGTGGGCTCCTCAGGGCACAGTAAGGAACTGTGGGGCGGGGGGGGGGAGCAGGGGGCAATAAGCATGGGGAAATAGTTTTACTTTACACTACACAAAGTAAAACTATTTCCCCGTGCTTATTTTCCCCCCCTACAGTTCCTCACATCTTCTTGTCAATTGCTGGAAATGGGCCATTTTCATTACCACTACAAACAGTTCTTTTTCTCTCCTGCTGCTAACAGCTCACCTTAACTGATCACTCTCCTTATAGTGTGTATGTTTACACCCATTGTTTCATGTTCTGTGTGTGTGTGTGTGTGTGTGTGTGTATATATATATATATATATCTTCCTATTGTATTTTCCACTGCATGCATCCGATGAAGTAGGCTGTAGCCCAGGAAAGCTTATGTTCAAATAAATTTGTTAGTCTCTAAGGTGCCACAAGTACTCCTGTTCTTTTTGCGGATACAGACTAAAACGGCTGCTACTCTGAAATAAATCTTTTTGTGTTCTCTTTTTCACAGGAGAAAGCATTATGTTTGGCTACTTGCATGTATTCTATATCTTATAATACCTGGATTCCTTCCTGACTGAGGGGGAGAGAAAAATATAAGCCATATTTATTGACTGGTTAGCAGACTTCACGTTCACACACAGCAACTTCATTTGCATGTACCTTTACAATACTTTTAGTAAAGGATGCTGATACCAGTCTTTGTTCCTTTTGTATGATAGGTTGTCTGGGTGCCATGATGGATCAAGGAGCTGCTTTCTATTTCCCCATCCTACACAAAGCACACTTTAATATTTGCCAAATACATTGTGTGAATCCATTGGTCTCCATTTCATAGCACTTCCACCATCCCTTGATGAAGATATTTTGTATTTACATACTCAGTGTTTATGAAGGATGTCGTCATTCTCCCTATAGCTCTCTATAAGTGACCACTTCCGATAAAACTATTCTGATTTATACTCAGATACTCATATTTGCACAAATAGCTCCCCATAAACATTTGTGCAAACAGAAAATACTTCACAAGGATTTTTGTAGCCAAATTAGCAAAAGATATTATTTAACTGAAAAACCACTCCAATTCCAGAATCATTTGCTAATATATTTTCTCACCCTTCGCCTGGCTCTAACAGCTATTCTTGAGAACTACCTTTTTTTAGTCATTAACCTTTTAATTTAGCACATGCACAAAGAAGTACTGCGGAAAGTAGCCTTTTCAAATGATACCATTCAAAAGTCACAGCCTGTGGAGAAAAGTGACACCATTATTATAAACACACAATTCTGGCAAATGCTCTTCATTCCTGAACTGTAATCCGCTATTACCAATTGTGAGCCCCATTTCAGCAGACTGCCGATTGTGGCAACAATCTGTGCTCTGATATTACAGTGATGAGTGACCTTGTGAAAACCTAGACTCATGGAAAACATCAGGCCAGAAAGGAAGCATAGTCTTAGTGGTTAGTACACTGGACGAAAGTAAGATGTTCAAGGTTGTGTTCCCAACTCTGCTATTGACTTGCTGTATGGCCTCTGGCAAGTCATTTCACCTCTGTGTGTCTTTCTCCAGCTGTAAAATGTAAATAGTTAACTCTCTCTTTTTAGAATAGTAGGCTTAATTAATTAATGCTTATAAAGCCCTTTGAGATCCTAACAAAGAGTACTATGTAAGTGCAAGGCATTATTTATTACAAGACACTATTATGCCAAACTTTCTGGCAGTTTTGTGGCATGTACAAATAGGTATTAAAATGGTACCACCCTTTACACTTGTGATCTCAGAAGACTTGTAAACTTGCTTCTCCTGAAGTAAAACATTCATGCTATAATACCTCAGTGCATCGCCTACCGAAAATGTAAACAAGCACATCAGCTCTGTGCTAGACATGGTTATGCTGTTGAACCTAACTCATCAACTCCTCAACCAAATCATTTTTGACAGAGCTGTTCAAAATAACTCTGGAATGAATTAGCTTCTTTATACTGGCCAGTCTTTGCATGTTTGTCATGGAAGCTTAAGCTGAAGCTAGCTGCTCACTTCATTAAAATAATTCCAAGGCTGAATAAAACTTGAAGTTTAATCTCAAACAGCAAGCAATGTGATTTATTTTAATGACGTTGTTCAAGCACCCACCGTCGTATCTCATTTGTGCTAGAACACTAGAGTGTTGATCTTTCGCATTACAAAATAATGAATTGTAATTCTGCCATTACTCAGTGCCCCATGGACTGGCAGTGAAGAGAGGTATCAATTCCTACAGAAAGCTATAGAGTTTAGGAAGGTCATAAATCAGATGTCAGATCTTTGACTGGTTCACCCATGATGAAGGTGCAACATATGAAAGCTTACCAAGCTCGGTGGAAGTGCTTGATTGACTGAACACTCTGGGCTGGTCTACACTACGGGGGAAAATCGATCTTAGATACGCAACTTCAGCTATGTGAATAACGTAGCTGAAGTCGAAGTATCTAAGATCGAATTACTCACAGGATCGATGTCCGTGGCTCCCCCTGTCGATTCCGCAACTCCGTTCGGGTTGGTGGAGTTACAGAATCGATATAAGCGCGTTCGGGGATCGATATATCGCATCTAGATGAGACGCGATATATCGTTCCCCGAGCAATTGATTGCTACCCGCCGATACGGCGGGTAGTGAAGACGTACCCTCAGTCTCTAGAGATGTTGAAGGCCTCTGACAGAGATTCTGGCAGTTTATTTAAAACTTTTCTCTCCACACCCCCAAATCCCACAGGTTCTCTTCATTTTAGACTAACTCCTGTCACCTCTAAGTCACTGATAGGGTGACCAGATGTCCTGATTTTATAGGGCCAGTCCTGTATAGGCACCTATTACCCTCCACCCCCGTCTTGATTTTTCCCACTTGCTGTCTGGTCACTCTAGTCACTGCTGTAAAATCCGTGTAAGAAAAGAATCCGGCCTATTGTTTACCTGAGCATCATTTGTTTTAGACTCACTACTTATTACCCCACTTCTGAGCACTTCTCACTCATCACAACCATCACAGGCCTGAACTGTCATCCTACTTAGACTGATATTAAACCTGTGTAACTCCACTGACTTCAATGGGGTAATTAATGGTTTAAACTAGTGTAAGTAGGAGGAGAATCACTAAAGAATAAGGGTAAAAAAAATCACATTCTTACAAATTGCCATGGTGGATCAGACCAGTGGTATGTTCAGCCTGCTACTGTATCTGACAGTGACCAATATTAAGTGCTTCATTTGAAAATATTGGAAACCTCATACTGGACAATTATGAGATAGCCTGCCCCAAAACAGTTTCTCCCTAACCCGCCAATTTCTCTTGTGACTGGAGTGCATGCCGGTTGTATGATGCAACCTCTTTCATAGTGATTCAGCATTAAGCTGCCTGCAGTGTTTTGTGAGATAACCATAAGGTGAAGTCTGTTTTCTTTTCTCTAGAAATAGGGACAGCAGATGGCTTGTGGAAGAAATGAAACTACATTTCAGGTCCTCCTGGGGATTGTTTAACTCATCCTTCCATATAAATAGTCAGACTGTGTTTACTTGCCAGTGAAGAAATGCCTATTTTCATAACTCTTTTCCTCTTTGCAGGAGACATAACTGTCAACAAAGGTTGAGATAATTTTCAAGGAGCTTTAGTAAAAAGAAAATCCAACAACTATAAATTGTGAGCTGGAAGACTAGAGATACCATTATAAACCCTTTTAATGTGGTAGTTTGGGGTCTATTTTATGTACTTCTGGAGATTATATTGTAAAATCTCAGTGCAAGAGATAATCCATAACAGATCACAGTACCTCTATATGCAAATCTCAGATGATAGTAGGCAACAAAGCCTTCATTTTAAATCCCTCTGATAATTCTGTTTGTTTTTGATGTAGCTGGTAAATGTTATGACTAATATACCAATTGATATTGCTAAATTGTGGCTTTTAAAATAAAGCAGTCCACTGAGGCTTTCAACTACCATTTTGATGGTGACTAGAGCAGGGTGAATTTTTTTGGCCAAAACGTTTTTGCCAAAAAATGCAGAGTTAGATCAACTGCAATGTGACACAAATTTGTGAACAACATTGGTAAACTTTTTTTGGTTGAAACAAAAAGGAAAGAGGATATACTGAAACTAACTGTTTCAACATTATCGTAATAGGTCTTTTTCATCTGGAGGAGTCACACAGCGGGGCTATTCAACTATCTTCATACAAGGTGGAACAGCTTCAACGAAGAGATTGAGATCCATGAGCCCAGCACCCTAGATTGCCTTATAGCTTGGTTCTTAGGGCATTTACAAGGTGAAGGGGGAGACCTAGGGTCAAGTCTCTGAAGTATTAAATCTGTGTTTTTTACAACTAGATAGCTAAAATTGTAAAATGCTAGAGTAAACAAGACAAGTTGTAGCTCTGTCTCTGTGTAGCTAGTTGAGGTGAATTTCAGTGTGACAGTATTCCTAAATCTCTGAAGTGCATTTAAAAATTCCCTCCTGAAACATAATTTCTTCCCTTCAGAGTTTATGTGCAACATGCTTATAAATACTGTGGCTGGGAGATGCAGAGGAAATATTAATAAAAATCTCGGTCGCAATTATTGTTGTAAACTCTGTTATTTTTCCTTTTGTTACTGGGCCTTGTGCTGACATAAAGAATCCATATAAAAGACACACACATAGAGTACTGTACATCCAGAGTAGATGGAATTTATTCCAGGAAGTGTTTACTGACTTACTCGACAGCAATCTCAATTACTTGGAAGTAATTTTATCCTTACTGCAACATCATAAACATGTTAAGCAATTGTCACTGTTACTGGAAGCAACCCTGTTTATTCTGTTACCTTTTTAATATCTGTAGCCAGAGGTCTCTAGACATTCCTGTCAGAGCATTAATCAACAAAATGTAACATGGTAAATGTTATTTCACAATATAACTGTGCTGTGGGTTCATTGTTAGTAGAGGTGGCCAAAAAGAGTTTTGTGAAAATTGTTGACAGCTGTAATTATTAGGAATTTTAGTGCATTGTTATAAAATTCATTTATACAGTTCCAATTAAATGACACAGGCATAGTGAGAGTAATGAAATCCCACAGAGGAAAACGTTTGTTTTATCATGGCTATGGAGAAATATTGTACAGCAGATTTTACAGCTCCTTCCTTGAAAAACACTAGATGTAGGGATTCTGAAGGATTTCCTCAATGGCCAACCAGAGAGTTCTGAGTCTCCAAAGAGGCAATGTCCAAAGGAAAGGACCATAAATAGGACATCAAGTCAGAGCATCTCATAAGAACAGGATAGACAAATTACAGTATGAAATAGTGGTAGAAACAGCCATTCTGCTTTGGCATTGCATACACAGAAATACTACATCATAAGTCAGCGAGAGAGAGGACCTCTCTCCTTTGCAATATTTTACAATCAGTTCTAGACACCTCAGAGACACCAACAAATCAGAGGGAGTTCAGAGAAGGGTAATACAAATGATTTTAGAGACTAGTGAGATAGAAGAAAAAACTCATGAGGGACAGATACTGCAGCTTAACCAAACAATGGGTACGAGTAGTTATGCCTTGTAGCAAGGCGGTGGGATACCTCACAGCCCCGCTGAGGGACAAACCTCCTGCAACCCCGCTGTGGGTGGAGCCACCGGGTCCTGCGCCCGCCTCTCAGAGGTCAAGGCGCAGACCCGGAAGTATAAAAGCTGACCTGCTGAGCTCAGTAGGAGCCCAGCCACCGCCGGGACCAGACGTCCGCAGCTGCTGCCAGCCGGAGCTCACACCCGGCCGGCCAAGCCTACCTCATGCCCGCTACCCTGAGGAGGACTGGCCGAGCCTGCCTCGTGCCCGCTACCCTGAGGAGCCGCTGAGCCCACCATCAAACACTTACCCAGAGGAGCCGATGATGTTTGAGACCGCTGGTGATGCTACGACGACTCAGTTACCTGACAACGGGGAGAGTGGAAGTAGCCCGGGGGCAGCTGACCCCAGTCTGGCTGCAGCACTGCCAGAACCAATGTCAGTGTGTTGCGGCCAGGATCCCCACTGACAGCAGCAAGTCTCTGCCGCTTCTAGGGCCCTGGGCTGGGACGCAGTGGAGTGGGAGGGCCTGCGTCCCCCCTGCAACCTCTCCACGGGTGGCAGACTTCGCCTTTTCCCTGGCCTGAGGAGGTCGAAACCTACTATTGCTGCTCAGCCCTGCCTGAGGGTCTGAGCATACTGACTCAGTGTTTGTTGCCCCACCCTGACCTAGGGCCGGGCTTAAGACTATTGGTAGCGAGGCGATGGGATATCCCACAGCCCTGCTGAGGGACAAACTGCGGCTGAGCCGCCCTACATGCCTGTAAACCTATAAAAAGTGTAAATACCAAGGAGGGGAGAGGAAATATCTCTGGTGGTCTGTGGAAACATTAACCAAGAAGAATGTATTGAAATTTTTAAAAGATTTTTTAAAAATTGAATGTCAAATTAGGTTCTCATATTAGTACAAGAGAAGTTTTTTTTAGAGGTTTCTAATCTCAATATTTTTGTACACTTTCCTTACAGAAATATTTCCCACTGGTGATGCCTATAAAACAGAGGAATATTCTCCCAAGGGAAGGTAGAGAGCGGATGGGTGGGTGTATTCTGTAGGGAATAATCCTTTCATGGCAGGAAGATTGATTAGAGCTGGAAATTGCCAGGTTAAAATATTTTAGGTTACACCAGAGATTTATGAAATTAAAGGCCTGATCCAGGGCACTCCAACCCCCATCAGAGACAGAATCCCCAACTGGAACTGTTGGCTGTCTCCTCAAATGTTCTTTTCAATCTTCTCTTTACTTCTGAAGGGTACATCAGTGCAATTTGTTCTCATGTACTGAACTATCTGCAAAAAATAGCTGCTTAGCTGGTGAGAGCAGGTGGGTTCGTCCTAGATGTGTCAGGTTTGGGGAGGAAGGGGCGGTGAAGGGAGGGCAAATTTATATATCTGATATTTACTGTTACTGTAATCAGATGCTTATGAGTTCTCAGAGTGAGGACATATAGTATTTTCTTAAAACTGAATTGAAGGAAAAGGGTAATGTTCAGCCTGATAGACTCAATGAAATCTTTTCTCTGGGCTTTTTTCCCCAAACATAGAGCTTTCTATGCCTACCCTTTGGATATTATCTTCTCTGTAAAAGCAGCAAAGTGTCCTGTGGCACCTTATAGACTAACTGACATATTGGAGCATGAGCTTTCGTGGGTGAATACCCACTTCGTTGGATGCATGTGTATTCAGAAGAGTATTCACCCACGAAAGCTCATGATGCAATACGTCGGTTAGTCTATAAGGTGCCACAGGACTCTTTGTTGCTTTTACAGATCCAGACTAACACAGCTACCCCTCTGATACTATCTTCTCTGTATCATCTGTTTTCAGGGAACTCAGCCTGATTGCCTATGTGATCATTCCTATCACTAGGTGTTCAGAGGGAGGGTTCAAGAAGTCACCATTTCAAGTGGGAATCAGTGAATCATGACGATGACTAAGAGAAATATGATTCATACTGTCAAATTCTTAGGAGTCTCAATTCCTCAAATATCACAGCTAATGACTCACGTCTTCCTTACAGATTTGGATTTATCGCCGATATATTTTTACTAACAGGTACCTTGTGAAAAATGTCAACTTTGGGTTCTGAAAGTATCTGTTCGGAAACTATTTAATCTTAAAAACATCTATTTACAGGTTTTACATTTACCACAGGCCATGTACCATTATCAGCAGTCTTAAAGCTCCTCAGGTAAACAGCCAGAAGTAGATTACAGCAAATTCCGCAGGATTTGGTCCTGGCAATCAGACGAGGCTGATGGAAGTGATGAAGCAGAGAAAACAAGTCTTTTGCTGGTAACCAAGATAGACAGATAAAAGAAGCCTTAGGAATTAGAGGGAGGTAGAGTCTGTAAATGGGGAGCACAATGATGTCTATTGTGGAGCAGAATTTTGGTGCATCTGGGCACAATTTAGTTTAAATCCAGCCCTGAAATCTTCAAACAACCCTCTGATCTCTAGGATTTGTGGCTCTCATTTCCACAAGGTTTAATGCTTCTTATGAACTGATCCAGTTAGAATTTTTTTCATTTGTACTGTAGAATCTCTACAAGTTCAAACACCCATAGGAAGAGCAGAACTCTGCTAAAACACACACAGACCAATAGTTTCTCCCAGGTTTCAAAGGTTTAATAGCAGAGTCTCACTAGTAACACTTAATTTTTACAAAATACGCCAGGTATATACTTCCTAGTCTTTTAAATGTTGTTTTACTTCTAACCAGACTGCACTTTTAACCTGTACAAAGTAAGTTTGTGATGCATTATACTTCATTTTTGTTTATGCAATTACTCTCTAATTCATCATGGGTCTCTCAGTTACCAGTGCAAATTGGTGATGTTTTATGGTATACAAACTGCAATTTTTAGTCCATTAATATTCATTTTAATGCCTGTTCTGGAGGGGGGCTGCTCGTTAGCACAGTATGTATAATGCAGACATGATACATCTGTGAGTGTATAATTACATTTAAAAACAATTCTATGTTAAGAGCATTAAGGTTGGTACTCAGCTCCCACCATGGCTCCTGGTCCCCTTCCCTCTCTGCATCTATCGAAGCTCCCATCCTCTGACTCTTCCCTCTCCCCTTCAAAACCTATATGCCCCCTCAACTACTCACTCCCCCCTAAATCTTATCACCCTTCTCCTTTGTTCCCCTCCCCTTCCATACACACACAGCCTCTGGCTCCTGCAACCCCTTCTTTCCCATTATCACTCCCCACCCCACTACAGTTTCTGTCCCATCTGCATTCCAGTTCAACTCCTTCTCTTCATAGCCTGGGTGCCAGCAAGGGGAGCACAGGAGAAACAATTGCCAGGAAAGTCCTGCTCAGTCCCTGCACCCCTGGGCTGGATCATGCCCAAGCACTCTTATGGGAAGGCTGCAAGTGCATTTTGGTTTGCACCTAGGGTCGGAGATAGGATGGTGCAGGCTCAGTGCAGGCGGACCCTTCAGAATTTAGCTGCTAAACTCTATCTACTTCTTCTGAGCATATGTGAACCGAGGAGTTGTTTTTGTCATAGGCTTATAACTTGGCCAAATTAGGGCTGTTTCCCAATGGGATAGGAAAAGGCATAGCTCTAATCCCACTCTGTCAACTTTTAAGTGCCTGATACAAAGAAAGAAGGCTCTAGAGCTTCTCAGTGTAATGATTGCAAGATTATTTTTAACATGGTCAAAACAACATATTTTTCCCCCTACTTCATTCTCTGAAATGGCTGAACCATTTGATCTTAGACTTTCTAATAATTAATAATATCCAGTGTGATTCATAACAGTCAGTATGGAAAATATCAGCCCAACTGATCATGGTTTAGCAAAGTTATAAGCAACTGAAAACAGGATCTGATAATGGGACGTCTTAGGAAACTTTAACTATAGGTAGGTCTACTAGCTTTTTATAAAATACACTATATAAAACACTGCTAAATCACAGTTTATCATGCCTTCTGCCTGATTATTCATTTTCTCTGGTTTTCAGTTTCCAAAGTTCTGAGAAGCTTCAAACAATCTAATAAAGAAGGGGGAGAACTGGCTGTGAAATGTTTCCTTCTTTCCCACCAAATATGGAATTTGTCCCCCAAAATTACATTGGCACAAGGCCCAGGATGGAAAATATTCAGTCCTGGATCTATAACAATTTGAAGTCATAACTTGTGATCCATAAAATCTAGAAATTAGAATTTTATTCTTTTGACCGAGAGAGGGTCTTTCAAGGGATACACAGTACTGACTTCGAATGTACTACAATCAGTTTGGAGATCATAAATTTAATTTCTCATGTTTCTATGCAAGGCTTTTTAAAATGTATTTATTTTCATTTCCTTTAGACTTGTCCAGTTTAGATTTAGTTAATGGTAATTAAACCACCAGACTTCTCTGGTGGAATAATACAAAACTGCACAAATTCATTTTTTTTATTCTCTAAATTGTTTCCAAAAATTTTTTTTCTTCTCCTGCTGATATAGGCACTTTAGCAAATTCCTAATTTATAAGGAAACTTATTACAGTCTTTTCCAAAGTTCTGTACAATATATGAGCTCTTTAGTTGTAAGTTTGTAAAAGCAGATATCAGCGGTCTCTTGTAAAATTTCCCCTCAGGCTCTTGGTGTCCATTTTTGATCTAAGAGAAGTTGCTCTTCAGGAACTTTATCAACTCAGTTTAACTCATCTGTGGACTTCAAATGATATTCTGGCCCCAGTGAGGTCAAGGGGACTTTTGCAATTTACTTTAGCTCCACTGGAGTTTCATCCTTTTGTTTGACACAGGGGGAAAAAAGGTGAGATGTGAGTTGACTCTGCTTTTGAATGAGAAGAATGACACTTGAGTCACCCCTGGATCTCTGAACAGTCCAATTATTACACTTCAAAATGTTTCCCAATGTCATCAATCAAAAATATGACTGAATTCAACCTAAATTTATCCCAAGGATCCTGGATTTATTTGGGTGTCATTTGACAATAAACCACTTTCTGGTGATGCTGCAATAAATCTTGAACAGCTCATGAAGTACTAGAAACCTCTGCATATTTGCTCTGAACTGATATGTCATTAATCATTCGGACTCTCAGAATGACGCTTCTTCAATAGCAGAAATCTGTCCATTGACAAGAGCTATACTAGAGGAAGATTTATCAGTCTTTTAGTTGCTTTAACTTCATTTTATGTTCTGTTTTGCTGATTTAAATTTTAAATTTATAAATGCAAGAAATTATTGACAATAACAGTAAATATTGGTATTGTAAAGCTTCCAAATGAACCAGTTAAAAGGGCCCCCCCATTCTTACCGTGCCTAGCCGTAATTCCTTGTAAATAGTGCGGCACACATTAATAAATTCTATCCATGTTTTCTAACAGGGATGTATCTTCAGAAACAAAGGGAAGAGAGAATTGAACAGCAGACTGGGGTTGGGAGCGAAGAGCTGGCAGTTCTAGTTTACTTGTGCAAGGGGTAAATGAAAACATAAGGGACTGGACTAGATGACCTGTGGAGGTCCCTTCCAATGCTACATTTCAGTGATGATGGTTTAATATTATATCGTTAGTCAGTCTGATATGAAGGCTAAATGAGAAACAATCAAGAGAAGCTGAATTGTTGCTTTTGTTACCTAAATGAAGCAGAGTCAGTGACTTAATCAGCTCTGATCCTGAAACACTAGCTAGTTCAGCAGTGTTCTCTTCACTGAGGGACAGCCTATGTGTGCTTTCTAGCTACTCCAACTTGGCAGGTTACCCTGACTACCAACCATCAAAACCAGAATACCAATATTGTGCAGCTACAATCTTCACCAAAAGGGGAACACAATTAGTTAATGCTAACATGCAAAAAAAAGGTATTTTAAAAAAATTAAAGGGAATGAAAAATACTGTGTCATGCAAGTCAAACACACATACAATCCAAACATCCCACATTCTGTACATTTCTCTCATGACATAATATCTATTAATGACCATACTTCATAGCTGTGTAATATTAACAAGAACAAAAAGCTGGCTGCAGGACTTTCCCTTCCAAGGTCCTTCTGCTCTCGGGTAATGCAGAGTTCGTCTTGCCTGTTCAAAAGAGACCATGGGCCAAATTCAGAGGTGATGTGTAAGCTGGTGTAACTTGTACCTTGGTAAATGGTTATAAGGGAGAGAAACTGGGCCAGTATTCTGCTTTCAGTTACACCAGAATAGATCTGGAGTAAATCCACTGATTTCAGTCTTCAGAATTTGCTCCGCTGAATATAGCCATGCTTAAGCTAATGTAACTGGCTTACTAAGGGGGTTGGAAGAAGATGTAAGTTACATTGATTTAGACCAGTGATACTGAGACTGTGGTCCTCAAGCTGCAAGTGACTCTTTAATGTGTCTCCTGCAGCTCATGATATTAAAACACTGTGGGACTTAATTATTAACCAAGCAGGATGCTTCCACTATGTTACCAACTCACACTAAGCTATTAACTTATTTGCTATGAGAACAATATAGCTAAATATTTTCCCGGTCATTCACACTACTTGGCTCTTCCGGGTAATGTTGATCACTAATTTGAGTCCTGAATCATTGACGTCTGAGTATCACTGATTTAGACTGTCCTCTGAACGTGGTCCTGTATTTCTACCTTCCTAATTCCAAAAGTGCTATTGCCAAAGGCACAAGAATAAGTTCCATATCTCGGGCTGTTTTTTCTTAACTTTCACATATCTGACTTTTTACCGGTGTAGTAGCGAAGTGGAAGTCTGATTTATTTAGGTCTTTGATATTCTAGCTAGCCACCATCTGTCTGTTTAAATAACTTGTTTATGGAAGTCATAGCCTCTCAGATTATTACACATGTCCTTGCATGTAAAGGAGTTCAAGAACTTTAAATGGCAGTTGACTGATTGAGGCAATTTTAGTGATCTTCTCAGATGTGGTTAACCTCCAAGTCTGATATCAAAGAAGTTTCCTCGTTTTTATTATTTGTAATGAAATTAATGCACTTTTCATTTTCTTCTTGGTACAAGAATCCTAGCTGACCCCTTATTATACTGTCTCTGTAAGTCCTGATCCAAAATCCATGGAGGTTAGTGGGAGTCTTTTCATTGACCCCATTGGACTTTGGATCAGGCCCTAAATTGCTTGCCTTATATATTCCTATTAACTTCAGAAGCACTATGCAGGTAAGTGTGGCAATCAGAATTATGAGCCCCTATCCCATTTTCCTAGAACTGATGGGAGGATAATGTAGCTTTACTGTATAATAGTGTAGCCTGATGAGGAATTGTATATACAATTAATATTTGGTCATTTTCTTCTGGAATTATGTATTACCTGAAAATCTCAGCTTTCACTCTAAATAGAAAAATAAGTTTCTAGTCTTGACCGTTTTGGAGAAAAGATTAAAAATACAAACCCTACTAGCATCAACACGAGAAAGCAAATAAAAAAATTGTTATTAATGATTATTAGTTTATTAAAAACTCATGGTTTTTTTGCCAATTTCATAATTTTGGGTGTTTAACACACTAGTTTTAAACAGGTAGGGTTGGCATATATCTGATTGTCTTATTTTGTTTTCTTCCTCATTTTCTTACTACTGTTAAATCAAATATAGTATATTAGACTTCCATGTTACTTCAAATGCCCAGTTAATTTTTCTACCTCAACCCATCCCACCCCCACATCATTACTATACATCAACTTGATATTGTTTTAATCTGTTAATATGTGACTGAGATGTAAATTTCTCCACCCTCTTCCAGCTGAAATATATTGTTTGGACCAGTGGATCATGGAACAGCAATTAGTCTGGAGGGAATTCAGGTTAGGAGGAGGATAATATAAAATCCATTTTCAAGATTGGTCAGTTTTTATTCTCAAAATTTCCTGAACCATTTCCTGAAATTGACTCTTTTACTAGGACAGAATTACTTTTTCAGTTAATATGCAATTATAAATGCCTTTAAACATTCTTCATCTGGTCACCAGCCTGTTAGTCTGTGATGGAAAGTAGATTTTTATTGATTCCATTTATTAGTAATACTGATTTTCTGTTGGTTGGTTTATGGGGGTAGGGACAGTGGAAATAGGATTATGAGAATCTACCCATACTGAGAGAAGGCAGAATATATGGTATGCCAAAATATGGTATACATTTGAGTGCATTTAATTGAAACATATTGTGTGTTAATTGTAAAAGTCTTCCAAACTTACTTTTCTGTCTTCAATTGACCACTTGTACTTGAACTTTTCCAAGTCCATCATTAAACTCTATCTCATTGTGCTCTCTCTCCTCCTCCCCCCATCTTCTAATATTTCGGACAAAAAGTGAACTAATAGCTATAATAAAAAGTAAACTCTGCCACTTGCTGGTTTTTGTTTTTAGTTTTTTTATTTTAACATTTTACTGTTTAATATTTTTATTCTCTTCATGTGTCTATTGCTCCCATTGCTGCTGGAGTGGACTGGAAGGAGGTGAGGGCACTGGGGTTTTCAAGCTCCCTTGAAGCTGGTGCAGAAATTGTAGACTTCATAGATTCTTTTTTTTAATAAGACGAGTGAACAAGAGATATTGAAGAATTACTATCATGTCCCTTGAGTAGTCATTATCATTAAGCATAAAATTATTCTTTTAAGAAACAATTTGATAATTCATCAGCGAACTGGATGTGCAAGTTACTTCTAAACAGGAAAATAAATAGGTCCAAGTATCTCATTGACCTCATTCTAATTCTTAATGGTGGCAGATGACAGAACAAGAATCAATGGTTTCAAGTTGTAGTAGGGGAGATCTAGGTTGGATATTAGATCTCCCCACCTGTGGAGTTCCAAAAGGATACATTCTCTTGTTCTATTCTCTCTGCAATTATAGTCAACATCTATATACAGCCATTAGAAGTACTGGTAAGATGACTTGGGTTTAAGCGTCGGCAATAAACTGAGGACAGAGAAATCTACCAGTGTTTCACCCAACATAGCAATATTTAAATCCATTACTTAGAAGAAGCCATTTAAGGAGCTGTCAAGACAGATCAATCATGAATATCAAGAATCTTAAGTCTCATCGGTGTTTAGCCCCCGTCTCCTCTTCAGAAATACATGGTTTATCCATTTGGTGATTAACAGAAGAAACTGTTAGTGTCTTAAATTACAATAGTATTCCCATATTCCAGTAAAATCATTACAACAGTTTTTAAATCTCATTCCTTGGCAGTGGCTTAGTTCACTTTCTGTCATCAATCCATATTCAAGTCTTGAGGAGGTTTTCCTTGGGTTGGTTTCTGTTCTCATATATAAAAGATTTTAGTTCTCAAAATAGTCTTCTAAAAATAAACACTCTTTAAGAATTATTTATCTTAAATAGTTATTAAAGAAGTTGTTTCTTCATGACAGTTTTGGAGAGATGATTCTTCTTGTCTTCCTGAGTTGCGTGAGGGAGTTGTTTAAGCATGCCAATTAATTAATGAATTGCCCGTTATTATCAATGTTCCATACAAAAATGGCTTCTTGTATTGATAATCAGATTAGCAAGGTTATTAGATTTCAGGTTGCTACATAAAGCATTTTGCAATTTACATAGCAATGATATTAGGATCTTTGCATTAGCTAACATATCTGCAAGTATACATTTCTAAAAGAAGCTTGCCATTTCAACATTTAAAGAATAAATGGTTTTAAAAGTTTCCAGGTACACATGTTTTATAGAGTCTTTTCTGACTCTAGTAGTTATATAAATTAAAGTAGTTATACAAATTATTTCAACAAGGATTTTTTTGTATTCTTTGTGTTAACTTAGAAGTTTGTTTTTTATGGAAAAGGTAAGAAAGCCCACTTCACACCTAGATTTAGTGCTGTGATAGTACAACTCTACATTCTGTTTTTACAATTAGGTCTTTTCCTAAAACATGTTTTACATGGTTGGTTTTCTTGAGATAAGAATTCCATTTGCACCAAACTGATATCTCATACAAGAGAATGGTGTCCTGGTCTACATAAGACACTTCTTCATTCGTTTCTTGACCCAAGTGCCTTAGAGTTACAATCTTTGTTAAATACTTTGCACAAAACACAAATTTGAGTAAACAATACACCTTTTAAACATAATAACAAAGAAAGTAGTATAAAGTTTAAAAAGGTGAGGTTGAAAATAGAGCTTTTCTGAGTTTGGATATCACTTTTAGGGGTAATAAACATGTTTTTATGGCTATCGAGGGGTTATCTTCAGGATATTTGCTTATCTCTAGAGTCACAGAAACAGAAACTTCCTGGAATTTCTTGGATTAGCTTGAACATTTTGTAATATGAATAGCTAAACTTAATATGTATTGTTATATTTTCAAGCATCTTGACTGTAACTATATCTTAATATTCAGTAGAGAGACAGACAAGTTTCTAATGACCTAACTTAAAAAGTTAAGTTTTATTAATATCACATGTGCATCAATATTGAGGTCTTTCCTTCATACCACATAGAGCTGCAACATTTCAGTAAGTGAAGTTCAGCAGCACATATGCCTTAAATCACACTTAAACCCAAAGAACTGTATAATGAGGGATTATGTGACATGTAGTAGAGGTAGATCATCCCAGAGAAAGCTGGTACAAGAGAACTTCAGAGTTACGAACACCAGAGTTACGAACTGACTGGTCAATCACACACCTCATTTGTAAGGCTGTGAGTTTGTCATGGAGGTCCTGGAAGTCATGGATTCTGTAACTTTTTCTGGGACCTCTGTGACTTCTGCAGCAGCCAGTATGGCTGGCCTGGGGGCTGTCTGAGCAGCTCAGGCACCCCCTGGTCAGCTGCACCAGCCACTGCTAGGGCAGTCTCAGGCCACCACATCTCCCCATCCCCAGCAGCAGCAGGAGTTTGGGTGTGGGAGGAGGCTTGGGGTTGGGGCATGGGAGGGGATGAGGGCTCTGGGTGGCACTTAAGTCAGGGGGGCTTCCCGGAAGTGGTGACATGTCCCTCCCTCAACTCTTAGACAGAGGCATGGCCAGACGGCTCCACGCACTGTCTCCACCTGCAGGCACCACACCGCAGGTCACATTGACCACAATAGGAGCTGCAGAGCTGGCATTCAGGACAGAGGTAGCACACGGAGCTGTCTGGGCATGCCTCTGCCTAGGAGTTGAGGCAGGCACATGTCGCCACTTCCAGAGAGCCATGATGAATCAGGTAGGGAGCCTGCCAGCCATGCCAACCTCCACTCTCCAGCACCAGCATGTGTCCTGGGCCACCCCCCATGCCTGCCGAGCACTTGCAGTGCCCCTGGGTTATCCCCCACCCCTGAGCACCTGGGCTGCCTCTCCTCCCAAGATTTAGCAGGAGTATATAGTAAAAGTCATGGACAGGTCACAGGCCATGAATTTTTGTTTACTGCCCATGACCTGTCCATGACTTTTACTAAAATACCTGTGACTAAAATGTAGCCTTACTCATTTTTAACCAGAAGTACACAATCAGGCAGCAGAAACCAAAAGAAAAAAAAAAACCAAATATTGTACAGTACTGTTTTAAATGTAAACTATTAAAAAAATTAAGTGAAAGTTTTTAAAAAAGATCTGACAAGGTAAGGAAACTGTTTCTGTGCTTGTTTCATTTAAATTAATATTGTTAAAAGTAGTATTTTTCTTCTGCATAATAAATTTCAAAGCTGTATTAAGTCAATGTTCAGTTGTAAACTTTTGAAAGAATAATAGTAACATTTTGTTCAGAGTTACAAACATTTCAGAGTTACAAACAACCCTCATTCCGGAGCTGTTCATAACTCTGAGGTTCTACTGTACTTGGACTCACTCTTTGTGTATATGATCAATTCTGTGATTTAAACATTCAGGTACAGTGGTGATTCAAGCCTTTCACCTCTAACTTTTACTCATAACTACAATCAAATTACTCTTCTGGCATTGAGAATCATACAAAAATATGAATTACCCCATTTTTCTGGTGCAAGGCCAACCCTTTATTGTTCAAAGAAAGACATTTTGGCTTGAGCTAGCTCATTTTTTTCCTAAACAGAAGTATATCCCTATCTCAAGGTTCTCTTTAGGACCAATTTCCGTGGTGCCTAAGTGTTTCTCAAATAAACTAAATCTGTATGGTAAGATTCTTAGTGAATATCATGGAGCTTTCTGCTTTTTCACTTTCCTGGTTATCAAAAGTTTTTTCCTTGAGGTGTATATCTGTAACTTTTTAATATAAATTGTTCTGTTTATGTTGGGAAAAGGTATCTCAAGAAGGAGGATCCTGAAGCATTCCCTAAAGTGATCCGATAGGATTCCCCTGCTCTTTTTGAGAGCTTGTTCCAAAGCCAAACCCCCTTGACCAAGAATGCTTTATATCCAGCTGACAAATACTTCATCCTGGTTTTTTAGATGCATTGTTTCAGAGGACCAGATCTGTCTTGGTAGGTCCTGGATGGAAATTGTAGTTGTGAAATAAAATTTGGTCCATTGCTGGTTCTGAAGATCAGAACAAAGGACATGAACTGGTAATGGAAGCAGAACAGGAGGTAGTGCAGGGACTGGAACATAAGAATGATGTATTCACTGCAGTCCATCCTACTGAGAGCACAGACTGCCACATTCTGTTTAAGGTACATCTGCACTGCTGTCATCATCTTCAGGCCCAAATAAAGAAAGTTGTAGTATTTTAGTCTGAATTTGATGAATACTCGGATCACTGTAGTCAGATCTTCATCTGACAGGGAATGAATGAAGAAGGTATTTCTCACCACTGATGCTCTCCGATGGAGTCATATAGGACCTAAGTAATACTTTCACAAACAGTGGGGAAGGGATACCCCTTTGATGGAAGAGGAATTCAATACATTTCTTAGTTCTTCAAAGCGATTGCCTGTTAGAACCAGCTTCAGTCTTGTGCAGAATTAGGTTGAGCCAGTTCTTTGCTCACGTGCTAATCTTTTGTAGGCATTTAAGCATTTTTTCGACATCATAGTCAATTTCTTTTTTTTGCAGCCCTGAAGCAGTTAGGAGTACTAATGAAATGCAAACAAATCCATTATTTTTCAAGTAGCTTCACATTTTGTTATACATATTTTTACAGATTTGTGCTTAGTTTTTGAGATGGAAAGACTAGCAGCTGTGCAGGAAAATGATTAGCAGTGAGAGAGGCACTGACACAGGCAAAATATATGAGGCCCTGAAACAGAGAGAAGGAGGCTGTGAAGAAAGAAAACCAAACAACACTTCCATGTGATTGAAACCATTTTACAAAGCATGTCTTAGGCTATGTTGACAATAAATCATTTACAGAGTCACGGCTGCACCAATCCAGCTTCACTGCTGTAGCACTTCTGGTGAAGACCCTCTAAGCTGACATGAGAGAGCCCAGGAGATGAGGGTAAGGAACAAGGAAATCTGTTTGCTTTTCCATTTAAGTGAAAATGGTTTCTCACAACCATCTGCAACCAAGTAAGGTGGTGGCAAACAAATCTACATTGCTGCACTTGGTTGGAAATAATTTTTGAGGAACTAAGTGCAGTATCTGCAGGTATTAGAGCTGGTCAGAACATGCCAACAAAAATAGTTTGATTTTAAAAGAGGAAAGGAGATTTCATGAACACCTTCTGCAATTTCCCCCCGTGGCTCAGCTTCCAACCAGCTTTACTGAATATACTGCTAAAACAGAACAGCGTTTCCACTGTGTAACTTGAGGTGAGCATCCAAATAGCAGAGTTAATGTCCTTTAGGGGAGTTTGATTAATTGCTTGAGAATGCTTTTTTCTTTCCTTTTTCTTTTTTTCAAACCTGTAATCTGGTGCACATTTGCCCAAACCAAAGATGAAAACATTTGCCCTACAGAAATGTTAAGTGACACTAGGCTAATTCATTTTTGGCAGGGATGATAAAGTAGTATCCAAAGAGGGGAATAGACTTCATGAGAGGCTGGGAAATTGTCCCAATCTTCCAATTAGTGTAGCAGTGTCATTTTAACAAGAAAATCTAAGGAGTCTTTGATGGCTTGCTCCCGTACAGACGTGTTTTCTGTTTGCTGGCTTCTGTAACTTATATTGTGTGTGTATAAAATGAAACAGATATTGCTGTTTATAATATTTATCCGTCATCATAATCTACAAAGTCATCCCACTCTATTTAGGAACTTAATGAGCCATGCCATGATTTATTGATCCATGCACCTTTTCTGCCACAATGACTACTTTATAGTTGCATTTAGAAACTTGAACAGAGAATGAATTAATTTCACCTCATTAATACAAATCAGTTTTCCAAGGCTACTGGCTCTTTATTCAGTGCAGAAGTCAGACATGTTTTCCTAATAATCTGGGTCCCAATTTATGTTTGTTTTCAATTTTCATGTCAGCTGCTAGTTAAATGCAGATCAGTTGCTTGATTGGCTCCTGGTGCCTCTGTTTATTTGTTCTACAGAAAACTCACTTTTTGGTTTCATTGTCTGTCTTTGGAAGTATAAGTACTAGTGTCCCTGGTCTGCAACTACTCTTGCTTTACTGTTATGCCAGAGTGTGCTTGTCTGCCCTTTTCCCTGAAGGAGGCTACTGGAAGCCGAGAAGGACGTTGTTAGTGTGGCCTTAGCAATTGGTGCCACTGTATATTATTTGGTCTCTTTACACAAGATGAACCTGGTTAATTGGAGTAATAGTACTGAATCAGCGAGAGTGGTACTTAAGAGAAAAATCCACGACCAGAATGTGTCTGTAGCAAAAACTTTGTGCAAGTGTTGCATTGTGGTGCAGGGCACTTATATAGTGGGAATAATGTTCTCTCACTTCCAGCTTACCCAGGTTAGTGTTTCACTAGTGAGCAAGCTACTGCTTTAGGAACCTTTTTCACAAAATGTTGCTAATGAACAAAGGCATCACCAGCATACAATATACGAGCTCCCCTTTTTGCTTTGCTGACAGTTTTTTGTTTGTTTGTTTTTTATTTCTCAGGTGTCCCTAGGGTCTTGAATTTTTGGCTTTCCCATCTTTTAAGCCTGAATGTAAATGATATCCTTAAATCCTTACAAAAAGTTCTCTCAATGGGAGTCTAGACCTAACATTATCCCAGGAGCTTATTCATTCTGCTTGCATCAGTAGCATTCATCAGCAATGATACAGAGACACAGAAGTTGGCAGTAACTCAAGGGCAAGGAGTCATTTTTTTTAATCAATGTCCCTTCAAAAAATCATTTACTACCCAAGTCTAGAAACACAGTAGAAATCTACTTTGCTTTGCTCTACTTAACATCCAATCTATTCTCTAGAAAGCTGAGAACAACTTAGATTTGCTGTGCCTCATGCAGATTTGGGATGGTGCCACATGAATTGTTAAGCTTATCAAACACATGCCCCCGGAACTCATTTAAATAGCCTCAGCACACTTTGAGAGGCAGGACAGATTGGTTCATATCTGACTTTCATGTCTCTTATTTTTAGGGTCCACTTTTTAATAGTGGTTTATGTTGTCTTCCAATAAACATCTCCTTTACCTATTACTCTGGTGATTAACTACTGAATGGTTCGTCTATCACAGATCTCTCTGAACCCGTTACAGATCTTGCAATAATAAACTGTGTTTATCAATCACATTCTTACACATGATCTTTGTGTGTGTTGACAAGATCTTTCTTGTAATGACTTCCTAATTCAAAATAATTTCTTCCGTAAACTAATCATAGTATCGAACATTTCTGAGTATGTGATTTTTCTTTTCCCTCCTAACTACTCTCTTCACTAACACTACTCCACATACCCCATTACCAGGAATAACTTATTAGTCTCAGACATGTACTCATCATGTAGGATATTGCCTTTTATTGAAAGCATTACCTGATTGAGTCATCACTTCCTATCGATAGTGCTATTGACTTGTATATTTCTACTGTGTTCAGTATTCCTGATAAAATTGCTCTGCTATGCAGCCATCATTCATTTTTGGACCTCAGAGACTTAAGTCAGAGAGTCAGAGAGCTGTAGAGAACAATTATATAATTTTAAGACTTTTACCTCAGTTCCCTTAAACACCATCCCAAGGTCACACTTCTATTGGTTTTATTATGATGCCACTGTTGCGTCAGATAGAAAAGAGATGAAGCTTATCCACACACTCACATATTCACCACATTCATTCCCTCATGCACTCACCCACTTACACAGGCGGAGAGTTACTGGTGACAGCATGGAAGCCGAGAAGCCTCAGCATGGTAGATCTGGTGTGTCCACCTGCAGTCATGAATCCAGACTGGTGAGCAGGTCAAGAAGCAGCAGCTTGTGTGCATACCTTCTTCCTTTTTCTGGAACTGAGTGGCTCCTGTCATGTACACTGAGTTTTTCTTCTGTGTCCGTCACTGAGAAGCATTCCCAGACCAGTTTCTTTCATGCATACCAGGTTCTTCTTTTCTTTACAGCACCCCATGATTGCCTTCCCAAGGCAGATTACATCAGGCATCCCTGGCTCCTGGCTCCAGGCTCTTTTCTCCTCGCAAGTATCAGAGGGGTAGCCGTGTTCGTCTGGATCTGTAAAAGCAGCAAAGAGTCCTGTGGCATCCGACGAAGTGGATATTCACCTACGAAAGCTCATGTTCCAATACGTCTGTTAGTCTATAAGGTGCCACAGGACTCTTTGCTGCTTTCTCCTTGCAGTTCCTCTCTGCCCAATCTCACATACACTCCCTTGTTCACACTCCTGTATCTTCCCCACACATTCCATCATTCACACTCTCTCTGATTGTGTGATGGGATATTACAAAGCTTGGAAGTTCATACAAGTGGTAATGTGAAAAGGTTACAGAGCTTGCAAAGGTTACAAAACTTAAAAGGCTATGCTAACAAGAACTGAAGTTACAAAGTCTGCAAAAAGGTTGCCGAACTTAATGAAACAAGTTACAGATCTTACAATCGCATTTTAGCAGAGGCTTTACATAACAAAGACTGAAAGATTTATATTGCAAAAAGGTCTATTTTTAGAACTATTAGTGCATCATTATTTTAATGTGTTAATTCTATTAAGAACAGATTTTTAAGCTGATTTCTTAAAGAACAAAGTCAACCTCAATTCACTGATTCAGATGGTGTCTAAGAGGTACATGATGGAAATGGTACAGGACAGCACTACACTACAGGACCTCCAGGAAGTCCCAATGAAGTGATCCAATGTACCTGTCAAATTTACCAAACATAAACTAAGATTCCAGCAGGAGCATGGTCCAAGTAGGAGCTATTGCTACTTTCCCTGTCAGCATGGAAGGCTGGTGGGATCCATGAAAGGGATTTGGGCCTTTCTTTGCCTCTTTTTTCTTTAGTAGAATGAGTCTAGACTGCCATTAAAACATAGGCAAAACACTTTCAGTAAGCAAACTTTTCTTCTATTGTCCATGTTTTCTCTATATTTCAGCATCTTTCTTCTCTTGTTCTTAGTGATTCAGCTTTCCTGAAAACTCACTTTCTCTCTTTTATTTTTTTTATCTGACTTTGACTGTTCAGGTAACTGAATCTACACATGTAAATGGGGCCAGGGCCAGATAAATCTTCTGTGGGCTCGGCACCAAACATATTTGTGGGCTCCCTCCCGTGGGAGCAATGGAACATGGCGCAGGGAGGTCAGTCCCTGGATTGAGGAGCCGGCCAGGGGCAATGGGGCATTGTAAGGCAGGGGCAGCCCCACTCTGCCCAGTGTGAGGGCACTGTTTACAAACTGGCAATTGCCAGATGCACACTGAACCACCTGACCCTGTGCTGCCAGTGTGTCTCTTCCCTCTGGGCGCTGAGTCCATGCCACACCACACAACACCCCCACCCAGCACCCCTGTACCCGCTATGCCCAGCCCCCCCAAATGTACAGCATCCTGCATACCACCACCTGCCCAGTACCTCCCACCCTCAGTCCCACGACAACTTCCCAGTACCCTACTCTCTAGCGCTCCAACATGCACAGATCTCCTCCCCTGCCCAATGTCCTTCCCCACAGCCCCACCGCCACAAGTACACAGTGCCTCACATAGACCTCCCACTGCCCAGCACCCCAACATGCACAGATCTCCCCCAACTCCACTGGCCAATGTCCTTCCTCACAGCTCCACAACTACACAGTGCCTCACATAACCCCCCCCTCACTCGCCAGCACCCCAACACACACAGATCTCCCCCACACTCACTACCCAGTACCCTTCCCCACCACCCCACCACTACAACTGAACAGCGACCCCAACAGACCCTTACTGCTTAGCATCCCAAAACACACAATTCTCCTCCACTGCCCAGCATCTCCCTCCCTCTTACAGCCCAGCATCTCCTGCCCCCTTACAGTCCAGCATCCCCTCCACAGACCCACTCCCCTACACCCTACCCCTCCACAGCCCTTCTAAGCCAACACAGAGCAGGTATCCTGCCTCCCAGCACAGTGCAAGGAGCAGGACAGCTGAAGCTTGGGAGCACAGAGCAGCCCTGTCCCTGGAGCCCCACCAGCCCTATCCACCTGGCGCTGGTGGTTCCTGCAGCAGAAGAGATGTTTCCTTGCATGGGCAGGGGTGGAGGGAAGAGGCAGTCACCAATTTCCCCAGCCCGCCACTTCCACAGGGGAGCCCAAAGCAGATGGTCACCGGTCCAGAGCAGCAGCGGCTGAGGGCTCGTCTTCGCTGCCGGCAGAGATGGGGTGAAGAAAAGTGCTCAGCTGGCCGGCAGCTGAGAGGAGCAAGCAGTGGGTGAGGGTCCAGGAGGCAGGGAGGAGCCAGTGGGTGGGCCCAACGAGAAAAGCCCCGGACTGGCCAAGAGGAGTGGGGGAGAGAGCTGGGGGGGGGGTGGAGAGGATCCAGCTGCTCCGAGCGCAGCAGCACAAATGGAGCAGACCAGGCTGAGACCCCTTTTGAGCATGGGCCTGGTGCTATGGTGCCAGTGGTGCCATGGTAAACCCCGTACTGAATGGGAGTGTGGACAAGGAAACTAGACCTCTCCTGATACCGGCAGGCAGAGGTGATCCTTTGCACATGAATCATACAGAATAGGGAGTCAGGCACTTCCATGGATCCATTCCCTTCTTTTCCTACATCCCATGGAGTGTGTTCTGCAGGGACAATGAGGCTTGTGTGAAGGTCTCACAACTTGTTGCATGTGGAGCAAATGCCACTCCACTAGCAGAACAATGTAGGGTAATTTCCTGAGAAATTCTTCAGAGTTTATCCCCTCCAGCTAGAGTTCCCATAAGAGAAGGCCATCTGGGCTAGCTTGTGTGATCAGCTAGACCCTGTAGCTGTCTAAACACCTGTTTGTGCAGGTACATACATACCCACCAAGCATAAACACACACAATTTGTGAATTTAGATGCTACTTTCTGAAAATTTAGCCCTTTAAAATTGGAATCTGAGCCTGGTCTTCAGAAATCTAATTGGAATGAGATATTCTGCTCAGGAATCGAATGTGGAAATGTATATGTTGTGACAGAAAGTAGCTGGTAGTAACCAAAACTACATGGCGGCTCAAACTAAAAGACCATATCATTAACATTTTTTCTGACCATTTGAGCCATTACTGGCACCTGAATGAATTAGTCATATCTCCAAGCATGTGACTGAATTTGTGACTTTGTCCCACATCCTCAAAGGTATTTAGACACCTGTCATTGATGGTGACCTTGCACCAAAACTGCCTTTCTGAAGGTTTGTGATGATCTCTTACTGACAACCTATAGAAGGTTTGCATTATATGTTAGTACTACTTGACCCCTGGCCTTGGGGTAATTTAGGACAGAAACTGATCTGTCTGACCTTGCTCTTTTAGTGATGTCTGCCAATTTTTCTGCCTCAGGCAGGAATATTCCACATTAGTGGAATATTCTCCTATTCTGTTCTGTTCTAAATAGAGTTTTGTGCTGTGCTCATCAATATACTGGAAGGCGTTCCCATACTATGTTCCTTAAGCTGGAAGAATAGTTCCAGAGGAGTCTCTATGTTTCTAGATCAATACTGCCTGAAACACGCAGGGCCAAAGTAGGCAGCCAAACCCTGACAGAGTTCCTCACTCTGCTTAACACTTGATAGTACTACTCTGAGCCTCTGCAGGAGAACTGATGATCAGTGAGGGTAAAGGGTCTTTGCACCACTTAAATCCCTCACAGGCCCTGTACAATTCACATTGTGCTAGATTCTGATATCTTCCTCTGTCTGTGGTCCCACTGCAGTCGATAAGATAACTAATGGAGAAAGGTGTTACTCATGATAATTAATGGATCAGAATCTGGCCCAGTGTGAATAAGGGTGGCAAAATCTTCCTTTAAGTGCAAAAATATTTTAAAGCACTTCAGGAACATTAGACAATATGGGCTATACATGTGCAATGTATGATGAATTAAGACGTGCAATACATAAAACACGAGTCAACAATGGTCAATGTTAATGGTTTACATTATCCTCTTAAAGCTTCCTATTGTTTCCAGTTTATAAAGGACTAAAACACAGTTTCCTAAGATATAATGGCAGTTGAATAGAAAGTTGTCACAGACAATAACCTCTGACTAGTAGATAAAAACCAAGAGGAAGCAGGGGCATTTGTTAAACACTAACATTTTGGCAAAGCCAAGAAAACAATGTTTAAAGGTAGAATTTTTTTCCCGGTAATGCATCTGCCTTAAAGATTTGGGGCCAGATTGTGACATCCTTATTCATGTTGAATTCAATTAGATTACTCAAGCAGTAAGGCCCTATGTGAATAAAGGTATCAGTTGTTATGACTTTTTTCCTTTCCATTATTTGTTATATGTTCTCAGACACTTCCAAGTTAAACTTCATGTCCCACCAAATTCCTCTTTCCTTCTGGTGAATAATACTTTCTTTCTCACTAATGAAGCATAAACCCACAAAGCTCTTTGCTGATCTTCATATCTCTATACAATGAGGCCTGAATGAATGTTCACAGCTCTGGAAACTACCAGGTTGTTTTCTTTGAAGTTGTCACCAAAATAGTGGTGTGGTTTATTTTATTTTTCTTACTGGAATTTCTCAGTAACAAAATAACAAAGTAGTAGGTTAATTTAAAACTGGCAATAAATAAGTTAGCCACTAGAGGATAACATGAGAATAAGAATGCACAAACACAATCTCACTCATTCTGACTTAATTCAGAAATGTCAGTATTGTATCTGTGTGGTGATTTGTAGCCATAACAGAACAACATCATTCTCTCCTGAGCAGATCACAACAGAAGTCAGTAGTGCATAGTCTGCATAGAAGACCAACAGATACTCAGATGTGAAATATTGTAGATATTATTTCAGAATTTAAAAAATGTAAGTCTGTAAAGTTGTGTCAAGAGAGCAGATTGCATTGCTTGTAATGGACTTCTGGGTGAAAGGCTAGTGGGGACAAAAGGTGAGTTGTAGAACAAAGGGTAAAGTGGCAGATGCTCTCAGATAGGGAAGTTAGTTTGAGATTTAAGGATGAGGTTCTACAAGGTTGGACAATGGCCAAACTAGTGGTGATAACACCAATGAGATATGTGGGGGAAATATCCAAACATATTACAAGAAGTGTACAAGCTGCTTGTGGCCCAATGAAAGATAGAAAACTTCCTGCAAGGAGCCATGGTGGTGGTGCAATGATATGGAGGAGGCAGTAAAGAAGGAAAGGTTTAAGCAATGGTGGGAAGTTATGAGGAACACAAGCTTGTAAAGAAAACTGTGAAAAGAATGATTGCAGAAACTAAGGATCAGGCACTTACAGCCTTTATATGCAGCACTACTAATGAAGGAAAGGGAAAAAGGAAGATTAGACAAAGAAACACAGAAGAATTTGAAGCTATGAAATGTGTGAAATAGGAAAACAGAAAACTACTAGTGAAAGACAGTGAAATCCTAAGGAGGTGGCAACAATTTTACGAGAAACTGCTCAATGAGGAGATTGCAAAGAAACCATTGAGGGAAACTATGCACGAGCAACACCATCACAAGACCTATCTCCATAGTGGACTCAGTGCTAAAGATGCTGCTTGTTCAGGGAAAGCCCTTGGTGGGCTGGGCTGGTTTGTTTACCTGCCATGTCCCCAGGTCCAGCCGATCGCGGCTCCCACTGGCCGCAGTTCGCTGCTTCAGGCCATGGGAGCTGCTGGAAGCGGCGCAGGCCAAGGGACGTACTGACCATTGCTTCCAGCAGCTCCCATGGCCTGAAGCAGCGAACTGCAGCCTGTGGGAGCTGCAGTCGGCCGGACCTGTGGACACGGCAGGTAAACAAACCAGCCCAGCCCGCCAAGGGCTTTCTCTACACAAGTAGTGTCCCAAGTTTGGGAAACACTGCAATATAGGAAGGCAGAGGGACTGGACAATGTACCAAACAAAGCACACAAAGTATTTGACCCTAAGGGAGTAGTAGTGATAATAATGACAAATAACTTTCAGCTTTTTCCATACTGGAAAAATGCCCGACAAATGGAGATAAAACACAGTGGTTCCTATCTCTAAGCATGAAAATGTGCAAAAATTTAGCAATTAGCACCCATAATGAAATGTCAGCAAAAAAATATCGAGAAAAGACTTCAGAAGGAGCTGCAGCATCAGATAAACAAAAATGAAGTTATATAGTCTAGTGATCTGAACTATGTGTGAAAATGTGACAAGCTTTTTGCTAGTTCAGTACTTGAAATCTGGGTTCTGACTGAGTCAAAAAGCAGGCTTATAATATTTTTCAGCCACTCAGAAATCAGCTTATTCATGAAAACTCTTTTAAAAAAATATCTACTGTACTTTTTTGAATAGGCTACTTTGGCAGAAATTTTGTTTTTGTAACTTAAGATATTCTTACCAGCATGTATATATACAAACTCTGATTTATAATGTGGTGTAACAAACATTCTGCAAATCAAAGCTAACAACCACTAGGAATTCTCAGGCCTATTATTATCTTAGCTCTAGAGAATATAGACTCTAAGATGCACTTTTGCTCAGCTATAAAATGGCTACAAATATGATTAGTACTGTATCAGAGAAATGTTACAGATCCAAGGCCAGCTTGTCATCTTTCCACAGGCAAAACCATGGAAGAAGGGGATTAAGAAGAAGAAAACCAATCAATTCTTCAGTCAGTGGGAGTAAGATTTGCCATCCCATAGAATGGGCAGAGAATGCAGCATCCAGAACTTGCAATCCTGGTTGTATCTGCTAGAGGTCAGGGTCTTCTACGCAAAGGCCCTGCACTTTTGCAGTGCTTCTCATCCCTCTATGGTTCATTTCCCCACTATAGCCACTCCTCTTCCCTGTCAACCTGATCCTTCCAGACTCAGGCCTGGTCTACACTACAGGTTTAGGTCGAATTTAGCAGTGTTAGGTCGATTTTAAAAATGAATGTGTCCACACAACCAACCCCATTCTGTCGACTTAAAGGGCTCTTAAAATTGACTTTTGTACTCCTCCCTGGTGAGGGGAGCAGAGCTAAAATCGACTTTGCTGGGTCAAATTTGGGGTAGTGAGGATGCAAATTGACGGTATTGGCCTCCAGGAGCTATTCCAGAGTGCTCCATTGTGACCACTCTGGACAGCACTTTGAATTCCGATGCACTAGCCAGGTACAAAAGAAAAGCTCCCGGAACTTCTGAGTTTCATTTCCTGTTTGGTCAGCGTGGCAAACTCAGCAGCACAGGTGACCATGCAGTCCCCCCAGAATTGTAGAGCATAGAATGTTTCTACGCTCCCCCTATCATTTCTATCCCTGTGGTTATCACAGATTAGAAGGCAAAAAAAAAAACTTGCAATGACATGTTTTCCAAGCTCATGCAGTCCTCCTGCATTGATGGGGCACAGCTTAATGCAGGGAGGCATTCAGTGGGAGAGGCCAGGAAAGGGTATAATGAAGCATCTGTTGGGGGAAGCAAATGCACATGATGATGAAGCATCTGTTGGAGCTGCAGGAAAGCCAACAAGAGCACAGACTCCCGCTGTATCCACTGTATAACCGCTTACCCTCATCCCCATGTTTCATATCCTCCTCACCCAGATGCCCAAGAATGTGGGGGGGAGGGGGAGGATCCGGGTACCCCGCCACTTCTCTGCAGAGTATGGCCCAAGCAACAGAAGGCAGTCATTCAAACAATTTGATTTTTAGTCTGGTTACAATAAGCAATGTGGCCTTGTCCTACCCTCCTCTCCCACCATCCAGGCTACCTTGTCCGTTATCTCACTTTTTTAATTAATAAAATGGTTTCAAAACAATAGTTACTTTATTTCAAAGGGGGAAGGGTGGTTGGCTTACAGGGAATTAAAATCAACAAAGGGGGTGGGTTTGCATCAAGGAGAAACACACACAATTGTCACACACAAGTCTGGCCAATCATGAAACTGGTTTTCAAAGCCTCTCTGATGCGCAGCATGCCTCGCTGTGCTCTTCTAATCACCCTGGTGTCTGGCACAAAATGATTGTCTGCCATTGCTTACACAGAGGGAGAGGTGACTTACTAAATGTACCCCAAACCACCCGCGACAATGTTTTTTGTCCTATCAGGCATTGGGAGCTTAACCCAGAATTCCAATGGGTGACAGAGACTGCAGGAACTGTGGGATAGCTACCCACAGTGCACCATTCCGTAAGTCAATGCTAGGCATGGTAGTGAGGACGCACTCTGCTGACTTAATGCACTTAGTGTGGACATATGTAATCGACTGTATAAAATCGATTTCTAAAAATCAACTTCTATAAAATCGACCTAATTTCGTAGTGTAGACATACACTCACTGTTGCCAAACAAGGCATTACACTTAATGCTGTCTTAACTTCTGAGTGGATTCTCACTGTTTTGCATGCAGTTCCTTAGTTCTAGTGTTACTGGAAGATTTTGATTCAATTCTACTAAGCCAGTGATGTTACTTAGAAGCAATGTTTTTAATTTAAAACCTTTATTTCTAATGTATCTATTCTGGTATTAAAGGTTGTGGCCTGCCTTAAGGGATTTTCCAGGGAAAGTCACAGCTAGACAACTTTCCCTTGAAGGACACAGATACAGCCCTCCAATCGAGAATATGCAACAAGCAATAAATTCTTCAAAAACAAAAATGATATTTATTTAGAGATAGAGATAAAGATTGGTCCTGCTTTGAGCAGGAGGTTGGACTAGATGACCTCCTGAGGTCCCTTCCAACCCTATTGTTCTATGATTCTATAAAAGTAGAGAGAGAGGTAATAGTTACGGTATAAACATGGAGCAGTGCGGCAAATAAAGATAACACTACAATTACAGTTTCAATTAACTCTACTACATATAACAATATAATAATTCACTTAATACTCTATACAGGATAACAATACAGCAATTACACATGTAATAATATATTAAACTAAGCATCCAACAAGTGCTGATGAGGCAGTTATTAGATGGGTAGGGAGATCTCATTCAGACCACAGACATCCAGCTTTATTTACACTTGAAACCCATATGCTCAAGGATGTTAAATAGAAAAAGATTTTAACTTACAGAGGCTTCTCTAAATTCCCTCTGAATTGTCTAAAAGAGGTCCTTCTGCTCTTTCTGGTGCTTAAGGAGCATGGTCTGGTAGTGGGCTGTGAGCTGCTGCCTGCTGGGCTGCTTGCGGCTGCCTCCTCCTGAGGTAAAGTGTCTCTTCCCACTGGTCAGAAGCAGCAGCAGTCCTTGCCAGGGGTAACCCTGGAACCCTGGTTGGGCTGCTCCTGCAGTAGATATCTTTCAGGCAGCTTCTCCTTTGCTAGGTTCTGCTGGTGCTGCTGCTGCCACTGTTCGGCAAGCACCTTCTTTCTTCTGGGTGTCCTGCAACATTCCTCGCTCTTACTGGTCCCTATCCCTACAGAGTTTTAACCTGCTGGCTGCTGCCTTTATATATGATTTACAGCTCATTAACATAATTTATCATAATTCGATCAATCAGCTTACAGCTGAGCTTACTACATAATTTATGATGGCCAGTCAGCTTGCAGCTCTTCTGTGATGTCACCTGAAGTCACATGTACTTACATGTGACAGAAGCCCCATTTACATCTATGGGCTCAATGTATTCCTATGGGATTTTTCAGATGACCTCTGGATGAATCCTAGCTACTTCCGGTCTGGAAGTCCCATTTGTTTCGATGGGCTACAATGTATTCCTACTGGGTTTTTCTGAATCATTCTACACAGGAAGTGTAATTTACCATTGTATCAAAAGGAATAAGATTATTACATCATATCCAATGAGCACTAGAGATGGCATTTCCCATTCTATTACTTACATCACCTTATAACTGCCATTACTAGATTCTCTGTTTTAAACTATTATTAATTTTTATTTAATTAAAGCCTTATACTTAAAACTATTACTGTTCTAAGCATCTTAAAGGGTCCTGAAATTATCACCACTCCTTAAACATCCAGTTAAGCCAATTATAATTTCATCAAAATTAAACCCTTTCTGAGGTTTTTCAACTCTTGTCCTACTAGTACTGTGGCAATGAAATCTGAGACCTACACACTTACAGACCCTCTTGGACTCATTCCTAGAAAGTATCAGAGGGGTAGCCATGTTAGTCATGCATCCAACGAAGTGGGTATTCACCCACGAAAGCTCATGCTCCAAAACGTCTGTTAGTCTATAAGGTGCCACAGGATTCTTTGCTGCTTTGCTAGAAAGTGTATATCTTTAACTCTGAAATGCAAATGCTTTTTCTTAACCAACATGAAATTATTCTGTTACAGTTAAATGCATCCAATGGAGCAATTTAGATAGGAACCACTGGTAATATACCAGAACACAGTTCTCTGAAAAATCAGTGAGGACCTCTCTGGTGTATTGATTAGCAGACTAGTATCCATATTACCAGAGAATACAAAGTAATTTAAGCAAAGGAAAAAGAATAGAAATAGATCAATATTAATAGTTAAGCTGGATGGCATGCCGTAAGAAATTTAAAATTGATTTTGGACCCTTTCAAGCAAATAGGTCTCTAGGAAGATCACATTGTAGTTTTGAAGTGGAAAACAAAGGGAATAAAGTATCTTAAAGTGTCCATTCTAAAATTGTTTAGAAACTTCCTTTAAAAAAAACCCAAAACCTTCTCTAGATCCCCTGGTGTGTTGTGTTTTGTTTTGTTTTTGGTTGTGGCTTTTTCCCCTCATAACCTAGTAAAAAGAAACACAGATAATATATTGAAAGTGACAACTTCATATTAAAAAGGAAATGTCCATTCAGTTGTGCCATAGGAAATCCATTGGGGCTGCGGGGGTGAAGGGGATCAGTATTACCTTTATATTGAGTACTGAAGAAAAAGCTTAACATTAATATTGTATCGAAACTGCTGGTTCTTTCTCAAGTCATTCCGTCCATCCTGGCTGAGCTAGAGGGCAAGGATCTCTCCAATGGCAGGCAATAGTATCCAGTCCAATATTCAGCAAATAGAGGGCACCATAATTCCCAGAGTACAAGTGAAGGAAGTACTGTAATATCATGGGGTCAGAGGGCACTAGGCTGGAGGGAGCACACAATCAATAAGCTAAAGCCGTGGGTCTCACCTTTCCAGACTACTATACTCCTTTCAGGATTCTGAAGCCCAAACCCTGCCTCCAGGGACTGAAATATGTAACTTAGCTTCGCTGGGCCCCAGGCAACTGTCCTGCTGGCCATGCCTTAATAATAACCCTGAACTTGCAATCCCCCTAAACCTGTCCCGTGACCCCCTGGAGGTTGCGACACCCAGGTTGAGAAAGATCTAGATCTAGATGAGTTGATGTACCCACCTGGAGGACCTTTGCATACCCCTGGGGTACAGATACCACTGGTTGAGAATCACTGGGCTAGAGGTACAGCCTGGGAGTAGGTTTGCCGGGTGTCCAGTTTTCAACCAGAATGCCCGTCCGGGTTTTACCCAAACTGTCTGGTTTTTGGCTTCTGTGTCTGGGTGCCATTTAGGTTGCCAGGTGCCCGTTTTTGACGAAAGTCCAGTCAAAAAGGGGACCTGGCATCCCTAAATGGTACCAGAACCAAAAGTCCAGTTACCACAGGGCAGGAGAAGGCACCGGGTCATTAACCCTCACCAGATCCTGCACAGCCAGGGCCACCCCCTACCTCCAGGCAGGCTCATTGAGACGTTCCAGCAAGCCACAGGAGGAGGGGAGGAGAGGAGCGAGTGACAGGGGTGGGACCCTAGGGAAAGAGACAGAGCATGGGCGGGCCTTTGGGGGAAGAGACAGGGCAGGGTGCATGGCTTGAGGTCCAGTTACCAGCAATTAGAGAGGTGGCAACCTTAGTTGGGGGGTACGACCAAGACTCTTTTATCTTTGAACTCTTGTCCTGTACAGTATTATCCCAAGGTCGGGCTTAGGAAATTTTGGTTTGATTTTTTTTTCATTGCAATCATACGCAGGATATTTAAAATCTTTAGTTTCAGGCAGCCCTAGTCAAGCAATCCTACATTACTCATGTAATTTGCAAGTGTTTACAGAAACCCTTGAAGGGCTAGGGCCTGGAGATCCTAGTGCCCCAAGTATCTACAGCACTTGCCTCCATGGCACACCTAGTCCACTATCTGATACCTAGAGGGGACAGGGTAGCACCACACACACACCAATACCCTGCAGTGGGGTCAGTTGCAATAATAATTGTAGCATTAATAATAATAAGGGACTCAATAATGTAAGGGACTGAGCACTCTGAGCCTGATCCAGAGAAGTACTTTAAACATTTGAAGGAGATGAATAGGTCCATGGACTTCATGCAGAATTACTCACATGCTATGCATTAAGCACATGCTTAGCTGGATTAATGCCAGAATGCTCAACTCGTTCTAGAATTGAATCCTGAAGTAGCTGTACATATAATTGGAGGGCTGGGGTGGATTGTACCACTCAGATTTGTGCAGGGAGAGGACTTTCTGAGGAGTGGGGGTGCAACTGAAAGGAGACAGTGTTATCTTCATGGCACCATCTGCCGGGTTCCTAAACCCTTTGGAATTAATATCCATGCATGGGAAGGGTGCTGGAGCAGGAAGGGGAAGAGCCATAACTCTAATCTGTTTCCTAGGTTATGCTGAACATACTCATGGATCTTTGTCTATTTTAATAGCTTGTGGTTTTGTTAACTTTGTGGTTATGATTTGCATGCCTTCCATACTGAACAATGTCTAAAAATATAAAATTGGTGGCATGGGAGTGGAAAAGTCATTTCTTAACTGTGGGAATTCCTTTTGAATATAAAACATGCTTGCTCAGAGGGCTCTGGGAAAGACCACAGCCATGCTGGTAGGGAAGATCCTACAGGAAAGGCTTGCTCCGTGGCTGCTATAGCCCTTTCATCCACTTGGAACACAAGAACAAAACTCAAAAAGCTTCTGTGCAGTAGTGTGAGATGTGCAGCTCAGGGAGATCTGATTCTAGATCATAAACAAGACCTTAATCTGCATCTGCTACTGAGGGATTAGTTTTGTAAATTGAAGTAGAGTGAGAGAAACCATTCAGAAGCAAATAAAACTGCTATCCTGCCTGCTTGTCTCTTCCTTACTGTGACTGGGATGGTGGCTTGCTTTCATGTTCTTAAGTATAGATTTTTTTATTTTTTAGGGAAAATATTATATATAATTTAAAATCAGCAGACAAGGTGAAAGCTTACAAAATTTACTAAGAAGTGTAACAATTTTGAACACACATCTCCATTACGTCTGGATTTTCTGTATTCCATTGGATATTGGTGCTATTGTTTCAATAGGATTGTAATGCTCTAGTTTACGATGAGAGGTCACAACCCAAGGAGAATATTATCCTAAAAGTTAGAGATGGAAGAGATGCTTGTGCATCTACAACCCAAAGGAAAGCATTCCTAAAAGTATATAGCATTGCCAATATCACGTTGAAAAATCTTGTCAGTTCCCCCTGAAAAAAGCTTAAGCATCATGGGTTTTTTTGTTTTGTTTTGTTTTGTTTTGTTTTTTTTGTTTTGTTTTTTTAATAAAATTGGGTTTCCTTTAATCTCCTTCTGGGTTTCTGAAACTTTACAGTTCATTTGCTGTAAGATTTTTATCCACAACCATGAAGGCTAAAAACATTTTTAAAATAAAAATGGAAATCCTCATGCAATCTTTTGATTGTAGCAGCTGGGGCTTTAAGAAAAACACCAGATAATGTGACATTTTCAATAAAATCACAAGAATTGGCAACACTGAATACTTCCAACTACTTTGTCCAGTTAGAGAGTTAAATATCAGATGTTACAGATGGCTAGACAAAACAAAGCCAAAACCTAAATCTGAATCTTGGGAAACTGTGCCTACGCTACAGCTGTTTCTATTGTATCTGTTTATATTAATAATCAAACTAAGCTTGTGAACATTATAACCACATCACACAGCATTAGCAGTAGGGCGACAGTAAACCTTTCCCTAAACTTTGGGTCTGTTTACTTAGCAAGACCTTTTACCCTGCTCTTCACTGAGATATCTGCCATTGGACAGTTCTTCGTTGCACTATACATACTTCAGAAGATGCATACAAGACCAGTTTCAACAACTATAAAGTAATGCTTTCTTTAGGCCCTTTGTTTTCGGTTGAGATTACTTTCTACTGTGGTGAAACACTAGGGCTGATATAATGCAATCATCAGAGCGGACGAACAGTCCTCAATGCCAAAGGCAGTAGGGTAAGCGTAATGTTTTTCATCTTGCTCTAAGGATTCACATGGAAGCCCTCCTACTTATACCTCTCACAGCAGCGTTGCTGTGGACAATATATTGCCCACATTTGTCACCAGCCCTGGGACAGATGCAGCTGAAACCTAGTTGTGTAGCTTTTTCAATTAAATGTCACTCTTTTCCTGAAATGAAAGCATTCCTTTACAAGTAATCTGAAAGTTACTCCTGGCTCTTTAGCTTTGTGTCTCTTTAAACTTTTTAAAATTGTCTTTTATTAAAAAAAGAAAAACGATGATCTAGGAAGTCTTATGAGCCCCCCAAAGCCTCGTCAGTCAGGAAAACTTGACAAGATTCCCATTATCTCACCAAGCCTAAGGCAAATGTGTAGAGTTGTAGGATTGCTTACATCTAATGAATAACGATCATACTGCTTCAATTCATTGCCAATTCAATTTAGTAGTAAAATTACAGTAGTAATAACAATATCACAGTGGAATTAAGTCCGCATTGACACAGAGCGATGCTACATAATGCAATGCATTGATGCAGGCTAGAATATGAACCGCACAAAAAGTATTACACCATCATACATAAAAAGTGTATATTAGCTGGCTATAATACCAATCGCAAAGCACAGCATCAAATCAGTGGTGCTGAAAATGGAATAATTTACATAATGAGGATAGGAATGAGGGCAACTGTTCTTTGTATTGCTATCAAAATGACATGGATGCCATGATAGTATTTCTGGAGCTATTTCTTCCTTTATCATTCCCGTGAGACAGCTCAGATTTATCCTTTTGACTTCAGGAGAGTAGGGGAGGTTTTAAGATGAACACTCATCATGGTGTGTGAAACATGTACTAAGTCTCATCATAAGCATGGCAAATTGTGATAAGTTCTTACACAGCTCTCCATTTAAATAATGTGAAGTCTGGTGTAAGCCAACAAAGTGCAGGGAATTTGGAGTTAGACAAATACTCCATCCTTCAGCTCAGCTTCTTGTGCCTGGGTAGCGCAGCTCAGCTGTCATGCAGTTGTCGAGGTCTCTGAAATTGCAGTGCTAAGGAACAAAGGCAATAAGAGTTTGTTTCTTTGGATTTTTTCATTTTAAGGCAGGGGTTCACCTTGATCAAATCAGTTGTGAACGTATGGGCCACACAACATCTCTGTGGCAACTTAAGCAGAACTGGGAAAGTAAGGGGAAAGTAATATTAGGAAATAGAGCTGGAGTAGAGGCCATGCATTGGATTAACTTGACTCAGCCACTGAGACCAATACAGAAATAGCGCATCCAGTTCTGGTGTCCCAATCTTTAAAAGAATTTTGAAAAAATGGAGGGTGCAGAGAAGAGTAAAAAATTATTTGAGGCCTGGGGAGAAAATGCTTTATAGTGAGAGAGCTCAGTCTGTGCAATTTGTCAAAAAAGAAGATCAAAAAGTGACATGATTGTGATGTAGAAATGACTTCAGGGAGAGAAAATACCAGGTACTAAAGGGCTCTTTAATCTAGCAAAGCAAGGCATAACAGGAACCAATGACTGGAAGTTAAAGCCAGAGAAATTCAAATTAGAAAGAGGCACACATTTTAACACTGAAGGTGATTAACCCAGGACCAGAGCTAGAGTTTTTCGCGCCCTAGGCGCATGGCCATTTCGCCCCTCCGTGCGCCGCTCCCGCGGCTCCGGTGGAGCTGCCGCAGCCATTTCTGCGGAGGGTCCGTTGGTCTGCGGCTGCGCTGGAGCTGCCGCAGCCGTGCCTGCGGGAGGTCCACCGGAGCCGCGCAGGACCAGTGGACCCTCCACAGGCATGACTGTGGCAGGTCCACCGAAGCTGCCCCCCGAAAATCCTGGCGCTCTAGGCGCTTGCTTAGTTGGCCTTAATGGAAGCGCCAGCCCTGGATTAACCATTGGTACAAACTGCCTCAGCAAGTGGTAGATTCAAGTCTGGATTCCTTCCTGGAAGGTCTGTTTTAGTCAAACGTAAGTTATTGGGCTCAATACAAAAGTAACTGGATGAAATTCTATGTTTCTGGTATACAAGAGGTCGGACTAGATTATGTAATGCTCCCTTCTGCTCTTAAAATAAAGCCTGAACTGACTCTGCACTGAAGGAGAGACTGAACCTGAAATATGAAAAATAATTTATATGAATAAGGAAAAAACTTAGAAAATATTTTAATAGGATTTTTGATGGACTATGATTCGAAGTAAGTCAAAGCACACAATTGGAGAAAGCAGCGCTCATTCAGAGGGTATAAATAGCTCTAGCTCTGACCATAACAATGGCTCTGTCTATGCTATTGGCCGAATAGAACCAATACAATCTCTGTGAGAAAACAAACTATTCTAGCTATGTTTGCCAACCGAAGAAAATGTGTTCCCTTGTTTCATATGGTTTGTCTTGTGCATAAGTCAAAATATCTTATGGTTCATCTTTTTAACTAAAGCATACAGTGGAATAGACAAATACAGACAACGGGAGGGAGAAAGGAAACAGAGGCAGAAAGATTCATAGATTCTAGGACTGGAAGGGATCTCGAGAGGTCATCGAGTCCAGTCCCCTGCCCTCATGGCAAGGCCAAATACTGTCTAGACCATCCCTGATAGACATTTATCTAACCTACTCTTAAATATCTCCAGAGGGGTGAGCTAGCTTGTGGTAGGGCTGGGATTTGAAGCTAGGGCACCTGACTCCCAGTCTAAGGTCCTATCACTGGATCATAGAATTTATATATTTTCCTCACATAAGTGCCTGTTGTTGTGATGGTTGCCATCTTACCTGACACACTGGGGATTGAATTAAGAACCTTCAGAGTTAAAAGCAAGAGCTACTATATAAATCATGATTTGAGGACTTCAGTAACTCATCCAGAGGTTAGGGGTCTACTGCAGGAGTGGGTGGGCAAATTTCTGTGGTCTGCATTGTGCAGGAGGTCAGTCTAGATGATCATGATAGTGCGTTCTGGCCTTTAAGTCTGTGAGTCTATATTGTCTGCAGATTGAGCATAGAAAGGGGAACTCTAACATACATTGTACTAACTCACAATATTGATGACTCCTTCCCCTTCCTGTATGTTGTGTATTTTTCCCCTCAGACCACCATAGATTAAGTTGTAGTCCACCAGATATGTTCACTCACACAGATTTAGAATTTTGGATTGTCGATTCCAAAACCATATTCTGGCTGGAAAGAATAGTTTTATAACCACTGCATTTTCTTTCCCATGCCTAGGCTGGCTTCCTGATGACCTCAGTCATTTCAAGAAGGACAAATTAAAGTCAGTCAGGGAACCTGAAATGGAGCCAGCCAGGAATTTTCATAAAGTTCCACTCCCTGAAAATGTCAATGGAAGTTATTGCTATGTCTGACCTCAAATTTCATTCTGAGTCCTCCTTGCGTTATAGTTCACTTTCTGGGTATCAGAACACTGTACGTGGACAAAGAGGGTGCATGCTGGTTGGTATTTTACAATGCAACACTAGCTATAGCTGGTACCAAAAAAGAGGATGCTTCTCCAGTTTGTATTGAGGAACAAATCTCTTTATTGAAAACAAATGAAGATACTCTTAATTGTTTGCTCAACCATGTTGGATACTTGCTGGGGTAGGTTCTACATCCAGACACCTTTCTAGTGCATATCTAACACCGTTGCTCTCTCCCACTCATGGAATAGTCAAAAAGACAGTTGACTGAGTCACTGATGCTTCAAACCAGAGCAGCCACCTCTGAAGCCTGCCTCCAACCCTGTATATCTTCTTTCCTCTTGATTATTATCTCCCTCCAACTTTGACCCATCTGATACATGTTGCAGGGTAGAGACAATTAAATCTGTTTCCAGGAGAGACAATTAATGCCTCCATCCTCTGGCCCAGTATGTGCTTTGTACACCCCAGGAAAGGTGATTCAATGTTATACTGCAAGCAGTACAGCATGCTTTTCATGTGAGCTTTCTTCTCCAAATCCAGGTCAAATATTGCTTATCAAAATTAATTATTTTTAATTCAGTGAACATACCCCTTATCAATATTTCCAATATCTTTGCACACGAAGTCAGGTTTACTGCTCCACAAGTTACTTGCTGAGATTCATATTAGTTATTTATCCTCTAATGCTGCCATCCCTCTTCTTTTTACTGAACTATCAAAAAACATTGCCAAAAGCCTTCTATTAATCTCACTGCTTCCTTTTGAACTCTTGGGTGTAAGTCATCTTGTCCTTGTGCCAGCATTTAATATTTCTAAGTGTTTAATCTTCTGGTGTGATGCAACTGCAAAGTCTCTTTGAAACATTTCATTTCCTACCCTGGGGGAATTAGATCCAGTTTTGTTATGGGATGTTACCATCTCCTGAATGCATTCTTCAGCTCAGTATTCATAAAAGGAAAAAGGTAACAACCTGGAGGCTTGGATTCATTCCACCAGAGATAAGAAATGAATGTTTCAGGACTTTGTGACTACATCATGTTGGCTAAGCAGTAGTGACCTCATCTGTTACCAGTAGCTTCCTGCCCCAATCCCGCTATCAGCAGCAGTACAGTGTCTTTACATGTCTGCCTGTTTTTTTCCATGTCTTTAAAGAATTACTTATTTTTTATCTTTACTTGCTTTGCTACTCCTATTACACATGCTGGTTTAGCCACCTTTATCAATTTCCTTGCACTCCTTTAATTTTTTACAAGCATACTGTATCCATTGATCATCTGCTCTACTTGACATTTTAGATACCCAATAAACTGACTTCCCTTTCTCATCCACACTGCAAATCTCCTGACTTATCCGGATTTTTATTTTCATTCTATTTACATACACATACAAGACAAGTTGTTTGTCTGCACTGCACGGCCATGAAGTAGAGTAAAGGGGAATAAGATTCACTTTCTAACTCCCTCACGGACACCTGAAGCCTACCCCAGATCATATGTCTAAACATGTTCAATACTCTCACTGGTAAGCAAGTGGAACGGTTAGAGGAGATAGGGAGCAAGTGGAGTCATGACTCAGCCCCCTCAATCCAAGCCAAGCAACAGAGCCTAGGAGTGTGTTGTGTCTGGTAACAGACTGATGCAGTATATTCCTCTTGTTTTGTGCAGTTGAACTGCAGAGAGGTGTGTGAGTCATTGTTCCATTCTAGAGCGCCTCCTGGTGCAGCACACCTGTGCACTGTCTCTTACTCAGGGATGAAAGTAAATTCTCAATCTAGCTCAGAGTATGGCATGGTCATTAGACACAGCTCATAAAATCTATGTCCTCCTGCATCTTTGTGAGTGCAAAAACTGGTGTTTGTGACCTAGTGTTTGGCACTCTTCCTTTGGAACCAGCGTGATACTATGGAAACTGCACTGCTGAGGTTGCCATCTTTCATCTTAGATGTAAAACCAAAGTCTGACCACTTGGGATCTTTAATGTCCACCGAGTGTTTTCATAAGGGCAAGTTATCTACGGAATTACTGCAAATGGCAATTTGTGTGATACTTGTGAATTGGCTAGGTCCAAGAAGTACTAGAAATCTCACTGGAAAACCCAATGTAGTCCAAGATTAACCTGATTTTTAAGCTACAGAAGTTTGGAGAACCATTCATACTTTTGGATATTTACCTAATTGAACAGACACTCTGAGTCTTTCCAGCCTGCTCATCAGTGACTAGGATGCCGTATTCTAGATAGCTGGTTCTTTATTAAGATAGTAACAAAATCCTCACCCTGAACACCATCCATTACTCAGGGTTTGCTGTAATCTGGTTTTGAATGCCTTCTAGTCAGTAAAAGAGGCATATTCTCACAACTAACTGCCCCCCTCTTCTACAGACTTTACATATGGGGTTTATAGGCCCAGATTATTTCCTAAAATATCTGCACAATTATACATTAACTCCCTATGGGAACTGGGTGTGTAAGTGATGGCAGAGACTGACACACAGTTCTTCACTTAAGTGCATTTCTTTATTGTCTGTATTCTGTCCAATACCGTTTTAAATTTACTAGACAGCGACGCATCCATTCTGCTCCAATACATATTTTTATGCGAGAGGATCTGCAGTTTGGGCTGCCCTGTTGTGGAGAGAACCAGAAAAGTCTTATTTTCTGAGGCTTTGAGCTCAAGTAATCCTGGAGGTCATTTTATATTTCCCCCTTTTATTTACCACATTTGATTTAGTTAACATTTGAACTCAGCCAAGCAGTCCTCTGAATATAACTTTTCTCCTCAGTGTATTCCTATTCATTAAAATATTAGAATACCCTGTATGACCATTAACACACAGCACCATGCAGACTTCCCCTCACATCCACATTTGTAATGGTATGATCTGAGCCATCCTTGCTACAGTGACGACATTCTGCTATAACTCTCCTGAGCAGCAACTAGGTTAGGACTGTCCTAATGAAGTTATCCTGTTAACGGGGGTGCAGAAATGGATGCCACGTTGTCTTCAGTTTGGTACTTCAGGGTCAGATTTTGTGCATATATAGCTAATTGAGGCTTTTATACCCAGTGGTATTGCTCCTTCAACTAGAGTCATTAGTTACTGCACTTTTTTTTGTCATGGCACTAAACTGGTGTACATCAGTTAAGAAACAGTTTTCTCTTTTGACAAGTACAATATAAAAAAAAATTGTCTTATTTCTGCCACTTAGGAACATGTCTGGAGACATCTGTTTCTATCTGACTCTGTAATAGTGATCCATAATTTCAACAATCAATTGTTTGAAAGATTATGTCATCATCTTTTCTGAAGAGGTTTGTACAGTTATGGATAATAGCTTATACAAGATACTGATGACAGTAGTCACCATATTAGGCACTTTCATTGTTCACCCTCTGCTCTTAAGATTTTTGCAATGACTATTAAGAACAAATATCTCTCATTGTGTTTACAGTTCTAGCAAATAAATCATTGCCTCAGCTCAGTTTGGGATATCCTGTATTCTGGGCAAGATAGTGGCTATAAGCAATGTCCATGTTAAGGGTAGGGGATAAGAAAGGCATTACTGTTATATGAGACTAAATGACTGAGAACAGCCAGGTTGGGGACCCATTGTCCTAGGCACCAGAGTTTGCTCCTAAACGTGGCTTCTTCTGTGGCAGGCACAATACTTCAAATTAAGTGGGTGAGGGTAGGTCTAAGTGACTCACTGTACACTTTCACAGGAAGTCAAGTGTGCTCTCTTCCCAACCAACCCTAATTATTTCGTCAAAACTTGACAAAAAATGACCAGTTTCACACATATATGGAAGGAAACACTGTATTATTTTCTGCTTATAGATGATTATGGGAAAATTATCTCTGAAAAATACATAGGATTTGCTGTAGTACACTGGACCATTGGCCCATCCATCACAGTCTATATATTTATGAGTGTAGCCAATGCCTGATGCTTTCAAGGAAGATGGAGAGCCCAGGATGCACTTAGCTATGCTGTGCATAGCGGGAAAGGGCGGCCTGTTCCTCATGCTGCTCAGTTAACACACTAAAAATGAGTTTTGTTTATCCTTATCTTTGCATACATAAGTACAAATATTATTCCTGATGTCAGTGGGAGGTGGGCACATGGAGGGATATCTGATCAGAGCTGAGATCCGCTGTGCAGCTTTGAGAGCAGAAATGTGTGTTTAACCTTTGCAAAATAAGAGAGAAAAGGCAAAATAAATAATCGCCAAGGTAAGCATCTCCTTCACATCATCTATCAGTTTTGTAACACTCAACTGCTTACAGTCAGAGGGGAGTTAGCCAGTAAAATATTTCTCATACTACACTGAAGATAAATTCAAAGCATTAGCACAATTACAGAAAGGAAAATTCACCACCTCCTTGTAGAGAGCATTTATCTTAAGGTAAACATCATTCATCAACAATTATCCATGTACCACAGTGGGAGCTTGTGATTACTTCTCTGGCTTGTGACCCCTTTTTTGCTCCAGATGTAAAACAAAGAGCTGTGGAAAGGAATGAAAGCCAAGAAAGAGGAAGGGAATCTGAAATTGCAGCTCCACTTCAAGTCTCTTCAAGGTTTTCTCTTCCCAGTGAATATGAGTCATCTTAGCACTTATTTCACTACACTTTGCCTTTTGCGCTGTCTCATCTGCAAAGTGACACAAATTATCTAGGCAACAGAATCTCGGCTTGGTAATAAAACCTCAGAGTTGTTTTTCCTTTGATTGCTCTCTGCCATTGGGACTTTAAGCTCCCCTTGAGCCTTGTGTCCAGGAACCTAAACTGAGCAGGATGTAGAAGGAAGAAAGCATGTACATGATTACTAATCACTGCTGGAGTTTCTGAAGAATCTATTTCTTGATCCTTGTCTGTGATGATTTAAATCTTTGTCCTGTGTAGCTCATTTGAAAATAAAATTGTATGAGTTTCATATTAATTGTATAATGTAGTGTTAATATTATGCTGGCCAGAGGTGAATTGAGCAATTTAATATTTTTACATACACTGGCCAGTCTGTTGCTTCCATCCATGCCAATGCTTACCTATAATCTTTCAAAGTAATCATCTCATTATGCACAACAGGATCACTATTGCATCAATAAAAGAGAAAGAGATCAGATTAATGTGTCAGATGAAGAATAAAGTTCCCTCTAATGTGCCATATGAAATATGCCCCCAGAGAATTCAAGCCTGCATGACATAGCATTCATGACCTTTGCCTGCTTCCCACTCTGATGTTTCGAAATACAGCATTACTTTAGCTGACTTCATTCCATATTCATCCTTATAAAATTGACATCTAGTCTTTTATTTCTACTGCAAATGTTACAGGCCATTTATTGTAACCTTCCTTCTATAGTGATTTCCAAATATCTTTCTCTACTGTTTTATATAGATTCTTATACTGCATTTATCACCATAGCATCTGGGTGCCTTCTAGCAGTGCAGTAAGCAACAGAACTAACATCTGGCACATTTGTTCTCTTATCTTCTCCTCTGAGGGAAAATTAGGTGCGGTGGAGTGTCTTGGTTTAGACTTTTTAATTTTATACACACAAAAACGTTCTATATGTTTGTTAGAGAAGACAAGGTCAAAGAAATGTGATCATGCACTTGGAGTGGAAAGGGGTGAGATTTGTGATGGGCCTTATTTCCTGGAGGAGTTCATGCCACAGTCTGCCCAGCTCCCAAGAAAGCTTCATCTGTAATTTATTATTTGTATTGGAGTAGCACCCAAAGGCATTGTTTAAGTTTGGGGCCCCATTCGTACCAATGCATAGAAAGAGGCATAGGAAGTTAGTCTAATCTCTTTATTTCCAGCGTGTACCTAGCTCTAACTCCTCACAAATCTGTCCATATTTCTCCCATTCTGGGTTTATTCAGAAGCAGTTAATTCTAGCTGCTCCAAAATGATTTGAGGAACCACATATCCATATTATTTCACTTTTCAAGGTGGGGATTGATGGGTTTTAATATAATTGCTGTCTGGTTGAGAAATAGCAGGAAGCAGTCTCCTGTTATTACGGTAGCCTTAAGTGTTGTCTGCATAGGTATGTGTTGCTACAGATGACTGGAAATTTTTTTGACTAAACATTTTTTAATCCAAAAATGCAGATTCTTCAGAATTAAAACTTGGTAGGAGAGGGTTGGTTTCAGCAGGAAGCTTCCTCAGGTCCAGGATGGAATTTTTGTGTAAGAGACACTCCCCAAAATAGTTAATAATCCAGTGGTTAGGGCACCAGTCTGGGAGACTCACGTTCAAGCCCTTTGTCTAAATAAGGCAGGACTTGAGTGTAGGTCTCCCACATCCCATGTGAATGATCTAACCAGCAGGCTATTGACTGGTCTAGGGTAGACATCTTTCTCTTTCCCTCTCCCTGTCCTTCCAACTCTAATTGAAAAACTGGGGCTCTCTGTGGAGCAGGAGTCCTGTCCCTTTGCGGGATCTGGAAGAAGACTATGAGGCTATTTATGCAAAAGCCCTTTCTTGATCCCTGGAGAATACAGTTTGAACTAGTATATGTGCACATTTCCAGGTGAGTGGCTTCAAAGGATTGACAAGAGAGCAAGTAGATTAGCATCACACAACTTTACTAATGAAGGTACATGCAATGCCACAATAAACCATCCACAATTACAAGGTGCCACTGGACTCCTTGTTGTTTTTGTGGATACAGACTAACACGGCTACCCCCTGATACTGTGCACAATTACATGTTTAATATAATGTATCCCAAAGGTATTAACCCTAATTCAATAAAGTTTAACTTAATTCAAGAAAGGTCAGTCAGGATATTGCAGGAAATTGTCAGTCTGTCACATCTCCCACTTACAGAAGTGGGTGTAACTAGGGTACTGACCAGCACCTTAGGGGAAACCACTGACTTATTTTCTGGACAGATTTATTCCCTGGATGGCATCTCTTCCATTACCTGTACAGAGTTCTCTGATAACCATCCTGCATAATAGTCCTCTTTTACAACATATGGGGGCTGAGCTTTCATATGGCCCTTCTTACCCCTGATCAGTCTGTCAGACTGAGCACCATGATCCAACAATGTCCTTAAGCATGTGCTTAATTTTTAAATGTGTAAGTAGTCCTCTTGACTTCACTGAGATTTTACTGCAGTCAGTGGGACTATTCACATGCTTAAAGTAAAACATTCATGGAAGAATTTTGCTAGATTGGACATTTATCATCTTCTAGGATTGAGAAATTAGCAAAGGGATTCCAGTTTGACACTGGTTGTCAAACATGGCTGTCCCGCCATCAGCATTGTAAATGGTTACTGCACTGGTTATGAATAGGGTCAACTGAGCTCAATCCACACTGTAGCCCTAATAGAACGATGATGTGACCATAGCTGGCTACAGTAGATGTTTGAACTCAGTTGACAATTTCAAATCCAGAACAATGTCTTTAACATTGTTTGAGGGCTGGGAAGCTTTGTTTGATGCCATGTGTCAACTCTTTTGTTGGTATAGATATAGACTAAAATTCCTTTTCCTGCAACTTTCATCCACTTTTTAAAAAAAATTGCCTTACACTACTCCTTCAGTGAATATAACTGATTCCTTCCAAAAGGAACCCTTTTCCCTGAGAAAAGTTTGACTATGGATGTGACATTTCAATTGGAGTGAGTTTGAAACACAAATGCGAGTGATTGAGCCAAACCAATGTGATGCTTCCAAGCCAGAGGTCGAGACCAGGAGCTGCCAGAGCTGCCTCGCCCCTACTACGACGAGGGGCCGCCAGAGCTGCCTCGCCCCTACTACGGCCCCGAGGAGCCCCCAGACCAGGTGTGGCCCGAATTCCCCGAAACCCTACCGGACCTGCCGCCCAGCCCGGATTGGGAGGAACCGTTGGTCCTGCATGTCTCCGGAACAGAGGCCCCGGACCAGGTAGGAATAGAGGGGGAGTTAGGAAGTAGCCCGGGGGCAGCTGACTCCAGTCAGGCTGCAGAGCTACCGTTGCCCATGTCAGTGTGTTGCGGCCACTGACCACCAGTAGTGGTGATTACCGCTACCAGGGCCCCAGGCTGGAATGCAGAGGAGTGGATGGGCCTGCGTTCCCCCTGCCACCCGTAACCGGGTGGCAGATTCCCCCTCTTCCCAGTCGGAGAGGCCTGTAACTGTTTAAACTGTGGTTGGTGCCCCGCCCGAACCAAGGGCTGGGCCCCCTCTGACTTTGCCACTGCTCTGCCCTGCTCCAAAGGGCCAGGGCTGTTTAAACTGTGTTTGATGCCCTGCCCGAACCAAGGGCTGGGCCCCCTCTGACTTTGCCACTGCTCTGACCTGCCGAAAGGCCAGAGCAGACTGTAATTGCAGGGAAGACATCGAGGCCGGTGTGGCTCCCCTTCCCCTCAGGGAGGGTCGAGCCCCGGCGGGACCCGTCTACACTCATGCTTGGGAAGTTTAAAACCATTTACCTTATTCCATTCCAAATATCACTTAAGTAGCCAACATTTCATTACACTTCTTTTAGCAGGCATCTTTCAACCTTGTCTTAGCATCTTGAAGAACAATCAGCAAGATTTTCAAGTAATTAGTTATTTTGGATGGCAAACTTGAGACACATTTAGGAAGACCTGATTTTTCAGACTATGTAAACATGTAGCAAACTCCATGGAACTTGGAGAAAGAAGCACAAGTTTCAGGAGGGAAGAGGTTGGAGGGGGCACCAGGAAGCCAGTATGGGTGGATATACCTTGAATAACAGTTGCAGTCACAACAACTCTGTAAATAATTCTCTGAATGACCTAGATTAGTTTTAGATACAGTTGAGTTCTCTCACATAGTTACCCAGCACTCATTACGTGGAACAGTGTGGAGCTCCCACCTCTGATCAGGACCCCATTTGCTTCTCCTTAATTGTGTTTAAGAGCTGGCCACAGTGTTAAGTTTACTTGAGTTAGACAACTGAAAACTGAAGGACACAACCAATGGTCACTTCTGATAATCTTGGCCAAATCATCTGGGGTTGGTGGTAGCAGGAAGAGTGTACACACCCACCTCTGCTTGCCAGATAGACTGGGGCTAGGATTACCACCTGGGCTGTATTTAACAGGCCTGGCTGTGTTTTTATTTTTAATGGATCTGCCAGTTGCCAGAAAAATAATTTAATCTGCCAGGGTTTAAAGTTTTGCATTATTATCACAATACACTGGGATATCTAATGTTAAAAGTTTCTGTGTCCAGGTAAAGATATTTCCACTTCCTCAGTTTAAGTAAAAAAAAAAAAGAAAAGAAAAAAAAAGAAGTTGTTAATCTTATCTATATGTGCTATCGCTCTAGATCAGGGGTTCTGAAACTGGGGGTCAGGACCTCTCAGGGGTTCACAAAGTTATTACATGGGAGATCATGAGCTGTCAGCCTCTATCCCAAACCCCACTTTGCTTGCAGCATTTATAATTGTGTTAAATATATTTAAGTGTTTTTAATTTATAAGGGGGGTCACACTCAGAGGCTAGCTATGTGAAAGGGGTCATCAGTACAAAAGTCTGAGAACCACCACCAGAAATCTTCCACAGCCATTTGTTCAGTCATGCCAGCCATCAGTTATTCAGCTGCATGGGGGTTTTTTATTCATACTTTTGCCTATTCATCTATTTTTGTTTCTTTTTGTCCATTTTTCACTTAAGAGAAGCAAAAGCCTTCCAATATGCAACCGCAGCCGAAGTCAGGCAGTGCTAAGTGATGTATGTATCTATCATAGGAGGAAACATTCCTGTTTAATATTGGCAATGAGTATGCTAAAATACCTGTAATCAAATTCATTCTTCAGGACGTAAATTGATCACTGCAAGAGTCAGGAAGGATGTAGAGTTTTTTTAACTTTCACAGGTAGCATTGATCAATTGGCTCAGAATATTATGGAGGTTTTATGCTTCCCTCTCATACATCAGTCATTGACTGCTGCCTGAGAGACGATAAATCTTGTTTTGATGGTCTGATCTGGTATCGCAAATTCTGTGATTCTTTCTTCAGTGGCCAGTGTCTGAGGATAAGAGAACTAATTTCACTGAGGTTTATGATCTACCCATTTTCAAATTAGGAAACCAATTGTGGCGTGCAAGTTTATTAAGCCAGGCACGAGGAAGATATATTTATATTTAACTTGCGGTGCATTATTAAGGGATCTATTGCTGCGCTTCTTTTTATGGTAGGCCATGAGTATTAGAACCACGGAAAGTGGGATGTAGTTTAGACTGTTAAAATAAGGAACATTATGGGTAAACATTTCAAATGTGCAGGCAAATGCCCATTTGCTGTCACGAATGATCTTTTGTATGTATAAATAGGCACACATCCAAAATTTCAGGCACCAAATTGGGAGCCCTGTTTGAATGCTTGTTTCTTTCTATATGTGAGGCACACATCTGCACAACTGAAGCCAAACAGGAGTTTTGCCATGTCTTTGATAGAGTAGGCTTGGCATTGTATCAGGCTATGACCAGCTGGCTGGAAGCTCCCTATAGTTTTGAAGCAACTGTGCCAACTGAGGGACCTTTTATATACAGAACAATCACACAATCAAAAATACCAGCAATTAGTCAACGTAATAAAAATCATTCCATTGCAACTTTCTCTCCAGTCTAGAATTACAGGTTGCTATCGTCCATCACTGCTCACGGGTGCTGTCATTGAAGAGCCCAGCATCCTCTCGGTGTCACAGTAAAAGTTCTCATATACTGGTTGATGGTATGTCTGTCCACCTCCCTGAATCCAACCAACAGGTAAGAATTTATCTGAAGAATGACATCTGAGAAGGTATTTTTTTCAAGTGGATAGGGGACTAGACTCAGAGTTAGGGGACCTAAGTTCTATTCCTGGCTCTAATTGAGCATGTCACTTCACATCTCCGTACCTCAGTTTCCCCTCCCATTCTTTGTCTTGTCTATATAGACTGTAAGCTCTTTGTACAATGGACCCCCAGTGGCAGTTGACGCCTCTAAGGGCACATCTTTGCAACAGAAAACCTGTGGCCCTGAGTCTCAGAGCCTGGGTCAATTGACTCAGGCTCACGGGGGATAAAAATTGCAGTGTAGACATTTGGGCTGGAGCTGGACCCTGGGCTCTGAGATCCACCTGCCCCTCACCCCCACCTGGCCCCACACATTCAGAGCCCTCACTCCAGAACCAGCCCAAATGCCTATTGCAATTTTTAGCCTCACAGCCCGATCCCAAGTCAGCTGACCCAGGCCAGCCATGGCCATATCATGGGTCTTATATTGCAGCATAGACATACCGTAAGAGCTACAGTAATGGAAACCTAGACCCTGTCACTTAAAGACTAGTACCTCATGGGTTGTCAGCAGTGTAAGCAACCTGAAATCTGCACTAGGGAGGGAGGAAAGGAGGTGTAAATCCTTTTTAAAGCAGATTATGCCTGACACTTTTTCCAATTATGATCTTTACTGAAGTTTTCTGAATATACAAAAAATCCCACACACAACACTCTAAGTATTGTGCAAGAATAATCCAAGAACATATTAGTAGTAATATTTAAAAATGTAACAGCATATAGAGAACAATAAAAATATCAGTGTTCTAAACAGATGTTACTGTATATATGAAATCACTAAGTAAAACTTCAATAAATTCTGACGTTATGAAGGCTCTTAGGGAAGACAAGCGTTTCACAACCTAGTACAGAAATAGGAGTGTCTGCCAAATGAACCCTGATGTACTAAAGCAATTTTGTATCTCTGTATCTACTTCTACAATTCAGGCCTATTACCCCAATAGGTTTTTTTTCAGTCCATTATATACCAAGGAGATAGTTTCAGTGCGAATGCTGTATTTGAAAATTCCTTTAGACATTCGCAATATGCAGGCAGAGTCTAGTTTTCCATTTGAACAGAATAATCTGTTTGGCTACTGCCAGAGCTACTGACACCAACATTTGCCATTTGTTAATGTTTGTCAGTCAATGGTTTTAAAAGATGGACTAAATTAGAGATCCAGCTGGGAGTTTTACTGAGGCAAATTCTTCCAGTACAGTTGTCATGAAACAAGAGATTGGGAACCACTGCATGTATTTGGAGCATTTTTTGCCTAGTTTTAGTCCCATATTAACAGCTGCAAGTGGGCAAAGTTTGTGTCTAAAAACTGAAAGATCTATTCCTCTAGTCAAAAGATATGTGTGTTAGACACCGAACAGATTTCACACACTGCAATAGGAATGCCACAGGTCCAGAGACTGGCAGGACCATCCCAAAGTGCATAGCATCTTACATCCTCTATGGTAATTTCAGATGTCTTAACATCCTGATGTAGCGTCAATGCATAAAGACATTTAATCAGTTCATGTTGATGTGTCACAATGTGATGTCATTGTGATCCCAGGCATCCCTGTATTCATGCTCTATACTAATGCAATAATATTTGTACAAAATACGCCTTGTGAGGAATCATGAAAGCTACTAACACAGTGGTTATTAATATCATTATAAAATGTATGTGTTAACCTTACATGTGACGTTATGAATTCCCTCTCATGTTACTACAACAAGTTTAACACAAGATATCCTAGTGTAGGCTAAGGTGATAAACAGGTCTGTCCTAGACAAAGGAAAGTGGGATATCTCAATTTACATATTAGCAGTCAAAGCTAGTCAGCTGGCTTGGTGGAGGTTATCCTGTTCCTTAACTCGAGAGAGAGAGAGAGTTACCATGGTTCCTACACCCCAGAAAGACTGGGTTCCTACACCCCAGAGACAGTTCCTACACCCCAGAGAGAGTCCCCAGGAAGGCTTCCATTCCTGATTTGTAAGACAAAGGCCTTGGCGACACTGGTGCTTTACAGCACTGCAACTTTCTCGCTCAGAGGTGTGAAAAAACACATCCCTGAGCGCAGCAAGTTACAGCACTGCAAAGCGCCAGTGTAAACACTGCCCCAGTGCGGCTCCCAGCTCTGTAAGCTAATCCCCACGGGGAGGTGGAGTACCTGCAGCCCTGGGAGAACTCTCTCCCAGCGCTGATGCCGCGACCACACTCACACTTCAAATCGCTGCTGCAGGAGCGCTCCCGCGGCAGCACTGTACGGCTGCAAGTGTAGCCATGCACAAAAAGAAATCCCCTTGGGAACATAAAGAACAGAGAGAGACTCTATCCTTCACCTTAAGACACAAAGAAACCAAGCAATTTGATCTCTATATGATGGGTCCTGGCCAGTGTAAAAAAAAAAAAAGCTAGAAAGGAGACTGTGGGTAAAAGAAACCATCTTAAACAAAGATTGTATCATGCGAGATTAAGTTTTAGACTTTTAGATGCATGTTTTCACTTTTATTTGCTTGTAGCCATCTCTACCTTTCTCTCTTTTACTTGGTATCACTTAATCCATGCTCTTTTGTTAATGACTTAGTTTATATTAAAAGTAAAACAATTCAGGGCTGTATTTGAAGTTAAATTAATAAGCTGTGAGGTACTGGCTTTTTAACAGAGCAGCAAACTTGCTATCTTCTGTGAATGCACAGTGATTGGGGCTAAGCACTACAGAGAAATATCCCTAAGAAGCTTTGGGGCTGAAGTTCACTGAATGTTACTTGCTAGGTGAGGTTTGAGCTGGTAGAGCCTTGAGGAGTTTGCTGGTAAGGAAGACAATCTGGTGTGGCAGGGAACTGACACATTCTCTTGCAAAACTCACTGTTACAGAAGCAGAGATGTGTAACAGTGACTCAGAGCTCTGGGTATCCCTAGCAGCGTGTTAGTCACCATACCCTTTGTCATGGGGTAAATACATATCATGGGGTGTCCAGTCACATGCAAAAAATAAAGGATTATGGCTCAAGTGGCTAGAATAGGTGCTGCTGTCCGAGCCTACAAAGCAGGGCAGCACGGCCCAAAGGCCAGAGTCCTTGGGGCTGCCCTTGGTCTCAGGGCAGCATGGCCCAGCGGCCAGAGTCCTTGAACAGTGCCCACACTCTGTGGTAGGTGTGTGGCGGGGTAGGGGAACCCGGGCCCACCCTTCTCCACCAGGTCCCTATCCAGGGTCCTTTAAAACCGGTAGTCCAGGGTCCTTTGAAACAGTTCAGCCCCTTTTTCCTATTTTATCAGTCACGTTTCCTAGGTTGCTTCCTACCCTTGGTTGCCACTCTGTCAGTTCTCCTGGAGGCATCAGCCTTCCGACTCTCATCCTCCACAATTGGTGGGGGTTCCGCTGTCAATCCCACTGGCTCGGCCTCTGTGGTCTGTACTTCTAGCCACTTCCTGGCTGGTGCCTGCAGCCTGCATCCACTCTCCGCTTCAGCGATCCCAGACTGAGCTGGGCCACTCCAGTTTATATCCTGTCTTCACTTGAGCATGCGCAGCAGGGGTGAGGGGGCATGACCTCTTTGACCCACAGTGTGCCGTTAACCCCAGTTGCATCAGTGCAGGGTTGATATACCTTGTCACACCCTGATGCAATGTCATAAGACAATTCTCCATGCTGCAACTGAAGCTGTGTTTAAACTCAGTTGTTTTGGTTTTCAGCTGAGGTTTTTTTTTTCCAGATGAGTTTGCTACCCGTTTGGGGTTAAAACAGAACTGAAATTCAGTGATACACAGACAAACCCCACACGTTTTGCCTGGTTTTGGATCAAAACCATACAAAACCACAATTGTATCATGGTTTCTATGTGAAATCATAAATTAATCCCACATTTGCTCAAAACTTTGGTCCAGGTTTACCAAAAGTTCTGTAAGCCATCGGACACACATTTTGGGTAAATACAAAAACATGAAGTGAAGACTGAGTTTAATCTGCTTTTATATTTTGTTTAAAAGTTTCACACATCTCTAGCTGCAATGGGATTATTTTATCCTGCAGGAATAATATAAATAGGAGAGATATCTGTAACCTGAAATGCATTGTATCTTTAAGGCTGCAGGAGCATGAGGGATTCAAAATTTATGGTTGGAATAACAATGTGTTTCTAAGGATTTTTAGAAGATGTTCTCTAGTTAGCAACTATTCTCTCTACTCATCCTTCTGGCTTTCCTAATTAGAAAATTACTATAATAATTTTTCTTATTAAAAGCAATGGCTGTACTTTATTCTTGAGTCTATTTACTTGCAGCCTATTTATTTCCATTCTCTGATGTGATCTCCAGAGAACTTGCATTGTTTTAGGATGGCATAAAGAGATGTTCACTTAGATGTTGGAACTGTTTGACAGTAAAGAGAAAATGCATGCTGCCAGACCACATGTGCGGTTCATTCTATAAGACTGTGGTATAACTTTCCAAGGGATGTGGTAGAAGCCCCATTTCTGATTATTGGATTGGACACAGTATTGGAAAATATAGTGCTGGGAAAAATCTTGCAGTGTCAAAGGAATACATGGGGGTAAAATCCTGGCTCAACTAAGGTTAATGGGAGTTTAGCCTTTGACTTCAGTGGGGCCAGGATTTTATCCTAGATGGCCTAATACATGTTTTCCAGCTGAGTTCTAATTTCTGTGGGCCAGCTTGTGATAATTTTACTCATATGATTAGCCTCACAGACTTTGATAGCAATACATATCATGTAAGTATCAGTGCTCAGGACTGAGGAAGGACACATTAGAGTCTAGGACAGGGGTCCCCAACGTGGTGCTCATGGGCGCCATGGCACCCGCTGGGGCCTCTAAGTGCACCTGCATACTGGGCGGCGGATGAGCACCCGCCGAAATGCCACCGACAAGCTGCACCATACAGAGGTGTCACCGCTGAAATGCCGCCGATTTTTGGCAGCATTTCAGCAGTGATGCCTCTGGATGACACTGCTTGTCAGCAGCATTTCGGCGGCGATGCCTATTGACATTGTCGCTTGTAGGCAGAATTTCAGTGGATGCTCGTCCACCGCCACGGTCCTTCGTGGCTCATTGTCTAGTGCCCGCCAGATGAAAAAGTTTGGGGACCACTGGTCTAGGACATTTGAAATACTTTATTACTTAATCCACATCTGAATATTTTGCACATTGGTGACCCAAGAGAGTGACCGTTTCCAGAACCAGAGTTAAAATTAGATAGCATATCAGTGTGAGCCAACTCTGTTCTCTGAAAGGACACTGCTCAAGAAAAACACCATATTATTCTATTGTAAAAGACTGTTCCAATTATAAGAAGCCATTAAAATGTTAAATAGGTTACCGTAATTCTCAACCTAATAAAAAATTATTTACACTAATTTTTTCTTCTAGCTACTTATTGTCACTGGAATACAATAAATACAAGAGAGAAAACATTTATTTCTCTTTACATTTGTATTAACCTTGAAATGTTGATAATTTTAGCAGAGTCATTTAAAAATGCAAATAATCACATTGCCTTAAAATCATAGTTGTACTGAATGCAGATGGAGCATGTATATATTAATTATGCCCATGCATCCATGCATATAATTAGGGGGCTAATTAATTAAAAGACAATTGTTATGGTCAGATTTTGCACTGGGCTAATTCCAGTTCAATAAAGCAGAGATCCTCTAAACAGGAAGTTAGTGGATACTGGAGATTTTTCTATTTGAATAATTAATTCTGCCACTTTTCTTTGTAAGGAGACTGAAGATTCATTCTCCCCAAAATAATTCCACTCAGTTATCTTATGGAGACAGGTTCTAATACCTTGTGCCAATTCTCCATTGATATTTCCTTGCTGGATGGCAACTTCCTCAGCTGAGTTATGTGCAATAATTATGCATCAGTCACAGGGGATTTTTTCATAACCTGCTTCACTAATAACTCCAACACCAACATATTTCTGGAAGCAGAGCAATGATTCTTTGTTGGAAATCTGAATCTGAATATATTTACCTAGAAGTAAAAGAACTCCTATTTTGCAATTAGGAATTCTTGAATGAATTGGACTGGCCCCCAAACTCCCTCCCAGTGCCTGCACCCCCTCCTCACACACCCCAGCCCCCAAACTCCCTCCCAGAGCCTGCACCCCCTTCCCACATACCACAGCCCCCAAACTTCCTCCCAAAGCCTGCACCACAGAGCCCCTCCCCCACCCAAACGCCCTCCCAGAACCCAACCTCTCACCTATTCTGCACCCAAACTCCCTCCCAGAACTTGCACCCCAATCCCCGAAGACCTTCTCCCCCACCCAAACTCCATCCCGGAGCCTTAGGCAGGTGTAGGGTGGAATTTGGGGGGGGCAGAGTTTTTGGGGGGCGGATTCTGGGCAGCATGAGTGACATTGGCCTGCTGGGAGGATTTGAGGACTGGTACTGGCCCTAAAGTAAATTGAGTTTGAGACCCTTGATCTACACAATCTGCATCTCCACAGATTTTTGTAGATACCCATGCCTAATTTTGTGCCATATCCTGCAAACAATTATGTACATGTTTAACTCTATTCCCATAAGTAGTCCAGTTGACTGCAATGAGACTACTCACGTGTATTTGCAGAGCTGGGCCCTTTATTAATTTGACAAAGGGAGCAAGCACTGAGCAAGCCCCTATTAGTTCAAATCTCTTCACCCCCACAACTCCACATTACAGCCACTATGCTTTCCACTGGCAGGAGGTATATTACTAGGAGTGGACAAAGGGCTTGCTTTGCAAGCACAACAATGGCCTTCTCAAGCTAACTAAGAAACCATTTTGATTGACAGAAATTCTTCACTCCTCCATGGTTGGAAAATGATGCTTCTATCATAGGCCTCAATGATGATGGATTTAATCAGGAGAGGGGGTGTGATGGAATACACCCCAGTATTCACACCCTGGACTCTATTGTTATAATCTCTGTACAAGATATGCCTTGTAAAGCATCATTTGAAAACTCATAATTTGCTGGTCAGTATTGTCCTGATAAAATATGTGTGGCAATATTGTATGTGAAGTTATTAACACATGTTCCTAACCCCACAGCCCTGCCCAAGCAGAAGGCTGAAAATAGGTCTGTCCTAAACAAAGGATTGTGTTCTTGCCTTAATTTGTATTTAAGCAGTAAACAGAGTCATTAAGCAGGAAGAGAGAACAAAGATCTCAAACAGGTGGGAAAAACCCAGCAGGCAAAATTGTTCCACATAGACTTTTAGTCTCTCAGTTGTCAGCTGGAAATATTTATCAGGCAGGGGACTAACTATAAAAAGCAGGGGCAAACACCCCAAGATACCTCTCTCTCTGTCTCTCTCCCAGCCCATTGCATTCTCTGCACCTAAGAAGACTAAAATAAATTACTGTTGGACTTTGGGGTGGGGGATCCTGACCTAAGGAGTTTAGTCAGTAACCTTGCTGAAAATATATGGTGAGAAATGTTGTTTGAATCTAATATAGTTTAAGTTAAGCAGCAGTAAGCATTTTATCTTTATTTTTCTTGTAACCATTTCTAATTGTTATGCCTCATTACTTCAAAACCTCTCCCTTTGTAATTAATAAATCTGTTACACTGTTTTATCTAATCCAGGGTATTTAAATTGAAGTGTCTGGGTTACTCTAAAATAATAAACTGGCGTATTATTCCCTTAAAAGAATAACAGATTTAATATATTTGTTCTGTCCAAGAGAGGACTAGAAGGTACAGGACATACATTTCTGAGGGAAAATCAGGGACTGGGATCACCCTGCAGTATAACCAAGGCTAGTGAGAGCCAGGCTGTAAGTGGCAGGCTGCAGTTACACACAAACACTCAGGATGTGGCTTGCATGCTGGAATGCTGTTGTGATTGGCCCGGGGGGCTGCTTCAGCAAGATATTGTAAGGCACCTGAGGTTGCAGACAGCAGCGGCTCCAGGCACTAGCGCAGCAAGCACGTGCCTGGGGCAGCAAGCCATGGAGGGCACCCTGCCGGTCCCTGTGAAGGCAGCAGTCAGGCAGCCTTCGGCGGCTTGCCTGCGGGAGGTCCACCAGTCCCGCAGATTCAGCGGCGGGTATGCCGAAGCCGCAGGACTGGTGGACCTCCCACAGGCATGCTGCCAAATCTGTGGGATTGGGGACCTCCCGCAGGCAAAGAGCTGAAGGCTGCCTGACTGCCGTGCTTGAGGTGGCAAAAAAGCTAAAGCCAACCCTGGTTGCAGAGCAGGGGTGACTCAGCCCCACCTCTAGTCTGGATAGTGCCTCTGTATGTCACAAAGGGAAACAGGAATCATCCTCAGCTGCATATGTCACAAGAAGAACCTTCCAGAGAATGGGGCTAACCAAAGGCACTCACTTAAAATAAATGCACAGTTCAAAGTATCTGAGGGGCAGAAGATTCTCAAATCTTCCAAAAGGCAACATGCAGCAACCAGCACTAGACAAAAAAAGTTCTAGCCTGTAAGGAAATCTCTAGGGGAAAAACCAACTCCAGTCCACTTGAGATGTAATATGTAAATCTAGCTACATTCCATTAAATCCTCCACATCTTCCATAAGGAATACAAATAGCCCTTTCTTCATAATATCCTTGTTTCAAGCATTTACACTATCGCTGTAGCTGTGTGGCAGTAGCTGTTCTATTGTAGCAATACCCTTAAAAGTGCCTTCTCTTAAAAGAGTTAGGTCATCTTAACAAAGTATTTATCTCTATTCTCCTTCACTTACCAGGCATCTTGCATGCTTGGAACAGTCTTCACCAGCTGGCTGCTAGCATAGCAGCAACCACATGAGGAGGTGAAGGGGGACGTGTCCCAACACATTACTGTTCATTTCTGTTCTTGAATGGAAGTGTTTGGCAAGTGTTTGTTGAATGATACCATAGCACTGCTTACAGCAGCCATTTACTGTATATTCCTAAAGCTACAGGCTTATGTCTCCTCAGCTATATAATTTTATGTTTTGTGCCCATGCATCTTGTTTTATATTAAGATTCCCCAAGTAGCTAGATTCAAATTTCTTGCTCCTCTAAGCTCATTTTCTCCCTGCATTTAAGTTGCTTGACGGCCCTAAAGTTGTGTGTTAGGCCTCAGACAGATCACTATAAGGGGAATTCTCAGTAGGGAATTGTAGAACTGGAGTAAGGAGTCCTGTACCACTCCCATTCTGTGTGTTTGTTTTTTTCAGAAAGACAAGCACTGTGCATCAAAGATGAAAGTCTGCCCACTATTCATAATAATAAAAATATACACTTGCTTATATGTAAGGCTGGGTGACCTAGTTCACCTGAAGTAAGAGGCAATGCAAGATTCATGTAATGTTCACAGCAATGCAAACAGAGAAATTAGGTAAAAAACACATACAAAAAACACGATCCCAGGAATGTTGCAACATAACACTATTTTATTTCTTAAAAATCCAGAACCTTAACACACAAGAACAAAAACTAGAGAGAGAGACAAGACAGATTGTTCTCTGAGGCAAAGAAGCACAACTCATCCCTTGAGGTATGGTTGGCTCTTTGTGGAATGACTACTATGAGACTTAGATTGCATGTTTCCTACAGAACCCCATAGTCTGCAAGCAGCACCAGGAAAACTCCCCGAGAATTTAAAGTGATAGCTTACAATTTTAACACAGTTTTCAATAAACTACAGTTCAATTAATACTCCCAAAAGAATTGTGAATCTCTGCAGCTGTGTTTGGCTGGGACTCATTGCAGAAGTAATAAAATGCAGGAAAAAACTAGTTTATACACAGTTAATATACTTTTAATGAGCAGCTGGTATTTAACATATTCCTATTATCCTTATTAAAATGAAATTAAATATGAGACCCTTAGGTGTAAATGTTTCATGCTTTCAGTTATCAGAGAAATACCAGTTTTACCCAATTTAAGGACTTTTCAACTATTGTTATAGTCCATTTTCTTAGCTGTTCTAAAAATGTTTAACAATGGAGAATTATTTATAAATATATCCTACTGAGAGATCAAATGAAAGATAAACAGGGTATATGATTTGAAAAGCTGAGACATCGATATCTTGAATGATCAGTGCACTTTTTATCTCTGCAGACCAACTATCTAATAATGTGTGTGTCAAGCAATAATGTGTAGGTCTGATAATGCTGCCAGTAAGTCTGAATGTGAAGGGATTAAAGCATTCCCTTTCTGTAAAAATTTATTTTTAGTTATAATGTGGACACAGATAGCCATTCCCTTCATTTTTTTAAAGGCTAATGCCAGGTTTGTAAATTTGGAAGAAAGAGTCCAGGAATCTAAGCACACAGCACCAGCATTAACCTTCCCAAAAGGACAAGACCCCAACTCTGCCTTCTTCCCTGCTGGCTGTTGAACCAACACCGAGGAAGAGAAGTACACACTATACTTTTCAATCAGGATAGCAGTTGCTTTTCTGTTACACTCTCACCCAGCATCCCCAGTGGGATCTGACTGCCCTCAGCTCTAGAGCTGTGTGAATAACTGACTTTTCCATTTGCTGCCAGCCCTGATTTTAAAAAAAAAAATCTATTTTGGGTCAAGCTGACATGAAAATTGTTCAAAATTTTCAGTGAACCAAAAAAGTAAAAATAACTGAATAAATAAATCATTTTGAGACAAAACATTTTGTTTTCTTTCAAGAGCTTAACTTTTTTACTGTTGTAAAACAAAGAAACCTGGACTTCATCAGTGTGGGGAGGCAAAGCGGGGTGCACACTGCAGGAATCTGGGGTGGCCCCTTCTCCTCCATGAGCTTTCTGCCTCCCATTGACCAACCAGAGGGAGAGGGAGCTGATTGGCTCTGTGCTTTCCCCCCTCATTAATTTAAACCCACGCCTGAGGATTTGGGGGCTTTTACCTCTAATTTTAGCTGCCCCATCCTCTTTCCCTGTAGTAGCAGTATTGGAGCTGTATTTATTAGGATGCTGCAGGTTTAACCAATGCCATGTTGGGAGTCAGAAAGGAATTTTTCCCATTCAGCCAAATTGGCAGTGCCATGGTAGGGTTCTTTTGTCTTCTTCACAGTATCATGAAGCCACAGTTAAGTTAAATAGGAAAAGGACTTTGAATTTAATACTAGTAATTTGTGTGAATGTTTACTTTTGTCTCAAATTGTGGTTAGCATGCAGTGTAGATAAAAAGCCAAAAGGCTCAGCTTCCAGAAATAAAATAGATCTGGGATTTCACTGGTGGACCTCAGGGTTTGGAAAGGTGGGAACTGAAGCCTTCACAAACTGAGGCCCCGCTTTTGGTATCTCCTGTCCCCCTCACAAGTCGGGAGGAGGGTGAGAAGATTCAGCATAGTGAGCTGAATCTTAGTGGTAGGCTGAGGAAAGCTGTGGCACAGAGATTTTTGAGGGATTCCTTTACTCTTAATTGCCAGAGAAAAAACACCCACAACAACTCTAGCAGCTTGCTTTTCACTTTTGTGAACAACACATCTTTCTCGAAATATCTGTTTATTATTCCATATATGTTATATGTCACTGGATTTGGGGATTAAATTGACTGCACCCGCTTGCACTGTAAATAAATGCCTGCTTTCTTTACCTCTGAGACTGTCATGAAGTCCAGCAGTGTAACACATTCCAAGTCCCTAATCAACAGTGCTTGCACATTGCTGCCTTGTACTCTGTTTACTGGGAACCTGCAAAAATCAACAATAAAAGCATTTTATACACTTTTCCTTACCGGGGCCTGCAAATAAGATTACTATAAATCCTTCTTTTTGGCCCTTCATGCAAAAGGGGAAGTATTAAAACCTAGGAAGGGAATTGCAAGCTGGTTTCAGGCGAGCGTGCTAAAAATCTGTTTGATTTCTAATGGTCCATGATTATGGATATATTGTGTTACTACCATCATGATCCAGAAACTAAGTGTGCCTGTTAGCAAATCCCTGGCAGACACTTACGACAAACTTCCGTGGTTCCATATCAAGGCAAATGTGTTGTGATGTTGTCATCCAGACTCCTAAGAAATGAGTTGAGCCCATTTGTTCTTTTGTCACATGCTCAATTGAATCCTTCTGGCACCATAAGTGTGGGCTACTTTCTATCAATGGGAATGGAGTAACAATTTGTTTATATAAAGTGGTTGTCCAGGGGATGAAGCAAAAAGGCAGGGATCTTTTCTCTTATGTTAGGATTAACTCCACAGCAACAGAGCAGTGGAAACCTGCGGAGACCCTGCTGCCAACGCTGCTTAATTTCTGCCATGTAAGGTTCCTTGTTATTGGATACACTAAATGTTTATGTGGAAGAAAAACGTTCCATTAAATGTAACATTTCCCATAAAATAAAATTTTTCTTTGACCCCTGAGTTTGTCAGTTTCATTTATTTTCCACTGTTTGAATTAATACTGTGCTTTGGAGAATAAAACTGCCAGAAGCTGTAGGAATCAAATTCTGCTATTTACCTATAGACTGAGTTTTCAAAAAGACAAGGTGGGTGAGGTAATATCTCTTATTGGACCAACTTCTGTTGGTGAAAGAGACAAACTTTCAAACTTACACAGAGCTATTTCTTGGGTCTGGGAAAGGTACTCAGAATGTCACAGCTAAATACAAGGTGGAACAGATTGTTTAGCATAAGTAGTTAAACCCTAATAGGAGAAGTTTCACTGTAAGTGCTCCCATGATGCTGTGCCAGGTTATACAGGTCATGCCTTCAGAGTCCTATTCACATCCAAAGACAGACCAATTAATTACAGATTTAACACTCTCCGGCAGTCTCAGACACAGAAACCGCACAGAGGTCTCCCAATTAACAATGCTTCCTTCTACATGTTGCAGTACAGTGAGCAGCCCTAATGACAGAAAATTACTAGGTTTAACATAGCTAATCAAGAAACAGCAGCATCTAGGGGACTTCTGTTCAGGCCTGGACACCAAGAGTGCCTGATTTGAAGTCAGTGGGAACTATGGAGGCTCTGAAAAATGGGCCATTTCTTTAAGTGCGTAACTTTATGCACCCAAATTTGAAAGACTTGGCTTAAGTGATTCACCCAAAGTCAATCAAATCAATGGCACAAGCCATATTTCAAATCAGGCACTCCTGACTACACTTGATAACATTAGCTAGATTAAATGTAGAAGTTGTCTGTCACCAGAGTTGCTCAGCAAAACAAAATGTGTACTGAAAAGCTCTGGACAAGTCTTGTGATGTCTGTGGTTGAGACTCTGAGAGTGTAGAGGAACTAACTCCTTGGCAATCTAGATACCTCACTTAGGCACCAGAGTTTGAAAATATTGGCCTTAATCTCTCTGCATCATTTACCCTATCCATACAATGAGGATAATAAAACCTAGCTATCTCACCTGCGTTAGCTGGGGGTTAAATAGTTAATGATGTCTGTACAGCACTCTGAAACTATGAGGTGCTAAGTAATATTATTTAATAGAAGAGCTAATCTTTAAAAAATTACTTGTTCTGATCATTCATTTTCATATCTCCCGTATTTAAATCTGTGCTCTTCATAATATAGCATCCCTGTTAACCTTTGCCTCATGTACATTAAATAATATAATTGTGACAGTTAAATAGCATAAACAACTATCTTTCCAGGAACAATTTATCATAGTACTTACAGATATGCTATATTCATTTGCAGTCTAAATAGTGGTGTAAGATGCATGTTAGGTGTTGATAGTGAAAATTGCATCAAATTCATTTAGTCATTCAAGGATTTGCAATGAGGTTTTTAGATTCAGAAAGGTATTTATTTATCAAAGTATTTTATTTCTTTAGATTTGCGCCTTAAAAAGAACACCTACTCAAAGACTCTGAGCATCCTGACAATTGTTCGACTTGCAATAACTCCCCAGCAACATTAATCCTAATATACAAAGAAACTACTCTGCAAATCAGCAACATTCACTTACCAATGGAGATCACAATGTACTTCAGCCAGATGGCAAGAAAAATATATAAACTCCAGACAAACGTCTCATCCCCAAATCATAATGTAGAGGAGATAACCTTCTCTTCCCCCAGTCAAGAAGGATAAAAGAACTCCTGTGATCACACTCAGCTCCAACCCACTGCATCTGTGTGGCTTGCTAGGCCTGAGGGAGGGTCCTCAAAAGGAAAGAACTCAGCCCAGTTGGAGTGGCATTCTGAAACAAGGAGACCTAGTGCTCCCAGACTTCCATGTTGAAGAATGGCTTGAGAATACCACTAGCCTGTGCCCTCTGAAGAAAGAAGCTTAGCCAATTTTCTTTCTTTTATCGGAAGCCCCAGGCCTCAGTCTTGGCCTTTTGCTTGTAAACATCCAAAAATATTTAATAAATTTCATTTGGGATTCTATTGTTTAGCAGTGCAACTTAAAACTACAGTTAATCACAATTAATTTTTTAACCGCTGTGACACCCTCACCCACTATTTACCATTGTCATGTAAATAGGATAGGTTTTGTACAAAGAATGTCTTGTGAGGTATTATTCTAAAAGTCTTGATCTGCTAGATGGTAATATCTTGTTGAATTGCACGTGCTATCATCGTATGTGAAGTTATGAAGTTTGGCTAAGTATGTGTTAGTGAAACATGTTGTGAGGTTGAAAACACCCACAAGCAGCCTTTCAGGTACAACAGTAAAAAGGCCAAACAATGTTAATGGCTTATTGAGGAAATGCACACAAGCACAAGGTTTACTCCAGGAATTGTGTACAACAGAAATCTATAAGAGACAGCACTACCCGATGGGAACTGTTTGACCCAGGAAACAGCAAAAGAGCTTTCCAGAAAGTGGGAAGAAGATATAAAAGGAGGACAATGACATCATGAGGTGACCTGAGTCTCCCTTCAACAACACACCGGGAAACACCCGAGGGGCGAGGACTGAACTGTAGGAATTGATAATCCCAGGTTAGAAGGATCTTTAGCCTGTGTTGAAAACCTGGAAAAGCCAAAGCAACTTGTGCCTTAAGAATCTGCCAGCCTGTTTATCACTCAGGGTGAGAATTTTCTTATTTATATCCTACCTATCTAGTGTGTTAAGCTCAGTTTGAGGTTTTTGTTTCTTTACCAAGGTAATCTGCTTTGATCTGTTTGCTATCCCTTATAATCATTTAAAAACTATCCTTTGTAGTTAATAAACTTGTTTTTGCTTTCTGTAAACCAGTTTGTGCGATTCATAATGGAGAGGGACAAAAAGCCATGCATATCTTTCTCCACATTGAGGGAGGGAGAGAATTTCATGCGCTTATGCCGTACAGATTTCTGTACAGTGCAAGACAAGACAATTTTGGGTTTACACTCCAGAGGGAGCGTGCACTTAAATGCTAGGTAATTCCTTAGCTGAGTCTTTCCACGCAGAGCTGATCTCAGTGTCTGTGTCTTTCTGCAGCTGGGTGTGGCCCTGCCTGTGTGTGTGCTAGAGGAGGTTTGAAAGCCTGGCTCAGCAGGCAGTGTAAGGAAACCCAGACTAGTGGAACTGGCGAGCTCAGTATATCAGGTGGCACCTCAGAGTGGGGGTGGACAACTCATCACAATCATGATTAATTTTTTTGAGTTAATCTCGTGAATTAACTGCGATTAATCAACAGCCATAATTATAAGAAATTCCAAATTTATATAACATTTAAATTACATCAATATTTTATATGCCTCTCCCTTACAGATGGGAGTAGGCCCTGCACCATATGTGCGACCCTCAGATTTTTCCTGTTTCCTGAGCAGCTTCCAGGCCTTGTCCCTCTCTCTGCCTCTGTTCCCTTGAGTTATCTGCTGCCTCTTCCAAGTGCTGTGTCAGTGAATACCTTTCCTCTTGGCCTCTGAAAGTTAGTCTGTCACTCACGTTCTTGCCCACTCACTCACTGTGTCTTGGACTTCATTTGCAGATTCTGTATCACTGAATCCCAGCTGGGATTTACGTGCTTGTAAATGAGTTATTTACATGCACGGGCTTTTACCGTTATGCCCCTCCAGTTCTGATTTTGGTCTACCATATGTAGTCTGTTCTCTTTGTTTAAAAACATTCCCCTTCCCTTGCCTCTTACCCACACACAGCCACACACAGTTGTTTCTCCATAAGATTTTCCCCAAGGGTAAGTTTCCTTGGCTCTAAGCCTTGCTAGATCAGTATCTCCCTGTGCACTGCTTCTGCAAGATCTCTCATCCTACAGAGAAAATATCACTCTAACTTACAGACCAGTGGTGAGGTTAGGTGGCTTAGCAGTCTCTGCCTTAAAGCATAGGGCTTAAAAACAAAGGTCCTGATCCTGTGAAATACTCCTGGCAGCTGAGGGTGTCTGACAAAAGGAACGAAGGATTTCTTAACTTTTATCTCAAGGTGGCACTTCTAAAGGTTAGCGAGATGGCTGGACTGCTGGCTACTTACTCTAAATTGATTCAGAGCTGCGTACAAGCAGGGGGTATTATTTAAGTATTTGTATAGAACCAATGGTGTCCTAGGCTCTTTACAAATAATTATGAAGACAAAGGGCCTGATGTTTGTGCCACTATGGTGGCACACAGCAGTCAAACTGAGGATTCAGCCCCCTTTCTCTCAGGGTCCTCTTTAAACAGTTGTTGTCGCTGCCATAGTGGCTTTATATCACACTCTTCCTGTCAGAGGTGGTGTGGTAAGGTGGAAAAAAGGCATGGCTGGATTGGAGTGCCTCCAATAATCCCTAGTTGCCTGAATAGCCCTGGGCAGTAGTCAGTATTTGGGTGTGAATTAGAACACCCTGCAAGCAGCTCTAGCTTACACCAACCTAACCCCATGATTGAAAAAACATAAAGACAATGTGAAGTACTGATTACAGTCAGCCAGGCCAAAGAATGTGGACCAAGATCCCGGCTTCTGGGACTAGTTTAGAATCTAAATATGCCACACAATCCTCCCCACCCCCTTTGTTTGTATTTTATTAGTCCTAATACTTTTGTGTGGATTTTTTTTGGCACATCTTTTTCAGTAAGTTGAGGTGAGATGATCTTGGGTTCTAGGGATAGGCATGTGTTTTAAAGAGGCTCTTGAAGAGGAGTGTCAGAGTGGATTTTGGGGGGAGGGAGGCCCAGGAGTATAGGGCAGAGAAGCATGTGAGAAGGACATATGGGGTGGTTAGATTTTTTATTTTGAGTGGAATAATGTGAAGGTGAGAACTTGGAAGAGCATGAGAAGAAAGAGATGAGCAGAGAGATAGGCAGGGGAGAGTGGGGTCTTGAAATAATGCCTTCTATAGACAGTGAGGGTTGTGACTAATTGTTACTGAGGCCTGAGTGCAACCATACACTTCATTTCAAGCATCAAAACTGGCATTTAAAGGGGATTTCATAGTGTAGGGTGGGTGGGAAAGGATGGATGTGTAAAAATTTTACGAACACTGATTTACTTTGCTAATAATTGTGTATATTGCCAGTTTTGATATAAGCTTTCTCCCTCAGAGCCCAGCTTCTCCCTCTCTTTATCCAGCAGGAAAGCCATAATCCTTTGTTTGTGAAATAGCAATCTGTTTCCATGGAAATGAATGGGATATCACAAACGTAGCCCTATGACTTCACTTCAAGTATGAAGAGAAGATGATCTGCAAAGGAGAGAGCTCAGATATGTCCAGTAACTTATGAATATACACTGTAAATCCCATGTGTTGGACAGATGTTTAGGGCAGGCTAAGATTTTGGGGGTTGATTCCTTTTGTTGGTGCGGCATAGGATTTTGTGAAAGCTGATATGGGCAGACTCTATTTTTATGGACTGACTTTTTTTGTGTAGAGAGAGGTTGTTGGTTTGTTACTGTCTGTTTCCTAGCTGGCTTACATTTTCAGTTATTTGCTAGAGCCTGTGATAAGTATTCTTGTTTTACTGTGTGTTGAAATCAAAATAAATGAATAAACAGTGTGGCAAGAAAATTAGAAAGGGGAGTAGAAAATAGATGGGGTATTTTAGTTTGTTTGTTTTTTTTTACAGAAAGTAGATTGTTTATAGATAAATGACGATCTTTCAAGCAGTAAGCCAGGAAGTAAAAAGGCATATACTGTATCTACCAAGACAAGCAACCCCCTCCCCCCCACACCCATTACATGTTATGAACTGAAGTGGCACAGTGAGCTCTACTTGAGAGAGTAGCTACCAGAGCTGCTTTTGGTCAAATACACATGCTTACCTTCATACGGTTGCCAGCTTTCTATTGACTGAAAACTTGACCCCAGAGGCCCCACTCCTGTTCACTTCTCCCTCACCCCATGTCTGGATTGTCTCCACCTCTCTCCTCTGGCCAGCTGGGCTCCCTCTGCTCTGGGGCTGGGACAAGAGCTGCTGCAGCCTGACATGAAGCCTGCTAGCAGGTAGGAGGCAGCCCTGAGTAACCTCTCTCCCCTTCACTTACCAGACTTTTGGTGTCCGGTAGTACATCTGATGGGACAGTGCCAGGTCCCCTTTTTGACCAGACTTTCTGATCGAAAACTGTGCATCTGGCACCCCTACCTTCAAACCTGATCTTTTCTCAAGATGCTACTGTCACAGTTGTGGGGCTAGGTGCACCTCTGTCTCTTCTCAGTTCGGAATTCCTTCCCCTCCGGAGACAGCCCTTGTGCCTTTACCTCTCCTGAATGGAGTTCTGCCATTTTCACACCCGTAGACCAGGCCCTGGGCTACAGCATCCTCTGTGTCCCAGCAAGTCCAAATGGGTTGAGTACCAGAAGCTCTTCCCTTCTGGCATCTGTGACCAGTGGTGAAGATAGTGATCAAACAGCCTTCTTAAAACTAAAATACTGTTTGTTTTTAAGAGTAGGAACAAAGCATTAAGAGGAAAAGGGGGAGTTAAAAACAACAGTCTAGACACGTCTATTTTACTGTGGTAATTTAGGCAAGCCTAACTTCTTCAGATACCCCCATCTGGGGTCCTGTTTCTCAATCTGGTCCACCCAACCAACTCCTCTCACCTCCCCTGTCCCAAGTCTCTTCTTTTTTAAACTTGCCACAGTTCTTTCTTCTGGTTCTCATGCCTTTTCCTGCCCTGAAACTGCTTTTAACAACTTTCAAGTGTTTGCTGTGAAGTGGATTAGCTGATTCATCCTTCTTCTCTTCCTGCTTGGGTTTTTTTTTCCTTCTTACAATCCTGTATTAAACTAAACTGATATTTGTATGCAGTAGCATGTTTTTTTTGTGTTATTTAACATGTAATTCAAAAGGGTGTGTGTGTGTGTGTGTGTGTGTGTGTGTGTGTGTGTGTGGGCAATGCAAGTAGTTGCCTACCTGTGCTCCTGCACAGAAAACAAGGACAAAATCATGAAGTCTCTCTTTGGCTTAAGTTTCTCTCCTTTGGAATGCTCAGTCAATGCCAAAACATTTTACCAGCTTTCCTGGGTGCTTCTGAACAATTCATCCATTGTTATCTGATGCAGCAGCTGGGAACAACCTGGCCTTTACTCGTTTAGAATATTTTGGGAAGTATTTGCTACAATGAGGGGGAGAATCAATGCTTTTTTGTTTGTTTTTTAGTTATATGGCTAACATGTATTAATAAATGTACGAAGTTGGGGTAGCTGAGGTTTTGTTGGCACTGTACTCTGCAAATATATCAGATTTATGACAAATGTGATCATCAGAAAGCAGATATCAAATTCTGAACTTCAGTATTTACCTTCATGGACCAGAAATCATGACAGTCACTGACATAGATGTAATCAGGTATTCTGACTGCTTTCATCAGAAATATCACCCACCTAGTATTTTTTTTGGCCAGGGATAGCCTAAAGTTAAACATTTTAAACTAATGTTCTGATTTTTTTTTAATTCAGTTTCAGAACTATTATACTGGTATCCTTTACCTCAAATAAGCTAATCAGAGGGCAGAGATCTCCATATGTTATCTGATGGGCTGCAGCATGAGTTCTGTTAACCTGATGAACCAATTTAAATGTAATTATTTGCCGTGACCCAGGATTTTGTATCTGGTGTGTAACAATTTCAAATGGCTCTAACACATTGACAAATATCAGTGCTGAAGTTAACAGCTACTCCTGAATTGCAGGGAATTTCTAGAACTACATCGTAAGAAGTTGCATCCACGGAGTGGAGTTTTTTAAACAAGTCTGAAGTGTAAATCAATGCAGCTTAATTGGAAAGATAAAGGCTCAAACGGGGTTGAAGCCATGTAAGAATACTGCTCGATGGGAATATTTGATGAGCCTCTAAGGAATGCTTAGAGATGTTCTAGAATGGAAATACTCTGCCCATATGTACTCTACGACACATGGCCCTACATCCTCACAGATCCGCTCTGATGACCACCAGTGTACGGATATGGCTGTCCAGCACTTTTCCTTGCCATCACCTTCTAATGTCTCTGAAATGTGTCCATTCCATCTCTACCAGTAATCTGCTAAGCATTCAGCGATATATTCTAGTCCGAGCGGGGGGAGGAACTTCTTCAGAAGTTCAAGAGCCAGGCATGCCTGCTGAGGCTCAGAGCTTCAGCCTTGCAGGTTGGGTGGGGGAGCTTTGGTCTTCTGTCTTGCAGGGAGGGAGGTCTTGGGGCTTCAGTCCCATTCCTGCTGAAGATTCAAGCAATGGAAGGTGCCTCCTACAGGGCTGAAGCCCCTAGAACCTCCCTCCCCACACTAGGCAGAAGTCCCTAGCCCCACCACAGGGCAGAAGTGAAATCTGGGGGGTGGTAGGAGGTAAGGGAAGAATCGGGGGTGGCATGAGGGTCTCCACGAGCCACACTTCAGCTGTAAAAGAGCCACATGAGGCTCACAAGCTGCAGTTTGACCACCCCTGTTCTAGTTCTTCACAAGTGACAGGAGCTGGATGAACAGACACCGTGAGAGTTGAGTGAATTTGAATTCTCCAAACCTCCAGTTCATCAACAAATTAAAACAAAATGTGACCGTGTCCAAGCCTTACTATTTTGTATGCATGTGTCCAACCCACCACTGCCTCAGACAGGCTGCCTCATCATTGACTCCTACTCTTCTCCCTGACTCATCAATTTGTTTAGAAACCACATTTCTTTCCTCTCACTTTTTGACAGGGTAAAATTTCTGCTGTCATGCTGTACTCGTGATTGAAACCTTTGGCTTGAAAGTGGAGTATGAGCCACTACAATTTATTCTTAAGAGTATTCCCTCCTGTTGTCTGCTCTGTAAATGGGAGCAGAAAATGAGAATCCATTTTCATGGGGATCACAGTTTTTCTTTATTTTTGCAAAATGTGGCAGATAAAGGGTGGGAAATGAGTTTGCCACAGCATTTTTAAAGCAGATCAATGTAAATAACAGGAATACCGCTACTTGTTCAACTGCCAGCTGCAATTAAGCATCATGTATCTTTTATTATTAAAATATCTGGGTTTTCAGCAGTGCCTTGTAGGATGGATTTTTTTCTTTAAATTTGGACAGATTCCATACAATTATGAAGCATCTCATGCTGTGCACGATTCATTTTGCACATTACTACCCCCCATTGTGTATGTTACTTTTAATTTTATTTCTCAGAAAATGATGGCTATAATTTTAGTCTTACTACTTTCATGTGTCTAATTTTTTAAATCTTGGAATTACTTCAAACTGTGAGAGGCTTCATTGCCTGCATTCATTATTTGTTCTTCACCTTACAGATTGTTGGAATGTTTGGTTTGCTGAACTGAATGTTTGAAATTCATGAGGGTTAATGTGCTGTGCTAGCTTTCTCACCTTCACTTCTGCATACCTGGCTTCTGATCTGTTTTAAGTAATTGAAGTTAGCTTGGGTGGTTAATGAAACAGCCATAGTTTATTAGCCAAGAACCAGATACCCTGAAAGCAGAGACAAATACGGTAGAATACAAAAGCAGACTCTCAGAGTTTATTGTTATGCAAATAATCCAAAATGCTAGTTGCTTGCCTTTCTAAATAGTAACAACACCAACATTTTTTTTTTTTGTTTATGTACTTCTCCCACTGTTTAGGAAAAATACAATATATTCATCAGTGAAATAACAGGGTGACTATTATAAAACATTCCTGACAGATCATCTCACAGGCAGATATTAAGCCAGATCCTCAGATAGTGTAAATCTCTATAGTTCCATTGAAGTTAGAGGCAACCTAGCTGACTCCAACCTGAAGGTCTGCCCATCTCTCTATCCTTCACAAGCATCAAATAGCAAAACTGACTACAAAGATTAGACAGGTCTTCTGATAACATAGTATACAACATCCAGCTGTGAATAGCAAACTATAATAAAAAGTATTATTACTGGAACCCCCAAGGTGTGCAGATGCAAAACTGATAATTGAACAATCCTATTACTGGAACTCTTGTCCTTCAGCCTTTACCTTTCCTTTAATTGTAGGGCCTTGTCCAAGTTTTAAATGTAATACTTACTACTGAATATTGTACCTACTACCATAAGTAGTCCCATTGATGGTAAGCTGTTTGCAGAATGGATTGCGTCTTGTTTTATGAATACAATGTAAAGCACTTAACATACTTCTGGGTAGAGTGTAACAGCATATAGATTATAAGTCAGTTATACTTAGACAAAATAGTTAAAGCTTCTTCTAATTCACCAGCTAAAGCACCTTCTTTGTTTAAGCAACTGAGAAGATTAAGAAAAGAAATCTTTGGCTTGAATGAAGTCATAAAATACAGACACTTTGTTATCTTTAATCTAAATTTTGCCATGATCCAGAGTGAAGCATGGAAGCTGAAAGACTAAAATTCTGCCTGTAGAGCCAATATCACGTATTGTGCCACGGTGACTTTACTCGCATCAGAGAAGATCTATATCTATATCACTGAAAAAATATTACGTGTTAAGTGTCTCTATTTGACTCATAATACCATCACAAAGGGTTCCAGAGCTGTCACAATGACTATTCTAGTATCTTAGAATTAATAAGCGCTAAGGAAATTTGAATAGATAATTCTGAAATATCAAATTCAATCGGTAGCATAGATCAATGGACAGAGAACTGGACTGGAACGCAGAACATCTGAGTTCTGTGTCTGACCTGGCCGCCAATTTACTATGTGACCAAGTTATTTCACCTTTCTAATTTTCTTTTCCCTCCTCTATTTTGTTTGTCTTGCCTATTTAAATTGGACAGGGCAGGGATTGTCTCTAGCAGTGCCTAGTGCCAATGGCATAGCTACAGCAGTGCAATCATGCCACAGCCCATCAGGTTATGGAGGCACAACCACATGAGCAGTGCTCTGGCATTTTACTTGGCACAAGTTACAAAGGCACTTACTCAAATTTGGCCTGGCCGGCCCTTTGTCAGATGGAGGGGCAGCCAGGCCAAATTTGACTGGCGTTGTGACCAGGTGCAGGGATGGGGGGGAAGTGTTGCAGTGCTGCAACTCAGGTTTGGTCCGATTGCCTTTCTATCATGACAAAGAAGGACAGCTGGGCCAAACCTGAATCATGCTGTGACCCCATGCATCCAAATTGGCCTGTGCTGTGTCAGTGCAGGATTGGTGATGGGAACAAGCAGAGCTGCTGGATGACCGGGATCAGGACGAGCTGCCCTAGCCTGGGGTGGGAGCGAAGTACTGTGGCAGGGGCATGCTGGTGAGTGGGGAGCAAGGGTCTGGGGGTGAGAGGTGAGTTGTTGATGAGCTATGGGGTGAGTGAGGAGTGTTGAGGGGCAGCGTGAGGGCTTGGAGTGACCCAGGCAAATGGGGATGTGAGTGACGGTGGGATGAATTGTAGGGGCTATAACATTGGGCGTAAGTAACATTTCTGATTTTGGAATCTGGAAGGGGGGCCTCTAACTTACTCTTGCTCCAGGGACCTCTGAGGTCTTGTGCCACTGCGTGGGGCAGTAGGCCCCAATCTCAGTCCCAATAGGCTATGTAAAATAAATGATACAGCAGAAGTGATTCTACGTAACTCATCATCATTAAGAATGTAAAGATTTCCAAGGTTGCAAATAATGCTAGACTTATTTTTTTCTGGCTCTCCTATGTACTAATATATTGTCTTAGATTAGTATTCAAACAAAAAATGTCATTTTGAGATTTGCAGTTTGAGAACCTTATCTTAATTTTACTACGATTGTTTAACTAGCTTTGTATGTTGCTCCAGATTGTTGGTGGAAATTAATCTCCTCTTGATTCCAAAGTGTCAGATTCTGTCTGTAAGGACTGAATTGCAGAAATCTTGGAAGAACCTTCACTTATTGATCTAGAAGCATATTATTTTTCTGCTGACTATATAACTTCCCTTACAATTGGAGATAATGGAGGATGCAAAAGGGGCTGGGATGAGACAATCTCTTCACATTATCAGTTCCCTTGGGTATTGTTGGAGAATTTGTAGATTAGCATTTGCATCTCTCTCCTTATCCCTCTGCCTCCTGCCAGGAAATAAAGGTAAAGGAAAGTAGGTGAAGAAGATCACTATGAGAGAAAAAATTGGAAGAACAGAGAGGCACTTCAAACCCCCACAAGGTCAGCAGTGTCACCAGGTGGACTAAGCAAGATAACGCTGATCCAAGACTCCAGCAGCCCTGCTAGGAAAGCTTTCTAGCTTGAATTACGCCAGACCAAGTTCAATTTCAAAGAGTAAAAGAAAATAAATACAGCAGCAGAGAGAATGCAGCTATCAAGTGGTCCTTTTGCTCCTGTGAGCTCTGGTCAATAGGTTTACAGGAAATAGCGGGAATAGTAACCAGAAGCAGTGGCAATAAACCACCCCAAGTCCTAATTAAAATAAAGCCTCGGGGCCATATTTACAAAGGTATTTATGTGACTAAAGATCTAGATAGGGGCCTAGTGGGAATTTCAAAAGTGCCTAAGCAGAGTAGGCCTCTAAATTCCAACTACTCAAAAACATACACCAGCCCTTCCGATGAGCAGGTTGCAGGGTTCACCACACACACTCCTCTCTCTCTCTCTCTCTCTCTCTCACACACACACACACACACACACACACACACACACACACACACACTCCTCTCTCTCACACACACACACAGAATGGCTCTGCTTTTGCCCATTACTAGCAGTGACAGAAAGCTTCTAACAGTGCATGCTGCTTTAGTGGCCCATTTGAAATCATGGCCACATAATAAACACGATACTAATTGCCCACCTTATTGTCAGTCTCAGCAGTGATCCCAAAGATTGACTGGGAACGGTGTGCGAATTATCCTTAAAACCTTTAAAGTTCTGCTGCCAGTGCATATCTTGTATCAGAGCAGCTGCCCTGGTGCTGAACGTTTCATGAGCAATAACATTTGGCCAAGTACATTTACAAAAGAAATTTACTGCTGCTGTAGTCCACTGATTGAACTCTTACAAACTGGGAGGAACATTTCATCCAACACCAAACAACTTCATTTAGGAGCTGATCCTTATTCTATGCTGGTGCACACCCACCCACCTTCCACTGATTTCAATAGGAAGTCTCTGGAGTGCGGGTCTTCTCCTCCTATTTCTTATTTCCCTGTTCCCCTCCAAACCTCAAATCGGAAGGAAAATAACATTAAGACTAAGGTCTACCCTTTATATAGTGTATTATCAGTAAGTGAAAGAAGAATACAAATATATATAGTATCAATGATACCTGTGTGTGTGTGCGCGCGCACACACACACACACATACAGCTTTTAATGCAGTTATGCGAATGACTGGGAATGAATTACCAGTTGGGTTAGTGCAGAGAAAGGATGGAATCCATCTCCCTATCGTAACTGTGTTGGGTCTCCAGGGCTAGCAGAAGTAAACAAAACTGACAAGCCTGTTTTTTGTCACTAAGATCAACAAATGTTGGTTCTCAATATTTATTATTATATAAGCAACTGGGGACCACAATCAAAGTCAAGCCCTTGTGCTAGGTACTAGTCAAACATATATTAAGACACAGTCCCTACCATAAAGACTTTATAATGTAAAGACTCTGAATACACACAGACTATATAAGAAGGTGCCATTTTTTATAGTCACTTTCCTGAGTAGAAGGATTTCCTGCTGGCTCAGATGCTGTAGAAATACCATTAATTTTCCATGTATACAGTTAGAAAATAACTCCTCATTTTAAAGGAGGAGAATCAGTGGGCAAATTCTTCTCCCATTTTCATTGGTCTGAAGCCACAGTACAGAAGAACCTCAGAGTTATGAACACCTTGGGAATGGAGGTTGTTTGTAACTCCGAACAACCTTATGGTTGTTCTTTCAAAAGTTTACAACTGAACATTGGCTTAATACAGCTTTGAAACCTTACTATGCAGAAGAAAAATGCTGCTTTTAACCATCTTAATTTAAATGAAACAAGCACAGAAACAGTTTTCTTACCTTGCATCTGAGGAAGTGGGTATTCACCCACGAAAGCTCATGCTCCAAAACGTCTGTTAGTCTATAAGGTGCCACAGGATTCTTTGCTGCTTTTTCTTACCTTGTCACCCTTTTTTTTTAACCTTTCCCTTCAGTAGTTTACATTTAACACAGTACTGTGCTAAATTTGCTTTTCTTTGTCTCTGCTGCTGCCTGATTATGCAGTTCTGGTTCCTAATAAGGAGTGTGGTTGACCAGTTTGTAACTCTGCTGTTCATAACTCTGAAATTCTGCTATAACTCTCTCTAAGTATAGATAAACACTGGTGAAACCAAAAGCAACGTTTGGCCAGTTACTTTCTGCACCAAAAGTAACTTTAGTCAAATGTTCAAGTGAAAAATTATTTATCACTAAGTTGTTAGGGAGTCCATCAGCCAATGTGACTCCCAGAAAGGCTGCAGGATTCTCTGCATTCAATGGATAACAAAACATTCTTCAAAGCATGTAGTAATATAGTGAAAACCTCTGCAGCTAATCAGAAACAAACCACAAAAATGTTGATCATCCTGGCTGGCTGAGAATACACTCTGCTCTAGTGTGTCTATCTCCTTTAGTGCATAGATTAAAATTAAAATGACACATTCTCTGGCACAAATAACTTCTTGCTTGCAATTCCTCTTTTTAATATAGTTCTCAGTATTTACCTTGCATAAACATCTGTCATAACTCATAAAAGCTGAGGTCCTTGGTCTGCAAAGACATTTATTGCCTTATGATAATGATGAGCCCTTAAACAACCTAAACAAAACATTACAGCTTTAAAAAAAAAAGGCAAGAAAATTGGAGCAAAAACCCCTCTTTTGGACTCTACCAAAATCAACCCAAAACCACTAATGAAATGTAGACTTCTACAGCTCACATACATATTAGTCAGCCCAAACAACATAAATGATTTAAAGGTGAATAGAGACTTCTTAAAACATTTTTTGCTAGTATTTGCTAAAACAGTTCTCTCTCTCTGGTGATACAAGGATCATGGCACTCACTGTTACAGAGAGGAAGGTGGCATGCATGTCGAGATTTAAATTTGATAGGAATGAAAGAAGATGTTTTACTTGTATTCCACCTAGCAGTTATTTAGCAGGAGTAAACACAGTACAGGGGTAAACATTTCTCAGCTAGTGAGATCTTCATGGGTTTGTTGGCTTGTTTGAAAACTATGCTGACTTGTTTGAGCAATGAAGAGTAAAGTACTGCCAAAGAGCAAGATGTTCCATAGCGAGGACAGGAGAAAACATGTGCACAGCAGCTGGATGGGACCAGGAAACCCAAAAGGAAGGTAGCATTGATTATACTGAATTCTCTCCTCTGCCATTCGAGCTACTGGAAACCTTCCTGCATATATGAAAATAAGCGAGGCTGTTCAGAGGGAGACTGGGCATTAATAGGGAAGAGCTGGTGAACAGACTCCCTTTGTTGCATGCACCCCTAGTGATTGCTCTCAAATTACATTGCAGAACTATGTCCTACTCTGCAGGTTACACCTTCTCCAGTGCCAGGAGATAGGACTGAGTGTTGTATGGGTAGCCGGTGGCAATATAGGCTAACAAGACACTGAGATGGGCAGAGATAGTGGGTCCAGGACAGTATATAGAGCAGTGGTTCTCAAATTTTTTTATTGGTGACTCCTTTCACATAGCAAGCCTCTGAGTGCGACTCTCCCTTATAAATTAAGAACACTTTTTTTATATATTTAACACCATTATAAATGCTGAAGGCAAAGAGGAGTTGGGGTGGAGGTTGACAGCTCACGACCCCCCCATATAATAACTTCTCGACCCCCTGAGGGGTCTCAACCCCCAGTTTGAGAAACCCTGATATAGAGTGTCAAGCACTCCACATACATGCCCAGAGATTTGCAGAGTTGTACCAGCACCACTGCTGATCTTTTCCCCTGATGTTAGACTGAAGTACAATTTCCATGCTGTCTTCCTGGCAGATTTTACTCCTTCCACAGATTCCCCACACCCTTGGAAGTGGGGAATGTTACCTGGAGTGGTATTATAGTGAGGGGGAGTGGAGGGAGGTGCTAAGAGACACGATTTAAATAATATACATGAGATTAGGGGGATGTGCCATTCTATAGATCACAGACATAATTCTTCACTGCTTTACACCATGTGTTGTCACTGCCACCTCTGCAACGTGGGTGTAAAATGCTGTGAGAACAGAATGGCATCATTTACACCCACATTGAGCAGGTGTTAATGACTACTCAAGATACAAAGCAGTGCAGAATTAGTGCTGGGAGAATTGAACCAAATGTACAAGTGAAATTCCTCGTTTAAAAGTCTGCTCTCTTCTTAGAAGAAATACCAGCTACTATAGGTCAGATTCCGGTGTAAGGTTTCAGAGTGGTAGCAGTGTTAGTCTGTATCAGCAAGAACAACGAGGAGCCTTTGTGTCACCTTAGAGACTAACAAATTTATTTGGGCATAAGCTTTCGTGGGCTAGAACCCACCTCATTGGATTAATGCAGTGGAAAATACAGTAGCAGGTGTAAATACACAGCACATGAAAAGATGGGAATTGCCTTACCAAGTGGGAGGTGAGTCTAACAAGACAATTCAATTAACAGCAGGATACCAAAGGAGGAAAAATCACTTTTGTAGTGGTAATGAGTTTGGCCCATTTCAAACAGTTGACAAGAAGGTGTGAGTAACAGGAGGGGGAAATTAATATGGGGAAAATTAGGTTTTGTAATGACCCAACCACTTCCAATCTTTATTTAGACCTAATTTGATGGTATCTAGTTTGCAAATTAATTCCAGTTCTGCAGTTTCACATTGGAGTCTGTTTTTGAAGGTTTTTTTTTTTTTTTGAAGAATTGCCACTTTTATTGAGTGACCAGGGAGACTGAAGTGTTAGTTACACCAGAGAACCAGGAGTTGATCCTGTGACTTTAATAATTACTGTGACATACACCTATGTAACTGTGATTGGGATCTCCTAATGTAAGAGTTGGAGAAGAGGTTTGTATCTACTCAACAAGAAAAACCACCTGACCCAAATTTCTGTAGACTAGGAGGAAGCGAATCTTAATGGACTGATATGCATTGCAAATTTCATCTCAGCATGGTTTTAAACAAGGCCGTTTATAACTGAAAATACAGCAGACACAAATGGATAGATACCAGAAGATGAGACTACTTTATTATAAAGTCTAAGTTATGGAGGAAAAAGAAACGGAACATATTTAGAGTTGGCAGGAGATGATAATCTTTTTGCACGTTGAACTGTTTCAGTATGTGGAGCTTTTCCAGGCCACATATAAGTGTAACCCTCATTGCTTTATACTGCAGTATTTTACTTTATTTCTCTGGGGAGAGAGAAGAGAAAAAGTAGGGAGGAGACATGGATCTTAGTTGGATAGTGTGTCTTTGCACACATTGCGGAGCAGAGCACAGTAATTCAGTTAGAAAGACCCAGAAACATCCAGAACAGGATGTGATAGTTATCCAATGGGCTCAGTAGTTGTTCTGTGCCTTTATAGGAAGTTTTCATAGCGGGCAACCCACCTAGCAAGTCACATCCTAGTCACTCTCTGAGAGTTAAGCCAATCAGAGAGAAAAAGTGGGGGAGATAGGTTACAAATAGAGGATTAGAAGTTTTTTAAAAAACCTTGTGGACTCAGCAGCTGATCCACACAGGACCAAGAGATGTGTCAGCTGTGAGGGCTGGGTCCCAATCCCTGTACCACTTTGAATACAAGTGAGTGCTATTTTAACTATATTTAGCAGAGAAGCCCTTCATTAGAATATTTAGTCTATCATGGTGTATTTTATGGACCTGGGTCAGGAAGCATTTGTCATCCCCTGGAAGCTACAGAACCTGTGGAACTTACATTTAGCTGTCAGCTAACTTCTTTAAACTGGGATTCAGTCTAAATTAAAGCGTGGGGAGGGAACAACACGCAGTGAAGTAAGGGTTTGTGAATTCTTGCCTGACTTTGCTGGGCTTACGGGGAGGAGATGATGCCCTACAGAGTGAGAGCCTTGTGGCGATCCAAGGAATGGATCTTTAATATGCTGATCCCAAACCCTGTACAGGCTACAGAATTCTGTTTCACCAGCAACTGAGAGGACCAGTTAGCTATTAACCCATGGGCTAGAATGCTACTAGTTATGGAGTTCCCCAGATTGCTTGTTTGAGAGGGTTCTGGAGTGTTTCAAAAGGACTGAGATGCTGCCATTTGATGCCATTGGATATTTTTCTAAAAAATATGCTCTAGGAATTATTTTGGGGCAATTCTATGTGACCTGTGTTATACAGGAGCTCAGACTAGATGATCACAATGGTCCATTCTGGTCTTGGAATCTATGAATTTCTCAGGCTTTAAAGAGTTCAGGTGACAACACTACATTTTCTGACCACACTGTAAGGATTGAAATATCTCTGAGAGAAGATCACAGGGGAATGTGTTTTGATGCACCTGCTAAAGAATAGAAAATGTTATAGTGAAATTCTATTTCTGAACATTTGTAACAGAAACAAAAGGGATAGGGAACACCAGTAAATGTTCTGTCTAATAGCTTTTGTTTAAAAGTTACTCTTTGTAGATAGGTATGTGGAATACTACATTTTATATTATCTATAGTGTGTTTTGTGTACCTTAAATGTTTGTTTTTAAGAATGTATGTGGTATTCTCCTGGAAATTGACTGGGAGCTAGTAATTTCTTTTTTGGGGCTTTCCAGACAATAGCCCTAAGGTTTAACTCCGTGTAACATGTTATAAACACACAAAATGTTGGCTTGTGCTTCAGCAAAAAGTTAAGCTAAGATTCAGGAAGAAGAGAAGTTTAATATACCTCCTCCTACATAAACTCCAGTGCTGTGACACCAGCCCTGCCTGGTTAGTTGAGGGGCAGACCAGAAAGGAGCAACTGGCCTCATCATTTCCCCAGAGCCTTGGCTGGCCACAGAACTAGCAAGAAAATCACCCTCACTACCAGCTTTCCTCCTACTGGCAGAATGTGAATGCCACTCAGAGACCACCCAGGCTGCAGGAGTAGGTACATTCCACAGCTGCAGGGAGGGACACAGTGAGTTCAGAGCTGGCCTGGGAAACAGGCTGGGTCCATGGCCAGCAAGGGTTTGCACTGCACACAAGAACTGGACAGAACCCAGAGGGAAGGTTGTGTTTTGATCTGGGACTAAGGGACCAGGAGTAGAAGGGCAGCGTAGACTTTCTTCTCATGGAGCTAGAGCTTGGAGCATTTTGGATTGATTTCATTTTTTTGGGGTTAATTGTGTTGTTTAATGACACTGTGGGTTCTGTCCATTGCAGTCAATGTATTGAACTAGATCTGCATGCAGGAGTGAGCTCCTGCCTTTTCAGAAGTTGTACGAGGCTTTTGGGAACTTGGAGCCTCTTTTTGAAAAGGGGAACCATCTCACACACCATATTAAAACTTGCTATGAAAACCTGATCAAATAGGCTTTCTATGGGCCTGATCCTTCTTCCCTTGCAGTCAAAGCCCTCTTGACTCAATGGGAGCAGGAGCAAACTCTGAATGCAGTGAAGAACAAAGAGCTGCTAATAAAGAATGGCTTAGCAATAACTACGGCGCAGTCAAGGGAAAGATTTGCATATTATCATAAATGCCTGAGGGTCCAAGATTCTGCCTTGATCATGATTAATTTAGCACTTTCAATACAAAAAACAGAGAAAGCACCATCTCTGCAGAAATAAATAACTGTTAAGCTGAGGCTTCTTTCTCACTTTACTAGATTTCCTCAGAAACTCAGACAACAATTATCAAGAAAGAAAAGACCATGATGATCAGCTCATTGAATTATAAAAATGAGCAACTGGGGTAATCCTATTGCAGTGTGCAGTCTGCACATTAGCAAGAGCCTGTGGGACTAGCCTTTCCTAAAATGTGGGGCCTCAATGTGAGAGACTAGCTGTCTGATTGCTGTTCCCTCATTCTCACAAATTTCATAGCTCTGGCTGTACGATCTATGAGGCAGACAATCCACAACTGGAAGCAAAATGTCACACTGTAGATACTTATGGAATTTCTGCCAAATATGCATTCCGTGCTGAATGAAAGCCGTATTAGTATCTACCTATATACAGTTTTGTTGAACCAAATGCATCCGACTGACTTAGGTGCAAGTTGTATGAAATGTGTCCCACTTCATGGCCATTAATTTCCATCATTTCTGTTTGGTTATAAACACATGCTAGAGATTCACTATTTTGTGTCTGCTCATAATACATTATTACCGGCATTACAGTACCAAGATTGGGGATTATTGGCAACAAGACTTGGGGCCCATTTTCCAAGGCAATGTGCAAATGCCTAGTCAGAGTTAGTCCCCGCCCCCAGCAGCTTGCCATCTATATAGACAAGACCAACAAAGGAAGCATCGTTCCCATTTTACAGCAGGAGAATGAAGCACAGAGAGATTACAGGACTCTGCAGCAGAGCCAGGAACTGAAAACAGATCTGCAAGCCAATTCCCTAACCAAAAGACCATCCTTCTTTCACTAGTGTTTCCATCATAAATGAGTTAACTCATCTGAAGCTTCTGCTGCAGGCTGAAACTAGGCAAACAGAATGTAAACAAGGGAGCAATTTGAAAATACAATCAGTTACCTATCTATTATCAAAATAGCTTTGTTTTGTTTTTCATTTCAAGTTCACCTGTTTGGAGTTTGGGTTTTTTTCTGTACTCTTGTTCTGTTTATTCCCTTGAAGAAGAAGCTGGCATTGGCCACTGTCAGAAGACAGGATTCATGGCTAGATGGACCATTGGTCTGACCCAGGACAGCCATTTTTATGTTCTTTCCCCTCTCTTCCTCTTTGCTTTCTGCCACTGATTGCACCAAAATGAATGTTGATAACCTTCCTGCTCCCCGACGCTTTCGTTTTTTTCTTTTAGCCAATCCAAATTCTCAGAAGATGAAGAAGATTTAGAAAATAAGAGTAGCAAAATGATTAACTTTAAAAAAGAGAAAATGAAAAAGTGAAGCAAAAATAAAAACCTCTGTATATCAGCCATTCTATTCCATTTTTAATAGGGAAAAGGGAAACGACAAGATCCCCCAAACGGAGCTATCAAAACTACAATTTTTGACAATTTATCAGAAAATTATGGAAGAAATTGAAGCTCTTTGCTAAAGTTCCTCATTTTCAAAAAGGAACCACATTTCATAAAAAGAGCCAAAGGCTTGAATGCAGAATTTTAACCAGTTCTATTACCTGGGCTCCTCCTGAAGCAGTGCAGCATCCATGACACCCTTACACTGGGCTGAGTCTGAGGCTCATTTTAGCCCAAAGTGATTAGTTCAATTGCTCATGATAATTTGGAAAGAAAAATATAAATAGTGAGTTTAAACCTGACATTAGGCCCAGGGAAGGACTAATGAGCAGAGAGTACACTATTCCCTTGAAAAGGATGTCACAGCAGCTGTGCTCCCTGAAACTCCAGACATCACTGTGCCAGCTTCAGGCATAATCCTTGCTAGAACTCCCACTGGGACAGTGACTTAAGGTCATAATATTGCCCAGTGTCTGACACTGGGTTTTTTACCATCATCTTTGGTAAAAATAATAGTAATAATAACAACGATTTGTTCTTTACTGTATAAACTTTCCATTGTAAGGAATTTAAGAAGAGCTGTTCTCAAGAAAACTATAAATTGCTTTTTGTTTGTGTTAGTTAAGCCATGAACGTAAGGTACTTTATAACACTGTTTTGTTCTTTGTTAGCCAGAAATAATAGCTCCCTCAAGCCTTTGGAAAATGGATTCTATTCTTGGCTGTATTGTGCCAGTCCACAGCACCTTGCTATTGCTCTGTACAGTGCACTGATCACAAGATTTGCTTTTAATAAAAATGAAACACCAGAGCTCAGTAGTCAACTAAACTGATGTGCAAAGAACCTGTAGATCCCAAGACGTTAAGGCCATAAGGGATCATCATGATCATCTCATCTGACCTGCACGTTGCAGGCCACAGAACCTCACCACCCACTCCTGTGAGAGACCCGTAACCTCTGGCTGAGTTATTGAAGTCTTCAAATCATGATTTAAAGATTTCAAGTCACAGAGAATTCACCATTTACACTAATTTAAACCTGCAAGTGACCCATGCACCATACTGAAGAGGAAGTAAAAAAAAACCAAAAAACAAAAAACATGGTCTCTGCCAATCTTATCTGGGGGGAAATTCCTTCCCAACCCAAAATATGGGGCAAACATATGGGCGAGATCCAGCAGCCCAGACACTTGGGAAATAATTCTCTGTAGTAACTCGGAGCCCTGCCCCTCTACTTCCTATAACCAGCCACTGGAGATATTTGCTACTAGCAGTCACAGATCAGCTACATGCCATCGTAAGCAGTCTCATGATATCATCCTCTCCATAAACTTCTCAAGCTCAGTCTTGAAGCCAGTTACATTTTTTTCTCCCATTGCTCCCTTTGGGAGGCTGTTCCAGAACTTCACTCCTCTAATGGTTAGAAACCTTTATCTAATTTCAAGCCTAAATGTATTGATGGCCAGTTCATATCCATTTGTTCTTGTGTCCACATTGGTGCTTAGCTTAAATAACTCCTCTGCCTCCCTGGTATTTATCCTTCTGATGAATTTATAGAGAGCAATCATATCTCCTCTCAGCCTTCATTGGGTTAGGTTAAACAAGCCAAGCTCTTTGAGTCTCTTCTCCTAGGGTAGGTTTTCCATTCCTCTTATCAGCCTAGTAGCCCTTCTCTGCACTTGTTCCAGTTTGAATTATTTTTTCTTAAACATGGGAGAGCTATGGAACTTCTTACCACACAGTCCCTTGCGTCTCTGGTGACGTAGTATTGCTTACATGTAATTTATGTCTGTGATTACGCACTTTGTGACAGTAGTGCGGCTGCCTGGTTTTGTTTGTTTGTTTGTTTGCAATGAGGACTCCTAATATGAGATGTTGCTGGTACAGAGATGCCAGGATCTTACATTCAGTTTTCCCCAGAGAAAACTCACCGTTACCATTCGCCCTTGCCCTACCCCATTACCTTATCTTTTGTGTGAAGCATTGATCATATTGTTGAGTGAGAGAATGAGAAAGGAAACTATACAATCCCATCCCCACAGCAAACCCAGAGCACGAGGATCTGAAGACCTCTGTTTTGTTGCTCTAGGTTGACAATTTGTAGATCCTCACAGATATTATGAATTACTATAGACAAGAGTTTAACTGACCCTTAGAAGGGTGCTCAGAGAGCGGGAGTGTGCAGAGTAGCTCCCCACTCTGACACGGCCTGCCCAAGGATATGCTTTGTTTGCCAGGAGTTTAGGTGTAACACTGACAGACCCCAGTTGCCAGCGGGCAGGATCGAACCTGGGACCTCTGGAGCTTAGTGCATGAGCCTCTATTGCATGGACTAAAAGCCACATGGCCCTAAGCTAAGGCTGTAGCAGACTCATTAATCTCTAAGTGGTCTTGGTGCCACTAGAGGGGACAGAACACCACATCCAGGAGGTACGTGGGTTACATAGGCACTCTTCAGTTGGAGCTTCCCAGGGAGTGTATAGCACCCCAAAGGAGATGAGGAGGAGACAGGACCGTGGCTCTGTTCTCTGATGCTTTGTGAGTTCACCCAGACCAGTAAGCAGTTTTGTCACTGCCTGCTCTGTAACCCTGTGCTATGTACCTTTGGCTCAGAGCCCCGATGCCAGGAACTGGCTTACAGCACAATGGCCTCCCCCTGGCTTCCACCAGCCTGGTTACTCCTTGCAGGCTGATGGCACCAGCCCTCCAGTCCTCAGTCTCCCCAAAACTACCTCCTCTGCTGCCCTCAGCTCCTCTTCCTGTAGCACTCATAAAACTTTATTAAGTGTGCTGCTCCTTTAAAGAGCTAGTATGCAGCAGCCAGCCTGTTAATTTGACTGAGCATTTTACCCTTCAGTTTGAAATACTGCCCTGAGAGGATGTGTAATAAAGCAAGATTATGTTTATTAACAAAGAACAGATATTTATGTGATAACAAGTATAAGAAATAAGGATAGAAATGGCTACATACAAACAAAAGTAAAATGATGCTTCTAAAACTAAAACCTAACTAAACTAGAGTCTTTTGTTCAAAAGAATTTTCTCATCATAGTCATTCTTCCAGCTTGGCTGGTCAGTCCTCAGCCAGGTTTCTTTGCCTCCTCAAGTGTGGGATGCCAAAATAGTTTTTTCTCTCTCTGCTTATATCCTCAAAGTTTATCTTTGTTTTCAAAGTTAGGGAGCCCTTTCCGGGGACTCAGCTTGCTCTGTCTTAATTTTTGCAGTGTCCTTCTCCCATCATGAAACTTAAGGGGCTATCTCCCCCATTTGCTTGTTTGATGGCTTTATTTATCTTTTATGTAAATGTACTTCCATTATCTCTTCTTGCTTGAATTACACAGAAGACATATTCAAGCATGTGGAACCACATTCCTTTGTCTAGGGAGGAGTGACTTAAGCCCTACCTGCCAAACACATTTTAAGAACATATTTCCAGCACTTGTTTATCATTTTTCATATATCACCCATACATGCACCATGCAATAATATTAATGATCAGCTTGTTACCAATTCATACACAATATTTTACATAACACCTTTTAGACATAGATTATGACAATAGTGAGTTGGGGTATGCTGAACTGGTCAGGCCAGTTGGGACACTCTGCTAGATACTAAGGGAGTCCCTTAACTTCTGGTATTGGAATGCTTTTAGGGTTACATGTTCCTCCTCTGAAACTGGTCTGAAGGATAGTGTAGCCTGTGCAGTCCCCCTCCGCACTGGGTTGCTTGGGAATGGGGTATGTTGTCTGAGGTACAATTCCTCAATGAGTTCCCTATGGGGTGGGGTTTCTCCAAGGCCAGTGGGTCAATTCTACAGTTTAGTTTTATCTATACAATGCTCTCATCTCACTATAAACACCTGTCTCATTTGGGGATTGAGACATTCATCTAGTGCCAGCAATGGGGTTAGAGAAGGAAATGGGGGATTGGGAGCAAATAATGGAGAAATTGATATCAGATGAAGAGCCCATAGAGACTGGAAGAAGATGGGCAAGGGAACTGAGACTGGGATCTGGTGGGTTGGGAGGAAGGAGGTGATGGGGAGAAAAGATAGATCTATCTGGGAGCCAGGATGTGGGGGAGAACTGGGACTGACTGGGCAAGGAGACTGGGACTGGGATGAGAACCCAGCAGTGGGGAAGAGACAGGATGGATCAGGGACAAGGTGGAGGAGATGGGGCAGAAGGAACCAGAAGGAACCTCCTAAAGCACACTCCCTTCCAGGGCCTGGAAAGGAACCCCAGATTCCTGAGATTCAGCATTCCTCTGCAGTCAGCAAATATCTGAGAAACCCACTGGCAAAATGTGTGTCTCATCCCCCTTTAATGCTCATCCAAATAGAGGATGACATCCTACTAATGCTATCAGTTACTCTATGTAGCTCAAGAGACAGAGGTCTGTGTGGTGGATCTCAATGTTCCTGTCCTATTGATGACCCATGTGGGTGTCAATATGATGCCACATGAGGGGATGTCTGTTTTTCAGTTAAAAAAAAATCTAAGAACTTATATACAAAAAAAAAACTAAACTACATTATGGAACATTACGTTTGCAAAGTCAAGGACTTAAACTTTACAAAATGCCAGAATTGAGGTTGCTTGTGTATATGCATTATGAATATGACCCCCTTGACCATATCCATTATAATACAATCTTTAATTATATAATCATGAATCATATTTTCCACTGCCTCATTCAGTGCATTGGATGGAAAGTGTTCACTTAACAAGCTGCTATTCAATATTTTGTTTTCCCCTCATTGTTCAATATGTGGCCCCAGGACTTATTTACTGCACACTGTTCAAACACTGCTCTGAAGACTGAATTATTAATTTACTCATGGACTTTCTATGGTGCTTATCACTATAGTATCTCAGTGCTTCACAAATACTAATGAATTTATCTTCACAACAACTAGCGTGACCAGTTGTCCCGATTTTATAGGGACAGTCCCGATTTTTGGGTCTTTTTCTTATATAGGCTCATATTAGCCTCCACCCCTGTCTTGATTTTTCACATTTGCTGCCTGGTCATCCTAACAACAACATAAGAATAGGCATACTGGGTCAAACCAATGAGCCATATAGCCCAGTATCCTTTCTTCTGACAGTGTCTGGTGCTAGATGCCCCAGAAGGAGTGAACAGAACAGGGCAATTTATCAAGTAATCACCTCCTGTCATCTAGTCCCAGCTTCTAGCAGTCAGAAGTTTAAGGACACCCAGAATTTGGGATTGTGTCCCTGACCATCTTGACTAATAGCCATTGATGGACTTATTCTCCATGAACTTATCTATTTCTTTCTTGAACCCATTTATAAGCAGGCAGAACCACATTTCTTTATCTGAGATAAGGGGCTACTAATATCTTCATTACAGCTGGGAACTGAGGCACACAGAGACTGAGGTCAAAAGTTTCTGCTAATTGTGAGCGTCCAATTTGATACATGTGGGAGATTATTTTTCAGAGTATTTAGCATTCTACAGCATATTTTACACTCAAAGCACAGCTCCTATTTACTTTAGTTTGCAGCTGTGAGTGCTCAGCACTTCTGCAAATCAGATCCCAGGATCTCAAGTCAGGCACCCAGAAAATGAGGAACACACAGTTAGTGACCACCTGTGAAAAGTTTGGTTTAAATGACATGTCTGGTATCACAGAGGAACTCTCTTGCATATGAAGGAATAGAATCCAATTCTCCAGGATAGTACAGAACTGCTTTAATCGTAAAACAATCCTTTCTCAACCTGCAATCCCATGCCTCATTCACTACTCACCTTCTATCTTCTGCATTAAATTGGGACAGGGATCCTACAGACAACAGTCTCCATCACCATACAGCCCAAGTTCAGCCTTAAGCAGATCCGTCCTGCACACTGAATGAGGCAGGGGTGGGGTTGCCATTGACTTCAATGGGAATAAGATTGTGCCTTACATTTTCTCATCACCCAATTCATTCATTTACCTTTCCTGGTCAGATCCTGCTTTTCAGCTCCATTGGTCTATAATTTACTTCTACTGATATTCCTAACCAAAAGTTAATTTCAAATAACAAATTTACTGCTATTGTTAACCGTTTACCAGACATTCTTCTGGTTACTTAATCACAATTTTGTACATATTATATTTTTTAGAGTCTATTATTTATGAAGATTTTATTCTGCATATATTTCAGTTATTTTAAATAAAGCTATAGTTGCTTCAGGAGTCATTAACTGTATCTTTGTAAGTCCACTATCTTAACAAATCTACATTCCTTGCCTTCAGAAAGGCTGTATTTGTATATACATCAAATCCACTTTGGGTTTAGTCACATCCCTGATGACTTATACATACCTTTAACTTTTATTAAAGCCTGCAGTCTCTTTACTACCCCAATTTTGCCACTTTTACCTACTAGAAAACCCTAAATTGTATATCTCTTAGGTCTTCTGTCTAAAATAGGACCGAGCAAAATGCAAAAGAACAGCAGACACTAAAGAGAGAACTTAATTGCAAAATGACCCCTTCATGTCTTTTGAAGCACTTTCCTACCTATGATTTAATTGGTTTAAAAAAGAATTATTTGATGTATTTTTGCCCTTGGAAAAAAATCATTTTCAGTTCTATTTATTTCTCAGAGCCTTTATCTTACCATTTAATTCCCATTTAACATTCTGGAAGAAGGTCAAATAAGGACTGGTTTAATGCACACCTCTGTTTTCATTTTGCTGGATGTAAGATGGATTGTTGTCCCTTCTTTCTTTCTTTCTTTCTTTCTTTCTTTCTCTTCTTTGTATGGCTGATGTAAATGTAAAGCAGGGGTCAGCAACCTTTCAGAAGTGCTGTGCCAAGTCTTCATTTATTCACTCTGATTTAAGGTTTCACAGGCCAGTAATACATTTTAATATTTTAGAAGGTCTCTTTCTATAAGTCTATAATATATAATTAAACTATTGTTGTATGTAAAGTAAATAAGGTTTTTAAAATGTTTAAGAAACTTCATTTAAAATTAAATTAAAATGCAGAGCCCCCGGACTGGTGGCCAGGACCCTGGCAGTGAGAGTGCCACTGAAAATCAGCTTGCATGCCACTTTTGGCACGTGTACAGAGGCGACTCTAGACATTTCGCTGCCCCAAGCACGGCGGCATGCCAAGCGGGGCGCTCTGCCGGTCGCCAGTCCCGCTTCTCCAGTGGACCTCCCACAGGCATGCCTGCCTGCGGGAGGTCCACTGGAGCCATGGGACCAGCATACCCTCCACCAGCATGCCGCCAAAGGCACCCTGCCTCCCGCCCTCCCGGCGACCAGCAGAGCGCCCCCCGTGGCATGCTGCCCCAAGCATGCGCTTGGCGTGCTGGGGCCTGGAGCCACCCCTACACACGTGCCATAGTTGCCTACCCTGATGTAGAGCAACAACTATTATTTTACATTCAGATCTTTAAGCCAGATAATTGTGTCAGGAATAGCAAAATATATTGCTGTGCTGCCTCCTTCTTATTTGTGAATTGGGCATTGAGTTGTCATATGTTCTATGGTCTGAACTGAGTGCCCATTGTCACACACTGGAGAGTCTTTAATTTTCCATTTGTGCAGTAAGTATCTGCATCTTCCATGGTTTGTGTGGATGTGGCTTAGGATTGCCCATGAGCTTCATAGGAGATCTAAGCCAGGGACATTCTGGGTCAGATCTTTACAAGGTGTTTGTTTGTGACTTTTTGTGAACTCCATTTATCTTTCCAAGCTTCATCTGAGTTGAAGTTGCATGGGTGAAGGTTAAATGTGTGGGTCCAAAAGGGCTTACATGACTTCAAGCAGTGATGAGGAATGTTGTTAAGGTCCTGGGGGATGGGGAGACATTTGTTTTCCATGATCCACTGGAATTCCAAAAGGATTGTGGCACTGCAACAAATGGATGAGGGAGTAATGTGCAGCAGGACAGTCACCCAAGGTGTTGGAGATGACTTGAAGGTTCCAGTGATGCACCACATTGCAATGTTCAGTTGGATATAAACAAGTAGAGTGTGGCTATTTCTGGTCCATACCAGTACACAATACTCAACTACAAAGAACACAAGAGTCATCGCTGATGTCCATGATACTGATGCTCCCCAGCTTGTGCTTGCCAGTTTCTGGGCCAGGTTGACCTTTGTCTTCGTCTTGGCAGCTACCTTCTTCAGATGTCATGAAAGATTAACTTGCAATCCAGCTTCACTCTGAAATAGGTTAGAGTGGTGTCATGTCACACAGTGTTGCCACAGAAGGTCACTTTCAGGGTGCACTTAGCGTTTCTGTTATAAAAATGAAGAGCAGTCATTGTTCTTTTGTGGGGTTTTGGCTTGAGCCTCCATTTCTGGAAATATTCCTCCATGGTGTTTGAGTCCTCATTCAAGGTAAACTTTATGTCACTCAAGGTGGTTGCTTGTGTTGCCAGGGCAACATGATCTGCATATGCAATTTTTTCAACTTTGTTGGCAGCATGTCACTCATGTAGACACCGAAAACCGTTGGTGCGAGTACTGAGCCTTGTGGCAGTCCATTGCTGAGGAACAGGAGTGAACTCACTTTGTTCCACAAGTGGACATGTAGCTGCCTATTGTTCAGCATCGTCCATAGCAGGTGTAGTGTCTTGAGGCAGGGGATGATCCTTGCGAGCTTCAGCATCAGGCCTTTAATCCCTAATCCCCATTGTCCCTAATCCACCGAGACATTCTGTACATGAATCTTTCCCAACCTGCTTGGTGAGTGGGTCAGCCACTTCCTTCCCAATCCTTCCTTCAGTTCCTACTGAGACTTCTGCATGGATCAGAGGTCTGAACAGGGAAAGGAATAGAGACTAGGTGGGCCAGTGGGAAGATTTGCAGAGTACAGCCCTCTAAAGGGGACATTGAGTCCCACAGAGGATAAGCACCAAAGATAACGTAGCCCTACTCTGTATTATTTTTTCCACAGAGCATCCAGCCCCATTCTCCCTAGGTCTCAATAGCTACACTGACCAGGCAAGTCCTGATAACATGGCTGCACAGGGGCCATACTGCCAAGAAGGCACAGGTCTCCATGTGGTTGGCCCTGGTCTCTTATGGATCTTCCAAATCCTTATCTACAACATTTGGAAGCATGCTCCACAGTTTATCCTGGTGAGGAGTGAACCCCACTCTCTCAAAAGGAATGAGGAGTCTGGTAGCACCTGAAAGACTAACAGATTTATTTGGGCTTAAGCTTTCATGGCTAAAAAAACCCACTTCTTCAGATGCATGGAGTGAAAATTACAGATACAGGCACAAATATATATTAGCACATGAAGAGAAGGGAGTTACCTTACAAATGGAGAACCAATGTTGTAGGCCAATTTAGTCAGGGTGGATGTAGTCTAGTCCCAATAACTGATGAGGAAGTGTCAATACCGAAAGAGGGAAAATTGCTTTTGTAGTGAGCCAGCTTCTCCCAGTCCCTATTAAGCCCAAATTGATGGTGTTAAGTTTGCAAATGAATTGTAGCTCAGCCATTTCTCTTTGAAGTCTATTTTTGAAGTTTTTTTGGTGAAGTATGGCTACTTTTAAATCTGTTATTGAGTGTCCAAGGAGATTGAAGTGTTCTCCTACTGGCTTTTGTATGTTACCATTCCTGGTGTCTGATTTGTGTCCATTTATCCTTTTACATAGAGACTGTCTGGTTTGGCTAATGTACATGGCAGAGGGGCATTCCTGGCACATGATGGCATATATCACATTAGTAGATGTGCAAGTTAATGGTGTGGTGGTATGGCTGGGTCCTATGATGGTGTTGATGGAGTAGATATGGGGACAGAGAAGGCAATGGGGTTTGTTACAGGGATTGGTTTCTGGGTTAGTGTTTCTGTGGTGTGGTGTGTAGTTGCTGTTGAGTATTTGCTTCAGGTTAGGGGGCTGTCTGTCTCTCAAAAGACTTGACAGAGGAGAAAATCTGTGAGCTAATCCTCATGGAGATTTCCTTCCTGAAGCCCCATTCTCTGAAAAGGATAATCTGGACAACATGGTAATTTAAGGTCATTATTTAAGACATAAAAGCCAGTTAATAAACCAGTTTTATAATGATTGGTAGGTCCACCTCCTGGAAAAACAGAGAACTACCAGGATCCCCAAAAATGAGGAACTGTAAAAAGGGGGCACCAGACAGAAAAGAAAATGGGGGTGGAGAAAGTTGCATAAGCCCAGATCTTTCCGGCTGCTCAATGTCCAGGACTGTGAGTAAAGTTGTGGGTGGCTCCTTAAAAATCACCAGCCTTTCATCCCTCCTCCCATACTAGCCCCACTTCAAGATGGCCACAGGTTGTTACAGACTCAGAGGCTCAAGCAGCAACTTTCTGGCCCTAACTTCTCTCTTCCACTCCCAGAGCACTCAGCTGAGTTGCAACAGTATCTGACCTAGCCAATTGATCCACCCCGGGCACCCATCATCCCAAACAGTATGTGGTCTTCTGCTGAGTTGAGAATAGCGTGGAGGGACAAACCCTAAAACAAGAGGGTGAAAATGAAGAACAGCTGGAAAGCAAGAATAAAAACATAGAAAATGGAGGTTGATAAGGACAGGAGAGAGAGAAAGCAGACAGGAAGATGGTGGCAAATGTTATACAGTAGGAAGCTCCATTAGAAAAAGGTGGGAATCATTGGAGTAGGAAGAAATAGGTTTATTACCATATCCAGATGAGTTTACAACACAGATGGAACATTTTGTCCCATTAGTTTGTATGGTAAGTCAGAACACAGTACAGAAAATGAAAATCTGAGTTTTTCTTATGCTATATGGGACAAAACTCCCATATCTGAGGCCGTGGTGGGTAGAATTAATTTTTATTGTTAAATGGATACTACCAAAGCTTGTATAGATGTAAAGATGTTTTAAGCCTATTGAGTTTTCTCTATATTTTGCAAAGATCCATCTGATACACAGTTCATTTAAGAAAACACAGGCTCAGTGAACATTACTGACATTACGATAAAAAGAAATCAGTGCACAGCCTTTATTCTCAATCTGGCCCACAGTCTTATTAGTATGCCTACACAGCTTGCATAGCAAGACTCCCAGACCGGGTCTATAGACTAGGGTTTGTGGTGCTTGTGCAACCACACTAAAAATAGCTGTGTAGACATTGCCACTCAGTCTGGAGCTCAGACTCTGGAACCTAGGGAAGGGGGTCGGCTTCGGAGTCCGTGCTCCAGCCTGAGCCACAACTTCAAAGTGCCCTTTACACATTTATTTTTAGCATAGTAGCACAAGTCAGAGTCTTCAGTCCCAGATGGGAGGCTTGCTGATGTGTGCTGTGTAGACATACTCTACAGGGCTGTACCATCATTACAAGTCTATAGTATGCTTTCATCCTCCGCTGTTAGTAACATCAAACATGGTTTGAGGCACTACCATATTGTAACACAACACCTGGTTGGACTTGATAACTGCTGCAGTGCAGTCAATCTCTAACAATGCTTTTAATGCTCCATAAACAGAACTAGATGGTCCGTAAAGTATGGCAAAAAAGGCAGTTGCAGAAGATCAGATCTTCTCTCAGTGCTGACCTCCTTATGCAATGCAATTGAACATTATACCGTATCTATTGTGTAAACATCCCAGCACTATCTGAAAACAAACCCTGGATGGGTTTGGCAGTTCACTGTACCTTTCTTTCTGTTTAATAGGCACTTTACCCATCGCTCTCAATGCTCACTGGGAATGGATTATGTAATAACAATTAGGCTGGTAAAGGGACACCTCTCTGCTCAGCTGCTGCCAAATAACAAGCCATTCAGTGGCTTGAGTGAGTGAGCAGCAAATAAAAATTCATTTTTCGAAGAACAGCTGTCAAAAGAGAGAAAACATGACCCAACAGTCACCTTGGCTATTTGCCTTCAATATCCTGGAAAAGCCCCCATGCACCCTTCCTCCCTTGTGCAACTTCTTTAATTTCAACATAATTACTCTAGGGATGACTTTCGTCCCCCCTCGCACTCTAAGTGATTACATTACTATTTTCCAAACACACTGTCATAAAATTAATGGAATGGATACATCCAGAGCACTTTTAGTTTTCGCCTGTGCAGCATCATTTTTACTGAGTTGTGCACTTTCAAGATAAAAGCATTACATGGTTTCCCCAAGTAACTAATGCATTGTGTGCATGTCACTGGCTATTCACTATTTGGCTTGCTATTGCTATATCATGTTGTTGTGGGGCGTCCGCCCCACTCCCTGAGAATTTAGGCTGCAGCAGACCAGTGGGCCTGCACAGATGAACAGCCAATAAGAAAAGGGCTTATTGGGAGCCAATCAGGGCGCAGATTGGAGACAGCCAATCAGGGCCAGGGTCAGCCCTCTAAAAAGGTTGCTCAGGGAGAGGAGAGTCAGTCTGTCCCAGGCCTTTGAGAGGGGAAGGTCTGTCCCCAGAGCAGGGAGACTAGCACCTGGGACAGCACAGTGCTGGGCAGGCCCAGGGGAGCAGAAGGAGACTCCAGCCTGGTGTCTACCAGGCTGCAGGCCCTGAGAGGAAGGGCCTAGCCGGTGCGAGGGGCCGAAGAGGAAGCGGCCCAGGGACATGGACAGACAGAGGGAGAGAAGGAGGGCAGGATGGCTGCCACTAGAGGGTCCCTGGGTTGGGACCCAGAGTAGTGGGCGGGCCTGGTCCCCCCCTTGCCTTACACCCAGCCAACAAGAGTGGCTGTCTAGGGCTGCACCAACCCACTACCAAGAGGGGTGTGACTTTGGGGGTGCAGTCACCCACATTGGCCAGGGTGTAGAGAGGCAGCTGATTGACCCCCCACCCCAGAAGGGGGTGTGGATGAACTAAGGGGCACTGCCGGAGGGCAGTGGTTCAGAAGAGGACACTGCAAGCTGGCGAGCGATGCAGGCTCAGACAACAACTAAGGGCGAGACAATGAGTGGGACATCACCAGGAGAGGGGGCTCCACTGGACTGACATAATTTCCGGACTCACCGGCGGGAGGGGATGGGTATAAGGCTGAGAGGAAATTGCTTTCAATTCACCTTCTCTTTGTTTCTACCTCACTTTTTCTTGACTTTGTAGAGTAACTGAAAAGGGTATTATCAGCTATCATTACACCAGGCACCTATCCCCCCGGCAACGGCTATCAGCCTGTATGAAGTTATAGCTGTGTGAAAGTTCCTCTAGACCTGTTAACATGTAGAGCCATCAAATTATTACCATCTGCAGGCCAACCTATTCATGAAATGCCAGCGAAAAGGTCTGGGTTTTGTTTGCAACCCTCCTATTTGAGACCAGTACTACTACTACTAAGTTTAAAAATCCATTAAATAGGAAAAGAGAAAATATCCCTCCAAAATTTGTATTATACATAGGGACTAGGTCTGCTGTCATTGAAGCCTCTGTCAAAATTCACACTGATGTTCATGGGAGCAGATTCATGGAATCAGTAATCAATAGGTCTGTACTTTCAGAATGAGTTTAATAACAATATGATAGTACTTTTTTTTACCTCTACAGTATGTTTTCCTGTTGTTTTCTGGTCTCATACTGAATTCTGTGGATTACAAGTATGTATGAATGACTGTACATCTTTTAGACTGTACATCTTTTAGGCAGAGCCTCAGAGTTCTGTCTTTCACATACTGGATTGTTTACACATGAGCAGTAAGTTTATGGTTAGAATATTTTAATATAGATGCTATCATAGAGAAGCTTTATGAGGTTATCTGCAAGAAAACCTCCACTTCTGTATTTTGAGCAAAGTTTTTTCTTTTAATTTATACTTATGTAAATACAGAGTGAAGTCAATGAAGTTATTCTGGATTTACAGTACCATAACAGAGGAAAATGTATCCCATATTATTACAGTAAGTGATGATGAGCATAATATAAATACATATGTTAGAACTAGAGCTGTAAATTAATTGCAGTGAACTCACACGATTAACTCAAAAAAATTAATAGCGATTAAAAATTAATCATGATTAATTGCACTGTTAAACAATAGAATACCAATTGAAATATATTAAATATTTTTGGATGTTTTTCTACATTTTCAAATATATTGATTTCTATTACAACACAGAATACAAAGTGTACAGGGCTCACTTTATAATATCTGTATTACAAATATTTGCACTGTAAAAATGATAAACAAAAGAAATAATGTTTTTCAATTCACGTTATGCAAGTACAGTAGTACAATCTTTTTATGAAAATGCAACTTAAAAATGTAGATTTTTTTTGTTACATAACTGCACTCAAAAACAAAACAATGTAAAACTTTAGAGCCTACAAGTCCACTCAGTCCTACTTCTCGTTCACCCAATCACTAAGACAAACAAGTTTGTTTATATTTACAGGAGATACTGCTGCCTGCTTCTTATTTACAATGTCACCTGAAAGTGAGAACAGGTGTTCGCTTGGCACTTTTGTAGCCAGCATCGCAAGGTATTTATCTGCCAGATACGCTAAACATTCATCTGCCCCCAATGCTTTGGCCACCATTCCAAAGGACACGCTTCCATGCTGATGATGCTCATTAAAAAATAATGCATTAATTAAATTTGTGACTGAACTCCTTGGAGGAGAACTATATGTCTTCAGCTCTGTTTTATCCACATTCTGCCATATATTTCATGTTATAGCAGTCTCGGATGATGACATAAGAACAGCCGTACTGGGTCAGACCAAAGATCCATCTAGCCCAGTATCCCGTCTATGACAGTGGCCAATGCCAGGTGCCCCAGAGGAAGTGAACCCAACAGGTAATGATCAGGTGATCTCTCTCTTGCCATCCATAGCCACCCTCTGACAAACAGAGGCTAGGGAGACCCTTCCTTACCCATCCTATCTGATATCCATTAACGGACTTAACTTCCATGAATTTATCCAGTTCTCTTTTAAATGCTGTTATAGTCCTAGCCTTCACAACCTCCTCAGGCAAGGTATGAAGAAGAACTTCCTTTTATTTGTTTTAAACCTGCTGCCCATTAATTTCATTTGATGGCCCCTAGTTCTTGTATTATGGGAACAAGTAAAGAACTTTTCCTTATTTACTTTTTGTATTCACTCATGATTTTATATACGTCTATCGTATCCCCCCTTAGTCTCCTCTTTTCCAAGCTGAAAAGTCCTAGCCTCTTTAATGTCTCCTCATATAGGACCCTTTCCAAACCCCTAATCATTTTCATTGCCCTTCTCTGAACCTTTTCTAATGCCAATATATCTTTTCTGAGATGAGGAGACCACAGCTGTATACAGTATTCAAGATGTGGACGTACTATGGATTTATATAAGGGCAATAAGATCCTCTCCATCTTATTTTCTATCTCCTTTTTAATGATTCCTAACATCCTGTTTGCTTTTTTGACCTCCACTGCACATTGCATGGATGTCTTCAGAGAACTATCACAATGACTCCAAGATCTTTTTCCCTGATTCGTTGTAGCTAAATTAACCCCATCATATTGTATGTCTAGTTGGGGTTATTTCTTCCAATGTGCATTACTTTACATTTATCCACATTAAATTTCATTTGCCATTTTGTTGCCCAATCACTTAGTTTTGTGAGGTCTTTTTGAAATTCTTCACAGCCTGCTTTGGTCTTAACTATCTTGAGCAGTTTAGTATCCTCTGCAAACTTTGCCACCTCACTTTTTACCCCTTTCTCCAGATCATTTATGAATAAGTTGAATAGGATCGATCCTAGGACTGACCCTTGGGGGACACCACTTGTTACCTCTCTCCATTCTGAGAATTTGTCATATATTCCTACCCTTTGTTCCCTGTCTTTTAACCAGTTCTTAATTCATGAAAGGACCTTCCCTCTTATCCCGTGACAACTTAATTTACATAAGAGCCTTTGGTGAGGGACCTTGTCAAAGGCTTTCTGGATATCTAAGTACACTGTGTCCACTGGATTCCCCCTTGTCCACATGTTTGTTGACCCCTTCAGAGAACTCTAATAGATTAGTAAGACACAATTTACCTTTACAGAAACCATGTTGACTTTTGCCCAGAAATTTGTGTTCTTCTATGTGTCTGACAATGTTATTCTTTACTATTGTTTCAACTAATTTGCCCAGTACTGACCTTAGACTTACCGGTCTATAATTGCTGGGATCACCTCTAGAGCCCTTTTTAAATATTGGCATTACATTAGCTATCTTCCAGTCATTGGTTACAGAAGCTGATTTAAAGGACAGGTTACAAACCATAGTTAATAGTTCTGCAACTTCACATTTGAGTTCTTTCAGAACTCTTGGGTGAATGGCATCTGGTCCAGTGATTTGTTACTGTTAAGTTTATCAATTAATTCCAAAATCTTCTCTAGTGACACCTCAATCTGTGACAATTCCTCCAATTTGTCACCACCTACAAAAGCTGGCTCAGGTTTGGGAATCTCCCTAACATCCTCAGCCGTGAAGACTGAATCAAAGAATCCATTTAGTTTCTCCGCAATGACTTTATCGCCTTTAAGCGCTCCTTTTGTATCTCAATCGTCCAGGGGCCCCACTGGTTGTTTAGCAGGCTTCATGCTTCTGATGTACTTAAAAACATTTTTTTATTACCTTTTGAGTTTTGGCTAGCCGTTCTTCAAACTCCTCTTTAACTTTTCTTATTACATTTTTACACTTAATTTGGCAGTGTTTATGTTCCTTTCTATTTACATCACTAGGATCTGACGTCCACTTTTTAAAAGATGCCTTTTTATCTTTCACTGCTTCTTTCACATGGTTGTTAAGCCACGGTGGCTCTTTTTTAGTTTTTACTGTGTGTTTTTTTTTAAGTTGGGGTATACATTTAAGTTGGGCCTCTATTATGGTGTCCTTGAAAAGCGTCCATGCAGCTTGCAGGGATTTCACTTTAGTTACTGTACCTTTTAATTTTTGTTTAAATAACCCCCTCGTTTTTTTCTTGTGCCTTTCTGAAATTAAATGGCACAGTGTTGAACTGATCAGATGTTCTTCCCACCACAGGGATGTTAAATGTTATTACATTATAGTCACTATTTCCAAGCAGTCCCGTTATAGTTACCTCTTGGATCAGCTCCTGTGCTCCACTCAGGACTAAATTGAGAGTTGCCTCTCCTCTTGTGGGTTCCCATACCAGTTGCTCCAAGAAGCAGTCATTTAAAGTATCGAGAAATTTTGTCTTTGCATTTTGTCCTGAGGTGACATGTTCCCAGACATGACCTAGCACATGTTTATTTTTAAGAACACTTTCACAAAAGGTTTGACAAAATGAAATTTCTAAAAATAGCTATAGCACTTGACCCCAGGTTTAAGAATGAGAAGTGCCTTCCAAAATCTGAGATGGACGAGGTGTGGAGCATGCTTTTAGAAGTCATAAAAGAGCAACACTCAGATACGGAAACTACAGAACTGAACCATCAAAAAAGAAAATCAACCTTCTGCTGGTGGCATCTGACTCAGATGATGGAAATGAACATGCATTGGTCTGCTCTGCTTTGGATCGTTATCAAGCAGAACCCATCATCAGCATGGATGCATGTCCTATGGAATGGTGGTTGAAGATGGAGGGACATATGAATCTTTAGCATGTAAATATCTTGTGACGCCGGCTACAACAGTGTCATGCAAATGCCTGTTCTCACTTTCAGGTAATACTGTAAACAAGAAGTGGGCAGCATTATCTCCTGCAGATTGTAACCAATTTGTTTGTCTGAGCCATTGGCTAATGTAGGACCGAGTGGACTTGTAGGCTCTAAAGTTTTACATTGTTTTATTTTTCAGTTCAGTTATTTTTTGTACATAATTCTACATTTGTAAGTTAAACTTTCAAGATAAAGAGATTGCACTACAGTCCTTGTATGAGGTGAATTGAAAAATACTATTTCTTTTGTTTTTTACAGTGCAAATATTTGTACTAAAAATAAATATAAAGTGAGCACTATACGTGTATAAGTGTATAAGGCTTTGTCTTCACAGACAAGGTCCGCTCCCACACTGCTGTCCTGGGCAACCCAGTATGAGGAGGAAGTGAGCAGCTCTCAGTGGTGAAAAAACAGGTTACGGACTATTTAGAAAAGCTGGACATGCACAAGTCCATGGGGCCAGATCTAATCCATCCAAGGATGCTGAGGGAATTGGCTGATGTGATGTCAAAGATAATGGCCAAGGGCTCTGCAAACTAGTAGTGACTGGGGGAGGCCCTGGATGATTGGAAAAGGGCAAATATAGTGCCCCATCTTTTAAAAAGAGAATAAGAATCTGGGGAACTATACCCCAGTCCCTAGAAAAATTATGGAGCAGGCCCTCAAGGAAACCATTTTGAAGCACTTGGAGGAGAGGAAGGTGATCAGGAATAGCCAACATGGATTCATCAAGGGCAAGTCATGCCTGACCAACCTGATTGCCTTCTATAATGAAATAACTGGCTCTGTGGATATGGGGAAAGCAGTGGATGTGATATATCTTGACTTTAACAAAGCTTTTGATACAGTCTCCCACAGAATTCTTGCCAGAGAGTTAAAGTATGGATTGGATGAATGGACTATAAGGTGGATAGAAAGCTGGCTAGATTGTCAGTCTCAGTGGGTAGTGATCAACAGCTCGATGTCTAGTTGGCAGCCAGTATCAAGCAGAGTGCCCCAGGGTTCGGTCCCTGGGCCGGTTTTGTTCAACATTTTTATTAATGATCTGGATGATGGGATGAATTGCACCCACAGCAAGTTCACAGGTGACACTAAGCTGAGGGAAGAGGTAGATACACTGGAGGGTAGGGATAGGTCCAGAGTAACCTAGACAAATTGGAGAATTGGGTCAAAAGAAATCTGATATAGGGTATTGGTTGATCACAGGATGACTATGAGCCACCAATGTGATATGGCCGTTAAAAAAGCTAATGTGGTTTTAGGATGCATCAGGCGAGGTATTTCCAGCAAAGATAAGGAGGTGTTAGTACCGTTATATAAGGCGCTGGTGAGACCCCACCTGGAATACTGTATGCAGTTCTGGTCTCCCATGTTTAAGAAGGATGAATTCAAACTGGAACAGGTTCAGAGACGGGCTACTAGGATGATCCGAGGAATGGAAAACCTGTCATATGAAAGGAGACTCAAAGAGCTTGGCTTGTTTAGTCTAGCCAAAAGAAGGCTGAGGGGGGATATGCTTGCTCTTTATAAATATATCAGAGAGATTAATATTAGGGAGGGAGAGGAATTATTTAAGATTAGTACCAATGTAGATACAAGAACAAATGGGTATAAACTGGACACTAGGAAGTTTAGACTTGAAATTAGACGAAGGTTTCTAACCATTAGAGGAGTGAAGTTCTGTAACAGCCTTCCAAGGGGAGTAGTGGGGGCAAAAGACATATCTGGCTTTAAGATTAAGCTTGATAAGTTTATGGAAGGGATGGTACGATGAGATAGCCTAATTTTGGCAATTGATCTTTGATTATCAGCAGATAAGTATGCCCAGTGGTCGGTGATGGGATGTTGGATGGGATGGGATCTGAGTTACTGCAAAGAATTCTTTTCTGAGTGCTGGCTGGTGAGTCCTGCCCACATACTCAGGGTTTAGCTGATCGCCATATTTAGGGTCGGGAAGGAATTTTCCTCCGGGGCAGATTGGCAGAGGCCCTGGAGGTTTTTCGCCTTCCTCTGCAGCGTGGGGCATGGGTCACTTGCTGATGGATTCTCTGCAGCTTGAGGTCTTCAAACCACAATTTGAAGACTTCAATAACTCAGACATAGGTTAGGGGTTTGTTATAGAAGTGGATGGGTAGGGTTCTGTGGACTGCTTTGTGCAGGGGGTCGGACTAGATGATCACATTGGTCCCTTCTGACCCTTCTGAATCTATGAGTCTATGATGAGGTTCAACAAGGACAAGTGCAGAGTCCTGCGCTAGGACGGAAGAATCACATGCACTACTATAGGCTGGAGACTGACTGGCTAAGCAGCAGTTCTGCAGATAAGGACCTAGGGATTTCAGTGGATGAGAAGCTGGATATGAGTCAGGGCCGGCGCTACCATTTAGGCAGCCTAGGCAATCACCTAGGGCACCAGAATAATTGGTGGGCATCATTTTGCCGGACGAGGTGGCAGGCAGCTCCGGTGCAGCTGCCACAGTGGTGCCTGCGGAGGGTCTGCTGGTCCGCGGCTCCAGTGGAGCCGCCGCAGTCCTGCCTGCTGACGGTCGGCTCCTCGCGCGGCTTCGGTGGACCTCCCGCAGGCACGACTGCGGCAGCTCCACCGGAGCTGAGACCAGCGCGCGGGGCGCCAAAATTACCAGCCACTTAGGGCGCTCAAACCCCTAGCACCGGTCCTGATATGAGTCAGCAGTGTGCCTTTGTTGCCAAGAAGGCTAACAACATATTGGGCTGCATTTGTAGGAGCATTGACAGCAGGTCAAGGGAAGTGATTATTCCCCTCTATTTGGCACTGGTGAGGCCACATCTAGAGTATTGCGTCCAGTTTTGGGACACCCCATCCACCCTAGAAAGGATGTGGACAAATTGGAGAGAGTCCAGAGGAGGGCAACAACAGTGATCAGGGGGTTGGGACACAGGACTTACGAGGAGAGGCTGAGGGAACTGGGCTTATTTAGTCTACAGAAGAGAAGAGCGAGGGAGGATTTGATAGCAGACTTCAACTACATGAAGGAGGATGGAGCTCAGCTATTCTCACTGGTGGCAGATGACAGAACAAGGAGCAATGGTCTCAAATTGCAATGTGGGAGGTCTAGGTTGGATATTAGGAAACACTATTTCACTGGGAGGATTGTGAAGCACTGGAATGGGTTACCTAGGGAGGTGGTGGAATCTCCATTCTTAGAGGTTTTCAAGGCTCAGCTTGACAAAACCCTGGCTGGGATGATTTAGTTGGTGTTGGTCCTGCTTTGAGCAGGGAGTTGGACTAGATGACCTCATGAGATCTCTTCCAACCTTTATCTTCTATGATTCTATTATTCTATTCTGTGTTGTAATTGAAATTAATATTTTTGAAAATGTAGAAAACATCCACAAATATTTAAATAAATGGTATTTCATTATTGTTTAACAGCACAATTAATCGCACTGACAGCGCTAGCTATAACCTCAAAAAGCTATGTTAAAGAACATTATGGTTGCGAAGTCACGCTCTCCGAAGTTAGGAAATGCCAGAATTAATTCCTCTTGTTTATATGCACTACAATATCATTCTTAGTTACATGATAACATACCATTTTTTCCACAGGAACTCTGGCATATTGAGTTGTCTGTAGGTCACTTAAGGTGTTCTACAGACAACAGACTCATTCACTACACAACCTTCTTCATTCATCCCCAGAGCTTCTGTATTCTGGAATGAGGAATCATGTAGGGAAGATGGGGTAGTGGAAGAAGACCAGATTGCGGCCAACAACAGAGAGAAACAATCTGCAAAATGAGATGAAAGAGGCCTTGAAAAGAGAGCCCTGGGAGAATTTTTGTGCAGATGAGCTGTGAGTTTTTGCATCCAGTAGTAAAGTCAGTAGCTTAATCCTTGAAAACACAGTGCCTTGAATTCTTGAAAACACAGTGCCTTGTGACAAAGCTCTAACATTTTATCAAATTAAATACATTTGTTTTTCTTTTTACATCCAAAACTTTCAAATATATTCCCAAATGCCTTACATGTTTTGGGGTTTGTCAGTGAACAATGTGTTTTCTCAAAGGCCAAACAAATAGAAACTATCATAAGAGATGCATGTGAGAAAGCACTATTCCAAACTTCCAGACTTTTAGGACCAGAGGCTACTCAAGGGATTTTGGAGTGCAGCCAGAAAGCTTTAAACAGACTCCATATCCTAGCTTAACTCTACACAATTGCCATGTGACTTTATTGAGTTTTCCAAAGTGCACCATTTATGAAGAACTGGATATTTTTTAATAAATTCTTGGAGCTATACAAACTGTGTTCAAATAAGCCCAGAGTATGGTTGTAAACACATTTTGGGCCAAATTCTGCTAAATAGTCATTCTAAATAGTTTCATTAATTTTGATTGGACTGTTTGAGAAGTAAAGTACCGCTAAATGTGTGTAAGAGTCACACAGTCTGGTCTTTACTTAATTCCTCTTCGGAGGCTATTTTTGTCACGGTACTTCTGAGTGGAAATGGAAGCCAAGTTGATGGGGGCCCAGCTCATTGAGGTGCAGAAGAGATCTTTCTCTAAGCTCTTTGTTAGGTGTTTGCACAATATGTAATACATAGAGTTGAACTGACTTCACTCGGAATTTCATCCTTCATATTTGTCTTGGTAAAATGTTGACCCTTATTTAAGTGTTAGGATAAAATCAAGGATAGAATAATTGTTTCAAAAAGTTACAGCAGTCCTAAACCTTTGACTCGTTACCTGGCAACAACACATAAAGAGACATCAGGCAGTTGTCACCACCATGAACCTGATGATCTTCTAATTATCCCCTGGTGCAGATGTCAGCAAGCTATTAACACAAGATTTATGAAGACTGGTGAAAGCAGCAGTAAATGCAAAGTCAAAAATGGATACTTCAAACAGATTTTTCCAAATGCCTGTAGAAGTCACTTTAATTTGTCGGTCCTGTCTCTCATTCTGAATATATGTGGAAATGAATACCTTTTAATGGTCCTCAGCAAAAATTAATTTCACTAGGTGATAATGGAATGTGCTCACTTCTGGTCTACTTATCTTATCTTGTCTTCAAGATATAGAACAGAGAGGAAAATCAGAGCTGGATACATGATGAAGAAAGAAAGCATGTTTTCTGTTTTTACAAATTTTAATGAAAAAAATACTTGATTCATTGTAATACATTCTGCTTTTGAATGGTAACAAATAACTTCCTGATAATACTTCCATGCTGGAAAATGTTCCAGGTGTGACTACCACTATCTGCCCTGGGTCAAATTCAGAGGTGATGTTTAAAATGCAGTACCAGTAAGTTAGACCTTTTGTACTCAGATTCCCTGAAACCTAATTACATCTACTCTACCAACATATAGAAAAGAGCAAGTTCATGTAACTTTCATATCAGGGAGCTGGAAGATGTAAATAAAAATGAAATGGACATTGTCTGAACATACATCTTCATATACCTCCTTTTATCCTCCAGGGTGCCTTCAGGTTTCTGGCACACTGTATCATCACTGTCTTCTTAATTATTTAGTATGGCTGTATGATAAATATTATGGTAGCATCTAGACTTCCCAACACAGGGGGTCAAATTGTGCTAAGCACTGTACAAACATTCAGTAAGAGACTATTCCTGCTCTAAAGAGTAGGAGGTAAAATTGAGGCACAGAGACTTGCCCAAAGTCACCCAGCAGCTCAGTAGCAAAGCCAGGAATACAATCTGAGTCCCAGTCCAGGGCCCTATTCCCTAGACCACACAGCCTCTCTTCTTTGTATTCTAAAATGCTGTGAACACTTTGGGCTTGTCTGCACTTAAAAAGTTACAGCAGCAGAGCTGTGTCACTGCAGCTGTACCCCAGTAGAGCTTCAGTGTAAACCCTACCCACACTGACAGAAGGACTTTTCCCATCGGTGTAGATAATCCAGCTTCCCAAGAGGCCGTAGCTAGGTCAATGGAAGAATTCGTCCATCAGCCTAACACTGCTTAAACGGGGACTTAGGTCAGCTTAACTACACTGCTCAGGGATGTGGATTTTCCACATCCCTGAGCAATATAGTTATGCAGACCTAATTTTCTAGGGTAGTGTAGGCTTTGGCAACACTAGGAAAATTAGGATCTGTAATGTTGGACCAACGTACTTCCAGTGGTGGAAGTTTTACCATGGAGGCTGTAGTGTTGACAGAACTTAGGCATTTTTACCAGAGTGGTGTCATGACTCCCAGCAGTAGAGACTAAGGCTAGATCTACACTGGCGGGGGGTGGTGTCGACCTAAGATACGCAACTTCAGCGACACAAATAGTGTAGCTGAAGTCAGTGTATCTTAGGTCGATTTACCTGGCCGTGGGGACAGTGGTGAGTCAACCACTGCCACTCCCCCGTCAACTCCACTTCCACCTCTTGCTGCGGTGAAGTTCCAGAGTCAACCATAGAGTGATCGGGGATCAATTTTATCGCATACACTCGACGCAATAAATCGATCTCCAATAGATCGATCACTACCCTCCAATCCGGCGGGTAGTGTAGACGTACCCTAAGACCTTATCTTCACTGCTAAAAAGATGTGTTTTTGTTTCCTCTAGTAACTAACACGTGAGCTATCCCAAGGTAAAAACACAGTGAAGACAAGGAATTTTATTTTTACCACAAGGTTAGCACTATATCCCTGCCTGGAGATGACCTCACCTAGTTTACCTCCTCGTAGAACTGTCCTGTTTTTCAGGGATAGATCACGAGCTCTAATTACCCCAAGATTTTAAAAAAATGCACTTTTTTAGCAGTGAAGACAAGACTATTTAAATAGCATTTTGGACAACAATGAAGCTAGCTGACAAACTAAACCATGTTCAGTGTTGTGTCAGCATCATGGAGAGAGACTGTCCCAGTGTAGTTTAATGACAACATGATGCTGAGCATGACTTGTACTTAGCTACCCTGGCCAGAAAACAGCATGTCAACTAACTTGATTGGGAAAAATGATCGCAACTACGTTTTCTAGCAGAGACAAAGGGACTAATAGCCCTGGAATGAAAGGCTGGCTGAAAACTCCAGAAGGCAGCTCAGCCTCACCTAACATTTCTGTTGATTAGTGTCAAGTGACCACATGCTCAGAGGCCTATGGAGCCTCCTGCCAATGTACAAGAGTAAGCACTGGTGAAAGACAGTTTGGAGGCAGAGGCTGGAAGCAGACGAATTTTCTGGTATACTCTCAGTGACAAGTGTGGAGCTTCAGCCCAAGGAGCGTGAAAAGACTGTTGTTCTTTAGGCTCACTAGGTGATCTCGGCTCCACAGGGGAGGAAACAGCTTATGGTAGTGGTGTGAAACAGACTGCTTGTCCCTTTAGATTTTCAAGTGCTGCTTTCCAGACACTTCTTTCCTTCACTGTAAATAAAGGAGAACTCAGCAATCTCCAGGGCACCTCTTAAAGTCAGGCATGGCTCTGAATCCCCTCTAAGGGTACATCTACACAGATATAAAAAACCTGTGTCTGGCCTGAGTCAGCTGACGCTGGCTCACAGGGCTCGGGCTGAAAAGTTGCTGTGTAGATGTTCAGGCTCAGGCTGGAGTTGAACTCTGGGACCCTGTGAGGGTGAAGGGTCCTAGAGCTCAGGCTCCAGCCCAAGCCCAAACATCTACACAGCAATTGTTAGCCCTACAGCCAGAACCCTGAAAGCCCAGGCCAGCTGCAATCATGCCATGGGTCTGTTATCCCTGTGTAGCTGTACTGTAAGTGCCATCATCTAAGATGGTTTACAGTCCAGTAAGGAAGGGAAAAGTATGTATCACACAGCAGTGTCATACGAGCAAAGAAAATAACTCCTGACAGTTTTTATGCTTGTTCTAGAAAGGCTTTTTTGTGATTTATTTAAGGAACAACATAACTGAAATATGCGCCAGACACTTCTTAGTGAAGCAGATATGAGTTTTCACACTGTGGGTCTGGATCATAACTCCCTTGATCTGATTATGGAAGGGGACCTTCATACATCTAGATTTCCACCTTCTGAGTGGGAGGGGCTAAGCTGCTGCTGCGGGATAGCTCCACTACATCTGTAGCTTGAGGTTGCCTCTCAAAGCATACTGGATCTATGCATTGGTAAGGAAAGAAGACTGGTTTGGTCAGGAAGGGAGTGGTCAGGCTAGGGATAGGGCCAGGTGGAAGAACATTGCTCCTTTATGCCTATCTTGGAAAAAGAAATACAACCCCGACTGCAGGGCCGGTGCAACCATGAGGCAAACTAGGCAGCCACCTAAGATGCCAAGAATTGAGGGTGCCAAAAAGCAGTGCCCAAAAATTTTTTTTACACTACAGTGGAGTCACATCTTACGCAGGGGTTAGGTTCTAAGGGCAGCACCTAAGAGGAAAATCACGTATAATGAAAATTACCATAAAGTACAGTACACACAGTATACACTGTATACACTAGAACAGGGGTCCTCAACCTACGGCACGCATGCCAAAGATGGCACATGACCAAATTTTTTTTTTTAATGGAAGGCTGCGGGTCCTGGCCACTGCTGAGCCCACTGCCGGCCTGGGGTTCCACTCACTCAGCCGGGAGCAGGCTGAGCAGGGCCGGCGGCCGGTACCCTGGCTGTCAGGAGCCGACAGACGGAACTCCAGACTTTTCAAGTTTATAATAAGTGATGCTCCGGGAGGAGAGAAGGGAAGGGGTGAGGGGCACAAGGTGGAAATTTCGCCTAGGGCTCAAAATATCCTTGCACAGGCCCTTCCTGACTGTATTGTCTTTCCCACTTGGTGGTCCTGAGGACAGTGATAGCTGGGGACAGCTGCTGTAACAGCTAAGCTGCTAAGGAGTCAGGGACTGGGGAGTGGGTGGGAAGCATCAGGAGCCAGATTCGATGTGGAGGTATTTGGGAGCCCTGTAGCCTTTTCCATGGAGGGGAGAAGCAGACAGTGTTGGAGGAGCTCCATGCGGGGGATCCTCATGGAAATTTTCTTCCCCAAATTCACCTCCCACAGGTTTCAATGTTCATGGGGATGACCTGACCCTTGGTATTTATTTGGCATCATATTAGTTCTGTTTCCTAAAGTACAACAGAAAGATAAGTCGCTCTTTCATGATAAAGAGAATGGACTATAGTACTTGTATGAGATAAATTGAAAAATACTATATCTTTTGTTTATCTTTTTTTAGAATGCAAATATTAGTAATAAAAATAATAACATAAAGTGAGCACTGCACACTTTGTATACTGTGTTGTAATTTAAATCAATATATTTGAAAATTTAGAAAAACATCCAAAAATATTTAATAAATTTCACTTGGTATTCTATTGCTTAACAGTACAATGAAAACTGTAATTAATCGCAATTAAAAAAATAATCACCATTAATTTTTTTTAGTTTACTGCAATTAATCGACAGCCCTAGTTTTAATCTAATGTCTGTGAGTTTGCCGTGAATATAACAAATAGAATATTAGAAGGATACTTTTTATAAAGGACAACATTTTGAAAGGGTAAAATAAGCAAAATTGGGCCTGTTAAACACTTTCACTGCTCACAGAGCTAGCCAGATTGCCCCAGCTGCACTTTGTCAAACTTCCTAAAGTTCACAGGTATTGAGCTGAGAGTCCTTGGGCTCTGGGGCTTAAGCTTTTCCAAACTTCAGTTGATGAACTATGCAATGAAGCAGTGGGAGAGACTTACTCTCTACTCTGAGATTTCAATGAGCACATTCTGCAGCATACAAGTAGGTTACACCTGGTTTTCAGTGATCTGCGCCTGTCCTGCCACCAAGCTATGTGCCTCTCTCTTGAAATGCCTGACTCTCTTGTTGTGTTTTCTCTCTGGATCCTGTGCTTATGTTCTTGTCTCTGATGGCATTTACCCCCGTTTTTCTGCAAAGACTCCCACCGCTTGACTTCCAGCCATAGCAGATCTATCACTGTAGAATTGGTGGGTGTGCTGGTGTTGATCAGCTGATACCTATTATCATTATGTATGTCTAATCCTGCTATGGTCAGTCTAAGTGTTATACAATATTTTGTCCAGGACTTATCCTTGGTCAGAAAATGACAGCCTGCAGTATTAAAAGGTTAAAATTCTTTTTATTATGTGGATCAATTAATGTGTCCCTATCCACATGGAAGTATAATATAAAACCTGAACAAACACTCATCAGCTTGCTGTTAGGATTAAAGTATCCCTATGTTGCATTGCAAGCAGTAATTCACTTGACTCAATGGTCAACGGGAGTCTTTCAGGCTCAAGCCTACTATGTGAAATGTGAGTTTGTAAATTAAAGATGGGCAGAGACATATTTAGTTGTACCTGGCTTCAGGGTTGCTGGAACTCGGGGTGTGGCAGCACCATCTGACTTGAAGTGGTTTCCGTCATTTATAGGGTTTACAGTTTTGTTCAATCGCTTTCAGCACCCCCAGTATACAAATTGTTCCAATGCCACTGTCTGGCTTTCTGTTTTTGCAACAATGAGGTGGCAGGGTTGCTGTTTACTAGGTGACCATGGGTTGCTTTGCAGGCACCCCTGCCCTTTTTAGCTCCCTCTTGCAGGTCCCTAAAGTTTTCACGTGGATCTCTCTCTCTCTTTCTCTTGCACACACACACACCCCTGCTTGGGGCCAGCTTAATAAGATAATAGTTCTTAGCAGGGTCCCAAAATGAAGTCCACCACCACATAAAAATCTTTACTTAGCTCCGGTGTCTTCTCTCACAGCCAGAGCTCTTCTTCTGTCCCAGTCTGTTCTCACAGCTCTCCTGGTTCTTCCTAGTTGGAATTTAGCCTTCTTTATGCCCTCAAACTTCTAGGCCCAAACTCCATCTGGGTTTCCCCATAGGAGCCTCCTCCTCCCTGGGTTCCTCTTTGTCACAAGCTCCCTTGGTCACTGGATCTTCCCTGCAGGAGTCCTTCATACTCTCTGCAGTTTCTCTACAATTTCCTGTGCTTCCTTCCTTAATTGCAGCCTCCTGCTGCTCTTTATAGGGTAATCACCTTGATCTCTCTCATGTGTGACTCACTCTATAATCAGGTTTGACTGGCCCATCACACCAGATCTTTAAGGGTGAGCCAACCTGTTACAAGTGGGCACTTTTGGGAGGGGGCTGGAGGAGAAAGGATGGAGTGGGAAGTATAAAATTTGCATACATTCATTGATTTGGACTAATTCCACATATTTTTGTACACAAGCTACTCCTTTCGTATGATACGAACTTCACCATGTGTAACTGGTCCCCAAAATGTTCTCTTAGGATAAAATGTTATTTTTATATAATATTTATAGCAAGCTTTTCTAAATCCTCTAAATTACCTATAGTATGCAAAACTCTGATGATGAAACAAGTGGCTTTCCGACAATGTTGGCCCGCTTAATACTTATATCAGGGGCAATACCTATAGGCACTTTTGGGTAAGTTGAGATGTTTCCTTAGTTCCACTTGGACATGGTACAAATGCTGAATTAAGTTGTGGCTGCGCATACGTAAGATACACTCAGTAGGATAGATAGAACTATGGATGGAATCCATAGCTAGCGAACAAGGCACTGTGATGGATTGAGACATGGTCAAAGTTATGGACATACTCAGCAAAAGAAAGGTGTCATCCTAACAATAATAGATGAAACAACAAGGCATTGTTAGGATTTTGGATAACTCATTCTGTCTCCCCATCAGTCTGAGGTCGGAAGGTAGGAGAAGTATGTAGCTTAACGTTCAAAAATTTAAAAAGTTCTTGCCACAAATGGGAAATGAATTGTGGGTCCCAGTTGGTGATGATGCTAGATGGTAGCCCATGGATTCTGAAGACATGAATTTGCCTACAATTCTGACCATGTCTCGACCCACTGTAGCGCTTGTACACTAACTATGGATTCTATCCACAGTTTCATCCATCCTTATTGAGTGTGTCTCACATTCTTGCAGCCAGGCCATCTCCTCAGCAGTGGGGATTCCAGGACATGGGATAAAGTGATACATTTTAGTAAGCTGGTCAACAACAACTGAGATGGCTGTGTTGCCCTCTAAGCTGGGTAGATCAACGGTAAAATCCATGGAGAAGGATGACCAGGATTGAGCTGGGGTGGATAAAGGTGTGAGGGCCCCAACAGGTTTCATGCTGGGGTAGGGGAGGAGTACTTTGTTCAAGAGCAAACATCCAATTGCTGCATTGGCAGCCACCAGAAATTTCGATAAATTAATCTACATATTTTAAAGTGGTCAAAGTGGCCAGTGAAAGGAGAATCATAAAAATGGCCATACTAGGTCAGAAAAAAAGTCCATCTAGCCCAGTATCCTGCCTTCCAACAGTGGCCAATGCCAGATGCCCTAAAGGGAATGAACAGAACAGATAATCATCAAATGATTCATCCCCTGTCATCCATTCCCAGCTTCTGGCAAACAGAGGCTAGGGACACCATCCTTGCCCATTCTGGCTAATAGCCATTGATGGACCTATCCTCCATGAATGTATCTAATTCTTTTTTTTTGACTCTGTTATAGTCTTAGCCTTCACAACATCCTTTGGCAAAGAGTTCCGCAGGTTGACTGTGCGTTGTGTGAAGAAATAAATGTAAATACTTTAAGCTGCAGGTGACTTTGTGGAACATAGATATGGCCCTTAAAGTACAAATCTTTGATCTTTGATTAGAGTATCAGGGTTAGAAGGTTGATCATTATGTGGCATTGTGAGACAACATGCCACAAATGGGTCATTAGATAATGAGAATCAAATAAGGGGCAGCAAACACCTATGTACTAGGGCACTGACAACATTACAAGGTTTGAGGATTGTAGAATGGACTTAAACTTGAGCTCTTTCTCCTAGGTTAATTGGGCTTACCATTCTGGGTTCCTGGATGGTACATCGAAACAAAGTTAAATCTGGAGAAGAATAAAGACCATCAGATTAGTCATTGATTCCAGAACTGGCAACCCAGGTACCACTCCAGGCGCAGGGAGAGAGCCAGTGAGCCCAGGGACCTGGCTTCAGCATGCACGTGTGCACGTACATGCATGGGCTCCTGCACTTTGTGCCTCCAAATACACCAGTCAAACAATGTCTATGCCTAGTGAGTGTGGAGCAGATGCTGGATGGCACTTGCTGAGTTCTTAAATATCTGGTATGGGAGACCCCCGGTGGGCAATGACCAATAGGGGGTAAACTATACTAATTCAATTACAAACCCTGCATAGGGATTCCTTACAAATGAGGTCAGTTATAAACCCTGCATAGGCTGCATGAGTTCCTTCCAGACTCCCGGTAAAACAGTTTCTGCAGCGGTAACATACATTATACAGATTGTATCAGTCAGCAGATCTCTTTTGCCTGGAGGAAGTTGGTGAAAATTAACACTAAAGGCCGAGGAACTTTACTGAACCTTTGCCATGTTCCTCCCTCTGAAATGTCATAGAAATCTTGTTAGTGCAAACACAATAAAGCAGGCTTGTTGAAATAACCCATTGGTGTGCTTCTCTGATCCAGGCCACTTCAGTAAATAAATGACTGCTCTCTCTATTTTTTGATCAATCCTTCTTTGTTCCACACTTCCGCTGAGGCTTTCCAGATTAATCCCCAAAGTAATAAACTAGTTCCTGCTGAATGGGCCCTATTGTATAGGCACTTGGACAGTAAACTCTATATCTGCCAGGGACAAAGAATTCTATAGACGCCATCTCTTATTGAAGATTTTCAAACACTAAATACAAAAATGTTGCTGTTAATATTATAATGAGCACTGCAGTTAGCAATGTTAATATTGATAAATAGTTCTTTATATAGATATGAAGGTGGGGGATGAATTAGAAAAAGAAGTAGATAGATCTTAAAAGTGTCAAACAGTTCTCCTTAAATGTAACCTAATTTTTCGCAGGGGTAGCTGGGAGCCCCAGAGTTGCTCTAAGTTACGCAGACAGAAACAGTCCCACTCCCTAGAGGTTACTCCGTTGGCCCTAATTTCTGGAGTGCAAGGCTCCTCTGTTACCTTCTGAATGAGGAGGTTGTCCTATTATATTTGTGTGTTATCCCATCTCTCCACCTCAGCCTGGCCTGCTTGTTTGTCTCATCCATACATTAGCCTGGTTTTTAAGGCTATAAGTCTTTTTGGAAACAGACTTTTATTTCTATGTTTGTACAGAAACTTGGTACAAGGGGTCCAACCTGGTTGCAGCTTTCAGGCACTACTGCAAAATAAATGTTAAATAATAATATTAATGAGCTACATGGGATCTGCTTCAGCTGGGAATTTCCCTATACAAAACATAATGTCACAAAGAGGCTAGATCAGAGGCGGCTGATCAGTCCCATAATTCTTACATGTAGATATCTTATTTATAGCAGCCCACCAAAAATGTAAGAGATAAGGCTCATTCTCTGAGCTGAGCTATCTGTAAGGAGGAATGGGCCCTATTCATTAAAGATATAATATGAAGATGAATTTCCTTAATATTAGTTAATAAATGGCAATCTTAGAACCCTATTATCATTAATTTTAAGATGATTTCATTGATTTAAAGGGAGAGTTCTGCTTAAAAAAAAATGGCATGATATGCCCCAAGTCAGTATGTATCCATTTGTAAAGCTTATCTTTATCTTCAGTAATATTTATTGGATGTAGATATTTAGTGAAAAACAGCACATATGAAGATATTTGCAAAGATATGTGAAAATGCTACTTGAAGCAAATAAAGAAGCATGAAAAATATTTGTTTGTGAAAATCACAAAACTGAAATCTTTGTTCTCAATATCTCTTTCATAAGTGTAATGTTCAGAGAAATTGAAACTCAGTGAAACTCAAAACATTTACATTTTGCCTTTAGTGTAGCTAAGCATCCAGAAATTCAGATGCATTATTTTAACTACCTGGGGCTCTTGAGCCTCATTCTGACATCACTTTGCTGTAAATCAAGAATAGTTCTGTTGAAATTAATGGAGCCGCACCAGTGGAAAACTTGTGTAAATGAGAGCAGAACTGGAGTTAGCAAAATTGGCTTGGAAGTCTCCTAAAATCATGCTTTCTGACTTCTGCAGCTGAACAGAAAAACTGCAAAAACAGGTTTTTCTCATAGTATTTTGGAACTTCTAGTTCTAGTTTGGTTGGAATAACTGTGTAAAAGCATTGATGCTAACATTTCATAACCTCAGAATAGGTTTGGTTTGAATTCAGACGGAGGTTTGGGACAAGAAAGGATATTGGTTTATTCCAGCTGGTTTGCCTAGTCCCAAAACAGATTGTTAGAGATGAACTGGAAGCTTTAAATTGAATTTGTTTTGGTTAAACTCATGACAGGCAGTAAGAGATCAGCTGTGAAGATCTGATTTGAATATGATCCAACTCATACTTGAACTTCCCCAAAGTTCTAATTCTGGGGTATTCATATCTGGGATAAAATCCTGGCCCTGTTGAAGTAAATGGGAGTTTTCCATTTACTTCAATGGGGCAAGGATTTGATAACAGGAATTTTGGCTCAAGGCCATTTCTATCTGTAATGCACATTTGCTTGATTTCTTGCAAAATCTTATGGATTCCTTTCTGCTTCTCTTCCACCAACCCCTGCTTACAAATGTCAAAAGCTAACAAAGCACTGCATTACTGCAACCATTTAACTGTCCTTGTATCTTATATAGTGGTGAAAAACGTGATATCGTTATTTTTAAATGTTGTTGTTTATGTCTTAAATAGGAGACTTCAGGATTAAGATGGAAGGAGAGTGAAGCTGTTGTAGAAACTAGTGTTGATATTTGCCACATCAACAGAGTGTTGGGTCAAAAAATGCAAGATTGGCCAGCAAAAGCATCTGTCTGGCATCCCAGCTAGTGAGCTGATATCATTTTTTTTTAAATGCATAACATCATAGCCATGATAACTGTTATTGATACTAGGGATGGCTGAACAACAAAAGGAATCTCCCTGAACCTTCAGCTTGTTTAGAACCATACTTGAACTGAACCTTTGCTCAGGTTTGAAAGGTCCAGGAAATTTTAAAGGAGGTTAGTTGTTTATTTACTGTGTTCTTTTCACTTCCAGAGTCATAGCTGGATGTGCTATAATATCAAGAGAGGCTTTATTTTATTTTATTTTTTGTCATATTTAAAACTGGGATTGGAAGTGGGAGGGTTGGAAATTTAGTAAGATTCACAGCCCAGTTTTGCAGTCCTAGGAGGTTGTTACTCTGAAGAAGATTGAGATATGCATCCAAACTATTCGGTGGTCATTCTAAGTTCCAAACCATTTGCTGTTCATCCATCACTGCTTGATCCTTCAAGGTGTTACGTGTCTCTGAGACAGTGCTGAGCTTCCTCAGCGCCATATGATGCCAGTGGGAGTTGAGGGCACTCAGCATCCTGCAGAAGGAAGTAAACACCATGTGTGGCCAGACCTTTACTTGACCCTGCATCTTTTGGGTCATACATCTAAAAACATGTAATGTTTCAGTCTATAAATTTGTGTTGCAGCTCATTGGTAAGTAAGACAAATTTTACACATTGAGGAATTGTGGTACCAGTGGTCCAGCTATTCTGGTAGCCTTCCTCTGAACCTCTGAGAGAGGTTAGTGTAGGCCCTGAAATGTGGTACTTGTATGCCTTCTTAACTATAAATTAAAGGACTGTGCCGAGACTTGTTACACAGTGATAACATTTATTCACAAAAATAATCTTATGTGCAGGACCTTTCCAGTAGAAGGCAACATCGTTCCCTCACATTGTGTAAGTATGTAAATGATACATATTTATAGCAGGTATCAAGGAACAAAAGGACACTTTTAAGAAAACATGGCATCCCCATGAGTACAATGCCCCAAGCATTGGAGTCAGGGAACTTTGTCATCTTCCTTTACTCTACAAAGACTTGTGGTACAAAGCTAGTTGCAGAATGTGTGGAATGTGACCTTAATACTCTTTATATTACTAAAAACAAATTGATGTTCATATGACAGAGAATTTCATAATGTCAGCTTTGCCATTGGCAGAAAATGTTCCATCACTCACTTTAACAACTTTGCATTCTGCAAAACAAATATAAATGTTTTCTATAATTTTTCTAAACAGAAATATTGCTCAAAGCATTTTGTATTGCATTAGACACTTGATCTAGTGACTAAAGTGACTGCTAACTTAGGTGAATGTCAGAGGGAGTGCAAGACCAACAGAGGCATGTATTCAGGGATTATCTATGTGTTTGTGCGTGTTTGTTTTGGGAAAGGAGGAAAGTTGTACCGGTATAGCTGCTTTTGTACCAGCGTCCATGTATTACATCACTGCAAAAAGTGACTTGCACCTGGGTATGACATTCCAAAGCAAATCTCTTTTTACGAAACAGTACATCTATCCTAGGGTGTTTCACTAGTGCAAAAATAAATAAATAAACAAGCAAGTCAGTGTAGAAAAGCCCTAAGTCCTTTTTACAATGACTATATACTTTTCTAATTACACTCAGATTATTTCACTATGGGTCATATCATCTGCTTCCATGTAAACCAGCATGAAGAGGGCAGATATTCCCCCAAAGATTCAATGCAACAAAGAAGTGAAAATAGCATGTCATCATGACCTGTGAAAATCACTCTTCACAAATTGTGGTAGGACATGTAAGAGTGGCTTTAAAAAGCTACAGATGAAGCCATGATGTGGGAAAACAATTACTGCTCCAGTGTAACACTGCCCCATGATGCATCTCTCATAAGTGCCCGGTGCATGCCAGCATCTAGCATAGCCACATTAACCTAACATATATATGTCACTCTCGCCTATATACTATGGATAAAATTCTGGCTCCCTTGAAGTCAATGGCAAATTCCCACTGACTTCAATGGGGCCAAGATTTCTCCCTGTAATTATAATTACAGTCTGTTACATGGCTCCAGTATAAGTTTCTCTTTGTGTGACTGTGCCGGATGTTAGCATGGTTGTCATATGCAGCAATTCTGCAGGATTTCTCATTAATTCTGTAAGTGTCTATAGCCAATGGTTTCCAGAGCTTGCTTTCTAGGTCAATAATTTGCAAACCATCTTTCAAAGCTCTGTTAAAATATTCAATTTCCTCATTGGCCTACGGACGAGAAATGGAAGAAGGTCTGTTTTTAATATTTCTTCAGAAATTCTTCAAACTCCATTTGTGTGAACTGAGCTGTCAGAGACTAATTCTTCAGAGTTTCCTTCATGCATGACAATTGCTAACACAAACCTCCTACAATTGCTGAAGAAACCTGGGTGGTAAAGGATACTTCTGTGCACTTGCTGAGGTAATCAATTACAGTAAGAACATAACAGCCATCTGCTGGCACTGTTTCAAAATGCCTTACTATGTCAATAATAAATTTTTCCCATGCATGATCAAATAAGAGGCTTGAATATAATGGCAGCATGGATGTTACAGCTGTTTTGTCTGCCTCTGGCAAGTAGCACAGGAACTCATAGCACATTAATCTTGTGAAGCCATTCATGGCAACCAGGAGATATCTCTGACCCTTTGTCATGTTTTGAGAAATCCCTGGTAAGTTTCATATGGGATTTGAACAGACATGAGTTAGAGCTGAGTAGAAACAAGGAGAGGCACATATCACACAATGATGCCCTCCTCTGCAGCCGTACAGCTATATTCCTGCTTATCTGTAGTGCAGCATGCTGCCACAAGACTGGATCTTGAATGATGCTATAGTGGAGAAAAAAAAGTTTCTTCACCACCATTGCAGCCCTGACATATGTTTGTAAAAAATCTTCATGCTGTGATTTGCTGAATTCAGCCTGGAATTTCTGCCACCAGCACTCTACCCTCATTCCTTCATGCTTCATCTGCCCAATTATCAAATTCCCTGTTGTACAAAGATGCAATTCAGCTGTTCTAAGGGCTTAGCTGTGCCCTCAGATACAGGGATGTGCAGTGCTCTGCATCTTGTAAAATCAAAATCTGCAGCAGCAAGTTTTCCCTGGGTGTGCCATGATGCATGTATTTATGTAAAAGCAGCAAAGAGTCCTGTGGCACCTTATAGACTAACAGACGTTTTGGAGCATGAGCTTTCGTGGGTGAATACCCACTTCGTCAGATGCATGTAGTGAAAATTTCCAGGGGCAGGTATATATATATGCAGGCAAGCTAGAGGTAATGAGGTAGTTCAATCAGGGAGGATAAGGCCCTGTTCTAGCAGTTGAGGTGTGAAAACCAAGGGAGGAGAAACTGGTTTTGTAATTGGCAAGCCATTCACAGTCTTTGTTTAATCCTGAGCTGATGGTGTCAAATTTGCAGATGAACTGAAGCTCAGCAGTTTCTCTTTGAAGTCTGGTCCTGAAGTTTTTTTGCTGCAGGATGGCTACCTTAAGGTCTGCTATAGTGTGGCCAGGGAGGTTGAAGTGTTCTTCTACAGGTTTTTGTATATTGCCATTCCTAATATCTGATTTGTGTCCACTTATCCTTTTTCGTAGCGACTGTCCAGTTTGGCCGATGTACATAGCAGAGGGGCATTGCTGGCATATGATAGCATATATTACATTGGTGGAGGTGCAGGTGAATGAACCGGTGATGGTGTGGCTGATCTGGTTAGGTCCTGTGATGGTGTCGCTGGTGTAGATATGTGGGCAGAGTTGGCATCAAGGTTTGTTGCATGGATTGGTTCCTGAGCTAGAGTTACTATGGTGCAGTGTGCAGTTGCTGATGAGAATATGTTTCAGGTTGTCTGGTTGTCTGTGGGCAAGGACTGGCCTGCCACCCAAGGCCTGTGAAAGTGTGGGATCATTGTCCAGGATGGGTTGTAGATCTCTGATGATGCGTTGGAGAGGTTTTAGCTGGGGACTGTATGTGATGGCCAGTGGAGTCCTGTTGGTTTCTTTCTTGGGTTTGTCTTGCAGTAGGAGGCTTCTGGGTACACGTCTGGCTCTGTTGATCTGTTTCCTTATTTCCTCGTGCGGGTATTGTAGTTTTGAGAATGCTTGATGGAGATTTTGTAGGTGTTGGTCTCTGTCTGAGGGGTTAGAGCAGATGCGGTTGTACCTCAGTGCTTGGCTGTAGGCAATGGATCGTGAGATGTGCTCGGGATGGAAGCTGGAGGCATGAAGGTAGGCATAGCGGTCTGTAGGTTTTCGGTATAGGGTGGTGGTAATGTGACCATCACTTATTTGCACTGTGGTGTCTAGGAAGTGGACCTCCTGTGTAGACTGGTCCAGGCTGAGGTTGATGGTGGGGTGGAAGCTGTTGAAATCGTGGTGGAATTTTTCCAGAGACTCCTTCCCATGGGTCCAGATGATGAAGATGTCATCAATGTAGCGTAGGTAGAGAAGGGGTATGAGTGGACGAGAGCTGAGGAAGCGTTGTTCCAGGTCGGCCATAAAAATATTGGCATATTGTGGGGCCATGCGGGTGCCCATAGCTGTGCCACTGATCTGGAGATATATATTGTCATCAAATTTGAAATAGTTGTGTGTGAGGATAAAGGCACAGAGCTCAGCAGCCAGTTGTGCTGTGGCATCATCAGGGATAGTGTTCCTGACAGCTTGTATTCCATCTGTGTGTGGGATGTTCGTGTAGAGAGCCTCTACATCCATGGTGGCTAGGATGGTGTTTTCTGGAAGGTCACCAATGCTTTGTAGTTTCCTCAGGAAATCAGTGGTGTCACGGAGATAGCTGGGAGTGCTGGTGGCATAGGGTCTGAGTAGAGAGTCCACATATCCAGACAGTCCTTCAGTGAGAGTGCCAATGCTATTTATGTAGTTGGATATTGTGCTTCTGATACTCATCAGAGAATAAAGGCACATCTACCAATACAATAGACTTTATTATTAGGCACTTATCAGATCAATAGCACGCAGTAGGATGTTTACCACTGGAACATGAAACCTGGGGAAATCCATAGGCTAAACAGATGTTCTGGTTTATTTGGACAGTCCTGAAAGAGTCTGGTAGATTGGATGTACCAGCTGACTATAAAACAAGATTTTTATCCAGATATCAATATTATTAGCTTGCTGAATATCTGGCACCTCCCAATGTGGGTTCTCAACTACTTCCCTTCCCCTGACAGCTTCTATACTCTACCTTAATGCTGATCACTGGCCCAGCAATCCCACCTCGGTGTGTGTCAGTAACTTCTATGAATTCTGAAATTCTGAACATGTTACCATGAAGTGACTACGGGGAATGATTTGGGATGCTTTATGCACCTTTGCAGTGTTGGTCTCACGTAAACTTTATAAAATCTGGATTGTTTCCTTTGCTGCCATAAGAGCCCCTACATGCCCCATTTGAGAAAATACTTTAACAGGAAACAGAAAAAAGGCAAACTGAAACTGAAATAAAAAAATGAATATAATTAATGATTGCTAATGTAAATTTTATGAAGGCCAGTAATGATCAAACATCCAAGACTATTTAGTGATCTGTCTGAAATAAGATAGTGGTTTCAATTCAAATCTTTCCTCATGGAAAAGAGTTCACATCACAAAAATCCATCATCTAGTTGGCACACTTGTTGGTGATATGAACCGAAAAGCCAAGGACTGAATTGCTATGGATATAGAACTACTAACTTAGTCCTTGCGGGGCTCCCTCCAAACCAAGGTGGAGACATGCGGGTGGGAAAGGAAGACTGTATTGCCATTACCATGCTATAGACACTGTATAGAGCCAGGATCTGCCTATCTTATGATGACTAGTGCCAAAGAGATGAACCATAGAATAAGGTACTACACAATGTGAGCAAGTGTGGGAGAATTTGGGCCTCTGCAATTAGAGAGAGAGCTTCATTCCCCAGAGTGGTCTATTCAGTACCATGAAGAAATATGAAATTAACTCAAAATACACCTTTCTTTATTATAATATTTTGTAAATTATAGCATGCACAAGTGGGTTCAGAGGATTCATTCAGCTCCCTGATTAAAATGTTAGTTTTTTGTTATGCGTTTAGCCAGATAGTGCGTGGGAAGATATAGATTTTTGCTATTTTGAATGCAACCTTCATTTTCACTGACAGGTTGAACTCTGAATCAAAATGCAAATCACTGCAGGCACGGATACCTATAGAGCAAAAGTGCTGTTTTGCTATGTGTACAACTAAAAAACGTACCAGATATGGACTCACTGAAGAGCTCCCATTAAAACAGTAAATTAAAAATAATGGACATGTGGGATTGAAGACTTTTTGAAGGGTTGCATGAAATCCTGTATCATTTCATAAGCACTAGGTTTTCCCTGGGAGCATAGCAAAAGGTTTCTAGGTTCCAGAGAATATAAAGAAAATGGAGACAGTGTTCATTTTTCATTCTCAGTAAAATATTGATGGAGCACCACTGTCAAAATCTATTTGGCAAACTGTACTGGATACCTTGAATAACTACATTTTATATTTCTGGACACAGAGAACATCATCTTTCAAGATACTTCAAACCAATAGGTGTAGCAAAACAAGAATATTGAATTTTTGTTTATTACAATACATTTGGTAATAAAATAGTGTTACATTTAGACAGCTTTACTGACTGGAATAAATACTCATGAAGGTCAATGTTTTTCCACGCTCTTCTTTAGGTGTTCACTGACCTGCTGCTTCCACTCTTCTCCACTTTAATGTCATAAAGATCATTTTGCTACCCTGTTGACACACTGTTATTAAGATATTCAAATGAGTTTTCTACCCTGAGAAATTATGGGATCAGGTAGTCCAACCTACAGGATAAGGCTAAAATAAGAAACATTTTCATTTTAAAAGAATGATTTATTTGAATAAGTAGCCATGCAAAGGCACATATTATTGAATTACAGCTATATCAGATACAAGATGGGCAGCTGACACAGACAGGGAAATTCATTCCTCAGGGAGAGAGGAAGCAGAAACAGCTGGAATGTCTCCTGTGGCTTCAGAGATGCCCAAGATACTGGCAACAGCATATGCATCCCCAAGCAGCACTGCTGGCATATACAGAGAACCTCACAGATCATTTGAAAAGGTTGGTGTCATCACTGCATTTTGCCAGTGTAGACAAATGTAGACACCTGTGGCTGATCCTGTATGGGTGTGCCAGATGGGGGAGAAAGCTATGCTACTTCATATTTTTCAACAAACAGTTTCTCTCATTTCTAAAAATTACACAGCATATTCAATATTATAGCTTTCTATGGTATTTATTTGCTGTTATGTCTAACATATATATTATTAAATAATGAGTCGCAATTCACTACTCACTGTTAGCATGCAACTGAAAAAATTATACTGGGCAAAGCACAATATCTTCTCCCCTATCTTGCACACCCACATAGGACCAGCCATAATTGAGCCCTTATATTATAGTCAAAATATATTCCATCTTTAGCTCTGATCAAAACTGGAAACTAGAATACAAATACACTCTGATCAAAACTCAGAACTAGAGGTGATCCAATTATTTATTCTGAGTAACGTACTGAACAATGTTAGTCACTTTTTCTGACTTCCAATCAGAAACAACTGAGTCAATTGGATTCCTGCACCTAACTCAGTTAGGTGCTTTTGAAAATCCCTCTTTTTAACTGTTCACTGTTCATTATTCATGGTGTATAACTGGTCAGTAAAGTTACATGGCATTTTTACTGATCCCCAGCTGGAAGACTAAAGTTTTATAAACAAAAGAAGATTAATACACCTCTACCTCGATATAACGCTGTCCTCAAGAGCCAAAAAATCTTACTGAGTTATAGGTGAAACCGCATTATATCTAACTTGCTTTGATCCACCAGAGTGCGCAGCTCTGCCCCCCCAGAGCTCTGCTTTACCGCATTATATCCGAATTTGTGTTATATCAGGTCATGTTATATTGAGGTAGAGGTGTACCTCTCTTTGCATATAGGTATTTGTATGAAAAACAAACACTCTTCAAACATTTTTGAACAAAAACTCATTGGTGTGGGTGTGCTCATGAACAGTGAATAAAAAGGGGGTATGAACATGGGCAAAGTGAACAGATGTTCGGAACTTGCACAAATGTTTGCAAATTCTGTTCGGCAGTATTCTTCTATCTCTGATTGAAACATGTTGGTATTTTTCTTGCAGCCGTGGTCTGCAGTTGTGTGGCTTAGTAAAATAAAGACAGATGGCAATGGCTTATCTCTAACACTTCATTAATTGCAGTACAGCCATTACATACTTTTCTAATGAACTCACTATGTCTTTGCCTAGCACAATTTCCTTTTCTCATTCACATGCCACCATTTAGTGAGTAGTGACCTAATAAGAAATCATGACTAATTAATTAAGAATGTCAGGCATACATCATAACACATTAGCAAACTATATTATTGAATACATTGTATTGTTTTTATGACTGGGAGAACTTTTTCAATGAAAAATAGGAAATAGCGCAGCAGCACCCTAACTCCAGATTCCTCATCAGGATTTGCTAATACAAACCCCTGTACGGGTGCCAGGAGATCATGGTACAAGGTCCAAAAGCAGAAGCCAGACATAAATCCTGAATAGAACCAAACTAGATGTTTTCAGCAGAGTTAGGTGGGATATGGTTTTCCCCTCGTGCAAAAGTTTTTGAGATTTTGACATTTTGTCCGGTCCTGAAAGAAAAAGTCAAAACCTTGACATTTTCACCAAACAATAATCTGGAAAAAATAGATTGGTCTAAATATTTTATTGGCATTTTAATCTTTATTTATTTATTTATTTATTTATTTATTTTTAGCCAAAGTCTGCCATTTCAAAACAAAGTCATTATGAATCAGAAAATGAAAATTTTTGTTTAGAAAATGTCCAAATGGGTTGTTAAGCCCCTAGGGCTTTTTGAAAATCCCACTACATCCCGTCTGCGAAGCTCATTGAAATTCAATAGAATTTAGGCTAAGTGCCTAAAGACTAGATTTTTAAATTGTAAATTCCGTCCACAGTTGATGTGATTTTGGTTCCTAAGTGCCTAAATGACTTTTGAAAATGAGATTTAAGCTCCTGAATCAGTTAAATGTTGTAACATTGAGCATAGCAACACTTGAATACCCTTACCAATCTGGGCCTTAGTCACTTTGGAAAATGTAGTTTAAGGTCCTAAGCCACTAAGACTCTCTTGAAATTTTTACCTCAAATCTGAAACTCAAACTTGGAGCTTGTCCTGTAAACACATATGCAAATATGTGTCCTTGTGACAGTTCATGCAGAAGTATTTGTTTACCTAGTCCGGAGCCCATTGAACTCAGCGGAGAGATTCCCAACTGACTTCAATAGACTTTGGATAAGGTCAACTTGAAATCTCTTTGATTTCTTTCCTTCTGTTTATAAAAAATTCAGTCATCTAGTCCTGTAACAGAAACAACAGTCAGTGATTTAGGTGACAAATCACATGCAACTGATAAGGAAAAATGAAAAGTCAAAGTGAATAGTTCTGAGATAACCCATAGGCTGAAATGTGTTAGCATAAAATGTCCATTGAACAATTCTGAATAACAAACACATTTTAAAAAATAAAGTCCATGTGTGGAAGACTTACAGACAAAGAAAAGGGTTACATTCATCTAATGCAAGGACTGCTCAATTCTGAAAGAGAGCAGTTAATATTGGCATTGTTTAAATATTCATTAAAATTATCAGTGTTGACTATTTTTTCTGCTTGAAAAAACCCCAGTATTAATTCATTTTGCCTTGTGAGCATACATCACAGGGATTTTGCAATACAGAAATTCATATTTTAATAGAGTTGGGAGAGCTTGGGAAACATGCCTGGCAAATAGCTCACTTTTTATAGCAAGAGTAATGAAAAAGACTTTTGCATCTAAAGAGAGGTTAATTGCAGTAACTGAAGAAATTAAAACTGTATGCTAAGTGGTGGGGGAAAATAGGATATCAGGGACAAAACAGAAACAAAAAAATAAAAGATTAAATTAGAATAATAAGCAAAAGATAACATAGGATCAGTATTGTAAGATGTTTCTTAATGGTAAGACTTTTTCACAATGTGAAATAATCTCCTAAGGAAAGTCCAGTTGCTTCAGTCAGTTAAAACACTGGACAAAACATTGCAGAACATACTCTCAGGAATGACTGTTCATTGGATTTTTAAGTGGGGGAACATCAAAAAAGAGTAGGGATGGGCATTACCTCTGTTATGGCATTAGTGAGACCAATATTGGAATACTATGACTATTTCTGGTATCCACACTTTCAAAAGGATGTTGAAAAATTGAAAAAGGTTCAGAAAAGAGTGACAAGAAATTATTAAAATCCTGGAAAATATGTCTTTATAGTGAGAGATTTAAGAAGCGCAAGTCAATCTATTTAGTTTACCCAAGAGAAAGTTAAGTGATAACCTGATCATGGTCTGTAAGTACTAATATTGAAAAAAGATAGCTGATTGTAGATGGCTTTTTAATTTTGCAGAAGAAGACATACCATATATACTCGTTAATTAGCCTGTTCGTTTATAAGCTGATCCCTCAAGATGGTTAGGTCAAAATAGCAAAAACTGCATGAATCTTTCATAAGCTGACCCTATATTTCAGGGGTTGGCAAACTTTGGCTCCTGGCCCATTAGGGTAAGCCACTAGTGGGCCTGGACGTTTTGTTTACCGGGATCATTCACAGGCTTGGAGCCCCTCAGCTCCCAGTGGCCACAGTTTGCTGTTGCCAGCCAATGGGAGCTGCAGGAAGTGACGCTGGGAACGGCAAACCGCAGCCACAGGGAGCTGAGGGGCTCCATCCCTGCAGACAGCCCATGTAAACAAAATTACAATGTATTAGATATTCGAGTCAATGATTCCATAGAGTTTAAAATCATCAAATTTTGGTGTAGACCCGTTTATAAGCTGACCCCTGCACTTTGATGCGTCACGTTTTTACCAAAAATATTTGACTTATGAAGGAGTATATACAGTAATTGTTTGGATGCTTCAGCTAGGCAAATTCAGACTAGACATAAGGTGCATATTTTTAACACTGGGGGTAACAACCATTGTAACAACTTACCTAGAGACATAGTAAATTCTCCATCACATAAAGTCTTTAAATCAAGACTGGATATTTTTTTCTAAAAGATCTGATGTATCTGAAAATAAGTTATGAGCTTCATGAAGAACTTGCTGAGAGTGTTTTTTTGGCCTGCATTATATAGGAGGCCATACCAGAGCAGTGGTTCTCAAACTGTGAGTTGGGACCCCAAAGTGGGTTTTAATGGGGTTTTCAAGGCTGGCTTAGACTTGCTAGGGCCCAGGGCCCAAGTTATAGGCCCCCTGCCTGCATCTGAAGCCCTTCGGCTTTGATCCCCCTGCCAAGGCCAGTGGGACTCGGGCTTTGACTCCCCCAGGGCGGCAGAGCTTGGACAGGCTCAGGCTTCAGTCCCCCCCTCCTGGAATTGTTTCATAATTTTTGTTGTTAGAAGGGGGTCGCAGTGCAATGAAATTGAGAACCCCTAGAGGAAAATAATGATCGATTCTGGTCTTAAAATCTATGAATTAATATATGGACTTGTCTTATCTAATATAGACTTTTCATTTTAGCTACATTGCACAGTTTCCAATAGCACTAGCATTTCTTGCAAAACTTAACAAAATCTACTTTACATCATTCCCAAGGAAAAGAGCTTATGGGATTTATGGTGGATTATTAATCATGAAATCCTATTATCAAAGTAATATTCCTCACTTTCCACAATAAATATCTTCCAAAAAAGTCCATGTGACAGAGTGTACCTGAAAAAGAAGTCCTTTTGAGGGAAAAGGTACACAAAGTTTTAGTCCTCTGGGAGCTGCCTAGACAGGCCAGCCAGGAACAGCTGTAGGTGGAACCAATCAGTATTGGTCCTCTGGTAGCTAGAGGGGCTGGGAGCAGGCAAAAGCCAATCAGGGCCTAGCAGGCAAAATAAAAAGGGCTGGCTGCTTCTTCCAGGGGCCAGTACTGAGTGATGTTGGGATGGGGAAAATGGATCTCCCCCATCTTAACCCAAGAAGCTTGGTCTGGTCAGGGCCTAACTTTGACTACACATTTTTGCTTGAGTCAATGAAAGACTATTTTGTTTGTTTATTTTGTGGAATGTAAAGTCCAGGTGGGCCATCCTGAGTTGAATATCAATTTGACTTCTGTAAGACGAGGCAAGCTCATGCCATCAGATGCGACAATCCAATTCAGTCAGAGACAAAACGGGATTTATTTTATTTTATTTTATGTTATGTTATTCTGTTTTTTTATTGATTTTCATACTGAAGGTAACTCTATACAAAGCAAATGGATAGGTACGGGTAGTACTGTTTTACTGTGCTGGAGGAATGGGCAACAGTGGTTCAGATAAAATAAACTTTGACCCAAAATTTTACCCAGCCGATGAACTTGTGTTCATTTTTGAGATTCATAAAATTCAGTGAAGTTATTATTATTATTTTTCATTCTGTATGCCTGATCATGTATTGGTTTCAATAAACAGGAGTCTCACAAGTGTAGAAATGGCATTAGAAAGATCACTTTCACAGTGTTTGCAGATTCACGGGAAGCAGGAAATGCTGGAAGTCTCATGGAAATGCCTGGTCTCTAGAGATTCCTTGCCCGGTACAATTTTCACAAATTTCAGCAAAATTTTGAACATATAGCCAAACCAAACCAGTGGCCCTTTTGAGGTTTGTCTACCACTACTGCGTAGGAAAATGCAGCAGTCATTCTGCAAAAATGTTGAAACTTTTCCAACATTTCAAATTAATGGAAACTGACCCTTTCCTGAAAAAAGTTTTAGTTTAGATAAACTGGCATTTTCCAATGAAAACATATTTAATCAAAATGTTCCTGATGAGCTCCAATTATAATAGCTTTTGAATTATAATAAAATGAACCCATTAGTGGTCACTTCTTCTAGAGAATATTATTCTCCAATACCAGACAGCCCCATATTTTGTATCATGATAAATAAATGAATTAAATCCCATCTATACATGCACATTTGCAACTTCAATTGACTTCAACATCAATATATTTATCTCTGTCTAGGCAGAATTTGGCCTTGTGAATCTCTCTTTAGATTTCTGTACCCTTTTGGAGATTTGTCTAAAAGAGGTAGATTAATAGAAGGACTGAATGCTGAATGTATGAACAAATTAGTTTAGTTTCTATAACAATAAGTTTTTCCTGTGTAACATTTGATTAAGATTGTTGATTCATTCTGATTGTCTCCTTCAAGGTCAAAAAACAGCTCTCTAATGTTTGTCTTAAACTTATATTTCTTATATTCTATTCTCTTCCTGATAACACTAGGTCACATAAGATGATTATTGAATGGAAATTAATGATTTTGATTATGATTATTGATTATGATTAATGGAAAATTTCCTGGTTTCTCATGACTGAATGTCTAGAGACCCTTTTATCACTTCATTGAAAGGAGGTCTGTAGGTCCCGTCATTAATGCCGAAGCATAATACACTTGTATGTCATGTCAATAAAGCATTTGTCAACCAGAAGGTCGGAGGTTTTTACAGCATTAATCTGCTTGATCTGGGAATAGCATTTACACATCATTTTTATTTATTATGCATAATGAGTGGGGTCCCGCAGGGATGGGTTCGGGGTTCGGTTCTGTTCAATATCTTCATCATGATTTAGATAATGGCATAGAGAGTACACTTATAAAGTTTGTGGATGATACCAAGCTGGGAGGGGTTGCAAGTACTTTGGAGGGTAGGATTAAAATTCAAAATGATCTGGACAAACTGGAGAAATGATCTGAAGTAAATAGGATGAATTTCAATAAGGACAAATGCAAAGTACTCCATTAGGAAGGAACAATCAGTTGCACACATACAAAATGGGAAATGACTGCCTAGGAAGGAGTACTGCGGAAAGGGATCTGGGGGTCATAGTGGATCACAAACTAAATATGAGTCAACAGTGTAACACTGTTACAAAAAAAGCAAACATCATTCTGGGATGTTGTAGCGGGGTGGTCCCCTGCTCCTGCCTGGGAGGGCTGCAGTGGTAAAAGCAGCCCTGGAGAGGGCTGTGGCTCTAAAAGCTGGGCTGATTGGGGAAGTGACCGCAGCTGGACCACATCCCAATCAGGCCCAGCTGGCCCCTATAAAAGGCTGTGAGCCAGAGGCCCAGGCAATCTCTCTCTGCATTTGAGGGAGAAGGGCCTGACTGCAGGGAGCTGGAGACAGAATACCTGGGGAAAGGCAGAGGAGCTGGGGAGTTCCAGCCTGGAAAGCTCCAGGCTGTGGCCTAGCATAGGGCTAATAGGTACTGGGGGTTGCAGAGAGCAGCCCACGGGTAGTCAGAGGCAGCCGGTCCAAACCCCTTTGCCTGTGATGAGTGGCTTATACTGCAGTCTGCCCTAGTGAATGGGGGCTAGATGGAGACTGGGCAGTAGCCAAGACTGAGGCAAAGTGGGGACAGCGGGTGGGAGTTCCCCTGGGAGGGGGAGACCCAGAACTGTGGGGTACTGCCAGGGGGTAGCACCCAGTTAAAGGGGCACCAGGGTCCAGGGAGGGATATGGGGGCCAGAGGACAGGCAGATCACTAGCCTGCAGAGGGCACTCTGGAGCTGGAATCAGCTAATTCCTGGAAGTCACCAGCAGGAGGCACTGCAGGGGTGAGTCTGCTCCTCTACAGAGGTATTAGCAGGAGTATTGTAAGTAAGACACAAGAAGTAATTCTTCTGCTCTACTCTGTGCTGATTAGGCCTCAACTGGAGTAGTGTCCAGTTCTGGGCACCCCATTTCAGGAAAGATGTGGACAAATTGGAGAAAGTCCAGAGAAGGGCAACAAAAATGATTAAAGGTCTAGAAAACATGACCTATGAGAGAAGATTGAAAAAATTGGCTTTGTTTAGTCTGGAGAAGAGAAGAGTGTGAGGGGACATGTTAACAGTTTTCAAGTACATAAACGGTTGTTACAAGGAGGAGGGAGAAAAATTGTTCTTCTTAACCTCTGAGGACAGGACAAGAAGCAATGGGCTTCACTTGCAACAAGGGCAGTTTAGGTTGGACTTTAGAAAAAACTTCCTAACTGTCAGAGTGGTTAAGCACTGGAATAAATTGCCTAAGGAGGTTGTGGAATCTCCATCATTGGTGATTTTTAAGAGCAGGTTGGACACCTCTCAGGGATGATCTAGATAATACTTAGTCCTGCCTTGAGTGCAGGGGACTGGACTAGATGCAGGTCCAGCTCCAGGCACCAGCGAAGGAAGCAGGTGCCTGGGGCAGCCAACAGAAAGGGGTGGCACTCCATCCATTGTTGAGGTGGCACGTCCAGGTCAGCAGCGGCACTTTGGTGGCAGCTTGATTGGCCCTCTTCAGTCTTTGGCAGCAATTCAGCAGTGGGCGCTTCACTCCCTGTCTGCCACTTCAGTGGTAGCTCAATCGGGTTTTTCTTTTTCTTTTTTTTTCTTTTTTGCCACTTGGGGTGGCATTCCTTGTACTCTTCTCCTGATGCATATTTAAGGGGCAGGTGCAAGTTAAAATAATGATGAGGCTTGGGAAAATCATCAGTGAAGCTGTAATGCACAGGCCAAGGTCACACTTTTTATATAAAACAAATAACAATAATTCATAATCATTGATTTCTTACTAGAGGGGAGAATCTCAGCCTGAATTTTAACTAGATGGAGCATGAGCTATCTTATAAGTAAATATTTCTTATTCGTTGCTCTTATTGCATTATAGCATTATTATTACAGTATATGAGGAATGCTGATTCTGGAGATGTTGCAAAATTTAATAGACCATGTTTAACCCCTAACTCCTCTGGAAGAATCTACTGAAAAATACATATTTCAGCGTAGCAGCTATGTTAGTCTGTATCCGCAAAAAGAACAGGGGTATTTGTGGCACCTTAGAGACCTAACAAATTTATTTGAGCATAAGCTTTCATGGGCTACAGCCCACTTCATCAGCTGCATAGAATGGAATATATAGTAAGAAATATATATACATACAGAGAACATGAAAAGGTGGAAGTAGCCATACCAACAGTAAGAGGCTAATTAATTAAGAGGAGACAAAAAACTTTTGTAGTGATAATCAAAATGGCCCATTTTAGTCAGTTGACAAGAAGGTGAGAGAATACTTAATGTGGGGAAATAGATTCAATATGTGGAATGACCCAGCCACTCCCCGTCTCTGTTCAAACCCAAGTTAATGGTATCTAGTTTGCATATTAATTCAAGCTCAGCAGTTTCTCGTTTGAGTTGCAAAATTGCTATTGCAAAATTGCCACCTTTAATTCTGTTACTGAGTGACCAGAGAGGACGAAGTGTTCTCCTACTGGTTTTTGAATGTTATGATTCCTGATGTCAGATTTGTGTCAATTTATTCTTTTGTATAGAGACTGTTGAGTTTGGTCAATGTACATGGCAGAGGGGTATTGCTGGCACATGATGTCATATATCACATTGGTAGATATGCAGGTAAGCGAGCCCCTGATGGAGTGGCTAATGTGATTATGTCCTATGATGGTGTCATTTGAATAAATATGTGGACTGAGTTGGCATCAGGCTTTGTTGCAAGGATAGGTTCCTGGGTTAGTGTTTTTGTTGTGTGGTGTGTGGTTGCTGGTGAGTATTTGCTTCAGGTTGGGGGGCAGTCTGTAAGTGAGGACAGGTCTGTTCCCAAGATCTGTGAGAGTGAGGGATCATCTTTCAGGATAGGTTGTAGATCCTTGATGATGTGCTGGAGAGGTTTTAGTTGGAGGCTGAAGGTGACAGCTAGTGGTGGTCTGTTATTTCTTTGTTGGACCTGTCCTGTAGTAGGTGACTTCTGGATATTCTTCTGGCTCTGTCAATCTGTTTTTTCACTTCAGCAGGTGGGTATTGTAGTTTTAAGAATGCTTGATAGAGATCTTGTAGGTGTTTGTCTCTGTCTGAGGGATTGGAGCAAATGTGGTTGTATCTTAGAGCTTGGCTGTAGACAATGGATTGTGTGATGTGTCCTGGATGGAAGCTGGAGGCATATAGGTAAGTATAGCAGTCAGTAGGTTTCCAGTATAGAGTGATGTTTATGTGACTATCACTTATTAGCACAGTAGTGTCCAGGAAATGAACCGCTTGTGTGGATTGGTCTAGGCTGAGGTTGATGGTGGGATGGAAATTGTTGAAATGTTGGAATTCCTCAAGGGCTGCTTTTCCATGGGTCCAGATCACAATGTCATCAATGTAGTGCAAGTAGAGTAGGCGTGTTAGGGGACGAGAGCTAAGGAAGCGTTGTTCTAAGTCAGCCATAAAAGTGTTGGCATACTGTGGGGCCATGCGGGTACACATAGCAGTGCCGCTGACTTGAAGGTATATATTGTCCCCATATTTAAAATAGTTGTGGGTGAGGACAAAGTCACAAAGATCAGCCACCAGGTTTACCATGACATTATCAGGGATACTGTTCCTGATAGCTTGTAGTCCATCTTTGTGTGGAATATTGAGTCTATTTCCCCATGTTAAGTGTCCTCACATTTTCTTGTCAACTGTCTAAAAGGGCCACATTGATTATCACTAAAAATAATTTTTTCTCCTGCTGATAATACCTCATCTTAATTAATTAGCTTCTTACAGTTGGCATGGCTACTTCCACCTTTTCATGTTCTCTGTATGTGTGTGTGTGTATATAATTATATATATTACTATATGTTCCATTCTATGCATCTGATGAAGTGGGCTGTAGCCCACGAAAGCTTATGCTCAAATAAATTTCTTAGTCTCTAAGGTGCCACAAGTACTCCTGTTTTAGAAAAATACAGTAGGTGAGGTAACACCTTCACATCTGGAAGAAGAGCCCTGTGTACCTTGAAAACTTGTCTCTTCCGCCAACAGAAGGTGGTCCAGTAAAAGATATTACCTCACCCACCTTGTCTCTATTATCCTGGGACCAACACAGCTACAACAACACAACAAATATACTAGAAAAATGAAATGCTCAGTTCTTCTGCTTTATTTATTTATTTTGGGCTTCTTCTGTAATGAAGATAATTTAAAAGTTTCCAGTAGGATTAAACAGAGATTAGATTATACCAGTGATCCTGACTGTAACTTCAGTTTCACATACACAACTCAACTGGCTTCAGTGAGGTTTTGCAAATGTAACAGAGGGCAGATTTTGGTCTTGTCCCAGTAATAAAAATTAAATAGAGATTAAACTAGAAAATTTCGCATGTTCTGTTATGTAATCTAATTTTCTGGTCCTTGTTGCTGCTTTATGTATCTTTGTGTGAGCTAAAACCACAGAGCTTTTGCTCAAATGTGCCCACTGAGGCTACCCTCTGTAAATTCTTAAATAGGAATAAAGTCCATTAATTCACACTAAATTACAACAAATTTCCTATGGAATTACATATTATATTAAGATAAATACCAAAAAGACTATCTCTCATTTAAAATGCTTTATTGTAATGGGTATCAGAAGAGATGATAATTCATTGAAACATTGTAAACTTTCATTTTGAGAGATTACGTTTTGAGTTGGATGTTAATGTACATCATCTTTATGAGAGAAACATTTTAGATCAATTTCTGCCCTGCTGAGATACAGGTTTAAGAGTCATCAGAAGAACTTTAATATTTAAATTGATGTCTAGTTCTGTTCTTCTGATATTAGGCCAATATTAAAGCCAACAAGTTACATTATTTTAAATTTTGCGACACAGTGGTGCTAACTAAAGCTCATTCCCCATATATAAACTTAAAAATTAACCTAGAAGGTTCTTTAATAATTAAAATGTGCAGTTTTCAGCCTTCTTGATACAAGTGCCCACACTAATCTCATAACCTCTAAATTGCTTCTTATATTAGTTTTCTTTAGGGACCAAAAACAAACAAGTGGGAATGGTGTATAGAATCTCATACAAGATTGGATGATTACTTGGAATTTGTCCTCGAAGATTCACATGTTTAAACAGAACTGATTTTAGCATTAAGCTTAAACATCTTTCCAGTCAGCTAATCCAGTTTTTAGACTTTCAAATTGTGGCCATTTGTCCTCAATTAACATAATAATTGATGATTTTAAGACTATGATTATCTTCTATTATTTTAAGTATCCAGTTCAACAGAATACATATTAAAAGATAGCAAGACTGACTATCCTCTCATTTAATGCAATATTAGACTATTGTAACTCCACTGGGTATGTTGCACCATAATATTTACTCCAGTTTAGTGTATTTTTAGTACAGTTAAAATGGCATAAAACTGGAATAACATAGTAATGAATCAGAATAAGGTCCATTGACTTTGGGGGATTACTCCAGACTTACACCCGATTAAATTAGATCAGAATCAGGCCTTTTCAATTACTGCATATGACTGTCTCAGGTAATGGCTTCATAGCCTACTCCCTGCTGTTAAGAGCTACCTCAGAAAACCTGAACAAAAGCAGGGAGTCAAAATTAAAGTTATGCTATCCAAAGATAGAGGGTGATTTTTTTGATTTTTTTTATTTTTAAATGAGAGCAGTGTTCTTGGTCCTGCAGGGCTGGCTGAAAAGACTGGAGTGAAGAGTAAGCGAGGAGTTGGTAACCACAGTAACAAGACTAATATAGGCTTCTTTGCTTGAAGATATTAAATCTCTCCAAACTATTAGGAATTTCTCTATAGTGGGAACAGAAGCAGAAATGGCAAAAGGGAGGTCAGGTATGAATGCACTGTGTGTCCAGGGCTGTCAGACGTAGACAGAAAGAGTGAAGATTTTGGAAGGTAATGTGACTGAGTTAGAAAGCTGTAGCAGAAGTCTAGGAAAAGAGGGAAGACCTAGAGAAGAGAATTTGCCTCATCAGCCCCTGGACTGTGGATCTGAAAGAAGATGCTGAGGAAGAAGGGAGTAATTAATGCCCTTATTAATCAAGATATATAAGCATATGAAGTCAATTGGTGACACTCATACATGTAAAGTAAAGCACATGCTTAAGTACCTTGCTGAATCAAAGTCTCAGTTCAGAAAATTAGGGCAGCAGATTTTTAAAGCTTGAATCTGACAGAGAACCACAAGTAGTATGGCCTCATAGAATACCATTTTCTGTCTATAACAGTAACAGCCCCACATCTCTTATCTTTAGGAATTTAAGATACCCAAAGGTGTTTCAAGATACAGTGATGAGCATCATAGCAATGCCTAAAAGTAAAATAAAATTCAGATAAAGAAACACATACTCATGCTTCCCTAAGTGATTTGGACAGAAAATTATCACAACAGACCCAGAGAAAGGTACAGCTCAAGATATTCAAAAATAAGAACCTAAAGTTAGGTTCCTAAATCGATATTTGGGTTTCTGTATAAGTGGTCTGACTTTCAAAAGTACTGAGCAGGGAAAGGGGGCTTAAAGTTAAGCATGTAAACAAGTGTTTTTTTGACCAGACAGGGGCGGCTAGTTTGTATAATTTTTGGTGGTGCCCAGAAGGAATCCAAGCATTCCCCCCCCCAAAAAAAGAGTAAGTGTTTAACAGTTTCCCTATATTTCACAACGTGGGGGGATGAGGGCTCTGGTGTGGGGATGAGGGGTTTGGGGTGTGGGAGGGAGCTCAGGGCTAGGGCAGAGGGTTGAGGTGCAGGGGGTGAGGGCTGCTGGGTGGGGCCAGGGATGAGGAGGTTCAGGGTGCAGGAGGGGGCTCAGGGCTGGGGCAGAGGGTTTGGTGCAGGGGGGTGAGGGCTCTGGCTGGAGGAGCAGGCTCTGGAGTGGGGCAGAGCTGGGCATGAGAAGTTTGGTACAGGCAGGCTGCCCTGGGGCTGAGGCCAAAGAGGAGGACTCCGCAGTCCCCTGCCCCAGGCCTCTCCCTGCCAGCAGCAGTGAGCCCCAGGGAGGGACCCCCTTTACCCACCTGGCAGCACACTCACCTGGCACCATCACTGCATGTGCTCCTAGGGTCCGGGCACCTCTCAGGTCCAGGAAGCCCCCTTGCCTCCTCTGTGGTGGGTGCCTGGGGAGGGGAGGACTGCCATCATGTGTGCGCCTCCTCAGGCAGCGCCAGTGCTGGCACTGCTCCCTTTTGTAGCTGGCAGCAGCTGGCAAGGGATCACAGCGTGGAGTGGTAGGGCATCTGCCCACTGCCCAGGGCACCAGCAGGGACGCTCCAGGGGAGTGCACAGGGGCAGCAGGCAGGGCCAGGGGACTCTCCGGGGAGGTGTGCAGTGCAGCAGGTGGGTCCAGGGGTGAGAGCCGGCCCCAAACATTGGTGGAGCCGGCCACCTGTGCCCTGAATTTGCTGGAGCATGGGCACCATGGGCCATATAACTCCCCACCCCTGGAATCAGAGCCTGCACCTTGAAGGACTGACCCTTTGAGGTTCAAATATTAGATTCTAATATAGCTGTCCTAATGAGAAATTTCATTATTTCAGGATTATTTGTTGAGCAATATTTAAATCCAGTTATGGGCTCCCTGAGAAGTTCTAAGCTTAAACTTAATGGTGCAATGTTCTGGTTGGCACAAGTTTCTTTTCCTTTTCTGTAACACAGAACAGCCTCTGAGAAATTATTGGGTCATAGTCAAAACTGGTTTGTCTGAGAATTCATACACACAATGCCTCTTTATCTGTTCTCTTTAATACTGATCAATAGAAATAATCCCTGGAATTTAAACCTAGGCTTGAAAGCTACAGCTGATGCTTTAGAAAGCGTAAATAAATTGCAATCCCGAGAAATTCAAAGATGAACAAACTGGTGTGTGGAAAACCTATATATATCTACATATATAATATGTAGCAGAAAATGCCTGGAAGAATGAAACTGGATAGATGCAGATACCCCAAAAGTGGAAATTCTTGGAGAGAGAGGATGATTGTGCGGCTAACATCCAAGATTGTGAGTCAGGCTAGTTGTGTTCTTTCATGGCTCTGCCATGAACTTTTTGTGTAACTATGAGCAAGTCACTGAACAACCTTGAGCCTTGGTTTCCCCATCTGTGAAACTGGGAAGGTGATACTTTGTCTAATGAAGTTGTGAGGCTTAATTCATTAATGTCTGAGATCCTTAGATGGAAGGTGTTACAGAAATTATGTTTTGCTCTTCTACGTTTAAGGAAAAGTTTTTCTCCTTTGTAAATCTAAACTGCATTATATATAGATATTTTTATTCTCATTTTCCAGTTGCTGCTCCTATGTTGTTAGATATTTCATGGATATTTTCATTTTTATGATTAAAATTTGATACAAAATGATAAAAAAAAATCTTCTCTCCTTGATTCTCCGCATTCAGTCTTTTTGAATCATCGGTGCACAAAGGGACACTGGTAATTAGATTTTACATTCTTTGCATTATTATTAATGCTATAATAACTTATGTATGTACCTTGAAAAGAACTTCGCTCATTTTTATGACACAAGTACTTATTTATTGTATGCTTTTATATTTATTTATGCACTTATCTTTATTGCTGTGGAAGTATGTATTTCTTAATGTAAGTAAACAAATTATCAACTTAAATGTGATGTTACATGAATGTTTTAGTCTACTCTAAATTAACTGCGCAGGGTATGTTTATTTTCCAGATACGTTGAAATACTTAGGTGTCAATATAAGGAGACTCTACTGGTAAGAAATTTTTATATTGTGTAGAACCTCCATAAAAGCCAGTAGACTAACATCTTAGTTGTGGGGGGAAAGGAGGAGACAAACTCTATTATTTTTGGCATCTTGCAAAATGTAAATTTCTTTAAATGATTTCTTTTATATCCTGAAAGCAAAACAAATTTAATAAACTTGTTTAAAGCCCCAATCCAGCAAAGCAATTAATTATATGCTTTACTTTAACACAAGCAGTCATGTTAATCGTGGGATTACTTGTGCTTGTGGATAAACATGCTTAAATGCTTTGCTGGATCAGGGCCTTAAGAAAGCAGGGGTGGCTCTAGGCATTTTGCCACCCCAAGCATGGCAGGCAGGCTGCCTTCAGCAGCTTGCCTGTGGAGGGTCCGCTGGTCTCACGGCTTTGGGGGACCTCCCGCAGGTGAAGCCGCCGGACCAGCGGACCCTTCGCAGGCAAGCCGCCGAAGGCAGCCTGCCTGCCGCCCTCGCTGCAACCGGCAGAGTGCCCCCAGTGGCTTGCCGCCCCAAGCACGTGCTTAGCATGCTAGTGCCTGGAGCTGCCCCTGTAAGAAAGTTGACTACATTTGCTGCAACAGGGGGAGTTAAAAGCTCAGTGACTGTGCATTGGTTTTGCTGTGGATACTGCAGCGTAGATAATATCATGTATGTAGTTTTAGAGGCATCATATTAAAGCAATAGAGGAGGGGAATAATAATATAGTTTATTAGTTCTGTAGCACACACAGTTGAATAATTAAAATTATGTTTGATTAATAGCCTCCCTTTCCTGGCTCACTTATGCAGATACTAAACATATCAAACAAAACTCAGAGACATGGCTCTGTCCATTTTGCTAATTATTATTCTTAGCTAAATAGCTCCATGTTTATTATCAGGCATCAATCACTGTAGTATCTAGGCTGAAGCATGTATGTAGCATCATAACTTTTCATGGTACATTATAGAGATTAAAAAGAATTTGCAACCTCAATTAGACAGACACAAAGGAAAGACATGGTTTAAAGCAAATAAAAACTATGAGTTGTATTGTATCCAAAGCACACAATACAAATGTAGATAGTTTTAAGCACCAACTGAATTGAGGCAAGAGAGGATGAATAGTTTGATGGAGCATGGAAGGCAGCAGCATAAAACAAGGCAAAAGAAGAAGGTATTGAGATGAAATTTAAAGAAAGGAGTGAGAGTGCTTGTATACATTTGAAGACAAACTGAGAGACAAGGTGGGGAGAGGGTGTGAGGGGAGAGGTGGGAGATTAAAGCTGAGCAGGCCAGTGCTTCCACTAGGTGACCCTAGGTGGTCACCCAGGGCAGCAGGATTTGGGGGGCAGCATTTTGCTACCCTCATTGGAAATTCAGCAGTGGGGGGTCCTTCCGCTCCATGTCTTTGGCGGAAATTCAGCGGCAGGCCCTTCACTAACTCCGGGACCCGCCGCCGAAGTGCCCCGAAGACACGGAGCAGAAGGACACCCGCCGCCGAATGCTCAGAGGAGGAGCACTGCCACCTAGGGCGGCAAAAACCATGGCGCCACTCCTGAAGCTGAGATGCAGCCAGGGGCAGAGCAGTGCAGAGTCTTAAACTGCAGTGTAGACATTCAGGCTCAGGATGCAATCCAAGCTCTCGTCTCTCCCACCTCACAGGGTCTTAGAGCCAAGACTCAAGCCCAAGCCTGAACATCTAAACTGCAATTAAACAGCCCCTTAGCCTCAGCCTGAGTCAGCTTCCATGGGCCAGCCGCTGGTTTTTAACTGCAGTGTAGACGTACCCAGTGAGGTCAGATGTTGTGAAAATAGAAGGATAAAAGTAGAGGGCCAAAAACAGCCCTCTGAAAGGAAGAGGGAGGAAGAAGAGGGTACACCAAGGGAATGCTGAAGAAGCAGTGAACAAGCTTGTACAAAACCTGGAAAGGACAATCTCAGAAGCTGAAGGAAAAGAGGATCTTGATGGGAAGTGAATGATCAGCAGTGTCAATTAACAGGTCAGAGATGAAAGAAGAAAAGGCAAGCTTAAAGTTGTGGAACCCAGTGAGGTTACAGGTCTCCAGAGGTGAAAGTAAGCTGATATGCCCCAGTATGGTGTATTGGCAAGAGCCAGTGCACTGTACCAGGGCGGATCAGCTTCCTCTGGCATCAGTTTAAAAGGCCTGGGGCTCCCAGCAGCGGCTGGAGCCCTGGGCCCTTTAAATTGCTGCCAGAGCCCTGGGAAAGCGGTGGTGGGGCTTGGGCAGTGATTTAAAGGATTTGAGGCTGCAGCAGCTACCACCCTGGGCCCTTTAAATTGTCCCCGGAGCCCTGGGGTAGCAGTGGCAGGGCTCCGGCGGCTATTTAAAGGATCCGGGGCTTCAGCAGCCACTACAGCCCTGGACTTTAAAATAGCTGCCAGAGCCCCGCAGCCCCCTCCCCAAGGCTCCGGCAGCAGGGCTCCAGGGATGATTTAAAGGGTCCAGGGCTCCGATAGGGCCGCTACCACACCGGGCCCTTGAAATCATCCCCAGAGCCTGCCGGAGCCCTGGGGTAGCAGTGGTGGGGCTCCGGTGGTGATTTAAAGGGCCATGGGCTCGGCCATGGCTACAGCCCCAGACCCTTTAGATTGTCATCAGAACATTACTGCCACTACCCCAGAGCTCCCCCAGGGCCCAGGGTGGTAGCGGCTGCTGGAGCCCCAGGCCCTTTAAATCACTGCCCAAGCCCCCGGCTGCTGCTGCTACCCTGGGGCTCTGACAGTGTGGTTCGGGTGCCTATTTAAAGGGCTCAGGGCTCCCACTCCTGCTACTTTCTGGGGCCCTTTAAATCGCCACCTGAGCCCCGCTGCTGGAGCCCTGGGGTAGCAGCAGCGGGTCTCTGGTGGTGATTTAAAAGGCCAGGCGTTCCTGGCTGCCACTAAAGGGCCTGGGGCTCTGCTGCCGTAAAACTCCACCATCGGCTGGGGCCCCCTCCAATGGTGATTTAAAGTGCCCAGGGCTCCCAGCTGCTGCTACTACGGCCCCTGCAGCCCCGGGCCCTTTAAATCCTGATTTAAAGCACCGGGTATTTAAAGGCCATGCCTCTTAAGGACTCCAGAGTACTGGTAAGTCCTTTAAGTTACGTTCACCCCTGCAGGTCTCTTTCCTGAGGTGCTCCCATAATGAGACCATGAGTGGAAATAAAAGACTTTGACTCTGGCCCAGATTCTGAGCAGCTCACTCCTGAGCCCACCAGCTACCCATGACCAAGCCCTGACAAACTGTTCAGACTACCCGCAAACTTCCCCATCTCCAGTCCCTTGACAGATGATGGAAGGGGCAGGTCCAGCTCCAAATGGAGAATCTTGCTTTGCAGGCCCAGTTAGTGCAAGGCACAGCTGAAGTGCTGGCACTGCACAAAGAGCTGGCTTAGTTACAGAGCCATTCCATGCAACTCATGTCTGAAGTACAAACCCTCTGAGAGCAACTGGCGCAGTCACAAAGAGAGGCAGCTGCCTTACGAGTTTGGGCACAGCACATCCCTTCTGATGAGGGCACCACAGTGCTTCTCCAGGAGCAATTTGATTGGGACCACCACAAACAGAGTTTTCCTAAACCAGTATCACCTGCTCTTCCTGCTATGTCCTCAAACTTACCCCATGAATCATGCAAAGGAGAGGGCTGGTGCTTAGCCTGCTCACAGAAGAACAAAACAGTCTGGAACTCTTGAGTTGTGGTGACTTCCTGCAAGAATTCTCACCCCTCTTTGACCCACACCAGGTTCACTCAGCAGAAATTATCCTCTGGAAGCTTAAGTAAAGTCATGGCTCAGCCACATCATATGTTGCCCATTTCCAACAGATGCTGGCAGATGTCAAGCGGAACGAGGCAACTGCAGCAGTTCTGATGGGATCTCAGCAAAGAGGTAAAAGATGAGCTACTTAGTGTAGAGAACCTTGCCCAACTCAACACTTTTATTGACCTCATCCTTTGTATTGACACCTACCTGTGGGGGGAGGAGGAGAGAAAAGGAGGACTAACATCGCCATGCCCACCCACTGTTACTAGGCCTGTGGAACCAAGCCCTGAATCAGTGCAGGTGTACTGGAATCACAAACATCTGATCCCAGAAGAAAAGGTTGTCATCTACTATGGAATGTCTGAACACTCATTTGCCTCCTGTCCATCTAGACCAAAATCAGGAAACAGCACAGGCCCAGTAGTGGGTACTGCTGGGCATCAACAGGTCACCAAGCCCTAAGCTAGTTTCCCCACCTTTGAAAAGAACTCAACCAAAACCCTTCAGGACCTACCCACACTTTCAGATATCACCGCAATTACATGTCCTAGGAGCATCAAGGTTGATTCCCCCTCAGGCAGCCATGATCGACTCCCGACTGCTGACATTTTTATAAATGCAAACATGGCCTAGACCCTAAAAACTCCGCTTCAGCCCAAACCTTCACAAGACTTGGTAGAAACAATCAGTGAGTCACCCCATCACCCAGTTCAGTAATCAGGAAAATATTCTCTTCAAGGCGAGAGTGGAAGACCACCATGAGTTATTACACTTTAATGTGATGCCCGCTCCACACATCCCACTATTACTTGGTATGCTGTGGTGGGTGCAGCATGACCCACAAATCTACTGGAGGAGGAAGAGTGTCAGATTTTCTTCCAATTATTGACAAAAAGTCTGTCTGCAACCCCCATGTGAGACAATCTCTGTTCCTCAGGAAGGGACATTACCACCTGAGGGGACACCCAGGGCAGTAGGCCAGCCAGAAAGAAAGCACCTTGAGCCTAGAACTCTATCTCCCTGAGAAATACCAGGAGTACACTGAAATTTTTGAGGGAAAAAATGCAGACGTACTGCCCCCACACTGGGATTGTCTCACAGATTTGAGATTTGCTCTGGGTGAATGTCCTATATGTCTGAACCCGAACTGGAAGCACTATATCCAAGAAAATCTTGAGAGCTTCATTTGTTAATCTACCTCTCCAGCAGAGACCTCTGTCCTTTTTTTACAGAAAAAGCACAGATCAATGTTCCTTTGCATAGACTGTTGAACCCTAAATCAAGTCACAATCTGCAACTGGCATCTTTGGCCTCTTATTCTGGAATTACTAGTTCCAGAAGTGCAAATGGCCAGGAACTTCACAAAGCTAGACCTTCAGGGAGCTTACAATTTAGCACATATAAGAGCCAGGGAATGGGTACCAAACTGCCTTTTGTACTCAGTAAGGGTCTTTTGAATATCTAATGTCATTCAGCCTCATCAGTGCCTCGGTAACTTTCCAATACTTTGTGAATGATGTGGTCAGCGATGTATTGGATCAAATGACATCATTTATCTCAACGATATCCTAGTATTTTCAGAGAACCAGGAATAACACTGTTGTCACATCAGATAGATTCCCCCAAATGACAGTAGTAATCTTTGATGGGGCAGATCCATGGAATCCCTGTGAATTACAATGCTTCCTGGCCTTTGCCAATTTTTACTGGTGGGTTATCGCTGACTTCTCAGGAAAAATCATTCCACTGACTTTGCTCCTACTTAAGACCATCAGGTTCATCTGGTTACCTGAAGCCCAGCATGCCTTCACCCAGCTCAAATCTGCCTTCATGATGGCTGCCATCCTGATCCTGAACCAATCTGCACATTCATAGAGGAGGCTGACACATCCAACATGACCCTAGGGATGAAACTCTCACAGAAGCTCAGACCCAGCAAAGTCTTGCACCCCTGAGCATTTTACTCTTGCAAGTTTTGCCCCAGTGGAAGGAAACTATGAAATCCTAGATAAGGAGCTACTCACAATTCAAAGTGTGTTTGTTTGAGGAGGGGCACTACCATCTTGAGGGGACTTGGCACCCTGTACAGCTCTTCATAAGACCATAAGAACCTTAAGTATCTCTGCAAAGACCAAGTATTAAACCAAAGGCAGCTACGGTGGCCCTGTTTTTCTCTTGGTCAAGTTCACACCATCTACTGACTTGGTCCCAAAATGGAAGCGCTGACATCTTATTGTGAAAAGGAGAATGCTATTAGGAGGGCAAGAAACCAACCGCCAAGCCACCATTCCTCCTGAAACCCAGTAATTTTCTCAGTGCGGAAGTTCATCAAGGTCTGATCTCTCTTATTCAGTACACCTCAAAGGAGGATCCTGTCACCCAGGAGCCACTTCCTGAGCACTCAAAGACATGGATACACTGCTCCAAACTCAATGGAGTAACATATTTCAATGGGTGCATGTAAGTTCATCCATGGGGAGCCCCCATGTCAAGGTACTACATCTTTGTCATGACACCCAACTGACAGGACATTTTGATCATCAAAAGACTTCTCACACAGCCACCTCTTTTTTTTTTTTTTCCTGGCCCTGCACGAGGGCTGAAATTCAAGCCTATGTAGATTTCTGCAAGCTTTGTGCCCATTCCAAGACACCTCAGACCAAGCCCTTTGGTATCCCTAGAAACAATCGTAGAGCCCTGAGCAGTGATCTCACCAGACTTCCTCGTGGAACTCCTCAACTCTACCGGTCACACTGTCAACTTGACAATCGTGGACTGTCTGACAAAATTAGCTCACTTCTTCCCCTGCATCCACCTATTTCCACTGAGGTTACCAGCCAACTCTTGATAAGACATGTTATTTGTCTTCATATGCTCCCAGGCCGCATTGTCTCAGATTGAAGCTCTCAATTCACCTTGCACTTCTGGCACAAAATTCTGTGACTATTGGACATCTGCACTTCTACCTCCACCGCTTACCACCCCTCAAGCAGATGGACAGACCTAGAGGGTGACCAAGTCCTGGAACAGCACCTCAGATGCCTCACTAACTATCACCAAGATAGCTGTTGCTTGCTGAGTTTTCCTACAATAATGCAGACCATGCCTCAACAGGACAGAGCCCCTTTTTCACAAATTAGGGATTCCACCCCCCCATTTCTGCCTGCCATGTCTACACTCCTAACCTGGTGAGAGAGTTTCATAAGGCTCATCTAGACAATCCTGGCCTTGACCTGAAATGAGGGATTGATGGAAGGAGCCACAGACCTAGAACCAGGGACTGCAGGGTCCGAGGCAAGCACTGCTTCCTCATCTTCACCAGGGGCCCAAGAAGGGTTGCCTCCAAGAATTACTTAAAAAGCTAAGCTCTGAAGGAAGTCCTGCCTTAAGGGGGATGAGCAACAGAATTCCATGATTCCCTGATTGGCTGGTGGTACTCATATAAACCAAGAAGCCAGTTCTGGGAGTTGCCTGAGCAATACAGACCTCCGGTGTGCTTCTGTCTTGGGCCCTGTGCACCCCTCCTTTCTACAACTCTCCTTGATCCCAGACACTTAATTCTCAGCCCCAGTCTGGCTCCTGACACTGATCTTGGTTTACAGTCTTTGGCTTAGGACCATTATTGACTCTGGTGCAAGATCGTGGCCTGGCCTGACCCAACCCTAATCAGAATGGCCCACTTCCAACAGTTGACAAGAAGGTGTGAGTAACAGCAGGGGGAAAATTAGCATGGGGAAATTTTTAAAACTATTTTTAAAAACTTCCCCATGCTAATTTTTCCCCTACTGTTACTCACACCTTGTCAATTGTTGGAAATGGGCTATCCTTATTATCACTAAAGGTTTTTTTCCTCCTGTTAATAGCCCACCTTAATTGATTAGTCTCATTAGAGTTGATATGGCAACACCCATTTTTCACGTTCTCTGTGTATATATAGCTTCCTACTGTATTTTCCACTGTATTAATTCAGTGAAGTGGGTTTTAGCCCATGAAAGCTTATGCTCAAATAAATTTGTTAGTCTCTAAAGTGCCACAAGTACTCCTCGTTCTTTTTGCTGATACAGACTAACACGGCTACCACTCTGAAAATTGCTATTCCTAATCACTGCTCAGAGAAATGGCAGCTGAAACACATATTCATTCTTTCATTCCTGTGTATCATTTAGGTAACACAGTGATCGGCTGTCTGGTTAAGCTGGCAATATGGCCCTTTTGTGCTGCTGGGGAGGTACAAGGAGGAGTAGCAAATCCCAAGGCTTTTCAAAAATAAACCATTAGGGTTGGGCTGGCTTTCTAGTTGCAAAAGGAGGCACTGCTTTGTAGTACTTTGCACCTACCGTGGAAAAGGTGGTAGGGTCTAAATTCATTGTAGAGAATCGAAACCAGCAAATGCAGGAAGCCCTAAGGAAGTCAGCATATTTAGCTCATAGGATAAGAGAAGTCCTTCCTGTTACATTTTACCAGTACCCTCTGAAAGTGGTGATGTCATAAAGAAGCTTTATCTAATCTCTTCTCTGATGGGGGACCTTTAAGAAAGAGGAGAGATACCAAAGAGGAAGCAGAGGGCTAGATTCTCAGTAGTCCAAGAAATCTCAGACATTATCTGGGAGAAAAAGAGGTTTACGTCCACACTGTGATTCTTATTCATTGCTTCTCAGGTCAAAATGTTGGTGCTCTGCACCTTATAGAATCTCTTCTTGGAATTAAGAATAAATGTGTCAATAATTGTTTATGGGCATCCTATAGGCAGAAGGCTTTATTTCTGATTAACTGTATTCCTTACAGGAAACCCAGTGAGCAGAGCTCTAAAGATTGTGTTTTTTGTTTTTTTTTAAAGAAAATAAAAGCTCACCTTATTATATTGGAAGTTACATAAAAGCTATATTATATTAACCATCAGTGTAGTAAAATGTATAATTTTTGGATCACTTAGGTCAAATGAGATGGATTTATTATCAAGCAAAATTTTTAACACTAAACTTAGCCCTATAAATTAAATGAAGATTCCTTTTTGCTGGGTATATTGTATCTCAAGCATTTTCAGATTTAGTAGCTTTTTTTAAATTATATACTTTAACTTAGGTGGAGACAGTTGCCATCAGTCTTCATTAATCAGCTAATTAGTGGCATATACTACATAAAATGCCTAAGATTTAATGTTAAAAATATGGATTATTTAAAGTCAGCAAATCTTCTTATGCAGCCAAATAGTACAAAATACTTTGAAGTTAAAAAACACTCCAAATGACAAGATTACCATATGGCTGGAATGTTGTGGGAATACTCAGAGGGAATTGATTCTTTCATATAAAGCTTTATGGTGCCTAGAAGGATAACTGTTTGTTTATACTATAAACTCTCTTATGAACAGTTTCAATTTCAACCATAGAGTCAGGACAGTGATGCAGAGCAAAGTAGTTCTTTCTTAGAGGGACTGTGACAGAAACATTCTATATTACCAGCAAAAACACACTTGACATTTCATGTGTTCTATGTTTATTACAAAATCGGTGGATAAAGAAATAACTAAAAAAACCCAACGCTTATTTTATCAAAGTAAGACTGTTTTCTTCTCACCAGCTTACCCATAAAATGGAACAACCTAACATTTTGTTCCATTATAAGTATCGAAGGGTGGCTAGTTCCCCAGCAGGAGGCACTTTCCATAACAAAATGTACTTTTCTATTTGCATTATTGTTGTTAACTTGCTTATACTATTACCTGCCTGAATCACTTCTGAACTGAGAAACTTCCCTTATGTTAGTTTTCAAAGCTGCTTTGGAGTCAGATTGGAGTATATGTCTTCCCCATGTTTGTGCTGAGACTTATCAGGATCTGGGCCTTACCTTTCAGTGGAATTTGGGCATACAACTTCCATAGATTCCTTTGAAAATCCCAACTGTAACGTTTTTATCTTGGGTAAGCACACTAGAGAGACATACTATATGGTGTCATCATTTCATCACTGTCTGCCTAGCCATATTCAAACATGGGGAAGACATATGCTCCAATCTGACTCCAAAGCAGCTTTGAAAACTAACATAATGTGATGTGGAAAATATTATGGCTATCTCTGAGTGTTATTGTGAGGAGAAAGAAGAGGGAATACAGGGAGCTCCTTCTTCCTCACCCCACAGAATATCCTTGAAGAAGGCAACCATAATGGAGCTGCTTATGCTCCATAATGTCCTGCCCTGTTGTTCCTAGTGGGGCATGTTTGGATTGGTTAGGGGTGTGGTCAGGGCTCCAATCCATTACGTACTGGCTAGCACTGGAGAAGTTATGAGTGTGATAAATGTATTTTCTGAGGCTGCTTCCCCAAATCCCTCTGCAATGCATTTATTCTCTATCAGTAGAAAATACACCAACCAAAACATCGCTGTCGTTCAGAGTCATAATTTAATGTACACTATTTGAAAAATATATGTATAAGAACCTATTTAAAACTGATTTAAAAACAAACCCAGGTTACCACATTTGGACCCAGATCAGGTTCCACACTTCTCTCAAGTTGAGGGATGTGTAAATCTAGGGTTTGATTTAGCCCTTTGTAGAGTAAGTGCACAGCTGTAACATTCAGATGCAGATCAGGCCTTGAGCAAAGTTTGCATCTGTAGTTTTGGTTTGAGCCCCTCACTAATCAGAACAAATATTTTTGCCAGCCCTCAAGATTTAATTGGGAGTCTCACTATATTTGGTGTTTTCCTGAAAGTGCCAGCTCCTGGAACCAAATAATTACATGAGAATCTCAGCTTTCATTTAGAAAGAAAAGTAGCCCCGATGGCTGCGGAGAAAAGCTTGAAAACAATACTTGAGTATAGCATAAAGGCTCAAAAACCAGAAGACAAATAAAAAGAACCCAAACATTATTATTAAAATTTCATCATTTTAAAATCAATCTCTTAGTTTTGGGGGGGCCTGAGTCATGGTTTTTGATTAAATCCAATGCCATCTATACTGATATGGGTATGACTAACTTTTGTTCACTTCTAATGGGCTGGAAACATGGAAAATATTGAAATAACTTGTGTAGCTGATATTTTCTTGCTTACACAGGATGATATCTGAGGGAGAAAATGCAGCTACCAGCCTTGATGTTCTGGATTGATGGAAATGGATGAAATGTCTATAACACAAGGAATATCAGTGAGGAGAATACACAGGTCCTAAAAAGTACTGTATTTTTATAAATATGTGATGTTAAAGCAAATCCAATATTTCCATATAAAGACTTTGTGAAAAAATGTAAGGAGTCAGAGACATTCAACCACTTTGGTACCGAGGTAAAATTGTTCAATTAAAGAATATGGCTAGGCAGACAGTGATGAAATGATGACACCATATAGTATGTCTCTCTAGTGTGCTTACCCAAGACAAAAACGTTACAGTTGGGATTTTCAAAGGAATCTATGGAAGTTGCATGCCCAAATTCCACTGAAAGGTAAGGCCCAGATCCTGATAAGTCTCAGCACATGCGCAAGCCTTAAATTTCAATGGAAATTGTATTGCCTGATCACTTTGGTTTCCTTTGAAATTCCTAGCCCTTCATCTCTAGTACGCTAAATTATAGGTTGTATGTATGCTTTCTAATTTGATCAGTGTGGAAGCAAGAGATCTAAACTGATACACCAGTTTCATCTGCATCAATGGGAATTTTGCCACTGACTTCAGTTGGGCCAGGATTGCACCCTAACTATCTAAACAGAAGAAGAGAGCACAGGAAAAATGAAATGTATTACTGACAAATAAAAAGAGACAATCAAAACCAAATGAAATATTAAGAAGTTAATATTTAGTCAGTAGTTAAAAATATCAGATAAAGGTATATCCATACTTTACAAGTGTATACCTCATTTCTGTTTGGCTGATAAATATTCTTTGAAAAACTGTTCACAATGACAGTTTTTCTTTCCTATTTTCTGACTTGCTAAGTTGATGTTTGTAATGGATAATTGTAGTTACTGATAACTATTTCTGGAAGAAGACTATGTAACTCAAGACCACTTTTACTCAAAATAAATTAAAAAATAGATATTTCTGGCCAGTTTCCACCATAGCAATATTGGAATGCTACCTCCTTTTCATTTAGGAAAGGGAATTATCAAATTGTCAACAAATCTTCTGGACGTGCTTATTGTGCATTTTAATATTATATGATTTAGGTTTCTCAAAACTCCACAAGAGACTAACCGCAATACACGTGGTAGTCATACTGAGTCTTTCCTGGCTGATGTACTTTAATTTACTTCAGAGAAAGAAAAATGAGTGTTGCTACAAGCCAAACTCCACTATTTTTTAAGAAAGACAAAAGGGAGTACATTATTCTGTGCATCCGCCTCTTGTATTTGTTACTTTTGTTCAAAATGATGGGTGTAGTTTGGCTGGGAGGTGAGGGCATTGCCCTCCCTAAACTTCAAGCCTGGGCAGATGTGGCATTTGCCCCTGAAGGTGTGGCCCTATTGGCCTGACTGTAGCTGCCCCTGCAAATATAGAAGTCTAACTACTCCCATGTTCAAAACCCAACTGGTTTAAGCAGGACTGAGGCGTTCTGTAGGAACACACATTATTCATGCTAATAAACTTTGCAGTTACAGAGCTCACATAAGCGAATCTCTCAAGAGAGACGAGATTTTTATAAATTTTAATAAGATATGCCAATTTTTGTGCTAAAGAACAGCTGTTTCATTTGGGGGCATTTATCATATCCATAAAGATTGGAGTTGCTGAGCCCAGGGGGATAAAATGTAGTGAAAAGTATATTCTGCAATATTAGAAATATGTATTAGAACAACACAGTAAAGATTTATTACTGAATCATGAGGATTAGCAATACAGTTTTGTCATTAATATGGTTTATTCATAAAAGAAATTAACACCTTTTGTGAAACACCAGGAAGGTACAGCATAATATTCTAAATCACATAATAAATAAATCAAAAACATTTCAAAACAATTTTAAATCTTATGTCCAAGAATGCCCAAATAAATGCATCCTTCAAAATTATTTTAGAGATCTAGGAAGAAGCTTATCCTGGTGCAGCCCTGAATTTCATTAATGCTTTTTATAGCTCTCGAAAATCTGCTTACCTTAACATTTAAAAAAAAATAGAACAGAATTCTGTTTATATTTTAATTAATAAAATTACATACACTTGTCCACAATTCAGGAAAGCACTTAAGCATATGCTTAAGTCCATTCCTATAAGCATATACTTAAAGTTTAGCATGTTGTAAGCACCCTTTCTGAACAGGGATGCCTTCCTCAATTGGAGGGTTGTTTAAGGTCTAGAATAAACATTTGTATAAATAGTAAATGTAAGTAAAGTCCTGTGTGCGATGTGATGACAACATGCTAGCAATTACACAATATAACACATTATACAGTATTTTTCGTCTAGCCATGTATTCTATTAGTGCTGTTATACCTACATGAACAACATAGGAACCATTCCTTCGTCCCCCGTGTGCCCAGAATCATTCATATCAGGTATAAAAACACTCCAGAGCCAATGGAATTTTGGGTGAATGAGAAAAGTGGGATCTGTCCCAATTTATGGTAACTTTAATAAAACATGTTCCACTTGGAAAAGTGGGAATCAGACACCTCATTCTTTCTCATGAGCAATTCCATTAACTACATAGAGCAAGAATAAGTAAACATTAATTCTCCTTCATTTCAAGCTTTTCTTCTATAACACATTTTTGGATACTATAAGGTTACCATAAAGCTAAATAGAGTAGTATAAGGCTATCACATCTTTGCACAGCATTTTCTCATTCAAGACACCTTATTAATTATAATCAGGGATCCTAGAAATCAGTTTGCTGCAGAAAAACGTGGAATTTGCATTTTTACAGAGAAACTTTAGTTTTTACATTTTGTGAAAAAATAAAAACATATGCAGTAGAATCCCATTTATCCAAGCCACCATTATCTGGCTCTCCATATTATGTTCAAACAATACCTATATCTATGTGGCTAGAGAAACTAAAGTTCAGTATTTCATTTTAATTGCGGAAAAATGCTGATTTTTATGTTTTTTTATTTTGGAGAATTTTGCGGGTTTTATCATGGAAAACTAGGATCCCTAATTATAATATACTTGCAATCTGAGGATTTTATTGGGAGAATACTGCATAACTACAAATAACTTCTATTCTGATGTGAAATCAAACACTTTTACTGTTATGCTTCTCCTTAATCTATGTGATTTCATAATATAAAAGTGATCATGAACAGTAGATTACTTATTAGTCAATCTTTTATACAATAATAATACTTTATACTTACACTGCACATCACCTTCTATCTAAGGATTCCATCATGATTTACAAACATTACTACAATAAGCCCTGCAGAAGCCCTGTAAATTAAGGGAATATTGATTTTGCTTCTTTTAAATATTGTAAACAGAGGCACAGAGAAGTTAAGGACCAAATTTTCAAACGCAGTCACTAATTTGCGGTGCCTCACTTATTGGGTGCTCGCATGGGTCTAATTTTCAAAGGTGCTTAGCAGCTGTATCACCCATTGACTTGAAGTGAAGCTGTAAGTGGTCAGTACCTCTGAGAACCAACCCTTAGGTGTTCCAAATTGGGGACCCCAAATTAGTGGCCATTTCTGGAAATGTAAGTATTGGAATATTCCCATGGTCTTAGAGCAAGTCTGTGGTGGAATCAGGGATAGAATACAGTTTCCTGACTCTCAGTTCTCCAGTTTAACATTAATCATCCTTTTCTCTATATCAAAGATTTGCCTCTTGGGTAGGCTGCAGATGAACAGAGAAGCCTTTCCATGAGTTACAATAATGGCAAACACGGTGGCTCAAGTATTTCTCATCTTGCTTTGTTGTTCAGTCCACAAACAGTGAAAATATGGTTTAACTAATCTAAAGAAGCTTATCTGATAACTAGTTTTCCTAAAAACTCGTGTTTAAATGTAATACTGTATCACATAAGCTGGTATTGTCTCAGTGCATGAACCTATCCATATGAGAAGTGCCCCATCTCTCTGCCATCTGGTTTTCTAAAGTAAGGATTCCAATTTCTGATGATATTGTAGCGTTTGTAGCCTGCTACGTTGTGTTTGTTCCTGATGATGGAGACATTAATTGACATAGTGAGAAGAACAACATTCTGTAAATACAAATGGCTTCAAAAGCTGCCTACACAGTTGCATATTTTGTTTTTGTCGTCAATAGATGGCTTCTTTAAAGGACTATTGCTAATCTTAGCAACATTGCCCAATGACAGACTTTGCTGCAGGGCTTCTTCAGTGACCCCAAATTAAAATAATTTTCCCTCCCACAGTCCCACACCTCAGAAATCATTGTACCAGGTCCCCTGGTGGTTCAGTCTTTGAAGGAATTCCTGGCAGAAGAGGAGTATGACTCACTTTTCCTCAATTGCTTCTGAGAAGAGGGGAAAGTGTCATTCTTTTTATGTGAACACACTCCTGCTGCTGCATTAGAGTTGAGTGTAATTTAAAGCACACTCTTTGACAGTTGTTGAGTAATAGGGAAGTATCTTTGAAATCAGTGGGACTTTCATAATATGTTAAGTTAAGCACACATACAAGCGTTTGCGGCAGCAGGTCTTTAGTTTGGAGGAGGGCTGTTGATTAATCACAGTTAACTCGTGATTAACTCAAAAAATTAATCGTGATTAATCGCAGTTTTAATTGCCATCTTAAACAACAGAATACCAATTGAACTTTATTACATATTTTTGGATATTTTTCTACATTTTCAGACGTATGGGTTTCAATTACAACACAGAATACAAAGTGTATGGTGCTCACTTTATATTACTTTTATTACAAATAGTTGCACTGTAAAAATGATAAAATAGTATTTTTAATTCACCTCATGCAAGTACTGTAGCACAGTCTCTTTATCATGAAAGTGTAACTTACAAACGTAGATTTTTTTTCTTACATAACTGCACTCGAAAACAAAACAATGTAAAACTTGAGAGCCTATAACCCCACTCAGTCCTACTTCTTGATCAGCCAATCGCTAAAACAAACAAGTTTACTTACTTTTACAGGAGATAAGGCTGCCCAGTTCTTATTTACAGTGTCACCAGAAAGTGAGAACAGGCATTCGCATGGCACGTTTGTAGCCAGCATTGCAAAGTATTTACATGCCAGATATGCTAAACATTTGTATGCCCCTTCATGCTTCGACCACCATTCCAGAGGACATGCCTCCATGCTGATGATGCTCATTTAAAAAAAAAAGTGTTAATTAAATTTGAAACTGAACTTCTTGGGGGCGAATTTATCTCCTGCTCTGTTTTACCTGCATTCTGCCATATATTTCTTGTTATAGCTGTCTAAGAAGATGCCCCAGTACATGTTGTTCATTTTAAGAGCACTTTCATTGCAGATTTGACAGAATGCAAAGAAGGTACCAATGTGAGATTTCTAAAGATAGCTACAGCACTCGACCCAAGGTTTAAGAATCTGAAGTGCCTTCCAAAATCTGAGAAGAACGAGGTGTGGAGCATGCTTTCAGAAGTCTTAAAAGAGCAACACTCTGATACAGAAAGTACAGAACCCAAAATATCAAAAAAGAAAATCAACCTTCTGCTGGTGGCATCTGACTCAGATAACGAAAATGAACATGCGTTGGTCTGCACTGCTTTGGACTGTTATTGAGCAGAACCTGTCATCAGCATGGATGCATGTCCTCTGGAATAGTTGAAGCATGAAGGGAATATGAATCTTTAGCACATCTGGCATGTAAATGTCTTCCAATGCCAGCTACAACAGTGCCATGCGAACCCCGGTTTTCATTTTCAGGTGACACTGTAAAGAAGAAGCAGGCAGCATTATCTCCTACAAATGTAAACAAACTTGTTTCTTTGAGCGATTGACTGAACAGGAAGTAGGACTGAGCAGACTTGTAGGCTCTAAAGTTTTACATTGTTTTATTTTTGAATGCAGTTATTTTTTGTACACAATTCTACATTTGTAAGTTTAACTTTCATGATAAAGAGATTGCATTACAGTACTTGCATTAGGTAAATTGAAAAATACTATTTCTTTTGTTTTTTACAGTGCAAATATTTGTAATAAAAATAAAATGAGCGCTGTACACTTTGTGTTCTGTTACAATTGAAATCAATATATTTGAAAATGTAGAAAACCTCCACAAATATTTAAATAAATTGTATTTTATTATTTTTTAACAGCACAATTAATTGTGCAATTTATCACGATTAATTTTTTTAATTGCTTGACAGCTCAAGTTTGGAGATATTTACAGACTCTTTGAATGCTCCCCGGTTACGTACAGTAATACAGAATAATTATACAAACATATTTGTTTCTCCTTAATTTTTCTCCCCATTTGTCATCATAGTTCTCGCTCATGCTCAATCTCTCTTGCTCTTTCACATAGTCTATCAGTTTGAATCCATTCTTATACTTACATTATTTTCCCCCTCTTTTCACTTTGTTAAATCTCTTTATTATCTTTTTCCTCACTCCTTTCTACTGCTATCATCGCTCCTCCATTTCTGTCATTCTTTCTGATCCTCCTTTCCTGCAAGATAACAGAGATGTGTATTTTTAAATGACATACCCAAATCATAATACAAATATTACTTATGCTTGATGTCCATTATTCATTGCATGTCAGTTCCAATGTATTCCTCCTGAGATAGCCAGTTGATACTCTTCCCCAAAATAATAAACTCTACCACTACATTTCAGAGAAGAATAACAAACCCCCCTCATGTATGAACTGCAAAAGAAGTTCACAGAGAATGTCACTAGGTAAACACGGACAAAGGAACACTGCTGTCACCCACGGAAGGAATAAAATGTTGATAGGTTACACACATTCCTCATGATAAGGCTGAACCATAACACTTATTGGCAGAAGCTGGTAAAATCAGCAGAAACCATACCTCAGCCCTGAGATCCTATCCAAATAATGCTGAGTGTTTAAATACTTCTTATTTGTTCCTACATGAATGGGTACTTGCAGCACTGCTCAGAATAGTGACACTGGAGGAAGTGTTTCTAGAAACAAAGCCTAAGTTCCAATGCAGCAGCATTTCAAGTGCGATACTTTTGAAAGAAATACTGGTAACTACACACAAAAATAAGATCCTTGGTTCCAGTTTAGCTGTGACTTGTGCAGGATCCAACATGGGGAAGTCAAAGTGGGTGTAAGTCACCTTTTCACTTCCCAATTCCCAAGGCTGCCAAGGGGACAGCAGCTTGATCCTTGCTGCAATATAGAGTAGCCTCTGGGCTGTTCTAAATTGTACTGGCTTTTAGCAGCCTTGAGGAGTCATTGCATCAATGTCCAGAGTACTCTGACCATGCCCCTGCCCATCCTGGCATGTCCCTACCCCAGCAAGATTAGGAACGGGAGGTGGAGAAGTACCTATTCTAGCTCTATCCCAGAAGGGGTGCCTCTCACACAAAGGAAATCAACAGCTGCCTAATTAGTGCAACTTTCTTCCTCCTTTTCACCATCAGAGTTGCACAAAGAAGGCAGGATCTGGCCCATGGCACGATCTCTTGTAGATAAATACTCTGAGAAGAGGATATTTATACTATGTATTAGTAACATAATGCATTAATTAAAATAATAAGAGCTAACAAGATCTGTCCATTCCAATAAACATTTTATGATCTTTCACTGCTGTAATCGTGAGGTTCTTATGTCCCATACCTCACCCTTTGCTTAGGGTCTTCACTTGCCATGTCACTTTTAGTTAGGTTGTAAGCATTTCAATATTATTGTTGTGGTTGTCTCTAAAGTGCCGTGCACATTTATAATACTGTACAAATAAGTACCATGTCATAACAAAACTTACTGATATTATTTTAATATATCCTTATTCTGATCTATCAGAGGGTTAATGTAGATGATTTTTTGCATATGTCCACACTGCAGTCTTCACACTCCTGTAAGTGTTCAATCTGGAGTATATATACCATCTTTTTTATGTTCCTCTTCATTTTTTTCCCCTGGAAGATTGTTTCTTTAATCAGTTATTCATTTCGTCCTAAAGTTGACATTCTTTTCTGGCAAGTTTTACAAATATATGCTAAAAAAATTAAACAAATGCATTCTTCTGAATTGGTTATAATAAATCATTCCAGAAAAGCAAATGCTGCTAGCTGGATTAAGGATATATCAATCCAAATGTTTTTTTTTTTTTTAATTCCTGGGAACTGTAAAGAGTTTTTCCACTCTGATTTTGATCTTCAATCTGATATTCTTTGTGGCCAAGATAATAAAAGCTCTTTGATTTCTTTACTCTGGCGTCTACTAATTCAGACACACAGTTCTGGCATCTACCAGTTCACATCTTGTGAAAATCTTTTGTCTTAAGGAATGTATTTTTTCATGATACGTCCTTACTGACCCTATATAAAAAAATACAATGTACAACATATTAAATAAAAACAGACTATATTTAATAACATTAAGAATTTTAATTGAATGCACAATAGAGAGGAAACACAAAACCCTGCTCTTGATTCACACTAAATATTTTAAAGAGTTGAGTTAACAGAAGGCCATATTCTGATTTTACTTACACCAATGTAACTACTGAGTAATTCAACTCGTTTTAATAGAGTTAAATGAAATATGAATCTGGACCAGAAGGTGTCAGTTTTTAATTTCCTACCTCTTGTTCATCGAAGGTAAACTTTCATTAGTTAATCATCATTTTTGTATTCTTCCTTGTGTGAGGTTTTCAGAAGAAAAACAGTCATGTTAGTTTATAAAGCTAGCATTGCAACATTTCCCTAGAGACTTTTCATATTGTCTGGTTCTGTGTAAATCTGTCCTATTATTATTCAGGTTCTGTAGTATTTATTGAAAGTAGATTTTTTAAATCTATATTCCCTACTTTAGGTATTAGAAAAACATTGCAAAAACTATTAATTTTGTGTGAAATTTGCCCCAGTGCAAAAGGCCTATGCGAGGCACCCCTTACTTCTTAACTCCCAAGAAGAAAACATTTTTTACCCGCATAAAGTCTGAATAATTGTGCTTCATGCAGGTGAAATGGGATAATTTTAGGAAAGCAGGAAACATGGATTAAGACTAAAGCACGTCTATGTCCTGTGCCTTTTCGCCTAGCCTATGCAGGGTCAATTTATGTGGGTATAAGAACAACTGTATCCTGTTGCCCCTCCCTGTCCAATCCAACCCTCATCTAGTGCTATCCTGCATGCTGGCCTGTTTGAATCTGGTACAAGACTCCTGCTATGATGATGCAAGGGTAGTATAGCATGGCTTGCAGTTCCATCACAGGACATAAGTGATGTGGAAGGTCTTATATGGCCCCTCTACACTGAGGTAAATTTTCACCTCTACAAATTAGTGCCATCAGGTTATCTTGGTGGTATTGGCTCTACTGTATATGCTATCACTTTGATTTGATCAAGACTCAGCTCTGTGTGTGTAGTAATGAGCCGAGTATTTACAGTGAGAACAAGATTCTCCCTCCTTCTGATGTAGCTGCAAAGGGCTGTATTGTGTTATTGGTTACTAAGTAGAACTCTCTGATGAAATGACACTATTTAGTTACAGATCAGTAAAATGTAATGTTAAAAATCAGTGTAGTGAATGGGTTGTTTATGAGGCTGAATTGAATGGGACTGTGTGTGTGTGTTGGGGGAGAATAAACAGGATTAGACCATACCGGGTATTTTAAAATGTGTTGTTATTGCAATAAATACTGATATAGATGCATTCCTTGTCCTTTAGGAAATCTAAAAATGGAACTTTTAATTTACTTTTTGTATATCTCAGTTCCTGTTGTTTTTGGGTCAAATAAATAAAATGACCCAGAGAATTAGACAAAGGAACCCAAAAGGGCAGCCTAAAATTACAATATTTAGTCTCATAAAGCACCTTATATATTGAAAGCGCTGTGCAGACATTGACTAATTTTGACTACACCTCTGTGAAGTAATATTATTACTTCCATTTTACAGATGGAGAACTTGAGAAAGAAACTGAAGTGATTTGCTCAAGGTCACACAGTACATAAATGGCAAAACTGAGATTAGAATTCAGGATTTCCCATCTAGTCTTAGTCCTTCAGAATACACGACTGCTCAAAAAACAACTGTTACTGCTGTTGTTAGAAAGCATACACATCTATAATTTATTCGTATGATATTGTTGGGAGGTGAAGTTTATATTTTCCATGAATACTTACATGTGGTGTGAAGAGGTTTGAGGGGGACTCAACCTTGTATCTAGTGTGAATGGAATCATATCTGAGAGCCAACAGAAGTAGTGAGCATAACCCACAGAGCTTACAATTGTCATTAACTACACATTTAGGTTCCTATTATCAGCTTGTATATCTGAAGGGCTCACAGCAGTTACAAACTCGACTGGTGGGTCAGGTGGGCTTGGACTCTAGTGGGCAGCCTAAGCCACTGCCAGTGTTACAATGTCCACACTGCTAGTTTTAGTGCACAGCTCAAGCTGAGCTAGTGTGAGACTGTCTAGTCATGCAGGAATCACAGCTCCCAGTTGCAGTATAGACATACCCATTGAGAATTGGAGTCCTGAGGGGATGTTTCCTGAGGAAATATTTATAATTTTTGCCGAAAAATATCAATTTTAAATATATGCTAGGGCATATTTTGATAATTTTGGATAAGTTTATACATGATCAAGCAGGACTAGTCCAAAGCCTAAACATCCAGCAACTCTACCTTAAAGGGAGCTGGAGCCCAGCTATCTATGCCAGGGGTGAGGAACCTACAGCCTGTGGGCCGGATCTGGCCTGTTCCTTTATTTCATCCAGCCTCGGTGCCCCCCTGTGGGGCTGGAGCCACGAGCACTGGCTCACACCACTGCCCCAAGCCTCTGCACCGCCCCCGGGCTGTGTGTGGCATGCAATTGATGTTTTCTGTGGGTCAATAGCCCGTGATAGAAAAAAGGTTCCCCACCCTTTATCTATGCTATACACTGCTACAGATGGCTGCTTCTTCTATTCCTATTCCCTGTCCCAAAGTAGAAAATCTAAGATTCTTGTTCCTGTAAAATATTGATAGGAAAAATCACCTGAGAAACAACCATAATGTTTTATTTTTACATTTTATATCTAAAACCAAGGTTTACATTCTTGGGCCTAGATTGTAATGAAGAAGGCTAGAGATTTAGTCCTAATCTCAAAAATATTTAAGCACATGTAATTTTTCTCATGTGAATAGTCCAAGTTAAAGGGACTAAATATCACAGCACATAATATTAAGTGCATGCACACGTCTTGTAAAGGTTGGCAATGGTTAGCCTCTGCCAGACTGGGGAAAGAGGCACCAATGTGCAAGTTGTTCCATGTAGGCACACCACACCTCCACTGACTTCACTGGGGTTCTGCGTAGACACGGAGGTCCATTCTTTTGGAACAACTTGCAAGATACAGGCCATCAGAAATTTAAAACTCATCAGCACCTGAATGAATACTTAAATTTTCAAAAATCCATAACCAATAACTTAAGCTGATTGGGGAAAAAAGCTGAAAACTTTCAAAAAAAATTTAAAACTTTTTCTGTTTTTTTTTTAATTAAAAATTTTTGATTTTGGAAAATTTTGATTAGTTCTATATGCAGTCAAAAAGATGGGGTAATTTTTTTTAAAATCTCATTTTTTTCAAATCTTGAAATTATGAATTTTGAAATGTCATTGAAATGTAGAAATCCTAAAATTATCGACAAACTTTATCAACAACTCAAAATGTTTGCACCCATCTTTATAAAAATTAAAAGATCTTTATGTAGATTTTTTGTACTAGATACCATCAGGAAATAAAAGAAATTTTGAATTTTTAGACCAACGGCCCGAGCCTGCAAACACTGATTCACATGTACAACTTTATTCATAGAAGTAATCCCATTAGAATCACAGGGACAACAGACTACTCACATATGTAAACAGACACCTGGGTAAGAGTTTGCACAATTAGCATCCAAACTATTTTGGAGATAGAACTTTCCTGTCACAAAATAATACAAAGCTTTTTCAGAAAAATTCACCTTGATCTTTTAACCTGAAATTTCCCACAAAACATCGTCTCTGAATAAAGACTACCCATATGCCATTTCTAAAAAGGAGATTTATTTTAAAGAAGTTGGGGTTGGAATCATCTCAGAGTCAAAACTCAATCTTAAATCAGTCAGTTATAAATTCAGCTTTAGAACTTTAATTCTCATCTCCTACTCATACAAGTCATTGCTACTCATGTGAGTGTGCCCAATTCCAGTCAATGAAATTACTTACCTGGATAAGAACTACTGGACTGACTAAAGTTTGCAGGATCAGTCCCTTAATTATAGTGTCACTACTGGATATGTCCATCTTGTAAGGAAAGTGTGTGTGTAACTAACTTCTGCCCTCTATTGGATAGAATCATTACCCTCTCCTGGGGACAATCAGAAATGTCCAACTGTGCTTTATACATTAACAGCTTACAAATTCTCCTTTAGCTCAAGTTAGAGGGAGGGGTCTGTATTTTGGAGGATAACACCAGTTCTAGCCTCACTGTTAATATAAAGTTAAAAAAGGGCTGTAGTGTGCACCATGATGAGCCACAGATTTGTGGCAGACAGGGCTTGTCATCACAAAACTATTAGGTTGTGTTAGAATATGACCTTGAGGCGGTGTGTTAATTAACCTGATGTTAAACATGATATAATCAGAAACAAGTTGTGTTTAATACTGAGTAAGCTGGTTGTCAGTAAACTGTACTGGAACCATACATTTAGAGGAATAAGTCTCATTGTTCTTATACTCAATTGCATTAATATGGATTTAGGCTATGTGTTTTGCACAGAAGAACTGTGAAAAGACTCTGATTAACAGCATTAGTTGGGTTTTAAACATTTCATATCTCAACCTCTTTTCAAAATATCAAAATACTACAAACCATAGATAAGCTAATCCATTTTGATAATTACTAATTTTTAGGTAAATGTAAACATTTCTGGACATAAGTAAATGAAAAGCCATTTTAAAATGATGAGTGTAAGAAAATGTACCGAGTGTATTTTCTTACACTCATCTTAATTAAATGGCTTTTCACTTACTTATGTACAGATTCTGCAAACACTTATGCATGTGCTTAACTTCATTCATGTACAGCAGTCCCACTCAGATCAGTGGGACTGCTCAGGTGCCTGAGGGCAGGTCTACACTAGAAACTTTTGCCAGTATGGCAATGTTGGTTAAGGGTGTGATTTATTATTTATTTAGCATCTGTATACTGGCAAAAGCCCTAGATAGAGTTATACTGGACAAAGGTACTTTTGCCTGGTATAGTTTGTTTTGCTTGCCAAAGCAGGATAAGCACCTGTTTGCCAGTAGAAGCTGTGTCTACACTAGGGAGGTTTGTCAGGATAGGTATAGCAGCAAACTTTTTCTATTGTCCTATAGACTTTGCCTAGAGTGAAGCATATGCATGTTTACAGGATTAAGGTCTTCCATTATATAATGTGTTTTCAAATACAATATTTGTGAATCAGTTACTGTTTATTTTCAATAAATAACATTTCAAGGTTAAAATATAAATTGCTAGAGTTTTGTTTTGGGGGTTGGTCTTTTACAAATACTTACAAAATAATTTGCTCTCAGACTGAGACCCTGCATGCCAAATGTCAGCTCTGAGGTAAATTTCATGGCCTAAATAAAACTCCCTGAATATACGGTACTTATATTTGAAAGGAAATAAATGAGACTCTAAAGCTGTTGAATCAAAAATGGCTACATTAAAATAAAGAAGGTGAGATATTAAATGTAGTATTCCAGTCTTGTTAGAAGCATAAGGTGGCAATTTAATTAAGCTATCCGTCATGTGAAGTTTGGGAGTAAAAATCTGTCAGTGAATAGTATAAGAAACAATTTGATGAACTGCTCTGTTTCATTATCAAGGACATGACAGCAGAGGCACAATACATGTTACTGAGCATTTAGAAAGATTTTAGCATACTTGGGTAGCATTTTGGAGCTTTGTAGGCCTCTTCATAGAGTGTTTAGTAGAGCTTACTTTCAAGGTCAGATTAAGGCAATCAAGGGCCCTCAGCACACCATGACATGTGGGCTCCCCTGTGGCTTCTCCCCTATAGCTGTGCTTCCTGGGCCTTCGCTCTGTACCCACTTGGAAGGGGATGGCAGGGGAGACCCACCCTTCCTAGAGAGGTAGTGGCTGTGACACTTTCCCCCTCAGAAGCACTGCAGCATCACAGCACTCCTCCCAAAGTCTGGACAGGCAGAAGGATGCCCTTGGTAGTCAGCCCAGCAGTCAGTGTATCTAGTTGGGTGGGTGGGCTGGGTACACTGTACTTTTCTCCCCCTGCCATAAAGTTCTATATAAGGGTGTTGTTGGCAAAGACCCCTAGAACAGTGGGTCTTGGAGTTAATACCCCATTGAGGTACATGGTGCTATTTAATTCTTGTTTCAGGCTCTCTGCTGAGTCAGACTCCTTGAATTTATTACATAAGTGTCACATTTTTATGCTTTTCTTCACAACAGTGAGGACTAGAAACCTCCTCTTTTTTTAAATGACAGCTTAGGCTCTGGTGTAATCAAATAGCTGCAGAAACTGGGTCTCTGGCATGAATTTATAGCCCCTAGGCCTTAATTCAACCCTGCTTACTTTTCAGGAATGACAATATTCATTCCTTGTCACATAAACCCTAAGTAATAGGGAGTTTTGATGTTGGGATATGGAATACATACAAATAACCTGTGAGCAGGTTGTTGATATGCAGCACTGATACTTCGTGGATAATAGTCAAATATATAAGCTGGAATAGTTGCTGTTGCTCCTATATTGGTTTTTGAGGCCACTGAATCCGCTTTCGGGGCTGCTGGTTCTAGACTCTCCCAGCCCTCTTCCTTTGTGCCAACCTATTCAGGTCTGCCTTCCTCCCCCACATGTAGTGTGTAGGAGGTGAAGAGGGCTCTATACAGAGCCATTCTGCTTGGGCTCTTCTCACGCAGATATCTAATGTCTGGCTTAGCTGTCCGAAAAAGCCTGGGTAATACACATCTGGATAAACTTCAATTCTAATGAATGAAATAGGTTGTGATAGCAAAAGGGTAAGAACCTGTGTCAGGGACAGTAAGTCCAACTCAACAAGGGAACTGGGTCAAGGACTCAGATTAGGACTGTGGAAAAGTGTGTATGAGCAGCCATATGGACACCTGGATGTGTAAATGAATAGACAAACGGAAGTAAGTAACTAAATGAGCAAGGAAGTGCATATGTGAATAGTGGAAGTATCAGTACATGTGTGCTGGCACAGACCAGAGGAAGAAGAGTTGTCTAAATGAGCTTTAACTTTTGTGTGTGTATCAGATTTGCATTTGCTACAGTTTTTGTATATTCCAAAGATAACTGCTGTGAATGCAAAAGAAATATTCCTTACCATCTCTGCTACTAAGATTGACAATTATGTAACAGAAAGCTTAGTCTAAATTAGGAGTCACTGGTCAGCTCCTTCAGGACAAAAATAGGCATTGAAGACAATGCTGCTATACTGACTTACAGCAGCTGAGGTTCTAGCCTACTGTGCCAAATGCTGCTCTCAGTCCTACATATAACCAATTGACTCCATTCACTTCAATGAAGTTCTTTTAGATTTTTCACTGGTGCACATCTGATTACAGTAGTTAAAGGATGCCACATAGACCAATTAACAATGATCAGAATAAATGAACATCTTCTGTAAGTGAATATCTCATTTCTTGTACAGAGGGAAAGTGAACATTGCTTTTACAGCTGTACAATTTTGGAAATTCTCCTATGCTGCCTGAAGGATCTCATCTTAATTTAATGGCATTTCATCAAAACCATATAGTTTTATGGTGAAGTAAGTTTTCTGGAGCCCACTTTCAAGGATCTATTGGATGAAATCCTGGCCCACCCCCTACTTTCAAAGATTTTCTGGGGGGAATCCTGGCCCCATTGACGCCAATAACACAACTCCTTTTGTAATGGGGCCAGGATATTATCTATTATTTTTATCACTGTAACTTTTACATAATGCAAATAATGTTAAAATAGATGCAGCCGTTCTCATATCATCGCAGGCTAGCACTGGCAACGGGCTGCTAATCAGCTTCCACTCCAGCATCACAAGAGCGTGCCTAACAGCAGCCCGGGAGTGAATATGTGTGTGTGTTTGTGTGTATATTTGCATGCAGAGTGTGTCTGCCGGTAGAGAAACCTCGCACCAGCCCTGACCCCAGCCTGGGCTGCCCAGCAGGGCTAGTGACCCTTTGCCCGTGTCTGGGTTGCAGAGCCCAGCCTTATCCGCAGGCTCGACTGAGACTCCCAGCCGCTCCAGCCCAGAGCCCGGCTCAGCCCATTGTGTGTGAAGCATCCCCTCCAGTCCCTCCCCATTTCAGCGTGGACCAAACCATTGCACTGGGCCGCCAGACGTGCGGAGGCGCCGTCTCCCGAGCGGTCGCTCACCCTAGGCAAAGGCCGGGAGGCGGGCGCAGCCGAGGGCGGGCGTGCGAGTGAGGCACTGGGAGGCGCGGAGCACGGGCGGGCCCGCAGCTCCGCTCCCCTCCGCGCGTGCAGGCAGTGGGAAGAACCCGGCTGCGCTCTGCCTCCCCCCGCCGCCAGCAGCAACAGCAGCGCCCGGGAGAGTTTCATTCAGTGCCGGGAGGAAGCGCTGCCTGCACGGGAGGCGCCTGGCAGCCGCGCGGCTCGCTGCTCTCCTCCTCCTTTCGGCGGCTGCTTCCCCGCCGGAGGCCGGCTGCCCCCTGCCTGCGCTGCGCGCAACCCCCCCGAGTACAGGCGCCCGCGAGAGGCCGGCAGGGAAGGTAAGGGCGCCGCGCCGTAGGCAGATCTGCGAGCCGGGAGCCGCGGGCAGGCAGCGCCGGGGCTGCACGCGCTTATTGTTGTCCCAAGCAGCTGCAGCTCCCGCTGCCTGCCCCCAGTGTAATAGCTTTGCACGGAGGCTGGGCTTCCCGGAGCTCGTTTCTGGGAGTAGCAGCATATTCTACACGATTCAGAACATCTGTGGGCCCCGGGGTGTTTCTCCGCCCCGCGCCCCATGTGTCCCCCTTTCCTCCTGTGATGTAGGCTCTGGTTCGGGCTCGCTGGGGCTGGAGTTGTGACAGCAGGAGGTGGAAGTTTCCCCAGCAGCTCGGGAAGCGGAACGCTGTTTTTAAAGGGAGGAGGGATTGGGTGGTTTTGTGTGTGTCTCGCTGGAGCCCGCAGCCTCGTAGCTGCAAAGAGAGAGGGGAAAGTTATGATGAAGAGGTTGGACGCACGAGGCTTTCGGAAGGATTTTCCTTGCAGGGTTAGATGTTTGATGCTGGAGGGGTTTGATAGCTGATACTAAACTTAACAGGGCAGAGGCACTCAGCAGGGTCCTGGTGCCTAGTTGGGAGGTTGCTGCTGGAAGTCTCGAACCCGTGAGCGCTGACAGTTTTTCTTCGTGCATTTGATTTTAATGCCACTATTGCCCTTTAAGGAATGTTTCAATATACTCACGTTCCTCAGTGTTTGCAGGATCAGTGCCTAAGCAGCAGTGGTGGGTTGCGGGCGGGGGGGAGTGACAAAGGGAAGTGAAAAGGTTGTGTGTCTCAGTAGTGCACAGTTCACTTCCCAGAATAAGATGCAATAATGTGGGATAGCCCTGCTGTTGGAAAGACCAGCTGCCTCTCTGCATAGACACAAATTGCAGTGCCAAATTTATATTAGTTCTTTTTACTTAAGACCAAGTTATTGTAGTTCTAGTAACAGGACAAGTCCCCCAACTCTTTTTTTTTTAATTTGCTTTCTTCAGCATAAAACTGCTCAGAAATAAAGTGGTTTGGTTGTTCCTAAATTCCTCATTAATGTCCAGGGAAAACACGTGGCCTAGGAGACAGAAACCGAGAGTAGCTGTTTAACCCTTCGGATGTGTTTTTCTGACTCAGAAATAAGTGTGGACTTCCTTCCTTCTCTAATTCTCTTTCTCTGTGATGCAGGGCAAAGTACAAGGCTTCTTCCTGTGGGTCAGGTTTGTGCCCTGTTCAGAATCTGGTACACATCTGTCACAACATTACATGAAATTAGGCCTGTCTTGTGGCTGGTTTTTTAAGGACCCCTGACAGGTTTTATTTCAAGAGAGGATTTGACTCTGAAGGAAACTTTAGGCGAGGGAAGAGAGAAGACTTATCCAAAATAAAATGCACTGGGGTATTTTTCTATATTCCCTTTCCTGCTGTTATTGTGATATAGATTATATTTCTCTTAGAAAATACTTGCTCAGAGCCATTGCTCAGAGTTCAGTGAAGTTAATTTGTTTTACATCGTTGAAAAGGTAGTGATGTGTCATATGACCTAATATGTGATCCCTTGTAGGGTGAGGAGATGATCTGTGAAGGAATGAAGTCTTTCAAAAACCTAGTCTAAGCAAATAGAATGTACAATAAGAAATTATGTTACAGAATCTGAAAAGTATATGCATTTAAGCACTTAACTTTGCAAGTTTTACTTAGCATGAAAATTCATGTAATTTGCATGTTGATCCCTGTTATCTCAGTGTTTAAGATAAAAAATTGATCACACTTATGTTAATTCAGACATACTGAAGCTGATAGCTGCTTTTGCTTCATTATATGCAATTATCCCTTGTACTTAAAATGACCGCGTTAATTTTCTTGCCTAAAAGACTTGACATACCTTTAAAAGATCTGGGAATGTAATTCTTTTTATAACTTAGTTATAGGTTTTAAAAATAGTTTGTATTCCTAACTCTTTCATAGATTTCCTGGGTGACCTTGGGAAAGTAATTTAAGTTTTGAGCCTCAGTTTCCTCATCTGTATAATGTCTATAACCTTACCTTTTCTAACATATTGTTGCTAAATGTTCATTTGTAGAATATGGCTGATAGGCAGGACCAGCACTAGGGGTTTGAGCACCCTAGGCGGACGGCAATTTTGCTGCCGCGCGCGCTGGTCCCGCGGCTCCCCTGGAGCTGCCGCAGTGGTGCCTGCGGAGGGTCCGGTGCTCCATGGCTCCGGTGGAGCTGCCGCAATGGTGCCTGTGGGAGGTCCACTGGAGCTGTGCGAGGAGCCGACCGTCCGCAGGCACGACTGCGGCAGCTCCACCGGAGCCGCGGACCAACGGACCCTCCGCAGGCACCACTGCGGCAGCTCCAGTGGAGCCGCCTGCCGCCCCCTCCGGCAAAACGGTGCCCACCAATTATTCTGGCACCATAGGCGATTGCCTAGCCTGCCTAAATAGTAGCGCCGGCCCTGCTGATAGGGCTGGTGCTATAAAGGTATAAATGTTAATTTGTTACAAAAATGTTATATCACTTCTTGTCCTACATACAAAATCTGTTGCATGTTCTTAGTAGTAGATGATGTAGGTGCACTGCTTTGTGCGTATGTAGACTTAGACTAAGTACCTCGCTTATTTTTAAATGCTCTAAAAAGATCAATTTAATCTATTCCTTAGTGCTAAACATTAGTATGCCCCGTCATGCTTTGACCACATTCCAGAGGTCATGCTTTCATGTGGATGTCAGGTTCTGCTCAATAATGATCCAAAGCAGTGTGGACTGATGCATGTTCATTTTCATCATCTGAATCAGATGCTATCTACAGAAGGTTGATTTTCTTTTTTGGTAGTTCGGATTCTGTAGTTTCCGAATTGGAGTGTTGCTCTTGGAAGACTTCTGACAGTATGTTCCACACCTCACCCCCCTCAGATTTTGGAAGGCATTTCAGATTCTTAAACGTTGGTAGCTGTTTTTAGAAATCTCATATTGGTATCTTCTTTGCATTTTGTCACATCTGCTGTGAAAGTGTTCTTAAAATGATCATGTGCTGGGTCATCATCTGAGACTGCTATAACATGAAATATACGGCAGAATGCAGGTAAAACAGAACAGGAGACATACAATTCTCCTCCAAGGAGTTCAGTCACACACTTAACTGACACATTCTTATTTAAACAAGCGTCATCAGCATGGAAGCACATCCTCTGGAATGGTGGTCAAATCATGAAGGAGCATACAAATGTTTAGACTATCTGGCACATAAATACCTTGGAAAGCCAGCTACAAAAGTGTCTTGTGAATGCCTGTTCTCGCTTTCAGGTGACCTTGTAAATAAGAAGTGGGCAGCATTATCTCCCCTAAGTGTAAACAAGCTTATTTGTCTTAGTTATTGACTGAATAAGAAGTAGGACTGAGTGAACTTGTAGGCTCTGAAGTTTTATATTGTTTTCTTTTAGAGTGCAGTTATCTATATAAAAAAAATCTACGTTTGTAAATTGAACTTTCAAGATAAAGAGATTGCACTACAGTACTTGTATGAGGTGAATTGAAAAATACTATTTCTTTTGTTTATCTTTTTTACAGGGCAAATATTTGTCATAAAAATGAGATGAAGTGAGCATTGTGCACTTCGTATTCTGTGTTGTAATTGAAATCAGTATATTTGAAAATGTAGAAAAAATCCACAAATATTTACAATGAATTTAAATTGGCATTCTATTATTGTTTAACAGTGCAATTAAAGCTGCGATTAATCACAATTAATTTCTTTAATTGAGTTAATTTGTTTTGAGTTAATTGCTTGAATTAACTGTGATTAATTGACAGCCCTATCCTAAATGTATTAAAATATGTTTGTGGAGTAAAGAACTAGTGTGTCATTTGCACTGTTAGACTAACTCTGTGGTGAATTGTTTTTTTCTGAAACTTGCAAAGTATCCGGCAACGTCCTCTGTTGCACAGAGTGATTAAAGCTTCGCTCCAATAAGCACTTAGGCATCTATTCATGGGACTACTGTAACTAAAGTTAAGCATCAGCATTGCATGATTCTGTCTTATCAGTGCAGAAAATGTGATATCTGGAAGGAGTGACAGAGATGTGGCTATGCAGCATTCTTAACAATTACTAACAGCCCTTTCTGAGGCAACAATTTTTGTCATATACCCGTGGTCATGAGAGCTGTGGCTGAGATTTAACTCAGAACAGCAACTCAGCATGGCATGATCCCAGTCAAAAAGGCCGTAAATTACATGGCAATTTGTCACAGATTATTGTTTTGTGTTTCAATGTTAACTTCTTCTTCAGGGTTTAACAGTCTTTGGAGGTAACAGGCAGGTACCACAGGAGGTTTCAGTGGCAACTGAGCTAACTGTGGTGGTGGTAATCATGGGGAAATGAAGGGACAGGCTCTCTAGAGTGGATGTCCTGAGATCCTCCTCTGTAGGGCTTTTACAGAGATGCTTTTATACCATGCACTTAAGCAACCATGCCCCCTGCCTCTTCCATGCAGCTGCTGATCCCTCTCCAGAGGGATCCGGTTTCCTATGTACTCAGCCATGTGGAATATTTGTAACTTTCTCCTCTGGTGGATTTTTTCACAAGAGTTGATAATGTGGTCCATGTTCATATGAAAGACCATACTTTTTCAGTATGACAAAATGATTGTAAGGCCTAGCCTACCTGTAACCTGATAACTTTTAGATGTGTGGGGTTTTGTTTTTGTTTTTATTGTTACCAAAATAGTTATACCACTAAAAATCCCGATGTGGGTATAGTTACACTGGTATAAAGATGACTTCCACTTTCTCTTATGGAATAGCTGCAGTGGATCAGTATAAACTGTGTCCAAACTGGGAAGGTTGTTCTGTTTTAACAATACCAGCATAGTTAAAGTGGTGCACATTTCTAATGTAGACGAACCCTAAGTACACCATAGTTATTTCCAATTCCATATGCAGATAATTCACCATACTTTACTGCCTTGTATCTTTTGATATTACTTTTTTCTTTCTTTCTTCTTTAGTTTTTAAAGTTAGTCTCAACATTTTCAGTGTCTGTCCTTGTGGACTCCTGACATGGTGGGAATGTGAAATCTCAGATTGTTATTGGAAACTTTCAATGTGAGAGCATTCGTAGGAGGAAAAAAAAAAAGTAATGTGACTCTTTTTCTGAAAGTATATTTTGGTATTCCACATTGGGGAGATGACTGAAGTCTCATTTAAAGTAATGAATAAACTGACAAAAAAAACCCAAGACAATTTCCAAGATAAAATAACTGTGTAAACTACAGTTAAGGTTGTAGGTATATATAGATTGCTTAATAATAATAATAATAAAAACCCCTTAAATATATGTTGTAATTTTCTTAAACACAAATTGGAAATTCAGAATTAAGATTACATGTAAATGTCTGAAAGTAAAGAAATGAACACTACAGATAAACCAAACAACTTTAACCCTGCTCCCCTAACACCACTCCTTGAACAACAGAAACAGGAAACAATTCTGTAGTAATGATGGGACACGTAGGCATGCTGGTAATTGAATGAACTCTCCCCCCCATTCATCCCCTCCCTCCCCCTTGTCTATTCTCTTGAAATGGGTTGGGGTTATAAAAAGTAATACTCCTGTCACGTGATGAGGGTGAGTAAGAGTGAGTATTTATTTACACTGATGGCTACTGTGTTGTTTTAGCTTTTCATATGGGGGAAAAGGAGAAATGTAACTAAAAACTAACCACAAATGAACACAGACAACTAAGAAAACACACAAATGGAGAAATATAGGATGGAGGTCAGAATGAATGACTTGCACCCCTTGATACATCAAAGGATTATTCTTCCTCTTTGTGAACATCTACCAACAGCTATTACCTCTTCCTAATCACATGCCACTTCTTATTCTAAGTGTCAGAGGGGTGTCCGTGTTAGTTGCTTTTCTTATTCTAAGAGTTCCTTTTGCAATGGTCTTGTTTGTCTGCGGAGTAGGATCTGCCACCTAGGGCCTGTTTGCTGCTCCCATGTCCCTTTAGGTATGAATAAGAAGCAAGTCATTTTGGAAGGGACCGGGGGAAGACATAGTGCAATGATGGAAGTTATAGGGGAAAGGCATTCATGTTTAGGGTCCTGGGCCGAAGCCTGTAGCAGAGAAAGGACATGCCTTCTCACCCCCTTGAGTGCAACCTAGAGTGGTAGTGTGGAAATCCATGTGACCCAGGATTTGTGAGCCTGGCAGTAAGGGGCCTAAGAAAAAAGATGTTCGTTGTTTTAGGGAGGGCTAAAGAGCTCTTTAGCCGGATGATGGGTGAAGGTTGGTAGTGAAGCCTTAAATTATAACAGGTGTGAATGCTGTAGTCCTAGGAAAACCACTGATGTATTTTAATTCTGTGCTTGGGACCTTTGTTATTCTGGAACGAGCAGACTTTTGCTTTGACTAGAGGGCCAAAGCACTAAAATTCACTCTGACCAAAGAAAGCAAGACCAGACAAACAATGGATGCATCCTGGCACCAGCCTGCTAAGCTGCTGTTACAGACAGACTTTAAGTGCAGCCAAGTGCTTCCTTCTTCTCCAAGAAGGATGACGACAAAATTACATATGGACCATTTAATAAAGCAATTTAGCAGATATATTTGAGTCTAAGGCCCCAGATGTGACCTAGTCAAATGAATTGTGCCTCTGTTTAGGCACCCACCTGGTACACCTTGCAGGGTTGGGCTTTAAGACTGTAAACTCGGCTTTTGAATTTCAAAGATGAATGTTTAAAACAGAAGGAAAATGGATGTCAATAATGTGGACAGATTTTTGGAAGAATCATTAAGAAAGTAAGACATTTTGGGTAATGTTTTATGTATCAGAGCAACATCAGTGCTCTTGAAATTGCTTTATGCCAGTTAAGGTTTTTAATTGATAAAGCATATGTATACTTTTCTTGGGAAGTAATGCCCTTGCAAAGCACCCAGGCATAGTTAATCTAAGATATGACAGTCCAGATTTTTAATGGTCACTTTAAGTGTATGCTTTCTTTCAAGAGGAGCTGTAGCAAACTTAAAATATCTGTGTTCCTTTTAGGAAAGAAGTGTAAAGAGACTGTGATAAGCAGTCAAGAGGATAATTTAAGAATCTCAAGAAAGTTGTAGTGGATGTCTTAGTAGCATTTAGTATTCATTTATTGTGTGTTTTCATTTACTCCCGTCTCTGCTTTATATGAGTATGTTGCTTATTGTTAAAATATTATCATTAAAAATTATGTGACTTTAGCGACTTTCATTTTAGAGTTCTAAAGTGTCAAATATTAATAGACAACACTTGTGTAAGGTAGGTAAGTATTGCTGAAGTATTAAAAATACTAGTTAAACCCAAACTCAAACAATATCTGTTGCAAAGCATAGTATGTAATGTAGATCTCACTCCTCATCCTGTCTTTTATCTACAATATCACTTTATTAATTTGCTTTTATAATTGGAGAGTTTGAAAAACTGCATTTATAACTGTGAGGACATTTTTAAGCTTGCCCTGGTCAGTGAATATATATCCAAAATCTTCTTAATCTCAGTTAAGAGAAAACAAGAGAGTCCTTGATATTGCAGTTTACAAACTAAGACATGGTCTCCACCTAAAATTAAGATCAAATGAACTGTATTGCTCAGGGGTGTGAAAAATTCACATTCCTGAGAGACATAGTTAAACCAAATTGAGCCCTGTGGAAGACAGTGTGAGGTTGACAGAAGAATCATTCCGTTGATCTAGCTACCACCCCCGAGGGGGAGTATTTATAAAAGCAACAGAAAACCCCCTTCCATGTCTACCCTACAGTGTTACAGTGGCAGCTGTGCCACTGTAGAACTTGTAGCATAGATATACTCTAAGGAAGAGTGTGTGTGCATGGTGAGAAGAATAAGGTTGGGATGTATAGTGAGTTTGAGTGCAGATAGAGGAGGAGTGAAGGAGAAGAGAAATAGAAGGAAATGAGAGAGACTGAAGAGAGGGGATAAGAATGAGGTGAAAGATGGAGAATGGGTGAAGGAGGGAAAACAAGAGAGTGAGAAGAAACATCTGAGGGTATGTCTGCGCAGTGATTTTTGGAGCAAGCCTCCCAGCCTAGGTTGACAGACTCGGACTAGTGTGGCTTGAACTAGTGCTTTCAAAATAGCTGTACAGACAGCACTCTGAAGTTGTGGCTTGTGCTGGAGCCTAGGCTTCAGAGTCTGAGCTTCAGCCCAAGCTGCAATTTCAAAGCACTGTCTGTACGGCTATTTTTAGAGCACTAGCTTGGGCCATGCTAGCTCTGGTCCAGTCTGGATGGCGCTCTCCAAAATCCTGTGTAGACTTGCCCTAAGAGGAATGTAAGAGGAGAGAAACATATGAGGATAGTTGATAGAATTAATAGTTAATTTGTGAATGGGACCATAAAGGGGTAGTGCTAACATTAATTAAACTTGTACATAAAAATGGGAGGAACGTTGGTATATATTAAAAAGTTCAAGTTGCATCCTAAGAGCAAGCTTTGAATAGATGTGAGCTGGAGATGGTAAAGGAAGAAGACATTGAATCATTATTTTTGTTGTTAAGTCACAGAGGGATTTTACAGATGCCCATAATGACAACTGTAAAATATTTTTTCCTTGATTTTCCTACTATGCACATATTATTTTCTTTAAAAGGGGAGGAGGAATTGGGGAATCTAAAGAGGGAAAGGAAGGGTTGTTTAATTCCATCTCTTGATGGCACCTAGTTGCGTGGAAACAAAGCAGACAAAAGCCAGGAATCCTTTCAGATATTTTTAAAGACATTTTTTAAATTATTTATTAATATTTTTTATTATAAATCCAACAATGGCTTCCAAAAAGGCAGTTAGGTGACTTTCTATTTTATCATTTAGTGTAAATGGTCCCTTTTCACATTTGTGTATATTCAGTAGCATGTTAAACATCATATACAGAATTTAAAGGTTATTTACTCTACTGGTTGATAAGGGTAGCTGCTGTTGTGGTTCTGAAGAGCCATTAACATGCCTTGGGATAAAAGTCACTGTATTGTTCTTGCCAGCAAGTTAAAGAAGTATGGGCTGGATGAATGGACTATAAGGTGGATAGAAATCTGGCTAGATTGTCGGGCTCAATGGATAGTGATCAATGGCTCCATGTCTAGTTGGCAGAAAGAGCTGTGTGGTGGCTTGTAACTGCTGCTACATGGTTCATATACCTTCAGAGACTGAGGAAACCACAGATGCTGGCCTATTTAGATAATCTGGATTTCTGGTCATATCACAACGTAAGCAGGGAACTGTGCAGCCTGGGAAAACCTTGGTCAGGAGGAAGAGAGATGTGGGTCTCTACCAAAAAGAGGAGGCAGCTGAAGAGCCAGGAGCCTAGAATGGATGACCTGGATGGACCATGGTGGGGGAATACAGATGCGTTTGTCATGAACTGTGGCAACAGTGTAAGGGTTATTGCAGAGGCATTCTTTTTGGACCCTATTATACAGTTGATAGACAGACATTGCACCGCCAATGTTACACTTGATTGATGTCCCCCCCCCCCAGTATGCATAAAAAAGTACAAAATAGAAAAGGCAGACCACAGATGCAGTCATTCATCTTTTTCCTGCGCTGCTTTTCCTGTTAGAATACACTGGGCCAAATTTTCAAAAGTGCACAATACTGAGCAGCCCCCATTGAGACACCTATGGCAAAATTTGCAAATGAGCTTAGTACCAGATGTGCTAAGCTTGTCTGAGATTTAGCCTATTGTGCTTGGAGTCACATAGAAACATTTTGCTTTGACCATGTCGCTAACACTATTCAGCTGGAGCATGCAGAGATCTACGCCTGTCATGTGCAAGCTTTTGAGGATTCTAGCATAGTCCCATCGAGAAGAGGGGTTGTCCAAGGTGAACAGTTTACAGATTGAAGGGAACCAAGTCTCTGTTTTGAATCAGAGTGATTTAAAAAAATAAGCATATAATTGTTTTGGAGTTGTCTCACTTTATAACAGCTGCTTATTTATGGTAGACATGAGATACAAGCATTGAACTACAGCTGAATGATAGTTATACTTTCAACCCATGATATATTGAGCTAATGATAAATTGGTATATTTACAAATGTTATGTAGTCTTATTTATGGAATAATTTTAAGGTTTTGTTTCCTTTTAATATTTGATTGCGTTTGCACCTGAATTAATATTGGGGCCATATGGCTTACCAACTTCCTTTTTGTAAAAAATCATTCTAACACATAGGTTGCCTAATATTATCCCCTAATTATAACTGCTCTGGACCTGAATGCCCTTTTTTTCTGCTTCTAGCAGATGCATAGAACTGCTTGTTTTAAGCTGAATTTCTAGTGATGAGAAACAAAACTTGTTCCTTAGACACTGAGATTAATTTTTGTGGAATACTTCATCCTATTCAGTGCAACGTCCTAGAAACATAATGCTTGAAAATCAGGTCAGCTCTCTTCCTTCGTTGAAAAGGCTGATGAATGCTAGCAAGCACAGTGCAGGTGGTGGTAATACAGTTCTTTGTCCTCGATGAAGTACAGTTTGTTAAAATAATATGCTAAATTGAAAGCAATTGAGTAGCTTTTTGTGATCTATTGTAAACAGTCTCCTTTTCTGGAGTTGCAATGATGGACTTCCGGTGGGTTCATTAAACATTTTCAGAATACATCTGCTTGGTGCATAATACCTTCTTTTGTAGAGAATATATATAGAAGAAGAAAAAATTTCAATAAGCTTTTTACAAAGTATAATCCTAATGATTGGAGTATTAGGATGGGAACTTCCTTTTGTTGTATAGAGCAAATGTATGACCAGGCATTACTTGTTTAAAATTGTTGCGTATATACAAAATGACCTGATTCTTTTATGCCAAGGTTGTAGGCTCTTCTTATCTGGCATAGTCAAGATCTGCACAGTCCCCTCATATCCTGTTATTAGCAAAGATTATAATCTCTAACAGTGATATATAAATTTGTGCATCATTTTAGTTTGTTTATCTTGTTATTGAGCCAGATATAGAACTTTTGTATAAATCACTTAATTCAAAAGGATACCTTGAAAGTAGTAGTAGTAATAAAAACCACAGGTTTTTGGGGAATTGTTAGTAGCAAATTATGCAGTCTACACTTGTGATAAACTAGTCATTAAAGGTTATGTTAGTGAGGATGCAAGAAACTTCATGAGATTCACATTGCAGAATTTCAAATGAAAACTCCCGTGGAATAAACGGTTTTGCTAGAGGAGTTTGAGAGAGTAATGTTCTGCTCAAAACAGCTGCTCCGACACACTCTGTACCACTGGAGACTCCTCAGAAATGCCACTAAGCCACCATCTAGACCCCTGTTTCAGGACACTTTCATGCCTCAGGTCTCTTTGGCAGCTTAAAGTATAGCATAGGGATCAGCAACCTTTGGCATGCGGCCCATCAGGGAAATCTGCTGGTGGGCCGGGATGGTTTGTTTACCTGCAGTGTCTGCAAGTTCGGGCGATCACAGCTCCCAGTGGCCACAGTTCGCCGTTCCAGGCCAATGGGGGCTGCGAGAAGCGGCGGCCAGCACATGCCTCAGCCCATGTCGCTTCCCACATATCAAATATGAACCAACTGAAATGAAGGCATCTGGTTTATTTTGTTGTTTGGTCATACAATATTGGTAGTTGGATAAAAGGAAAACTTACAAAGAAAACCTTCAGTGTAATTGGCTTTAGAAGTCTTTTTTTACCATGTCATGAACAGCAGCTTTATTACTTGTTAAATATTTTTAATCATTTCTTCAATCAGGATTTAAAATGTTCCCTTCTATGCCAGTGATCCTTAAGTAATTAACAATGTAACTTGCTATTAATACTGCATTTTAGTTGGGTAAGGTTGTACAGTAGCTTTACATACTAGATGCCAACATCTAGACACATAGATTCTAATTTGGCCTATAGATGCAAAAGTAGCGTGTTTTGTTTTTATTTGCTTTCCAGTTCATAAAAACTTGCTCTTGTTTCGTAGATTGTAGGTTCATTTATGAATTACAATAGATTTAAGGTCTGTATGTTGGTTAAAGTGGCCAGCAATTTAGACACCACAGTAATTGCACTCAAATGGAAAATAATAGAACTCCCTTCTGATCTGTCTACCTTAGTTAAAGACCTGAGTAAGCCGACGGGCCATACAATTCAAAACGTTGAGACTAGGTCAAATCAACAGAGGGAATGAGCCTCAGAGTTGGAGACCCTTCTCCAGAAAGACTTTGCATCCAGTCCCTACCATTAAAATATAAGGACTATCAACAGAAGACCCTTGCTGATTTCCTGTGGAGATGGCAGACAGGGAGAGAAGCAGCCAAGAACCAGACCATATAGGTCTTTGTATATCTCTTACAACATCTTATATTGTATCCAAAGCAAATTAGAGATCCATCCCTCTCAAAGTAAACAGAGAACCTGCAAAATGAGACACATTCTAGTGTCAGTGAATACTGTAGCAAAAAGCCATTGGCTTTATTTGGCAGGGGCAGCTCCAGGCACCAGCACGCCAAGTGCGTGCCTGGGGTGGCAAGCCATGGGGGGCTCTCTGCTGGTCGCCGCGAGGGCAGCAGGCAGGTTGTCTTCGGCGGCATGCCTGCAGAGGGTCTTCTGGTCCCGTGGCTTCAATGGACATCCCGCAGGTGTGCTGCCGAATCCACGGGACCGGGGACCTCCCGAAGGCAAGCTGCCGAAGGCAGCCTGCCTGCCGTGCTTGGGGCGGCAAAATACCTACATCCGCCCCTGTTATTTGGACTACGAATTGCTATGTGATTTGCGTCTCTGAGCAGCTGTGCTGCAGGCACCCCAAAACCCTTTGATAGCTCCAAGTCCAGTACATTGCGGTAGTGTAGGAGGTGACACAGACATGGATCACTATGGTGAAATCAGAGAAAAGAGTTACAAAAGTAAAGGGGGAAACAGTGTTACCCAGTGTTGCTACCTGAGCTAGTAGGAGTATCTTGGCCTACAAGTAACTCAACATTGCAAACCTCATTGACAGAGGATAGGCATATTCCTCATAAGGGGACGGGAACATCCCATATCAAATTGACTAGATGTTCCACATCCTTCTTCTCCCATTTGGGCTTCAGCCACCTCAATCTCATTCATGTTTTGGTCTGACTCTGGAAAAGCAGAAATGGTGCACTGTCTGTATTCAAGGAAGAAAAAGAGACGTGCAGCTGAGTATCATTAGCTACATTTGGAATGTAAATCTTTAGGGGCAGGACTCATACCTTCTGTTTTTTGGCACAGTGTTAAACACACTGATGGTAATTAATAAAGAAATAATAACACTTCATCCCAAAACAATTCATTCTCCCCCATGATTGGCTTTATATGTGCACTGAACAGGATGGATGACAAAACAGAACTCTGGAGGACTCCACATGAGATTATTTCCCAATAACACGTTGTAAATTCCTTGCAAATCTTTTAAAATACATCAAATGCTTTTAATTTACAGGTAAAGTATATACACCTGGTTGATTTGTCTGGCAATAATTCTCTCTCATAGAAATTTTGACCAGCAGTATAAGATGGCTTGCAAATTGATAGACATATGGAGAAGACAGAAAAGGAGCTCTATGGAGAAACAGAGGGAGATTTTTGTTTTCATATGGAGCACTATCAAAATGTGGGTAGTTGCAAACTACATATTTTCTTCAATATTTCATACTTTAAAAAAATGCTTCTAGATCACTCATTTTGACTCTCTCAGTTGGTCGGTCTTTGCTCAAAGCAGTGAGTGATTCTGAAAAGTTCATATCTGAGTTAGGAATAATAAAACCTGTTTTAGTAACTAGACGAAGCACTCAGTGTCCAAAATCATCTTTTGGTAAAGAAAATAATACCTGTATTCATTCTTCCTTCAGAGAGAATTCTTATATGACACTTTTGTTTGCTCTTACATCCCTAGAAGCAAGTGACACTGTTACACAGCTGGTGAATTGTATTTTGCCTGATAACTTCATACAGGATGAAACACTTTATAATAATACCAACAGTAATTTGGGTAACATGATTAACTACCAGATAATTAGTTTTACCTTTAATTTTTAAATAATATCAGCTGCTGGTAATTGCATCATTAGAAATGGTACATTATCTGCTTTTAAATATATGAATCCAAATAGTGAGATTCTGCATGTATGTGGCTAATAAATGGAGAACTGGTGCAGATTCTTTCTGTGCTTTAAAACTTTTTATTCCAGCAGTCCTCCCCCTCAGCCTCCTCCAAATAAATTAGGGAAAATATTGGCCATCTTAATGGAGTGAAATCGTTCAGACATGAAACTGAAATATTCTTTTTCTCTTAAGAGCCTGTTAGTAATGCTGTTTATTTAATTGTCACTATAGTAAGCCTCATGTTTAGGATCTTCTAATGATCATAAAAAGATTGTTCCCCATTGAAATGTGACACAATGTCAGATTGAGAGTGACTTTTAAAATAAATAACATTTAAGATAATAAAGAAGACCATAATTCTGTATATCCTTGCTCATATGAGTAATTAGTGGTTCACAGTCATGTTGGAAGGGCATAACGAGTGGGCTCCTGCAGGGATCAGTTCTGGGTCTGGTTCTATTCAATATCTTCATCAGTGATGTAGATAATGGCATAGAGAGTGCACTTACAAAGGGTATGGCTACACTTGGAGATGTGTAGCCCTGGGAGTTACAGCTGTGTTCGTACAGCTGTGTAGGGAAAGCGCTGCAGTGTGGCCACACTGACAGCTACCAGTGCTGCAGTGTGGCCACATTTGCAGCGCTGTTGGGAGTGGTGTATTGTGGGCAGCTATCCCAGCGTTCAAGTGGCTGCAACGTGCTTTTCAAAAGAGGGGAGTGGTGGTGGGGTGGAGTGTGACAGGGAGCGTGGGGGAGACAGAGAGAGTGGATTTTTGGAGCTGACACTGTTCTCAGCTCCCTGCCTTGCAAGTTCTAAGGACTGGAAGATACACCGTGCCTACCTTCAATCATTTTAAAAGTTTTGACCTTTCCCCCACCTGTCTCTTATTCACCCCTCTCTTACTAACTAAATGCAAATTATGCACTCCTAAATAGTCTTTAGACCATATAAGCAGCTGCTCAACACTACCCCTCCCCTCTCTCCTCAAGCAAACAACTGTGAACATTCCAAAGCAATTCCCCTGCCTCTGCTCGCTCGCTCGCTGGAGCAAAGAGCAGCTGTGTTTGTTTTTTAGCTAAGTCGCTACGGGGAGATCGGAGTTCAGCCATTCTTCCGGTTTGTTGTGGACAGGAATTCTGGGATACCTCCGAATACCCTGGAGGCCAATAACAGCGCTTTTGGTGGCTACACTTGATGACCAGTGCTGGAATCGCTACACCCCAAGCAAACCAGGTGTACAGCCTGCGCTGCAACTAGGGAGTTGCAGCGGTGGCTGTGCTTTGCAAGTGTGGACACAGAGTGAGTTGCAGCGCTGTAACCCCATCACCAGTGCTGCAACTCTCCAGTGTAGCCATGCCCAAAGTTTGCGGATGATACCAAGCTGGGAGGGGTTGCAAAGGCTTTGGAAGATAGGATTAAAATTCAAAATGATCTGGACAAACTGGAGAAATGGTCTGAAGTAAATAGGATGAAATTCAATAAGGACAAATGCAAAGTACTCCACTTAGGAAGGAACAATCAGTTGCACACATACAAAATGGGAAGTGACTGCCTAGGAAGGAGTACTGTGGAAAGGGATCTGGGGGTCATAGTGGATTACAAGCTAAATATGAGTCAACAGTGTAACACTGTTGCAAAAAAAGCAAATATCATTCTGGGATGTATTAGCCGGAGTATTGTAAGCAAGACACGAGAAGTAATTCTTCTGCTCTACTCCGTGCTGATGAGGCCTCAACTGGATTATTGTGTCCAGTTCTGGGCTCCACATTTCAGGAAAGATGTGGACAAATTGGAGAGAGTCCAGAGAAGAGTAATAAAAATGATTAAAGGTCTACAAAACATGACCTTTGAGCAGGGGCGGCTCTATGTTTTTTGCTGCCCCAAGCACGGAAGTCAGGCGGCCTTCGGTGGCACGCCTGCGGGCAATCCGCTGGTCATGTGGATTTGGCAGCATTTCTGCGGGTGATCTGCAGGTCCTGTGCCTTTTGCATACCCACTGTCAAATTGCTGCTGAAGCTGTGGGACCAGCAGATCACCTGCAGAACTGGCTGCCTGACTGCTGCCCTCACAGCGCGCTGCGCTGGTGCCTGGAGCTGCCCCTGCCTATGAGGGAAGATTGAAAAAATTGGGTTTGTTTAGTCTGGAGAAGAGAAGACTGAGGGGAGAGAGAACATTTTTGAAGTACATAAAAGGTTGTTACAAGGAGGAGGGAGAAAAATTGTTGTTCTTAACCTCTGAGGATAGGACAAGAAACAGTGGGCTTAAATTGCAGCAAGGGTGGTTTAGGTTGGACATTAGGAAAAACTTCCTAACTGTCAGGGTGGTTAAGCACTAGAATAAATTGTCTAGGGAGGTTGTGGAATCTCTATCATTGGGGATTTTTAAGAGCAGGTTGGACAAACACCCGTCAGGGATGAGATAATAGTTAGTCCTGCCTTGAGTGCCGGGGACTGGACTAGATGACCTCTTGAGGTCCCTTCCAGTTCTATAATTCTATGTGAAGCCCAGTATCTAATAAAAGAATTATCAGGTACATATCATACAGATATAGGAAACAAATCCTTCCATTGTGTGAACATTTAGAATGTTGGATTACAGCTGGTTCATTAGAAAACAGCAATACATAATGGAGAAAATATAAAGTGACATTAAACAATTCTAATAATAACATTTGATTTGTATTCTGTGTTGGTGAAAACTGCAGACTTTCACTCCTTTCAGTCTAGCTATATGAGAACTAAGTTGTGGTTTTGTTGTGAGTGGAAGTTTTACTGTTGACTTTAATGGGAGCAGGATTTGGCCAATATTTTATAGGTAAACCTAGTCAAAGAAATAAAAATTAAATTTTATATGCCTTCTTACGAGTGCTGGGAAAAAAAAAGTTAGCAGAATGACTTTTCCGTATTTTAAAATGAGCCTTTATGGAAAAGTCCTATAGAACTGAAGCCAGTAGCATTTGACAGAGGTTACTCAAAATGGGAATTAATAGAGACTGATATACTTCCCATAGACTTTATTTTTTTAAGCATTCCATACCAAGATTATAAGTACCAAATTTTCTGTAGAACTTCTCCGTATGAGCCTTCTTGCTCTGCTCTGAAAACAAAACAAAACAGCTCTAGGCTCTTAGGAGTTGCTGGAGTTCCATCTAACTGGCTAGAGTTCAAGACTGAATCCTGGATCCTCAGGCTATGAGGGATTAAAAATGAAGCAAGTTCCTTGTGTACCTGTTGAATGATCCCACACTTGGCTTGAGATGTGGAGCAGGATTTGCATGAGGGAGGGTTGCTGCTGTAACAGAGAGCTTAAAGGGGATGGATATCTTTAAAGATAAACCTTCCCTTTCCTCCTCCTCGCATAAATTTGAGCAGTACGGTTTTAGAGAACTCTTCTTCCATGCTTTTCCAGCTCCACGCACATAGTATCTGTCTTCCTCTGGTAGTTTTCTTATACAGTGGGACACTGGAGGATCCAAGACTTCAGTCTTGTAGCTACTTAACAAGCTGCATATTCTTTTATCATTTAAAAGTTTACAATTGAACATTTGTTTTGTCTTATAGAGGACAATACCCACCCTTTTAGTATGGTTACCACATCTGTTCTTTTAACTGGTACCTGTACTGCAATAGCAACTTTCATCTAAAGGTAGGAAACTTTCTGTCTGTAGCATGTTGTGTCGTACCAAGCAGTAACAATCAGGGTAGCATAACAAAGTATTCTTTAGAGTAGTGGTTCTCAGACTTTTGTACTGGTAACTCCTTTCACGTAGCAAACCTCTGAGTGCAACCTCCCTTATAAATTAAAAACACTGTTAAATATATTTAACACCATAATAAATGTTGGAGGTGAAGTGAGGTTTGGGGTGGAGGCTAATAGATCGTGGCCCCCCCCATGTAATAACCTTGAGACCGCCCTGAGGGTTCCTGACCCCCAGTTTGAGAACCCCTGCTTTAGAGCAATGCATCCACATACAAGGCTTGAACAATCTACTTACTAAATTTTCCCAGGTATATGTGTGGAGGAGTGGCTTACCCATCAAGTTTTTTAGAATTTCACTTTTAAAAATTATAATCTTAATGGTTACGAAGAAAACCTTCCAGATGTGAACAGATGCCATGCTCCATCTGTACTGCACTCGTCACTGTGCTAACTTTTTAAAGTGTTTGTAAGACACTCAAATACCAATGTCTAAAAGCAACTTGTGTGTCCTATCCTCTCCTATCCCTAAATATGCAGTAAAGAGATTCATTTTCTCCCAGCATCATCCGCTGAAATAACAAGTGAGCGTAACTTAGTGATGGGTCTTACATTTTGTCCTGATGCTGTTGAGATTTGTTGCCATTCTGACACTACGACAGAGTGTTCCATAGTGAAGGGTTTGCCGCAAAGAGTGCTCTGACCCTGCTCTAACATATCTTCCCATCCACTATTGAAATTCCATTGTTTGTGAAGGATTTCAGTTTTCCTGGTATGTTCTGATTGTGAAGAAAGAAGTGGTCCATGAGGTATCTTCATTGGATGCTTTGAAGATCAGTTCAGACTTTAAATTTAATGCAGAGTTCTATGGGAATCCAGTACAGTGTCTACAGCACTGTGGGGTAATGTGATTGTGTCAACTTGAATTGGTTAGCATGCAAACAGGCACATTCTTTAGCAGCTGGAATTTTTTCAAATGTCGTGTTCATTCTCAGGTATGGCAGTTGCAGTAATTGAGCCTGGATGTCATAATGCGTGGATTAGTTTTGTTTGACAAGATGGGGGCACTTTTTTGTGTTCGTGAAGACATATCCTCAATTTCTTTTGCTAAAGATGCTTTTCTCAGACACTCACTCGACAACATTTCACTTTAAGGCAGGTATTCTCTTGATCCCTCTTATGTATTGCAGATATACTATGCCTAAGATCACATGCTGTTTGGTGATCCTTGTGGACACGTGGGATTAGAATAGAATTTCAGTCCTAATCCTGCTGTGGATTAATTTCAGATCCACATTATTCCAAGTTAGATATCTGTAATTTGAAGTTGTATTTTTGATGTATAGTTGTATCCCTAAAATATTTTTGTATTATGTACACTAAATTTGAATCGGATTGTGGCAGAAGACACTATCATTTTATATTGTATTGGTGAAATATATTAAAAGTTATTCCTTGATCTCTCAGCAAACTCAGTATATAATATTGTTAGTAATTTAAACTAACTTTAGTGACTGATTTAGGGTGGGATTTTTCAAAAGCATCTAAATGATTTAGGCACACAGATCTGGTTAACTTTCAGTGAATCTTGTATTCCTCAATAACTTAGGCACTTCTGTAGGATAAAAGATTTAAATATATGTGGCCAGTTGGGCATACAGATATATTCTATATTTTTTAAAAAAATAGTAGTTTTAGCAGGGGCTTGGAGTCCTTTTCAGAATTGTATATGTAAATAATCAACCAATTTCACCTCTTCTTGTTTACTTAATGTTGTTTAGTTTCTCTCTGGACTTGTCTGTGGTACAGAATTTAAGTTTGAACATGGTTGTGACCAGGTCAAGTTGGATGAGACATTGATGGCCAAGTTGTGGTCAGCAGCATAAGCCAGTACAGATATGATGAACACAATTTGTTTGTAACATGTTTTAGTGTATGGAAAAGGTCTCTTTCATACACTGCTCCTTCCGTTTGTGTACTAAGCTCTGTCATATGCAGCCATTTTAAAGAAGGTGTAATAAAGATACGAGTAACATACAAGAAAGTTTAGCCAAAAACTCTGTGCTGGTCTAATTAAGAAGTCTAAAGGAATAGTTTTTAAAATGCCCAGGACTGGTTAATGATTGCATGTTTCTCAGACAACAAATTAACAGAAGCAAAGGATGTGGTATGTTGTCTTAATTTCTGTTGGGGCCTAAAATGTAAAGTGATATGAAATCCCAGATTCACCAATGAGTTCTGTGTTGGTGCTACCATATGCCTGCGCAGTGACTGACTGAAGTCACTGCGGGTCTGTGAAGATACACAAGTCCACTTCTGCAGAACAGCTTATGGGATTGAGGCCTTGGATTTCAAAAGCTTTTGAGACAGGAACTGTATTCATGTATGTTAATACAGCATCTCATATAATGGAGCCTCTGGGCACCATTGTATTGTAAATATTTAATAGTTCATATATGATAGTGCAGCTCACTGATGAGTCTGTTACAGGTCCCACCTCAATTTCAAAAAGAAATTTGAATGCTATTGTAGGAGCTTCAGATTGGAGAGTTACAAGATCCCAGGAAAACAGCTATGGCATAAAAATACCAATTTAATTGGATTGTCTTTCACTGCCAGTGGATTTTGAGGAAGTGTAGTGGACTTCACTTAGGGGCCAGCAGTCTAGTGATCAGGCAATGGCCAAACAGTCTCTCTGAGCCTTAAGGTGGTTCTTATGGGCAATCTGGGGGCCCAATGGCCAACCCAGAGTTCATCGCCTCCTCAGAATCCTCTGGCATCTCTCAGGAGGCCAGGGGAAGAGAGAAGGATAGCCAATCCCTGAGCCCATAGAGAGAGAGGCAAGGGGGCTCAGTCCTTTCTGACTGCCACTCCATCAGCTCCCCTGGCTGCTCCCTACCTTTCATGTTTTCCCATCTGTTTGGGGCATGGCCCCACCACTCCTTTTACCTTAGTGTGGGCCGTAAACCCCATCACACACCTTCCCCCTCAGGCCGAGTGCTGCGGGGCTGGTCAGCGTGGATGAAAGTCCCATGTAAAGAAGTTCATGTTCATTTGGTCACATCCTGCTCAATGCAATACTGCAAAATTGTATAGCTGTAGTGAGAGGTACCAGTGCATAATCCGCAGGTTATGGTCTTTTGTGGCATTCAGCCACCTGAGGGATGCATGATCCATCGTGGGATGGAATGATTGTCCCCATAAGCAAGAGAAGAATGCTGCAATGGCTCATTTTATTGCCAAGGACTCCTTCTTTGTTACTGAGTATGCCACTCCCGGGGGGGAACAATTTCTGGTTGAGGTAAAGGATTGGGTGTTCTTCTCCCTTTACCCCTTGGGGCAACACAGCCCCCAGATCAACATCTGAGGCATCTGTCTGCAGGATGAAGGGTTCGAAAAATTGGGTGGAACAGGACAGTCAGCTAATACACCTCTAGCCCAGTATAACGTGCGCCGATGTAACACAGGTTCACATACAACGTGGTAAAGCCCAGGGTCTAGGAGGCAGGAGCTGTGGAGGGGCAATTTTGGGGGCACTGCGTCCAAGAGTGGCCCAGGAGACTAGCGGAGGCCCAGAAGCAGCCCGCTCCACTACCCTTGCCCCAGCCCCAGCTGTGTCGCTTGGGGAAAGGGATCCCACTCGCACTCACCGGCAGCGGTGGAAGTGGAGTAGCCCGGCCCCAGCCCGCTCTACTCTGCCAGCTCCCAGTCGCAGCGCTCCGCTTCCCACCGCAGGTGAGTGTGGGACCTTTCCCCAACACCTCCCCACCCCCCTAGCGACACGGCTGGGCAAGGAAAGCAGAGCAGGCTGGGGCCATGTCTCTCTGCTTCCCACTGCAGGTGAGCGCGGGAGGAGTTCTTTCCCCAACCTCCCGGCACTCAACAGTGGCGGGAAGTGGAGTGCCATGGCTGGGAGGTGGCGGAGTGGGCTGGGGCCATATTGCTCTGCTTCCTGCTGCTGCCGGTGAGTGCCTGTCAGGGAGTGGGGTGTGTGGATAGGGGTCAGAGCAGTCAGGGGACAGGGAGCAGGAGGGTTGGGTAGGGAGTGGGGTTCTGAGGGTGATTTGGGTTGGGTCTCTGGAGGGGGCAGTCAGGGAACAATGAACGGGGGAGGCCAAAGCAAGTTCGATATAACATGGTCTCACCTATAACACAGTGAGATTTTTTGTCTCCCGTGGACCGCGTTGTATCAGGGCAGAGGTGTAGTTAAATTTCTTGAAGTCTGTGGCACAGTCCCGAGACAACTGGAGCTTCTTGGAGGTTGTGTCTTTCACCAGGTTTGTCAACAGGGCTGCAATCGTGGTGAGATCTGGAATAAATTATCTATAATAGTGTTTCAGTCCTAAGAAGCATTGTACTTGTCTCTTTGTGGTGGGTTCAGGGCATTCTGCTACAGCTTGGACCTTTCCTGCTAAGGGGCACAGATGCCCCCTCTCCAGTGTATACCCTAGGTACCTCATCTCTCTATTAGCTGGGTGGAACTTATCAGGATTAGCTGTAAGTTTAGTTCTTCTGAGGGCCTGCAAGATCACTGTGACATGTTTTAAATGCTCATTCCTGGACTTGCTATAGATGACTATGTCATCTATTTATGCAGTTGTGTTCTAATTGTGAGACCAATGAACCTTGCCCATCAGCCTTTGGAAGGTGACTGCCATGCCTTGTGTACCAAATGGCATCGTCTTAAATTGGTACAGACCAAACAACATGTAGAAAGTCATCTTTTCTCAGGATTCCAAAGTCCTAGGGATCTGTCAGAAGCCCGTGGTTAGGTTGAGGATGGTTATATACCTGGCAGCCCCCAATTTCTCTAACAGTTCATCAACTGTTGGCATCAGGTAGGTGTCAAATTTGGATACCACGCTCACCTGCTGGAAGTCTATGCAGATTCTGGTGGACCCACCCTATTTAGGTACCAACACTATAGGGTTTTGCCATTTTTATGGGACTCTCCAACCATCCCAAAGCCAAATACAGCTTGCAGTTCCTTCTGTACAGTTTCCCATTTGTGCCTCAACAATGATCAAAAGTTCTCTCACCTTTTCCCCTGTTTCTATCTGTATGTAAAGGAACAGTAGATGAGTCTGTCCTGAAACTGTAGAAAAGATCACCGAGAAGGACTAGGCCAGTTTTTGGACCTGATGTTTTTGCTCCATCTGTAGGTCTTCCACCATGACTTTGTTGGAGGTGGGAGCTACAGGAGCCTGGGGCTTTAGTTCCAGTTCTGGAGGAAATGACAATACCAGGAGCCCTTATTGATAAATTCAGGACTTTAGCAGGTTGACATGGTGCATAATTTACTGCCCCAATTCATCTGATTACTTCAGAGGGACCTTGTCATCTAGCAAATACTTTGGATTCCAGGGTAGGAAGCAGGAGTAACATCTAGTGCTCTGATTGGAACCACTGGACATCGGTTCCCTTGTTTTGTGCTTGCTCCTGTTGTGCCTTGGTTAGATTTTTCTCTCAAAAGCTTGTCCAAAGATCTTTAATTTCTCTCTCAGCCTCAGCACATACTGTACCAAGTTTGTGGGCTTGAAACTTTGTTCCTCCCACATCTCCCAAAGGAGGTCTAGTATTCCCCTTGTCTGTCTCCAGCATAGTAATTTGAATGGGGAGAATTCTGTTGATGCCTGAGAGACTTTGATGATGGTGAACAGGAGTGCTAGGAGTAATTGGTCCCAGTGGCGAGGTTCCAAGGCCATGAACTTCCACAGCATATTTTTCTAGGTCTTATTAAATCTCTCTACCAGCCTGTCAGATTGTGGATGATACATGGACTTCAGCAGGCTACACAGTTAACTCATAAGTTCGGACATGAAATTGGTGCCCTGATCTGTGATTATTTCCTGTGGGATGCCCACCTGGGCCAACACTTTCATGAGCTCTGAGGCAAGGGCTGTTGCCCTTGTGGAGTAAAGTGGCACGGTATTGCATGGTATAGTCTAATGGTGACTAGCATGCACTGGAATCCAGCTGCACTCTTGTCCAAGGGGTCTCAAATGGGGACCCTATCGTGGAAAGGGTGTTACAGGGTCTAGGGTACCTTCCCTTGACTTGCCCACTGTCATTATGGGCAGGAAGCACGCAGTACTCTTGTACCTCCTGGTGGATGCCTGGCCAGTAGAAATGAAGTGAAACTCAATCGAGAATTTTTTCATGACTCAGGTGTTCCCAACATGGTATGGTATGTGCAAGGCATAGTATTTCCCTGCAGTGGTGCTTTGGGACAATCAGTTGCATTTTAACATCCTCCTGCTTGGTGGTCCTTCTCTGTTCTATATATTGTCTCTCCCTCTAGCTTGAAGTGAAGCCATTTTTTCAGGAATCAAGTTTCTACCACCTCAGCATTGACCCAGATGAGCTGTATGGAGGCTTGTCCCAACGTTGAGTTATTTCATTGTATTTCAGCAAAATCCATGTTGTCTGAAAATACGTTGGTTACTGCAGGCTCGTGTAATTTCTCCTGTTGTTTGGCCCCCTTAGAGAGAGCCATCCTGCCCCAGTCGAGGCATCATTCATGGTGGACAATGTTCCTTCTCCTGGGTCTTCCTCCTCATCTTTGCCTACTAAGTCTTGCAGCTCTGCCATCTCTCTGTTTCTGGCATCGTTGTCTATCTCTCACTGTCTTCGGATCCCATCAGGTCTGTAGAAAACTTCCAGTCTCACCTGAATATCCCCAGATATGCCAGGTTTGGGGCTACCCCCTGACAGATTTCATCATTGTGTTCCTGCACCCTCTGCTGCATCTTCTTTGTAGGGCAAGGGCATGCATCCCCCATGGATGCATTGCAAAACAGATGGTGCCTGTGGGAACTGTTTCATGTCCCCTCATATTTGTCCTCATCAGCGTCTTGCAGCACCCAAGTCAATCAGTTCTTGTGCCGCCATACCATTGACCTGTACAGCCACTAATATTTTCATTGGCACTCTATTATGGGCCCTGGATTTTGCCAGCCATAGTTGGTTGTGGAGGCAGTCAACTACAGGTAGTCATGGTGGAAGTGTCCTGGCTGCCCCCATGCAGAACAAGCCCCTCTTGCCAAGGGGGTTCCCATTTGAGTCCTGCCACTCCTGCCAGCTTTGGGGAGGGGCTGCTCCCTGGTCTTCCACACTTCTTAATTCCTGGTCCTGGCAGAGGTGCATTCCCACCTGTCATGCTTGATCTGCATCCTATCTTTGCTGGGCCCAGGTAGCCCTGTCCTTTTGTGCCCCCTCTCACTCTCTCCCCCTTCCATTGCCTGGGTTGGTGAGGTGGCACTGGACTGGCCCAAGAGGTCTCCACTATGGGCCTTGTGGGGAGCTGGTAATTCTCTGCCAAGGTTATGGCCTCAGAGACAGTTTCAGGATGGTGATGCATCATCCACTTCCCTCCTCCCCCAAGGGAAAATCTGTATGAACTGTTTTAGGACAATTATTTCAGCTACTTAGGCTCTCAACTTTTTGTGGGTCTGGAGCCATTGCCAGCAATATTCCTTTAGGCATTGGGCTGCCACCTGCTGTCATGCTCCAGGTGTGAGCCTTTTCCCCCTGAAATTGCTGGCAGTATGTCTTTGTGGAAGTATCAAAAGCATTTAGGATGAGTGCCTTACTTCAAGAGTAGTCTTATTCAGCCATCATGTTGAGACCCCCGATACGCGGCCTGGGCGGCTCCTGTCAAGTAGGGCACTAGCAGAGTGGCCCAGCTCTCTTTGGGCCAGCGAGCTGCCTTAGCCACCTTTTCAAAGGTTACTAGGAACACCTTTGGGGCATCCCACAACCCCATATTTGTTAACTTCCGTGGAGGCCTTGGAACCACCTGCTGCCAAATTGCCCAGGGTACCCTGGGGGTGAGACCCTATGGCCATCTGCTGCACCAGTTGGTGCTGTTGGTCTGTTTGCTGAGCTGCTAGTTCCCTGATGAGTTGATGCTGCTTCTGGCAGGCTTGCTGCTGTTGCTGAGCAGCCAGGAGCAACTGGGTCTGATGCTGCCGTTGTTTCTGCTGGTCCATCTCCTTTTTCAACATCTTGCCCAAATCCATCTTTTGCTCACCACTCTTCTTTTTCATGTTGCCCACATTCTCTACCACTTTGTAGCGAGCTTGGGGGCCAGTCAGGCCAAACCGAAACAGTCTCACCGAGCCTGGAGACAGCTCTCCTGGGCCCTCTGGGGACTTGACAGCCAAGCCACAGTTTGTCATCCCCTTGCAGTCTTTCAGGATCTCATAGGAGGCCAAGGGAAGGATAGGAGGGGCACAGGCCCTCCCTCTCCACCAGGTCCCAGCCAGGGGGAGAGGTGGTGGGGATCTCAGTCCCTTCTGGCTGCTACTCCAGATTAAGCTCCCTTAGGCTGCCCCCCTGTTTTCCCTCTTTTTTTTTCCTTCTGTTTGTGGTGTGGCACTAGACTTTTGCTTACTCAGTCCCAGTAGTTCAGAGTTTTAGCTGGGGAGGTGGGAATGGGAGGGAGAGGGATGCTTCCTCTAACAATGCGAAAGTGCTTGCAAATGCTTTTCAGTCCTCATATTGTTTCCTGGAGAGAACTGTTTGGAAGGAACACTTTCAGGGTAACTGTCAAGCCCTGACGTTGAAGAAGCCATGTTGTAGGCAACCACAATAAAGCTGGAGTTTGTTCGTTAACCCTGTGTCAGAGTGAGCTCTTACATAACGGAAGATTTCAGTTGTTCCCCGCCATCACGCCTGCTTAGTCAGGGGAACAGTGGATCCTGGCTGAATAATACTCACAATCTTGGTATTTCCTTTGTAGATTGTTCAACCTCTGCTGCTACAACCTGTCTGCCTTGTTGCATGCCCCTTGCCCCCACTGCTAGTCTGCCAGATCTCTCTTTTAACTAGTCCCTTCTTAAAGAGTATGCCCAGCTCCCAGTACTTGGTCTAACGTTGTTCCACTACGCCTTTTATCTTAGCGTGGGGTCTGTAAACCCCCTCAAAGGCAGGATAACTTCATTTCTGGGATAGTGAATGCAATTCTAGGTGATAAATAAATAGCTTTTTTTCTCTTGCCCTTGAAAAGAAGCCTGGCTGTGAGCCCTGAGCACAGAACAAATTCTTTATATCCTGTGTGACTTAAGTATACAGGCGAGTCTCATTTTACGAAGGGGTTACATTCTGCTGTCAGCGCGTAAAGTGAAAATCACATATAGTCAAAATTGCATTGAGTGTAATGGCGGGCGGAATCGCCTGCACTACAGATACAGTATGTAAATTGTTATTTTTCTCTTTTTTTTTTGTTTTTTGCTAACTGTGCAAAGCTTAATTCGCGCATGTTAAATGTGCGTAAAATGAGACTCGCCTTGTATGTGTCTTTAAAATCTGTTTAACAAAGTACTGCAACAAATTAGGGATTAGTGACATGCTAGTTAGTTTTGTTAGGAGAGATTGGGGGTTGGGAAATGGGAAACTTCACATTTTTTATATTAGGCACGGCCCACTGACACAAAGCTTAGTTGTATTATACATTTCTTTTCAAACAGTTCCTGACCTCATGGGTGTAAGGAAGTTGTGATCCAGCTGTAAGAGTATAAAATTGGCAAAGGAAATAAGCAAGGATTTTGAGCAGATTTGTGTATTGGCAATAAAATAGTCTTCGCTCATCTGGTTTCCTTATACTGTTCAGAAAGCTTTAAAACCATACAGATCTAGTGCTGAAAAGTGTGTTGTTGGTATATACTATACTGAAATACAAAAGTGTTTCTTTTTAAAAACTTGTTAAAAATCTTGGACTGAATATCATATTATTTTATAGTGAGAACCTTTTACATTAGCTGGAATCAACATTGTTCCCACAGGCCTTCTTTAAGTTTCCTTCTCCAACAGTATTGAGGCACCTCAATCCTGATCTTCCATAGTCTTGCTGCTTCTTAAAAAAGAAAAAAACAAAAACAAAGTTGACTAATTGGGGCCAGAGTGCAGTTGGAATATGTGTTTGTAATTATTTTTTATTTGTTTGCACATACGGATAATTGCATGTATATACATGTCTGAGGTTGTATATTTATGTCAGAGGTGATATATTCTTATGGTATGAATTTTTTTAAAAAGGTCCCTGTGACACTGTATCTTAGGGGAACACCCTACACCTCCACATTCATCGTTATAATATGATTGTGTGGTATCCAATGCAAAGTTTGTCATGTTGGGTGTCTTCGAAAGGCTCATGATCCGCTGAGCATTGTTGTTGTAGTAATGTTATGGTTGTAATTTCGTGCATATAATTTTGAGACTGAAAATGTATCAATGGCACAAAACAAGCCTGGGCAAAACTCTCCAGGAACAGAGGGGCAGTTCACACCTCATCAGGGCATGTATAGGACAAATCCAGCCCAGCCTCACAGGAACAAAGGACACTGGCCTAGCCAGCAACAAAGGATCTGTTGGACTCTCGAGTGAGTCACCCCCCTTCCCTTGGTCAGTTTGGGACTACAGTGAGGTAATGCTCACCTGACTCTGAAGAAGGGTCGGGGGCAAAGCCAAGAGGGAAGAAAGAACTTGATAAAAGGGAAAGACATTTGCCATGCTCTTCCTCTCTCGCCAACCTCCTCCATCTGCAGCAGGGATGGGCAAACTTTTTGGCCTGAGGGCTACATTTGGGTTGCAAAATTGTATGGAGGGCCAGGAAAAGAAGGCTGTGCCTCCCCAAACAGCCTGGCCCCCACCCCCATCCACCCCCTCCCTCTTCCTGTCCTCTGACTGCCCCTCTCAGAACCCCTGACCCATTCAACTCCCCCTTCTCCTTGTTCCCTAACTGCCCCTGGGACTCCCCGCCCCTTGTCCAACCCCCTGGCCCCCTTACCATGCCTCTCAGAGCAGCATGTCTGGCAGCTGCGCTGCCTGGCTGGAGCTAGACACACTGCTGCTCTGCTCAGCAGGAGCGCACAGCTCAGCTGCCCAGAGCACTGCCCGTGGGGCTGCAGGGGAAGAAGGACAGCAGGGGAGGAGCTGGGGGCTAGCCTCCTGGGTCGGGAGCTCAAGGACCAGTCAGGGTGGTCCCACGGGCCAAATGTGGCCCGCGGGCAGTAATAAGCTCCCAAGATCCTAAGAACCGGTTTCCTAATGAGTCCTCCGCAGTTCAGCGGCGGGGGGGTCTTCACTCGCTTTGGGTTTTTGGTGGCAGGTCCTTCACCTGGAGTGAGTGAAGGACCCGCTGCCAAAGTGCTGCTGAAGACCTGGTAGGGAACCGTGTGGTGAGTACAAGCCCCACATGCCTGTCTCACCCCCGCCACCCACCCATCCGACCCTAACCCACGTCCTGCCCCCCACTGCCCCCCTGAGAACCTGCAACCCATCAACCCCCTTTGTCCCCTGACCACACCTTCCCAAGACCTCCCCCTAACTGCTCCCCAGAACCCCACCTCCCAACTTACCCTACTCCCTGTTGCCTGACTGTCCCAACCCCACCCACCACCACCCTGACAGAGCCCCAGGACTCCCATGCCTAACGAATCCTCCTGTTCCACGTCCCCTGACCACCCCCTATAACATCCGCTCCCTACACCTTATTCAACCCCTCCTCCCAGCCCTGGCTGGCCCTCTTACCATGCTGCTGTATAAGGATGCTATGCAGCTGCTGAAGCTTGCAGCCCCATCCCCTTACCTAGAGGTGAAAGTAAGCCGGTACGCCCCCATATGGTGTAGTGGCAAGAGCCGGTGCACCGTACCGGGGTGGCCCGGCTTCCCCAGGGGGCACTTTAAAGGGCCTGGGGCTCCCAGCAGGGTCTGGAGCCCCAGGCTCTTTAAATTGCCTCCAGAGCCCCACTGCTGGAGCCCGAGGGTAGCGGCAGCGGGGCTCTGGAGGCTATTTAAAAAGTCCAGGGCTCCTGTCTTTTCTACTGCCCAGCCCTTTAAATGGCTGTCGGAGCCCTGCCACCACAACTCCAGGGCTCCGGTGGCTATTTAAAGGGCTGGGGCGGTAGAAGCAGGGGAGTCTCATGTCCTTTAAATAGATCCCAGGGTCCTGGGGTAGCAGGGGGCTCCAGGGGCTATTTAAAGGGCTGGGGCTCCAGCTGCCCCTGGTGCCCCATCCTTTAAATAGCTGCTGGAGCCCCACTGCTTCCCCAGGGCTCCTGCGCCTATTTAAAGGACCGGGGTGGTAGAAGCAGGGGAGCCCTGGGCTCTTTAAATAGTCCCCAGAGCCCAGGGGTAGCGGGGCACTCCAAGGGCTATTTAAAGGGCTGGGGCTCCAGTTGCCTCTGCCGCCCCACTTCTTTAAATAGCCGCTGGAGCCCCGCCGCTTCCTCCAGGGCTCTGGTGGCTCTGCGTGGGGATGGGAGGAGCAGGGGAGGGGCCAGAAGAGCTTTGGCCTCCCCAGTTGAGAGCTCAGGCGGACCAGACAGGGCGGTCCCGCAGGCCGGATGTGGCCCGCTAACTGGAGTTTGCCCACCCGTCTGCCCCTTTAGGAATTGGTTCTACGCCGGCTTCTGTATTTAGTAACCGGTTCTTGCAAACTGGTTCCAGCTCACCACTGCCTGCGGGCCATAGTTTGCCCACCTCTGATCTGCAGACACCACCACCAAGCAACTGAAGCGCTGATCAAAGGGGAGAGCCTGGCTGAAGGGCAACCAGCCAGCCTGTGGTGAGAAGCATCGAAGTTTGTAAGGGCACTGAAAATGTTAAGATCAGCTTAGAATGCATGTTACTTTTATTTCATTTGACCAAATCTGACTTGTTGTGCTCTTACTTATAGTCACTTAAAATGTATCTTTAGTAGCTAATAAATTTGTTTGTTTATTCTACCTAAAGCAGTGTGTTTGGTTTGAAGCGTGTCAGAGACTCCCTTTAGGATGACAAGCCTGGTACATACAATTTCTTTGTTAAATTGACGAACTTATATAAGCTTGCAGCATCCAGTGAGCATAACTGGACACTGCAAAATGAAGGTTCCTAGCGTTGTGTCTGGGACCGGAGATATTGGCTAGTGTCATTCGGTTGCACAATCCAAGCCGCTTACATGCTAGAGGCTGTGTGTGAACAGACCAGGAGTTGGGGTTCTCACAGCAGAGCAGGGTAAGGCTGGCTCCCACAGTCTAGGATTGGAGTGACCTAGCAGATCCCCGGTCCAGATAACACTTGGGGAATGTTGTCACAGTCTCCTATTTTTTAAATTTCTGTTAGAATATGAAATAAGTTTAAAATATAGAGAAAACAAAGACTTCACCTTTCAACATCACTTTTAGCTTAATCTTTTGTGGTTAATATTTTAAAGTCAGAACTAGTATATATATTGTATTTATATTATATATGCGCACTAATGTAATATATTTTCCATTTGGGGATTAATTCTCTTTGAACCATATAAACACCACCTGTGCTAATTTTACTTCCTGTGTAGTTCTGATCAATTATCTCAGCAGGCTAAAAGAAAGTTAATCAAAATGAGAAGTGCTTTTGAAAAATAAATACATTTTACCTGGAGTTCAAGTTTCTATTTTAATAAAACATTATTATTTGTACTCATGTTCTCATGAAACAAAATTGGGTATTGGAGAACAGGATAAAAGCAGTTTTGTTATTATTTGTGAATATCTGTTTGTGTGTGGTAAGTATCATATGTTGGTATTCAAAAGGCAAGACTGTTACAGGGGGTGAGTGTGTGTGTGGTTGATGGGGGTTTTTAGCTATGAAAAAAACTAGGTCAAGAGGTTATCAGTCTTATTAATAACTTACTAATAACTGTACTTAACAGAAATTATTCTCTGTGATTGCAAAGCCTTCTGACTCAAGAAATATAGTTTTCAACCATAGTTGTAGGGGAGGAGGGAATCACTGCTCTGAAACACTGGCAATGGCTTTTCTATTTACGCAACATTCTGAAAAGTCACCTTCCTCTGATGTAATCTTGATAACCTCCATAAAAATTCATGTATGTACACTTTCCCACTATGCTTCAAGATGTGATAGGAACAATGAGAGTAATTAACCACTGGAACAATTTACCAAGGGTTGTGGTTGAGTCTCCATCATTGGTAATTATTAAATCAAGAGTGGATATTTTTCTAAAAGACATATTCCAACAGGAATCAATTCAGGGAAGTTCTATGGCCTTTGTTTTGCCTGTGGTCAGATTAGATGATTACAGAGGTCTTTTCTGGCTTTATAATCTATGAATCTATAATTTTGGAGGCAGCATGGCATAGCTGACAGAACACTGGACTGGGGCATAAGAGACCTGTGTTCTGTTCCCGGTGACTTTGGGAACAGCATTTCCTTGCTTTATTCTCTGTTTCCCCATCTAAAATGGGGATAATGATTCTGATTTCTTTTATAAAGCACTTTGAGATCTACTGATAGAAAAGTGCTATGTAAGAACGAGATGGTGATATTATGCATAGTGGAATTCATTTTAATTGGAAAGGCTTTTTGAGCCTCAATACGTTTTTAAGTCAATCTTATGATTTTTGTTTACTCTGGGTTGGCAAGGCAATATTTCTAAACCTCTGTGGTCCAGGTTCATTCATCCCACTACATCTTCCAGGATGCCTCACAGACTGTTCTTGTGAGGTATATAAACACAGCAAAAACTCTTTTCTTTGCTGTGTATACATACCCGTAGTGATGGGAACCTAGCCCATAGAGGAGAGTGGGACCATGATATACGTGAACTACAGTTCCCAAGAGCGACTGCATCAGCATTTCAGAATTAAAACACTTTTGATTTATGTGTATGTTTTCCTATTCCAACTCAGAGCATCAGTAGAGAGGCTGCATTATACCCCTGTGGACCTGTCCATGGGCTGGGTTTTATGTGAATTCCATCTGTTACAGTAGCATTGGGTGAGCTATTCATAACAATTTATTTTATGCATTTTGATCTCTTTTCATTTGCAAATTGTTTGTAAGCAGACTAGGTTTTTTTTTTAATATGAATTTGTTCCATAATAATTAGTAGCAAGTGTTCTAGGCAAACAAACTTCAGTTTTTGAATTCCTTGAAACTGTATTTATTGATGGTTTTAATGCTGTGTGAGCAGTTACCATAATCATATGTATTAATTTGTTTCATGGCCATCTGAATGTAATTCTAATAAAGAGAGAGACAGAAAGAGCTTGATATATGATTCTCTCAGATAGAGTGACAGAAGCAGTTGATAAAGTTAGAAAGAGCTAGGCTAGCAAGATTGAGGGTATGGCTACATCTGGAATTTCAAAGCGCTGCCCCAGCAGCGCTGCGGGAGCGCTGCCGCGGCAGCGCTTTGAAGTGTGAGTGTAGTCAGAGCAGCAGCGCTGGGAGAGAGCTCTCCCAGCGCTGCATGTAAACCACATCCCTTACGGGTGTAGCGTGCAGCGCTGGGAGCCGCGCTCCCAGCGCTGCTGCCCTGATTACACTGACGCTTTACAGCGCTGTATCTTGCAGCGCCCAGGGGGGTGTTTTTTCACACCCCAGTTGCAGCGCTGTAAAGTGTGAGTGTAGCCAAGGCCTTAAGTTATTTTTCCTTTCCAGGCAATGCAAATCAGGCCTTGGAGGTAGATCTCTGCTAGAAAAGTTAGCTATTATAGTACTGTGTGGTGGGGTAAGATTTTTGTTGGGAAGACAGATAAGCAGATCCTTTGGACTGTAATTTTCTGACTTCTTGACTGTCTGGAAAGTTTTCAGCATATAAAAGGCATTACTGTATACAAATAATAATTCTTCCATTGATCTCTCAGCCTTGGTTCCTAAATGCACAAAGCCATTTTCCTGATGTCACCAGTAATATTTGCCATTTAGAAATTACAAAACCAGGTGTGTTGAATTTTTGTGGTATACAGATGTCTCCTGATTTGGGGGTAGAAGATATGTAGGGATCAGGGTAAATTAAAGGGGCACCAAATAGTGATAACTGTCACAGAAAGACTTAGAAGTGGTTTGCTACATCTGCTCTGAGTTCCTCTGCCAATATTTGTACTGACTATAAAAGAAGTGCTGTCAAATACACAAAGTAAACTGAAAGAACAGAGAAATATTTTTTTTGGACGTTACTGTAAGAACAATAGATTAAAAATTTCAACACTCTGGTCATTATAAAATTGATAGTGTCCCTTTAAGGTTGTATGTTAGAAATAAGATGCAAATTTTTAGCAGTGAGGATAATTAACTACTGGAACAATATACCATGGACTGTGTTGGATTGTGAATCACTGGAAATTTGTAAATCAAGACTTGAGGTTTTTCTAAAAGTACTCTAGTTCAACAACTATTGGTCTTGAAGCAGGAATTAACTAAAGGAAGTCCTGTGGTCTGTGTTAGGCTCCAGGAGATCAGACTAGATGATCAAAATTGCCCCTTCTGGTCTTAAAATCTATGAATTAATATATATTTCTGTAGTTAACACTGGTTGAGGTTTTTCAAGTGGAAGTTCACATTTGAATTTTCAGGCTTCCTGTTTTTTCTTTCCTTGGCTACTGGTTTTTCTAATTTTACTTGCCCAGTTATGCATGGTAACACCCTCAGTTTACTTTCATATGGATCTTCCGCTGGTGTGTGGGAGGTGGATGGGGGAGCCTTCCCTTCTGCTGTGATAGAAGTTGCCTGTGATACAAATCTGACTTGTAAAATGTTGGTTTTAGGTCACATTTTAAAATATATGATAATCAAATTTGTCACTTTCAGATTTGTTTTTGTAACATGTGGGATTGCAGATCAAATACTTTCATAAGTAAGATGTACAAAAAGCCCTAAACAGAATGTAATAGTCCATATGACTAATGTAATTGGATCTTTTTTGCTAGCATAAATGTTGTAGATATGAAGCAAAACTTCTAAGTAGACCAGTTGACACCTACATAAGACTGAATTTATAACATCACTATGCAATGTAAGTGCTAAAGTACTGTCAACACAAAGAAAGCTTAGGCCAAACAATTCTGCGCATGTGCGCACACATGCATGCACACACTTTTAAAATCGTTAGTCTCCTAAATTAAAAAGTAATCTTCAAATAATCTGCGTTCATATATAAAATGAACAACCTTTTTCTCTTGCCCAAAAGTTATACAACTAAAAATGCAGACACACTTGAATAAATAGTAATATTGCAATAATCTGTCATGCTGTGACAGTTTGAAATAGTTTGCCCACACTTCCAACTGTGGACAAATTTAAATCCATGGAGAACTCTGGAGTTTTCTAATTATAGTAATAATTGAAATTTCTCTTTCCTGTTGCATTCCATTCTTACCTCACAAAAATATATATTTGTATCTATATGGGTAATTCTTTTCTACACTTGGTGGCTTTTTCTGTTAACATAGAGTAATAACCAAGTGGTGCTTCTTTTTTTTCTTTAAATGTGATCTATTTTGTCTGATTCTGGGTGGCTAGTCTGTACGAGAATGAGTTACATCCCATGCAGCCCTGATGACTTGTATAAGGCTATATGAGATGTACAACAGTGAAATTTATCTCATTGCATCTTCACACACCCATATAATGCAAAATTTACTATTTGAACAGATTGAAAAGTGTGGGAGAGGAAAAGATAACTCTGCAGGACAGATGAAGGCAGAAATTTCTTCACCTCCTGCTGCTTTTATGACACTTTTTCATATGTATTTCTTGACATTTAAATACACTTGCTTTTATGTTCCTTACATATGTATGTGCAGAGACACTTTCTTAGAATATTATTTATAATTAAGCATTTTGTCCATTTCTGTATTGGAAGAGGTCACTGTTTAACCCTAAAACAAATTTTGAAGAACTTTTAAACCTGAGTCTTAAGAGTTAGTTTTTAGGTAACTCTTAGGTACAGGTATTTATTACTACATACCTATGTGGTGGCCACGCCAACCTTTTAAGTTTATACAGAAGCAGAAAAGTAAGACATACCAAATGTTACCTTCCTTGAAAGATAGTATTTCTCTGATGATATCCGGGAAGTTGCTATGTTTCATATTTTATTTTGTAGTGCTGTTGATTTATACAAAATATTTAATATATATGTTTCGTCAGCAATCTGAACTAAAAATCACTGAGAACCCCAAATGTTGACTCTTTATTTGGGTAAAACGCACAAATTGTGGTACCTGAGCATCTTCACTTATGATATAGCTATCTCCAAAACAATGTATCTTTCTTTGTGAAGATATTTTTTATAGACTCAACCGGTTGACAAAACATACTTAACTGTGGAATCCTGAATTTAAAGTGGCAGTTGAAACCGTTCCTTAAAATTGCGGTGGTCCATCCCATTTGTAAAACAGATGTTGGCTAGATAATTGCCTCTCAAATACAAATGCAAAGTTAACACATTGATTCTAAACTTTCAGTGTAGGAGAGAATGCATGCTTGATGGAGCAATCAAGTGTGAATGTCAAATGCCAGTGGCTTTGGGCTTGTCAACAGTCTGCCCTGTTCCAACACCAGACTCTGCCTTAGCACCTTTTCTGCTTCCCTTCTGCTGTGACACAGATGTATTAAAGGCTTTTATAATACTATTTATATAATATGCCTAATATTAGTAATTAAATCTGTCCCTGGCATGAATCTCATTGCTGTTTTTATAAGTTTTTCATTAAAGTTGTATGATTGTTGCGTTGGACTGCAGTGCTGTAAAATGTGGATAAGATTTATCAAATGAAAACCAGACACATGGCATGTCACAGAAAAGCAATGTCAGCTAATTACTACTGTTCTGTGCTGTATATAGTGTTGACCAGTATAAATGGAGAAAAATCACAGGTGGTATTTTAATTTATATATTATTAAACTTAGTTTAAAAAGTGTAAGTTTAAGAGTTGTGAATTAATGTGTACATTAATACAGGAACTCTTTAATATCAGTGCTGATCTGATACTTTGAGAACGAAAGTGATGTAAGTCCAAGGTCAGAGAGAGGGATTGTGGCCATTGGCGCCATCATGCCTTTTTGTAACTTGACAGATCACTAATATTAAATGTTTATAATAGAAGCTGTAAGTGGCTTATGTCCTCCAAAGTGAAGTGTGAAATATTCTGATTCCATTTGATGATTTATACTGTTCTCAGCATTAATGGTTGGTTTGGCTGCTTGCCCCTCACAAGTTTGCCAGCTTCCAGTTTCTTTGAGAAATACAATCAGTTACTCAGATGTAGTTGCTATTGGCTACTGAACTACACAAGTATTAAACTGGAATTTTAGGTGGTGGTTCAGCTAGTATTGCAACCAAACTAAGATTTGAAACCCAGGGAAAACAGCTTGTCTTGGTTTCTTATATGCATTTGTGTCTTCTCTGAACTAAGGTGCTTCAACTAACCATTTTTTAAACCAGGGTTTGTTTTAGCATATATAGATGAACGTTCTCCTTGTGGGGTTGGTTCTCTTCTTAGAGTAATGGAGTATGGAATACGTGAATTATTATTGAATACCTCTGATAAAGTAGATCGCCCAGGTATGAATTGATTTGTTTTTTACATCTAATCACTGTATTGGGTTTGGAGGTGGAAATTACCAGTTACCTGCTGACTAGAGGTGGGCCCTCCAGTGAAGTCTAGAGACAAAGACCTGAGAGGATCCCAGCATCTACCCTTTCTCAGAAGCTAAGAGTTGCAGGAACTGAAAATCTCACTAAAGGCTCATTCAAGAATCCTGTTCAGGAGTAAATTTCTTCATATTCACCTATGACTTCACCTAGATGGCTGATCAACACAAAGCCTCTCTTCTGTGTTGCTGGTAGCCTTCTTTCTCTACCTCTGCCCCCATCACCACCCTACTGAAGGAGGAAAGGAAGATGTGACATGCCACAGGGAACTATCAGCTAGAGCTGGGCAAACAATGGATTTTTTAAAATTTGCTGACAATTCCAAAAACAAATCAAACCAAAATTAACTTTGAGTCGAACCAAAAACATTTTTCAAAAATTTTATGTGAATGGAAAATGAAAAAAACCTTGAATTGAAATAAAACCTCTTTGTCACTTATAGTGACCATTCATAGTCATTCATGAATATAATGAATAGCCACTGTGCCAGAGAGAGAAAGAGAATGACCCTTAGCCCAGTAGCTAGAGTGTACTTCCCTGTGGTGTGCAATACCTGTGTTCAAATCTCTCCCCCACATCAGGTGAAGGAAGGAATTGCACCCAGGTCTCTCTCACATCCTAGGTGAGTGCCCTAATTACTGGGCTAAAGCTAAAGGAGCTGCAGCGTCTTTGGCCGTTTTGTGATATAGTCTTCCTTTCAGTTCCTTTTGTCAAAATGCCTGAAAATCAAAGTGATCATTTTCAGGTTGAAATGTTTTGCTTCAGCACTACCAAACCAGTTTGACTTTCTTGGTTCAGTCAAAACTGTTAGGTGAACTTGACGTGAATTTATGAATAATTTCGGTTGACCTGAAATGCATTTTTTTTGCCAAATAAATTGCTCGGAAAAATTATGTCCAGCTCTATTGACAATATTGGTACATTACTAGATTGTCGTTATAACTTTTACAGAGGGGATACTTTATACCGCACATTTAACTTCTTAATATTCAGTCTCTCATGATCATTTACATTTTAAAAAAGTATTTTCCAGTATATAATCTTACTTTTTATTTGCTCTTTGTAATTCTTATCTCTCGGCATCAAAGTAAAGGTTCTTGACTTGTGCACAATCCTGGCTAATTTGCTCTGAGATGTGGCCAGAGTAATCGAGTATGGAATAAGTGAATTATTATTGAATAATAATAGCAGACAACTCTGTCCTCTTTAGCATTTGACATTTTTACCATACTTACCTAGTGATAGCTTGTTAATGTAAAGTTTAAATAAATAAAAGCTGCTAATGCATAAACACAGTCTGGCAAGAACACACTCAAACTACGAAATCTAATGTAGACTCAAGTGCCAGATTTTGGTAATGGTGCTCATGTAACATAGCACTATACTGCATGAGCAAACCTTCTGAAATACCATTATTCATCGTGAATGAAGATATCAGAATCTGGCCCCAAGTGAACATGCATCAAACTGAAGGATTTTATGTGTGTGAAGCATCTGCCCAAGCAAGTAAATGAACTGCAAACCTTTACATTGGAAAGTAGTTGAGCTACAATGTAGTTCCAACTACATTGGAAAGTAGTTGAGTTGAGCTGTCTCTCAAACTGGAGGAGGACCTGCTTTTTCAGACACTGGTAATACCCTTGGCCTTCTCTTTCCGACTTCCAGTCTCTGTCCTTGCAGTTGCAACTTTCTGTAGCTCCCATAAATTCTTCATCACTTATAGCTTGAGACCAAATGTGAGAAGCTACAGTCGAAAAAGAATACTTTTGTCTCAGTAAATGGAAAAATAAGCATTTTGAATGTCATCTGAACTTTTAACTGTAGAATCAATATTACAATGCTGTGTTTGAGATGTGGGACTGTATTCACTATAGCTAACACTGCTGTCCTGAGAGGAGGTCTTTTAAATTGAATTATGTTTATCAAAGTAAGAAAATGATAGTATATATTCAAATACTCGGTATTTTACTAATTGTTTTCTCCCTTACATGCCCACAGACAAGGATAAAAATTTTTTTACATTATATTTGGATATCTTCTGTCTACTGTTTCTTTTTCCTTGGTAAATACAATGTTTAGTGTGTGTTCCTGTGTAGTTTGTGAATGGCTTCTAGATCTTCTCCTTACTACATAAATGGTTATATATTACATATGATTGTCTTACATTCAATATAAGCAGAGCTATTAGGTGTTGCAACAGATTATCAAAGAGGACCCCTGTTAGGATATAGATATCCAGGCCTGTCTGCAAAGGCCTATACTTCAAGAATTTAGGTGTATTCTTATCACTTAGCTAGTTATAGAGGTATAAAAGAAAGAATCAAAAATCACTGTCTGTCTGTATAATGGCTTTCTCTTACTGTGACAGTCTGAGGCCTGGTTCTTCAGCTAAGCAGCCATAAACTGGAAAATGTATGGTCACATCCTCACATTCCAAACTAGTCATATTAAAATAAGGCAGTCTGGGGCTGTTAGGAAAGTGATTCGATCTATCACCTCCAGAGAAAGGGAAGAGCCTAAAACATGTAAAAGGAAATTTAGTTTGATAGTTTTCTGTCTGGTAAGAACTCACTTATCAATAGATGTAGTTGTAAAACCCTTATATCTGTATAGATGTAGTTGTAAAATCCTCACTTCTGTATTGTTTTGTATGTTTATTTGCATGGTCACTGTCTAGTTCTGTGATTGTTTCTGTCTGCTGTATAATTAATTTTGCTGGGTGTAAACTAATTAAGGTGGTGGGATATAATTGGTTAGCTAATCATGTTACAATATGTTAGGATTGGTTAGGTAAATTTTAGTAGAATGATTGATTCAGGTATAGCTAAGAATATTACTATATAAATTAGGGGCAAACAGGAAGTAAGTTGTGATTCGAAAATAAGGAAAAAAGGAACTTGAATTTAAGCTTGCTGGAAGTTCACCCCAATAAACATCGAATTGTTTGCACCTTCGGACTTCAGGTATGGTTGCTCTCTGTTCATGCGAGAAGGACCAGGGAAGTGTAAAAGTGAAAAAATAAGTTCTCTAACAACCCCCAAGTGGTAATGGCTAAGTAGAAGTTAAATAAAACAGAGATAAATGATAATATATTGGAGTGTCCTGTTTGATGCAGAGGTCTGACTACATAATCTGTGAAATTAGTCTTGCCAGCAATAATTCAGACTGCTTTCCTTCATCACGCAACACTGAGTTCCTGCTGGCCCATTGGTTTTATCGTTTGATAGAGCTATAACAGAAGCTAATACAAACAAATTCAGCTGGTTTCCAGGCCCCTCCTGTAGCAATGTGTAAATTCAGTGGAATTAAAAAAAATAAAAAGCATAACCCAATTATTGATAACATATAGCACAGTACAGCAAGTGAAGCAACCTTGTTCCCTTCTGCATGTTGTTTTCTTCCTTTTCCTTAATCTAAGTTCTCTGTAAGTAAACAATCTAAGATGTACATATACACATTCTTAAAAATAGATACAGAACAAGGAGTAATGGCTTCAAGTTGCAGTGGAGAAGGTTTAGGATGGATATTAGGGAAAAATTTTTCACTAGGAGGGTTGTGAAGCACTGGAATGGGTTACCTAGGGAGGTGGTGGAATCTCCATCCTTAGAAGTTTTTAAGGTCAAGCTTGACGAAGCCCTGGCTGGGATGATTTAGTTGGAGATTGGTCCTGCTTTGAGTAAGGGGTTGGACTAGATGATCTCCTGACGTCCCTTCAAACCCTGATATTCTATGATACAGTTCACATATATATGTAGTTGGATATGTAGAAAATGATTGCTACTGAAAAACTAGATTCATGCCAGCAGCAGTTAGTTTTTCAGTGGAAGTGTATTAAAAGAAACATATTCTGCATGTTTTTTGTTAAAATGTAACCTTACAATGGGTCCACTGTGCATTTCTGCTTGAGTAAGGACATGTACAATATTTTGCCCAATGTGCTTTTGTAAATAATTGTATGATCACTGTAAGTACTGTTTTTTTGACACACAGCACAGCAGTGACAGGGACACCCTGACTACAAAATGCTTACTTCCTAGATAACTGATTGGTTAATCTGTAACGGATACAAATGCAGAGCTAAATTCTTTATAAGTAAAACACAGTTTGGGGAGACCAAAAGAGAGAGAGTACTGAAAATGTGGGTGGGGACCTTACAAGCAATAACAGCCCTGAATCTGGAGTCTGGCGTGAAGTTTTTCCATAGAAAAGTCTTCTATAGGAAGTTTAAAACAAACAACCCCCACAGACGAAGTTCAGGCATAGCTGCAGATTTCAGTTAGAATACTTGATCTTTTAAAATCTTGAGTTATTTACTAAGGTAAGCTATATTTCCTTAGTAAATAAATGAAGGAAAACAAAATTAATTAGTTTTGTTTATAGCACTTTCATCGTGTGTGTGTGTGCGCGCGCGTATATGTATATATATATTTCAGATGAAGAAAAAGTGGAATGTTATTAAAGATTCATAATCCCCTTAATTTTCCCAAATTTTAATTTCAGATTCAAACTTTACTTAATAGAGCCATGCCTAATTGAGGGAGATGACACATTTTTTACAATAAGCATGATAAGTAAGACATATAATAGTAATAATGATAATAAATTGTTAGAATTTAGAAGAGATTGTTACCATGCTAATACCCTGAAGAGCAGTTTCACTCTATTTTTCCTGTTGTGATATGTATCCATTCAGAATAGTCACCAGTATATCTGTTTTCATCAGACTTCACTTTCTATGGAGAATTATAATATTATAGTAAACCCTTCATTTCAGTTGCTCATAGTTTTCTCAAACACTTATTTTAGGCTAAAATTTATCATTCCTGGTCTTTATCCAAAGGATTTTTGTTTGTTTGTTTGTTTTTTGCCATTCAGAAGTCATGAAATTCAGAAGTTAAGATTCCCACAACAACAGTAAACTCTGCCACACTAAAGATATATATTAAGCATAATATTGACAACACAGGCAGGTAAAATGCAACATACTGAATTGCTGAATTACATTTGTTGTGGGGAACCTAAGTTTTGCATTTCCTGACTTTTGTGTGTTTAATTTCTGAATCTTCTCATCGGTTTAATGTAGGGTGTGTATTTATGAAATAAATTGCCTAACCACAGATTGGAAGAGAAATTACTGGAATGAGGCAAAATAGCCCCTTAAATTATAAACCCCACCTTCAATGTTTTAAGAATGTCACACCCTTTATATTCACTGTGCCTTCTTAATTCAAAACTTGTGTTTTGGTTTTGCTGATTTGAGACTATAATGCTTTATGGATTTAGAAGAGCAGTTACTCACCTCTCCTGTCTGTAAAAATTTGGAGTACACATTCAGTAGACTGATTCTTTTTGGCATAATGTCCACTGGCAAATAGTACCTTATTTTCAGTTATTTGAAAGTCTGCGACCTCCTACACCTTATCTGCTTTGTTAAGTAACTTCTCTCCCTCCAAGGATAGCAAGGTATCTTAGTTTTCTTCAGTTGCAGAAGGCATTCAAATCTATCTTAGCATTGAGGGTTTGTCACATTTAACTGAATGTAGCTGAAGCCCTCAAGCTATGTAGTTACAGTTAAACAGTAGACTAATATTTCTTTTCTTTCCTTTCCTTCCATTTTCCTCTAGTGATAGTCAGCACAGATAGTATCCTATCCTGCTGCTATTAAGTGTCCAGATCAGCTTATCTCTTTAATAGCTACAATCCCTCAGCCTACACCCGGTGATGTTTGAAAGTTTAGTGAGGTACTTTTGGAATTGTTAGGATAAGGAATTATTTCAGTCATTCATAAATCCTTCAGAATTAGCCTGGGCATGTCTTTTTTTTTTTTTTTTTGGTGACCTTAGAGCTGCATTATCTTCACAAACACCAGCACTTCGATTTCATCCCATACTGGAGAGTGAAAGGAGGGCAGAAAATGTCAAACGAGGAAAACACCACATTTCTATTTGAAATGAATGTCCTGAGACTTCTCAATGACAAGTACTATAGAGGCTATTGGTATTTTCAAAGGGTTATATAGCTAGATGACGGTGGCTGTGCAGATTGTACACTGGGCTCTCCGGGGTGAAATCTAATATCCTATCTTTAAATAAGAACTAAATGTCGTGGTGGTTCCAAGTCATTAAAAGAAAGTGTGTCATTTTGACAGTTACAAATACATATATATTAAGGTTAATTTAGTCATCATAGTTTAACATACGGATCTGTTTCTCCTATACAAGTTGATGACGTCAGCAACAGCTAATACAGAAAAGGAGTTGCAGTGTGTACACTGCTTAGCCTCAGTAGCACCTCTCAGCTCTAACAGGAGAAATATAAGTCCCAGAGCTCTAATTTCAGTAGGCAAGTAAAGAAGGAAGTTATTCGTAAAGCTGGTCCAAAACTTTTGAAATATTGATGGCTTTATTCACAGATATTTTTTTGAAAATTTTTTAGGTAAAATTGTTGCCATTTTTTTTACCACTTTTACTGATTTGATGCCTGCTGTCTATGCTAGAAGTACTCACCAGACAGAACTTTTATGACTCTGGCTGAAGACACAGGTGAAGACACCTGTATATGAACTTCTTGCAGCTGCACAGCCAACGATGTATTAGGTTCAGTAGCTACATTTACAGGAGGCAATCTGTGCCCTTCTTGCCAACCATGGGTGGGCTTGCTGGGTGCTTGAACCAGCCAGTTTCTGCTGTCCTTCTCCAGTCAACCTGAGGGTCTGGAAAGAAGACATGTTTCCTTGCAGCAAATCCCTACAAAGTGGCTCCAGTTTTAAGATGGATGAGTTTTATGCTTTAGTGCATTATTTTAGTGAGATTTTCATTTAAAATGTGTTAATTTTGGTTAACAAAATAAATATTTGTATTGAATTGTAAAAGTGTATTTCTGTAAATCTTATTATTGCTGATGTTTATCTTCTGTTATCACACCAAACAGCAGAACTACAATACCACAGAACCACTATAGTTATAGTGAAATACCTACAGAACTATAATGGATAGCTCAGTGGTTTGAGCATTGGCCTCCTAACCCAGGGTTGTGAGCCCAATCCTTGGGGGAGCCACTTAGGGATCTGGGGCAAAATCAGTAATTGGTTCTGCTAGTGAAGGCAGGGGACGGGACTTGAAGACCCTTCAGTTCTAGGAGATAGGTATAATATAACCCTAAATAATAGCACTTATGTCATGCCTCATATTTATTTCTTATTATTTATAACCACATATAAAAAGGCAGCCATCTGCTATTCTTGGTATCTATGACGTCGTTTGAAATAACACAACAGAAACAAAACCACAACTTCCCAGAAAAACTCAAACTAAACTTGATCTCCAAAAGAACCCAATAAGTCGGACTTTTTCCATCAGTGTCTGACAATATCAACAATCTCCTTTCTCAAGACCCAGTCTCTTTGGCTGAGTTTATTAGCCAGAAGTGGGAGAATCTCAGTAAACAATTCATATCAGACAAATGTCTCTTATTTTGCTGTTTGCAAATTTTCCGAAGTGATTGTTTTTCTCAGATTTATTCACAATACACAGTTACTTCACAAATAATTTCCATAGATAGCTTGAAGTTTGTGAGATCTCAGTATTTGAAATTCAAACTGTTCTGGTTGGGTATACAAGTTTGTATCCTAACTGGATGATCGTAAGTCTTAGAATCAGGTTTCTAGAATTAATACTTATCATTACAAATTCAGAATTCTCCTTCTGAAAATATTCTGAAACACTTGCTTAAATGTAATTATTTTGGCACATGTTTTTGCTTATAAACTTGCTCATACATTTGCAGAAAACAACAAATATTTAAAAAAATGTGAATTCATCAATTTTAATATTGCACAGTATAAGCCCAACTCTAATCACAGTAGCTGATGTTAGAAATAAGGATGCTGTGCTGGCTATGGCTGGAGATGGAACATTGGAAGGGAAACACTGGAGTTCTGAAGTGGCATTGAGCATTCTCTCCCAGGTGTTTCGCTGGTTGGTTCTTTCCCACATCCCCAAGGTCTACCTGATTGCCATATACAGGGACTTTTTTCTCACGTCAGGTTGGCTGTGACCTTAGAGTGTTTTTGCTTTTCTGTGTGGTTTGTAGATTTGCCAGGGTTATCCAAGATTATCTGAGTATATCTTAATTAATCATTTAATTAATAATCATTTAATTAATATCTTAATCATTTCCCTGCCTTTGAGCATTGGTGTGCATTGGTCTTGCCTGTTCTCTGCCCATTGCACGTAATAGTCTAGTGTCTTTGGGCTATAATGCTTTGGTCTAATTTTGGTTGTTGGGTTTAATGTGCAGATATTGAGTGGTGTTGGTGGCCTGTGATGCGCAGGAGGTCAGACTAGATCAAGGATGGGAAAAACTATGGCCTGTGGGCCATATCCGGCCCCCCAGCCAGTTTAATCTGGCCCTCGAGCTTTCACTTGGGAGCAAAGTCGGGGGCTTGTCCTGATCCCATGCTCCAGCCAGGGAGCAGGGTTGGAGACCGCTCTGCACTCGAGATCCAAGGCTCCCGGAAGCAGCAGCATGTCCCCCTTCTGGCTCCTATGTTTAGGGGCAGCCATGGGGCTCCGTGTGCTGCCCCTGCCCCAGCCACCACCCCCACAGCTCCCATTGACCGGGAACTGCAGCTCATGGGAGCTGCAGAGGCGGTGCCTGCAGACAGGACAGTGTACATAACTACCTGGACACACCTTCGCATAGGAGCCGGAGGGGGGATATGCCGTTGCTTCCAGGAGCTGCTTGAGGTAAGTGCTGCCCAGAGCCTGCACCCCTGAATCTCTCCCGTGCCCCAACCCCCTACCCCAGCCCTGATCCTTCCCCCGTACCTCAACTCTGTGCTGCAGCATGGAACCCTCTCCTGTATCCTGAATTCCTAATTTATGGCACCACCCCAGAGCTCGCGCCTCCAGCCAGAACCCTCACCCTCTGCCCCAGCCCTGATCCGCCCTCTGCCCTCCGAACCCCTTGGTCCCAGCCTGGGCACCTTCCTACACCCCAAATCCCTCAGCTCCACCCCTGATCCCGCACCTCCAGCTGGAGCCCTTCCCCCTCCCACACTCTAACCTCCTTCCACACCCTGAACTCCACATTTCTGGCCCCAGCCCAGAGCCAGTGCCCCCAGGCAGAGCTCTGACCCCTCCTGCACCCCAACCTCAATTTCGTGAGCATTCATGTCCCACCATACAATTTCTGTACCGAGATGAGGCCCTCAGACCAAAAAGTTTGTCTACCCTTGGCCTAGGTGATCTGGTGGTCCCTTCTGTTCTTAATCTCTATGATTTAGGAATCTAGCGTTATGATTCAAGATGTAATGTAATGTAGTGTTTCAAGAGAGCTTGAAAATTAGGGTCCCTAAATTTCACTGTTACTTATTAAGATGAATAGGGTAGTTAACTGGGGGTGCTGAGTACAGTGCTTGTGAGGGGCCCAGCACCTTCAGTTCCCACTGAAATTAACAGGAATGAAAGTTGGTGAGCGCTTGGCAGGATTTTGGCTTTAGAGCTAATATTTCAGGCTATTTGTCTGAAAACTGAGAAAGACAGTGCTACACTGATTAACATGCCTAAGAATATCATCATACTCAGAAGAGCTAGAAACATTCTGCATCTGTACTTTAAATGAAAGCAGAAAATATTGGCTATACCAACAGTCTACCAAATATCTTACAACTTCCATGGTGTGTGTTTCTAGTGACCCTTGAGTCCGCCAACTGTAATTCTGGTTTTTGTAATCATGGCACGTGTCCATCATTAACCGATTTCTCATTGTGCTTAGGCAGTTGAAAGATTTTAACCAGATTCAGTCACTGTTGCGTTTGCCCTGTGACCTAGAGGAGAAAGGTTCTGTGCCCATTAACAATCTTCTGAACCAACCAATTTCAGTCTCCCAATTTATATTCATAGCAGTAATTCATTTCTTATGTACTGCATCACATGACATCACTAGGAAAGTAACTCATTGCCTTGTACAAAGAACACTCTGATTCAAGAGTAGGAGGGAGGATGAACAGAGATATACATTTAGAAATACTGACTAATTGCTCCCTTGAATGGAAATGCTGACTGCTGGAGAAAATTTAGACCAGCTTTTCATAAAAGGTTTTGACACACACAGCTTCATACTGAAAAGATGAAAGTGATGGAGTGCACACAAGAAGCATTTTTTAAATTAAGTACTTCATTTTTATGCCAAGTGAGTTAATGGAAAATGTTATGGGTAGACAGAGTCAAAGAAAGTTACTAAATTTTATACGCATTGTGTGTGTATGCGGTGTAATACGTAGCATGTGTATTGTTTGTTTGGTCCCTTTGTGCGTATGCTTTATGTTAGTATTCAATTACCTGACCACATACAACTTCTCAAATACTACACAAACAAAAATACATTAGAAGTACACTATTAATATTACAACTCAAGCACTTAAAAGTTAGGGAGTGCCAGAATGAGGAGCCTAGAGAGGGAGCAACCTTCAGTCAATCTCAGTCTTCACTACTGGGATAAGTCAGCCTAAGTTATGCTACTCCAGCTAGGTGAATAATGTAGCGGGAGTCGACGTAGCTTAGGTCGACTTAGCGCGGTGTCTTCACTGTGCTGCATTGATGGGAGGTGCTCTCCCTCCCACTTACCTTCATCTTCTCAGGGACCTGGAGTACCAGTATCAACTGGAGAGCGCGCTGCTGTCGATTTAGCGAGGCTTCACTAGACCCGCTGAATCAGGGGTGGGCAAACTACTGCCCAGGGGCCGGATCTGTCCGCTCAGGGCTTTGGATCCAGCCCGCGGGATTGCCCCCCGTGGTGCCATGGGGCCCACACTGCTCTCAGAAGTGGCCAGCACCACGTCCCTGTGGCACCCAGGTGGGAGGGCAGAGGACTCTGTGCATTTCCCTTGCCTCTAGGCACTGCCTCCCACAGCTCCCATTGGCCAGGAACAGGAAACCGTGGCCAATGGGTTCTTTAGGGGAGGTACCTGGAGGTGCGGCAAGAGCAGCGCACACGGAGCCCTCTGCCCCCTATGCCCCAGGGGCTGCAGGGCTTCCAGGAGCGGCGTGGGGCCAGGGTCAGGGCAGGGAGCCTGCCCTGGCACTGGTGTGCGCCACTGCCACCCCGGAGCCACTTTAGGTAAGTGGCACCGGGCTGGAGCCCAAACCCAAACCCCTCCTGCACCCCGCCCCCAACCCCCTGCCCGGAGCCTCCTGACGTACCCCACAACCTTCCTGCACCCCAACCCACTGACCTGAGCCCCCTCCCTCAGTCTGCATCCCTCCTGCACCCCTGCCCTGAGCCCCCTCCTGCACTCTGCACGTCTCCTGCACCCCAACCTCCTTCCCTGAGCCCTCTCATGTACCCTGCACCCCTCCTCTGCCCCAATCCCTTGCCCTGAGACCTTTCCTGCACACCGCACCCCCTCCCACACCCTGCACTCCAATCCCCTGCCCCAGCCCTGCATACAATTTCCCCACACAGATGTGGCCCTCGGTCCAAAAAGTTTGCCCACCCCTGTGCTAAATCAACCCCTGCTGCATTGATTGCAGCAGCATCACTCTCCCCGTAGTGAAGACCTCAGTTCTTCCCAAACCCCCAACCCATCCCCCCATCAGCTCCTTGTCCCCAATCTTTGCCCAGCCAGTCCCAATTCTGCCCCACACCTTGCCTACTCATTAGATCTATCTCACCACCTCCTTCCCTTCACCCCACTGGTTCCCAGTCCTCCTGCCCAGCCAGTTCAAGTTTTTCTCTCCTCCCCCGCCAGTAGTCCCAGTCTCCTCCCCTGTTCCCCTCTTCTGCCCAGATTAAGGGAGCATGGGGGCATGATAAGTTTCTTGAAAGGTTTCCAGAATTTTTAACATGGGCAAAATAACTTATATTTCCCTAGTCTTGATCTCCGCAATGGCTGAACTATTTTGGCTGAAATTTTCTAGAAAAGTTCAGACCAAGGCATACATCTGGCGTGGAAATTTTAGCCCAAATAGGTGAAGTTTGGAAAAGGTATAAGTAACTGAAATCAGGGTCTTATAGTGGGAAGTGTTGGGTATCCTTAACGATAGATGGTGCTACCAGCTTTGCCTGTAATAAGGAATTTTTAAAAACCTTTGGTGATAATCTACTCACAGTTGAAGAAAAGTGATCAATTTAACCTCAGAATAGTGTCTCTTCTTCTTAGGATCAAATTCTGAATGAGGTCCATAGGATTAAAGCTTCCACAATAGTAACAATTAGAAGAAATGTACAAGACTGTAATTTCATTAAGACATCAATGGGAATTCAGTGCCAAACTGCTCTTTTTGCCTTTTGTATGTTATGCACTATGAGTCCGTTGTGTCAGGTGGTAATGAAGGTCAAACTAAAATGTAAAGTAGAACTGCCTTTCTTGAGGTTAATTCATGCAACACCACCTTCAAATAACTAACTTTTATATATGTCTTGCTTTATAAAGGTAGCTGTTAATTCCACATTAGCCAGTATGGTTAGTAATCAATCTGCTTCTGCCACTTCCATCAGTTCTGATAGTAGTTTAATGGAGAGTCCTGCATTTCCTCTCCAAACAGAATTCTTGTTATTTCATAATAATCTAGGAGTAGCGTTTGGGACAATATTAGATGGAAAGGCAGTTATGTTCCTCATGAGACTACAGGCCTTAAGGAATTGTGATTCCTGGGGTGAAATTCTGGCCCTTCTGAAGTCAATGGCATAACTCCCATTGACTTCACTGGGGCTAAGATTTCACACCACTGCCCTCTCCGGTTCCCAAAGCATCTGTTAATATAATTTCCAAATGGGGCCAGTGTTTTAATAGGTATATTTATAACTTGAAAGTGTATTTTGTTTGCTAAGGATTAGGACCCTCAACTTTGACTAGCAGGACTAGTATACTGCAACTGATTTGATGGTTTGCCTAAACCAGCGGTTGGCAACCTCTAGCACGCAGCTCGCCAGGGTAAGCACCCTGGCAGGCCGGGTTGGTTTGTTTACCTGCCGTGTCGGCAGGTTCGGCCGACCGCGGCTCCCGCTGGCACATCCCTCTACCTGCGGTGCTTCCAGCCGCCCCTGTTGGCCTGGGATGGTGAACCGTGGCTAGTGGGAGCCGCGGTCCACCAAACCTGCCGACGCGGCAGATAAACAAACTGGCCCGACCCGGCAGGGTGCTTACCCTGGCAAGCCGCGTGCCAGAGGTTGCCAACCCCTGGCCTGAACCATTGACTACCTCCTCTCCCCTCATTTTCTACCCACTCTCCTCCAAAAGAGTATCTGTATATCTTTTGTTGTCTAACATCTGTTCTCTTTTTGTTTCACCCAATGGTAAAATATATCTATTTTCAATTCATATCTAAAAATGTGGTTTCTGAGACCTATATCCATCAAACTAAATATTCTTCACTTTTGCTGTGTTTCTAGGCATTGCAAGGAATCTTCTGGAATTCCTAGGTGAAGAGAGCTGCCTAAAATAGTGATATGAAAAGTCCCTTATTCCATTTAGAAACGTGAGCCTAAGACAAGAAACTCTATGTAGTTCAGAGTGTCATAGCTGAGGCTCGGAAATCTTATATCCAGGTAAGAAATTTATTTTTGACACTCTGTATTTTAATTTTGAGCTGGCAAAAATTCCTTTTAAAGCTGAAAGACACCACCTCAGTTTCATGTTCACAAATCTACCATCCACTGAGGAGTAGCCTGCTTGAGATCTCTGTAACGTGTTGTTTTTAAAGATGCATTGAGCTTTAATTGTAGCATTTGTAACTAGTTTCTCATGTGGCCAGAAAAATATAGGAAAATTATAGTATGTCACTAACAAAAGGGGAAGAGTGAAGTTTCCATGTAGAGAATATCTGTTTACCAGTACAATAATTATTTCTTAGTACCAAATTCATTTTGGCTACTTGCTTGTAAAGGCTAAAGGATGGTAAATAAATAAGAAGTATGAACAGCAGTCCTAGAAGTTGTTCTTGTTTGGGCCCTTCTGTACTACAGCTACAAACCTCTCGGGACTCAACTAAAACACAGTTTTATTGTGTAGCATAGACAGGACTTTCACCATATTTCTGTTCTATGTTAAACGAGAACTTCATGGTGGATGGGTGGAACATACTTACCTGTAGAAGTTGACTGAAAAGCTCTGGCAACACCTGATGTGGGAGATGAAGAAATCATCTGTGCAGAACATCGAGATTAAAGGGCTGCAAACTTCAAATTTTTAAAATGACTATTGTATGATGAAATAACTTTTCTGATGGTGCACCTTTTGAATAGGAAATCACCAACTGTTTTAAAAATTCCTTTTAGAAAAATTGCAAAGATATATTTCTGCTCAGTTGTAGTTTTATTAATATTTATCATTTATATTACAGTAGTGCCCAGAAGATCCTGACCAGGGCTCATTGTGCAGGGACTATATAAACACATTCAAAGACCTAGGGTGAAATCCTGGCTCCATGAAAGTCAGTGGAAAACTTCTATTGACTTCAGTACAGCTGGGAATTCATCCAAGATCCCTGCCCTGAAGACCCTGAAAGGGTCTTTTAGTCATACCTGAGAGCAACACCTTAAACATACTCCTGCCCTCTTTGCCTCACCCTACTTCTTTCCATTTCTCGCTGCCTGTTGCCCATTCAGAGTCAGTTTCAGCCTTGCAGCTGGTTACTGGTAAGCATCGATTTGGCCGGGTTCAGGGAAGAATGTACACCATGAACAAAATACAAAACTGATTCTTATATACAGTACTGTCAAATACAGGGAAAGTGAACAAACTGAAAAAATATTTTACCCTCTAGTATTTCAGTTATGGTTACCTTAGGGCAGTGGTTCCCAAACTGGGGTTCGTGAACCCCTGGGGGGGTCACGAAATGTTGCAGGGGGTTCTCAGGGAAAAATTCCCTAATGGCGGACAGAGCTTCTCTCGGAACCCTAGGCAGCAAAGGACTAGTAGCTAAGCAGATCAAAGCAAGCGTATCTATCACACTGAGGAAATTTAAACTTCAAGACTCTTTATAAGAAATGGAAAGGGAGGTGGATATTTTTTGCTGTTTTTAAAATTAAATAGGCAGCTAGTATTGTTTTTAAAATTATTATGAAGAACAAGTTTAAGCTTTGTTGTAACGTGCGTTGTTTGCCTGGATTGCTCAAGCCCTGAATACTTGTGTAGGAGGAACTCTTTGAGTTGGCTTCTTAAATATCTTCATGCTGTTTCACATCTGATATTCCTTGATGAAACATAGGAGCCTTGTCTTATAACAGGCTTATTCAAAGTGATACAAGAGTGAGAAGAATGTTGCCATTTTCATAACGTAATAAAAATACTGTAATGATAAATAATAATTAATAGTGTGTAATAAGCATGTCATAAAAACAAAATGTATATTTCCAAGATCACTGCTTTTATAATTTATACTCAGGTAAAAGAGAAAATATCTAGAAATATTTATTTTTAGGAGGGGGTTCGTGAGACTTAACATTTTATTGAAAGGGGTTCACAGGTTGTTAAAGTTTGGGAACCACTGCTTTAGGGAATTACTGGTACCTGTGGTAAGGACAAAATTTTGAGATGGAAATGTAACGTTTGAGTGGTGGTATCCCTTTTAAATAGTATTTTAAAAGTCAAATTTTACACTATAAGAATAATGAGCAAGTAAAGGCTTCATAAAAGGTATCAAATAATTCCATAGTGGTTAGTGGATATACTTACAAGAGGTTTTTATGATTCATGTACAAAGTTTAAGGTACCATAAGCTATCAATAATTCAGGGAGTGTGTGGGATTGAAACGTGGTCTTGAACGCTATTACTATTTCCAGCAAATCAATTTGTTCCTTTTTTTGGTGGGAAAAGGGAATGCTATTACTAACTAGAAACACATGGCATGAAACGGTTGCCAAATGTTCCAGTGAAAATCAAGGGCACACTTCATAATTATGAAGATTGTGTTTGCCCTAGTTTATTTTCCCTTCACTGATGCAACTGTAACTGTTGCTGTAAATTGTATGAATAATTGATCAAGGCAACTTCATGTGTTGCCTCAAGTGATATTATGCTTATTGCTTTTCAAAACCATACTTCATTCTTTGTACCACAGCTTTACTCATGTGCTTGTGATTTTTCTGATGTTTTTTTCCCCCCAAAGGCAGTGCTGGCTTTTGTTTCAATTTCCTCCATTATTTAACTGAAAAGTTCAAAAAATCAACAACATATTGAAAAAAATAGAAAAGCGTCCATGGTCCTGGGAACAGTGCAGTATACACATCTGTTTTCACATAAGCATGAATTGCAGGCTTTACAAATATTAAACATGTGGCTCTTGCCACATACTAGCTAAAGTGTTCCGTAACTTGAGACAGTATTTAAAATGAAAACAAAACTGTATAGTTTCTTTACCATACTAATGGAAAACATTTAATTTACCTTCTAAAGCCAACCAAAAGAATGACACAATGCTGTTGAAACAGATTTATGATACCTTTTCTCCCATAGAAATCTCAACACAGGCTGAAGGTGCTGTCATGGGATCTGGCTGACTGGCTGAGCTCCAGCTGTGTTCAAAAGTAAACTTCTGTACCACAAACCAAAACTGATGACTTTGATTTCTTTAGTCATCACTTTGTTTCTGAGATATTATGGGGTGGACTTTTATTCATTGCTTTTCGCTGCTTTGTTTCTACTAAGTATGTACTGAAATTTCAGCCTAGCAAATTTAAGCCTCTTTCTGATTAAAAAAAAAGAAAATATTTATGTGACTTCAGCATTTCATGAATCAGAAGTACTCAAAATATTTAGCCATGGTGGAGGAACTAAGGAAAGCAATCTCTATTTCCACCAATTGCACTTTGATGGAGCTTCACCTTAAAATACATTTATGCAGAGGAAAAATGCCTTTGTTTTTCATCTGAAATACCAAACCTCCAATCAAGAGGAGAGTTAAGGGTCAATATGTCCTCTCTGTTCTGCAGAGGTGGCTTTAGATATGGAGGAATAGGCCTTCCTACCCATCCTTTTTTTTTTCTTTTTTCCCCTCTGCTAAACAAGATAAAATGTGGCAGTGCAATTTTTGCTAAATGCAGTTGGCTCTTACAGTATTTATCCTGCAGAAGTAAATCTAACATACCAGGTTTTCATATTAAACCATATTTTATGTCATTGTTCTGAAGACAGTGTCCTCTTCAGTGGATTTTGTTTTTAATGGTTCAGACTGAACATCTGATTGTGGACTGTTGTAGCAGGTACTTCTCTTTTGTCTCAGCCTCTTCCATAATTGGACACCTTTCCTATTTAAGGAGTGCGGGAAGGGCAGATGTTCCAAGATGAAAACCACCCTTGTGATATGTTTGTATAGCACCCATTACATTGACCTCTGATCCTTCTGCATCCCTGGCTAAAGCCTCTGTTTCACCTTTGTTCCCTACACATACACATGCCCAGTCCATTGCACCTCCAGCCTTTTATGAATGCACAGCAATCAGGAGCGGTGCCAGGGTTTCTGATGCCCTAGGCGGACGGCCATTTTGCCGCCCCCTGGGGCCCCGGTGGACCTACCACAGTAATGCTGGCGGACGGTCCGCTGCTGGAAAGGCTCCAGTGGAGCTGCCGCAGTGATGCCGGCGGGCGGTCCACTGGTCTAAAGGCTCCGGTGGACCTGCCGCAGTGATGCCGGTGGGCGGTCCACTGGAGCCTTTAGACCAGTGCACCGTCTGCTGAAATGACTGCGGCAGCTCCACCGGAGCCTTTCCAGCAGCGGACCGTCCGCCGGCATAACTGCGGTAAGTCCACCGGACCCACGTGCCACCCCCCTCGGCAAAATAGCGCCCCCCCCAAATTCTGGCGCCCTAGGCCATTGCCTAGGTCGCCTAAATGGTAGCGCCGGCCCTGACAGCAATACAAATTGGAGAGAGTCCAGAGGAGAGAAACAAAAATGGTAAAAGGTCTAGAAAACCTGACCTATGAGGAAGAGTTAAAAAAACTGGACATGTTCAGTTCAGTCTTGAGAGAAGAAGACTGAGGGGGAACCTGATAACTATCTTCAAATATGTTAAGTGCTGAAATTAAGAGGATGGTCATCCATTGTTCTCCATGTCCACTTAAGGAAGGACAAGAAGTAATGGGCTTAATCTGCAACATGGGTGATTCAGGTTAGATATTAGAAAAAATGTTTCCAGCTATCAGGATAGTTAAGCTCTGGAATAGGCTTCCAAGAGAGATTGTGGAATCCCCATCATTGGAAGTTTTTAAGAAGAGGTTAGAAAAACATCTGTCAGGGACGGTGTAGGTATACTTTGTCCTGCCTCAGTACAAGAGTCTGGATTAGATGACCTACTGAGGTCCTTTCCAGACCTACCTTTCTATGATTCTGTGATACTAACATTCACCAGAAGGAGTCTAGGACCTAGTGTCTCTTGGACCAAGGCTTATCTCTGACAAGCTGTATTATGTGTTCCAAACTTAGAAATTGACTTTCTAGCAGAGCTACTAGCTCTACTTTCTAGGCTACTTTTGCTACAGGTTTCTTCCTTGTCCTAGCCTCTCAGTGTGACCCACCAATCATAAGGGACATGGAAGGGGTAAGGAGAGGGGGATGTTTATAGAAAGCGTTATCTGGGAAGTAGACTACTGGACAGAGAGAACTTTCCTCAGGCTATTAAATGTGACAAATTGGGTCTGGATGTGTCATATAGGGGGACGGTTGGTGTGCATATTGAGGGTTTGGGGGTGGCATGGAACAAGTTTAGGTGAATTCTGGATGGAGGTTATAGGTATGCAGAAGGGCTGAGTAGTCAGGAAGTGTCTGGACACCTAAAACAGAGAGATGGTCCGAGGGTTGATAAAAGAGACTAAGCCCTCGTCCAGACTAACCCGCGGCATCGGCGGGTTAAAATCGATTGCTCGGGGATCGATATATCGCGTCTAGTCTGGACGCGGTGTATCGATCCCCGAGCGCGCTTACATCGATTCCGGAACTCCATCAATCCGAACGGAGTTCCGGAATCGACACGGAGAGCCGCGGACATCGATGCAGCGCCGTCCAGACTGGTGAGTACCTCGATTTTAGAAATTCGACTTCAGCTACGTTATTCACGTAGCTGAAGTTGCGTATCTAAAATCGATTTTAATTTCTAGTCTGGACGTGGCCTAAGTGTGATGCTAGAGAGCAGCTGTTCCCTGGAGGATAAGAGTGAAGGAGTCTGAGGAAATATAGGGCCTTGGTTCCAGGACAGGTAGCAAAGTGCTATGCTTCAGCACCTCACTGCCTGGGTTATAGGCTGTTTTGACAACAAACCCATTATCTGTCTGTTTATTTTGATACACACAAAAATAATCATCATAAATATAGTTGTATTCAAACACAGAATGAGTATGCTAATTGTTGTATTACTTTTTTTGTTTGAAAACTAGCCTGTGTCAGGTTTGGTGTGGAACTATATGAACTGAAACTCTTAAGTCTTAAAACTAACTGTTCACTTGTCCAGAGGAAATAGAGGAAAACATTAGACGTTTGGGCTGGTATTTCAAAGCGTAATTTTAAAAAAAAATGTTTCTAAGTTATACAGATTTACTTCTTGATAATCCAGTCACTGCTCTAAGAGTAAGATAATGTAAATTTGGTGATAAGCTTCTTTTATACATGTTATCTATTTGAAGTTTTGGGGAGCCTACTGTAATAGTGAGATGATTATGATTAACGTAATAATGAAGATTTACAGCACAACGACTGCCAAGCGAGCAAGACATCACCTAATGGGATTTTAGTCACCACTAAATGGTAACTGCAAATCTCAGTATAAACTTAATGATCTTCTGGGGTGTGTCTATGATACAGATAAATTGCCTTCCCGCTGACAGCATCACCTATTCAGAATGACCGGTCAGGATTTGTAAAGTTCATACAATAACCATGGGTCTTGCCCCTCTGCCTACTCCTTTGCTAATTTTTGCAGGCATTCTGCAAGAATTTTAAATAATTTGCCAAACATTCTATAGTGACTCTAAATGCACAACCTAACAGTATATGAATTGTAAACACAATTTACAACTTTGGATACAAGAATCATTTTTGTCAACCCAATATATTTTGTTCCTTTTTCATAAGGTTGATATAATGCAACCACTTTTGAATTCAGCTATAATTCAGATTCAGTTTCTTAATACCACCTGACATCTGCTTTAATGATATCTTCTGTCAGATAGGTTTTTAGTCTTAGGTTGACAAGACTTTACAAGTGATAGTTGTGTAGTTACTTTTCCCTCTCTCTCCACTGTACATCTGTACTTCACCATGGATAACTAGTATTTCATAATGTGGTCCTGACTCTATTCTGATAGTAGTTTTCACTGGATCTCTGAATATACTTGCTTCGCTTATGTTACTTGCACTGCATTTCCATATAATCTGTGAATTTGAAGATTCTTTATACCAATACTGCAAGCATTTTTCTGTAGAACACAAGACAGGCTGCAGATTGAAGGACTGGTGCTTTGGGATGGGATGCAGAAATAAAGAAATAGAAGTGTTGCTCTGAGGCAAGCCAAATTTGGCAAGATATAATTGACGAGAAGAAAGGCAAGAATTATTATGTAGAGTATAATGTAAAATTAAGTGCTCTGGTTAAGGACTGTTCAGCAGTTCCTCAGCTGCAAGTGAACTGAAAATCAGGCTGGCAAAAAGTATACTCAACGTAAAATGGCTTTCTCTATAAGCTACTATATGTGAGTGTGTCTCACCATCATAGTGCTTGAAATGTAGTTATTCTCATAGATCAAATATGAATAGATTACCATTTTTTGTTGTTGTCATTGTCCTAACTGTACCAAGCATAGCTGTCACTGTTACATTATTTCCTAGCTTTGAAACTTGGGTTTTCACTAATCTAACCTTTAAGATTAATTTTTCCTTGGACTACTATATCTGTTTACAGATATCGGAATGCAGACTTGTTGTTACTCAAGTTGAGTAAAATAAGAATAATATATTCATGCTTCACCTGTAGGTATTAGTGTAGAACTCTCCTGTCTGAGTACTGACCTGTACAATTGGATAGGTGTGCGTTATTATTTTCACTTTTCTGTGAATAATTGATGAGGCTGGGCAAATTGACGTGCCCCAATCTGGTATTGTTGCCTCATTGTATGAGGCACCATACGCACACACGACAAAAAGAAAATCTCTGTCCTGTGTGTCCAAAGCAAGCTAATGGCATTTGATGTACTAGCATGGTATGGCAAATCCTAGATTTGATATAAATAAGGATTTACCTTAAAAATAAATAGAGTTTTTGGTTTAATTGTGATGATTTAAGGCTTGGAATTCCAGAAATCTGTGCTCAGCTAATTTTTATAACTTAATCATTTGCAACAGAAGGCCTCTGCATATGATAGGACTTGCCATGTTGGATCAAACCACTGTCCATCTAGCCCAGTATGCTGTCTGCAACAATGGCTTGTACTGAATGTTTCAGAACCAGGTGAAAGAACCACACAGTAGACTATGTGAAATAATCTGCCCCTCACAGAAGGTTTCATTCTTCTATATTTTTAACGTCCCACTTTTTATTTAATTGTCTGACCCAGTGGTCCCCAACCTTTTCCGGGTGGCGGATGCCGGACGACGAGCCACCGAGGACCATGGCCGGTGGACAAACATCTGCCGAAATACTGCTGAGAAGCAGCAATGCCAAGAGGCATCGCTGCCGAAATGCCGAAGTAGTGTCATCAAGAGGTGTCACCACCAAAATGCCGCTGAAAATCAGCAGCATTTTGGCGGTGGCGCCTCTTGGTGATGCTGTTTTTCGGCGACATTTCAGCGGATGTTTGTCCACCGGCCAGTATGCGGGCGCACATAGATGTCCCGATGAGCACCATTGCGCCTGTGTGCACCGCGTTGGGGACCACTGCTCTGACCTCTTATTTTGTGTTATGTTATAGATAGAACATAAGATCCGTGATGTACCTTCTGTACATCATTCATCATTTTTTGTATTTTTTATCATGTCCCCTCTATTTGCCTTCTTTCTAAGGTAGATAATCCCACTCATTTCAGTCTTTCTCAATGTGAAAGTTTTCCCATGCCTTTAATCATTCTAGCTACCCTTCTCTGAATCCCCTGTAGTTTTAAAAGTATTACTATAATTTGTTTTCCCCTGTAAACTAAAATGTACTTGTTTCAAAAAGACAGCAAAAGCTCATAGACCATCAAAAACAAACTTGCTAAATTTCAAGAGTATGGCTATTTTTTTTAATAATAGGGGACAGCCTTAATTTTCTTAAAACTTGTAATGTTAGCGAGGAAGTTATATTGGCATATATAGGTAGATGTTTAATTTTAAATAAATTTGTTTTGAAAACACAGAGTAGGCAAGTTGTAAAGACCCAATGACTTCTGCTTTTAAAAGAGTCCTTAGTATTGATATTAAAACTTCTTCCCTTGACGGACTCTGTAGAGCAAATAATTACCTATTTATTTTGACTTGGGGATCCAGCGTGCTCCAGAAGATAAGGCACTGAACTGTGAGTGGAAACCATTCCTGCCTCTGCCACAGTCTTGCCGTGTGCCCTTGGACAGATCAGTTAACCTTTCTCCCACAGTTTCACCATCTGTAAAATGTAGATATTTTCTACACAATTCTATAAAGTTACTTTTAGATCTTTAGCTGAAAAGTGCTTTATAAATGCCAAACTTGTGCTATTTATGAGTGGATATGACATAATTTACAGTAATTGTTACTTATAATTTTGGTGTTGCTTACATACAGGATGGATAAAAAAATCAATGATGTTTTTATTTAAATTAAATATAGGTTTGTTTTTTTTAAATTAACTTTGAAATGGATGACCTATATAAAGAGTGAAATGCATTATAATCTAGTCAAATAATTTAAGTTAAATCTATAACTTTAAATTTAAATACTATATATGATTATATATAGCATTTACATAGAGTACATGTTTGCTGCCAAGTTTTAAAGGAAGACATACTAATAAATGGTGGAAGACACTGGCTAAGCATCTGGAGTCATGGTTTGTTGATGTGCTAAACCAGCTTTTTAAAGCAGTAGCCTCTTCTGCAAGTGCAGAGAGACTATTTTTTCTTCATTTCAGTCTATTCAACTGACTAGTTCAGTTCAATGACTAGTTCAAAGTTAAGAAACCAACTGGGAGCTGAAAACAGGAAAGCCTGTTTTCCTTTTCCAATTTGTACATAAAAATTCGTTATGATGAAAGGATGAGCTCTACTAGTTCTAAAATCTTGAAGGACATTGTGACAAAAAAAAAATCAGTTCATTAACTACAGATAGTACTTCTTTTGTTTTACTAATGCAGTTACCTTTCATTGCAAAACTTGTTTCTTATGTATCTGGCACTTTTAAGGTAGTTTTATTTAAAAAAAATGCTATTTTGTGCATTTTAATTGAATTTAAATTTCTATCCAAATAGGCTGACACCAATGCTCAATAAAATATTAATCCTCTAGTAAATCAGAAATGCATTAGTCACAATTTTCTAATATATTAAAAATCTAAAATTTAAAAATCTGAATAAATGTAAATTGAGCTAATAATTGCTTAAATAAATTTGCATGAATATAGCGTGTCCTCCTGATTAGCAAGAAGATGCACCAAATTAAGTATAAAAGCTATATTTAGTTGCAAATAAACATTTTAATTGTTACCAACTAATGAGACTCAACCTTTGTTTAGAAAGTAACTAAAAATATGAATACAAAACACAATTAAAATTGATTATTTAAATCAAGGTTTCTTGCTTGCTGATTTAAATAATTAAGTCAAAATGATTTAAATCACCAATTTTAAAGTCCTGTTTATGTACTGACAGTAAAAATACACAAAAGCAAAATAAAACCACCTAATACAGGGTGAGGAGTTGTTGTAAAATAATTTTGAAGGGAGGAGGATACTGATGGTTGACTTTAATGGATACCAATCAAGAGCAAAAGTGCACAATGAATGGAGTACGATTGCTGAGATAGGACTAAGATTGTGAAGACAGAAGTGGTTAAAATGAAGGGGGGCAGAAAAGACTTGTCCCAAAATGAATATGTGACAGTTCTAGTTTGCCTGTGTCTTTTGCAAAAGATTTCCATTTGTGTTTTATCAAGTAAATTAATTTTTGAACAAAACTTGGATTTATTAACTCTTTCTAAGCATTTTAAACAAAGCACAATTTTGCTAACTTTGGGCTAACATTTTAACTAGTTAGCCAGGTGGGAGATCTTTTTGTTTTCTTAAGTACTGTAGGAAAATTAAGCAAATGTCCCATAAACCTAGCCAGTTGCTTTATACTCTATACTTGCATTTGTAAGTATGCCAGAACACACTCAACGAAAAGACATACCCTTTTTTTTTTTTTTTTTTTTTTTTGTATGAATGCTTTTATTTCCTGCCTTGGACTGGGAAAGAAGAGGAACAGAGAGGTTTTGTTAAATACAGCAAAATCTAATTACAGCTTGATTTAAAGCCACATTTACACAATGGCTGAGGGGTGAGTTCACTTCCACAAAAACAAACTCAGCTGGCTCCCTACTGTGCATCAGAGAACAGTAAGATGTGTTGCCTGGAGAGCAACTGCTTCCCTCTACTGGCACTGAATTTCTTCACATTTCTGTTGCGCTTTTACTACTTGATGCAAAACAAAAACAAAAAAGAATAAAAATCCCCACTCACCCACCCAAACACATGCACATGCACACTTACTTACTTATGTGTCAGTGTGAACAATATGAAATCTCCAGAGTGAAAATTTTCCAAGTGGCTGTGGGTGAGTGGTGGAAGCCATATTCTTAAGTACATGAATGCTGTATGTTTTTTTATTTTTTTTTAATAAAATGCAGTGTTTATATTGTGAGCAGTGAAATCTTAGTATTTCATGCCTGTAAGTGAATAGAAATTTTGTGCATTCTGTCCTTGAATAGCTATTTTTCCCATTAATTCAAAACAAAATTGATAGATATATTCAATTCTCACCTTTTACAAAATTATTTTTAATTAAATGTACAGTCCTCCAAAAGATGCAGGTTAAGATCTAAACTTCCTGCTGGTATAACTTTATTGAAGCCAATGAACTTAAATGCTTATTTTTCCCCCCTGATGCTTTTACCCTTATCTGTTACTATTTTGATATGCTGCTGCCTTTTCATTGCATCCTCTCAGGATAAAGGTCTCCAGCCCAGTAATAGGAACACAGAAGTGTGAACTCCTCTCTTCCAGGACTGTATTCACTGTAGGCATTTTTTGCACTGTGAGCTTGTCTACACTTAAAACACTACATTGGCACAGCTGCACTGCTCTAACACTTCTGTGTAGACAACCTATAGTCATGGGAGAGGTTCTCCTGTCGGCATAGATAATCAACCTCCATGAGAGGTGGTACCGAAGTCAAAGGAAGAATTCTTCCATCAACCTAGCGCTGTCTGTGTGGGGACTGAGGTCAGCTTAACATTGCTGCTTAGGGGGTGTGGATTTTTCACACCCCTGACCGACATAGTTAAGCCGACCTAATTTTTCAGGCTAGACCAGGACTGAGTGTTTACACTGATGTAGCTTCACTGGTGCAAACCCCCTAGTAAACTGTGACATGGCATGCCAGAGTGAACTGTGACTTTTAGGCTGTGTCTACACTGCACATCTTACAATAGCATGGCTGCAGCCCTGATGTTGTAAGGTGCACAGTGTAGCCGTTCTTTATCGCCAGGAGAGCTCTTTGCAGTTGACAAAATAAAACCACCTCCAATGAGAGGCTGTAGCTTCGTCCCCGGGAGCACAGCTCCTGCCAACAAAGCGCTGTCCACACCAGCGGTTTCCATCATTAAAACTTTTGTCAATCAGGGGTGTGTTTTTTCACACCCAAAAGCGACAAAGATTTTAATGTAAAAAGTGTCCGTGTAGACAAAGCCTTAGATTTGATGAAAGAAAACAGGAGGAATATGTAGAGGAGGGAGAGAGTGTGGCCATGGGATTTTCTCCTTAGTCATTCAGTGGCCTGAGAACAGGAGTAGAGGAGTAGGATGGTGTGGGTAAGCCAGGGTGAGTAAAAGGGGTAGAGAATTCAAGGGAGGAAAAACAGAACTTGACAAATGAATCAATGGATGAAAGAACAGGGAGAAGGTGATGCGAGCAACACAGAGAGCAGAGGTGTTGATGGCTTGGAGATCACCTCTGCCCTCCTCCCAGTCCTTCTGTGAAGTGTGTAGTGTTAAAGGAGATGAAGTGGTAGAAGGATCAGAAGATGTGGCTGAAGAAATGCCTATTGAGTACAAAAGTGGTTCTACATTTGAAAGTCAAACAAGGAAGTGAAGATGAGAGTCAGGACATCAATGGTAATATTGAAGTCACAGGGGATTAGGGGGTGGGAAACTGATTGGAGGAAAGAGAAGAGTTGGAGGTCAAGCAGATAAAATCAAGATGAGCCACTACGAGGGAGAAAGGAGTTAAGAATTCAAGTTACTTGAAGGAGGAAAAGGAATGGGAAAGAGGAGTTTGGAAATAACTGGTGCAGAAGAAGAGGAATCATACAACACCAATGTCTTATTTCCTGGAGGCCTCAACATGATGTGTGTCTGAGAAGGAGACACCATTGTGAGGGAAGTGTTGCTGGGGAAGCTAGGTTGGAGAGGGTAGCCAGGTCTTGGTGAGTGCAAGGAGGTAGAGCAAATGAGAGCTGAAGAGGTCAGAAATGGTAGACATGTGGGAGGCATTCCAAAAAGATCAGGAATAGGGGAAGTGGCATGAAAAGAGGTGGGGACAAATGTCGGATCAGCGAGAAGAGGTGGTGACACAGGAGGATGTGACAGGAAGTTCTAACAGGCTTAAGGGAGAGCCAGGATTGAGAGATATGTTGTACACTTGCGAGAGCAAAGGTGAAAAATAATGTAAAGTTGAAAGGAGGGACCCCAAGCTCTTAGGGTTAACATCTTCGTTTAAGCTCCAGCAGTGCACTTATCACTGTTCTTATTTTTTCCCGCTCTTGAAGGATTTGTTGGCCCATTTCGCTATGATATACTGGTCTGCTACAACTGAACACTACTGATGACAAAATGAGTGGCTAGTTCGAGAGGAAGCCTAAAGAGCTCTGTGGTTCATGACAGAATGTGAAGAGTATTGTAAAATTAAACATATCACCTAGAGTTGAAACTGTGAGGGAGGGCCAACATGTCCTGCAATCATACAGAAGGGGAGATGTGCCCAATCTGTTAGTGAGCCTGCATTCCAGATCACACCAGTCCCCTGCTGGAGCCTCCACATCCAATGATTCTTGTGTTCTCAAAGAGATCCTCAGGTGAATGCCACAGGAAAAAGACAAACATTCTCTTTTCCCTCTCTACTTCACATTTTCAGGCTACCTGAAATGATCCTTCAAATCTTGGTGAAAGCCTCAAGTTTTCAAGATGCCACCCTGTTATCTGAGCCAATTGAGTCCCACAGCACTAAAACCTCTGTCCTAGTAAAGCAAAGGAAGTTAGTTTTAAACAGGGGCAAAAGGCAGCTGAGTCTGGTCCATGATCGACCCTCTTCAAACTCAAGAAGAGGAGAAAGCAAAAATTCTCTTCTCTCCCTGAAGTGAATCCCCAGGAACAGGGATAATTGTCAGACTCCCAGTTGAAAAATTCAGTCAACGATCCCTAGGAAAGACTGTTCCTTCAGGAATCATTCAAACCTGTGCTAGGCTGAAAAAGTAGTCCTCTAAACTGAGACTTCATTATTTTTCTAAGAGCTTCATAATATGAGCTGTTTGTCCTCTTACATGTGGATGGAAAACCCCAGACTAGCTGTGTGGGAATTCCTAAGTAAAGGCAGGAGATTGAATAGACCAGCCATGATGTTTTAAAAATCCTTATGGTCCCTGTACTAGACAACACAGTCTCCTGTCTTGCTAAGGAGACTATTATCCCATTGGTAGGGTATTTCTCCCCTTAGGATTCTGCCTGGAAGATGTCACCTTATGTATGAACAGTCTTTTCTCTAGAGGAGACCTGTTCGGGGGAGTGATTTGAGGGAGAGTTTACCAAATAGACTCGTAGACTTAATGGTCAGAAGAGACCATTATGATCTTCTAGTCTGACCACCTGCACAATGCAAGCCACAGAATCTCACCAGCCCACTCCTGTAACAAACCCCTGACCTGTGTCTGAGCTATTGAAGTCCTCAAATTGTGGTTTGAAGACTTCAAGGTGCAGAGAATCCTCCAGTAAGTGACCCGTGCCCTACACTGCAAAGGAAGGCGAAAAACCCCCAGGGCCTCTACCAATCTGCCCCAGAGGACAATTCCTTCCAGACCCCAAATATGACGATCAGCTAAACCCTGAGCTTATGGGCAAGACTCACCAGCCAGGCCAGGAAAGAATTCTTTGTAGTAACTCATATCCCATCCTATTTAGTGTCACATCACAGGCCATTGGGCATATTTATCGTTAATAGTCAAAGATCAATTAATAGCCAAAATTAGGTTATCTCATCATACCATCCCTTCCATAAACTCATCAAGCTTAGTCTTGAAGCCAGATATGTCTTTTGCCTCCACTGATCCCTTTGGAAGGCTATTCCACAACTTCACCCTTCTAATGGTTAGAAACCTTCATCTAATTTAAAGTCTAAACTTCCTGATGGCCAGTTTATATCCATTTGTTCTTGTGTCCATGTTGGTACTGAGCTTAAATAATTCCTCTCCCTCCCTGGTATTCATCCCTCTGATATATTTATAGAGAGCAATTATATCTCCCCTCAGCCGTCTTTTGGTTAGGCTGAACAAGCCAAGCTCTTTGAGTCTCCTTTCAGAAGACAGGTTTTCCATTCCTCGGATCATTCTAGTAGCCCTTCTTTGTACCTGTTCCAGTTTGAATTCATCCTTCTTAAACATGGAAGACCAGAACTGCACACAATATTCCAGATGAGGTCTCCCCAGTGCCTTGTATAACGGTACTAACACCTCTTTATCTCTACTGGAAATACTTCGCCTGATGCATCCCAAGACCGCATTAGCTTTTTGCATGGCCATATCACATTGGTGGCTCATTGTCATCCTGTGATCAACCAATACTCCGAGGTCTTTCTCCTTCTCTGTTACTTCCAAGTGATGCGTCCACAGTTTATAACAAAAATTCTTGTTGTTAATCCCTAAATGCATGACCTTGCACTTTTCTCTATTAAATTTCATCCTATTACTATTACTCCAGTTTACAAGGTCAACCAGATCTTCCTGTAGGATATCCCGGTCCCTCTCTATATTGGCAATACCTCCCAGCTTTGTGTCATCCGCAAATAAAGCTTTTAAGTAAACTAAAAAATCCTGAAGCATTTTTTGTGGTGGATGCATTGAAGTTTTGCAGGAGATCAGTTGCCATTCATGCAGTAGCAAGATGCCAGCTCTAGCTATTCCTTGGATGGGCCATGCACCAAATAATCAAACGCTGGACTTTGTAAAAATTGCCAGAGGACAGCTTTTAATTAAAGTTGTAGAGAAGGATATCCCAAAACATTCAGTGAAGGAGGGACACTTTTGTCAGGTCAAATCCCTTCTAGGCCTCATTTCTGCACATTGTTTCACACATTCAGAACTTCATTAAGTCAGTGCACCTCTTCCTGGATGGAAACAATTTGCAGAATTAGGTCCTTAGATAATATAATCATTTTCTTCCCTTCCAACCAGAAGCAGTGCATGAAGGATTCAGGATAGCATAAGGTAATTAGCAATAAATCACAAGCATTCACAGCCCACTGTGGATTTTCCTACACCAAACTGGTTAGCTACTGACAAGGTTCCATGTGGCAATAGCCAGATGCTTCTTCGTGTGGGGGTGGGGAACTCTAGTGTTGGTAGTCTGGCACTGCAGCCTGTTGTGAGCTTGACAGACTTTCAGCAAAGTGGTATTCCTGAAGTTGTGTGGGTGCTGGGTGGTGTTGGTGACCTGTGATATACAGGAGGTCAGATGATCCAATGGTTCCTCAGACCTTAAACTCTATGATGACCTTGTAAACTGGAGTAATAGTAATAGGATGAAATCTAATAGTGAATAGTGCAAGGTCATGCACTTAGGGATTAATAATAAGAATTTTAGATATACATTGGGGACACATCAGTTGAAAGCAACAGAGGAGGAGAAGGACCTTGGAGTATTGGTTGATCACAGGATGACTATGAACCGCCAATGTGATATGGCCATTAAAAAGGCTAATGTGGTTTTAGGATGCATCAGATGAGGTATTTCCAGCAAAGATAAGGAGGTGTTAGTACTGTTACATAAGGCACTGGTGAGACCTCATCTGGAATACTGTGTGCAGTTCTGGTCTCCCATGTTTAAGAAGGATGAATTCAGACTGGAACAGGTTCAGAGACGGGCTACTAGGATGATCCGAGGAATGGAAAACCTGCCTTATGATAGGAGACTCAAAGAGCTTGGCTTATTTAGGCTAGCCAAAAGAAGGCTGAGGGGGGATATGCTTGCTCTCTATAAATATATCAGAGGGATTAATATTAGGGAGGGAGAGGAATTATTTAAGCTTAGTACCAGTGTAGGCACAAGAACAAATGGGTATAAACTGGACACTAGGAAGTTTAGACTTGAAATTAGATGAAGGTTTCTAACCATTAGAGGAGTGAAGTTCTGTAACAGCCTTCCAAGGGGAGTAGTGGGGGCAAAAGATATATCTGGCTTTAAGACTAAGCTTGATAAGTTTATGGAAGGGATGGTATGATGGGATAGCTTAATTTTGGCAATTGATCTTTGTTTATCAGCAGATAAGTATGCCCAGTGGTTTGTGATAGGATGTTGGATGGGATGGGATCTGAGTTACTGCAGAGAATTCTTTTCTGAATGCTGGCTGATGAGTCTTGCCCACATGCTCAGGGTTTAGCTGATCGCCATATTTGGGGTCGGGAAGGAATTTTCCACCGGGGCAGATTGGCAGAGGCTCTCGAGGTTTTTCGCCTTCCTCTGCAGCGTGGGGCATGGGTCACTTGCTGGTGGATTCTCTGCAGCTTGATGTCTTCAAACCACAATTTGAAGACTTCAGTTACTCGGACATAGGTTAGGTGTTTGTTATAGAAGTGGATGGGTAGGGTTCTGTGGCCTGCTTTGTGCAGGAGTTCAGACTAGATGATCATGTTGGTCCCTTCTGACTCTAAAGTCTATGAGTCTATGCTCTTAAGTTTTTCAGCCTCTGCTGGTCATCTCGGGTCTGCATCGTTATCTTATCCTACCAATCAGTGCTGATCAGGTGGGCCCAAATGTGGCACTCCACTGAGTGCCGCTACTCAAGGAAACTCTCCTCTTCCTTCTCTAAGGGTAGCTGTGTGAAATCATGCGAATTATGATCAGGATCATCTTGGTTGCATTGTTTCCTCCATGCTTCTTGGCAGCTCTTTGAAAATTATTCTGGCTAGTGAGAACACAAATGAGCTATAGAATACAGTAGATAGTGTCATGGGACTTGGACTTTGAGTCCCACAGTTTCACTTGGTTCTAGCAGGCATCCCATAATCTGCTGCAAATGTTACCCAACTACATAAAGCCTAGTAGCGGCATTTGGCACTATGGAATACCCACTCATATTGCAAGCCTTTAAAGCAATACTGTGCTACAATTTGCAGACACCACGTTTTGCAAGTGAAGTAGCTTAAATCAGTATATGATCAGCAATGCGGACTCTCAATTTCAGATTAGTTATATTGGTGCAACTTTTTCATATAGACGAGGGTTAACTCTACTTATTTGCATTCATGATACCAGTGTGTTTTTCTGAATCCTTTTCCTACTAGCAGAGATTGAGATGAAAAAAATTGTTCACTTTTAAAAAATGTCCGTAAATAAATACAAGGAGATAGGACCTTTCCTCCATTACTAAAAACTGTGTAGCAGAGCAGAATTGTGTCTTCCTATCCCCAGGATCCAAGGATGCTAGCTAGACAATATGTCCAGTGTATAAATCATACCACTGCCAGAGAGGCTGTTCCCTTCCATGAGATATTATCAGGAATTTGTTCCTATTACATGTGTGATATCCATACGAATTGGGGAAGTCAAAGTGCAGGATGGAAATTTCAGCCTTGATTGTCTAGGATAGGATAGGATTTGAACCATAGAAAGATGTGACTCTGCAGAGTTGACTAAATAGAAATACTATTTCACTACCTACAGAAGGAGATTATTGCAGCCAACATCAGTCAGTTGGATTCAGTTGCTCATTGAAGGCATAGTTCAGTTTAAGGCTCTTGGAACACAACAATTTTATGCTTGAGTTCCTTCAGAACTCTCGGATTAAAACCGTCTGGTTCTGGTGACTTACTACTCTTTAATTTATCAGTTTGTTCCCAAACGTCCTTTACTGACTCAATCTGGAACAGTTCCTCAGATTTGTCACCTGAAAAGAATGGCTTACATGTGGGGAATCTCCCTCCTCTGCAAGTGAAGACTGATGCCGAGAATTCTTCATTTCCTTCCCTGCAATCGCCATGTCTTCCTTGAGTTGTCTGCCTGTGATGTGATTGAATGGGACACTCTTTTTGGACTTTCTCTTCAGTTTCTACCTGTACTTTATCAACTTGCATCTCTTCATGAGGTATAAAGTAATATTAATAAATCCTCCTCTAAGGGATGTAAAATTAACCAATCCTCCCCTACAGGATGTCTCTATCTGAATCATGTGCTCTCTGCATCTGTCAGCTTTCCCCCAGTGCTAAGTTTAAAAACTCCTCTACAACCTTCTTAATTTTACATGCCAGCAATCTGGTTCCATTCTGGCTTAGCTGGAGCCCATCCTTGCTGTATAGGCTCCTCCTTTCCCAAAAGATTCCCTTGTTCCTAATAAACCCAAATCCCTCTTCTGAACCCCCATAATCTTATCCACACATTTTGATCCTGCAGTTCTGCTTCTCTGACAGGCGCTGGCATGAAACTGGAAGCATTTTAAAGAATGTTACCATGGTGATCCTCTACTTTAATCTCTTACCTAGTAGCCTAATTTTGGCCTCCAGGACCTCTCTCCTGTCTCTCCTTATGTTGTTGGTACCTACAAGTACCACGAGCACCAGCTTCTCTCCAGCACTGCACATAAGTCTATCTAGTAAAAGCAACAAAGAATCCTATGGCACCTTATAGACTAACAGACGTTTCGTCTATAAGGTGCTCCAAAACGTCTGTTAGTCTATAAGGTGCCACAGGATTCTTTGCTGCTTTTATAGATCCAGACTAACACGGCTACCCCTCTGATACTTGAAAGTCTATCTCGGTGTCTCGAGAGAGCCACAGTCTTTTCACCCTGGAGTCAATTCAACCATGTGATTCTTCACAAAACTATCTATTTCTAATAACTGAATCCCCCTATGCTATTATCTGTCGATTCGCAATAACAGGGATTCCTCCTTGAGTGGTATCCTCAGTGTGAGAGGATACCATGTCTTCATCTGGCAGGAGAGTCACAGGTATGGGGTCATTTCCCTCCACTCCAGCTTGATGTTCTCCTTCCCGGAAACTTTCACCCTCCTCAGAAGCACAGAGCCTGTCAGACCACGGGTAGGACTGCTCTACTGTGTCCCGGAAAATCTCATTTGTGTACCTCTCTGTCTCCCTTGGGTCCTCCATGAAGTTACAGAGATTATTTTTGCAGAGAAAAAGATAGCAGAGCTGGCACCAGGGATATCCTATCCTTGCAGTGGAAAAAGTCTCTCTACTGTACATTTTGTTCTAGACTCTCAAAGAGAATTGACTGAGAATGCACAATGGTTACCTGAATGGCTTCTCGCTAGCTTAGAAAGCCAAAGATGGAAACAGCAACTGGAGAAACACTTGTACTTCCTTAAAGATCAAAGATGGTTCCTAGGGACAGTCTGGCATCCGAACTCTTGGGCTTTGTCTCTGTGTGGCTTCCCATTCAAATATCCTATTACTTGTACATTATTCTGATATAGTGGTATCAGTCTTATGACATCTGTGGTCCAAAACAAATAGAATAATATGGAAAGAATTATGGTACAGAAGTGCAGAGAGAGAGAGAGTAGTAAACTTGTACTTACCACATGTACTGATTATCTTATATCATTTAGTTCAACAAAATTCACAGGCCATCTCCTCTTCCTGTTTTATCTTGCCATTAAACCATTACACTTAGTTTGTGACACCCTATTTATTTTCATGGCAAGTGACTGATATCATTAATAGAATTACTACCATGTCAGTCTTTGTTATTGTTTGAAAGTTATATTAATGAGGGCTATTGGCCCATTAGAGAGATTCAGTATAAGCTGTACGTAAAGGGATAGCAACCACAAGGGAGTGAAAAGGATTTGTTCACTTTGGCTTTCATTATGAAAGGTAGCGTATAATGAAAGTGACTCAGAAAATGTTGACTTCCCTTAACAAAACTTTCCTTTTTTTTATTTTGGAAGTCAGACTACAAGGTAATTTGTAGTTTAAAGTATTAGATCACATTTCTCTTGGCAAGGTTGCAATTATGCCATTGCAGGTAGGTCTTCCAAACACAGACAGTAATTTAAATTTCACTGTCTGGACAGACAGTACAAGTTGTCTTTTCACAAAGTCCTCAGTCACGCTCACACAAGAGCCCTTTAAGTTCAGGATTAAAACTTTTTCTAAATAATATCAAAAAGGTTCTATAATAGGAACAGATGTTTCAAAGTGACTGATTAGTATTTTTAAAAAAACACAGGGATCTTTTGGGGGATTCAGAGGTCAGCAGGAGATATGGTATGTGTTCAAGATATGTGCTTGTTAGATGCCTTCCATACTTTATATAATGCAATCGAGCAAAGTGAGAATTGTTATTTGCTTCTATTACTCTGGTGAATCATTGAGTTACACTAGTTATCTAAAATATTGGACATCTCTACTTGCATTTGCCACTGTGCTGCTTCCTTGTCCCTCGCTCTCTTTCCATTCCGTCTCAGGTAGTAGCAACACGCAGTTATGTTAATGTAATAAAACCAGAGGAGTTCTTCTTGGTACCCTGGCAGGCCATTCTAATGGGTTTTCTTTCTTTTGGTGATCAGTTCCTAGGGAATCTGGACTTGAAATCTTCTAACTCCTTTCATGATGTCTTTCACCAAACACTACTGAACCCCCCAACACAGTGGTAAGTAGGCTGAATAAGTACGTTCTGAATTGAAGGTGACTTGGTCGTTTGAAAGAACTAGGTATAAGGGCACCAGTTAGGTTCAAATACTTGAAATAATCTTTCTCTTTGCTGCTGCCTCAAACCAATCTCAGAAACACCCTTCTTCCCACTCCTGTTCACTTTAGCTGCCATCCCAGTGCTCTCCCTTACATCAGCTGTTCACCAGCTCATGTAGTTTGTTGTATTTGCTATCCAGTGGTTACTAAGGGAGGATAATCAGGAATTTGAGTTCAGAAAGGGTCCATCGTGTATTTAAGAAATGTGCATTATGGGAGTGTAAATGTAATGCCAAGGGAAAATTGAATGGGAGCATAAAATGGAAACTAATCATGTAGGTGCCTATTCTAGCTTATTGATAAGATAAGATATTTCCAAACCATGGCCTTGATTACCTTTTGTGTCTCATTGAGGAGCTACACTATACTACAGACTGTAATGGTAATCACAGGTTGAGATATCTGCCTTTTTAACTCATTGGTGAATTGAGCCACAGACTGTGTAAGCATTCAGACAAGAAATCAATACTATTTTTCCATCTGGTTGCCTTGAAGACTACGTAAATTAAATCTACTTATCCGTAAAAAGTACGTTCACACTGCTAGAAATATAGTTAGTAAGTACAAGTTGCCATTTGCACTCTTGTGGGAAAGAGACCTGCCTGGATAATTATTTTTAAAGCAGTTATGGTTAAGATCCCGAGAGATCTAAAACAGTAGTGTACAAATATACATCCAGCAGCAACATTGTGAAGGCAGATCCCAGAAAGTTTTAAAGCCTTACCCCCAGCAAAATTCCAGAACTTCTGTGGTGGGCCAGGAGATTCTACCACTTGCAAGTCCTGCTTTTTGTTCATAGGCTCCTCAGACCCTAAATACCTTTTGTCATTTGTTAGAGCTGTGCAGGCTGCACCAGTTCCTCCCTTTAAAAAAATGAAAAAAGAGAACATGCCTCTCTAAATGTGATAATGTTCCATCTCTACCACCTCCCCCTGCCCCCTATTTCTCTTTTCCTGCCTTGTCTTGAACTATCTCCGTGACTTGGGATTGATGGCCCTTTTTTTGAGAGAATCAATGAGCAAGTTTCATCAAGCACCAAGTTAGGCTTCAGCTGCAACCAAGACTAAAAGGGCCACCATAAAACAGGACAAGACACAAGATACTATAGAAAGCCAAGGCTCAGATCCAGAAAAGGACTTAGGCTGCTTTAGGTGCCTAACTCCAACATTTGGGTACCGCTGGCATCCTCAAAACCCCAGCTCAGCTTCTGCCTAACCCTGCAGGTTCTCAGGTCCCTCAGTACCTACATTTCTGCCATTAAATTGCCCAGTCCTGACAGCTGATGTCTATCCCATGCCTACCCCCACGTGGGATCCTCAAACTAGGCATACCTTCGCTTGTTAAGTGTTGGGGCCCGATCCATTAAGTGTTTTCAGAGCATACTTAAAGCGACGCAAAATGGCCAGGGCAAAGGCCACCCTTATAATCGCTAGCCTAGTAGTTAGGATATGTGAGACAGCCTGGTGGAATTCTCCCCTCTCCTGGATGTGCAGAAGAGATTTGAAGTTGCATATCCCATCTCTTAGGAGAATTTCCTAATTGCTAATGGGCTATGGGGTATTCTGGGGCAGTTGTTTCTTAGTCTGTCCTGTTGAAACTGTTTCACTGTGTCTAAATAATTAAATATGCATTGGGCCAGAGAGAGTGAGAATAACTCTTATTGTGTAGTGGTTAAGGCACTCTCCAAAGATGGGGAGTTGAGAGGTGCACCAACGTTTCTTGCAAGAAATAGCTCTCCAGTAGAGAGTTCATGGTTGTGAATCCTAAGTGGCAATAGACACTTCCATCCAGCCTGGACGTAGGCACCTCAGTACCTGAGGGGGAAGGGTTTAGGCCACACACCTCTCCTCAGCATCTGCTGTTGACTATTCTCTATGTGGATTTAGCCCTCGGTGGTTGCAATGGCATAATGCCCATCTCCTCACCCACCAATTCCTCAACTTTGTTAGTTTTGGGGGAGGGGGGAGGGAAGAAGGCAGAGGGAGGAAGGAAAAGTCCGGCATAGGCCCCAATAAATTTCCCCAAATATTTGGTGGAGATGAAAGACAAATTTTGATCTTAGAGAGACAAGATGGCTACAACTATACTGCATACAGATTTTTATCTTATTTATTCAGACATAGATATGAAGCAAAGATCTAATTATTTAAATTATATATTGGTAACTGTTTAAAAGATAGGAAACAAAGAGTAGGTATAAATGGTCAGTTTTCAGAATGGAGAGAAGTAAATCGTGGTGTCCCCCAGGGGTCTGTACTGAGACCAGTCCTATTCAACATATTCATAAATGATCTGGAAAAAGGGGTAAACAGTGAGGTGGGAAAATGTGCAAATGATACAAAACTACTCAAGATAGTTAAGTCCCAGGCAGACTGTGAAGAGCTGCAAAGCTACAAGAGTTACAAAGGGCTCTCTCAAAACTGGGTGACTGGGCAACAAAATGGCAGATTAAATTCAGTGTTAATAAATGTAAAGTAATGCACAGTGGAAAACATAATCCCAACTATACATATAAAATGATGGAATCTAAATTAGCTGTTACCACTCAAGAAAGAGATCTTGGTTCCATTGTGGATAGTTCTCTGAAAATATCCATTTAATATGCAGCGGCAGTCAAAAAAGTGAACAGAATGTTGGGAATTATTAAGAAAGGGACAGATAATAAGACAGAAAATATCATATTGCCTCTATTTAAATCCATGGTATGCCCACATCTTGAATACTACGTGCAGCTGTGGTTGCCCCATCTCAAAAAAGATATATTGGAATTGGAAGAGGTTCAGAAAAGGGCAACGAAAATGATTAAGGGTATGGAACGGTTTCTGTATGAGAAGAGATTAATAAAACTGGGACTTTTCATCTTGGAAAAGAGATGACTAAGGGAGATATGATTAAGGTCTATAAAATCATGACTGGTGTGGAGAGAGTAAATAAGAAAGTGTTATTTACTCCTTCTCATAACACAAGAACTAGGGGTTACCAAATGAAATTAATAGGCAGCAGCTTTAAAATAAACAAAAGGAAGTATTTCTTCACACAGCACACAGTCAGCTTGTGGAACTCTTTGACAGAGGATGTTGTGAAGGCCAAGACTATAACAGGGTTCAAAAAAGAACTAGATAAGTCATGGAGGTTACATCCATCGATGGCTATTAGCCAGGATGGGCAGGGATGGTGTCCCTAGCCTCTGTTTGGCAGAAGCTAGGAATGGGTGACAGGATGGATCACTGAATGATTACCTGTTCTGTTTATTCCCTCTGGGGCACCTTGCATTGGCCACTGTCCGAAGACAGGATACTGGGCTAGATGGACCTTTGGTCTGACGCAGTATGGCTGTTCTTATGTTCTTATCTATTAAATTATACCTGGAGAAAACAGGGATGCTTCTCAGTACTGGTTGGCTCTCCATCTTCAGTTTCAAATAAGAGGGTTTTTTGTTTTGTTTTTTTTTAAGTCACCTATTTTGTATCTTGTCTGCTTACTACTTGTCCTGCTAGATCAATACATTCAGATGCTAAATCATGAACAGAAGCCATTGCTTCCTGAAGTATTGTACTAATTTACCATGTTGGAAAGTGATGCTTCAGACCACCAAAGAGGGAAATGGGACTTGCATTCATTTAAACACCAACATTTCAGTATAAAAAGGAGGGTCTTGGGGGATGGCAGTTAAGTTGATAAAGTAGCTTATGTCGACCTGACTATGTAAGCGTATATGCTACAGTGTTCCTTCTGTTGCTGTAACTTGCCCCCTGACCTAGTAAATCCACACTGACAAGAGGTGTAAAGCTTAGGTCAACATAGTTCAGGTGACACAGTGTCAGTATAGACATCGTATTACTTGTATCTCCTGTTGGCTGTCAGGGTGTCTGCAATTGACAAGAATGCCAGTTTCACTGCTGCTAGGATCCCTATTTTGAAATTGAGAGGGCAGGGGCAAGGGTGTTTCAGCTGTGAGGCCCAGCAGTGCTGACAGCTGGAGCATTGCTGCCTGATGCTGAGAGCCTAGACTGTGGGCTCCCTGCAGAGCTCCCAGGCAGAGACAGCAGAGCCCAGGGTCTCTGCCCTCCACACTGCTCCTCTTAAATTGGTGCAAGCCCTCCTGATGAAGAGACACACCACCCACAAAAGGAAGGTAGTGTGGACATGAAAAACCGCAGTAATTACTGGAGTGGTTGTAAGTCAACCTAACAAAGGTTTACTTAATTGTGTAGTGTAGACATGACCTTAGTGGGTTACAGATTGTTTAAATGAGGCATGAAACCAGTGTGTCTGCTGAATCCATGATTTTGAATGTCTAGCAAAGTTATGAATTTAAGCTCTCAGCCTCCTCTTTTGAAGATATTGTGCAGGGTTCCCTTGAGGACAAGGACCACAAGGTCAGCTATGGAGTGATCATTTTGTGACAAGTATCAGAGAGGTAGCCGTGTTAGTCTGGATCTGTAAAAGCAGAAAAGAGTCCAGTGGCACTTTATAGTCTAACAGACGTTTTGGAGCATGAGCTTTCGTGAGTGAATACCCACTTCATCGGATGCAAGTGACAAGTGTTCACCCACAAGTGATAGGATGTTTTTGTCTTTTATCATTTTGTACGTGGAAAAAAACCTCCACATTCTGCATACCCCTACTTGTCACTGTGGCGCCCATGTGGGGTATTATCAAACAATTACAAATCATATTTGATGGGGACTACATCCTGAAATAAATCTTTCCTGAACCCCATCTTCTGGCCTTCAAACAACCCCTAACTTCACCAAGCTCATCATCAGAATCAAGCTCTCTACACAGCAGGAGACACCAATTCCAAACAACACCAGAACTGCCATAACAGATGCAAAACCTGCAGATATATCTCCACTGGTGCGATGATCATTGCCCTCCCAACACACCTTTCGCTGTCCATGGGTTCTACACATGCTCATCACAACATGTGGTGCACTTCATACAGAACATCAAATGCCCCAACCATTATGCGAATGAAACCAGACTATCACTGTGCTCTCAAATGAACTCACACAGAAAAATTATCAAAAAAAAAAAAAAAACACCGTATCACCCGGGGCAAACACTTTTCACAAAACGATCACTTCATATCTGACCTCTGGGTCCCCCTCCTCAAGGAAACCATGTGCAATACCTTCAAAAGAACAAGCCTGGGAGCTTAAATTCATAACGTTGAGAGACACTAAAAATCATGGACTCAATAGACACCCTAGTTTTATGTCTTATTACAGCAATCTGTAACTTGCTAACCCTCCTTTGTCCTATGACTATAGAGGTGATAATTGAAAACTTCATCTTGATGTGATGTTAGACAAGTTTGAGAGACTGATTTCCAAAGGTATTGAACACCTGTATCTCCAGTCAGCTTCTGTTGGAATAGTGGATCCTCAGCTATTCTCAAAATCTGGTTCCCTACCTCTTTATAACCCCCTTTCTCATCTTTAATATATAATCTACCTGCCTTAGAACAGAGTTGTGAAATTTCCTAATTTCTACTGTGCTTTGTTTACAGTACCTTAGACACAAAAGTAATAGGGATATTTTTATCTGAGAGGAAGAATATTTTTAATTAACATTTTAAGTACTAAGTTGAGGATATGCATACTTGTTTTTATACCTGATATTTATTCAAGTCATTTTTGTTTCTAGGACATGGTATTGGTTTCCCTTTTTGTTACAACATATTAAATGTTGCTGAACAAAAGTTGAATGAAAGAATGGAATGTTACGCTGCCTGCGTTCAGTTTTAATTCCTAGCCAGATACAGCTTTGAACATATTGTTTCTTTTAGAAATGGAGTCTAATACTTGTACAACATAGCAGGTTTTTATCAACTGTTTTCACTAACAGAGTGAAAAAAGCTATTTTTTAGTTATTTGCATGTTGTCCATAAATTTGGACTTCTTCTGATACTATATGAAAGTTAGCAACTTTTATGAAGTAACAAATTCAGTTTTTGCTACCCAGATAAGAATGATATAACAGAAACATATGAAAACCTTTAATACCATACAGTAGGAGAGTGATTAATACTGTGTGGTGTTAAGAATAAGAAAGTGAAGAGTTAAGGAGAAAAGTGCTGCTATTGGCACATAGCAGCTCACTTTGAGTAATATTGCAGTGAGTTTTAAGTCTGTGTGAGAGGAGTTTATTTATGTATTGTACATATGAATAGATGGGCCTAGGGGAACATTTTTAAACTTGATTGCCTAAGTTTACATACCTATTCTCTCTATTTGGCTATCTATATAAAAGTGCCTTTATCTTTAGTGCTGGACACCTAAAGAATCCACTTTGTTCCATGGGAGATGTGGATACTCAGCTCCTCTGAAGATCAAGCCATTTTAGTTAAATGCCTAACTATAGATTTAGATGCTTAATTTGGACATCCAAGTTTGAAAACTCTGACCACTGTAGACTTCTAATTACATAAAAGAATCATATGGGCTCTTAAAACTTCAGAAAACTACTTTCTTGTTGTGCTGGTCACAGAAATTACCTGACATACACTGTCAAGAGTAGTAAATGTCAGTTAGCCACACCTTTTTCTCGTTATTGTACATCTGATAAGTATGGAACCTGAAATAATGAATTACAGAACTTTTCAGCAATTTTAAAACTCAGTTACGTACATGATAGTCTCTGTATGTTCTGTTTCAGAATCGATAACATTAGTTATTTTATGGCGCTAGGCATACATTTATAACATGCATCTAAGATTTAGTGGATTAAATTCATCATACATGTGTGGAATATATTCATGATGAATATTTTCCAGATTGATTAGTAGTTTGTACAGTAGCAGCAATTTGCATGGCATTCAACTGTAGCCTGACAGAAGATTGATTACAGTTAGGTTTCCAAATGCACAAAGTTCCCCAGTTCGGTAAGGTATATAAGCACATGTGTAATTTAAAGCACATGAGTAATTCCCTTGACATGGTAGGATTACTCATGTACTGAATCACATATGCTTAAGTACCTGGCTGAATTGGGGTCTAAATTGTTATGCTAAACATTGTAAATAAAGCAGGTTGAGTTGTGTAATTTTGCAATATACTGGTAATCACACATACAGAATCAGAAATACAAAATAAACTGCTACATTGTAATAAATGTTTTCCTGCAATATATATAACTAATGGACTACAAGTCTGATTTTGAAAGTGCAGTACTAAATATTGCTCATTTTTTTCAGAGTTCAGAAAGAAACAAGGTTTTAAAGCAGTTCATTGTTTAAGGTGGACTTTTAACTTTAAGCATTTACATTTTCTTAAAAAATCCAAATTTGATTATTGTGGTTAAATGGTTTAATGTGTTGAAATTTAGTTTTGCTCATGTGCTATACTTCAGTAGCACTGTGCTAGCAAACAGCTATAATTAGATTAGCAGCCTGTTAAACAGTGGTGACAGTATCTGAGCCTCAGAGAGCATGTGCTGGATTCTGCATGTGCCTTTCTCTGATTGGCTGCAGACATTGCTGCTTGCCAGTTTGATAGGTTTCCACAGTAATCTTTATGCTGCATTACAGACATAGATACAGAGGTACTGTGTCCATGCAACGGTGGAGGTGCTCAGCTTGTAGCTTTAAAAGAAAGCACACAGATGAAAGGCATTGGTCTTTGTTATAAAACATCAGTACTTAAGGACTGCTAGCTGCAAGCAGAGGTCAGTGAAGGAGTTTCAATTCATGATAATTACTTTCAGGTCTTTATCTTTCCCATAAAACACAGTCATGCATGAAATGAATACTGTTAATCATGTCATCTATTTAATATGGTCTTGCTTCCATTAATATGTGTACTCCCGTGGGATAGCCACCAGATTACAAAACGTCATTACAGAGTGGATTTAGCAGGGAAATAGAATGTATTTTTACAGGAAAATTTGCTTTCATGTGAAACCTTGAGCCTGTGCATGTGAGCAATTTTATTAGTTCCCTTTTGTTATGGTAATAGCAATATTGCATTTATTTGGGTCTCGTTGCAGAACAATTGAATTAGAGTCATGTGGGACTTTCTTTATATGGAGATGAAAGTATTCTAAATAATGAACAGTTAAAAGGATAATTCTGAGAGATGTACTTTAATTATATCAGGCTGATAACTATCCTCGTGTTTTTTGCGAAGAGGTTGAGGAATGTGGAGTAATATGCTATTGTTTTTTCATCAGAGATGCTTGTAGCTTTAGTATTTGAGTGGATTCTTTGTTTTGTTTGTTGAATTCCCTATTAGGCGGCTGGGGGGGACCCCAAACTGGTATATTGCAGCATATTCTTAGCTGCACACACAAATATTGTTCCCAAAGGCCAGTTTTTATCCCAAAGCCTTGTTTGTTGTAGAAATTGCCTTTATCAGTGGAATGAAACAATGTGTATAAGACAATCTTTTCTTCTATGATTCTGAGGCTTCCAGAATATTTTCCATAATTTGAGCACCATTTTATTTAATCTCTTTTAGATTTGTGACCTACATATTAATTAATATGAACTTTTTCTTATAAAAACAATGCCAATATAGAGGATATGTTTCCCAGTTAAAACTATATTTGGAAAACAAGCACTAAGCAATATAGTCATACTTCTTATGAAGGTAGTTGACTACCTTAGCTGACTGTTAAAACTTAAAATTAATGATATTGTCTGTGTCAGTCTGTGGAGCCCACATAAACTTGTGTGTTAAGTCACCATTCATCCAGCTGGCTTTCTGCCACCATGCGTCTGAGGTAAAAGTAGATTGCCTCAGCTAATATCAGAAAGGTATAAGGAACTGTCGCTACTTTAATGTCGCTTTCTACTCCTTCCCGTCATCTCCCAATGAAGTATTGTGCTCGTGCTGTCCAAAATGTTGCAAAATAGTGTTGTAAACTTCTAAAATATTGAATTAAAATGGTGTAACTTTCTAAGTAAAGGCCCATAAAATTCCATCTTGGTCACTCGCTTGCTTAACTTTCTGTGTAAGTGGGTATTTATACAATGTATATGAGTGTTTCATAATGTGGGGTACTTCAAAAGCAAAGATATTTTGTCTGAATTAACTCAAAAATATTTGAACTACTATAAATTTCAAATGCATACTTAGGTTCCGATTTTAGTACAGGACAAAGCATTACCAACAAAAATGGTTATGAAATTATTATTGCTACCACAAAGGAAGCTCAGTTGCTGTCTGCTTGTATTGTCTGCATTTGTCTGTGCTTTATTGCCATAAGGTGGTTTTACTGGTGCAGACTTTGAAAATAACCTTCCTGCATAGCAACAGTTAGGTCTGGACAGTGATGAACGGGGAGAATGTGCAGGCACAATGTTCTTAGTGTATGGTAGTTTTTTCCAATATCCTCAGAATTGCCATCTAACTGTACTTAGATGGTCTGTAAATTAATGCATCTCATGTGCATGCTTTAAAGAAGAGATTTCCTGATATAATAATCTAGAATAATTTTTGACATGAGCCTCTCAAGCCGTGTCTGATGGAGATGCTGGTAGTGGTTAAGGGAAGTTGGTAGGTAGAAATCCCCAACTGAATAATGTATTTAACAAAGCTGGACTATTTTCATTCAAAATGAAGACAACATAATGTTACTTAAAGTGAAAATTAAGTATATGCAGTGAACTAATACTGTATATCTGTAAAATGATAATGACTTCTTACCTGAAAACGTTTCTTATGCTTATCTCAGATAGGTAACTTGGTTCGTATTTTAAAAGTGAGCATATTTTTTCTTGGTAATGTGTAAAACGTTAAAAGAAAATGTATACTGGAATTGCACATTATAGTTATTTATATGATGTTGTTTCACCAATAGTTATTTAGACATATATGTCTCTCCCTCTGTTAGGTATGACTGATTTTTTTTCTGGTGCAGCTAATACAGAAAAGCATGAAACTTGCATTGATTGTAATTTGCAGTAATATTGTTTTATTATCATGAAGAAATACATTGCTTTTTTAGAGGTGAAAGCTTTGTTTTCAGTATGGAATATGTTTTCCATTTGGGCAGGGGCAGCAAACAAATTCAATTTAAGCAGTAATTCACACAGATAAAATTTTAGACTTTATTCATTTCAGCTAAAACAAACTTTTAAAAAAACTTTTAAAATAGAATTTTACTACATTAAATCTAGCATGTGTTTCAGCTGGTTGTCAACAAATAGTAATCTGCAGGGGATTTACTTAAAATTAAAAAGTATTTTAAACTATTCAACGTTAGGAAATATATGCATTACACATGATAATTGTATTGTGACCTATACTAAGATAGCTATTTTACCTCTGAAATGTGGCTTTGTAGCATGCCTCAGTTTTCATCAAGTCTTATATAAACTTCCCTATTAAATCGCACTTTCTTGTGATATGAAAAATGAAAAGCTCCTTATGCCCAGGAACAAAGTAAGAATACAGAAGTGTGATATCCAGCGTAGGGTTTCAGCAATTAGAACATGTCAAATATTCAGTTGCCTAAGAATCATTTATTGTGTATTGTATTTAAAATAGATTTTTGTACAATTGAATGTGGTTTTATCATCTTTGCTGTTATAGTGAGTATTCCATTGTAATCCAGTGGTATCACAAAAGGGCTTTGCATACCAGTATTTTCAGGATCGGTAATGATTGCTGACTTTTGTGTGTGTGTGTGCATATTATTGATTGAGTTTACAAAAATTATATTCAGACTGCATTTGAGTATATACCAGGGGTGGGCAATAATTTTTGCAGGGAGGTCACTCCACGAATTTTGGTAAGTTGTCATGGGCCTCACATTTCTACTATATTAATGGAGGGGGTGCAGGGTCTGGGAGGTAGTTTGGTGCAGGAGGGGGCTCTGGGCAGTGGCAGGGGATTGGGGTGCAGGTGTGGGGTCTAGGAGGGAGTTTGGGTGCAAGAGAGAGCTCCGGGCTGGTGCAGAGTGTTGAGGTGCAGAGAGTGGGTGAGTAGTGTGGGCTCTGGGAGGACGTTTGGTGCAGGAGGGGGCTCCGGGCTGGGATAGAGGGTTGGGGTGCGGGAAGGCGTGCAGGTCTGAGAGTGAGTTTGGGTGCAGGAGGGGGTTCTGATGTGGGACAGGGGTTGGTGTGGGAGGGGGTGCAAAATGCAGGCTGTGGCTGGGAGGAGCTTACCACAGGCAGCTCCTGGCTGGCGGCGCAGCAGGGCTCAGGCAGGTTGCCTGCATGCCGTGGCCCCATGACGCGCTCAGAAGTGGCTATGGCTGGCTGCTGCTGGCAAGTCTCTGTGCGCCCCTTGGGAGTTGGGGCGGGCAGCAGGTCTCCGTGTGCTGACCACACCCGCAAGTACCGCCCCTGCCACTCCCAATGGGATCTGTGAGACCGGTGCTGTGGGCAGAGGCAGTGCGCATAGCTGCCCCCCCCCACTGCCCTCCACCAGGGGCACGCAGAGACGTGCCAGCAGCAGCCGATTGCTTCCAGGAGTGGTGTGAGGCCACAGCAGGCAGGCAGCCTACCTGAGCACTCTGCTGCACTGCAGGACTTTTAGCAGCCCGGAGATTGCAAGGGGGCAGCCAAAGAGCCTGGCGGGCCAGACAGAAATGTTAGACAGGCCGAATCCGGCCCATAGGCCGTATTTTGCCCACCCCTGGTATATACTGGCAGTCAGACTACTGTAACAAATAGTGTTACACTAGCTTAGATCTATTAAGGTATTATGTCTTTCTACTGTTAAATATTTAAGTGAATTTCGCTGTACTTAAAACCATGTCAAATCTAAAGAGGAAAGATTATTCTTAAGGTTAATGCATTTTTGTAGTCTTCTAGCAATAAGAGAGATGATATGAAAACTGTCATTGGGATTTAAGGTATTACTCAAGTGTTTGTCTGTGGGATTTGCACTTGGGTGCCTTGTGATTTGTAAAGATAAGCAAGAGCAAACAAGAATGCCAGAATATAAATTTCTAGAATTGTCCTAAAACAAGTAAAGTTGGATTTTGTGTCCTGAAGCATATTGTCACAGTTCAGGGCAGGTGCATCTGTATCTCCACTCCGTGATCCATGGCTGGCACCCACTTCTAGGCTTCCCTGCTCCTCAGCCATCCAGGGCCGGATTAACCTTTTGTGGGCCCGATGCCAAACATGGGCCCCTGTGGGGAAAATGAGGTATGATGTGGGTAGGTGGGGGATTTTAGGTACCTGGAGCGAGGGGCTGGCCCAGGGCAATGGGGCACGGTGTGGTAGGGGCAGCCACAGTCCACCCAGCGCAGCATGATGGCACTATTTACAAACCAGCAGCCACAGATACACACTGGCCTGCTCAGCCCTGCGCTGCCAGCGTGCCCCTTGGGAGCAGGCCTGCACCCCGCCCTAGCACACCCCCCCACTCCATCCCAAGGCCCCCAGACCTCCTGCTCAATGACCCCTGCATAGACCCCTATGCCCAGTGCTGTCCACCCAGAGATCCCCCACAACTGCACAGCACCCTGAACGCCACCAGCCACGGTGCCCCCACCCACAGAGCCCTGTGCCCAGCACCCCAACAGACTCCACTGCCCAGCTCCCCAACACACACAGACCTCTATCTCCCACTCCCCAGCATCCTCCATCACAGACCCTCCACTGCCCAGTGCCACAAAACGCTGAAACCTCCCCCACTGTTCAGCGCCGCCCCCAAGCCCTCCGGAGACCCACTCCCCTGTGCCCTGCCTCCTGGCCACATTCACTGGCCCTGCTGGGAGGTGACTGTGTCTCCTGGGCTGAGCTGGCTGCGTGGCCAGGAGCCAGTCCTGGATGAGGATACTCCAGCCCCTCGGGAGCTGTGAATCAGCCAGACTAAAGCAGGAGTGAGGCCTGCCCGGGCCAGCCAAGCCCAACACAGCGGAGCCCTGATTATAATCGGGGGCTCTGGGCACTACGGCAATACAACCAATTTAAGATAGTGGTAACGCTACCAAACTGTACCTAAATCTGCTGGGTGTGTGCCATAGGGGATGCAGGGAGGAAGACGGTTCCTATTCCCCTCACTGCCCTACTGTGCAGGGACCAAGCACAGTCACTCTTTCTCAAGGGGTGCAAGAACTCTGAATCTAGCCCCCACAGCATTTGAAAGGGGTTGAAATAAAGATAGAGTCCTGCTAGCTCTGCACTTCTCATCTCCCCCCATGCCAGCAAAACTGGCCCTGTGTGAAGGGCGCGCACACAGCAATCTCAGCAGCTATGTGCTCTAAGACGTGCTGTGTACTTATCTGAGGCATAGTGCCTCAACCTACTCCTACTTGGGATTGGAAACCTCTGCACCATCCCCTGCCATAGGTCTCTAGCTTCTAGGTGCAATTTAGCCCTTAGCCTAACAACTTGTAATCAGACACTTAAACAGAAATATACATAGATTTGGGGGTTCAGACGTTTCTGATATACAAAACAAGTTTGTGTTTTATGGGAAAAGGTCAACTGTGCCCTTTTCTTTCCATTAGGGCAATTATAAATCATTCCTTATCTGGCAGCTGTGAGAGAAATCATTTTCTGGTAGCAGAGACCATAACTGACAGCTGAGTAAGACGTCTTTAGAAATCTTTTTTGTGGCTAACCCCTGCAATGTGTGGGACATGTCTTGTAATAGTAATGTTAATTAACTGGAGATGGGCATGAATATCAGAGTTTGGATCAGTATATGAATGTTTCAGAAGTTCATGAGTATGTAGATCAAAGCCCCTATCTATAATTAATCATTTGAAGACCTGGGTATTTGCCCATTTTTGTCGGTGTGGGAGGAGTAGCGGTATTACAACAATGCAGGAGGCCCCAGTGTTCTACGTACTGTACAACCACATCATGAGTGACAGTACCTGTCCAAAAGAATGTACATTCTAAATGGACAACACAGGTAAGAAATGGATTTTACTTGCACCACTGAGTATAAGCTATTAGGGGCTGGGACCATCTCCTTTGTTCTGTGTTTGAATATTACATAGCACAATGGAGCCCTGGCCTTTAGGCACTACCGTAATAAAAATAATGACAATGACTGAACCCTTGCAAATTTAAAGGAATAAGTAGTTGTGTACTGCTTCTTCTTTGTAATTGTAACAACTTTTTATAAATAGTTATTAAAAATGAAAGTTGCTTTAAGAATCTCAGGCTTTTCTGTTATCTTCTTTACCTACCTGGCCCTTTTTCTTGTTTTTTTCTCTTTTTACTGTAATCATCATGGAGCATGTTTCTTTAAGAAAGTCTTTCCTGCAGAAGTGAGGCTCACAGTACAAACACTCCTTTCTATTTCTAAACACTTACCACCCCCACTCCCTGCAAAAAACAAAAACTCTACACCCAACAGAGTTTTTACCACCAAAAGTGCTAGACATACCATGAAATCCACTGGGGATTTTGCAGTTAATGATTTTGATGTGGGAGGTAGTTTACTAGAGTAATGGGCAGCAGTATAAAACTCCAAGACAGTATCTTATCCTTCACTGTGTTCACTGTCTATTGTTTCCTCTTTTCTTTCTCTTTGGCTCCTACATCATATGTTCAAGCTTTGCCTTTATATTTTTCTGGCTGCCCCACTTTTCCTCTTTTTATGTCTTTCTCTCTTTTCAGTCTATCCCTGTCTCTCCAACCTGAATCCATCCATCTATCCCACTCGTACACACCTTCACATCCTTCTGCCCCTCTGTACAGACCATTTGAAAAAAAAAGGCACCTGGCACATAATAGCCAGGGGCCTATAGTAGGGCTACATCCAGACTACCCGCCGTATCGGCGGGTTAAAATCGATTGCTCGGGGATCGATATATCGCGTCTCATCTAGACGCGATATATCGATCCCCGAGTGCGCTTATATCAATTCCGGAACTCCATCAACCCCAACGGAGTTGCGGAATCGACAGGGAGAGCCGCGAACATCGATCCCGCGCGGTGAGGACGGGTGAGTAATCCGATCTTAGATATTCAACTTCAGCTACGTTATTCACGTAGCTGAAGTTGCGTCTCTAAGATCGATTTCCCCCCGTAGTGTGGACCAGCCCTAAGATGAGAAGATCTCCTATCCAAGAGAATGCCCAAATGAAGAAGGCCTGATTAGCAGAGAGGCCGGTGCTGTTGCCAAGAGTCCCTGGGATTGTGGAGAGGGCTTGGGAAGAAAGATGAGGAGTTCAATTTGAGCCATGTTAAGTTTAAGCTGGTGTGAAACTTCCAGGAGTGAGAGAGACAGGCAGAGATGAGGTTGAAGGGAGAGTGGAGGCAAGTCAGAAGTGGAGATGCAAATTTGTTTTACGAACGTGCATCTCAGAACACGTTATAAGACCACAAAGCCACAATCCGTCTGTTGACACCTGACAACTGATCATTATGTTCTCTTTACTATAAGTACAGCAACATGCTACTGGTAAAGTTAGAACAAATAGTATTGTTTACTGCTGGAAATCTTTTGAGCAATTCATAATTAAAACAGAAATTGGAAGCTTGAAATTCCACATCTGTTCTCATATGATATTTCAAGAATATCTCCACACCTGTCTCTGTAGTTATATTGTGCTCTTCACCGAGTAGCAGAGGCCTCTCACAGGATGATTCTCATTACCTACAATAATAGTTATTAATTACATTAATAGATCCAGAAACCTTCTGTGACATGCGTTTCTACATGGAATTTAGATTTTATTTTAAAATCCATCATAGCACCATATTCTGTATGTTTTGAATGTGTAAAATGCATGTATAGTGCAGCGTTTATTACTCTATTCTGCCTTGTTCACAAGTTCTGATGATGTGTCACTGCTGTTTAGACAAGAATTATTTTGAGAAGATAGTATTTGCAAAAGAATGGGAAGTGTGTTTAAAAGATGAAAGAAAGCATTTTCTCTCTTATGAGTCCTTGCTTAGGCTCCATGCTTAATAAATCAACTTCTGACACATTCACTAAGAAGTTTTGGACTTCATTTTTATATTGATTTTTCAAAATTAAATTGTCAATTGGCCAGTCTTTTTTGTTTCTTTTTTACATTGGCAGGTTAGATATTTTACATTTGGTTAGATCAGGGCCAGCTCTAGGCCCCAGCATGCCAAGCGCGTGCTTGGGGCAGCATGCTGCAGGGGGGTGCTCTGCCGGTTCCCAGGAGGGAGGCAGGCGGCTCCAGTGGACCTCCCGCAGGCGTCCCTGTGGAGGTTCCGCTGGTCCCGCGGCTCTGGTAGAGCATCCGCAGGCAAGCCTGTGGGAGGTCCACCGGAGCCGTGGGACCAGCGAGCGGCTGAGCGCCCCCCCGCGGCTTGCCGCCGTGCTTGGGGCGGCGAAATGGCTAGAGCCCACCCTGGGTTAGATTACTGTTGTCTTTTGAAAATATCTTTTAAGGTGATCTTTAGGTATGGTGAAGATATTTCCAGCTTGTTAAACACCCCAATTAAAGAGAGTTCAGAAACACCTTTATATTTTTATCTAATTGTTGGGTTTTTTTGTTCTTTTGAAAGAGAATAAGTTTCCAAAATAATTCCTTGCTACTCCACCTCCATCTCTCTGATTTACAATGCAAACCCTCTTTGACTTCCAACTTCCATTTGGAGTGATATCCCAGAGTCCATCTGATGTTGCACCAACAGTTGGCTATCTATTTGTGGTAAGAAGAGTCTCATTGTCTCCAATATGCCATAATTTTAAAGTGTAATGCTTAAAATTCATGCACTGTTCATGATTAATATAATGTTAAAAATATAGAATATTGAGTTAAAAGTGGGAATTGACCAGAATGCAAGCTTCCAGCTTCCTGCACTGTTTGTTCAACTGTAGGTTTGATATCACTAGCAGAGTGCATACTGGGGAATAACCCAGAGTAGGAGCTGGCAGTTATCAGAATCCTGCATTCCTGACACCTGAATTATGATAAAAGTGACAAAATGAGCAGAAAATGCTCCTTTCGGTTTATACATCTTTTTATGTTAAAGTCAAATTTTATTTGTAAAGTTAAAATTTTTGGAAAATATTGGGAATCTCTTTTTAGGCCCCAAGCATAACTTTAAACACAGGCATAATGTTTTCAGATTTAATTTAGAGTACTATGTGTACAAAGAAAATACAGTAAGATTAAAATTTTATCAAGAAAGATATTTTGAGGAGCGATTTGAAAGAGGAGAAAAGATGGTGGCTTCACAACATGCGGGGGTGGCATGGGAGACAGCATGAAGGCTGATGCTGAAATGGGAAGCAGACAAGTGGGTAATCATAGCTGATTATTGACAACGAAGGTGGGGGTCACCACTGTAATTAAAAACTAGATTTGATATGTAGAACAGGCATAAATGTCCGAAGATAGGAAGTCAACTCAAGAATTTCTCCCTGAGGGATGTGTTTTGTTTTTATTATCATCATTTATTTGCAACATTTCTATGCCGACAAACTCCCCAGCGTAAACAGTTATAGTGGCATAAAAGTGCTTTTGCCAGTGTAACTTAGCATGATTTCTTTACTTAGAGTAAATACAGGCTATTTTTATGTAGTCATTCTTCAGGGTAGAAAAACGTTAAATTCTAAAGAAATTAGTAGCTTAGCCTCTGAACTCACCAGGGAAAGTTTCCTACTCTGCTCTATTGAGTGAGCAAGCAGATTTTCAAGCCTTTTATATCACAAAGCTGAGGATTGTGTATCCTAATTATGTATTCTGTGCAAAGATATTCCTTTAATCTTTCCAAAAAAAATTAATTTTTACTTTTATGTTCTATTGCTTTCACACATTATATCAGTTTTGAAAGACTGTTATCTCCTGTGCATAGGTTGGAAGCTGTGTTTGCATATGTCTAATTTTACTGGGCTGTGTATGGAGGTGTGCTCTGTATATCTCAAAAAAGGGAAAAACAGATTTGTTAAGAATATTACTCGATGAGACCTATTGGACATTCTGTACCCAGATGGACTTACACTTCTTTTTAAGGTCTTTAAGAAGCTTTCTTTTTAACTACTGTCTGAAATGTCCTAATATTTCTGATCAGTAAAGGTCACCTTCTTAATAGTGATTACACTAGCTAGAGGAGTAGGCCAACTGAGAGTCTTATATCTCAAGGAGCATTTCATGGTGTTCTTTTCAGACAAAGTAGCTCTTATACCAGCTCCAGAATTTCTCCCTGAAGTAAACTCTACCATCCACTCTAATCAGAAAGCATCTCTGCCTTCTTTTCACCTTAAACCAATTCATCCCTTTAAATAAAAACAAACAGCAACAAAAGCACTGCAGTCATATTTCATACACTTGAGCAGTCGTCATCAAATACTACTTTAGTAGGCTATAAACTCTCTAGAAGAGGGTTTTTTGATCATGTGGAAGAACATACACACACACACAGCCCAAAGGTTCAGTGTTTTCAGATGGGTCACATTTCTGTTAGAACTGATGTACATGTCTAAACATATGCCTCCTTTGGACATTGGAATCCTTTCAATCAGATATTTACCAGCTCTTGGACAGAGAAAAATAGTCTCATAATAAAATGAACAGGGCAGTGACTTTGATTCATGAAACACAGCAAAGTAGACATTTCATCTTTCACAGATACAGCCTTAGTTCAGTGTCTTATGGGATACAGTTCCCCATTTAAAGAAAAACACAAAACTCTTCAGATACTTGTGATTTTCACCCAGCCCTCTTGTTTGTTTTATTTCCAACTGGACTGGATACATATCTGTACTGGTTGGATTCATCTGTCAGAATAGAATAGTCTTATTTTTTACCTATAAATTGAGTCTCCTGTAATCTATATTAACTAGTCTGTAGGACCATCCCTCATTCTTTTAATTACCTGCTTTGTAATTCCTTGTTATATGAATGCTTGTGTAACCCTTCTTCGATAATGCATGTGTAAGGCCAAATGAGAAAATTTAAACTAAGGTATATTTGATCACTCCAAATACCAGTTTGTGATGTGAATTCCGGAAACTCCTTTGTTTGGTCCCTTTTTTTATGACAGAGTAATAATAATATATCTCACAAAAGGAATATCCGTAATAATGCTGTTAAGAGTTAAAAAGAATTGGAGTTATATGTCTACTGGGAAAGCTTTGCTGCATACGTCGGTTACGTAAAGGCATGTAACAGCACCAGAAACTTTAGCTAAATTGCCTTCATGTACTGCGATGGACAAGTCTAACCCAATAGTATCTCTAGATGGGTGGATGTATATGCTGTGAGATAAATTAGCAGTAAATGAATAAATTGTCATATTTCACTGAAGAAAGAGAAAAAATGAGGTGAATAGAAAAGAGACAGGGGAATACAGAGAATCAAGGAATGATTAAAGTTTGTTGTTGTATAACACCTTTGGTACTTGTGATGGGGTGCACTCACTCCATACTAGTACTGCAAGGGTTAACTCTGTTCTCTGGGCCGAGGAGGTCACGCCCCCTCAGCCCTGCTGGACATATTCCGGCTGGAGACTAAATATAAAAGGGAGCAGCTTGGCTCATTTAGGGCTGATAGCTGAAGAGGAATGATGCACACTGCAAACTCCAGCCCGAGCGAGCTGCTGAAGCCACAGATGGCAGAAGCCGGAGATGCTGAGACCCAGGCAAACACCCAAGCTCCTGCAGACTCCCAAGGAGTGACAGAGCTGCTGAGAGTTGCACAGGCCAAGGAGCCTGCAGACTCTAGGGATGCCAGGACCACTATACAAGGGACAGGGTAGGAAGTAGCTCAGGGCCGACTAGGCATTATACCTAGTGGTGTGAGTGTGTTTCGGGTGGATTCCCCGCTGACACAGTGGCAAGCATACTTGCCACTGTCAGGGCCCTGAGCTGGGACCTTGTGGAGCAGAGATGGCCCAGTTCCCCCTTCCAGGCCACCAAACCCCTCTTCTCTTCCCACTCTGTCTCCCCTGTTGGTGGCCCACTACCCTGACCAGCTGCCAAGCCAAACAGCCCTACTTAAGAGGGCCATTATACTGACTCTGCCGCTAGACCAAGCAGCCCTGCTGAACAGAACAGCTCTATGGACTCTAAGCGCGAGGCCACACAGCCCTGAGAGAGTGCAGCCATATTGACTTTTACCCCTAGGCCAAGCTATCCCAAACCAAGAGATGGTTGTATAGAGTCAGCCGCAGAGCCATATTCACCCTGGCCCTGACTCAAAAAGGGATGGGGCACACTTGCCCTGCGACAGTACTGAAGATGCTATATACATTCAATGTGTATTTTCAAGTGCTAGTGTGGTGACCATGTGACCAAACAGTAATTTTATGTTATACACAAGGATATTAATAGCAAGATTTCATGCGCTACTTCAAGCATCTGGTTTAATGGACAGAACACAGGATTGCTGTGGAAGCCAGGAATTTGAATGCAAAGCCCACTTCTGTCGCTGACTTGCAGTATGGCCTTGGGCAAGTCACTTTCCCAGTTTCTCCATCTATAAAATAGGGATAATATTAACTAGTTTACAGGGTAGTTGCAGAGAGTAATTAGGTAATGTTTGTCTAATGCTTTGAAGGTGGAGGCCAAAATTCCCCCAAATGGGTGTCTAAAATTAGTTTTTGAAGTTTCTGGCATAAATACCCTAATTTTCAAGTGTTCTGCATTCATCAGGTCCCATTTTAAATCAATGAGAGCTCTTGTAGGCTTAGCACTCTGTAACAGTAGACCCCTAAATTTTAGATAACCGTTTAAATAAAAAATACCTTCACCATAAAACACTGTACATATGCTTGTTAGTGCATGTTGTACAAATTTCATAATGCAGCGTTGCCAAGGACGCAATAGTTATCCTAATATCTTTTCAAAAAGTGCTGTCAGAACCTTAACTCCCACAGATAGTCAGTCAGAAGAGACTTGTCTTTTGTCTCCTCCAAAAGATTGTGTGTCTAGCAGTACAGCACCTCCTTAGCCAAGAATGTGTCTACTTTCTCTTCCGAATGTTCACAATTCAGGTGAACAAGCAGGTTCTAAAATACCTTTTTAATCTTTTCACTGAATCATATCACTAAGTCATCTTGGTGTTTGGGAGCACTCTGCTGTCAGAAGCTGTCTTCTGAATGAAACTTAGTACTTAGAAACTTAGATGTGGGTGTATTTCACAAGTGTGTGTGTGTGAGGGGGAGGATGTTCATCTAAAAAAGAGTTCAAAAGGAGTCACAACCTGTCCCTTGTTGGTGTGCATGCAGTTTACGTACATAATCAGAGTTTGCAGAAGAATGGTAAAGCACAGATATTGTACACAAGACAAATAGATGTCAAGTTTTAAAACCTAGCCCATTACTTGTAAAGTTTAAAGAGTACTTGGAGATCATTTGGGCTTAAAGGCGGTCTATAAATAGAGAGGCTGAGAGTTTCAAACTGTTTAGGAGATTTGGCCACCCAGTTCCCTTTAAAACTGAAAATAGCTTTGAAAACATCAGATAATATGTTCATGTTATGTATTTCTGATAACATGAAGGGGAAAGATTCTCCCATTCTTTCTGTATTTGTACTATATCAAGTTAAAGTTCAGATTAGAGGTGACATTTTATTTTCCTAGTGATCCTGCTACTGACCTAGTCTTTTGGCTACGTGTGGTGATTGAGGCACAATGACTGAACCAAGCCTACCCAGTGGTTCCTCTAAGATTAGAAATGATTTCTCATTCCCACTTAGTGCAGTGTTTGTTTCTCTTCTTCAAGGTTCTGGGGCCTAGGAGAGTGTGAGGTAGATTTTCTTCTTTTTCTTATTTTGGTGACAGAGTGGTGGTGGGAATAGGGTGTGTGAGAGCAAGAAATGGTATATTTTGTCATGTCATAAATTTTAGAGGTTTACGTGGTACTTTATAGATCAAATTATCTAGGATTTTTATCAAGGTTACAAAGTTTACACAACAGTGAAAAATTATTGTATCTCCTTCCTTGGTAATGCAGCTGCCCTTGGGGCAGGAAGGAGCATCAGTTGAGTGTGATATGCAAGGTGAAATGATATTTCGGCCAAAAGCAATACAGTTCTCCCTCCTCATCAGTGTTAGCTTTTGGAACATCAGCTTCACAGGTGATATAAATGTACTTGAACTCTTTCATAACTTGCTCCCACTGTAAATTTGTTACGCTTCTGTACTGCGAGATCAATTTTATTTTCTCATATACATAAATATTGCCTTTGACAAGAGAGGAGAATGTATTCTAAATGTTCCTTTGATAAGTAGTGAAAATCTGCAGTAAAACTTTCATATTTTAAAGCAGGCAATCAAACCAGGGATGGAGACTAAAATAAAAACTTTTCATCAGCTGACTAGTTTCACTCATTGCCAAAGAGGGTGTAATTTTGAAGTGTGCATCTGATGAAATAACAGTCATATTTTTGTACTGGCATAGTGAATCACACACTATGAGAGCAGCAAATTCGTGAAGCATTTCAGCAATTGGCATGCCAGCTATTAAGCTATAAATCCTACAATTCTGAGCAAATAGATATCACAATCTGTTATTCCCTAGAAATTGTGATCTACATATTAGGTCTGTGTAAAAATTATTGCTGCTTGAAATTGGCTGGCGTTTCATGCATTTTAGCATTAAAATATAATGCCCTTGCTGACAGTAATTAAGTTTTGTTGTCTGATTTATTTTCAAGCAACTTAATTTTACAACTCGTATTTTGTTGTTTCACAGAAATGCAGCTACACTGAGGTGTTTATAATCTGAAGCCATTAATTTGCATTAACAAATGTTGGCTCTTTTCCTTGTCACAGTGTGTTGGTGTTTTTTTGGGGGGGTTTTATGATTAAGACGCAACTGTTAACACTCTATTTTGTGGTTATTTTAGTTGATACTCTAAATGACATAATCGTAAAGTAAGGATCCTGTCAGTCAAAACAACCAGCACAGTCATAGTTTATAAAAGCTCAAAACATGTTGTTTAGCTGTAAATATAAAATCCCATCACTTTCTGCAGCATAGCTAGCATAATTCTTAATTTATTTTCCCACATAAATTCTAGAAAGAGATCAGATAGCATCAAAGAATGGAAGAGATTGATGAAACATGTGGCACACCAATTTTTTTTAGGCATAGTTTTGTGTGTTTTTGAAGCCCTCAAACTTAAGGGATTTTTTGTGATAATTTGAAGGCCTGTAATTGGCGGTGGGGAGGATTGGAGTTTTTTTTTTAAAACAAAGCAGGGTTTTAATAGTGAGCAGTAAATAAGGCCTGGGACTACACACTGAATGATGAAGATGAAATAAAATACACATGAGCTGCTCATTAAGTGAGCAGTGTCCATAAGGTGTGCTGAATGAGGCAGAGGTCCTGTGAGGGAGAAAAAAAATAGTATGTGTTGATGTAATTAATGACTGAATCATAATGCATACACACAAGGAGACTAAATTAAAATTACCCTGGCAACCTTAATTCTGGCATTTCTTAACTTTTGAGTGCTTGATTTTGTCCTTAATGTTTTTAACATAGTTTTTTATGTGTAGTTTCCTAGGATTTTGAAAAAGCAAACTGAAAAAAAAATTCTATCATCTGACATCATATTGACACCCATGCAGTTCATCAGCAGGGCTGAAACTTTTAATTCCACTGCATAGACCTCACCACTTGACCTAAGAGTGTAACTGAGAACAGTAGTGGGTTGTCATCCTCTTACTGGACCAGCGCTAGAGTGGAATAAGACTTGCACTCATTGGATGACAGAGGAATCTTGGGTTCTGTTCCAAGCTCTAGAGGGGAGTGTGTTCTAATGAGCACAGACTCTTCTCATTCCCCTCAAGTCTGACCCTTTCAGCCCTGTCATTTCCAACCCATCTCTGTCCCAATCCTGTCTCTTTCCCACCTAGGATCCTTGTCCCAGGCTACGTTTACACTGTGGACTTATGCTGTGCTGTTGTAAGGTCCCCTGTTTAGCCGCTCTATGCTGATGGGAGAGAGCTCTCCCGCTGCCACAATTAAACCACTCCCAACGAGCGGAAGTAGCTATATCTGTGGGAGAGCGTCTCCTGCCAACAAAGCACTGTTCACACCAGCAGTTTTGTCAGTGAAACTTTGTCGGTCGGGGTGTTTTTTTCACACCCCTGACTGACAAAAGTTTTACTGACAAAAGTGCTAGTGTAGACATAATCCCAGTCTCATTTTTCTTGCCTACTCCAATCTCAGTATCTTGCAGTCTCATCCTGGTCTCATTGCCCAGTAAATCCTAGTCTCCCCCTCTAGGCATTGCTGTCTGAGTCCCAGTGCTCCCCGACCAGTCTCTGTCTCTCTTTCCACATCCAGTCCAGTCTCCTGGCCTATGCGAGTTCTCCTCCCTGTACCTCGGCTCCTTGTCAGTAGCCTAAGGGACCATTCAAGGTAGAGTATTCTGTTAACACTCTACAGAGGTATTAATGGGCCACTCTACCTTGAATGGTCCCTTACAATATGTGGTAACTATCTATGCTAAACAGTGTGTCCCACCTTGCATGTCCCTGTGATACTGTGAGTTCCCTTCCCAGACCTGAAGCAGAGATCTGTGTAGCTTGAAAGCTTCTCTCCCTCACCAACAGAAGTTGGTCTAATAAAAGATATTTCCTCACTCATCTGATATTTCTCATACCCTGGGACTGACATGGCCACGGGGACTGTGGGGAGGAGGAATTGCAGCTCCCCACCTGCCCCCCTGCCCAGCTCACCTCCGCCTCCTCCCCTTAGCATGTGTTTCGTGCGGCTGGGAGGGAGGAAGAAGGAGGAGGAATGTGGCACGCTTGGGGGAAGAGATGGGGCTGAGGCAGGGATTTGGGGAAGGGGTCCAGTAGGGGCAAGGAGGGGGCGGAGTTGGGGCAGGGACTTTGGGGAAGGGATTGGAATGGGGGCGGGGCAGAGAAAGGGTGGAGTCGAGGCGGGGGGGGGTGTGAGCACCCACCGGCGCCGGGGAAAGTTAGCACCTATGGCTACAATTACACTTCATATTAAACATGAATAGTTAATAAGAGCCTGAAAATATTCTTATTTATTTATTTAAGCAATTATATATAGTTTTAGTGTACCCTCCTATGTAACAAACAGTTGCACCAAATCTAGTGTAAAGGCTCTATTTAGTTGGAAATCAATGTGTTTTAATGGTTATATCAACCAGTGAAAATGCACCTTTCTTTAGAAAATTACTGAAGTACAAATGGAAAAGAAAATTAAAATCGGTGATTTAAATTTGAGTCATGCCACATGGTGATTTAAATCATGATTAATCCATCTGTTTCAAACTATTCAGTGAAGTAGGTTGCCAGAATTTTTTAACCTTGGCAAAAGAACATTTTGCTCTAGCCTTGTTCTTGATAGCAGAAACATTTTGGTTGAAATTATCCTTAAAATTCCACTTTAAAAGCAGTATAAGCTATATCAGAAGAAAGCATTCTTGTTCCCCAATAAGTGTGTCCACATGAGGAGTTATATTGCTATAATAGTATAATTATATTGATACGGCTCTCCTGTTAAATTCCCCTCTGTAGACAAGCCCTTAGATATGCCTTTCCTCTTGTGTCTTTGGGGTATGTATTTAGGGGATGGGAATTTCCAGGAAGAGCCACTGCCACGTAAAAAACTTCAGTGGACCTTGAAGGGATAGGAAGGAAGGCAATAAGCAAGCCCTAACACATACACTGCAGGAGGAAATTGCACAGTGTCTTTGCCTGCTGCTGCTGTGTGTTTTATATTTTTTCCTGAGAGAATACAAACAAGAGCCAGTCATTTGAGAAAATGATTCAAAATTACTTGGCTAAACCTCTTGACTACATGGGATAGTCTCACCTAATTGAGGAACTAGAATCAATGTCATGTGACTTATTTAACCAATCAAACCCAGCCTATCTCAAAATTTGAAAAGTAAATTTTTGTCATACTATTTTCACTGTAAACATAATAGGCAAAAAATCTGTGAATTTTCATATTTTTTAAATTTTGCATAATACTGCATCCAATCCTGCAAACATTTGAACTAAAAAACAAATATCTTCAAGAGATGAAAAAAAATGATAATGTTAGATGTATCCAACAGCTGTATTATTAACCAGTAAGAAGTCAAACACTTTTAGCTCTTATTGACTCTACAGTAAATCTGTAATTTTTATTCCCCTAAAGCAGAAATCAGGAAAAGTTCATATTTATAATCCTGATTACTTTTCACAAGGTTTTATGAACAGCAAGACTATAGTTAATAGCCCAAGGAGGTTGTCATAGTAGGCTTATGACAAGAACATAGGCAATATTTGTATATGCTGAGGTGATATCTTTTAGGAAGAAATACTTAACCATAAGGCTTCTAGGTTTTCACTGCAAGTAGTCCGTGTCCTTGCATCAATGTCAGTGTAGAAACTTGAAACAACCAAGTAAGCTTTTCTTACTAATGGAATTGCTTCACAGAACTGCATTATACCCATTGGTTGGAGACCCCATGTGGTATGCCTTGTTTTCTAAATATAGTCTATACAGACAACTTTTACCATATTAGTGCACCAGCTACATTTAAATACAGCTTATAGTGTAATGTCCTCTAATTTTTCAGAATGATGCAAAGCTTAATTGGCCTGTTTAATAATTATAAAAAATTGCTGGTGAAGGCCTTACATTTTTGATACCTATGAAGTTTAACTTTATGTTCTCCCTATACAGAATGAATTAGGGTTACAATACATCTGAGTTTTCCCAGACATAGTCTCTCTTTTTGAGCTTCCTTTCTCTGTCTAGGCGGATTTCTCAAATAACAGGAAATATCCAGTGGGTTTGCAGAGCTGACAAGCTGCAGCTCAGAAAGAGCCCCTATTGGTCCGCTTCCCAGTTAGTCCGTTCCCTGCATCTGCAGCTGATTGGTCTAGTCCCCTGCAAGCCACAGCTGCTGGATCCCCCCCCACTAAGGCCCCAGCTCTCAGCCCTGGGGAGGTGGTCCTGCAGGGAGGCACAGATTGATGACTTTTGCTGCATCCTGCGTTTGCACCAGCCACCCTACTACAGTGACGGAGTGACACTGCCCCCCACCTCCAGTGAGTACCCCCGCCATAGGTACCCCTTCCAGTACACTCAACTATACCTGCCCTCCAGCTTCCCCGTTCCACCCACTCCCCAGTTCCTCACGTCCCCATCAGTGTTCTTTTTTTGGGAACTTGAAATATGGTAACCCCAGAATGGATCAAGTACAATAATTTGTTGTCTGAGTATCTCTGATGACCATTTTACATTTTCTGTTTCAATAGATCAGGGGTCGCCAACCTATGACACGCATGCCAAAGACGGCACGCAAGTCGATTTTTAATGGCATACGTTACCTGCAGGAGTCCCGGCAGGCAGCAGTGTGCCATTAAAAATCTGGCCCGGCCTGGCCCGCTCTTCTCCGCCCTCCCAGCTCCCTCCTGTGGGAGCAGGACGCAGAAGCTTGGTCCTCCTGGCTCCCCTGCCTCTTCCTGCAGTGTGCTGTGTTCCTGCCCCTCCTCCTCATCTCTGTCTTTCTCCCTGCTGGCTGATCAGCTGATGGTCCTTGTGAGGGAGGGGGTGGGAGAGGAGTGGACTCAGCATGCAGCAGCAGAGAAGAAGCAGGGACAGGGCCTTGGGGAAGAGAGAGTGGAATAGGGGCATATCCCCTTCAGCCCCCTGCCATGAGCACCCCACACCCCTAGCCCTCTGCCCTGATCCTCCCCACACACACACACACCCATCCCTCTGCCCTGAGCCCCGCACACACCCCCAGGCCTCTGCCCTGAGCCCCTCATACATACTGAGCCCTCTGACCTGATCCCCCCCTCCCCCACAGCTCTATAATAATAATAGGAGATATACCAATCTCCTAGAACTGGAAGGGACCCTGAAAGGTCATTGAGTCAAGCCCCCTGCCTTCACTAGCAGGACCAAGTACTGATTTTTGCCCCAGATCCCTAAGTGGCCCCCTCAAGGATTGAACTCACAACCCTGGGTTTAGCAGGCCAATGCTCAAACCACTGAGATATCCCTACCACCCTAAGCCCTCTGCCCTGAGCCCTGCAGCCCCACACACACCCCAGGCCCGTGCCCTGAGCCCTGCTCCCCGCACATCCTCCAGGCCCCCGCCCTGAGCCCTGTACCCCCCTCACACAAACCAGCCCTCTGCTTGACTCCTTGACCCTAGCCCTGGCACCCCCACACATACCCAGGCCCCCCCCATGCCCTGACACCTACACCCCGTCACATGCCCCCAGCCCTCTGCCCTCACTCTTGCACCTGCCACATCCCCACCCCCACCCTGAGCACTAAACAGGAGCTCCTGCACCACCACCCCCCACACATTCCCACCTGCACCCCTTGCACCAAATGGGAGCTGCCCAGGTAAGTGCTCCACACCCAAACCTCCTGCCTGAACCCTGAGCCCCCTCCCTCATTCTAGCTCCTGGCCAGACCCTACACCCCAACCCCCAGCCTGCTCCTTCACCCCCAGCCCTGTGTTCAATGCACTCCCAGCCTCAGCTCAGTACAGAGAGAGAGGAAGAGAATGGGCCAGAACCAGAGAGAAGGTAGGTATCCACTGTATGTGGGCAGGGCCAGGACCCCAAACCAACAGCGGGCTGAGCAGGTCTGGCAGCCGGGATCCCAGCTGGCAGGAGCCAGCGAGTGGAACCTCTAAGCGGCAGTGGGCTGAGCCGCTCAGCCCCCTGCCGGTCTGGGGTCCCCGCTCAGCTGCTGGCCTAGGTGAACAGAACCCCAGACCAGCAGCAGGCTAAGCAGCTCAGCAATGTAAGATCAACATTTTAATTTAATTTTAAAGGAAGCTTCTTAAACATTTTGAAAACCTTGTTTATTTTACAATACAACAATAGTTTAGTTATGCAATATATAGACTTACAGAGAGAGACCTTCTAAAAAACATTAAAGTGTATTCCCTGCACGTGAAACCTTAAATTAGAGTGAATAAATGAAGACTCGGCACACCGCTTCTGAAAGGTTGCCGACCCCTGCAATAGATTCTTATGCCCCAATCTCGCAGTCTGTTCTGCTACACAAGCTAGTGGTAGGTCAGAGCCTTAGTGTGAAAAGTAATCTAAAATTGAAGTATGATTTGTCCCTTACATTCTGGGGCAGTAACTATCTATTATCTGTACGCAGTGCCCCGCACAATGGGCTGGCCTTTGGGAGCTAATGTTAATGATTAATCATGTATATCAGCTGCGATGGACAGTACAGTGGCTGGAAATGGGTAGACAAGAGAGCATTGAGGAACTTGAAATACAGAGACCATTACCAATTCCCAAGAAGTGCATTTTTCACATGTTCGATCTTTTCCCTTTTGAAAAGTTGGTAATTACTTGACTTTATTTTAGTCAGACTAAATTATATAGCGATACTGAAAAATTAAAACCAAAAAAGCAGCTATTTTTACAAAATGCCTGGTCACTTGCTTGATTACAGTGAATGTGTGAAATGATCTCACTTTGTTAATGCAGTATGTTACTATGGAAACACCCTTACTAGTTTAGAAACCCTTCAGGCTAGTTTCAAGAACATTAACTGTGCACTAGTGTACAAAGAAGACATTAAGATACCCATTGTCTAAGTAACTGTTAAATGTTTACGATAGTGCCAGCAGAAGCATGTCCATAACAAAGGTCTGTTTATAATGTTTTTCTTCCTATTTTAGTGTTGCACCTAGGAAATACATTGTGTTCATAACAACAAGCAGATCTGTGACTGCAAGCAAGTTAGGACTGGTTTCCCTCCATTTTTTTTCTTTTACCCTTCTCCTAATCATTACTTTTTTCCCCCCGGAAGTTAGATTTTTTAATTTAATATTTTTGAAAATCATTGTAAAGATGACTACTTACACCAAATGTGGAAGATTATAATTTCTCATATATGCGTCATGCTCAGAAGTCTAATATACCCATGTCATATTCAGTTTTCCACTCAATCTAAGACTCTAGCATCTTTGTACAACACAAGTACTGCATATCAAATTCTATTATATTCACCTGTATGCTAACAGTTGCTTTGCTGGTATATATAAGATCATAGACTTTCAGAATCTTGCATTTTTTAAAACCAATGGAGTATCTGCCTTGTATGCAGCATATATTCTCTTTACCATTAATTTTTCTAGTGGGTTGAAAAAAAAGCCAGTTTTTGAAGAGTCACACTGAAATGCTATGTAGATCATGTTGGGTAATATGCTGAGATATCCCACAGTTCCTTCCATTGTAATAATTTGATAATTATAAAATAACTCCTGTAGAAATGGGGACAATATGAAATTCACAGTGAATGGTACAGACTGTTTCAACAAGAGATGTCTAGCTATTTTACTTAATCTGTGGAACTCACTGCTACAAATGGATAGGCCTATTTAATATGATGATTCTTACATTAATCTATTTGGGCCTGATCCTACTGTGTGCTTTGTGCCCTTAGTGTTTGCTGAATTCTGTGGGAATTGAGGGTATGTAGCACTCACAGGAGTTGCCCGGAGCCTTGATAGACAGTGCCCTTTGTACATCACTATGCTTGCTCATCAGTTTTTCTTTTGCTAGATCTCCCATAAATATTATGCATTGTTTGTTTCACTTACAGTATAAAATGCCACACTGAGATCAATCTGAATGACTGTCTAATTTAATATGTGCATACATTTTTTTTTGTTAAGGATGAAATTGAAGACTGGTTGTTGGGCTTGTACAGCTAGGTCTATTTACTTGTTTACTTTCTATAAGTAGTTAAACCATTTCAGATTTGTGGACAATATTGTGTTGATTGCCAAAAATATTATCAAACAACAGAAAATGCTGCGAGAACTCAACACAAAAAGCAGCCAAGTCAGACTGAAAATTAACTGCTCCCAAACGAAATGTATGCAGTCTGATACCTTGCCAAAAGCCCAAATAACAATCAAGGGAGACCAGATAGAAGAAGTTGAGCAATATGTGTATTTGGGCCAAGAAATTTAACATGCGCCACAATCAGGAAGGTGAACTCTCGCGAAGAAAGCAAGCAAGCTGGTGCGCATTCAGTTCGATCAAGGATGTCTTCCAAGGAAAAATCAACAAGGCAACATGCACCAGCCTCTTCAACTCAACCGTACTGCCAGCAATGTTGTACAGCAGCAAAACATGGGCGCTGACCAAGAAAGAGGAGCAGCAACAGTCTGTCACAGAAGGGGTGATGGAAAGAAGAATTCTGGGAATTTCTTGGAATTTCAATCATGTCTGAGTCCCCAGTGAAGTGATCAGACAGCAAAATAGAGTGCAGGACATCGTCGTTGAGAGCAGGCACAGTAAAATGCGATGGGCTGGGCATATAACGAGGCTCACTGACGTTCGACTGCAGCTGTCAGTGAATGGTACCAACAGGAACTGAAACAACTTCCAAAGAGATGGGAAGATTTTATTATGAAAAGACATGGTTGCATCTGGAGAAGGAAGGCAAGGATACGAGAAGAATGGAAGATGTGTTGTGATTGGCGCAATCTATACGAGAGCTGAAGGACCGATCGATCAAGGTGACTTTTTATATAACTCTGGGTTAGGACCAATTACTTTAGTGGGACATAGACTGTAGTTAAGTGATTGTAATAGGTGGCAGAAGGATATAGACAAAGCAAAGGGAATCTCAAGAAATTACAGAAAAATAAATTTGATTGAACAAGAATCTTGTTTGCTGAAGTATGCTAGTCAAATTTACCTTATGGTGACTTCATCTGCTACTTGATTTTATAATAATAATGTATTGTTAATGTCTTTTGGTAATATTACTTTTATTTTTTTTTCATTTAATTTTCTGAGTAAGTGGTATTAGAGCGACAGGCCCGGAAACTGACAGCTAATCTTAAATTACTACTTCATCAATTCTGCCTTAAAACAAATAGAGATGCTACATTATTATATCCAGGCCTCTGAGTATTCTTTGGTGTCAAGGAATCCACCCTTTAGCAATGAATTGTTGCTCAGAACCTAAATTTTGATATATATATTTTTTAAATATTAGTCTCTAATCCTTCTGGTGGTTCAGGTTTTCACAGAATGCAACTGAGGCAGTGATGTCATCTTGAGTCTGCAGGCTGCCTGAAGCAAAAGCTTCAAGATATTTGAATTGCCCTATTAATCTCACTGAGGTGTTAACTCTGAAACATAGCAACAGCACTTTAAATGTCAACATTACTTATAGTTTTAGCATAAACATACTGTGAGTGTGAATGTCTCAGTATTCCCTCAGGTGTCAAAAGCCATTGCTATGGGTTTGTCTGCACTACAGAGTCTGGGCCAATATAGCTATGAAGATAAAAGCCCCCTAGTGTGGATGCAGTATAAGCTGGCAGAAGGAGTTCTGCTGATGTAGCTACACTTCTGTCAGTCATTGTAATTGCCAGATGGCAGTGAAATATTTAAATGCCATTTTAAGCCTTTTAACTAAACTTTTCCTATATTGATCCAAAAATAGCTTGTTTTAAAAATAAAGTGTATAAGCAAGAGCGCAGGTATTATTTGTCATATATCAGAGGTCATAATAGTAATATGTTATAAAAGTTTCTAAGGTTTAGAAATACTTACAACAACATTTATTTTCAGTTCAGGCAAAATTATTTCCTCCCTTTTCCCCTTCCACCCTAATGCACTTATAGTACTGTACATTAATTTCTCCACATTGAATCATGCTGTTCATTTTGAAAGACTGAATAATGGAAACTGCAGCAGTACACAGTACAGTGGAGACATGTTTTTATCTTTTTGGCCACTGAAGTGTAGAGCTCTTTTGCCCATTTTGTCACATAGCCCTTTTAAACTCACTCATTATTCCTACCGGACAGGATGACGTCCAAAGGTGACCTCCCAAACAGCCCATTAGAACAGATGATAACTCATGCTATTCCGGTATACATGAATGCCTTTTCATATCCTGGGAAGTCAATACGCTTTATAGTTGCTGGTTGTTTCTGAATATTTATAGAAGAAAGAAAATGTAAAAAGAGCTAAGAAGTTAAGAAATCTCTCTATTTATTTATATTACTGGAGTACATGGAGTCCTATCTTCTAGGCTCTGGCCAAACACAAAGGAAGATGATGTCTCTGATAAGTTTTGCCAACTATCCAGATGCAGATGGTATTTTCAGCAGTCTCATATAGGGAAATAAAAAATAAGCTTCTCAGGTATATATCATTTCTTTTTAGTATGCCTTCCTCTTAGGGTTACCAGTTTGACTGGATGTATTCCTAGAGGTTTCATCACATGACATAAACTTCAATTAAAGTTTAATCTCTAATTCCTGGAGCTTTCAGGCCAGTCCTGGAGGATTGACAACTCTACTCCCTCTGAAGTTATTTTTTGTTATCTCCTTTATGGTAAACAATTATGTTGTTTAATATTCTTATCTGGCTGACATTTGTTGAAATGTTTATATTACTGTATATATTCTATAAACAGGTACAAATTTACCTGAGGTAAGTGACTGGTCTCTTGGGACTGGAAGCAACCTGAATCTTTTGTAAGCTCACTAAGTCCAGTTTGCTTGGGTGGCAAGATAGACTGAAATGCCCAAGAGGACTGTCTTTGACTCCATTGTAAGACTGTTATAGTGCTTTATGAGTTCCCACTTGTTACTGGGTTGGGGAAATCTGATTATAGAACACAGAGTGTCTCTTCCAGCTTCTTGACAGTCTGCTCTGAGGTTGGCACTCACAGTCGTGAGCTACTCCAGGCAGAATGACACTTGGATCAGAATCCCCTAGGGAATATCAAAGTACTACAGGAAATGGTATTGGTTATATACTAGTTGATACTCTTCTTGGATAGTCTGCCTACATAAATTTTCTGAGAAGGAGTTTGTTCTTGCAATACTGAGTTGTAAGATCAAGGCCTAAGTTTGTAAAGCACTTTAGAATCCTTTAGAATGAAAAGAACTATATAAATGAATACAAAGTAGTAACAGAAAGGGTTATATGTGATCATGTTACTCAAGAGTAGTGTTGCCGTGATTCAGTTAATCAGCTGCTAAAAATAAGTAATGAAAACTGTATGCACGATTCAAAGGCAAATAGACAGTACCAGTGGAGTATGTTGGTTATGTTTTTTAGACTCTTGTGTTGTTTTTATAATTTAGTGGTGTTTATGCTATGTTTGGGAGGGCTATTGAGTTAACCACTTCAACTAGTTTTTCATTTAATCTTTTTCATTTTTACTGAAATACTAACTTTTTATTGTATTTAAAGCTATTATTGGTTAGGCATCTATGCATATATAATTATCAATTAAGTTCTATAAGCTAGAATCTATATGCCTTATTCATATTGGTGAGCATTTATTCAGATGATTAGCCCAATTTTGTGTGTGTGTGTGTGTATAGTTACTTTCGTAGCTGAAATATTGTGAAAGATGGTAGCTTGACAATCCTGGGGACAGAAGTGCTTTATTGTACAGCATAGGCACCGTTAGTGCTAACTAACTTTGATATCTTACCTAATTTCTACAACAATAAATAGGTCACCGATGTAAGTAGGAGAACAATAATTTATACTTTGGAGTGTATGATTGTCATTGTTAGGTCACTTCTAGAGCTAGCATGAAAATCACTCCATATACGTAGAGGGAAAAGAATACCAGCTTCCCAAAGCAGGTTCCTGGCTTTTGTTAGGTTGAAGGGGAAGCTGGAAGCTGGACTAAAAGCAAAAGATTTCTTAATTAATATTTTTTGGAAGTGTTCCCTTTTTATTACATAGTTTGTTGTCAAACAAACTGTGCAACCCCAGAGTATCTTCCCACTGTGCTTTTCTGCAGTCATAAATAGATCCTGTGTTTGGTCTCCTGTGCTAAAACACTGCCTCTATGTAACGCCTGCCATAATTTATCACCTCTTCTTTTTTAAGTGTAGGAGTGCAAGTTGCAGGAGCACTTGGCAATGCCAGTCCCCACACACACGCATAGATCACAATACTAGGAGGAAAGTGCAGAACAGAGGACGCAATGGAGATTTTATTTTTAATAGAGAATGTCTGGATGCAGTATACATCAAGGTATCATGTTTTGGTTTTGCTCTTATAGCACACACAAAATACAGAGAGATTTATTTCTTTGGGATTTTTGTTTTGTTTCTCTTCGTTCTGACAACCCCTCAGAGATACTTTTGTTGTCGTATGATAGGAATTTTCCACTTTTTTATATCACAAAATCGGCCATTTTTCTTATGGTTCCCAATTCCAGAATTTTTTTTAGTAATATACCCAAGTGTCCTTTATGTATAATGATGATGGCCAAGTTTGTTTGACTTGCATGCTAGGGTGCTTTCAAAGCCCATCTGGCCATTGAGGATAATTAGGAGAGAGTAAAGCACTGGCCAGTGTGTTGGTGGTTGTTTGTATTTAGAGCTATTCCTTGGTAGGAGAGCTGAGCTGACGGAAGGGTATGTTTGATTTGCAATTTTAAATATTAGGCAGGGCTAAATAGAGGACACTGCTGAAGGAGAGTGAGTGGGAGGGGAAAAGGGATACTGTTTCTACTGTACAGTTTCTTTCTACTTTGAATATCTAACATTTATAAATAACAAATATAATAGCCTCAAAAATATATGTAAAGCAAATTTAAATGTGCCTTTTTACATACAGTCAGTCTTTCCTACTGCACTTCTTCCTGTTGTGCCCATGCATATTTCTCTGTAGAGCATATCTTTCTCAGCAGTGTTTGATTGCTCATCAAGTAGCCATGAAAGTCTTTGCAATATGTGTGCCTGAAGTTGTACTTCACAAGCAGGATCCCTTTTAGCAACTTGTCAGTACCATGCTACTCTTACTTCTGCGCCGCTGCTGGCGGTGATGCTGCATTCGGAGCTGGATGTCCAGCCAGCAGTCGCTGCTCTCCAGCTGCCCAGCTCTGAAGGCAGCGCTGCTGCAGCCAGCAGCACCAAAGTGAGGGTGGCGAACCAGTAAACACTCATGCCATTATTAGGGCACACAGGAAATTGCAGTTCTACCAGAACCAATGTTAGAAAAAGGACGAGCAAGGAAAATTCACAGACATTTATTCCTATTTCAAAAATCTGCCCAGATGGAGATCAGAGGACCAAAAAGGAGGTCATGTCCAGGAAAACCCAGATGTATGGTAACCCTAGGCATGGCACTTCTAGACAGTGTGAGTAAGTGAGTGCTACAATTCTAAATCAAAAGAATATAAATAAAAAAGCTACTTAATTTCATATAATATGTAGCGCATCTTTAATGTATCCTTCTGCCTTATTCCCTAAGCAGGCACTTAAATAATCATTGTTCAGTTTTAATGGACACTGTTTCACCAGGCACAACAAAGGATGGCTTTTGTGCACATTAAAAAAAAATAATAATTCTTGAGGCATCACTACTGGATCTGTACATGGACTTCAATAGAATCATCGAATTCTTTTGACCCAAATCACTGACGTTAGAAATAACAACAACCTGTTGGCTTATCTAGTCCATCCACTTGCCAGTGCAGGAATTATTTTCTTGTAGTTCTTGTCCCTGATGGAGAGGCCCCCGGAAGAGACTGCATACCGAAATAACAACAACCTGTTGGCTTATCTAGTCCATCCACTTGCCAGTGCAGGAATTATTTTCTAGTAGTTCTTGTCCCTGATGGAGAGGCCCCCGGAAGAGACTGCATACCGTCAGACGTCATTAAATGCAGAAAATGTATTCTACTGCAACATCTTCATAAGTTGGTCTGCCTGTGCCGGAAAGAAGAAGTACCACAAGAAATGAGAGATTCCAACATCATCACTCTCTATAAAAACAAGGGTAACAGGAGCGACTGTAACAACTATTGTGGCACTTTCCTTTCTAGTGTTATGGGAACAGCCTTTGCCTGAGTTGTCCTGAACACACTTCAGACCCTTGCAGACAGAATCTATCCTGAATCACAGTGCGGCTTCAGAGCTGAAAGGTCATCAACATGATCTTCTCACTGAGACAACTACAAGAGAAATGCAGATAACAAAAAAAGCTCCTTTGCATAGCCTTCATCAATCTCACAAAGCCTTTGACCTTGTCAGTAGAAGTGGACTATTTGTGCTTCTAAAAAGATTGGATATTCCCCAAGCTCTTAAGCATGATTCAATCTTTCCATGAAAACATATTAGACACAGTCCAATAAGATGACTCAGTGTCTGAGGCTTTCCAGATTCACAGCAGAGTTAAGCCAGGCTGTGTACTTGTCCCAACTCTCTTTGGGATCTTCTTCTCCTGGCTACTGAAACAAGTTTTTGGTTCGTCAACTGAGGGGAGCTGTTTGCACACAAAATCTGATGGAACGCTGTTCAATCTTGCAAGTCTCAGATCTAAAACCAAGACTAGAGAGGCTCTTATGCAACACCTTCCCTTTGCCAATGACACAGCAGTGACAACCCAGACAGAAGCTCATGTCCAGAACTTATGGACAGTTTTTCCAAAGCCTGCCATAAGCCTAAAGAAGACTAACATAATGTGCCAAGGAGTTGAGGAAGCACCCTCCATCAAGATCAACAACTATAAACTTGAAGTGGTGAACAAGTTCACATACCTGGGGTCCACTATCACAGTCAGCCTCTCACTTGAAACACAATTCAGTATCCACATTGGAAAATCTGCTACAATAATATCTAGACTGAACAAGAGGGTCTGGCAAAACAATAAACTGACAGAACACACAAAGATCTGTGTGTATCATGCACGTGATATGAGCACACTTTTGTACGGGAGCAAGACATGGACCTTATACTCTCATCAGGAAAAGAGGCTCAACAGCTTTCATATATGTGCGTTACCTTCGTCAAATCTTTGGAATCTCCAGGAGGGACAGAGTCACCAACACAAGCGGGCCAGCATACCCAGCAGGCAAACACTCCTCAAACAGAGATGCCTCCGCTGGCTTGGGCATGTGTGCTGAATAAATTATGGGAACGTCCCAAGGGACGTCCTCTATGGCAAATTGATATCTGGAAAAAGACCCATAGGACGCCCAAAATTGCATTTCAAGAATGCATGCAAGTGAGACCTTAAAGAAATGGGCATGGTTGTGGACAACTGGGAAGATCACACTCAAGACTGCAGCCTTTGGAAACAAGATCTTAACAAAGGTCTCCGGAATTATGAGAGGAAGCAGTCCAGCTTCAGAGAGGAGAAAAGAGCTCACAGAAGGAAGAGCCCAAAGGATCGAAACACCACCTTTAAATGTGACAGATGAGGCAGCGATTATCTCTCTCAATTGGGTCTCCTCAGCCAGAGCCACCGCTGCCATAAAACCAACTCAGTAAATTCTTTACTCTCTCAGGGGCTAGGGTGCATACCCATGGTCTCTTGAGACTGAAGGACGCCGCCTACTACTACTATCCCTATGATATACTTATGAAAGCCTTTATGCCACTTAACCCCTTTGACCTAATAGTTCTTTCTGTTGCTCTTTTCACTTGCAAGCCTTAACTGTCTTAATGCCTCTGCTCGTTGCTTAGTTATTTTCCATTCAGACTACATGGTTTTATTTTTTTAACCTCAGATGTTTGAGCAGTCCTTCATTAAGCCACTCTGCTGCTGCTTGTTGCATTCTGCTTGTTGCTGTTTTCTCAAAGGAATTGTAGTCTGTTGAGACTTGTCTACACATGGGATTTAAACTTGGTTGAGGTGACGTGCACTAGTTAATGCACAGTATGCAAGCTGCACTAATTGTGTGCACACAGGATGTCTGTGCCTTTTTCAGTTTACATCCTTCTGTACATGTGGCTGCTTGCTGTGTACTAAGCACATGGCATTCTCAGAGGGTATCCCATAGTCATTTGCTTTGCTGTTGAACAGTGTGCATGGTGGGATTTTTCTCATTGTGCATTGTGGTATGCACAGCAGAAGCCAGATAAGTTCCAGTTTTTAAAATCTAATCATTTTGCTGTGTCTGTACCATGCTTTCTTTCTGGATAGGCTATGGCCTTCTAGAATTCTCCAGCCTTACTCTGCGCTAGTAAATATGAATACATCCTCCAGTTGGTTCTTATTCACTGCATTTCTTAGTATTTGCTCAGTATTTCGTTTCGTGAAATCACTGGTAGTTTGATTTTGCTGCATTATGTGAATGCATTGATTACTATTTAAATAGTCGTGCACACTGGTTCCAGGCCTCCCTATTGTCATGTCCTCAGTTAGTACCATTTATTTCTCAGAAATAAAGCCATGACAGTTTCTTTTATAACTGCACTCTGGATTTTGGATCATAGAAGAAACTATGTAACTTAGAAATCTCATTTTAAAAAATGTAAGTTCAGCTGTATTTGTTATTCAGTGGATACGTGGTCATTAGATTTGGTATCCTGCGCTTTTAAGAGTCTTAAGAATTGGTCCAAAAATGTTTTGTTATATCTTCTGCAAATCTCAGTAATCTATACAGATGTCCTGCTGGTGTTTCTCATTTTCTTTTTATTTTTATATTAATCTAAAGAATTCAATAACTACATTCTTCAGTGACCCATTTTTCTTCATTACCTTTGTAAATATTTTTGGCATGTACAAATGCCTCTCACTTATTCTTCACCTTTCACCTCTCAGAAGTAATATGGGTTTACCATATATATACATATATGAACGATGTTACAGTTAGAATCATCCCTTTTCTGCACAGGGAGACGTGAGTGTGCTGAGGGGGATTTTCTGGAGTTAGGTGAAGGGAATAAGCATCAGTATAGAGAGTGACTGGGATTCTGACTTTGTCTTGCCAAATTTTAACCTCAGCATTGCCTGGAAAAAATTCTGTAACGCTTATAATCTTAGCTGTTAGTCTTTTAGTTCCATTTTTTATGGTAAATGGAAGTGGAGAGAAGTACCATTTTAGAGGAACTGGGAGGATAAATGATATATGGAAAAGGTGATTAAAGACTTTTACAGAATTCTATCATTACTGGCTGTAACCCTCTAAACAGTGTAGGGACAGATCTTGTCCTCTGATGCCTGTGTCACCAGTGAAGTAGATGGAATCTATGTGCATATTTGAAGGCAAAATTAGGCCCTTAGCTGCATAAATGCAGTGAGAATGTATTGATTTTATTAAGCTACTTTTTGTTTTTGTGGGAATGTATAACTATGCATATGTTTTTACTTGATTATACCAACACACAATCACTGACAGATAATTCTCAGAAAATCCTGCCATTGATATTTACTTCTGGACATAAAGTGAAAAATATATATAAAATTGTGGTTGATAATTTTATTTTAACTAAAACATAAAGACAAGGTGTTGAGTCTGTTTAGGAGACCATGTCAGAAAATGGACCATCTTGGGTGCTGATTCAAACATTGTAATCAAGGTAATAAAAACAGCAATTGAAGAGAACCTATGCAGAAGGAAGAAAAAAATTAATTTCATAGATGTTCATTGAATTTGCTTTTCATAATTATCCAATTTTATTTAATTCTATTTGACAGAATTGTCTTATGCAGTGATAGTGTAGCCGTGTTGGTTCCAGGACAGTATAAAGACAAGGTGGATGATGTAATATCTTTTATTGGACCAACTTTTATTGATGGAAGACACAATCTTTCGAGCTACACATAGCTCTTCCTCAGGTCTGGGAAAGGTACAGTGTCACAGCTATACAAGGTAGAACAGATAGTTCAACATAACTGGTTTGCACATATTCTAAGGGACCATTCAAGGTGAAGTGGCCCATTAACACTCCTGTAGTTTTAGGACAAAAAGGTGGTGCTAGTAGGTTTACAAATTGTTGTAATAAGCCATAAATCCAGTGTCTTTATTAAGACTATGATTTTTAGGACCTAGCAAAGTTATGAATTTAAGCTCCTCAGATCATCTTTTGAAAGTGTTGTGCAGGTTTCCTTTGAGGATGAGGACTGATAGGTCAGATATAGAGTGATAGCTTGTGAAAAGTGTTCACCCACAGGCGATATGATGTTTTCCTGTGAGTTCATCCAAAAGTGTAGAAATTGTCTAGTTTCACCCACATAGTTGTTGTTGGGGCATTTAGTGCACTGGAGGAGGTACACCATATGTTGTGATAGGCATCTATGAGACCCACGGATCTTGAAAGATGTGTTGTTACGCGGGAGGGGGGTGTTGATCATTGTAGCAGTGGACATGTGTGCAGGTTTTGCATCTGTTTTTCTGGCAGGGTGTCATATCACTTTGAGTTGATATGTTCTGGTCTGTGGAGAGCTTGCTTTTGATGATGAGCTTGGAGAGGTTGTGGGTTTCAGGAAATATTTCTTTCAGGTCATCGTGGAGTGTATGGGTTGTAGCTGTTTGAGGATATTCTGTATGCGTTCCAGTGTGGGATGGTAGGTGACAGCTACATGCGTGCAGTCAGAGACGGTTTTATTTCTGTATTGAAGCAGATACTTTCAGGGTATTTGGATGGCCTGTTTCATGATGTGATCTACTGCTGTGGTGAAGTGTCCTTGTTTGGTGAAGGAGCTTTTCAGTGTGTTAGTGTGTATATCCTGGACTTTCTCCTCAGCGCATATTCTGTGGTATCTGAATACCTGGCTGTAGATAACAGATTTCTTGGTGTGTTTGGGGTGGTTACTGATTCTGTGAAGGTAGGTGTGGTGATCCGTGGGATTCTTGTATATAGTTGTCGGTGGGGTTCCATTGTTGAAGCTGATTGTGGTAACCAGCAAGTTGATGCTACTGTGGGAGTGTTCCACAGAGAGTCTAATGGAGGGGTGGTGGTTGTTGAAGTAGTAATGGAAATCTATGAAGGAGTTTGTCATCTGCCCAGAGGATGAAAATATAATTGATGTATCTCAGGTATATCATTAATTTTGTGGTGCTTTGTCCAGAAATTCTTCTTCATGAAGAGGTTGGCATGTTGGGGAACCATCCTAATACCCATGGCCATTCCCCTGGTTTGGACAAAGTGTGTGTTGTTGAATGTAAAATTGTTATGGATGAGGATGAAGTGGATGTGTTTAGGGTGAATATCTGATGGTTGTCCATTGTCTTGTAAATATTTGAGTCAGGCAGCTTTGTCGTCATTGTTAGGGATGTTGCTGTATTGGGAACTGACATCCATGATGACAAGGATGATGTGCTGAAGGAAGTTGTTAATATTGTTGAGTTTGTGGAGGAAGATGGGTAAGTCCTGGAGGAAGTTGGCCCTTTTGTGGTGAGTGGTTTGAGGATGGTTTCTGAGAGTCCCAATATTTCTTCAGCAAGAGTGCCATGGCCAGATGTGATGGGTCTGCCTGAGTTCGTTTATTTGTGTGACTTGAGAAGCATGTAGAAGGTCCCTTGAGAAGCATGTGGAAGAGGTGTGTTCATGGGGGATGAGTTTTGTAGAGTTTCTCTTGGAGTTGTGTGGGGAACGATTTGATGATTTGAAGAATTTACTTCTTGTAAGTTTTCTAAATTCCTCTACATTTCAAGATATAAAATTTAAATATTTGAATTGTTACAAATTATCATCTTGTGTAGTTGCTGCAGCTTGCTGTTGGCCCTTACCTTCAGCCTTAGCTCACTGCAGATCAAACAATTCTTTTCCAGCTTTTGAGAAAATTATTTCACAAAGCCAGTTGTGTATTTGGAAGTTAGTGCCATTTTAACTGCGGCAGCAACTGTGCCAAATTCTTTCAATTCACAGGAAGCAGCTTTTGTGATAATTGCTCTCCAAGTAAAAGGTTATGGCTAAATATAGCAACAAAACATGTTCCAGTGGGAATGGATTCAGTTTGGTAATTCACCAAAGTGTGAGGCTTTTGTAGTTAGCATTATAGTGGCTCTTCATGATCTGTAGCTAGGGTTGTTTCAGCTTTTGTTATAAACCTGATTTTACAGGGCTTTAAAATTTTACAGGCTGCAGAAATTCACCCTAGGATAGACTTTGTGAAACAAGAAATTGGCTTTTTAAAAAATCTAATATGTTTCATACTTCAGGCACTTTATGCTCTGAAAGACTTTTTCTCTGAAATTTTAAACATATGGAGTTTGCTACAGGGGCTTTTTTTGTAATAATTAGAATTTAGAAATTAAAAATAACAATTTAGAACATAACCAGTTAATAATTTAACCTTCTTGGATTCTTATTGAACAAATCTATAAAATTATCATGACTTCCAAACTTTAAAAATAAAAACAAAACCTGCCTGTGCACAGTAACATTTAAAATATTCAGTGTATGTATATGAGTTATTTACATTGGAAGGAAGGACATAACATTCCACACCAAAACCATTACAGTCATTTCTTCGGGTAGTCTCAGCACAAGCCTCCCCAGGAGCTGCAATCAAGGGACAAAATTAAAATCATTACAAGTTAACTTTCCCATAAATTTATCCCTTTGCATTATGATGTTTATCTCATTTGAGAGGGGTTGGATTGGACAGGAGAAGAGAGAACACATTATCTGATCTTTATTTGGGTTCTTTAAAATAAATCATTGTGTTGTGTCTTTGACATAACCATCTGCTTTGCAGTTTAAGACAGTGTGGATTGATAAATTAAAGTGATTTAAATGAGCATGCAGGAAACCTGAACTGAAATCATTCATTTTAATCTGCATTTGTGGTCTTTTTTTTTTTTTTTAAAGTTACTTAGTATACTTTAGTTAGTAGCATTCTTATTGGTTGGTAACCATTAAAACATGTTAACGTTTCACTAAATATAACCTTTACACTGAATTTGGCACTTCTTTTTGCTAGCTACGGGGATATGCTATATCTATACACATATATTTAAGCAATTAAATAGCTTTATTCACATTTAGTCAGATTCTTAATTTTTACATTTTTGTTATGTTAGAAAATGGTGAATGATGCATTCCTTATTTACTAGATGATAATTAATGTGTTACTTGTAATCTGTGTTATCCTCTATTTAGACAGAAATTTGAATTCAATTAAAATGCACAAAACACCATTTTTAATTTGATAAATTAGTATTATTTAACTGATATCTTAAATATTCTTGATAAAGTTTATCAGGAAATTTATCAAAACATCTTTTGTATTTATTGTAATATTGCAAAACTTGGCCTGAAAGAAGTAAATTAACTGCCTTTCCCTCCCTCCCAGCCCCCAAATTTTACAAACTTGTACACAAACTAATGAACCACTGAATTAAAAAAAAAAAGGTTTTCTAGATTTTTCTAGGTTTTTAACTAATGGTTAAAAAAAAAGACTTCTAAAAGAAATTCCTATGGCAAAGTAGGATCAGTTAGTCTAGGATACATTATATAGTATTCAAAATATATGTAAAACTCATTTTACATTAGTAAATCAGTAAAATTAAGTAATTCTTTTTAAACAATGTATTATCTGTAGCTAGTGAAATGAACTGATTCTAAAATTTTGAAGGACAATTAGTAGATCTCGTCCTCTAACATCTAGTTTTTATTCATAGACTGGAAGAGGAAAATAAGCTTTTCTACTGTTTCAGCTTCCAGTTTCTTAACTTTGCCTGAACTAGTCATTGAACCTGTCAAGGTTTTTTTCCCCACTTTGAACTTTAGAGTACAGATGTGGGGGACCTGCATGGACCCTTCTAAGCTTAATTCCTAGCTTAGATCTGGTAACGCTGCCACCAGCCAGAATATGGTGTCTGTCACACTTTCTGTTCCCCCAAAACCTTACCTGGGGAACCCAAGACTCAAACCCCTTAGGTCTTAAAATAAGGAGAAATTAACCATCCCCCTCCTTTCCCCCCCCCCCAGACTCTCCCCTCCCTAGGTTGACTTGAGAGGCTTACACAGATCCAAACTCCTTGGATCTTAAAACAAAGAGGAATTAACCATCCCCCCTCCTTTCCCCCCACCAATCCCTGGTGAGTTTAGACTCAGTCCCTTGGATTCTAAAACAAGGAAAAATCAATCAGGTTCTTAAAAAGAAAGCTTTTAATTAAAGAAAGAAAAGGTAAAAATTATCTCTGTAAAATCAGGATGGAGGAAAATGCTTTACAGGGTACTCAGATTCATATAGGCTAGAGGGACACCTCCCCCTAGCCTTAGATTCAAAGTTACAGCAAACAGAGGTAAAAATCCTTCCAGCAAAACCACCATTTACAAGTTGAGGAAACAAACATAAGACTAATCCGCCTTGCCTGGCTATTACTTACTATTTTGAAACATGAAAGACTGATTCAGAAAGATTGGGAAAGCCTGGAATGATGTCCCGTGTCTCTCAGTCCTGAGAGCGAATAATGAACAAAACACAAATAACAAACAAAGACTTCCCTCCACCAAGATTTGAAAGTATCTTGTCCCCTATTGGTCCTCTGGTCAGGTGTCAGCCAGGTTCACTGAGCTTCTTAACCCTTTACAGGTAAAAGAGACATTAACCCTCAACTATCTGTTTATGACAGAACCAAACTAGTTAAACAAACTGAAAACAAGAAGATATGCTCTCTGCACCTGCAAAAGAAGCTACGGTTGTCAGAAGTCTGTTTCCATATGTTTAGCCATAGCCAGTTACATCCACCAGTATTAAAAAGTTCAAAGATGGTTCTAATAACAAAGAAATCTAAAAAGGGAGAATGACAATGCTACTCGGGTAGCAGTGAAAAATTGAAGTATAAATCAACAACTCGTGAATGTTAAGATGTGAAGAGACAAGCAAGTTGCAAGAAGAATACAGAATTCTAGACAGGTAAAAAGAGCGCTAGAAGAAACAAAAGGGCGTAGTATATTGATAGAAAATGTCAAGAGACTGAAGATGCTAGCTAAAGAGGTGACCTTACAACTTGTATACAGTAATCAAACAGCTAACAGGAAACGTACAGTAGTGAATGCTTTATTAAAGATGTAAGTGAAAGGACTCTTAGTACAAAAGGAGTAGATGGACAAAACGTTTTCAGGCTGTTTTAAATCAAGCCCAAGTGAACTGCTTGAAATATGGGATGAAGACCTACCACTCTCTTGATATTGATTTAGGAGATATTACAGTGGAAGAAGATAGAAAAGCCATCAGTACGCTCAAAAATGAGAAAGCAGCTGGAGGAGAAGCTTAAAGCAAGTGACAAAGAAACAGTCTTCCAGACTTTCCTTGTGTTTTTTGATAGAATATTGAATGAAGAAAAGAACCTAATCCAGTAGAAGAAAACCCTTATAGTAAAATTGCCAAAGAATTGCAATTGCCCTTACCAACTGCAATAACTTGAAGGGAATCACATTGTAATCAGTGCCTGGGGAAGTCATTTGCAACATCATCCCGGAATGTATTCAGAAACAGACCTTCAATGTAAAGAGAAACAAGCAGATTTTAGAGCACTGAGTTCACGTCCAGATCATCTTGGTGTTCTCAGACATATTATAGGACAAAGTGTGGAGTGGCAAGCATCTCTTGTGATAAATTGTATAGCTTTCCAGAAGGCTTTTGACAGGGTGCACAGAGACCATCTTTGGAATACTATAGAATAACAGCAAAAATTATTAAAATAGGGATCTATATGATAATGACAAATGTGCAGCCAGAAATGGTGACATCAGCCAATAGTTTACAGTGACAACTGGAGTAAGGCAAGGGTGTATTAGGTCCCCACAATTGTTTGCAGTGGTCATGAGGAAAGTAACCACAAAGGGCAACCAAGGAATTTTATGGACAAAGCACAACTGGATTACGTCATTTTTGCTGATGATGTCCTGCTTAGTTCAGCATATCTCTTAATGGAAGAAAAGACCCAGCTTTTGGCAGATACAGAAAAATGTGTTGTTTTTCCATCAACAAGGGGAAGACAAAACATATAACTATCAATGTCCCAAAAGTCACCATTTGAGTGGACAAAGAAACACTAGTAGAAGTAAGCCACTGTACCTGTCTAGGTAGTGAGATATATAGTGATGGCTACACTGTGTGAGATGTAAAGCAACAAATATCAAAACAGCAAACAACTTTCATAAAGTTGAAAAGATTTGGAAAAGTAGCATGAATTACAGTAACACAAAAATCCTAATCTTTAACACCAGCATCATGTCTCGCATCCTTTAATGGAGCAGAATCATGGAAATCTATAATAGATAAGAAGAAGACTAAGTCATTCCAAAGTAATTGCCTGCAGAAGGTCTTCAGAGTGCATTGCAAAGAGTTTCTTGCAACATCAGAAATTCTAAGTAGAGCAAACCAGTCTGAAACATCAAATATGGTAAGAAGATGACTGCTTCTTGGAGAAGCTAGTTCTGGAACCCACAAAAGGAGAGACAATTCTTTATTTAGTCCTAAGTGGAGGTGAATATAGCTGAACCTCTTGGTAATAGTGACCATAATATAATTAAATTTAACATCCCTGTGGTGGGGAAAACATCACAGCATCCCAACACTGTAGCATCTAATTTCAGAAAGGAGGACTACACAAAATTGAGGAAGTTAGTTAAACAGAAATTAAAAGATACAGCACAAAAAGTGAAATCCCTGCAAGCTGCATGGAAACTTTTGAAAGACACCATAATAGGATTCAACTTAAATGTATGCCCCAAATTAAAAAACATAGTAAGAGAACCAAAAAAGTGCCATCGTGACTAAACAACAAAGTAGAAGAAGCAGTGAGAGGCAAAAAGGCATCCTTTAAAAAGTGGAAGTTAAATCCTAGTGAGGAAAACAGAAAGGAACGTAGACTCTGGCAAATGACATTTAAAAATATAATTAGAAGGCCAAAAAAAGAATATGCAGAACAGCTAGCCAAAGACTCAAAAAGTAATAGCAAGGGTTTGGTTTTTTTAAGTGCATCAGAACAGGAAGCCTGCTAAAGAACCAGTGGGGCCACTGGATGATCGAGATGCTAAAGGAGCACTCAAGGATGATAAGGCCATTGCGGAGAAACTAAATGAATTATTTGCATCCGTCTTCATGGCTGAGCATGTACAGTCAACCTGTGGAACTCCTTGTTAGAGGATGTTGTGAAGGCCAAGACTATAACAGGGTTCAAAAAAGAACTAGATAAGTTCATGGAGTATAGATCCATCGATGGCTATTAGCCAGGATGGAGAGGGATGGTGTCCTTAGCCCCTGTTCTCCAGAAGCTGGGAATGGGTGATGGGATGGATCACTTGATGATTACCTGTTCTATTCATTCCCTCTAGGGCTTCTGGCATTGGCCACTGTCGGAAGACAGGATATTGGGATAGATGGATCTTTGGTCTGACCCAGTATGGCTGTTCTTATGTAAGATAATGATGGGTCTACTTAGGACACACTTTAAGGATGCCACCAACGTGTCTTTCCATGGCAAGTGATAATATGGACACCACCTGGAAAGGAAAAAAGAGGATGATTTAAAGAAACATTACACAAAACAGTACAGAAAGAAGCCAAATCAATCATCAGAACCCTGAACATACTAGCACAAAACTGAAATAAATGGCAGAAACTGGTGAATGCAGAAGGATAAAGAAAAATTACTCACACATGGGGTTAGGATTTGCTAGTCATTAGTGCAGTAGCTTATGGTTCTGCAGTCCATAGTGACATGCTCCTGTCAGCACGAAGAAGGCTTGCAACTAATTTGCCTATGATGTGCAAGTAGAGATCTCAGTGGCCAGTTGAGAGAGTTAACAGTGGATCAGCCATTTTTCAGCCATCGTGAGCTAAGCCACGCAGCTTCTGCCACAAACTCTGCGCTCCTGCTTTTGCAGCTCTAGCGAGCTTCCCACCTCTGTGAAAGCTACAGAAGACAACCATTTACCGCCTTTTATCGGCCATCTTGAACCAAACAGCTGTCCTACATTTCACACCGTTTTTCCAGGATTATCTGTGCAGGCGCCGTAGTGCGGCAAGCATGGAGCCCGCTCAGATCTCCGCTGAAGTTTTGACCATTGTAAATACCTCACACATTGTCCAGCAGTATGTGCACTACCTGCAAAACTGGGCGAGGAAGCGATGACAGTGCGATTACTATACTGATGAGGACATGGGCACAGACTTCCTAGAAGCACGGCATGTGGCGCTTGGGAGATCATGGTGGCATTGGCCAGGTTCATGCTGTGGAACACCGATTATGGTCCTGGGAAACAAGCACAGATTGGTGGGACTGCATAATGTTGCAGATATGGGATGTTTCCCAGTGGCTGCGAAACTTTTGTATGGATAGGGCCATTTTCATGGAACTTTGTGACTTACTGTCCCCTACCCTGAAGCACAAAGACACCAAAATGAGAGCAGCCCTGACCGTTGAGAAGCAAGGTGGCCATAGCCCTCTGAAGCTTGCAATGCCAGACAGCTACTAGTCAGTCGGAAATCAGTTTGGAGTGGGCACATCTACTGTGGGGGCTGCTGTGCTGCAAGTAGCCAAGGCAGTCATTGACCAGCTGCTATCAAAGGTAGTGGCTTTGGGAAATGTGCAGACCATTGTGGATGGCTTTAATGCACTGGGGTTCCCTAACTGCAGCGGGGCGATAGAACGCATATCCCTATATTGGCCCTGAAACACCAGGGAGGCCAGTATGTAAACCACAAGAGGTACTTTTCCATGGTGCTGCAAGCACTGGTGGATCACAAGGGACATTTCACCGACATCAGCGTGGGATGGCCGGGAAAGTTGCCTGAGACTCGCATCTTCAGGAACTCTGGTCTGTTTGAACAGCTGCAGGAAGGGGCTTACTTCCCAGACCAGAAAATAACAGTTGGGGATGTTGAAATGCCTGTAGTTATCCTCGGGGAACCAGCCTACCCCTTAATGCCATGGCTCATGAGGCCATACACAGGCACCCTGGACAGTAGTAAGGAGCAGTTCAACTATAGGCTGAGCAAGTGCAGAATGGTGGTAGAATGTGCTTTTGGACATTTGAAAGCATACTGGCACAGTTTACTGACTTGGTTAGATCTCAGCACAACCAATATTCCAATTGTAATTGCTGCTTGTTGTGTGCTCCACAATATCTGTGAGAGTAAGGGGGGGATGTTTATGGCAGGGTGGGAGGTTGAGGCAACTCGGCTGGTGGCCAGTTTCATACAGCCAGACAACAGGACAATTAGAAGAGTGCAGCAGGGCACACTTTGCCTCAGAGAAGCTTTGAAAGCAGTTTCATGACAGGCCAGGGTATGGTGTGACAGTTGTGTTTGTTTCTCTTGAAGTTACCCGCTCCCTATATATATGAAAGGAAATAAAGTCACAGTTGTTTAAAAACCCTTCTTTATTATTTGTTGCACAACACATTGAGAGAAATCAGAAGGTAGACTGGGGGGAGTGGGGTGTTGGGTTAGTGGAGTGGAGGAGGAGAGAAGGACAAGTCAAGAAACCAAATCAAAAGTTTGCATATGCCAACTTTCTGCTGCTTGGGCGATCCTCTGGCGTTGAGTGTGTGGGTCCCCGTAGCCTCCCCCCTCTTGTTCTTGGGCATCTGGGTGAGGAGGCTACGGAACTTGGGGAGGAGGGAGGGCAGTTATATATGGGCTGCAGCGGCAGTCTGTGGTCTTGCTGCCTTTCCTGCATTAGATCCACCATACAGTGAAGCATGTCAGTTTGCTGCCCCATGATCTTGACCATAGCATCCTGCCTGCTCTCATTGCACACGTCCCCCCTTTCTTTGTGTTCCTGTAATGTTTTACAGGACTCCACAATTGTTTGACTCCACGCATTCAGATGGGCCCTATCAGTGCAGGAGAACTGCATGAGCTCAGCGAACATATCGTCCTGAGTTCGTTTTTTCTGCCTTCTAATTTGGACCAGCCTCTGGGACGGAGTAGATAGGGGATGTGTTGAAATATTTGCACCTGCGGGAGGAGAAAAAGGGAGAGTAGTATTTTAAGATACATTTCAGAGAACAAAGGGGACACTCTTTCTCAGTGAAACAGGCAATTCCTAGTACACAGCACATGTTCTTTCTGTACAAGTTAGCATTTTGCCTCTTATACTAAAGTGCCTGCCACCTTAGTATGAGTAAGCCATCACACACAGGCAACAGAATTCAGCTTGCAGGCAGCTTAGGGGCACACGGGGTTCTACTTCTTCCACATTCACTTCAGTGCTTTCAAACTGTTGGGCCTCCTTTCTCATAGCAAGCAATGCCTGGTAGGTTTGCCATATAAAAGGAGGGCTCTCTGGGATGATTGCTTCACACAACACCTTTCCCCTTTCCCTCTCTCCCTCGCCCCCTGCACCCAGGGCTGCCCAGAGGATTCAAGGGGCCTGGGGCAAAGCAATTTTGGGGGCCCTTTGGATAAAAAAAAAGTTACAATATTATAGAACACTATATTCTAGTGTGGGCCACTGCAGAGCCTGGGGCAAATTGCCCCACTTACCCCCCACCACTGGGTGGCCCTGCCCACACCCACCACGTGGCTTCAATGAGGCTCTGAGCAGGGATGAGCTCTTTAAACTAAATGCAAACGGCCCAGCGTGGCTGGGTTCCGCCCCCCACTGTGTGTCTCCGATCAGGCTCTCACTCACCAGAAGTACCTTCTTCAGGGTCATGGTCCAGGAGCCTGCCTTGGGAGTAGGGGGAGGCTTTTGGCTTCCACATTAAGAATAGTTCCTGGCTAGGGGGACAGTGGTGGAGACACGTTTTAGCAGCAAGGGGAGCGAACACACAAAAAAAGGCATCACCCTTTTTTTATGAAGAAAAAAGGGAAAAAAGAAAAATTCCCGCTGAAGTGCCGCCGAAGACCCAAAGCGCCGCCGGGGTGAGTAAAAATTAAAAAGGCATCACATTTCTGCTCAGTGGGAGCAGCTGCTCCTCCTCCTCCGCCCCAGCTATGCTACTGTGGGGGGAAATGGATTCCCCACTTGCCGTTTGTGCACTGTCCTCCTCCTCATCCTCCTCACTCCATGCAACTGCCCCCTTGCAGGTGTCCACAGACAGTGGTGGGGTAGTGGTGGCTTCACCCCCATAATTGCCTGCAGCTCAGTGTAGAAGCGGAACGTATGGGGTTGCAACCCAGAGCACCCGTTTGTCTCCCTGGCTTTTTGGTATGCTTGCTTGAGCTCCTTGATTTTTGTACAACACTGCTCTGTGTCCCTGGAGTAGCTTCTTTCCATCATGGCCCTGGAGACTTTAGCGTACATATTTGCGTTCCTTTTTTTGGAACGTAGTTCTGCCATAACAGATTTGTCTCCCCAACATGCGATGAGATCCAGTACCTCCCATTCGGACCATGCTGGAGCTTGTCTGCAAATCTGGGACTGCGTGATCTCTTGTGATCGCGGACTCTGCATGGTCGCCTGTGATGGTGGACTGTGCTGACGGTCACCTGTGCTGATGGTGATCAAAGAGGAAATGAAATTCAAAAGTTCCCAGGGCTTTTCCTGCCTACCTGGCTAGTGCATCGGAATTGAGAGTGTCGTCCAGAGCGGTCACAAGGGAGCATTCTGGGATAGCTCCTGGAGGCCAGTAACGTCGAATAACGTCCACAATACCTTTAACCCGGGATTGCAGTCTCGATTTAAGCACTACTCCACTTGCTGAGGTGGAGTACAGAAATTGGATTAAAGAGCCCTTTAAATCAAAAAAACTGGTGTGGAGATGTGGACAGAATCATTTTTTTTCGAATTAACTCGTCTTATTCTGAAATAGCTGACTAGGGTAGACCAGGCCTGAGAAAGAAACTGCATATTGCATTATCCTTATTTGTACTGCAGCAATATGTGCCTCTAATGCAGGGTGCCGAAGGTGGCACACAAGCTGATTTTCAGAGGCACTCACACTGCCCGGGCCACCGGTCGGGAGAGGGCTCTGCATTTTCATTCAATTTTAAATGAAGCTTTTTAAACATTTTAAAAACCTTATTTACTTTACATGCAACAGTAGTTTAGTTATATATTATAGACTTATAGAAAGAGACCTAAAAACGTTAAAATGTATTACTGGCACACGAAACCTTAAATTAGAGTGAATAAATGAAGACTCGGCACACCACTTCTGAAAGGTTGCCAACCCCTGCTCTAATGGTACTGGCGTTGCTCAGGTGCACAAGACAACTTTCAAGAGACAAGAAAAGAAAAAAATGTATATGGGATACAAAACAACTGTCTGCATCAGTGGTTCCTAGAAGTATGGTCCATGAAGAGTTGGCTCATGGTGTTGACTGCTCCTCCTTGTTTCCAGCTCCTGAATTGCCTTGACTTCAGCTAAAACTGCACTGAATACTTTCCGTATATTTCACCATGTGAATAATTACTGAAAAGTTCCACAGGGAAGTTATTTGACTGCAGATGAAAGAGGGACCAGTCCCTCACGTTTTTAGATGTTGTGCACACTATGATAATGTTTGGAAGCCTCTGGCATACACCATTCCTCCCAGCTACGCAGGAATACTTCATTTCCTTCTCACAAGTTCCTCCTCGGTTTCAGAAGAGGAAGGGTTCATGCTCACAGCACTATTTATGTCTAAAGATTAAGCCCCATTCAGCTACAATTTATGGAAAAACAAAGCACACGCTTTTATTTTTTCCTTTCTCATCATCAAATCCACAGACTAACGGGAATTTTGAATTCCTTTGCACTTCTCATGCTGTACAGCATTTAATCACTTTAGAAAGCAGTTAATATTAAATGTCACAGTTAGCATGATTTTAACTTTCCTTGTATCAAACCTAGCTTTCAGATCCTGGAACTGTTGCTTACATGTACTTAATGGAACTACACATATTAGTGAATTTTTTTATCCCTAAATATGTTTGAATGTGTGTCAGAATCACAAACTGTGTCTTCGTAATGTTGAGAGTAGAAGCTTGAGTTTTTGAAAGTGTACAGTAAACATGTCATGTTAAAGCAACTGTGCAGTTTTGGTGTGAAACATCTTCACCACAAGTAGTTCAGCAGACTGAGTGTGAAAAGATATATTGAGAGGCTTGTTTTGACTCATTCTGTGAGTACTGAGATGCCATTTATATTTTATACTGGCTAATTTCCACTCCTGACATAACATAGGCTCAGGTAAAGGACACATACACTCAGTTTATGATCACAAGGCTATTTTTTAATGTGCATTGATACAAGGAGTGTGAGTACAGTGCTGCACCTGAGAAAGTGCTGTTACACAGCAGAGCTAAGCATTCCCAGGCAGCAACCTGTGTACTCAGCTGAAATTTGCCTAGTACCTTTTCTTGTGTTTTCGGTGTAACGTGGCTTACCTATTATTTATGACTAGCTGATATGCATTATTAAATATAGACTCTCCAGAAACCATGTGAACTCTTTTTTTATATCATGTGATTCCATATAGATTTTTTGGGGGAGGAGGATGATGGGGGACACTTCTATATGTCAGCATACTGGAACAAGGAGTGGACAAGGGTCACCTGGTGTCATTCTTGCCCTGATTGTGCTTGATAGGTCACGGACAGATTAAAGAAATTGTAAATGGCATACATGTACATATAAGAGATTGCTGTTAATATTTGTTTTCCATAGTTGGATAGTCCCACAATAAAAAAAAAAAAAAAGTTCCCTTTAGATATCTAATGATTGTTCAGGGCTTAAACTAAGGGTCAGGACCCCTCAGGGGGTCACAAGGTTATTACATGGGGGGGTTGCAAGGTGTCAGCCTCCACCCCAAACCCCACTTTGCCTCTAGTATTTATAATAGTGTTAAATATATAAAAAAGAGTTTTTCATTTATAAAGAGGGTCGCACTCAGAGGCTTGCTGTGTGAAAGGGGTCACCAGTAAAACAGTTTGAGAACCACTGGCTTAAACCACAGCAGTTAGGATTGCCTGTGAGTTGTCTAAAAATTGAGTTTTCCCATGGGAAGAGTGCCTTTTATTTTTATTTTTTTAAGGCCATGGATTTGTCAGAGAACATGGACTCACACACAGTTGTGTTGGTGAAATTTTTGTTGGGTGATTCAGTCTGTATATGCTGCTATTATCCCACAATGACATTGTGAATGCGATTGGTACATTTTATTGTCTGAAAAAAATGCTAATAATGGTAGCATTAAAATGGCATTATAGTGTCATAAGGCAAAATTCTGTTCCCATTGCAGTGATTGGTAGTGTTTACACTGTCATGAATGGGAGTCAGAATCTGATGTGTAATGCAGAAAATGGGATGAGGAGGAGTGCCCTTAGGTGTGGCTGCTCTCTTTGTTTTCAGTTATAAGCTAGTATTTGTAGTGACAAGGCAAGATACTTTTCAGAGTAGGAATCCCTGAGCAGAGCCCCAGCAGAGGTGATTTGCAGTTCACATATATGTAAGGAAATATCCAGATGTCAGGTTGAATGGTTTGCACCCAATCCATTGATTGCCACTGAACTGCTCCCTGTAATTTATAAAAGCAATAACTCACATCTTAAAAGTGAGATGTTTTGCATAATTGGAGTTTTGGTAGTACCGTAGTATATTTTTGCATAGAGTGAAAGCAATTTGGCTATGAAAACAGTTTATCAGAACCTAGTGGAGGGATGGGTGAGCCACCTGTGCATCTGATTTATAATGTTATTAACAGCAAATATTTTGGCAATGTGACTATAACAGATATTTTTATCATAATACCTCTGTACACCTTTCATCCTCAGTATCAGCAGCTCTTAAGTAAATTGATATATATACAGAAGCTATAATTGATTTTGCAAAAGACCCAATTACATGATAGGTTTTTTTTTTCCCCTAAGATTTAATAATGGTAGGATACCTTAAAAAAGTTCAGTGATAAACATTTAACTGAGTACAGCAGATATTGAATTAAAACCACTCTTTACGCATTGGCAGTTCCAGGTCAATAGCATACCTTTTTAATAGCTGAGCTGGATATTTGCAGCACAGACAACATTATAAGAAAGGAGATTGTTGAGGAGGAGGGACATTTGTGAACCACACAGATACACATTTGTGCTCTTTAAAATGTAATATTTGTTAGTGTAACTTTTATAGTGTTGGTGATGTGCAATATTTACTTGTTTCTCAAATGGGCACGAGTATCACATTTGTAAAGTTCACTTCAACCTAACCAAATATATACAGAGTAACATCACTGTGATATACAACAGAGTAAACAGCCCTGAACCCAAACCTAGACCTCAGGTTTGGGGTATCTGTAAGATGAATTGTATTTTAGTGAGGGTTAATTCTAATTCTTTGTCAAATGGTTCCCTCTCTTCACCTCCTCCTAGGACCACCTCCTTCAAAAAAAGAAAATCATTGCTTGGAGGTTTCAACATCCCAGGTCTTAAAGTATCTTTAGTATCACATTGCATTTATAAGAATCACAACAAAGTGAATATTTTTAAATGAATATAGTTTTCAGTTGATTGGTACATTAGGAAAGTGATCTTTCATATATAATACTGAGAGAAACGGGATCTGTGGTACAGAGCTGCATGTTTTAGAACACCTGGCCATCTTTACTGTAGTTTGTATGTTTTGAGAAAAGTGCCTTTTGCAGTGTTCATTTTAAAATGAGTACATGTTTGCTAGTTTCAAATAATGGCATCGTTATTTAGTTCCACTGAATGGAAAAGACAGGACTGTGTGACTTAGATATCCTGTGCTGTTAGTTTGCCTGGAATGCCAGCCCATATTTTATTATGAGAAAATGTATTTCTTCTTTTGGATATGCAGCAGAGGGGGCGATACATGGGTGGGGGGACAAGCATGGCCTGAGCATGCTCACGTGGACTGAGCATGCTCAGTAACACTGCTGAAGCTGGCTGCCCTCTCTCCACTCCCCTACTCTGCCCCTCCCTCAATCGGCAGGCACAGGTCATTTCTGATATGTAGTGCAGGAAACCTCACCTGGTGACGGCAGAACTAACCTTAGTTTGGCTAGCTAAAGAATGTTGTATGCAGTCCAATTGCATTAAGTATTATTGCAAATGGGTAACTGAATGTGGCTTGCCAGGAGCTGTAAAGAATAGATCACATAATGGTAATACAGTCTGCTATTTCAGCATATGTGATATGTACCACAGAAACTGGGGAGACTGCACAAGATTCCCTATAATTAAGGCTACGTTTATGTCATGGAGCTCATGGAAGTCACAGCATTTGTGACTTCCAGAGACCTCTGTGACATTCTGTGCTTCAGCCCCAGGGGCTACAGGTTTCTGAAGCTGACAGCCAGTGTAGCCCTGAAAGGGTTTTAGCGACAGGCAGCAGCAGCGATGGGGGCCTCCTGCAAAGTTCCAGCAACAGGTGACAGACTCCTGAGGGAGCCTTCCTCGGGGTTCCAGTGATGAGCAACAGCCTTGCACGAGGGGCGAGGGAGGAAGCCTCAGGCGAGCGACAGGGGGTGTCCCATTTTCTCTTTGGGAATATGGTCACCCTGCAGCTCCCAGCCGCCGTGGTTTGAGGGGGAACCCACAGCTCCCAGACACCACAATAGTGAGGGAATCCATGGAGCTGCAGCAGCAAAAGTCACAGACAGGTCAAATCTTCTGTGAATTTTTGTTTATTGCCCATGACCTGTCCATGACTTTTACTAAAAATAGCCATGACATAATCTTAACCTTAAACTGCCCATTTCCTAATATGTGATTATGAAAAAAACTCCCTTGATTAGGGAATAACTATAGAGTAGGATTTGTCAGACCTGGTTCCTAATCTTGCTCCAGCTCTGCCCATTTTGTATATTTGGCACAGTCACAGTAGTATCATTGCAGTAGTAAAGCAACGAGAAGCTTTGCTCAGCATCATGTGAACAGATGTGCACTCTGCTGAGTCTCCACTGGGAGCTGAACAACTACCTTCATTCTCTGCACCTTCACAACCATCTCAGGAACTTGTAGAATTGAGCCCTATCTGTTGCTTTAATACAGAAATGTTACCATTTGTTTGTATAATCACAGCACCTGAGAGCCCCACTCATAGACCAGGATCCCATCATACTAGGTGCAGTACACACACAGAACAAAAAGACAGTCTCTATCCCAAAGAGATTATGCAACCTTGATAATTTCTCTTAGCTGTAGAGCTACCATGAACTTTTCCTTATCCTTGCTCTGGACCCACCAAGGAGAAATTGTTGGTCCTTCAACATGCACCATACCCAGTGATCATACAATTACACAGTCTATTCATACAGTATACATCAATGGTTCTCAACTAAGAGTGCACATACCCCTGGGGGGCACACCGAGGTCTTCCAGGGGTACATCAACTCATCTAGATATTTGCCTAGTTTTACAACACACTACATAAAAACACTAATGAAGTCAGTACAAACTAAAATTTCATACAGTGGCTTGTTTATACTGCTCTATATCCTATCCACTGAAATGTAAGTACAGTATTTATATTCCAATTGATTTATTTTATAATTATATGGTAAAATGAGAAAGTGAAAAATTTCTTGCTCTCTGTGCTGTGACACTTCTGTATTTTTATGTCTGATTGTGTAAGCAAGTAGTTTTTAAGAGAGGTGTAACTTGGGAGTACGCAAGACAAATCCAACTCCAGAAAGGGTTACAGTAGTCTGGAAAGGTTGAGAGCCGCTGGTATACATTGTCAAAGTCAGTAGTAAACCCTAAATATTAACAGGTAGTATAAGCATAAAACATTCCCATTACATTAAAAACTTTTTGCTTGCACAGTGCTCTAGCAGGATCCTACCCACCTCACTGAATTGGTCTCCTTAAAATATAGGTGTCCTATCATCATCATCATCATGAATGCCTTGTGCATCTAAGTAGGTGAACAGTGCCTCTTACGCACATATGTAACTCTCCTCCTTAATTCTTCCATGTCACTCCATTTTGTGTGTGCTGTGGACTGCCACATTGGGAGGTGAAGCACTGTGAAGCAATGCAGAAGAAACTAAGGGAACCTAGAACACAAGAAAGAAAATATACAGGGGACATATAATGTGTAATAAGAAGGAAAGTCCTTAGTTTTTCAAAGAATAAGAAAAGGAGTGATGGGATGAAAGGTTAACAGAATAGATCACGGGTGATGGATAAATAGAGATTGAGAATTGAGGAGCAAAGTAATTGGTGTGGTGGAGAGGGAACCATGAAGAAAGTAGGCACAAGCAGAGCTTCTGTTTTGAATGTGTACATTCTAGTAGATTTCATTGCATTTCCCTGGCACATGCCCACAGCTGGGTTGACATGAGTAGGGATGATGGAATGCAGAATGCTGAGGATGGAGTGAGTCGAATGGGCACTGTCATTGTTGGGCATGTAAGTGCAGAGCCAAGATTGGTAATTTTTTGTTTCAAATGATGTGCCCGGGTATCATTTTCCTCTCTTCCCCATGTGTTGCACCGTACCAGTATTCTAGTGCCTGCTCCTATTCTCCAACTTCAGACCTTCTTAAATCACTCCTGACAACTCATTCCTGCAGCATCACCTGCAAAAAATTAGAGTGTTTGCAGCTGGAGGGAATGAGGAGGACACAGAATCTCCCTCGAAAAAAAATCACACACAAGTGCCTATTTGAACCAACAAGAGATATGTGCACCTAAAATGAGTAACTCTGTAATCATTATTGTGACATTACAGTTTCTTTATGGAAATATGCTTATAATATGGATATAGCATAACTGAGATGTACTTTATGCAAGAGGGCTCATGTAAGATATCATTGGAAAGGTTATGATTTACTGAATGTGATTATCCAGTTTGTATGCCTGTATCATTTCTGTATCTGAAGTTAGGAATATTGACCCTGTATCTGTATTCCAAATGTGCTACTTTGGGTGATACCTCCAACTAGCCCTTCAGGTACAACAATGAAAGACAATGGACTGTGAAAGAGCTTAGTCTTCCTGTGGACTCTCCAGCCTGCGAGTAATGGCTGCTACAACCCTGCAGAGACATGGGTCTGAGTCACCTGGTACTGGACACCCCCGACCTTGGAATGCCAGTGATTTTCCATACACAAAAGCTACATAAGGCAGGGGTGTGGTGTCATCGTGGTTCTCCTCTGCCTCCCCAGCCAAAGAGACACTGAAAACTACCTGGAAGTAAGAACTGAGCTGGGGAGAGAAGAGTTGAGCCCAGGCTGGAAGGGCATCTAGCTTGTGAGTAATAACACCTGAAGCTTCAAGCTGCAGGCCAGTGCAGCTAACTTTCAAGATTCTCTATAGTTTGTCTCTGACAATATTTAGAGTGAGGAATTAATATTTGTAGCCGGTTTCGTTAGTGAATCAAGCTTAGTTTGTGCGTTTTGTTTTATATGCTTAGTTATCTGCTTTGTTATGTTTGCTATCTCTTTAACCACTTAAAATCTGCCTTTTATCGATAATGTATTTGTTTTGTTTATTGTTAAGCTCAGTTTGTGCAATTTCTAACTGGGTGTGGGGGGCAGGAAAGTGTGTATCTCTCTCTTCACATTAAGGAAGAAGGTGAATTTTTATGAGCTTGCACTGTGCGGATTTTTCTGTACAATGCAAGACAATATACTTTTGTGTTTATCTCCCAAAAGGGGTGTGCATGTGAGTGCTGGGTGAGTCCACTCACACACAGCTGACTTCAGTCTGCATCTGTAGCTAGGTGTGGCCCAACCTGTGTGTGTGTGCTGCAGAGCCTAATTCAACAAAACAGGGAATCCAGGCTGGTGGAGCAGGAGAGGCTCAATGAAACCCCAATACATCAGGTGGCATTTTGGATGGGGGAGGTCCAACCTGTCACAGTTATCTCCTAACACGTCTTTCCTCTCTCCTTCCCTTCCTGCTGTGGGTTTGTATTATATCCTTATCCATCAAGTCCATTATTATGATAGTAGACTCTTCAGAGTTAGGGACCTGCCTTCTGTTTTTTGTTTTGGTTTGGTTCCTTTTAGTGAAGAACTTAGCATATGTATAAAATAATTCTGTCTCAGTAGCGATTAAAATTCAGACCCCGGAACAGAAGACACACACAAATGCTACTAAAAAGTAAGGTTAAAATCTAAGATCAACCTTTGTTCAAGTTTGAAGAAGAGAATTAATCCTTGAATTCCACATCTTATGCTGCTTCCAGATTCTTTGCCCACAGAATTGCCTCTGCAGATAACACATACTCCTCCAGCAAAATCCAAGCTCTGTTTAGCAGGGCAATGCACAGTTGGAGATTGGCTCAATGCCCAGAATCTACTTTTAGTCTTTGCAAAAGCCCTTTTTTCCCCAACAGCCCTGGAGTATAGTTGGGGAAATACCCAAGACTTTCTCTTTGAGAGCAAAATGAATGATTTCCTCAGACGCTTTCAGTATAGTATTTCTGACACTAGCAAATCACATGTTATGAATATTGGCCTAGGAGACTTTTCTGTAGGCAGATTCTTCCCTGGTAATATTTTATTTGTTTTTAAAGAATTTGAGGAACCTGAGGGGATCTACTATAAACAGACCAACTAGCCATTTTGAGGGGTGGAGGGAGACCCTGAGACACCTGATCTCTCTTTTTAGAGATCTCCATTAATTGCAAGCTGATAATTGAGTCAGCGTTCTCCAAAGTAATGCGACTAGTTTCAGAGTAGGTAAGGCAGAGTATGACAGGTTGACATTATTGGCAGTCACCTACGTGCACTTCAGCTGGATGTTTTTGGAGTGGTTGTTTTTTTTTTAAATTTGTTTGTCTAAAGAAATTAGTTCCATCTTTCCCTCAGTGGTGCGTAGTGACATCTAAACAATATTGAGCTTTTTGCAAAGGCTTCTGGTATTCTTAGATAATGCTGCTTTTGGCTTGGGACTTGATTCTCCACTGTCTTACAGTCATTTATAACTTGTCAAATTGAATATTAAATCAGAAAGAGAAGAGTTTCACACCATATAGGAGAGTCCCTTACATGTGTCTCTGTTTCCCTTACTTGTGGTAATAGTCTGCCATCTCCCCAAGCAGATGGGTGAACTGAGGCTTAGCTTTCCAGCCAAAACTTATATTAGAGTCCTTTCCCTCCCGCTGATAGACAAACAAGTCCACAAAACTGCATTAGTTCTTCACCTCTGATCCAAGATTGCCTTCTCTGAGTTCAGCTAGCACTCCTCACCTCTTTGGGCTATGCTTCCTCTTTAGAGGCCCTTCCTAGGCACCTATCTATAGTCTGTTCAGCCCTACTAGAGTCAGACGCTCATTTGCCCTGTTGACACAGGGTTACCCTCCTTGAGTTTAATAGTCACTAAGTCCTCCCTCATCCCTTCTTGGGCTCAATAATTCTCCCCTTTTATGCAGGAATTTCTGTATCCTGGAGGTGGTGATGCAGAGGAAACTCAATCTTTCCTCTACACCAGGGGTCGGCAACCTTTGGCACACGGCCAGTCAGGGAAATCAGCTGGCAGGCACGATGGTTTGTTTACCTGCAGCATATGCAGGTTCGGCCGATCACAGCTCCCACTGGCCACGGTTCGCTGTTCCAGGTCAATGGGGGCTGCGGGAAGCGGCAGCCAGCACATCCCTCAGCCTGCGCCACTTCCTGCAGCCCTCATTGGCCTGGAACGGCAAACCGCGGCCAGTGAGAGCTGCGATCGGCCGAACCTGCAGACACTGCAGGTAGACAAACCGTCCCGGCCCACCAGCGGATTTCCCTGACAGGCCACGTGCCAAAAGTTGCCAATCCCTGCTCTATCCTGTACCAAGCAGCATTTGTCCATTTCACTCAGACCCCTGGACCACTCCAGAGATTCCTATACTACAACTCTGTGCCTTTTCCACAGCTCCCTTCTTGGGCTGAGTGCCTCTGTCTAGGTCTCAGTTCCTACATGACCTCCATGGTCTGCCTTGCAGTCCTTCTTGGGCCAAGCCCCCTTTCCTCGCTCCTAAGTTGGAGATCCATCCTCTAAGTCTGACCTCTCCCTGGAGAACTAGTATAGAGCAGCTCCCACAGCTGCCATCCTCCTTTGTCTTTTCTTCCACTAAAGGCATGCATCTTATCCTGTAGTGTTGCATGCAACTCACTGGTCACGTGATCTAGCCACTTGGCCATTTCCTTATATGAGACTGTTTGAAAGGAAGCATCTTGAAGCTTACCGCTAGATCTGGAACAACTAGAATTCAGGAGCCTTTAAAGGGACAGCAAAATTAAAGTGTTATATAATGGCATGTAAAATAAAAATTGGTTGCAAAGACTAAATGAGAAGAAGGGAGTAAGGACTGATGGAGAGGGTGGTAGACTGAGAATCAGGAGTCCTAGGTTGTATACATCCATTGGTGAAAGCACGAATAGTCAGATTTTCTAAAAAAAATAGCCTCTGATTATGTACACCCAAGTTTGAACCCCTGGCTCTGATTTTCAGAATTGCTGAGCATTTGCATCACCCATGATCTGTTTGAATTGTGGGTGCTCAGTATGACAGATATAGCAATTTCCTGCACTATCCTTAGGAGACCTTGTTGAATTTAAATGTAAGAAAGTTTGGGATCTGTTGTGCTAAATGAATGGTTTATATATTATTGTGCGATAGGATTGTATGTTATCTCTCTAGGGAGGAGATGGGATGTGAACTCTGGGAAGCGCTATGAACTTCAAAGAACTGTACTGAACACTGAGCCAGACAAGAACAGACTTCTGGGACAAACAGGGTCAAGTGGTTTGCCTGGGAAATCTTTGTGGGGAGGTGAATGCAAATTCCCCACCTTCAGTTATGCAAAACCCCAGGCTTTTAAAGCTATGCCCTTGAAGAAGGGCTGTTATCTGCTGCTCCCAGAGTCTCAAGAACAAATGCCCAAGCTGTATAAAGGAAAGACTATTCTATTCATAGGTAGTCCTAGTTCTGAGCTAAGGCTGTTATGGACTTTGTAATGACAGAAAAAACCCTATGTGGTATTTGAAGGACTGACTCTGACCAGAGCCCTAGTTCGAGCTTTATTAGCATGTGTAGGTTCTTTTATTGTTTTAATATGTTTTCTCTGAAATACTTTCACCTTAAGAACAAATGTACTTGCTTAGAAAGAGCTGTGTGGTAACTTGTAACTACTGGCAACTACAGCTGGTGGTAGCCTTGGAAGAGAAACCAAAGTGCAAACACTGGCCTGTTTAGGCAGTGTGGCCTGTTGCACAGTTCCCTGCCTACACTGTGAGCCTGGAAAAGCCCCTGGTCAAGAGGGAGAGAGACATGGGTCTCCATCCAAGAGAGGTAATAGCTGAGAAGCCTAGAGTGACCACAGAGGGGGAATACAGGTGCAGTTGCCCTGAATTGTGAAGCTCTGCATGTCTTAAAATCAGACTGTGTCCACATTTAGGAACCCATAATTAAAAGCCATTTTTATAAAAAATTGGCTTTAAACCTTTCAGTGTCAGAATTTACCCATCTGTAAAAATGTGTGCAATAATACACCCATTGATGATAATAATATGTCTATGCTATAATAAATGTTGGGAGAGTTAACATTTCATATGTGGTCTAAGGTCTTGGATGGAGAATGATATGCTCTGACAAATCAGTTATTATATCTACTATTTATTAGTGGACCCCGCTCCTTGACCGCTTTGTTTTAAAATAATCTGATTTACTTGCACTAGTCAGAGTAAAAACTGAGATGAGACAGACAGAAAGAGAACTTAATCAGAGTTTAAAAAGCATGCAAAACCAAGACTCTTCAGTGTAAGATAACTGGTCTTCAGTTTTAATTGACAGAAATATGAAGGTTCCAGTTACCTTGTTGGGTTGATTGTAATTAACGCTCAGCTTTTCCTCCAGCAGGGAGAGGAATGATGCCATACCATCATGGAAATACCAATTCCAGTTTTCCAGTGAGGTAAGATAGGCAGTAATAGGATGTCACAGCCAAAAATTCCAGTCATTTTAAATTCACATAAACCAACAAATTACATAAGCTGAATGCAGTGTGGTTGGAGCTGTATTGGTCCCGGGATATTAGAGAGACAAGGTGGGTGAGGTAATTGTATTGGACTAACTTCTTTTGGTGAGAGAAACAAGCTTTCGAGCCACACAGAGCTCTTAAGAAGCTTGTCTCTCTCACCAACAGAAGTTGGTCCAGTAAAAAATATAACCTCACCCACCTGGTCTCTCTAAAATCATGCACGTGTCTTGAACAGATTTGGTAGTTACTTTTCTGCTGCCAATATCTGAGTTGGAAATGTTGACTTTGGCAGTATTGGCCGGTATTGGCCTCCGGGCGGTATCCCACAGTGCACCATTATGACCTCTCTGGAAAGCAATCTGAACTCAGATGCATTGGCCAGGTAGACAGGAAAAGCCCCGCGAACTTTTGAATTTCATTTCCTGTTTGCCCAGCGTGGATCTCTGATCAGCATGGGTGGCGATGCAGTCCCAAATCCAACAAGAGCTCCAGCATGGACTGTACGGGAAATACTGGATCTGATCGCTGTATGGGGAGACAAATTTGTTCTATCAGAGCTTCGTTACAGAAGACGAAATGCCAAAGCATTTGAAAAAATCTCCAGGCTACGATAGACAGAGGCCACAGCAGGGACTCAGCACAGTGCTGCGTGACAAACATAACGGAAAGCCAAAGAATCAAATGGACGCTCATGGAGGGAGGGAGGGGGTACTGAGGACTCCAGCTATCCCACAGTCCCTGCAGTCTCCGAAAAGCATTTGCATTCTTGGCTGAGCTCCCAATGCCTGAAGGGTCAAAAACATTTTCCTGGATGTTTCAGGGTGTATGTATTCAATTTACACCCTTCCCCCCCCCCGAAAGAAAAGGGGAAAAAATCATTTCTTGCCTTTTTTCAATGTCATCCTATGTCTACTGCATGCTGCTGGTAGATGGGGTGCTGCAGCACTGAACACCAGCATCCCCTTCCCAGTGGCAGACGGTGCAAAATGACTGGTATCCATCATCAGCAGCAGCCCGTGAGTGCTCCTGGCTGGCTGTGGTGAGGTCGGCCGGGGGCGCCTGGGTAAAAATGGGAATGACTCCCAGTCATTCCCAGCAGACGTACAGAAGGCTTGGTAACCGTCCTAATCGTAGCAGCTGGAGGCTGAGCTCCATCAGCCCTCTCCTTTCATGTCTAAAGAAGATTCTGTACTTCCTGGACTATCATAGCAGCTGGAGGCTGCCTCCCCCTCATTTTAATCTCACTAACAACTCAGTGTTTCTTATTCCTGCATTCTTTATTACTTCATCACACAAATGGGGGAACATTGCCACGGTAGCCCAGGAGGGTTGGGGGAGGAGGGAAGCAACGGGTGGGGTTGTTGCAGGGACACTTCCTAGAATGGCATGCAGCTCATCATTTCTGCGGGATCTCTGGGGCTCTGACCTGGAGCAGCTGTGCTCTCTGGCTCTCTAGTACACTTGCCCCATATTCTAGGCAGGACTGACTCTATTTTTAGACAAAACATAAAGAAGGTAATGACCCAGGGGAGTCATTCCCATTTTTGTCCATGCACCCCCGGCCGACCTCAGCGAGGCCAGCCAGGAGCACCCATGACAGCAGCAGACAGTACAAAAGGATTGATAACCGTCATCGCCAATTTCCAAATGCAAACGGTGCAAAATGACTGATAACCATCGTCTCATTGCCAATTTACAATGGCAGACGATGCAATAGGGATGGTAAACATCTCTGCTACCTTGCAAAGGCAAATGAATGTTGCTGTGTAGCACTGCAGTACCGCATCTGTCAGCAGCATCCAGTACACATATGGTGACAGTGGCAAAGGGCAAAACAAGCTCCATGGTTGCCATGCTATGGCGTCTGCCAGGGCAATCCAGGGAAAAAGGGCACGAAATGATTGTCTGCCGTTGCTTTCACGGAGGAAGGATTGAGTGACGACATTTACCCAGAATCACCTGCGACACTGTTTTTGCACCATCATGCATTGGGATCTCAACCCAGAATTCCAATGGGCGAGGGAGACTGCGGGAACTATGGGATAGCTACGGGATAGCTACCCACAGTGCAATGCTCCGGAAATCGATGCTAGCCTCGATATATGGACACATACTGCCAAATTAATGTGCTTAGTGTGGCCGCGTGCACTCGACTTTATACAATCTGTTTTAAAAACCAGTTTCTGTAAAGTCGGAATAATCCTGTAGTGTAGACATACCCTCACTGCATTCCTAAGTGAAAAGCTGATTGTATCTTTGAATTCTTTCTTTTCATTTACATGTAAGGTGGCTGGGCATCCTTCCATATTAAACTCTCAAGCGTATGTTTGCATATTCTGCTAGAGACTTGTAATCTCCCGGACAGTTCAAATAAAGTTACATGTGTTGGTTTTTCTCTTGTGGAGATATTGCCATCCTAATGCTATTTAGGGTCAAGTTTTCACTAAACATGGGAGAAAACAAAAAGTCAAACAGATTTGAAACAGCCAGCCAAACTATATTTATATATAAATATTTTATCATTGTATAAAGAAGGCAGACTGCAAACAGCATGCTGCATTTCACTGGCAAGAAGCTGCTTTGGAAAATAATTAAAACATATTTTATAATTTCATTCTGTTTTCCTTTCTCCTGGTTTTCTTCAGCAAAGTAAATAGTCCTTTTATTTGTTTCATTGTCTTACTGTGCTCTCATTGGCTTGCTCAATCTAAGCAAGAGTTGGGCCTTGTCAGTACTTGGATTGGAAAACCTCAAGGAAAAGCCAGTTTCTGCAGAAAGTGATACCATCGGTGGTAAAGGGAACTGAATATAAATACACATGAATACTATGAATTTTGAAGTGTTTGGCTATCCAGGTTTAGCTAAATAATCAACTACTGCTCTCTCTCAAGGGGCAGAGAAAACACACTTTTGCTTCTAGACTAAGAACCCCTGTTCCTTTGAGCCTATGGCTAGAGAGAGAACTGACCTTAGGGACCAATTCTTGGAGCCCACATATCCCATTTCTGGTTTGGGGAGAAAGAGCAGCTATTTCCAGCTGCCATGAGACTCACTTCACAGGAAAGAGACATCAACCTCCTTCCTCTGACTTCATGGGGAAGGGAACAAATAAGTTGCCTCATGTACCCCTAGCTCAATAATCACCCTTGGTTGTTCTCAGCACGTAAGAGTGACAAGATTTAGGCGTTCCCCCCAACACACATTTCCCCAGGTCCCAGAATCCCCACGCACTACAGTAATGTTCTAGTGAGAAAGGTGTTTGTAGATGTCTTTGGAGAGTGACTATGGCCAACTTCCCCCCTCCCATGCTCTTCGGAGGCAGATGGCTAACTTACTCCATCAGTCCTTCTGGAAAAAAGGAATCCCTGTCTCTTTCCCCATATCGTATCCACAACAGGGTCTTTTGGATGTCAAACAAGTTGACCACTACCTTCCCATTTTGCAACAGGATTGGGAGACCAAGACCTGGCTCTACTGCTTATTGGCACTTAAAGATTCTGAGGCCAAGACAACGCCACATGCTCTGAGCTGTTGGGTAGTGTCTCCAATAGTCTATTGCAAATTTCAGTGCTGGAGTGTTAAACGAACAGTAACCAACTACAGAGCCATCAGTGAGACAGAAGAGTGTTTTCTGTCCCTCCTAATAATAATTAAAAGTGAAAATCTGAGATGTTAAAACTTCTGGAATGTTAAGAGATGCAGCCTGATCGAGGGGAGAAGTTGGGAGTTCACTCTGGAGATAAGCATGGAGAATGTATTATTGTTAGCTATTATTGTATTATTGTTTTTATTTATTTCTATTTCTGTGATACCTAGAGACTCTAAATTAAATCACAGCACCATTGTGCAAGGCATTGTACAAATATAGAATGACTTTATTGGTGTAGGATCAGGCAAAATATTAAGGCTTATCAGTCTTCTTGGCTCCCAGCCTTGGACTCATTTCTGTGAACTTTCTGGCAGAGTATCACTTCTTTTTCAATAGTTTTTCATCTTTACATTTAAATCCAAACTTGGGCTAATGGCTGATTTGGTAACCTTGGAAAGATTAACTTTGTACAGTCTGAGTTTAAGGCACCATTCTAGTCTTCTGTTTGGTCAGCTACGACATTTGCTTGTCCAACTGAAATGAGTTGTTTGTTGTAACTCAAGAGGTTACTTACTGATGCACCGGGTTCAGTTTAGTGGGTGTCACAGTTTTAAAAGGCTGACATCAGCTCTCTTCATTCTCTCTCAATATGATTGTTATGTTGTCTTGAAATCTTTTTTCATGTATAGGAAGTGAACAACAGTTAGGAAGGCTTAGGCAATTATTTTATGATTCATCCCTGGCCCAAAATTAGAAATACATCCAACTCCTACTCTTAAATCACTTAGTAAGTAGTAGGTATCAGTCTGAGCTTTAAGAAAAGCTCATCTGTCATGTCTTTGACTTGTTAACGTTTGTTGAGCAAGATGCTGTTGTGGGCTTTCTTCTCTAAAAGACAGTTTTGTGGAAACCTGTAAACATACTCCCTGGCCTGGGCCTGTGTTCATATGGTACAAGTCTTATTCCTGAGGGAATTCTGTGCCAAAAAAAAAAATTAAAAATTCTCTATTTTTAATTAATAATTAATTTTTAATTCAGAATATTTTAAAATTTTGCAAAATTCAATAAATAAATGTGGAGACATCATCATGGCAGTGGAGTCAGGGCACCGGCTGCATGGATGTGGGAGATCACTGTGCAGCCCCCCACCTCCTGGGATAGAGACTCAGCAGTGAGGCTGCACCTGACCCTTACACAGAACAAAGGCCTGTCCTGCCCCAGAAACACCCCATGGCCCTGCCCCTCCATGCCAGGTGCACCAGGCATGGGTAGGCAGGTTCAGCCCAGCAGGATCCAAGTGTGGAGGGGCTTGGTGTGGGGGGATCCAGATGTGGAATAAGAGGGTTCTGTGTGGGGACAATCTGGGTGCAAGCAGCTCAGTAGTGGGTCTGGAAGCGTAGAGGCTTGTTGGGGGCTTCTTTGGTGCAGGGAGAATGGGATTCAGCAGGGGGTTCAAATGAAGGTGGTTGGGGCTCTGCAGGGTATATGGGGATGTAGCTTGGCAGGGAAGGTCTGGGTACTGGGGGAGTGGGCCTGGGTGTGGTTGGGGTCCAGTTGCAGTTAGTTGGGGATCAGTGGGTGGGGGATCCAGGTGGCTCATTGGGGTGGTTCAGGTGTGGGTTCAAGGTGCATGCTCGTCTGGGTGGGGGTTCGATTCTCCTGCTTAATGGGGGAGCCCCAGCTGCTGTCGCTGCCACCGAGGGGATGCCACATGCTGGGATCCTGCTCCCCCCCCCATTCCCCTATCCCCCCTTCTCTTCTCCATCCCCTCCACACTGCCCCCAACGCCATCTCCTCCCTTCACTCCCACATGCCCCTTCCCTAACCTATCCCCTTCTTTCACCACTGCCTGGTCCCCGATTTCCCCAGCACCACCCCGCCCCTTTGCTCTGCCCACTGCGGACTCTTACCATTGTACTGAAAACAACCAGCACACACAGAAGGGGAAGTAGACTGTCACTAGGACCCAGGAGATGGCATTCAGCTGTAGAGTCAGGAACCCAAACTGCTACCTTCCCTCACTCTGGCAGCTCTGTGCCTGCAGAAATGGGTGGCTGTTGGGGAAGCATTGCTCCCCTCCCCCTCCCAACGGTGATTTACTGCTGCTCTGGGTGCCCAAAATCAGATGCCCACACTGCTGGGGAGGAAGGTGTGATTGCTCTTGCAGCTTCCCTTTGCTTTCCCGTCACTTTCTGCGGGGAAGCAAAGAAATCTGCAGAGCATGTGATTTCTGAGCCCATGCAGCGATGAAGAATTCCCCAGGTGTAAAGTCTGCCATCACTAAGTATTATAAATTTTGTAAAGCAGAGGAGAGAATAAAGGATGAAAATAAAAGGGGATAAAAATGAGTGTGTCAGTAGTGCTGAAGAGGACACTGTTCAGTGACATAAATCTCCTCCGTACCCTAGACCAAGTAAAATAACAAGATCAGGAGGCTTGCTGACTTGAAGAGAGCAAGTAGTTTTCATAACCAGTGTATGTGGCAGAACTACACCCTCAGTTAGAAATACTGAACTATGAATAGTCCATACAGACTAGCAAATGTTCACAAGCCATACAGTACATCCAATGTGAAAAAAAATAGTAAGATGCACACGCTTGTCTTATTTGTTACATAAATCTCACACATGCAGGAAGACTAAAGCATAGAGCTTTCTGCTCCAGAAACAGGCCCACAGGAGAATCAGAGTAACCAGAGAAAAACTCTTCATTAGTTGTTAGTAGTTTTAAGTCTTGTTTTGTTTTTGCAGCCAGCTCAAAGTGAGTAGAAGCTCAGTGCATCAGCCTACTGGTGATTCACGGTAGCAAGAGTCCCCGGTGGGTGTAGCATCAGTGTCAGTATAGCTGGTTCCTACAGGATCCTTCCTGCCTCCCACAGAGAGAGGAGCTCCAACTGTCTTCACCTGGTGTATAGGCTCTTGGGGACTCCCCTAGGCTGCTGTACCATGCACCTGAGACAAGACAGAGTCAGGGAGACATAACCAGCATGTCACAGATGCTGGCCAGTAATATCTAACTGGCGTAGCACATGAAACATGAGACTTTTCATTTTACAGCTGTAGCTACATGAGTAGTTTGGAATTGAACAGAATTTTGTGTGTGACTTATTTATGTTAATTCAAGTCATCAGTGAAATAAGATTTCATGCTTTTAACTGTACTTATATGTGGCTAATGGTTTTGACTTAAATTTTCTACTTATAAAGGTTTTGGGCTAAATTCTGCACTGATTTTTTGTGCAATCCCATACACAATACAGTGGAGTTGCATAGGTGTAAATCAGTGCACTGTCTCTCTCTCTCTGTCTAATCTAAACTGTGCTTTAGGTATTGTGTTGGTTAAGAAGTTTATCTGGAATATGTCACTTTAAGAGCAATATGCTGGACTGACAAACTGCTGGGAGAGGTTTGTTACCAACACAGTTAATCAAATTTAAATAGTGAACTTAACATATGGCTGTGCTTGAGGCACTTAGTAGATTGTTTCAGATTCAGTCGCTGATTACATTGCCATTACCTCGTTCTCCTCTGCAAAATTTCAATTTGAAAATCTGAACACATCTTCCTCTTAAGTTTTCCCAGGGACTTCTACCCTCCCACCAACCATGGGCCTGTTATTGACTGGCCTGTGCACTGGAGGGGGGAAGGGCTCAAAGATCTTTGCCTAGCTACACACCCAAACAAAAACCAGTGCCCCAAAAGCCACCATTTGCCCCACATGTGCCATACAGAGAATGAAGAGTATTATTTAGGGGTGTTATTGGCTTCTGGTTCTTTTTAAATGCACTTCCTGTGTTGGAGTAGCATTTAAAGCCTTAACGTAAAACTGTGTGTGTGTGTGTGTGTGTGTGTGTGTGTGTGTGTGTGTGTGTGTGTGTGTGTGAGAGAGAGACTATAAATATTGTGCAGCAAAGAGTAATTAAACCAACTTCCTTGATTATTTTTAAATCTTTCATCCCGACAACCACATTGCTAACTCCTTGTTCCTGTGTCAGCTTTGCCTGCTAGCTCCATCTGCAGTGTATGTTTCTTTCACAGTCACTGAACAGAATTATTGGTCTTCTGCTCCATATCATAGACATTAGACACCTGCAATGTGATTAAAGGCTCCATGGAACATGGATTTGCTTCTTTATTTGTATACCTTTCTCAGTCATTGTTATCCTGGGACCCAACCCAAGTTTGGTTAAATCCCTTGTGACGTGACCTTTTCTAGCAATTTCACAGTTTACTTCATATGCTCTAAAGGAACCCTTGAGAAGTGGCACAGTTTATTTTTCGTGGAGCTAGACGATTGCAACAATCCAACGACAAAAAGGCCACAATCTCATTGACAATACGTGTGTTTTCTGTTACGGTGATCTCAGTCTTTCATTTGAGGAGATTCAATAGGATACAGATCTTTGCAGTTATGTGTACCTCTGTTCATTATATAAGAACAGCTTCATCCATTGTAGTTCACATTGACAATCTCATCATAAATCTGTATTCTTTGTAGGTCCCTTTTGCTCTTTGAAGTAGTGATCTAGCACAAGTGTGATATATTTTGAAGAAATATTGCCATATCTTGCCACCAGTTAATTTTGCCTATTAGTTTATTATAAATTATTTAAAAATAGATTTAAATATATGATCTGTTATATATTTATTCCATGTATATATGGCTCAATCTATTTGTCTGTATCAAGGAGGAAACTCCCCTTGATGAGTTACAACAGCTTCTTGTCTAAAACATTCTGACCCTTATAGGTAAGTATGCTTTCCAGTGTGAGCCCTGTGTTAATCAATGCAGTGCTCTTTACTAAGTCTGCAGATAGTTAACTCCACTGTCACTGCTGCTGCTTGTAGACTGGTCAGTCTTTTCATTGTGGATGTTCAGAACTGTGTGGGTAACTGTGAAACTGACAAAACTCAAGCCAGTTTCACATTATTTCTGTGGAAAGCTGTGGCCTGGGGCAGAGGGAGAATCTAAAGCCATTCACACGGGAGTACACAGACATGGAGGATGGGGTAACCAGTGGATTGAGTATTCTGATATGGGTTTCTCTCCATGTCTTTTGTTGAAGCTGTTCCACTTTAATAAATAATTTAATATTCATTGAGACAGAGAGAGAGTGAAAATCACTCTGTAAGTCCAGAGGACAGGTGTCATAAACAGATAGTTAAGGGTTAATATCTCTTTTACCTGTAAAGGGTTACAAGCAGTGAACCTGGAACACCTGACCAGAGGACCAATCAGAAGACAAGATACTTTCAAATCTTGGTGGAGGGAAGTCTTTGTTTTGTGTTGTTTGTTTGTCTGTTGTTCTCTCTGGGTTCTGAGAGTGACCAGAAGTACCTACAGGCTCTCTATTTTTCTGTTCATGTAGTAAGTACAAGTAGAAAGGCGGTTTAGTGTTTTTGATTGTTTTCTTTATTTGCAAATGTGTATTTTGCTGGAAGGATTTTAATTTGTACTTGTGCTGGGGGGAAGGCTTCTCTCTAGTGTCTATAAGCTGAAAGACCCTGTAACATTTACCATCTTGATTACAGAGATAACTTTTACTTTTTTCTTTCTTTTATTAAAAGCTTTTCTTTTTTAAAACCTGATTGATTTTTTCCCCTTGTTGAGGCTCAAGGGAATTGAGTCTGTACTCACCAGGGAATTGGTGGGAGAAAGGGAGAGAGAAGGGAGGGAGGAAGGTGGAATTCTTCTGTTTTAGATTCACGGAGCTTGAATCTGTATTACCTCTTGGGGAGGGGAAAAAAGGAGGGGGGAAGGTGCATTCCTCTTTGTTTTAAGATTCAAGGAGTTTGAATCACAGTGATCTTCCAGGGTAACCCAGGGACGGGAAGCCTGGGAGAGGCAACGGTGGGGGAAAGGATTTACTTTCCTTGTGTAAGATCCAGGGGGTCTGGGTCTTGGGGTCCTCTGGAAAGGTTTTGGGGGGACCAGAGTGTACCAGACACTGCAAGTCCTGGTTGGTGGCAGCACTACAAGATCTAAGCTGGTAATTAAGCTTAGGGGGATTCATGCTGGTACCCCATCTTTTGGACGCTAAGGTTCAGAGGGGGGGTTATACCATGACAACAGGACACTCACCTGAAAGGTAGGAGATCCCTGTTCAGACCCCCTCCTTCTCAGGTAGAGCAGGAAATAGAACTGGAGTGAGTGCCATAATCACTGGGCTAAAGGTTATAAGAGAGGTTCTCCTCTTCTTCCTCCTGGCTGTTTTGTGTGAAGTTAGACACCTACTTAACTCATTCTCGCAAAAAATGGCTTAGACACCTGCTGCCTGACTCCAGAAAAGGGGTTCCCAGGTGTGAATTACAAGCAGAGATAGAGGCCTCCCTGCAGCCTGGACTTAAGTGCCTAGCTTCATGATAGGGGAAGAGCTTAAACACACCTCTTTTTGTCAGCATCTCCCATTGGCTAGTTTAGGCAGCTCTGTGCCTAGTGTGCTAGCTTTTGTGGATTGCATTCTTAGGTGCCTCTGTCGCCCAATGCATTGTTATAGAGAGCCTATATGCCTGACTTGGGTTTTGTGAACCCCAGTGATTTTCTTGGCACCTAAAAGGTGTTGCAAAACCAATGTCCTTTTGTGGATCCTGCCCCAACTGCTTTATTCCTTAAAACTGCAAGTGGTAGGGCTGACTTTCAGGGTCTACTCTTGGGGTGTCTGTGGTGCACAGAAATTTTCTCTCTAACCACTGCATTTAGCCTTCAGACTGGTAGGTATATTTCTCCAGTTGTGGGTGGATGTATGAGGACTTTTCATTCCTTTACCCGACTCATTCCCTTAGTTAACAATTCTGGTGACTGATGTATAAACCAGAATAGAATCTAGCGCACTCTTCCATAGTTGTAATCTATCTGCTGTGCTAACAGAAGTCATAATCAGGGGAGGAAATTGCCAGTGAAATAACCAGTCAAAAATTGAAAATACAGATAGAGAGCCATATCTGCTAAGCAAGGACATTCATCATGTACAGTCACTTTTTTAACCTAGCTACACAATAAGGATGATGATAGTTATTAGTTAGTATTTATTCGCTTTAAGAATGCACATTTAAAACATTTGTATAATAGCAGTATACTACAAATGTACTGATTACTTTTTTCCAAATTGTTGTGTACAAATATATTGATTGAAGGGAAAATTTACCCATAATTTTTAAATACAATATGGTGGCATTCTATATGCCCTATAAAGTCTGAAGATACTTTAAAAAGTCATCAGTAGACATAAAATCCAAAACTTTTCGACTAATTGGATTCACAAGAACTTTTCCAAGTCAGTAATGATCCCTACTGTTGAAGGGGGAAAGGTACTCCTGGAGGTATTCTGCCCCACTGTATGCATAATTAATGAGCCACACATCTTTTTAATTTTTTGTGCAGAAAAAAAGCTGCTGCTGGAAAGTTGCTGCGGTTCCGCATTTTGCTCACCAGAAGGTGCTGTGGCACTAGAACAGAGCAGCCTCCCCAGCAGAAAATACCTTTGTCTGGAAAGTTGCTGTAGTTCTGCCCTTTTCCCACCAGAGGGTGCTGTGGCAATAGAACAGAGCAACGGCTCCCGGCCAGCTAGGGAAGAAAAAAGAGCCTGGCTGCCTTCATAGCCCGGTCAGACCAGGTCAGGAGACAAACAATGTGGGGCTGCTGGGGGAGTCGGGTTCATAAGGGCTAGTGGGGGAAGACAAACTGGGGCAGGGGCTTAGGGAGACCAGATAGCAAGTTGTGAAAAATCGGGATGGGGGTGAGGTGTAATAGATGCCTATATAAGAAAAAGCCCCAAATATTGGGACTACCCTATAAAAATCGGGACATCTTGTCACCCTACAGGGGCTGAATGGGAGTGGAAGCACAGGGCCACATGGTGACAGGGGAGGGGATGCAGGGCCACATGGTGACAGGGGAATGGCTGGGGAGGGGTATAGAGACACATGGGGACAGGGAGGGGGTTCAGGGCCACTTGGGGATGTGGGGAGTGGGTTTCTGAGAGGAGGTGCAAGTAGACATGGGAACAGGGGCAGATGTGCCTGACTGAATGGGAGAAGCCAGGGGTCAGCCAGGGTCTGCATTGCACCCAAATAATCCCTCCCCATCCCCCCAAAAAACCTGTTCCATACATTTCCCATCCATACGTAACAACCCACCAAGTTCACACCCAGGCTTTTCCCCGCAATGACTTCCCTGTCCCTCAGCTCCTCCGTTACCCCTGACTCCCCCAAGCTTTGCACTGCTTGTGAGGAGTGCGAGAAATACGGTTCTGTATTGTAGTTTAAATGAATTATTACTCAGAGTTCTGTATTAATATGCTTAGTAAGGAATCTATTTGTCAAAAAACATTTCCTGAATCTTTTTTGTTGTCTGTATTGTTACAGACATACTTGTTGACAGGTGTTTTGAAATAAATTACCAAAATAATTGAAACTGGTGTGATTATATTGTGTTATTTTGACAAAATCATGCACAGAATTTTTAATATTTTGGCTCAAAATTCCCCCAGGAGCTGGAAAGGTGAAAAAGTGTGAAAAAGGTGAAAAATGCCAAGTGAAATGTACAGTAATTGGCTGGCAGTGAGAGAAATATGTTACAAGACAAATATTATGGTATAAATATCAGTCTAAACTTTAAAGCTGGTCAAAAAGGTGCAAGTTTTTGTTTTTGTTTGTTTGTTACTGAAGTTTGGAATTTCAGTCTTTTTTTCAAAAATCCCTACTACTTATCTCTCAGACTCCCAATAGTCTCCCAATAGTCAGTACAAATATATTATGAAAAGTAAATATATACTTTTGTAACAGTCCTAGAAGAATTTGAAAAGTTCTTCTGATCTCATTTCTTACATTGGGAAACTTTCTAGCATACTACACTTTCTAGCGTACTACATGCTAAACTGCACTGCATCATGTTCACTGAGCTGTAATAGTGTTCACATGGGACATTACTTTATGGCAAGCTGGTGTGCTGTAGAGCCATGCCCTGGCTTTCAGCACAGTAACTTGCTGTGTAAATAAGTTCTAGTCCTTCATCCTGCTCCAGGAGGTAAACTCAGTAGCAAAACTCTCATTAATTTCAGTGAGAGCAGGACTGTGCCCTAGCACTGTGTCAGTGCTATAACGGGGCTACATCAATAAGAGAAAGCCTGTTGTAAAATAGGATTATCGTGCTTGCTCTATGGGTCTGAACTTGAAAAACTTCTTCACTTTGAAATGCCATTGACTGGATTCTGAGTTCCAGATGTGGAAGGCTTATAGCAGGGATCGGCAACCTTTGGCATACAGCCTATCAGGGAAAGCTGCTGGCGGGCCAAGACGATTTGTTTACCTGCAGCATCCGCAGGTTCGGCTGATCACAGCTCCCACTGTCCGCGGTTCAATGTTCTAGGCCAATGGGGGCTATGGGAAGCAAAACGGGCAAAGGGATGTGTTGGCCACCGCTTTCCGCAGCTCCCATTGGCCTGGAATGGCAAACCGCGGCCAGTGGGAGCTGTGATCTGCTGAACCTGTGGATGCTGCAGTAAACCGTCCCAGCCCACCAGTGCCTTTCCCTGACGAGCTTTGTGGCAAAGATTGCTGATCCCTGGCTGATAGGAATCTGCCATATATGATGTACTGTTTTTATCATAAAATATGCTCATGACTACCTTGAATCAACTATATTAACATTCATTAATTCTGAAAAATTTGTTTAAATGTCCTTTCAGTCCTTGGAAAATGTTGCTGAAGTAGATGACTCTGGGGTCAATGACTAGGAAAGCTGAATCAATGTAGTAGTTTTAAAAGGAACTTAGATTTTTTCTCTCATCATCTAGAAATGGCAGAAAGTTATTGGAAACTTGTTTTTTTATATATTTTCTTATGAAAATATTTACATTTGTTGAAATGTGCCGTTGTTTGTGACACAATGGCTTAGTGCGTAGCTTGAATACTTTTGAAAATGTAGCCCTGTTTGTTTTGTTTTGAATGAATGTATAATGCTGCTTAAGCTCAATATTACAGATATGGCGTAGAAGGGTTTAAGACCAAGCTCTGGGGCTTCCCAAATGTCTTACGATAAACAGTCCATAGTTTCTTCAGTGTACAGCCAGGTTGCTTCTATCATTTATCTGCTAAAGTAGTTAGAAATATTTCTTTGTTCCTTGCATGTTTCCCTATTCTTCCGCTGCAGTAGCATGTGATGTCTTATCTCATGTTAATGTTGTGTCCCTGTGTTCTCTTACATCAGGGAATTATTTAACTATGTTGAAAAGTACCCTTGCATTTTTCAATTTCTTACATCATTCTTACAGGTGGCTGCTGTATTTCTGTTTTTTGTCCTTTCTGATCTTTCTTCCTTTCATAAAGACAATTACCCTAGTGGGGTTTGTAATACCAGTACCAGGAAGGAAGCCAGCATTTTGCATTGCATTTTTACGTGTACTCTTTTGTGGTAAGGTATAGGATTCCAACAGGCTTTTTCTGATCTCCTGCCGTATATCTTTGAGAAACCTGTTCTAATGATAAAGGCAATTTTTCTTTGACCTTCAAATGATGTTGGTTGGATTTGTATGTGTTTAATCTGAATGCTTAAGAAAGAAGGTTCCGGTGAGGAAAGTGGAGGTTCATGTCTTGTATCATGCTCACAGAATCCTCTCATGGAATAATCCAGTGGGGTTTTCTTTGTTCGAGTTGTTTGTTTGTTTTGTTTTTGTGCAACGTCTGTACTTTATCTTGTTACTGTCTGTGGTAGAAAAAAGACTTAGAATCAGCTAGCTGTGATAACCTGTGTGTTAAAAAAAAAAAAAAGTGCTATTTCCAAGCAAACCCTTTCAACCTTAAACAACTAGAGTCTTCAGTTATGTATATATTTTACTAGTTATATCCTCAAACACAGAGGAAGCCTTCTATATCTTTGAGTCTAACCACAGCATTTTGATGTTGTTTTTAGGGTTCTGGCAGGTAAAATATATTAAAGTTTAAAATCCTTTGTCCATCATTAAAGCTATTAAAAGACAAAATATAGTATCTTCTCTTTCCAGAAATCAGTGAAAGAAAAAATAAGTGTAACAAAAGAAGAAGCTTACTGTTAGCTAATATAGGGAAAACTGCTGAAACCAGAGTGTATGGAAGGGAGACAGAAGCTGCTTTATATAGCAAAGAATCTAGAATTCTATGGGAATGTACTTCTGTCTTCATAAATAGCTCATGATTAGAGTTTGTGTAATCCAATTTATACATTATACCTGGATTATAAACTGCAATCAGCTATGAGGCACTTTTGATGTTTTTTGTGTGTAAAAGGTGCTATAAAAATAATCAGTGTTAATACATCATATATCACAAAACAATGGAATCTGTAACACGCTTCACTGATATTCAATTTTAATTCATTTAGTAGAACGCATTCCACTTACATCTGTTTCCAGTCACCAAATGCAGCTTTTGAATGTGAAACTATATAACATGTGCACTTCAATTGGCAACTGTTTGTTGTTTATTCCAAGACAAAAAGTTGTTAAGGTTGAGAGTAAATATCAGTAACTTACAGGTAAAAATGAAGTCCAAAGATGTTGTAATCTCTCAAAACCAATCATTAGAAACCCAGGAAATTCAGAATTAAAGATACACATTTTCCATACTTTTCCACTTCATGGTGTCATTTTGTATTGGATTTATTTATATATGTTCAGATAATTCCTTCTATAATCAGTTCTCATACAAAGCACAAGGAGTGCTGTAAGTTTGGGGAAGACGTGTTTCATGCATAAACAAGATGCTAAATCCCAGCTTTAAGTGCAAAATAAAACTCAGACTTAGGTATGGAGTCACAACCAGCGATGGTTAGTAATTAGTATGACAGTAGTGTCTAGAGACCAGACACATTGGTTTGGTTTACACTGCAGAGTTTGATCAATGTAGGGCAGCTTATGTTGACCTAACTATGTCAGTGTCTACACTACAGGCTTGCTCCCGCTTATGTAAGTGCCCTACTACACTGACATAATAACTCCACCTCCACAAGAGATGTAGGGCTTACATTAGTGTAGTAAGGGTGATGTAGTGTCTGTGTAGACACTGCTCACTTACATCAGCTGTTGGCTAAAATTTTTGTGCATTTCACAGCTCTGTGCTGAAGCCGTGAAATGGACAAAAAAGACTAGCAGGCTCCCTGCTGTGAATCCTCTACCTGACTCACAATTCGGGCTGTCACCGTAGGGCGGGTGGGGAGTGCCCCCCAGACTTCCAGCTACTCACTTCCAGCAGGCTGCTGCCTGGGCTTTCCGCTCCCTTCTGAGAGTCCTGCTGCCTGTGGCTCTCCGCTCATAGCCAGGCTGCTGCCTGGGCTCCCAATCCAGCTGTGAGGTACTGGGAGCCTGTGCTCCCAGCTCCCCATGGAGCTCCCAGAGTGCAGCTGCTCTGAGCAGAGATAATAGCAGGGTGAAATTTCAGTTTCACTGCTGATAGGTTCTGTGCTGTGAAATTGAGCCCCCACAGGGCTCACAGCTGGGGCTGTCACCCCAGGGTGGATGGGGGGCTCCAGCTGTGAGCCCTGTGTGGCTGTCGGTGCCCCACAATGTCTTGCTTCAGTCGGTGCAAGTACTCCTGGTGAGGATGTGTTCTACTGGCAGAAGGAGAGTAGTGTGGACACCAACAGCAAATTAAATTGAATTAGTGGTAGCTGTAGATCAACCTAAATTAGTAGTGTAGACAAGCTCACAGTTCCTATCCTAAAGACTTTACACAGAGTCTAAATAGACAAAATGCATGAGTGGGAAGGGAAACAGGCACAGACAGGTGAATTTGCACATCAGGCAGTGCTAGGAGTAGAACCTAGGGTTTCTTAACTCATAGTCCAGTGTCTTATCCCCTACCCCACACTGCATTTCCTGAAAAGATTCTGCCAGCAAGACTTGTACCAGGAATTTGCAAGATTACTTTCTCTAGAATCACCTCTTAAGAACTTGCTAATATTCACCTTTTGAGGAAGGATGATCTTACGCTTAAGGCACTAATCAGGGGCTCAGAAGACTGAATCAGTTTTCTGGTTCTGCTGTAGACTTCCAATGTGACCTAGTCAAGTTATGTAGTCTCTCTGTGCCTCAGTTCCCCATCCAGGGGTGATATGCAGGTAAATACATGAATGATTGTGAGGTGCTCAGATACAGCAGTGCTGGAGGCCATATCAGCAGATAGATAAACTGCTTAGCATTCTTTAATCTAACTCATCTTTCTAACTGATGGATTGCTGAAGATAAGGGGTTGGATGCGCTTTAAGTTTCAAGAGGCTCTGTGGGCAGAGCACTTACATGTATTGGCGTTGCAGCAGATTCCAAATTCTATTGGGAAGGTAAGAGAAGGGAAGAAATGATGTCAAAGGGAAAACTGTATTTACAGTAGCCTCTACAGCAACTCTGTTTTCTCTTGCCCAACTGACAGCTGGCAGTTCCTGGTTGACTTGATTTTCTCCATCTTTTTTTTTTCTTCTTCTAGAATGTATCCGACTCTCATGCCCATTTCCATTTTCCTCTATATCTTGTTTTTATATGTTCTCTTCTTGTCAGCATCTTCTATTTTGTTTCTGTAGCTTCCATTCCTCCTTCCCCCAGTCTCTGTCAATGTCCCCCTTCCCTCTGTTTTTCATCCGCCTATTCCTTTTCCTTTCATTTCTCTCCACTCTTTTGTATTCTTTTCCTGCTCATATGTCCTGTTCCCCAGTATCTCTTTTCTTCCAACTCCTTTTTCCCATTACTATTTTTTCATCCACTTTGCCTCTCCTCTTTTTCCTAGGCTTCCATTTATCCTTCTCTTTTGCCTCCCTCATTTTTGTCTTGTTTGTCTTTCCCCTCCTGTTGCTGACTTCCTTGGGGTGGGAATATCTCAAACTATCTGTTCCTTTCCTCTCACTTTGTTTGAATTAAGTATGCTGGAGCACTCACCACAGCACTGACTTTAGGTAGGCTTAAGAGTAAAAAAAAATAGAATGATTGCAGTGTATAAAGGGTCACGTTGGTCCATTTACTTGAATAGGCCACATTCTGAGGCAGGAGATATCTGAAAAGGCAAGTAATAATTAAAATACATATATAGGCCACAATGTATTTTGGTTTTGTCAAGTAATATGAATCTGTAACTTGTAATGTAGAATTCTGTAGATACATTGATTGTCTTCGAGTTGATTGTGAGTTCTAGAGGGTTATGGAGGTTATCACTGGGCAGGACATGTAGCTAGGATGATGGAAGGCAGACCAGTTAAATGTCTCTTGGAAGGACATTTTTATGATGTCCAACCTCATGACTGACCAAGGAGAAGATAGAGGGATATTATTGAACAAGAGCATTTAATGGGACTCACCATCGGCAGGGAAAATATGCTTTTGACAGAAAGAGGTGAGGATAAGTGCTGAGAGCATCCAAGGACCTCTGTGATCTATAGAGATGGAGGGTAAAGTAAAATAATAAAATATCAAGTATACTCTATGAAAGAGACTGATTTGCTTTGATTAGGTCATGTCGTATCTTGCTTTGTAATAACTGAAATGAAGTGGGAAAAGCTGGCATTTCCTTTCAAATGGGCTTATATTTTCCAGATTCATCCATGTTAAGAACCCTGTGAAACAATTTGTGTTATTGCATGATCCTCATACACAATCACAGTATGAAAGGTAATACTAGGGAATACTTTCTGTTATTCCCACTTGCAAAGCTTCAGGGGGCCATTTGGGGATTTGTCCTGCTTTGAGCAGGGGGTTGGACTAGATGATCTTCTGAGGTCCCTTCCAACCTGAATAATCTATGAATGAATGAATGAATAAAGCAAACAAAGTAAGAGAACTGTCTGCTTCCAGAGCTCAGACACTAGCATAATCTGAAAGCTGTGAAAAGGAGAAAAGTCAGTCTGTTGGTATGTAAACAAGCATCAGCATAAAGTACAATATTTGGAGATAAAGCAGGTACAGTATCAAATTGTTACAATATTACTGAGCCCACGTCCACACTACAGGGTAAAATCGATTTTATTAAAATCGATTTTATAAAGCAGGCTTTATAAAATCGATTTTGCGCGTCCACACTAGGGCTACTTACATCGATGTTGAGCGTCCATGTTCCCTGGCGTCCATCTTTTCCCTGAGCGTTGCACTCTGGGTACCTATCCCACAGTTCCTGCACGGGTCCCTGCCCTTTGGAATTATGGGTTACTAGCCCAGTGCATGATGGGATCAAAGTCCCCGTCCTGGGTGGTTCTGGGTACAGCCCCCCCCCCTTCCTGTAAACGGCACACAGTCAGTTCGCGCTGTTTTTACTGGCTGCAGTGAGGGAAACGCCATTTTGCAGCAAGCATGGATCCAGGTCTGCTCTTGTCCTTGATCGCGAATGCTGTAAATAATTCACGCATTCTCGTTCTATCACTGCTGACCCATGATGCAGAAATGCAAGAGAGAATGCTTGAATGCGGGGACGACAGCGATGACGAACTGGAGAACGAGTTTTCTGACTCCCCGGGCCCCTGCACGTTGGAGCTCCTGACGGTTATGGGTGAGGTTCTACCCGTTCCGCGCCGCTTTTGGGCACGGGAAACAAGCACTGACTGGTGGGACCGCATAGTCCTGCAGGTGTGGGACGATTCGCAGTGGCTGCGGAACTTTCGCATGCGTAAGAGCACTTTCTTTGAACTTTGTGACTCGCTTTCTCCTGTCCTGAAGCGGCATAATACCAGGATGAGACCAGCCCTCACAGTGGAAAAGCGAGTGGCAATAGCCATATGGAAGCTTGCAACGCCAGACAGCTACCGGTCAGTCGGGAATCAATTTGGAGTGGGCAAATCTACTGTGGGGGCTGCTGTGCTGGAAGTATCCAAAGCAATCATTAAGCTGCTGCTTCGAAAGGTTGTGACTCTGGGAAACGTGCAGGCCATTGTGGATGGCTTTGCTGCAATGGGATTCCCTAACTGTGGGGGGGCCATAGATGGAACCCACATACCTATTTTGGCACCGGAACACCAGGGTGCCCAGTACATTAACCGCAAGGGGTACTTTTCGATGGTTCTGCAAGCCCTGGTGGATCACAAGGGACGTTTCACCAACATCCACGTGGGATGGCCAGGAAGGGTTCACGACGCACGTGTCTTCAGGAGCACTACACTGTTTAAACGGCTGCAGCAAGGGACCTACTTCCCTGATCAGAGAATAACAGTTGGAGATGTCCAAATGCCTATAGTTATCCTTGGGGACCCAGCCTACCCCTTGATGCCCTGGCTAATGAAGCCATACACAGGCAGCCTTGACAGTGCTCAGGAGTTGTTTAATTACAGGCTGAGCAAGTGCAGAATGGTGGTAGAATGTGCATTTGGCAGGCTTAAGGCGAGATGGCGAACGCTTCTTACTCGCTCAGATCTTAGCCAAACCAATATCCCCTTTGTCATTGCTGCTTGCTGTGTGCTCCACAATCTCTGTGAGAGCAAGGGGGAGGCCTTTATAGCGGGGTGGGAGACTGAGGTAAACCACCTGGCCGCTGATTATGCGCAGCCGGACACCAGGGCAATTAGAAGATCTCACCAGGATGCTGTGCGCATCAGAGAAGCACTGAAAAGTAGCTTCCTCATGGGCCAGGGTACAGTTTGAATGCTGATTTTCCTTTCAATTGATTGCTGCCCTCCCCGTCTATGCAGTGTTGCTGCTGCAAGATACTTTGCCTGCAGCATTCCTCAATTGCTTGCTTAGGTTACTTGCGAGAGCTGTCCATTGGAAAACATATAATTCTGTATTTCCCAATTATTACCTACCTCCACCATTAGCTGCTTCCGTCTGCTGCTAGGCACAGTACCTGCAACCTTCCTTAACTGCTTTTTTATTGAAAATAAAGTTACTACTATTTGTTACAAGAATTGTGTTCTTTATTTAAAATCAGACCCTTTCATCAATCAAGCATCATGCTTGTTGTTACAATACTGTGCATGAAATTTCATAACTCAGCGTTCTATGGGGGACGGAGCGAGGGAGGTTTGGAGGAAGGGGGAGGGAGGTTTGAAAGAAGAAAGTGCATCAGAGAAGACAGAAAAAGAATTCTCATGGACCAGGTTACGGTATGGCTGCTTTCTTTGTTTTCCCTTTATTACCCATATCCCCAATTGTCAAATCCTGATGCTGATAACTAGCTTCCGTGCAGCTTTCCAAAGCTGCTTGCTTTAGTTCATTACCAAACTACAGTCACACTGCCTTAATAGCATGACCTGAGAGTAAGAATAGGCAAAGGTGCCGTGGGAGAAGTTTGGATCATTAGAGGAGGGAAAAAACAGGACACAAAGGGCTTTTCAATCTAATGAAAGCCTTCTGGTTGGAGTGTCCGCAGCAGTGGAGGGGGCTGGTGCAGAGAGCCTTCCCCCACGCGTTCTTACACGCCTGGTTCTGGAAGGTGTGGGACAGGGTGAGTACTGAGGGAGGTTATACACGGGCTGTAGGGGCATTCTGAAACCACGGAGCTCTTGCAGCATATCGCGGAGGATGTCAGTCTGATCACGAAGAAGATCCAGAGTTGCTGCTCGCCAGCGCTGATCTTCCTGCCACCTGACATCATTTTTGGCGTCCCTCCTGTCTTCGCGTTGGTCCCTCCTGTCTTCGCGTTGACTGGCAGCCTCCCTGTACTTTGCGACCAATTGTTTCCAGTCTCCCTGCTGAGCTCTCTCTGTACGGGTTACTGCCATAATTTCGGTGAACATGTCCTCACGCGTCCTCCTTTTCCTCAGTCTTCTTATGATACCCCCCCCACGTAGATGAGAAGCGAGAGGGAGGCTGGAGAAATGTGCAGCTGTGTGTGGGGGGGTGGGGTTTGGAAAGAGTGATAAAAGAATCATAAGAGACACATTTCACACAACCATGCATACAGTCTTTCTCCTCACTGACCTGTGCCTGTTACCGAACCTGGAACATTTTACTTTACCACAAGGTCACCTTAGGATTCATTTAATACTTATTGCTTGTGGCTGAGGACAGAGAGTTCTGCTCAGACGCAGGTCAGGGGAGCACACAGACCGTGTCCGGAGAAAATGTTAAGTTAATAATGGCTAGTAATCCCTGTAGTAGATTGTCCTGGTAATCAAGCAGGTCTCCTTGCCTGCGGTTTGCTGGGTGGTTAGGGGAACGCGAGAGCAAACCGCGGCAAAGCTACTCTCCTTCCCTGCTTTGCTCTCGCGTTCCCCGAACAAGCAGGTCTCCTTGCCTGCGGTTTGCTGGGTGGTTAGGGGAAGGCGAGAGCAAACCGCGGCAAAGCTACTCTCCTTCCCTGCTTTGCTCTCGCGTTCCCCGAACAAGCAGGTCTCCTTGCCTGCGGTTTGCTGGGTGGTTAGGGGAAGGCGAGAGCAAACCGCGGCAAAGCTACTCTCCTTCCCTGCTTTGCTCTCGCGTTCCCCGAACAAGCAGGATGAATCCGCCCTGTTACAATGGAGACTTTTCTAAAAACCACCTCATGGGTCACTGTTTTAGGAAAGGTTTTTAATCTACTTGGTCAGTGACTCTAAGTACAGGTAGTGATTTGAAGCACCCATTAAAAAAGGCTTACAGTAAACCGAAGCTTTTAGTAAAAAAAATTACACTCACCAGAGGACGGTCCCTCAGCTTCATTTTCTGGAGTACTGCCTTGAGATGGCTGGCAGGGAACCTCAGTAAGGGTGAGGAAAAGATCCTGGCTGTTTGGGGGGATAAAATGCTCTGTGCTCTCTGCTGGAGCCTCCTCCTCTTGGTCCTCATCATACTGATCATCGCCATCAAATAAATCTTCCGTAGTTGCAGGAATCACAACACCCACCTCTGAATCAACAGACAAGGGGGGGTTCGTCGTTGCGCTGTTCCCCAATATTGCGTTAAGCTCGTCGTAGAACCGGCATGTTTTGGGGGCAGAGCCTGACCTGCCCTTTGCTGCTTTGGTCTTCTGATACGCCTGTCTGAGCTCTTTCACTTTCACTCGGCACTGTAACGAGTCCCTGGTATGTCCCCTCTCCCGCATGGCATTAGAAATTTTTTCAAAGGTTTTCTCATTTCGTCTGCTCGAGCGCAGTTCTGAAAGCACTGACTCTTCTCCCCATACAGCTATCAGATCGAGTAACTCCTGTGTGCTCCATGCTGGAGCTCTTTTCCTATTTTCAGGAGACTGCATTCTTCTCTCTGCTGCTGAGAGCTCCACGCTGTGCAAGCAGGAAATGGAATTTCAAACTTCCCGGGGCTTTTCCTGTTTACCTGGCCAGCAGAAGAGTACCTTTACCTGTGTAGAGCGGCCACTAGAGCACTGTGGGATACGTCCCGGAGGCCATTAACTTCGATGGCCGTCCACACTATCATAAAATCGATTTTAAAAAAATCGATTTTGGGGTTACTCCTCTCGTTTTGATGGAGTTCCAAAATCGATTTTAGGGACCCTTAAAATCGATTTTATGCACTCTGTAGTGTGGACGGTTACAGCTTTAAATCAATTTAGAGCTCTTAAAATCGATTTAAAGCTCTAGTCTGGACCTGCCCTGATTTGCAACGTGTGTTCCTGAGGTGTTTGTAACTCTGTGGTTCTACTGTACTCATAGATCAAAAAAGTTATCGCTGGAAGAAAAATTCCATCATAATTCTATCAGTGTCTTTGGGCATAAGGAAAGGTATTTAGTCCTCAGGGTTTGACAGTCTTACTTGCTTTGTTCTAAAGCCAGCTTTCCATTTTAGTATCCAGTCTCTATCCTGGAGGTCATTAATGGGAAAAAATCCTCTGGGTATTGAACTGGAGTTACTTTGGGAGTCAAATCAGATTTAAGGCTTTTTTAATACCGTTTCCTGATGCTGATATTATCAAGTAACTGTGTAGGTATTTGTATGAGGCTTATTGCGACCCCAAAGTCTTCATGTGAATGCTCCATGATGAAGTATTTGTAGTGTAGCCTATTATTATTCTGATGTGGCTACAAACTATTAAAACATACATGAAGTAGTTAATGTGTGATTTGTCATTATACTATAGATGAAGTGCTAGATCCTCTCTTTACTAACAGATGGCCATTAAATTTCAGTGGCAGCAAAACGGAGGCCAATACAATCATTTTTCACAAATCCTGACCAAAATTTTCAACTGTGACTGGTACTTTTAGGTGACCAACATGAAACAACTTAGTGGGTCCTAGTATTCTGAAAATGAGCCCCCTTTAAGTTCTCTCAAGTTGGGCAGCCAGAAAGGGAGGCATATCAAAACACTAATGATCTTAGAAAATTTAGACTCCTAGTTTTATTTCCAGATCCCTATTTTATACTAACTACACTGTTTACTATATGTGTGCACACAGTAGTGTATACTATACTATACACACATGTACATGTTCTAATTCCCACCATCAATATCTGTACCTTCACACATCTACATAAAATCATTTGAGTTTTAAAGACTATACAATCTTAATGCCTCTTTCTGCACACTTTAGCTCAAGCAATAGTGTTTACTTAGCAGAGAACAGGATGAGGCCTTAGACTTAAAAGGTCAAGAGTTAGGTCTAAAGATGCCAATTTAGACTTTTTTAAAAGAAAAGTTTTAGAAAATTTGTTCACAATTAGATTTTTTTATTAACGTAAATCAATATGAAAATTTTATTAATTTAACAGCTGTATAACATCTTGACCCCACTTGCCTCTCCAGCTACTGCCCCATCTGCCTACTGCCTTTCATCTCTAAGCTCACTGAACACACTTTCACAGTTCAGGGCAACTGCACCTCTATTTCCCTTCCGTGGTCTAGCAAGAGCACCCACTCTCAGGCTTCCAGCTCCCAGGCCATCACTTCTGTTGGGCGGAGACCTGCACCTCTCTCCCTCCTGGCTGGGGTATTTCCAGACTGGCGAGCTCCCTGTCTGCACTATGTGACTTCCTCAGCAAAGTCAGACTGCCTAAGCAGGCCTGCTTTTCTTTTCTCCTTAGAGAGGGCAAACAGTGTAATCGCCACAAGTGTTACCACCCAGCTCTTTCTAAGCAAGTACATTTATTCTTAAGGAAACAGCATTATAAAGAAAACATATTGAAAACAATAAAAAGAGCCTGCCTGCATGGTAATCAGCTTACCATAGATCACCCCATCTCCAGCCAGAGTTCTGCCCAATGAACAATCCTTCAAACCCCACTGTGGTTAGAAGTTTATAATCCTTTTTTGCTCAGAACAAGAACACTCATGGATCTGTGAGTTAGTCCTTTATGCTGTTTGGGCCTTTTCATCTTGGGAATAAATAGTTCACAGACAAAGGTTCTCCTCTCCCCTCAGGGCAAAGGTTCAAAAGATCAGGTCTGGGGATGGTCCTTTGCATTACCCTTCCCTGGTCAGAAGGGAGTGGGACAAGGGTCCCTGCCCAGTGACAGGTGATGGCTGGAGACCTGAGACTTGACTGGGAACTCCTGGAGTGGATTACAAAGGGTGCATACAGGTGCAGTTACCCTGACACACACTTTCTACAACTACTATTTGGAACTCCTCTTTTCCAGTTCCATGCTAGACCCTCTCCAATCACCTTCCATTCCTTGCATTCCACTGAAACCGCTCTTGCAGTAGTCTTTGTTGACCTCATCCTCCTTGACCTGTCAGCGCCTTTGACACTGTTGACCATGCTCTTTTTCTTGAAGTCATGTCCTAACTGTGACACCTCCTACCTTTCTAATCACTTCTTCAATGTGTCCTTCAGCGGCTCCTCCTCATCTTTCCTCCAGCTTTATGTAGTGCTTCCACAGGACTGTCGGACGTTCCTTTTTCTCTGTCCCTTTACACCAGTGGTTCTCTATTTATCATTGTGGGCCACATATGCAGCCCACAGTGTGTTACCTGGGCCACAGGGGCCAGGTCGCAAGGCAGTAGCAGCCCAGACCCTGGAACTTGTGGGATCAGGCGGCAGCCCCGGACCTCCGACCCTGCGGCTGGCCCGGATGCCCACTGCACAGGACAACTGCCACAGAGCTTGTGGGGCCAGGTAGCAGCCCCAGACCCTGGAGCTTGCAGGGCTGGGTGGCAGCCCCGGACTCTGCGGGGCCAGCTGGAAGCCCTGGACCCCTGACCACCGACCCTGTGAGGCTGGCCGGCAGTCTTGACCCTGGACTCCTGACTCTGCTTCACTGGGCAGCCCAGACCCCACCGCACTGTGCAGCCGGGAACCTGGACTCTGCCACATGGTCCAGTCTTTAGCATACAACTGAGCTGGGCCGCAGCTGTGTGCTAATTGGGCTGCGGGTTGAGAACCATCGCTCTACACCATATCTCTGAGTAATCTCATCTGCAAACACAAATTCAACTAGTAGCTTTGTGCTGATGACTCAGACCTCTCTGCTTCAGACCTGCCTCCTTCTGTCCAAAATAAAATCTCAACCTGTCTCTGACATCTCTTGTGGATGTCTAGTTGTCAACTCAACATAACTAAACCAGATATCCTAATCTTTCCCCATAAGCCCTCCTTTCCCACCTGCTTTCTCAGTTACTGTGCACAATGCCACCATCCTGCCTATCGCTCAGGCTTGTAATCTGAGTGTCAGCTTTGACTCAGATGTCTCTCCAGGTCCTCACACCCAGGCTGTGTCTAAGTCTTGAAGATTCTTTCTGCACAGCATCTCATGGTACAGTCTTTAATAATAATTATAATTATTATACCTCTTTTTTATAAAACACTTTTCATCAATAGATTTCAGAGCACGTCATGATCTTTAATATATTTGAGAACATAAGAACATAAGAACAGCCATACCGGGTCAAACCAAAGGTCCATCCAGCCCAGTATCCTGTCTACCAACAGTGGCCAATCCCAGGTGCCCCAGAGGGAGTGAACCTAACAGGCAATGATCAAGTGATCTCTCTCCTGCCATCCTTCTCCCTCCTCTGACAAACCGAGGCCAGGGACACCATTCCTTACCCATCCTGGCTAATAGCCATTAATGGACTTAACCACCATGAATTTATCCAGTTCACTTTTAAACGCTGTTATAGTCCTAGCCTTCACAACCTCCTCAGGTAAGGAGTTCCACAGGTTGACTGTGTGCTGCGTGAAGAAGAACTTCCTTTTCTTTGTTTTTATCCTCACAACACCCCTGTGAAGCAAGGAAGTAGTGTTATACCCATTTTATGGATTGAGAACTGAAGTACAGTGGATTAAGTGACTTGCCCAAGGTAATACCAGAAGTTTGTGGCAGAGCAGGGAATTGATCCCCAGGTCTCCCAAGTCCTAGGCTATTACCCCAATTACTGGTGCTATGGTAATACAAATAATAACATAATATATACTGCATGGCTGTGCATGGCATTTTATGTAAGAAATAATAAACCCCCAACAAAAACATTTTTAGGTAGCTGTTTCTTTGCAGTTACTAGCACTGCAAAAATGTTCAAGTGCATGAAAACCTCAAGTAAAAACTAACTAAAAATAGCCTGGTAAACATTGTTTGTGCTAAGAAAAGTGCAAAGGGTAAACGCACAGCATAAATGATGAAAAACATTAGTTAGATTTAACATTTCTTTCCCTATTTATATCAGAGGTTTAATTAATGGGAGAGGTTTTTAAAAAATGTATACAGTTTTGATACTTATAGTGAAGCTTAATTCATCCGGCAAAAGCTGCATGCAATCTCTGAAAGTTTGTTTGTTTGAAAGTACTATACATGTATATACAATTCGTCTACCTATTAAAATATTTATCAGTCGTTGCCATAGAAATAAACTGAGTCTGCAGGTGCATGAGTGAGGAGGAAATGTTTCAAGCCCCTGCAGAGTTTTTAGTGAATCATTCTAATCAAACATATACTGAGATAGAAATCTTCACAAAGAGCTGGAGTTACAAAAAAGTCATATTAGTAAACCTTTTTAGGCCTCTTCCAGAGACTTTTTAAAATGACAGTCTGTATTATTCCTCAGTGAATTCTGTTCTGAGCAGTACAGGGGCACAGAGAAAATAGAATTGATTTCCATTACTGCTTTTACAAATACAGCTCGTAATATTCCTCCAAAAAATGTGGGGACCTATACTTTTCTCATAATGGTTTTGGTCTCTAGGTGGAAGAAAAAGAGGTTTTGTTTCTGGGCTTTCTTGAGTATTTGTGCAGATTTGTATAGAAAGGTATTTATCCAGAAGCAGGTAAAACTAAGGGTAGATTATGGATGTTGAGTTGAAGATATAAAAGTGCAGGGTTCTACAGCAGAAAAGAATATTTCTATTTTTAGGTTTTGCCATCAAAGACATACTCTAGCTCCTGTCAAACAATAAACATATGCTTACATCCTGCCTTTGTGATGAAGAAGGGACTAGGTTGCTCAGCCACTTTTTTGGCATTTGTATGTAAATAGAATTTTTGGATACTACTTCTTTGCTAGAATCCTGTCATTTATAACATGGTTCATATGGCTTCAGAACATGCTGAGCTTCTAGTCTAAACTCCACAGGTTTAATTGCACAGTAGAATAGAATTGATACTAAATGATGGCTGGCTTTTGATAATGGAAAGTTTCAGCTTAGAAGGAAATCCTTTTGGTTAGATTTAAGTTAAGAGTTAACCAAGTCAGTCTTTATTAAACTAAACTAAACTGGACTTTTATTTCTATTGAAGTTTTGCATTCCTTATTCCATAATATTGGATGGAACTTTTTCATATATTGGTATTTAGGTTAGAAAACTGATTTCTTCTACAGACTCAAAAATTGTTTTAAACATTCCATAAGGAGGTTCAGTTTCAAGAACTGATGTGCACGTTTGCACATGCTGTAAAGATAGAACAGAATTGGCATGAGGCTGTCAGGCCATTGGTAAAATCCTGTTAAGAAAATACTATAACAGGAAAGCTCGTTCTCTCTCTTGAATAAGTGCTTATTTTAAGTAACACATTAGGCAGGTAGCAGTAGTAACCAAAATTTCAGCCTTTCCTCTTGAAAGGCGACTGCTATAATTATTCAAGCCTTTGTCACTATTATAGATCAGCGTAATGCAGTCCTCCTGAGGCAACTCTTCAAGACCACTCAGAAACTTCCACCAGTGTAGACTGTTCCTGACTGTTTAGCGCTTCTTACTGCATGAAGCAGATTACATTAGTGCTCCTTATAATTTTTTTTCCAGGTGTAATTGAAAGTCAGCACTTTGATTTGTAGTCTGAGTCATAGCTATCTTAGAAATTGCCTCTCTCCTTATTCTGTATCCTGACAACAGACATCGTCTGAACCCTTCTGTGCACACACAAGTTGCACAGGTTTTAGGGGAATTGCTAATAGCAAATTACACAGTTTACACTTGTGATAAACCAGTCATTAAAGGTTATGTTAGTGAGGATGCAAGAAACTTCATGAGATTCACATTGCAGAATTTCTAACGAAAACTCCCGTGGAATAAACAGTTTTGTTGACGGAGTTTGAGAGAGTAATGTTTTGCTCCAAACAGCTGCTCCGACACACTCTGTACCACTGGGGGCTCCTCAGAAATGCCACTAAGCCACCATCTAGACCCCTGTTTCAGGACACTTTCATGCCTCAGGTCTCTTTGGCAGCTTAAAGTATAGCACAGGGATCGGCAGCCTTTGGCACGCGGCCCATCAGGGAAATCTGATGGCGGGCCAGGACGGTTTGTTTACCTGCAGTGTTGGCAGGTTTGGCCAGTCGCAGCTCCCACTGCCCGCAGTTCACCGTTCCAGGCCAATGGGGCTGAGGGAAGCAGCGGCCAGCACATCTCTCAGCCCATGCAGCTTCCCACATATCAAATATAAACCAACTGAAATGAAGGCATCTGGTTTATTTTGTTGTTTGGTCATACAATATAAGTTGTTGGATAAAGGTAAAACTTATAAAGAAAACCTTCAGTGTAATTGGATTTAGAGGTCTTTTTTTACCATATCATGAACAGCAGCTGTATTACTTGTTAAATATTTTTAATAATTTCTTCAACCAGGATTTAAAATGTTCCCTTCTATGCCAGTGATCCTTAAGTAATTAACAATATAACTTGCTTTTAATACTGTATTTTAGTTGGGTAAGGTTGTACAGTAGCTTTACATACTAGATGCCAACATCTAGACACGTAGATTCTAATTTGGCCTATAGACGCAAAAGTCACGTGTTTTGTTTTTATTTACTTTCCAGTTCATAAAAACTTGCTCCCGTTTCATAGATTATAGGTTCATTTATGAATTACAATAGATTTAAGGTCTATATGTTGGTTAAAGTGGCCAGCAATTTAGACACCACAATAATTGCACTCAAATGGAAAATAATAGAACTCCCTTCTAATCTTCTATCTTAGTTAAAGACCCCAGTAAACAGATGGGCCATACAATTCAAAACATTGAGCCTGGGTCAAATCACCAGGGGGAATGCGCCTCAGAGTTGGAGACCCTTCTCCAGAAAGACTTTGCATCCAGTCCCTACCATTAAAATCTAAGGACTATCAGCAGAAGACCCTTGCTGATTTCCTGTGGAGATGGCAGGCAGAGAGAGAAGCAGCCAAAAACCAGACCATATAGGTCTTTATATATCTCTTACAATATTTTATATTGTATCCAGAAGCAAATTAGAAATCTATTCCTCTCAAAGTAAACAGAGAACCAGCAAAATGAGACACATTCTAGTCCCACTGAATACTGTGGCAAAAAGCCACTGGTTTTATTTGGACAACGAATTGCCATATATGATTTGCGTCTCTGAGCAGTTATGCTGCAGGCACCCCAGATACCTTTGATAGCTCCAAGTTCAGTACGTTGCAGTAGTGTAGCAGATGACAAAGACATGGATCACTATGATGAAATCAGAGAAAGGAGTGTCAAAAGTAAAGGGAGAAGCAGTGTTACCCAATGTTGCTATCTGAGCTAGTAGGAGTATCTTGGCCTAAAAGTAACTCAACATTGCAAACCTCATTGACAGAGGATAGGCATATTCCTCATAAGGGGACAGGAACATCCCATATCAGATTGACTAGATGTTTCCACCAGCCTAATCTCCTTCTTCTCCCATTTGGGCTTCAGACACCTCAATCTTGTTCATGTTTTGGTCTGACTCTGGAAAAGCAGAGATGGTACATTGTTTGTATTCAAGGAAGAAAAAGAGATGTGCAGCTGAGTATCATTTGCTGCATTTGGAATGTAAATCTTTAGGGGCAGGACTCAGACCTTCTGTTTTTTGCACAGTGTTAAACACACTAATGGTAATTAATAAAGAAATAATAACACTTCATCCCAAAACAATTCATTCTCCCCCATGATTGGCTTTATATGTGCACTGAACAGAATGGATGACAAAACAGAACTCTGGAGGACTCTGCATGAGATTATTTCCCAATAACAGGTTGTAAATTCCTTGCAAATATCTTAAAATACATCAGATGCTTTTAATTTACAGGTAAAGTATATACACCTGTGTCATGGTATAATTCCCCACTCTGAACCTTAGCATCCAAAAGATGGGATACCAGCATGAATTCCTCTAAGCTCAATTACCAGCTTAGTACTTGTAGCGCTGCCACCAACCAGGAATTCCAGTGCCTGGTACACTCCAGTCCCCCCCCCCCCCCCGAAACCTTGCCTGGGGACCCCCAAGACCCAGTCCCTCTGGATCTTAACACAAGGAAAGTAAACCTTTTCCCTCACCGTTGCCTCCCCCAGGCTTCCCTCCCTGGGTTACCCTGGAAGATCACTGTGATTCAAACTCCTTGAATCTTAAAACAGAGAGGAAAATTCACATTCCCCCCTCCTTCTCTCTCCCCTTCCAAGACTCTCCCTGAGAGAGAAAGTAATCCTAACACTGAGAGAAATTAACCTTTCTCTCCCCCTTCCGTCCTTTCTCCCCACCAGTTCCCTGGTGGATCCAGACCCAGTCCCCTGGGGTCTCACCAGAATAAAAAAACAATCAGGTTCTTAAACAAGAAAAGCTTTTAAGTAAAGAAGGAAAAACAGTAAAAATTATCTTTGTAAATTTAAGGTGGAATATGTTACAGGGTCTTTCAGCTATAGACGCTGGGAATACCCTCCCAGCCTACGTTTACAAGTACAAATTAAAATCCTTCCAGCCAAATACACATTTGAACTCCTTCCAGCCAAATACACATTTACAAATAAAGAAAACAAACATAAGCCTAACTCGCCTCATCACCTAGTACTTACTATTTTGAATCTATAAGAACCTGTATCAGGGAGATTGGAGAGAAATCTGGTTGCACATCTGGTCACTCAAAACCCAGAGAGAACAACAACCAAATTCTAACAGCATACACAAAAACTTCCCTCCCTCAAGATTTGAAAGTATCCTGTCCCTTGATTGGTCCTCTGGTCAGGTGACAGCCAGGCTCACTGAACTTGTTAACCCTTTACAGTCAAAAGAGACATGAAGTACTCCTGTTCTATTAACCCTTAACTATCTGTTTATGACAACCTGGTTGATTTGTCTGGCAATAATTCTCTCTCATGGAATTCTGACCAGCAGTATAAGATGGCTTGCAAATTGATAGGCATATGGAGAAAACAGAAAAGGAGCTCTATGGAGAAACAAGGTTTGAGATTTTTGTCTTCATATTGAGTTCAATCCTTGAGGGGGCCATTTGGGGATTGGCCCTGCTTTGAGCAGGGGGTTGGACTAGATGATCTCTTGAGGTCCCTTCCAACCCTAATAATCTATGATTCTATGATATGGAACACTATCAAAATGTGGTTAATTGCAAACTACATATTTTCTTCAATATTTCATACTTTTAAAAAATGCTTCTAGATCACTGATTTTGACTCTCAGCTGGTGGGTCTTTGCTCAAAGCAGTGAGTGATTCTGAAATGTTAATATCTGAGTTAGGAATAATAAAACCTGTTTTAGTAACCAGATGACGCACTCAGTGTCCAAAATCGTCTTTTGGTAAAGAAAATAATACCTGTATTCATTCTTCCTTCAGAGACAATTCTTACAGCATGTGACGCTTTTGTTTGCTCTTACATCCCTAGAAGCAAGTGACGCTGTTACACAGCTGGTGAATTGTATTTTGCCTGATAATTTCCTACAAGATAAAACAGTTTATTATAATAACAGTAATTTGGGTAACATGATTAACTACCAGATAATTAGTTTTACCTTTAATTTTTAAAAAACATCAGCCACTGGTAATTGCATCATTAGAAATGGTGCATTAATCTGTTTTTAAAAATATTAATCCAAATAGTGAGGGTCTGCATCTGGATTTAGTGAAAAAATGTATGTGGCTAATAAATGGAGAACTGGTGCAGATTCTTTCTGTACTTTAAAACTTTTTATTCCAGCAGTCCTCCCCCTCACACCCCAAATAAATTAGGGAAAATATTGGCCATCTTAATGGAGTGAAGTCATTCAGATATGAAGCTGAAATATTCTTTTTCTCTTAAGTGCCTATTAGTAATGCTGCTTATTTAATTGTCACTATAATAAGCCTCATTTTAGGATCTTCTAACAACCATAAAAAATTGTTCCCCATTGAAATGTGACACAATGTCAGACTGAGAATGACATTTAAAATAAATAACATTTAAAATAATGAAGAAGACCATAATTCCGTATATCCTTGTTCATATGAGTAATCAGTGGTTCACAGTCATGTTGGAAGGGCATAATGAGTGGGCTCCTGCAGGGATCAGTTTTGGGTCCAGTTCAGTTCAATATCTGTATCAGTGATTTAGATAATGACATAGAGAGTGCATGTATAAAGTTTGTGCACAATACCAAGATGGGAGGGGTTGCAAAGGCTTTGGAAGATAGGATTAAAATTCAAAATGATCTGGACGAACTGGAGAAGTGGTCTGAAGTAAATAGGATGAAATTCAATAAGGACAAATGCAAAGTACTCCATTTTGGAAGGAACAATCAGTTGCACACATACAAAATGGGAAGTGACTGCCTAGGAAGGAGTATTGCGGAAAGGGATCTGGGGGTCATAGTGGATTACAAGCTAAATATGAGTCAACAGTGTCACACTGTTGCAAAAAAAGAAAACATCATTCTAGGAAGTATTAGCAGGAGTATTGTAAGCAAGACATGAGAGTAATTCTTCTGCTCTACTCTGCACTAATTAGGCCTCAACTGGATTATTGTGTCCCGTTCTGGGCACCACATTTCAAGAAAGATGTGGACAAATTGGAGAAAGTCCAGAGAAGAGCAATTGTAGTCAGTTAGTTGTGTTTTGTTACGTTTTTAATGTGAGTGATGTATATATTTGATATAAATGTGTCTAAAGGTTGTGGTAGGTACTTTTTAAAAATTGGAAATAAAATTGACTTGAGCCTTTAAAAATTCAGGCAAGACAAAGCAAATGCTGACAATCTGGGTTGAAAGAGTAAAGGCTGATAATCTTTATTATCTCTTGGTATTGTGCTTTGTCCTGCCTCCCTCCAGCCCACTCCCTTGCAGTGTGAGTTAAGAGCATTTATCCTTGGACATGCATCTGAGGAAGTGGGTATTCACCCACGAAAGCTCATGCTCCAAAACGTCTGTTAGTCTATAAGGTGCCACAGGATTCTTTGCTGCTATCCTTGGATAGAACCACGATCCCATTGAAGTCAATGGCAAAACCCCCATTGACTTTACTGGGGCCAGGATTTCCCCCTTTGCCTTTTACTGATGTGCTGCAACTTTAACATTATTTCAGTGAACACTGTTATTGTCAATAAACCCCACATAAACACAGTTAAAGCTTATACCACTTGTGTGGTATGGAAAGAATACACTCCACAAGGCAAACAGAGCTGTAGGGAAATGAAATGCTCTTTTTATCAATTAATATTGTTAGCTTTTTGCTTAGAATATAGTAGTATGTGTGAGGGAAGGAGAAAGTAAACTTGGATATTGTACAGTAATGTCATATTAATAATAGTACTTGCAACTTTGGTTGGTTTTATATATTTCTTTTACATTCCAGAAAGTCTCTGTGTACTTAAGGTCTTTGTTAGTATAATTTCAGTAAACTATTATATTTTAGTTACCATCTTTCATAACTGCATATGACTGGCAGGCTTAGTTCTCTGGCCTTAAGGTATCTAGTAAACTTTTCTAACCTAAATTATGTTGGTATTTAAGTACAGTACATCAGTAACACAATTTAAACCATCAAGTAAGGCTGGCTCTGTTTCTTCCCTTCATAGAGCTTTTCTATTGACATCAAAGAGCTTTTGTATCAGGCCCTTTGCTCACTTGCACACAGTCATATTATTCTCTTTTTAAATATTTTAATACTAATTTGAAGTCAGCACTGGGTGCGTAGCATGCTTTCCGGTTTTTATTGGGGCTGTTCTGAGCCAGTGACTAGTTAAGTGGTGTGCCAAGATTTTCCAAAATAGTCTTGCTTGTGCTGTTTTGTTTTCTCACAAATACACTGTCTCCGTAGTATTGTGCTGGTCTGCTCCCCAAGTAAGAGAATGCAGCTGGCAGACTGTCTTCTGAGGCAGGATCATAGTGGCCTAATAACAATGGCTGTGGAGGGAGGGAACTGAGGGCTGTGGTCTTGCGTGCTTGAGTACTTTTAAAGCCATTGAATAACAGGCACTCTTTAAGTGCAAAATATTTTCATTCTTTATTAAATTTATGACCAGTGTTCCTGCATCAATTTGTGTGTGCCTGATTTGTGCACACGGATACCCTATGTACATTTTGTATTTGAACAAACATAGAAACTAAGCTCTAAACAGATTATGTGCACGAACATGATTTGTGTATGCATATTAGGTATTTGCATGCATAAGTGCATGCAAGTGTATGCACATAATTGTGCTCGATATCTTTGAAAATCTGTTTCCTAATTACAAAACAGTGGTGGTCATATCTATTTTGGTTCCATGAGGGAAGAGGACTTTTCTTCTTTCTGAAATACTGTCTTGAAATTTAAGAACTCAGACTGCTGAAGAGTAAACAGTGGGATTAATAAAACAACACTGAAAGAGAGACTTAATTAACATTGTATTGCCTTTTCGATTGGACTGAAACTGTATCTGGTTTATCACCAAACCAAATAGATTAGTTTGTATTTGGAGAATACGTCTGACAGTAGGCCTTATGGGGAGAGCTCATCTTTTTCTTATAATCTTATTACAGTATTTGCATGCTTTATTTGCTTGCTTTGACCTTGAATGGTTTAGTCGGATTGTTCAATGTATATATCATTTATCTGCTTGAACAAATACTTGCTCTTTTCCTGAATATTTTAAATAATTGTATCTTTCATTTTAATCTTTTAGCTTTCGCTAGTATTTCAGATGAGTACTAAACACTGAGGATGATGATAATCCAATTTATCAATAATAAGATGGAAATGCACTGAGTGCATGGCCTGTTAAAATACACTAAAGCAGTCAGCGTGGGAGAGGCTTTCACGGGCATTTCTTGGTACTAGTGAAGAAACTCTTTTTATTTCAATAAGAGAAATGGGATATTGAAAAAGGCAGCACGGCTTAATGAGGCAGTAATAAAGCAGATAAGATCCATTAGCCAAATCACTGCTTTGAAAAACAGATACATTGGTAAGTGCCCCTGAGTGCCTTATGTGGGAAAAAATTTTAAACTACTTGGACACAACATTGAGGCTGGGCTTTATGGTCTGGTGTGACCAAAATTAAATGACAGAATATTAAAACAATTCAGATAATGTAAACTTCATTCACAGTTAGCCAGAGTACTCCGTTTAATACTTGAACAATCGTGTCAAAATTTTAAGAAATAGAAGTTATACTCATTCCAGGCTCATAAATAAGTTTTATAAGTTGTCCAAATCTAAGCCATGACACACTGAAGGATCTTTGATACAATTTACTTTTTAGTAAGTAAATTCATCATCAAAGTTTAGAGAGTTAGGTTATAACAGTTTTTGTAATGCAACTCGTATTTTTAGCTAGACTACATTTTAATTATGTATTTGATACTGGATTAATGCCTGCTGGGTGCACTTGGAAATATTACAGCTCTCCGCTTGCTCCTAGCTTTGCAACCATGCTCATCTTCCTCAGCATTTAATGTAAAGAAATATAAAGGAAAATGCATTGATCTTTATAAGTTTTTATTTTTATGGGCAATATATCCTGAAAGTGTACTTATTTTTCAAGATAAAACATATACATAAATTAGCTATGTTAAAACACAGCAGTATCAATGGGGAGATTATCTTTCACCAACCCTACTCTATCAGTACATTTGTAGTTAGATGAGACTGCATAAGCTCCTCAAATTGGCACATTCCACCCATATACATACAACACCACATTCCCTCGCTTCCTCCCCCCAAAAGAAAAGTAGCACAAAGGTAGCCAATAGATAGTGAGAAATGGCATAAGATGTGGAAATGTGAATGCAAACAGTCATATATAAATGTATGGCTGTTTTTCATTGATTTTCAGTTATAATGTTCTTAAACCCAACTTTAGATTGTGATTAATAATGAAAACCTTACTTTAAAAATGCATTATAATATATGCATGGAAATATCCATGAAGAGAGAGTGATTAATCCAGGTTTGCTTACTCTGTCAAAAAGACAGAAGGCCTGGTGGAATATTTCAGATAGGACTGTCAGTTTCCTCTGAACTGCCCACAGCTGTAAGTCAGCCAGTAACTGAAAGAGTGTACAAAATTTCTCTGTTGCTATAGCTGTGATGTCACACGCTGGTACTAACATGTGGTTGGTTATTTTATGTTTCAGATCACTGCCTGTAGTTGAGCACAAAGAAAACGACGAGACTCCCACATCTTTCAGCGAGAAGAAAGGATTCAGCAGAGCAGATTAATACGGACTTGTGTCTGGTGGCCTTTTTGTACAAAGGCTGCCTTTAAAAAAGAAACAGTGTTATTTAATGAGCTGTGAGATGAAGCACTGCTGCTAACACTCCGATTCCAAGATTCATCTGCTATTCATTGTGCTTAATGTACATGTTTCTACACCGTGCATTTAGAAGCTCCCAGAGAAGAATCCAAAACGGCTGCGGGGGAAAGACCACCAAACATGCCTACAGAAACACTACAGACAGGTAGCATGGTGAAACCAGTCAGTCCTGCTGTCACTTTCACGTCTGCCGTTCCTCTTCGCATCTTAAACAAAGGACCGGACTATTTTCGCAGGCAGGCAGAGCCTAATCCAAAAAGACTTAGTGCTGTGGAGAGACTAGAAGCTGATAAGGCAAAATATGTAAAGAGCCAAGAGGTCATCAATGCCAAACAGGAGCCTGTAAAGCCAGCAGTACTTGCAAAGCCACCAGTTTGCCCTGCTGCCAAGCGAGCATTGGGTAGCCCTACCTTGAAAGTGTTCAACAATAATGCAAAGACTGAGAGTGGTGTCCAGAGAGAAAATTTAAAATTAGAGATTTTGAAAAACATCATTAATAGCTCAGAAGGCTCCAGCTCAGGTTCGGGTCACAAATATAATTCACGAAACTGGCCTCCCCACAGATCTGATTCAGCAGAGCTGAACCGGCATTCGTTTGCAGAATCTCTAAAGGTCTACCCCACCCAGGGCCGGAGCAGCCCTCAAGAAAGCAACTCCAACGTGAGCAGAAGGCTCTTAGAACAGTCAGCGGAGACTTTCTTGCACGTTTCCCATAGCTCATCAGACATTAGAAAAGTAACTAGTGGTAAGCCCTTAAAAGCAATACCCTGCAGTAGTTCAGCTCCACCTCTCCCTCCAAAACCCAAAATTACTGCCATCACCACCTTGAAGTCCCCAGATATCGACACAGTAGAATCCAGTTGTGGAGTCAGTCGAAGACCTTCCCTACAACGATCAAAATCAGACTTAAGTGACAGATACTTTCGTGTTGATGCAGATGTTGAACGATTCTTTAACTACTGTGGACTGGATCCTGAAGAGCTTGAAAACCTTGGGATGGAAAATTTTGCAAGGGCTAACTCTGATATTATATCCCTCAACTTTCGCAGTGCAAGCATGATTAGCTCAGACTGTGAACAGTCTCAGGACAGCAACAGTGACCTTAGAAATGAAGACAGTGCCAATGATCGTGTGCCATATGGCATTTCTGCAATTGAAAGAAATGCCAGAATCATCAAGTGGTTGTATAGCATCAAGCAAGCTAGAGAGTCACAGAAAGTGTCCCATGTGTGAAAGGAAATCCCACAATAGAATAAGCAAGAACTGTAACTTTGTCTGTGAATATTCAGTTGTGAAGGGTTGTGAAGTCTACTTGAAGTCTTGTACACTTCTCAAATCTCTTTGTGTTGCTTGTTGTGCAATGTTTTTAAGTTGCATGCCTGTCAACATGTGAACTGACCTGGCTCCCACTTGAACTAACTACAAATCCTGGCTGAGCATACACATTATCTGCCAAAAGTTTAAGACCAGAATCTAATTAGGGCTTCATTATAATCAAATTGTTTACATGAAAAGGTTACATGACTTCTTCAATATTTATATAGTTCCTTGTGTTTTTTTATATCTCACGTTTTTGTGTCTTAAATACAGATATTGTCAACTGACATTACTAGCTTTTAAATTGAAACTGAATCCTTTTAAAAGACAAGGCAAAATTGCCCAAAATCAGAGATTTAGATATACAATAGGCAAAGAAACTTGATCTTCTGTGGAATGGGATTTATTGGCTCATGTAAAAGTGTTTCTAAACTGCAGAGAATAATACATCCTTTGTTAAAATACATGAATCCACATTTATTAAAGAACTGTTTGGGGTATGATGGTTTTAATTTTCTAAGTTCCCTCATTTTTACAGCAAAAGTAGTCTAGCAAAGCTGCTTGACCTTCCATAGCCTAAACGAATCTTGTGTTTGATACAGTGTAAAAATATTAATGGTTTTATGTTACACTGATGGAGAGGTTATTAAGTGTCAAAGAAAGTTGACTGATAGAAATGTTTTCAATGGTGTGTTGGGTTTTTGTTTTCTTTTTGTTCCTTTGTTTCTTTTCTTATTAAATAAAGATTCCTAGTCTTAAACTTTTGACAGGAATGATTAGATCCTATAGCTGATATTGAATGCCTTTATTAGTCAAGCACATCATGACTACAAACTCCATGCTGTCTTTTAAGTTTGTGTAGACCTGTTTGAACAGTTCATGAACAAAAATGGAAACACACAGCCATATCAGTATAAAGCCTCTTATTAAGAAGTAATTACACTCGATAGCTAAACTATATCTGAGAAACTGTGATTATGTTGTCTTGCATACGTTATATCTAAGGCTGTGAAAGTTTGTTACAGCTCTAAGAAAGTGTAGAAACATGACAGTATGTAGCTTTTTTCTCCTTCCTTATGATGGTTAGTGCTGCACGTCAATCTGTTACAATTTTGTTGACAATCTGTGTCTTCCCAATGGTTTAATTAACTGTCATTCCAACTGACAGTTGTGGTGTGTGGTAGCAGAGAAGTTGAAAGTACAGTGGTCTGCTTCATTATTATTGTATTCATGCTCTGAAGTACATTGCAGCACTACCTTATACTTCATCAGCTAATAGGAAACTTTTTTTATTGTGTAAATGCTGTAATACTTTGTATATACTTCAGTTGTTATTAAATCTTTAAAAAGAAGAGTGTTATGCTAATAAATAGCTCCCGGTGCAGGTATTGGTGGTTTTTTTCCTTTGTTTTAGATTTTTTAAATCTCTTTTTTTTTAATAGTGGGTAATTTAATTGTGGTGCTATGGTAAACCTTGGTTAAATAGTAGTTCCAGTAGAAAATTTCTCCCCAAAACCGCTTTGCAGCACATCAGTTCTTTTAACTGTAACTATAGAAACATCTTGCTCCAGAACTAGAAGAGTTTATCCGGACTCCTTGCCTGCTTCTTCCATTCTTACCGCACGCTTATCTGGCAACGTTATTCCCTTGTATTGCATCCATTCCCAACAAACCTCTGATTTCTTTGGAATCCTTCTTCAGTAATGTATATTTATAAATTTCAGTATTAAAAGTGCTTGCAAAGTCAGATTTTATTTTATTTCAAGGAGCCTCTACGCCTTTAGCACTGCTGTTCTCAACTGAACACAGCATTCTTACTTTTAGGGAAGTTTCCATTCTTTTTCAGTGCAGAAGACCTGGCGTGAGGCTGGACTTGGAGTACAAAGAACAGTGGACTCAGCTGTTGGATACATTACTTAACACAAATTGTGTTCATTTTTTATGTTTACAGAGTGATTATTCATGAAAAGAAAATACATATAAAAGGCAACCTACATTTTGTACACATTCTTCTGGGTGGTTTTATGGCGTACACCTATGTTGTTTCCAGCAAAGGTAAAAAAAAGGAATATATATATTTAAAGTACAAGTACATTTATGATATATTTTAAGCATTGTGGATTTGAGCTGGCATTGACATCACTTCAGTTTTTCCAACATATTTTCCTACTGTGAATTCTGCCCAGTTCAGTAACTGTTTTGCCAAAGAAAGTAATTCTTTACGGGATTAAAGCCAAATGTAATGCAGATGTCCAGCTAAGAAATAAAGAACTTAAAATCAAAATAAAAATGTTCTCATGTTGTTGTCTATTAAGTGGTATGTCTCAAGAATGATGATAATTATGCTATCTCTAATCATTGGCAGCCAGAAATAATAACTAGGAAAGCTTTATAACTAGGTGATTAGGTAGGACATATGCTAGTTTCTGCACTTGCTTCCTAGGATTCACTTCGAAGCAATGGGATCCAAGTTTAACTGATTTTCTTTTAATGCCACAGGTTGTTTGGGCTGGTGAGGTATCTATAATGCAACATCTTCTCATACAAACGCTTATGTAGCATCTTTGACAGGGTACCAGGAGTCTGATGCTGCAATCCCTACTTATGCAAGTACCCTCTGCTCACCGTGCTAATCCCATTGAAATCAGTGGGACTGCTGCTGTAAGATTTTCAGAATCAGTTCCTAACTTTCATGTCAACTGTGCTTACAATGGTGGTGAGGTTCCTGTAAGACAAAAGAGATTACAGAGAAGCTTGATTTATTGATAAATGTTAACTTTTTGTGGCTTCTAATCATCTGAGAAAATGAGTGACTTTTTTGTTCCTTGACAGAGTTTCTGCAAAGGGGATTTACATGTGAACAATTCTTACCTTTACCATGTTTGACATTTAGGAATGAGTCAGATCACATATCTAGTTTGTTTTTGTTTTGTTTTTAAACAGGAATAGCCATTTCATCTTCGTACTCAGTTGGCCCACACGATTAGTGAGTGTTAGTTCTTTTATCAGTGCTTTGGGATCCTTCTGAAATGTACTGTATATATACATGTTGGTATTATCATCATGAGAATGCTCTGCTATCATCCTTAAAGTCTAGCAAGCATTTGTGGATTGCCAGTTGCCTCTGAAATGACTTTCTACAAAGCACATTGAAGTCAATTTCCTATTGATTTCAGTGGACTTTGCAGGTATATTTCCAGCAGAGGGAGCTCTAATTTGTCTCAAAAATGGTATCACAGTTTTGTTTTAATGTAATTGACCTGACACAGTGCAAGTAATCTTGAAATCTGGTTGCAGTGCTGTATAAGTACTGGGGGAAATTAACTCTTGTGTACATGGAAGAGGTCAACAGGAAAACTTGCTACTTCATGTTTTAGAACAAAGTAATAGAACAGAAGTTGAGAAATATATGATTCCAGCTACTAAATTACTGGTAAATTATGATCAGTGTGTTTTGATGGGATCTGGCATGATATGGAGTTATGAATTAAATTTTTTCATTAGAGAATATTATGTTAAAAAGGAGATGCACCATCTGATTGATCAAGGGCTTTTGAAGGGTAAACACAGAAGGATAATGTTTTTGGCAGGAATTCAACAGTGAGGAGACATGTTTAGACAATGCAGCCAATCAGTATCGCTGACTTCTCACTTTTCACTGCAATTTCATCCATCTGTGGTGGCTGTATATGTTTGATTCAAGTCACTGCGTTCATTCAATAAGAAACAAAGTGCTTAATGGGGCTCTGGAACATTGAGCTGAATAATCTCTGTTACAGGAAAGGACCAAGCATCTAGACCAGAAACAGACTTTTTGACAACTACTTATTGTAAAGAGAGAACATTTGACTGCATACCATTAGACACACATGTTTAGGAGTAGTAGGTGGCAAATAAGGCCCCTTTATACCATTTTGGCAGTGAGTGTAAATGCACACCCAATTTAAGGCTCCTTCACACTGCCAGAGCTGGGCAAAGGGGCCTTAGTGTAAATGAGAACAAGGGTCCATGTCTTGAAAACTGTTTACAATTCCATAAAAATCCTAAATCCTTATGACCAAGATCCCGATACAGCACCTACTGAAGTCAACAAGCAGCTGTAAGAGAGCTGAATCAAGCACTAGCTTTATGAGAAAGGTCAAAGAATTTGTTCCTCACTCTTAAGAGAAATTATTTGCATTATCTTCAATGCATTATCTTCAATGATGGAATACGTCAACTTCGTGGAGCTCTACCAGGAATGCATTTCTGATGAGACATTTGCCTATCACCACTCTCTACTTATCACCATGGAAATCCTACTCGCTAACAAAATAGCATCTGTTGTAGCAAGAATACATTCACTTTAAAAGCTTCAAATTATGCTGTACTCTATTCTGAAAGAAATAGCGCATCCATAGCCTACTGTCCTGTGAACATGAAAACACGTTACTCAAATATTTCATTTTAAAATATTTAAAATGTTGGATACGTTTTAAAATAGTCTTCCTGTCAGCACTTTGTAGTAGCTGCAAAAGTAGAAGAATATTCTATGCATTTTTCTCTTTTTATGAAAAAATTGGAATTCTGTAACAAGAACTGTATGCATTTAAATGTCATGCTTCTGAAACGTGGCTGGTAGTAATTTTCAGAAATTATGGTCTTGTGATGAGTAAGAGTTCTATTATCTGTGCTATTATCTTCTGCTTTTGACACTGTCAGTCATATCCATCTTCTCGGCATCTTGATGTCTCTGGGTTTTCACAGCGCACGCTTCTCTATGCTCTTCCTCCACCTCTTGGGTCATTCTTTCTTTTAGTGGTTCCCCCATCTCCCACTCTTTGTAGAGCTCCAACCAAGATCCCTTCTTTTTCCCCTTTACACCTTTTTCTTGAGTAACATCATCTACTCATAGTTTCAACTACCATATTTATGTGACTGACTCTCAAATCTGCCTTTCCAGTGACCTGTTTCCTTTGATCCAGGTTCTCATCTCAGCTTCTCTCCAAATCATCTCTTGGATGTTCTGGCAATAAGGCAAAGAAGTCCCTGAAGTTTTTCAGTAACTATATTTTATTTCATATGTCTAAGATATTACAAACCAAGCTGCAGCACTGACTGCTTCCTTATATATTGTCACTGTGATCTGCTCTCGGACCTGGTGACAACTATTCTACATCCTGTTAAACACAGTTTTTCATAGCTCAGGCCTAGCTGCAGTTCCCTCTTGTGGATGAGAAGCTGTCTCTCCTAACATCCCCTTTGTCATGTCTGTTTAAGAAAGCATACCTAACTAACAGAATGTATAAAACATAATGCAACAACTTAATGGAATTTATGCAACCATTGATGTAGTTTGGGAGAGTCAGTGATTCACTCAGTACAAAGTTTTTGTATCTGGATGGTGATTTGATGTCCCTTCATGCTGGAATATCTTTTGATGGTGCCAGGAAAGGCTACTGTGTTTGGCATGTTGGTGGTCTTGGTTTTGCTTCTCCTTTCACATGGTAGGGTGGTACGTTCTACTGGTTCCACCTCTATCGTGTGTATTAGGCAGTGAATTTATTATATTCCACTTACTGTTGTTCAGAGGATCTCTCAGTTCCTCCTCGTCCCACATTGGATTTCCTTTGGCTGTAGGATATTCTATTGGACAGATGAATTTACGGTTCCAGTGATATTTATGTTCATCAACCACAACAATATAGGGGTGAGGAGTATTCTGCTCCATGCACATTGCCTTTTTCCATGTGCAGGATCTGTCTTGAGAAAATAATCACACTATTACTAGTTCTGTAGGTTCTTGAGAAAATAATCACACTATTACTAGTTCTGTAGATTGTATCTCTGGAAGGTTTGTGGCCTGTCTGTCATAATAGGTTTTAGCTTGTTGCACTTCTTCTGTAATTGATCTGGGACTCCTTCCCCTAATTCAAGTTTTAATAGCACATTGGCTGTAGGTACCAATGTGCATGTCTGTCTGGACATTAAATATTTCACAGAGCTTCTGGTCATGCCTTGGGGTATTTCTCCACTATAGGATAGTTTGCCACTTGTTTTCCTTATTCTTAAAGTTTTTCTTTAAGAGTTTTTTTCGATTTTGATGTCAGAGGGGTAGCCGTGTTAGTCTGGATCTGTAAAAGCAGCAAAGAATCCTGTGGCACTTTATAAACTAACAGACGTTTTGGAGCATGCGCTTTCGTGGGTGAATACCCACTTTGTCAGACACGTAGTGGAAATTTCCAGGGGCAGGTATATATATGCAGGCAAGCTGGAGATAATGAGGTTAGTTCAATCAGGAAGGATGAGCCCCTGTTCTAGCAGTTGAGGTGTGAAAACCAAGGGAGGAGAAACTGGTTTTATAGTTGGCAAGCTATTCACAGTCTTTGTTTAATCCTGAGCTGATGGTGTCAAATTTGCAGATGAACTGAAGCTCAGCAGTTTCTCTTTGAAGTCTGGTCCTGAAGATTTTTTGCTGCAGGATGGCCACCTTAAGGTCTGCTATAGTGTGACCAGGGAGGTTAAGATCCTAACCAGATCAGCCATACCATCACCGGTTCATTCACCTGCACGTCCACCAATGTAATATATGCCATCATATGCCAGCAATGCCCCTCTGCTATGTACATCGGCCAAACTGGACAGTCACTACGGAGAAGGATACACGGACACAAATCAGATATTAGGAATGGCAATATACAAAAACCTGTAGGAGAACACTTCAACCTCCCTGGCCACGCTATAGCAGACCTTAAGGTGGCCATCCTGCAGCAAAAAAACTTCAGGACCAGACTTCAAAGAGAAACTGCTGAGCTTCAGTTCATCTGCAAATTAGACACCATCAGCTCAGAATTAAACAAAGACTGTGAATGGCTTGCCAACTACAAAACCAGTTTCTCCTCCCTTGGTTTTCACACCTCAACTGCTAGAACAGGGCCTCATCCTCCCTGATTGAACTAACCTCATTATCTCCAGCTTGCCTGCATATATATACCTGCCCCTGGAAATTTCCACTACATGCGGCTGACGAAGTGGGCATTCACCCACGAAAGCTCATGCTCCAAAACGTCTGTTAGTCTATAAAATGCCACAGGATTCTTTGCTGCTTTCAATTTTGATGACTGATTCAGTTTTGCTCTTGAACTGACTGTTGTAGGGGCAGCTGAGATATGTTTAAATTCCCAATCTTTGGTGAAGTGTGCAAATTCCTTGCTGGTGAACTATGGTCCATTATCTGAGATGACACAATCTAGCATGCCATGCCTTCTACCTATTATTCTTGCTGCAGTGCTGTTCGATAGTTCATCTAATTCCCCAAAGTCAGACTAGTAATTAACTATGATCAGGAAGTCAGTGTTGTTTACAACAAAAAGCTTGATTGCCATCTTACTCCAGGGTCTATCAGGAATGCTGTGTCTCTTCAACGTTTTTCTCCTGTTTTTTTTTCCTGCTGGCTTGCTTGGGATTCTGCCCATGCATTGCAGTTCCTTATCAGGTCTTTAATTTCATTGGTGATACTACACGCCTAGCATTTTGTAGACACACTTCTATCCCAAAATGGCTGTGATGTGTTCAAGATAGGGTCTCCCTTCTTAAGGCTTTAGGTATAAGCATTTGGTTGTCTTTGAATATAATGTTCTCCAGAACACTGAGTTTGTCATGTTAGTTCCAGTACTCATGAGTGGCCTCTGGAACCTCTTCACATATGTACAGCCATCCTGTTAAAATAACAGATGTCTGAATTAGTAATTCTTCATCCTTTAGTGTATGCTTACGAACTGTCTGTAATCCTTACTTGGAAATAGTTGGTTTGATTCATACTTCCTGTTTCTTCTTGTGTTTCTTTTGCTTCAGTTAGGTTACAGATTTTGTAGTCTTGTTCATTTGTATCAGATTCTTGTACCAGAGCTTCTCTGGATAGGAAGTCTGCTATATATATTTTGGTTCCTTTTTTTATAGCATACATCTAGGTGATAAAGCTGCAGTCTTAATTGCATGATGGAGCTGATAGCAGTGGTTTCTTGAAAATGACTTGTTATGATCACTTTAAATATGTATAGCTTTTTGACCTCATGTGGATTGAGCAAATTTTTCACAGGCAAATACTATTGCTAGACACACTTTTTTAATTTGAGCATACCCTCTTTCTGTTGGAGATAAGGACCTTGGTGCACAGGCTACTGGTTATGTTTTTTGCCTGAGGGCTACTCCTTGTCCAGTTTCACTGGCATCACACTGCATAGTGGCAGCTTCTTTCAGATCATAGTATTTTAGCACCGGGTGTGTGGTGACTAAGTTTTTAGTGTGGTTGGTAGCTGTATCATGCTGGGGCAGCCAGATCCATGTTGCATCTGAATCCAGTAATTGTCTAAGGCTCACATACGTCTGAGAGACAAGAGAGGAATTTGGTCAAGTAATTTACAAATCCTAATGGTTGGAGTTTGAAGGTTTGGCATTTGCTGTCTTACTCTCACCTTTCTGGATCTTGGTACAGCCTTGTGAGGCCAGCTGGTGACCTAACAATGGTACCTTGGTGAGTCACTGTCTCACCTTCTGCTTGTTGTGTTTTAGGCAGACCTCCCTAGCCCTTTCTAGGAATTTAGAGAGATTATGATCTAATAATGCCTTTTCCATTGTGTCTCCACACCTGTACACTAAAATGTCATCAGCTATAACACTAATCCCTTTGAGACCTGCTAATACATCTTGCTGGCAGCATTGATATTCTTCTGCAGCTGGTTTGATTCCAAATGGCCAAAGCCATCTTTATCAGTCTGCTAGTGTCCAAAAGGTGGTTAGATACTTCCTTCATCTAATAGTACTTGTCAGTATCCATCTTTTGCATCCATCACTGAAAATATCTTTGCGTTAGCAAGGTCAGATAGGATTTTTCTGTTGTAGGTACCTGGTAATGAGCCCGCAATAGTGCCTTGTTTAAATTGCTTGGGTCTATGCATATGTAAAGTTTTTTCTGGTTGTTCTATGGCTGCCATGTTGCTTATCCATTCTGCAGATTCATTCACATTGTCACTAATGCCATCCTTTTCTATATGTTTTATTGTCTTCAGCATTTTTTCTTTTAATGCTATAGGAACTCGGCGTGGTAGGTGTTGCACTGGCTTGATGTTTTTTTCCTAATTGTAAGTGTATTGTGGAGTCCTTAAAAACCATCATTGTAATTCCTCAGGATTCAAACCACGGAGATGCCACCTGGTTGTATTTGTCCATGTGTATTGGTTTCTTCTGTCTGTGAGTTGATTACTTGAACAGTAGCTGAGAGGTTTAATGTCACACAGTTCATATGTTTGCATGTGCTGGTTGATAGTAGTGGTTTCAGTCTGGAGTTCACTACTCAAAATTTTAGCTGATATATCTTCCCTTGGTGGTGTGCCTGTAATGCTCACTGCCCTAGTGGTGTGAAGATGACGCAATCATAGAGTTTTAATTTGGTATTGTGTGGCTGCAGTTTTACTGCGCCATCTTGCATGATGTTGAGGAAGTCACTATAGCCCATTACATTTATGGATGTTCCACTGTTTGGCATTCTGTTTCTTGCTTATGCCAGTGCTTCAATGTTACTTTGGCAGGTGTTAGTGTGAGCTTAACCAACCATTTTGTTTTCCCAGTGGGTATTGCTCCAGTGTCATATATGTAATGGATGTCATTATCTGAGTTGCTGCTCAGCTCAACGTTGTTCATCTCTACTATACAGTGTGTTGCTTTCCTTTGCTTTCTTTGTACACTTGTGCATAGTGTTTCCTCTTTTCATAATTTCTACAAGTAGTGCTGTAAGCTGGGCATTTAATACAAGACATGAACAGTCACAGTATCCATAGCTTTCATTGTGAGGTGTGCTTGCCTCATCACTGTACTTATGTAATGGGGGGGGGGGGTATTTCCTATGGATAGCCGTATTTCTTTTTTGTATATAATGCATACTCTGTCTCCTGTGTGCTTATCATCTTCATTTGAGTGAGTGGCTGTTCACTCACTTTGCACATTTTATGCCTCCTGCCACTGCTCAGGTAGGGTTTCTGAATATTCTCATCTGAGCTTCTTTGCCAGGTTCCTATGGCTAAAAGGTCTTTAATCAACTCCTCTTTCCAAAGCCAAACTCGCATGAATTTGCCATTTTACGCAGCTTGGCAATGTACTGGTGAGTGGTTTGTGTAGATGCTTGCTCACTCTTGTTGAAGAGGGAATGTTCAAATATTATAACATTTCTTGGAGTTTGAAAATGGTTTTGGCGCAGATCCAAAATTTTGGAGGGATTTCCGCAGACTGCTGGTGGAATATTCAGGTGCTGCTGGAGCATGTGGCTTTCTTTCCCCACTGCTAAGAGCAGTGTGGCAGCCCTCATTCTTCCAGCTTTTTCATTCAGTCCTGTAGCAACTTCATATTTTTCCCATTATGTTCTGAAGAACAGCCAATTGTTGAAGACATCCCCTGCTGTGTCCAAGCATCCAGGACCTGGAATCAAGCTTGCTGCCAGGATTGAGGTTTGTGTTAAATTGTTTGATAATGTAAGTCTGAGCAGCCAGATGTCCTCATAGGCGCACATTTACTTCTGACACCATTGTCTGGTTCTCTGTCGGGCACAGAAAGCTTTTCAGGACCAGACATTTAGTTCATAGATGTAAGACAATACAAACAGGGTTTCGGCACTGACTGCTTCCTTATCTGTTGTCACTGTGATCTGCTCTCAGACTTGGTGCTGACTCTTCTACATCCTGTTAAACAAAATATTGCACAGCTCAGGCCCTTGGAGCTTCTCGCTGCAGCTCCCTTTTGTGGGTGGGAAACTCTCTCTTCTAATGCTGGCACCCATTGTAAACATATACTAAGGCCAAAACTGAACCCTTATTTTTCTTCCCAAGCCCACTCCATCCCACTCATTCACTATCATTGTTGACAACACCACCATTCTCTCTGGTATTCAGACCCATAGGTTTAAAATCATCTTCAGCTCCTACCTCTTCCTTCATGCTCCCATCCCATCCAGTTGTGTCCAAATCTTGCTGCTCTGGAGTCTACAGTTTTTAGGAATCCAGCTTTTCCTTCTGCACACGCACAGTTAGTTTTTTTAAAATGTATCATTTGTCTTACGGCAGTCAAGCAATAGCACTTCCCACTGCAACTTCACAAGGTTTATGTACCGAACTCTTATCCACAGGATATTATTAGAAATATACAGGGGATAGTTGTCATAACCTTAGTCCCAGATTTGGACCTTAGCGTCCAAAATATGGGGGTTAGCATGAAAACCTCCAAGCTTAGTTACCAGCTTGGACCTGGTACTTGCTGCCACCACCCAAAAAATTAGAGTGTTTTGGGGCACTCTGGTCCCCCCGAAACCCTTCCCTGGGGACCCCAAGACCCAAACCCTTGAGTCTCACAACAAAGGGAAATAAATCTTTTCCCTTCCCCCCCTCCAGGTGCTCCTGGAGAGATACACAGACACAAGCTCTGTGAATCTAAACAGAGGGAGTCCCCCCTCTGTAATTCCAATCCTGGAAACCAAAAGCACTTTCCTCTTCACCCAGAGGGAATGCAAAATCAGGCTAGCAAATCCAACACACACAGATCTCCCCCTGATTTCTTCCTCCCACCAATTCCCTGGTGAGTACAGACTCAATTTCCCTGAAATTTCCCAGAAAAGAAAACTCCAACAGGTCTTAAAAGAAAGCTTTATATAAAAAAGAGAGAAAAAATACATACAAATGGTCTCTCTGTATTAAGGTGACAAAATACAGGGTCAATTGCTTAAAAGAATATTGAATAAACAGCCTTATTCAAAAAGAATACAAATCAAAGCACTCCAGCACTTATATTCATGCAAATACCAAAGAAAAGAAACCATATAACTTACTATGTGATCTCTTTGTCCTTACACTTAGAAACAGAAGATTAGAAAGCAGAACTTCTTCTCCAAAGCTCAGAGAAAGCAGGCAGACAGAAAACAAAGACTCAGACACAAACTTCCCTCCACCCAGAGTTGAAAAAATCCGGTTTCCTGATTGGTTCTCTGGTCAGGTGCTTCAGGTGAAAGAGACATTAACCCTTAGCTATATGTTTATGACAATAGTGCAATTATTTCTTCAGTTCAGCTGCATAATAATTGTGAATTCCATTCTGAGTAGTATGAGTAGTAGACAAACTGGGACAGTAACACGCCCTAGAGCAACAGCACCCCATGTGGTAATGTTATTCAGTGAGTTCCATCTTGTCCTCCTTGCTCAACATGTGCATGGGGCTACTAAAAGGGTTAGTGAGGAAGCATTGGTTGTGGTGCCTTCAGCCTGTGAATAACACCCTATGACAGTGTGTATGTCCCCAGTCATTAGCTGACCCAAAAAGGGGCTAAATCCCAGGACAGGGCAATGGCCCCATTACCCCCTTTGTCTCTTCCCCATTTCTGTTTCAGAGGATGCAGATGAGCATCTTTTCCAGTGGCTGATTGAGGTTGGAATAAGGATGAGAGCAGCAAGATGGCTGGAAGCCAAGGCTGGCACAGAATGTGGCTGCCTGCTTGTGAAGCAAGGTATCTGGCCCCCAGCATGACACACCACTGCTGTGGGATCTGAACTGGCTGCCTGTGGCTCTCAGGGATCTGCTGCTTTAGAGTTGTAAAGCCACAAATGGACTGCAACATGCTTTCTTTAGAGACAGTCCATCTCCATGGCCACGTTGCTGCAGCTGAGAACAGTGGAGGTGCTTGAGCTGGAGAAGCTCCCTCTTTAAAAAGTGCCAGAGCTGCTGGCAGGCTGCCCTTTTCTCTGTGAGGGCTTTGGAAAGGGCTCATCCACTGCTGGTCCCAAATAGCTCATTCTGTTGACTTGGGCTTGCTGCATGGCTCATCTTTATACAGAGACTTTGGGGGCAATCTTGAAAGAGGGGGGTTAATTATCAGAGACACATAGGCCTGGATTATCTTTTATCTGTCTTTTTAAAAGCCAAGTTTAAAAAAATGAGCTGATAATTCTCATCCTGGTGTATGATTTGGTTAGTTTCAACAGTGTGGTTAGCACTATACCAAACACAAAGCAGGACCGTCTCTGAACTGAAGAGCTTAAAATGTAAAAGACAAAGCAGAAAGTGGATGAGAAACACAGGCAGATCCAGAGGAGGGAGTAACATACGTTTTCTCTCCCTGCTATATGTGAGCTCAAAGTCTGAGGGTACCAGGATTGAAGTCATTCTTTTAAATTAAGGATCTGCAGGGAGAGAAAGCAATGGGTTTGCAAAGCAGGGCCCCAAACCAGGTGCAAGGGTCCATTCACTTGGCTCCGATTGTAAGACAGAGAGGCCATAGGTGGGACAAGTAACATACAGTAAGTAGTTAAACTATTGTATGGAAGCAGAAGAAAAGCGTGTCCTGTATTACTTCCAAAAGCATTAAGGTTAATGGCGTAACTGATGTCTTTATACTGGTAGGCATATTGTGACGGGATAGAAGACAATCTTAACAGTGGCCACTCCCATCTTAAAAGGAGGAAAAAGAAAAAAATAATCTTGGAACTACCGGAGAATTGGAGGGAGAGGTTATAAGCTGTTTGTACAAATATCTTTAGAAGAGATGTAATTTTAAAAAAATGGCAATGTTTGAAGCTTTACATTTTTTTAAATGTGGCCTGCTTTTCAAACATATTAATCTTTTATGAAGTCAGTCTTGCTATTGTGAGATTACGCAATCTTTTCTGTTCCAAACATTGGAGAGATACAGCGTTTTGAGGGTTTTTTTGTCTTACTTAAGAATTAGAATATAATACTGCTTAGCTGAAGAGAACTTTATTTCACCAAATATGTTGAGGAGGCATCAGGGGGGAGGAGCAGGTGTAGACCAGAAAATTCACATATGCTTCCACATTAATTTTGACCTGCAAATGACTTAGGAAAGTGAGTGCAGTGAATATGTCTAGCTGCATGAAATTTATAGTATTAAGACTCAACAAAAGCTTGATTTCCTTTATCCATGTTATGCATATCTTGAAGCATATCGGCTTACAAGTCTCTGGCACAAAACTAACTCATTCTCCCTGCAAACCCTTCCTGTGAGCTTATGGATTTGAGTCCATCTGTTGATTTTTCCCCCCTTTTGTTTAAAGAATTTATGAATAAAAAGCTGTCATATTTGAATTGCTCAAGGTTTTGTTCCTAGCACTTCCAGCAGCTGGTGCCTCTCAAATGCAATATAATGGCCTAAATGAATGTGGGAGCTGTATTTAAGTGTGCTCGTCGTATACTGAATTTCTTGGCAATTTTAATCCAGGCAAGGAAGTCAAATTACAACATGTTGTTTTTCCTAATTCAATTGCTGGTCATTTTTCCGCCCCCTTTACCTTTCATATGGTGACCTGAAGAAAACCAAACTAACATACCATGCTGGGATTCATAGCCAGCTAGTAACAAATGGTTTAAACTGGGGGCCAGATTCTCAAGTGCTTCCTCAGTTTTTACTCAGCCCTTACACTCAGTGAAGTCAGTGTCAAAATGTAACAGGCAACAGTGTACAGTTGGAGCCTTACCCTGATGCAAAGTGGATATAAGATGCCAGCAATTAGTTTTACTATGTTTAGCCTATTTGTTTGCAGCTATACCAAGTGGGATCTCATGTGTTAGCCAAGTCAAGGAAGGCCTGCTGGCTACATGAATCAGCTACATCCAAAGAAAGGAAGAAGGAGCCTAGGATTTGGGAGATGTGGGTTCAAGACCTTCCCCTGCCACAGACTTCTAGGCCACCCTATGCAACTTAATTAACTTTTCTGTGCCTCAGTTCTGCATCTGTAAGTGGAGGTAATGGCACTATAGTGATGGAGGGTTGTAGGAGTAAGTAGGATGGATACCTATGACAGAAAGCTAAAACATTGCAAGCCACTTAGAACATGGCACTACCGACTGAGAAGAGGCTCCCCTCTGGCAGCACTGAACTCTTGCCCTAGCCTACTGCTCGAGGGTATTTTCCAGCTTGGGTAACTATATGCTGCCTAACTCAATTCATCCTGTAGTTGCAGCGGGGGAAATTGTGCCATGTTACTGGTTGCAAGGCCCTCTGTGGGCTCAGTCAAAGTGCCGTGTCTGGAAAAAGTGACAATAAAACTTAATCAGCTCCTGGAGTCACCCTGGAAACCATCCAGACCCTTAGGACCAAACTGAGAGGTGATGATAGGAAAGGTGGGGTCAGTCAGCCCCACCCACAGGCTATACCTGCTTATTTATGTGTGAGTGTAAGAGAGACTAACCCAAAGCAATTTACATGGCAAGGAGCTGGAGGAGGAAGGTTTATATTTAGAGCAAAGAGGGAACTATGTTACCTTACACCCTCCTGTTTAGCAGATTTTTCCTGTTACTGTCTGGGATCACAGATCTGACCTTCCATCCAGTGGCTTGTTAACAGTCACCAAAACTACAAGCTACAACACTGACACAGGACTTCAGTCCTGGGATATGATTGGTGGAGCTCCAAAAATCCCAGTTGTTTCCCTGCTTCTGTTTAAACCAAGCAAAGGAATCGGAAATTATCTGTGCAGCTGGATTTCACTTTCTCACAATGGCTTCCCCAGCACTACCTATTGCCTGACTCTGATCTCCCGGTAACCTGACCCTGCCTGACACCGGATTCTCTGTCAGTCTGCTGGCCTGTCTCAGACGCTGATCTCCTGGTATCCGACCCAGACTGCCTCTTCGATCCCAACTCACACTCCAACCACTAGGTCAGACTACCCACATCTCGACTGTGACAGTTACATTCATCGATTCCAGCCCAATAATGTGTGAGCTGCGCCACCTTAGCAGATGATGATCTATATGAAGATGTAGGAAACATGCTGGTGAGGACCAGATTCTGTCCAGACCTTGAGTGGATGCACAAAGTGTGGTGTTATTTATTATTTGTATTACCACACCACCTTGGAGCCCTAGTCCTAGAGCAGAACCCCTAGGCACTGTACTAACACAGAACAAAAAATCCCTGCCCCAAAGAGCCTACAATCTAAGTTTGAGACATGAGATGACTGAGGGATATAGACAGACAAATGTAGGAGTACAAGGAAACAATGGTCCGCTTTCCTCCCCAGGGATGACTGTGTTAGAGTGCATATAGTCTATAAAGTGCTGTGATATTTGTCAGGCTGATGGGCACCAGGGCCGGCTTTAGGCCGATTCCCCAGAATCGGGCCTCGTGCCTTAGAGGGCCCTGCCCCTTAGGCACCTTTTTTCATTTTTTAATTTTTTTTTACTCACCCAGCAGCAGTCCAGGTCTTCGGCAGCACTTCAGCGGTGGGGGGTCCTTCACTCACTCTGGGTCTTTGGCAGCATTTTGGCAGCAGGGGGTCTGCAGAAGACCCGAAGCGAGGGAAGGACCTCCCACCGCCGAAGTGCCGCCGAAGACCCGGACCACTGCTGGGTATTCGAATTGAACCCCGCAGTTCCTAAAGCCGGCCCTGATGGGCACTACCTAAACATTTTGTTATGGCATAGCCTTTTATTTTAAGTATACAATGCACGTGCTCTTGTACTCTTTAGAATGTGGCAGCTAATTTAGTCATTTTGGGTAACATTTCTCAAAAAGACTAATTTAATTAGGCTCCGAAGTCTCATTTCTAAAGTATCTAAGTCATTTAAAAGCCTAAGTCCTGAGCTCTGTGTATGTGGCTGATTATCAAACACCTCATGTCCCCTTCTCATAAGGTATCAAAGCAAAGGTGACTGGATCACTTGAGGATCACCTGTTTTGTTCATTCCCTCTGTGCACCTGCTATTGACCACTGTTGGAAGACAGGATACTGGGCTAGATGGACCTTTGGTCTGACCCGGGAAGGCTGTACTTATGTTCTTATGTAGAAGGTGTAGTTTGAAACGCAGAGGGAAAAGACATATTGGCTCATCTAGTCTGTCAATCTTTCTAAGCAACATTTTCCCAAATGCGGGATTCATTTTTTTATGGCTCCACTTTGTAAGTTATTTAGGCATTGCTGAACTCAGTAGTGCAATGCCTAACTGGTTTAGGAGCCTAAGTCATTTTCAAAAGTGCTGTCGGCACTTAGGAGCCTAAATCCCATTGACAGTCAATAGGATTTAGGCTTCCAAGTGCCTACATCACTTCTGAAAATGAGCCTTAGGCTCCTAAACTAGTTAGATGTTGCATTCAGCACAAATCTGGGCCTCAGTGCCGCCTTATTGTTATGAAATGGAATATCTATTTCTAAAATTCAAAACTGAAATGTATTTATAAAAGTCTTAAAATGAAACAGATGTGGGGCCAGAGGCTAACTGGGTATAAAAGATACAGATTTAACATCGTGTGTGTCCGAGGCTGCAAATTAGAGCGCAGCACTTCTCAGTGTTCCTGAATGAATTGGTGCTCAGCGCTTAAGAGGCACATGCACACCCATATTCCTGGAACGTACTGTATGTAATGAAACTTTCGGTAGCTGAAGAGCAGCACCCAGCAACTACAGTACTGCAGACGCCTTAGTGAAGCAAGGGCCTAATGTCTTTGCTGAGGAATGCAGAGACAGACAAGTGTTTGAAGTATTTTTAAAATCAATTAAATCTGCAACTTAAGAGCAGATTAAGGGATAACAAGAAACCAAGCCAATGGGCAAAGCTTAGTGCCACAAGTTCCTCATTACTTCTAAAAATATGTTCACCTATAGCAGTAGTTTCTCCTTCAAAATAAAGAGCTCACTGACTAGCTACAATTGTCCAAAATGTAAGAAAAAAACTCAGTGAATATTTAATGTGAAGATGAAAAATCTCAAACAGCTCCAGAGTCATCAAATTGCCATAAGCAGGTCTCTACTTCTCTTTCCCTTTGCACATCTAAATGGCAACGTGTCCTTGTGCTGCTTCATCTTTCAATTGCGTTGGTTGTATTTACCACAACAAGGATTTTGTGCTGTATTGCACTGAGCTATCTTAATGAAAAATAAATCTGCACGTTGATTTGCCAGATAAGCCAGAGAGGAAACTTGCTGAGTGCAATTTAGCAAGTTACTAGAACTGGATGCAAATAGCATGAGCAGATAAGGAGGGTTTCTTGTCCTGTCACCAAAACCCTAATTAACTGAATCTCTATACATAATGCACATCCTGTTTGCAATATCTAATTCATTACCTGAATGTGTCTCCTACTTTTTATGCCATACCCTGGGAGTTGCCTAAGTCTAATGAAGATTAATTATAATTTGTACTCAGTCATGTGGATGCCTCTTTTCTTAATTGCAGATTTACTGAGGTATGTTAGAAACATTTACTGTATTCACATAGAAGCACAGAACTGGAAGGGACCTCAAGAGGTCATCTAGTCCAGTCCCCGGCACTCATGGCAGGACTAAGTATTATCTACATCATCCCTGACAGGTGTTTATCTAACCTGCTATTAAAAATCTCCAATGATAAGAGATTCCACAACCTCTGTATGCAATTTATTCCAGGGCTTAACCGCCCTGACAGTTAGAAAGTGTTTCCTAATGTCCAACCTAAACTACCCTTGCTGCAGTTTAAGCCCATTGCTTCTTGTCCTATCCTCAGAGGTTAACAGGAACAATATTTCTCCCTCCTCCTCTTAACAACCTTTTATGTACTTGAAAACTGTTATCTCTCCCCTCAGTCTTCTTTTCTTCAGACTAAACAAACCCATTTTTTTCAATCTCCCCCCATTGGTCATGTCTTCTAGACCTTTAATCATTTTTGTTGCTCTTCTCTGGACTTTCTCCAATCTGTCCATGTCTTTCCTGAAATGTGGCACCCAGAACTGGACCGAATACTCCAGTTGAGATCTAATCAGCGCAGAGTAGAGCGGAAGAATTACTTCTCATGTCTTGCTTACAACACTCCTGCTAATATATTTCAAAATAATATTTGCTTTTTTTGCAACAATGTTATGCTGTTTGTAGTTAGATGAGGTCCTGAAACATAAGTCCTTGTATTAGAGGCCTGGTATGAGGCCTAAAGCCTGAACTAAAGTAATGATCAAGACTTTGTTAATATAAAGCAAAGTTAAGCTGTGAGCCAGAGGCAGGCTCTGCACACAGAAGCTGGCAAGGAAAAGGCTTATGTTGCAAAATTACACATACCTAAAAGGTACTGACACTAGAGATATAAACGTGCTAGGATGGTACCAAGAATACTCCGTTACTCGCACAGTCCACACATAACAAGGAACAGACTGACCCATCGTAAATACGGGCAAAAGGGCAATATGATGGCAGAGTTGTTTTGTTCGAACCAACATGTACAGGCTGAGAGGCGGCACCTTACTACTACCTCAATATGTCAGGAGTGATGTGTAATTTGTTTGTACCTGTGCATAAGAATGCACCCCTGAGGAGTTGTCTTGGTCTGGCCTAGGGGGAAGTGGAGAATTCCGCCACTGTCCGAACTGGTCCATGGTCAGGGGGCACATATTCGTAGTATGTCCTGTAGAGTCTGCGGGAAACTATTACTGTGCTTCATTTGGCAATAAACCTGTCTGGGTGCCTTCGTACCTTCTCGGAGTCTGTGGTCATTGGGGGTTCTCTCGGGGTCTGTTGTGCCAGCAAACTGCAGAGCCGGGGCAGCACACAGAGGGGACACATGCACGCAGCCAACTGATATCAACATTGAACAGAGCAGAGCACCACACCGGTAGCATCTAACAACACTGTTGACTCATATTTACCTTGTGATCCATTATGACCCCCAGATCCCTTCCCCAGTACTCCATCCTAGGCAGTCATTTCCCATTTCGTATGTGTGCAACTGATTGTTCCTTCCTAAGTGGAGTACTTTGCATTTTTCCTTATTGAATTTCATTCTATTTACTTTAGATCATTTCTTCAGTTTAAAGAAGATCATTTTGAATTTTAATCCTATCCTCCAAAGCACTTGCAACCCCTCCCAGCTTGGTATTGTCCGCAAACTTTATAAGTGTAGTGTCTATGCCATTTTCATCACTGATGAAGATATTGAACAGAACCAGACCCAGAACTCATCCCTGCGGAACCCCCACTTGATATGCCCTTCCAGCTTGACACTGAACCACTGGGAACAGTTTTCCAACCAGTTATGCACCCACCTTATGCACCTAGCTCCATCTAGGTTGTATTTCTCTAGCTTGTTTATCAGAAGGTCATGTGAGACAATATCAAAAACCTTACTAAAGTCAGGATTTACCACATCTAGTGCTTCCCCCCCATCCTCAAGTCTAGTTACCCTGTCAAAGAAAGCTATTAGGTTCATTTGACACAATTTGTTCTTGACAAATCCATGCTGAAGGGTCCTTATCACCTTATTTCTTCTAGGTGTTCAGGCTTCTGATCTTGAGTGCTTTCTTAAAGAGAGAGTGCACTCACTCATGCAGGCACACACACTCACTCACTCACTCTCTCTCTCACACACACACACACACACTTTCACACACTCTCCCCAACACACACACCAGGGGTCCCTGCATCCAGGTCACTTCCTCATGTGGGCTGTGGTGAGGCATCAGAAGCCGCTGCTGTCCTGCCCTCCCCTTACACAGCCCGCAGGGAAAGTGACCTGGATGCAGGAAGCCATGACATCACTCCTTGCTTCCCTCTCCCAGCCCCCTAGGGCTGCGCGGGGCAGAGGAGCAGAAGTCCAGTGCGTCCAAGTCAGTTTCCCCATGTGGAGGGGGATGCAACGGTTAGGGCGCAAAGGGGGGCACAGTTCAGGGATTAGTGGCACAGGAGGGGGCAGGAGTGGGGGCGGGGGTTTGTAAAGGGGATATGCACAGTGCTGGAGTTAGGGGCATAGGAGGGGCAGGGGTCGGGATGAAGGGGACACAGGAGGAGGCAGGTGCTGGGGTGCTGGAGGAGGGCAGGGGTTGGGGTGAGGAGGCATGCACAGTGCAGGTTTGGGGCACAGGAGGGAGGTGTAGGGGTTGGGGTGAAGGGAGCACAGTGCAAGGATTAGGGGCTCAGGAGAGAAGTGCAGGAGGTAGAAGTGAAGGGGTGCAGGTGTTGGGGTACAGGAGGGGGGCAGAGATTGGGAGTGAAGGGGGTGTAGAGATGAGGGGTGCAGGAGGGGGACCAGGCATTAGGGGTGAGGGGCACACTGCAGGATTTGGGGGGAAGGGAGAGTGGGGAGCCCATGGAGGCCAGGGGCAACAGGAGGAGTGCCACACCCACAGCATCAGGGACACTAAAATGCAAGTTTGCCCAGGATGCTGTTTTCCCTAAGGCCAGCCCTGATCTTACTTACCAAATTCCTGAGTTTGCAAATATAAGGGTTAGGATTTCCTCAGGGAGACCCCTGAGGAAATGCCCATGGTTGTACTTTTCTGTCCTATACAGATATAAATTGACCCTTATCACAAACTGTGTTTAAAGTGTCATAGAAAACTGCAAAAGGAGGGTGGACAAAACCCACGCACAGCGTCCATAATAATTGTTGTTGGTGGTGGTTGTTTAAGCTATAACTTTCCAAACACCCGAGGACAGTCCCTGTTTTGAGGCACTCGCAATCTGAAACCTTACAGACAAGTTGGTTTTTTGTGATCTGCTTCTTCAGCTATTAACGCTATTTTGTGTGTTGTGTGGTTGGACTCCTGAGTCACATGGCATTGTTTTCATTTCCTGATCGGATGATGTCATAAACAGATAGTTAAGGGTTAATAGAACAGGAGTACTTCATGTCTCTTTTGCCTGTAAAGGGTTAACAAGTTCAGTGAGCCTGGCTGTCGCCTGACCAGAGGATCAATCAGGGGCCAGGATACTTTCAAATCTTGAGGGAGGGAGATTTTTGTGTGTGCTGTTAGTTTTTGGTGGTTGTTCTCTCTGGGTTCTGAGAGTGACCAGACATGCAACCAGGTTTCTCTCCAATCTCTCTGATCCAGGCTCTTGTATGTCCAGAATAGTAAGTGCTGGGTAGATAAGGCGAGTTAGGCTTGTGTTTGTTTTCTTTATTTGCAAATGTGTATTTGGCTGGAGGGAGTTCAAATTTGTATTTTACTGAAAGGATTTTAATTTGTACTTGTATACTTAGGCTGGGAGGGTATTCCCAGTGTCTATAGCTGAAAGACCCTGTAACATATTCCATCTTAAATTACAAAGATAATTTTTACTCTTTTTCCTTCTTTAATTAAAAGCTTTTCTTGTTTAAGAACCTGATCGTTTTTTTTTATTCTGGTGAGACTCCAGGGGACTGGGTCTGGATTCACCAGGGAATTGGTGGGGAGAAAGGAGGGAAGGGGGAGAGAAAGGTTAATTTCTCTCAGTGTTAGGATTACTTTCTCTCTCAGGGAGAGTCTGGGAGGGGGAGAGAGAAGGAGGGGGGAAGGTGAATTTTCCTTTCTATTTTAAGATTCAAGGAGTTTGAATCACAGTAATCTTCCAGGGTAACCCAGGGAGGGGAAGCCTGGGGGAGGCAACGGTGAGGGAAAGGGTTTACTTTCCTTGTGTTAAGATCCAGAGGGTCTGGGTCTTGGGGGTCCCCGGGCAAGGTTTTGGGGGGACCAGAGTGTACCAGGCATTGGAATTCCTGGTTGGTGGCAGTGCTACAAGTACTAAGCTGGTAATTAAGCTTAGAGGAATTCATGCTGGTACCCCATCTTTTGGATGCTAAGGTTCAGAGTCTTGAATTATACCATGACAGATGACCAAAACATTTTAAGGAGGAGAATAACAAGAGCAAAGAACAGATAATACACCACCACTTCAAATGTTCAGATGCATAATCATTCAGGCTAAAATTCATAAAACATTCAGGATTCATGAACATATGTTAGCCAGTTGTCCAAATACTTACCAAATATCCACAAATTCATAGTAAACCAAACTAAGTGCTTTCTGCCATAGCTGTTGCCAACTTGCTATTATAACATGAAAAAAGATACCAGACACTTTTTAAGTAACAGTGATCACTTTCCTTAACGTGTTAGCTGAGAACTGTACAGATAGTGTTGATGGCTGCCTGCTGCACTCCAAGTGCTGTACCACTGTGCTTCTGCTAATAAGCTCACTACATAATGATTCCCCCATACAACATGATGAGTAATTTTGGCTCCTATACTAAAGCTCTTACTATCATTAAATCTGTCTTTTCTTTTTTTAATTAGATTCATACTATTTTACTGAAGTTCAACTTTTTTTCCTTAACTGTCAACTTAATTTAGCATCAATTACTCTTATTTAATCCTTATAGAGTCTAGAACAATTAGGCTATGTATCTTGCAGGTTTTCTTATCACTCCTCCTTTAAAGGTGGTAACAGGAGTGTCAGTGTCCCATTTTATTTTTTTTATGTATTTGAGCTGACCACTTGAGACTCCATCGATTCAGCAGATTGGTCTGTATTGCTTACATTTCTGAGTTGGAAGTTGACACAGTTTCTATTTGTTTCATATTTTCATTCCCCTCATGCACAATTCTCTTAGTGCTCATCAAATCCTTTCTGTTTCTTTTAGAAATCTCCTTCTTGTGTCTCAACAAGATCTTGGAAGACTGTGTTGGTTTGGTCAACCACCTTTGCAGGTTTCCATGCACCTTTTTGAAGGATACAAAGTGTCTCTCCATTTTCCAGTGGTGATAAAGGGTTTTCACCTTCATCAACGAAATATTTCTACTTTGCTTATATCAACGTTAGGATCATTTGTATATCTCCTTGTATCGGCTTGGGTTGCAACAACTGTGATGAAGTTGGCAGTTGAGTCCTTAAACATCTTCCCCATGAGAAGCTGAACAAGTGACCCAGCCTCTCCAATAGGTATATTCCAATACTCCAACGGGCTCATACAGGTATCTGTTATCCAAACTGAATTTTTGAAGAATCCTTTTTACAGTTTGAACTGCTCTCCCAGCCATTCCATTCCATTCTGGGAACAGATCTGATGATTTGTAAATAAAGTCTCATTGCTTTGCACAAGTTTTAAAATCTCTGGAGTAAAACTGTGGTCCATTGTCACAAATGAGTTCTTTGGGTATGCCAGACTTTGCAAATATAGGTTTGCAGTTTCTGATGCAGAAGGACTTGTGGGGTTCTGAAGCAAACAGACGTGTTTTGAATAATAATCAACCAGAGTGTAAAAATTTGCACCTTGAAACTGAAACAGGTCCATGCCAAGTTTTGTCAAGGTCTGTTTGGAACATTATGTGGTAGCATTGGTTCTTTTTCCTTTCAGTTTTTGAAGGTTTGACATGTATTGCAAGATTGTACTATCTCGTCAATTTGACTACATATACCTGGCCAATAGACAGCATCTCGAGTTCTCTTTTTACATAGTTCTGCTCCCAGATGACTCTCATTAATAATAGCCAAGATCTCTTTTCCGAGTCTTCCCAGTACTCTGATTCTGTCACTTTAGAGACAATTGTGTAGCAATACAGCCCCTAATCTATTAGAACTTGCATCTACTGGGACAGTAACTGGTTTTTTGACATTAAAGTACATCAGCACAGGTGCCCTTGTGCACAATTATTTCAAATGTTCATATGCCACCTTATCCAGGAAAACTTGACATCTTTTCCCAACAATTATCTTAAAGGAGTTGTTAGTGCTGACATGCGAGGGATACATTTCCCAAGATAAGTAATCATTCCAAGACCTCTTTGTGAGTCCATTTCTTTGTGGTGCAGAGTATGCCTCAAACTTAGTTTCCAAGATCTGTATTTTTTCTTTATCTGTTACATTATCAAATTGAAAAGTATTCTTAAGTCTTTCATCATATGCTTGTCTGGTATTTCCCCACACCAGTATGTCATCTATATAACACTCAATACTTTCCAGACCTTCCGATGTCGCTTGGATTACTCTTTGGTACACTTCAGGAGCTCACAGACTTTAAGGACAGAAGGGACCATTATGATCATTTAGTCTGACCTCCTGCACAATGCAGGCCACAGAATCTCACCCACCCACTCCTGTAACAAACCCCTACCTATGTCTGAGTTATTGAAGTCCTTCAATCATGGTTTAAAGACCTCAAGGTGCAGAGAATCGTCCAGCAAGCTAAACAGATGCCCCAAGAAAGTCTGGTGAACATTGTACCTGCCAAAGAGTGTGTTGAATGTACCGAGACTAGATCTTTTGTCATTCAGCTGTATTTGCCAAAATCTACTACTGGCATCAAAGACAATGAGAATTGCAGCTTTTGCTGACTTGGTTGATTTCTTCTACTGTAGGCAATTGAAAATGTTCCCTTTGTTATCTCGTGGATCTAAATGTATTCTTATTTCATCTCAACCTGGTTTGTCTACAGTTACTGTAGAACTGATCCATTTTGTATGTTCTTGCACTTTTGTTATTAATTGCAACTGTCCCATATAGTACAATTCTTTTTCTACTTTGTCCCTTAATGCAAAGGAACTTTACAAAGTGGATGAATTGTAGGTGGTACTTGCAAGTTCCTCTTTATGCTGTGCTTACCTGGCAAGCTTTGAAATACATACTTTTATTCTTTAAATATATCCCAGTCACCTTCTGGTTCTTCCTTACCATATTGACTCTTTGCACTAACTGGAAACTTGTCACAGCCTGTAAGCCCAGTATGGCTTGAGTCAAATTCCACCACCTGAAATTCCTGCAATGCTTCCTTATCTTGATACTCACAGTCCAAACTTCACTGCATCCTTGCAGTTTTTCCCCTGAGTAGGTTATCAGCTGGATACTTGAGCTGCGAAGTAGTTTAACCCTGAAATTGTTGTATAATTTTACAGACATCACATTGGTCTGTGCCCAAGTATTGATTTTAAAACTCAATTTTGTGATCATTATTGGGCAAATCCACTTCCACATGTACTTGGGAGACTCAGGGGAGGGCCGCAGTGCCCCACAGAGTGCCGCACTGTAACTCCCCCATATGGACGCTGCAGGTGGAACTTGGTGCAAACTTAGGAGCTTTAAGGACTACCTCAGTGAGAACTCAGGACCTTTAAGTTTGTGCCCACAGCATTCACATAAGGGAATTACAGAGCAACACTTTGGTGTTCACTGCTGTTCACACCACCTTAGTCCGAACTGCGGGACAATGTAAACGTACCGTCAGTACTCAATATTCTTCTTCAAGTGATTGCTCATATCAATTCCAGTTAGGTGTATGCGTGCGCCGCATGAATGGAAGTGGAAAACTTTTCCCCTAGCAGCTACCCACCGGGCCGGCTGAGGAGCCCCCTGGAGCGGCACCGATAATGATGTTTTACATAAGACCCTGCCGGCCTGACCCCCGCTTCAGTTTCTTCTTACCAACTACTCCGACAGAGGGGAAGTGGGGCGGGATGGAAGGAATATGAGCAACACATCTTGAAGAACAACAGTTACAGAAAGGTAAGTAACCGTTTTTAATTCTTCGAGTTATTGCTCATATCAGTTCCAGTTAGGTGACTCCCAAGCCTTACCTCGGAGGTGGGGTCGGAGTTAAGGAACTGCAGATTGAAGAATCACTCTGCCAAATGCCACATCATACCGAGAGTGCTGAACGATGACATAATGGGACGTGAAGGTGTGAACCGAGGCCCACATGGGGTCTTAGTTGAACTTTATGAAGAACAGTATAGGGCGGTTCACATGTGAGAGCCCGTAGTTCAGACACCCGACGTGCGGAAGTGATGGCCACTAGGAAGGTGAACTTCCAGGAGAGAGAGAGAAGTGAACACATCTCAAAGAACAACAGTTACAGAAAGGTTAGTAACCGTTTTTACCAAGGAACAGATCTTACAGATGTTCATCTGTGAGGGTAAACACCTGTTTGCACTGGGACTTTTCCTTTCCAGAGTGACAAATTTTGGCAGAATGACCTCACCGCACATTAAGTAGTGGAGGCCATTGTCCGGCTTGCTAGAAAAGATGTGTGCCCCTTTAAAGGCTAGAGAGCCAGGGAGTGACTTTCCGCTGCAGCTGAAAGGCAGCTGCAGGGCAGATTGGGGACCAAAAGAGAGGGGAGACTATATAGGTCCATACTGGTGCAGGAAAGCCCTCTTTTCCATAGACCAAGTGAAGCAGCAAGAACTCTAGCTCAGGAATCTTGTTCTCTCATGGTGCCATATAGTAGCGGACCAGTGAGACCAAGGTGTGACATTATTGATATATTTTGGGACCATATAGATCATTGTTGCAACCAAGGTCCTGTAGTGGCACCAAATCTAATATAGAGGTCAAATAAGGTGTCTAAGAAAGGTTATGGTTTGCTGATTATGATTATGCTATCTGTATGTATATATAATTTTTTATTTGAAATTATAAGTCTTGGCTCTATACTGTCTGTATTTCAAAATTATGCTGTGCTTCTGGGTGACACCCCAGACAAGTTGGTGTCAGCTCTGCTTACCCTGTTTGATGGCCCATTAAGGACCATCGGCTATACAATTGACCCATTGATAGAAGGCAAATAGGCTTTGTAACTCATCAAAGTATGCAGAGACTTGCCTATGTGACTCCAGACTCCATTTTGCTATAATTTTCCACAGTAAGGACAAATGGTACATCCAGACTACTCGCCATATTGGCCGGTAGCGATCGATTTTTCGGGGATAGATATATCGCATCTCATCTAGACGTGATATATTGATCCCCGAACATGCTCCCGTCGACTCCAGAGCTCCACCGGAGCGAGCAGCGGTAGCGGAGTTGACACAGGGATCCGCAGACATTGATCCCGCGCCATGAGGACCCGAGGTAAATTGATCTAAGATACTTTGACTTCAGCTACGCTATTCACATAGCTGAAGTTGCGTATCTTAGATCTATTACCCACCCCCAGCGTAGACCAGCCCAAAGAGTTGTTCTTATACTTGGAAAAGACTATAAAAGGCTGATGTCTCATCTCCGTCTTGTCTTCAATCCCGCTTCTTACCTCTGGAGGGACTTTGCTACAAATGGAATCTCTACACAAAGGACTGAATGACCGATCCCAGCTGGGGATGTACTCCAGAGACTTGATTTGAGCCTGCAGTTTATTCTATCAATGCTACAAGCCTGAACCAAGAACTTTGCCATTATTGCATGTAACTGATTCCATTTAACCAATTCTAGCTCTCATCTATGTCTTTTCCCTTTTATGAATAAACCTTTAGGTTGGCAACAGCATGATTTGTAGGTAAGATCTGATTTGTATATTGACCTGGGTCTGGGGTTTGGTCCTTTGGGATCAACAGAACCTTTTTTCTTTTACTGAGGTATTGGTTTTCATAACCATTTGTCCCCATAATGAGTGGCACTGGTGGTGCTACTGGGAAACTGGAGTGTCTAAGGGAATTGCTTGTGTGACTTGTGGTTAGCCAGTGGGGTGAAACCGAAGTCTTCTCTGTTTGGCTGGTTTGGTTTTCCTTGGTGTGCATAGAAACCCCAGCCTTGGGCTGTAACTGCCCTGGGTTAAGCACTTTGTCCTGAACTGGCACTCTTGGTTTGGACCCAGCGTCGTTACGCAGGGGAAGGGGAGCAGGAATCCCCTCCTTCCAGCCTGCAGTGAAGGAAGCAGGCATCTGGTAACAGAAAGGGGCGTTGAGCTAGTTTTGAGTGTAGCTTGAGCCATAGCAGACCAGTTAGAACAGGAAGTGGCAGGGAGAAGCCCTCCCAGCCTACAGCTGCAGACGCTGGCACTTTGCAGCAGAAGGGGAGGAGGATCAAATCTCAAGCTCATCTCCAATCTGCAGCAGACAGGCAAGAGCAGGTCGGGAAGGTGTCTTCCCCACTCCGGCTGGCCACAGCAAGTGTGCAAGAGCAGATGGGGAGGGACTTTCAAATCCAGCACAGAGTGGATGGAGCAGGGCTGGCAGAGCCATGGGAGACTAGGGGGTAAGATTCTCACCATGTGGGCTAAACTAACGGGTGGAGCCAGGCCAGAGTTGGTGGATCCCAAGGTGGTCTGTCTATCAAATGGATTCCCATCTACTGTGGAGTGATATGGATCCTGGGGAAACCAGCACTCCTAGTGGAGAACTGGCTGCATATGGAGGTGAGGCAGCCAATAGAGAATTGATTCAAGTGGTGTGGGCATAGGGTGACCAGACATCCCAATATTATTGAGACCAGCCTGATATTAGGGACTTCGTCTTATAAAGGCAACCAATTCCCCTTCCCCTGGGGAAAGAAGTACAGATTTTTCCTACTTGCTCTTTGGTCACCCTGCCTGGGCAGTTGCTTCCAAGATTGTTTCCACAGCACTACTGGGCTTACAAGGTGTAGTGGGCTGTCCAGAGCCAGGACATTTGAACAAAAAGATTGCAAGAGAGGATCGCGACACCACTGGCAAGTGTGGGACCAGCACCAGATGGAGGTTGCAAGGGCAGTGTGTGAAGGCGAGCCCTTTCCACCCAATGCTGCAATGAGTGTCTGTAGGGAGGGTCCTTGTTGGGGTTCAGGGACCTTGCCCACTTTTACTTGTGGGTGACTTAAATGGGGCAGGGGAGAGTGGACCTAGCAAGGTAACAAACAGGATGTGGGGGTGGAATTGGGCATCCTAGAAGCTGTATAAGAGATGTCTGGTGTACACACACCTTCTACAGAAGCTAATGGTATTACACCGCTGTTCCAAGATAGCCTTCAGTTGTTGCAGCAGCTGGGAGCATCCATGGGGAGGAGGAGTAATGGAATCCCAACATGGGCTCAAGTTTGGGAAACAGGTGAGCCAGACCTCTGACCAAGGAGTGGGAGCCCATGAGGAGGGTGATTTCTGAGCATATCACTCACTGACAAGCCGAGGTGATGTGTGCATTGCGGGAGGGGAGGGAACGTGGAGTCACGTGTTCCCCCCGAGTTGCTGCCTGGCTTATATTGAGCATGGTCACGTGGACTGAGCATGCTCAGTAATATCTGCTGAAGCTGCTACCCTCACTCTGCCTCTCCACTATCAACAGGTATTGGACATGTCTGAAGGAGCCCGAGTGGTCAGTCATGAGTAGGGTTATGCTGGGGTGGCTGACCTGATGGGAGTTCACCTTCTCAGTACCACTGAAGATAGTATTTTGAGGGGTGAAAATGTAGCCATATTATCATTGTTGCAGAGCGAGGGGCTGACAGACAGGAAGCCGGGGCAGAGAAAGAAGGGCAATGAAATGCCCAAGCGGCCAAGGATGGTGAGAACGTAGGAAAGTTCAGAAACTGACTTCTTTTGTCTTTGTGGGAGTTATTGCAGTGGCCTATCCAGACAGCAGCTCAGCATTTTTCAAACGTATGGAAATTATCAGGCCGGCATGTAATATGCGTGGAGGCCTGACTTGGTTTAACTATGGCGAACCGTTTAACTTGAGGATGAGAGCTTGAGGGGTACAGTGTGAGCTGGAAATGGTGGGTTGGACAAGAGCACCATCTTCAGTTAAGTTGCTGGTATTAAGGGCATGGGCAGCGGGTATCATACACAGGGGTATGCTGTGCTTTCCCAAACAGCCTAGTGAGGCTCTGCCCCCAGGCCAGGCCCCCTCCTGTGGTTCCAGTGCTCTGCTGCTGGGGCGGGCTGGCTGGGGCTGACTGACAGGCCTCCCGCGGGGAGTCAGGGTGGCTGGTGCTGGGGCTGCGCCACCTGGAGCACCAGGGCTGAGGCCTCACCCCCGACCTCCCGGTGCTGGGGCTGCATGCCATGATGGGGGGTGCTCTGGGCTCCTGAGGGGGAAGTGGGGTGAAAGGGGGGACAGAGGGGGAGGAGCGAGGCCTTGAGCACAAGGGGAGCGGTTGGAGGCTAGCTTCTCCCAACAGCCAGGTCACTGGCTGCCCATGAATAAAGGTGTTCCTGACAAGATAGATGGGACATATTTGTGAGATTGGTTTATTGCAAGGTTTAGGATCCCCTTTATGGGGAAAAAAAGTCATATGATGACTAAAAGTTTGAAGTCCTAAGTAGGAATGGGCCATATTGTAAAGAAAAAGATTACACAAGAATTAAATGACTATAGGGTAGTAAGGCCATTCGGTCATTTATCTATACAGAACTTACGGGTTTCTCCCGTAAGGTTTCTGGTGAATATCACTGAATTCATTACTTGTCATGCCCACAGGGTAGCTCAGTTAGTGGCGGAATAGACCTGGACTTGTGTTCTATCTGCTATTCCTCCATCAGTGGGGCTAGGCACATGGTTAGGTCTTGTGGCCCAGGGATGCTGATGGCCTAGTGTGGTATCAAGTCTGCTTTTCTACTGCTACCAGTAAATCCTTCTGACTTCAACCTTTGGAGTTTCTCTCTAGAGGCACAGTTTTATTTTGTTAAAGCTTTTCCCACAGGATGTGCACTATCCTGTTCAGCATTTGAGAAATGTAGTACAATGCTGCGTGGGACAGTGAGGTGGGAAGCTGGTAAGTACTGCACTACTAAGACAATTCTTTGTTTACGGGCAGGGTGGATTTGGATGAATGTGTTAACCTAGTGGACACCCTTCAGGTCCTTGGGGAAAAAATGGTGTGTACCCCTAGCGGAGGAAAAGCCACTACACTGACCTACATGGGGACTGAGCGGGACATCCTGGAGGGTACATTGCAACTCCCTTTGGTAAGCTTAGGAGCTACTGGGCTTGACTAGGAGAAGTGGCATGGGGAAGGGGCAAGAAAGCTATAATCTGGGAGCTGCAATCTATTACTGGGCATCTTGTAGCCCCGGGGCGGGCAGTCTGCACCCGGCTTGCAGCGGTGACCGCAGGCATGGCAAGTTCTCATCATTTTATAAAAGTTATAGAGAGATGAATGAGGATTTGGGGTGTGGGAACAGTTCGGAGCCATTTTAATGAAGTGTCATTATGGCAGGAAAAATGGATACTGGAAGTGGATTTAAAGATCCAGTGGGATTTTGGGGTGATTACCAAGGCAGATTGTGTGCCCAGAAATGGCCCTTTGCCTGGACACAAAAAGGGACATAATATTTCTGGATTTTTTTTTCTCATTTTGGCTGCAATGGTCATTTGGGGAACGGATTTGCTAATAAAAGGGTGTGTTTCTGGTGTGACAGCATGGCAGTGGTATTTGTTATCAATTGCCAGTCCTCCAGATCACACAGGGGTATGAGGTTGGTGAAGGCATTTGTACTACAATGATTAAGCTTTATTATCTGTTTCTCTTTCAAACATGTGCCTAGGGTTGATAATGGCATAGCCAATACATTTTCTCATTTTCAAATGGAGCCAGCAAGGAACCCAAACAGATGCCACTGGCACTATGGTACCTTGGTGTATGATGGCTGTCAGATGGCTCTGCAAACATTGCAGAGCTACAAAAGAAGTTTTAATGACTTTGTGCAGTTTCAGGATCTGGAAGGCCTGTCATCGATACAGCCCATTGCAGAGGAACGTGTGCTGTAGTACATGGTGTCATTAGCACACTGATGACTGGCGTCTTCAACCATCTCCACTCACCTATCAGCACTTATATTTGGTGGAAGTCTGAACGGTTACCCAGATCCTTGCAGTAGTGTTTTAGTTTGAAGGTTTCTAGTGGGGTGGTCTTGAAGCCCCAGCCATAGGGAGGATACACATCATCTCATCACTGTTAGGCATCTGATGCAGATCCTGGAATCCATTCGCCATTGTGGACAGGAGGTGGCCTTGTTCAGGGCAGCATTTCTGGTAGCATTTTGTGGAACTTTTAGGATCAGCGAACTAGTACTTGGGTCCTGTAGGGATTCTTCTGGAAGGGCCTTGGAACTGAGGGATAAATACTGGGAGGGGCAATTGGTTATATTAACATTGAGGAAGTCAAAGACAGATTACGGAGGCTGGGGTTGAATCCATCATTTTACAGGAGGGTGGTGAGCCTGGGATCTGCTTTGTGGAGGCTTCGAGGGCATACATGGCGCTAAGCCCAGGAAAAGATGGGCCTCTTTATTCAAAGCGACGAGAGTCCTCTCACAACATACCACTTTGTTATAGTTTTTAAATGGGGACTGATGAGGTTGAGCTTTCCAGCACATGAATTTGGTTCCCACTCATTCAGGCTCAGAGCAGCAACAGCAATGACCCAGCTGGGTATGGGGGAGAGGGCAATTCAGGCAATTGGGCATTGGCATTCAGATGCATACAGAATGTGAGACCCTACATGGGGAATCTCTGTTAATTTTCTGTTGTGTTTTAATTCCACATGCTGGCAGATGGGCCTGGCAGAGGATGGTGTGGATCTGCACAGTGGCCTGGAGACATGGGCAGGCATTCCAGTTGTCAGGGCCAGCTCCAGCTTTTCTGTCGCCCCAGGAGGGGGAGGGAAAAAAAAGACGAGCAGCGGCACTTCGGCGGCAGCTCAATCACGCTGCTTCTTTGGCTGCAGCTCAAAGAGGAGGAGAAGGAATGAGGAACCCACTGCTGAATTCCTGCCGAAGACCCGGAGGTGCCACCCCAATTCCTATGCTGGTGCCTGGAGCCAGCCCTGCCAGTTTTTTGGAGGTTCGCAGCTGAGCCGGCACAGGAAGGGCATGATATGGGACCAGCTGATGGGCGGGCCCCAGATATAACTCTGGTTCACCTTGGGGAAAATGATTTGGGAATGTGTAAAGGGGTAAAGTTAATGCTAAGAGCTGAGGACTTGGGCAGACCCTGGAACTTTTCCCAGAAGTAAAAATTGCTGAGTCACACTGTAAGGCAGGGTGTGGCAGGGAGCTGTGAAGGCCCCACGGCTCTACAAGACAAGAAGGTAAGTGAATAAGGATGTGGCCAAGTTCATGGGTGTCATGGGATGGAGTCAGTAATTTTGCCTCCAGACATACTATACGGGGCCCCAGAATTATTCAGGGAGGATGGGGTCTACCTGTCAGACTTGGGGGCTGACACATTTTTGACCAATATTAATGGGAGCATTAGGAGATGTCTGATAACTCAGCTAGGTCTGGGGGAAGGAAGCCAAGCTAATTGCTGGTGCCTCCTTGTGGCTGATGTCCAGTGCAGGTACTCCATAGGGAACGAATACAGCGATCAGATAAAATAGATTGGTAAAGGGTTTTAAGGAGGTATTCGTTAAAGAAATGGAAACGGGGGAGGGACGGGGCTCCTATGACTGGTATGGAATGGACCCAAACCCTCCTCCACATTTATAGCTCCCCCTTAACCCTCATTGCAGAGGGTGGGGGAAGTCCCAGCAGCAGGTTGGTACAGGGAAGGCTGACGGAACCCACCTTGCCCGGTACATATTGAAATGATTATGGAGTTATCTGCACTGTATACTTTTATCTACTAGGTATTCCCAGTCATTTAAGAATAAAGTTGTGGCCTAATTAAACCACATCTAGTGTCTCCTTCTTCCAGCATAGACAAACAATGATTTTATTTGCCACATCTTTGGCATTCTTGCCTATATACAGGACAGTTTCTTAGGGCCTGGCACTGGTCACATCTATACCAATCCTCAGTTGTCTCTGACTGCTCTTTTTTTCACTTCTCTGATCTCTGGCTTTATTAGCAGCAGGATGTTCACCAGTCCATGACTACATGTGTGAGTGCGTATAAAGGTAGACTTATATCAGTGGCGTAGCTAGGACTGGAAATCGGGGGGGGGTTACTTTTGGGGGGGCAGAAAATGATGAGGGGGCAGGAGGAATGGGGGTCCCTCCAGCCAGCCTTTACCACTCATCAGCCACCACAAAATGAGGCTGCCTGGGACTCACAGGCTGCAGGAAGCGCCCATGGGCACAGGGGGCCCTGCTGGGGCTCAGGCTCTGCCCGCCCCTCCTGCACCTGGCTCAGTGTCCATCTGCCCAGCTAGCTGCATCCCTCTGTCTTGCTGGCACCATGCGCTGCTGCCCCAGTCTACAGCACCCTGCTCATGCCCAGCCCAGTCATGCCTAGGGACCCGGCCCAGTTCCACTCCAGCCCCAGTGCTAGCCCCGCCCTGACCCACCCCCCACTGCCTGTGCTAACACCCCCTCCCAGCCTGTGGATTTGTGGGGCTCTGGCCCCGCCAATGCTCTGTCTCGGCCTGGATGCTAAGTGAGTGGGTCATGGCCACGCCCCTGTTTTACACTACAATCTGTTGATGTATTTTCCCAGTTCACCCAGCCCTTCCAATTATTTTGCAGTCATTTCATCTGCACAACATATGTACACAGCATGTTCAAGGATTACATTCATTTCCCTCACCAGCCTGAAACTGACACAACACTACACACGATGCAGTCGTCAATGAGTGATTCACACAGTTCTCCAAATCTGCAAAATTGTGCTGCCAGTTTTAAATCAGTCATATATTGCTCCATACTTTCCCCATCTGCCTGACTTCCGGTGAAAAATGTGCTCCTCTCATACGTGACATCTCATGGTGCACAACATGCTTCCAATGTATTCTTTAAGATCTGTATTTTTTCTTTATCTGACGCAAAGTATTAACAGCCTCTCTTGCTTCTTCACTCCCCTTCTGAACAAATAATGCTGTTTGCAGCCATTCATCATTTTTGTCTGCTCCACTCTCAATGCTGCACAGCTCACGTACTTGCTTCCACTTTCTGCTGCCTTTCCTTCAAACACTGACTTTGCAGGAGACTTTATTTGGTCCATTTTCAATTACTTTTCAGGTTCTATTCTCTTACTTTCAGTTGTGTTCTGATGCCAACTTGCTCTCATAACATACAGGGCCAGTGCAAGGATGTTTTGCACCCTAGGCAAAACTTCCACCTTGTGCCCCCCTTCCCTGAGGTGCCCCCGCCACGGCAGCTCCACCCCTCTGCCCTGAGGCGCCACCCTTGCGGCAGCTCCCCACCCTCCACCCTAAGGCACCCCCCACATTCCAGCTCACCCCCGCCTTCTCCTCGAGCACCCTGGCACCAATCAGCTTAGGTGCCACAAGCCTGGGAAGTGGGAGAAGTGAAGCGGCCATGACGTGCTTGGGGAGGAGGTGGGGCAGGGGTGAGCTGGAGGCGGGGCAGGAAGTTCCCCTGCGTGCCGCCCCCCCCCACTTACTGCAGGCTGCCCTCCTCACGTTCCCCTGCCCCAGCTCCCTCTGCCTAAATGCCGGCGGCGACTGGGGCGGCCGAAGATCCAGCCACTACAGTCGCTGCTGAAGAAAATGGCACCCCCTAAATCCTAGTGCTCTAGGCAACCGCCTAGGTCTCCTAAATGGTTTCACTGGCCCTGATAACATAAGAAACGATACTGAAGCCTTTTTTAAGTAACAGTGAGTGCTTTACTCAGCTTGTTGCCTCAGCACTGTACTTCTTTTGCTAAGGCTTGCAACGTAATGATTCCCGCCATACACCCGATGGGTAACTTTGTTCCTCCTCCAAAGTTCATCCCAGCCTTATACTTTTGTTTGTGAAAACAGTCACAAGTCAGGGTTTGAAGCTATTTAACCAGTGCCAGTTTGAACAGTTCAGGGAAGAACTGGCAATCAGGAAATGTACAAAATAGACTTAAACCTGGACCTTCCCTGCCTACTTGTGCTGCTAACAGCTTTTGGGGCTTGAAAACGTGTGCTTTGGAGGGAATGGGGCAGAGTTGGTATATGAACATGTGCAACTTGATCTTTTCACTTTGCTATGGGGAAAGGGACCTGGCAAACAGCCCGCCCACATTGGAAGTGAGCATGCTCACTGAAAGGAGACAATTCTAGCTGGGCAGGCAGAGGCACATTGAGAACAGGGCATTGGCTAGTGGATTTGGCTGTCAAGTGCAGGCTTCTCTTACACTGACCTTGAGGAAAGGAGGCTTTTAGCATCTTTAGTTGCGGGACCATAATTGTTGCTGTTTGAGGTAACTCCAGATTGCCCGGCGGCTGGGGGTAATGTGGAACATTTGGAAGCTTCCCTTCCTTTGAACCAGTCTCAAAGACAGGACCCCTGGGGACAGTGAGGACAGTAGAATCTGCTTTGTTTTGTTTTTCTATCATTTCTGCGAAGTAATGTGGGAAAAGCTGGGTTTCCTTTCATGGTACATTGTATAATATTGTTAAGAAAGACATGATCCATCATTTCCCATTCTAATAAATCAGCAAGGATTAAATCAAGGCGGAATAGAGTTAGTTCAGTTATCAGCTGGTCACAATGGGGTTGTGTATAGCAACCTGCTCCCCACTCTGCAGTTCCTGGTAACAGCTAGAAAGTGGAAATGCCAAACTATGGTGAAAGATACAGCTCCTCCAGTCTCCCCAGCAAGAAGTACTAGAAACATCACAACTGAGCCACTCGTAAAATTTTCAGCCTAGCTGTGCAGGGCGAAGGGACTCAAAAAGTTCAGCCACAGAAGACAAAGGGAATTTTGCCATTGACTTCAATGGGGCTCAAGATTTCACCCCCAAACTCTGGTTGCCTAGCTGAACTGACCTTGAACTGAACCGAACTGTAATCATCTTTTGAGGGTTTCTGCATTTACTAGTCCTTGGATCAGACCATGGGAGAGGAATAGGGCTTTATAGCTATCAACAAGAACGAAATATTTAACAAATCATTCCCCAGTATTGCTGGTCCTTCTTCACGTGGAAGAAAGAGAATATTGCTGTCACTGGGGAAACCTTTCCTTTGCTGTAACAAACTGTTCTGAACAACTGGCCAGTGTGGATGGCAGCACAAATAGTTCTGCTCAGCCTTTCTAAAGGTAACTTAAATATAGGAAGGTTTTGTTGCATTAGATAGCTCTACATTTTCCTAGAGGGCTTATCTCTATTCAGATTCTACAAATATCTCATGTGCATGTACGCACCTACGTACACGCATGGGCACACACACACACAGGGTTTCAAATTGGTCGGCTGCATGAACAGATGTCTAATGGCATAAAAACACAGAATATATTAAAAACATGAAAACTGGGCTTCCTGACCATTCATTTATTGAATACAAAGTGTGCATTCCACTGTTTAAAATTAGGACAGACTATTCAGACTCAGTAAATGGCATGTGAAATCCTGCAGTCTGATTGGCTGATGCAATTATGTAGCCCGATATTATATTAAGTCAAAGAAATAGCTGAATATGAACACAGGACAGGTTTTAAGACCTTGTGCTATTTTTTTTAATTGCGCCAGATCTATTGTTCTGACCTGTGCTAGCTCCTTGTGCAGATGATATAGTGATCTTAGTTCGGCTAGGGCACAGGTTCCCAAACTCTTGGTCATGATCCGATATGGGGTTGCACCATCAGCAAATGGGGATTGCAGGTCCAATGGGCCAGATTCAATCCAGGAGACGATGCTGTTTGCCGCCAAACATGTTTAGATCTGCTCCACAAATGCCGCACTAGGAGGCCACCATTTTAATCTACAATTATATGAACTACCACAAGACTCAGCCTGTTGGCGTGTGTCTGTTTGCAAAACTGCATAAAGGAATGGGATCCAATCACGTGGTGGTTGTCCACACTGAAGCTCATTGGCTCTCAAGAGGAAAAATACTGGGACAATTTTTTGAACTGGGAGGCAAGTGTACCTTTACAATGGACTTCAAAAAGAGTGAATTAATTGATTTTCTATGTGACCAAAGGAAGATGTGTCTTCTTGCCTATATCACAGACATATCTGAGACATTGAATACATTGAATGCAGGTCTGCAAGAAAAGAACACCCGCACCCTTCAGCTGAGTGATCAAAGGAGTCATGAAGAAAATTGTTTTCTGGAAGAATAATCTGTTGCAGACAAGCTATGAATCCTTCCCACAGCATTACAAGTTCCTGTCTGACAATGAAGTTATTTAGCCTCCCACACAGGTGATGGCTGAGCATCTCAGCCGGCTGGAGAAGCAGTTTGCATCCTTTTTCCCAAACGTGGACGTGACAAAGTATGATTGGGTGTGTAACCCCTTTCAGTGTGACTTCTACCACACCGCCGGACTTCAAGAAACTGTTGCAACACACGAGCCCATGTGTCACATTAGAGAGCATTAAATGATATACTTAATGTGTAGATTCCTTGGTCGCTATGTTGCATTGGTGCTGTCTGGGGTCACAGAAAACAGTAAGTCTCAAAATTGGGTCACAAAGACAAAAATTTTGAGAACATCTGGGCTAGGGAGAAGTTGCCTTTTCAGAAAATTCTGATTTTTCAGGAAGCTTTTCCTGACAGATACTAACTTTTTTCCAAGTATCTATTTCCCAACAGTTAATACAAGCTTTAAGATCCTGTGGTGTCCTGAAACATGCAATGCATTGCTGTATATTTAGCTGATAACATTAAAACAAGAAAGCAAGAGAGAAAAGAGGATAATTAATCATTGGAATACTTTAATAAAAGTGATGGCAGATTCTCCTCACTGGCAATTTTAAAATCAAGATTGGATCTTTGTCTAAAAGATCTGTTATAGGAACTACTTTGGGGAAGTTCAATGGCCTGTGTTATACAGGAAGTCAGACTAGTGATGCTGAAAAATTTCACTCTTCAGTGCTGCAAAAAAAATCTGACTGGACACTCCCCCCTGATGCCTAGTGCTGCATACAAGATACATCACTCAATATAAAGTTACAATGTTTCATTCATTGCCTTAGACTGGGAATGCAGAGACAGGGTAGGCCTGTTTAAGATGCCTTGGGCTGTTAACATACCTTCTAGCAGAAAAACTCAGGGGAGGAGGCCACTGGGCCCAGAAATTGTGGAAGTTCATCTCAGTGAATTTCCTTTAAAAAATGTTCCTCGCTGGGAAGAGGCATTGGAGTGGGACAGACAGGGTTGCCACTTTTCTAATGGCTGGTAACCGGACCCCCAAGGCCCCGCCCCTTGCTCTGCCTCTTCCCCTAAGCCTCACCCCTGCTCCACCTCTTCCCTTGATTCCCCACCTACTTTTTCTCTTCCTCCCCAAGGCCTCACCCCTGCTCCACCTCTTCCTCCTCTCCCCTCCATCAAAAAAACTGGACATTAGGACTTGTCAAATGGCACCTAGACACACAAGCCGAAACCTGGACTCTTTGGTTAAAAACTGGATGGGTGGCCACCCTAGGGACAGAAGGCAACGGAAGTGGCCTCCAAACCCCGTGGGTGCCAAGCATCCTCCTGGAAAGTCTCAGCTCTTTAGACAGCGTTGCTGTTCCCCAGACTCCCTTGGGCCTTGCTAAGGAAACACACTGCCATTGGCTTTTCCATCACCTTTGCACAATACCCTGTGTGGCAGATGCCACAAGCAAGTTAATGCTGTTAGTAGCAGATCGACTATAGAAATCCACTGAGCTGCAGGGGAAAATGCTATGTACAGAACTCTGCTACTTAGCCCTGCCCTCATCATGCAGCCTCCTAACGCACTGAGTAGTGGCATGCCCCTCAAGGATGCATTGCCATACAAAAATGCCCGCCCCCGCCACCAACTCCTTCCTTCCATGTTCCCGGTCCAATTTCCAATTGTTTTTTGAGCATTGAGTCATTCCTGACTCATGCATTTTTATGTAACATATTCAGGGTGTTGAACATTACTTGGCCTGAACTGCCTGGTGCTTACAGTGAATGGTGATATGTTAGAAATAATAACTGCCACTGTTTGGGAGACGGGCTTATCTGTGAAATGTTTCTGCCAACTCCCCAGCTCTTGACTGGATTCCTAAGCAGAGAATCGAAGTTTGAACGGTATCATTGTTTTTATTCATTTAAGTCCAGACCATTGATCTTCCTTATTTGGTAATTTTAGTCTTTGAGTTTCCTCTGGTTTCAGTATTTATTTCTTTGAGCAACTTTTGTCATGTACTTTGAAAGACAATCTAATTATTATATGTAAACTCCTATATAGTCTCTCTGCTAATGTATGCAGTAGCTCCATTGAATCAGTATGAACTAGTGACCAGGTTGGAAAAACAGTATAGGAAGTTTTAGAAACAGATGCTTGGGAAGTGCTTTGGAGCCATTCCAGTCTATCTGAGCAATGCAGATGTTACACAGGCTGCATGCATTTGCAGTGTATAGTAAAAAATATGATAAAATATTGATTAGTAAATGAGATATGTAATGGAATCCCAACTGTCCATTTCCCACAAGAAACAACTGTCATTTTCATCCTTGTTTATTTCTCAAAAGCACTTAATTGACTCAACACCTACAAAATTCTGTGTGGAGGGGGAAAAAAAGCCGCTTTCTAGTTAGAGGTGCCCAAAATTAAACTGTTCTTTTGAAATGTTTGTGCATTATTTTTAACAAAGTATTTGCTATTGTATCATGCAAAAGCAGTAGCTCCTTCTTTTCCCTTCAGTAGCTCTTCCCTTGTGAGGTTTCATCTCCCCCCTAACTGAACTGTTAATCCCATTCCTGCTTTGTCTACTGCCCTGCTTCCAAAATTTTTGAAAGCTGAGCGCCCTGTAGGAAAATGAAAGCCATTGTCTCCATGTGCAGGCAAGTGGTCTTAAAGTTCTACCCATGTTGATTTATACATTGTCCATGTCCCCCATCTAATCCTTTGCACTAACCCCAGCAGCATATGCCCCAGCCTTTGGAAAAAGGTAGGGTAGATCTTCATACTTCGACACTTGCTCTCCTTCCTTACATTCTTTGATGAGCAGTGAAATAGTTAACAATGTTGGAATTTAAGGTATTAACATTGGCATCTAAGAATGGAGCAGTTCACAACTAGAGTTGGTCTGAAATTCTGATGGAATGTTTCTCTGTTGGATAATACAGATATGTTAACAGCAAAACAATCTGAACAAATGGGTTGATTTTTGACAAAGGTTTGATGGAAAGCAGGCAGGGTTCCACCAGAAACCTGCCTAGTATCCTGTCAGCTCACCCACCCAGCTCCTCAGCAGGCTGCCGGGTGCGCTGATGGGGAGACAAGAGCCTAGGTGCCCATCTCTAAGCTTGCAACTCCTTGGCAACCCAGTCTCTCAGATTTTCCAGAGACCAGGCCAGCCAGCCAGATTACCCCAAAGGTCCGGTTCCACAGGGCTTTCCCTTTTGTGGAGAATTTTTTAAGTTTTGGTTTTCATTCCAAATCAGAATGAATCCAAATTTTGAACTATCAATATGCTCTGCAATAGGGAATTACCTTTCTCCCCACAGCTCTATTCACACCTCAAAGCTATTGTGAACTTAGGCAGACATCCGATTAGTTACACTTGCTTCATGTTTTGAAAGTTTTCTTCAGAGCCATAACATCCAGAGACTTATGCTTTAAAGAAAAATGGAAACTGAGACTCTGGGGAACAATTGATAAGTCTTTCCATCTCATCCCCTCCAGCTAAGCTTTCACACCACTTTTGGCATCTTTCCACTACGTGCATCCGACGAAAGCTCCTGCTCCTGCTCCAATATGTTTGCTAGTCTATAAGGTGCCACAGAACTCTCTGCCATATTTTTCTTAGTAGCTCAGCCACTTCATTCTTAAATTGCATCAGAATTCCTGGGTAAATATCATTTAGTCCTGATGTCCAGTGGGTAAGAGTCCTTAAGAAAGATTAGGGTTTCTCTGCACTAGGAATATTCAGACCTGTACAGCGGCATAAGGCATAGCAATGGTGGAAACACTAGTGTACAGCTACTCGCTGAAATGGGACCTCAATTATGGGGAGTGGCTGGAGAGGGGCCTTGACCTGGTCTTGGGGCTTTCCCACTCTTTGGCATACCTCACAAGACCGGACATACTTGGCAACGTCCTTGCCCATCCCCTCCCAGTGGAAGGACTTCCCCAACCGGTCTTTGGTTCTGTTCACCCCAGCATGCCCACTGGGATGATCATGGGCTAAGCTTAAGAGCTTCCCCCGGTACTTAGTTGGAACCACCAACTGTTTTTGCGGCTGCCATTTTTCCCGGTGTCCACCAGAAAGAATTTTCTTGTATAAAAGTCCTTGGTCTATAACAAACCGGGATCGATTAGAAGAGCTGAGAGGCGGTGGGGTGCTCCGTGCCGCCGCCCAAGCTTTCTGAAGGCTGTCATCCGCTTCCTGCTTAGTCTGGAACTGTTTCCTTGAGGCTGGGGTCACCAGTTCTTCCTCAGACTGTGGACTTGGGCTTGGTCCCTCTGGAAGCGATGTAGGTGATGGTGTTGTTTCCGTTGCTGGTGTACCGCTCTCCGCTGGTGCACCTGAGGGTATTTCAGGCTCTGGCTGAGCCTTTTGGGTATGGCTGTTTTGTGCTTCTGCCAGTTTTGGCTCGCTGGCGCCCTCTGGCGTTGAGTTTGAAGATGGGGTTGCACTTGCTGGTGCTGGTTGCTGTTCCAGTTCCGGGCCTGGGACTGGAGATGCTGTGGCTGTTTCAGTGGTAGGCATGGAATCCGGGTCCACTACCTCTGTCTGGGTCTTTGGTAACACAGACGGGGCCTCTGTGGACGGCTCAGGAACAGGAATGGGTCTGGAAGCTTGCCTGGTTTGGCTACGTGTAACCATTCCCACTTTCTTGGCCCGCCTCACCTGGTTGGCCAAGTCTTCCCCCAGTAACATGGGGATAGGATAATTGTCATAGACTGCAAAAGTCCACATTCCTGACCAGCCTTTGTACTGGACAGGCAGTTGAGCTGTAGGCAAGTCTACAGCTTGTGACATGAAGGGGTAAATTGTAACTTTGGCCTTTGGGTTGATGAATTTGGGGTCAACGAAGGATTGGTGGATAGCTGACACTTGTGCCCCCGTGTCTCTCCACGCAGTAACCTTCTTTCTGCCCACTCTCAAATTTTCCCTTCGCTCCAAGGGTATTTGAGAGGCATCCGGGCCTGGGGATCTTTGGTGTGATGGTGGTGTAATGAATTGCACTCGCATGGTGTTCTTGGGACACTTGGCCTTGATATGTCCCAGTTCATTACACTTAAAGCATCTTCCATCTGATGGGTCACTGGGCCGAGGTGAGTTACTGGAGACTGGTGAGGTTGAAGGGTAGGGTATCTGTGGCTTTACTTGGGTGGTATGTGGGGTCTTTGGCTGTCCTCGGTTGTAGGGTTTATGGTCTGTGTGCCCCCTGGGGTAATCGTTCCCTTTGACAGTAGCTTTCTTGCTTTCTGCCAGTTTCATCCATTTGGCTCCAATTTCCCCCGCCTCAGCGATATTCTTGGGGTTTCCATCTTGTATGTATCATGTGATGTCTTCAGGAACACCATCCAAGAACTGCTCCATTTGTATGAGGAGGTTCAGTTCTTCCAAGGTTTGAATGTTGTTTCCTGTTAGCCAGGCCTCATAGTTTTTTGCAATGTAGTAGGCGTGTTTGGGAAATGACACCTCTGGTTTCCACTTTTGGGTTCTGAAGCGCCGACGGGCATGATCTGGGGTTATCCCCATCCTGTATCTGGCCTTGGTTAGAAAAAGTTTATAGTCATTCATTTGGTGCTTAGGCATTTCAGCTGCCACCTCTGCTAAAGGTCCACTGAGCTGTGACCTCAATTCTACCATGTACTGGTCTTCGGGAATGCTGTACCCAAGACAGGCTCTTTCAAAGTTTTCCAAGAAGGCCTCGGTGTCATCACCTGCCTTGTAGGTGGGAAATTTCCTGTGCTGTGGAGCAATATTTGGCGCCGGGTTGTTAGGGTTGGCTGGCACAGGCAGCCCAGCTTTTGCCATCTCCAGTTCATGTTTTCTTTGTTTTTCCTTCTCTTCATTCTCTTTTTGTTGTTTTTCCATTTCTTTTTGTTGTTTTTCCATTTCTTTTTGGTGTTTTTCCATGTCTCGGCGGTGGGCCGCCTCCTCTTCTTCTTGCTTCCTTCTGTGGGCCAACTCATCTTCTGCTTGTTTCCTTCGGTAGGCCATCTCTTCTTCTTCTAGTTTTCTTTTGTGGGCTGCCTCTTTGGCTGCCTCTTTGGCTGCCTGTTCTCTTTGGTAGGCTGCCTCTTTGGCTGCCTGTTCTCTTTGGTAGGCTGCCTCTTTGATCTGTTCTTCTCTTTCTTTCATCTCCATCTCTTTTTGTTTTATTTCCAGTTGTCGCCTGTGTTCAGCTTCTTTGATTTGTTCTTCGGCGTCAATTTTTGCCTTAGAAGTCATGGTTCCTGTTTTCTTGTGTTGGGGTGCCCTCCGGTGTTTATCTTCTGAACTGCAGGTTCTCTGTTGCCTCCTGAAGTCTGCCTAGCAACAGTGCCTTTAGCTAATTTTCCTTTTCTCTCTCTAGCTAATGTTCAATGAAGGGAAACCAGAAAAACCACTTTATTTGCATGCCTATAAGTGCTGGTACTTGCCTCCTAATGGGAGGGCTATTGCATGACAAAAGACCCTTAACATGCAAGCCACAAACTGCGAGAGAGAGCAGAAAAAAAATTCTCTCTGGTTCCCTTTTAAAACCAACTGCTTCTCTCTGCTAAAAAGCCCTTAGCAGAGAAAAGAAAAATATAATATTTCTACTGGCTTCTGGATTCTGTCTATCTCCCACCAGCTGCACACCATGTAATAACCTTAGTCCCAGATTTGGACCTTAGCGTCCAAGATATGGGGGTTAGCATGAAAACCTCCAAGCTTAGTTACCAGCTTGGACCTGGTACTTGCTGCCACCACCCAAAAATTAGAGTGTTTTGGGGCACTCTGGTCCCCCTGAAAAACCTTCCCTGGGGACCCAAGACCCAAATCCCTTGAGTCTCACAACAAAGGGAAATAATCCTTTTTCCCTTCCCCCCTCCAGGTGCTCCTGGAGAGATACACAGACACAAGCTCTGTGAACCCAAACAGAGTGAATCTCCCTCTCTGTTCCCAATCCTGGAAACAAAAAGTACTTTCCTATTCCCCCCAGAGGGAATGCAAAAAATCAGGCTAGCAATCCAACACACAGATCTCCCCGATTCCTTCCTCCCACCAATTCCCTGGTGAGTACAGACTCAATTTCCCTGAAGTAAAGAAAAACTCCAACAGGTCTTAAAAAGAAAGCTTTATATAAAAAGAAAGAAAAATAAGTACAAATGTTCTCTCTGTATTAAGATGATACAACACAGGGTCAATTGCTTAAAAGAATATTGAATAAACAGCCTTATTCCAAAAGAATACAAATCAAAGCACTCCAGCACTTATATTCATGCAAATACCAAAGAAAAGAAACCATATAACTTACTATCTGATCTCTTTGTCCTTACACTTGGAAACAGAAGACTAGAAAAAAGAAACTACTTCTCCAAAGCTCAGAGAAAGCAGGCAGGCAGAAAACAAAGACTCAGAGACACAATTCCCTCCACCCAGAGTTGAAAAAATCTGGTTTCCTGATTGGTCCTCTGGTCAGGTGCTTCAGGTGAACGAGACATTAACCCTTAGCTATCTGTTTATGACAACATGTCTCAAACATTTTTATGGCCATATCATTTATCTGTGCTCTCAGGATCAATTAAACTGTTCAGTATGGTACCGCTAAGAGAGTAAGAGCGGCACAATCTGGTGCTATGTATATGCAATTGTCTAGTTAATGATGCTGGAGCCATCTTTTTTAATATTCCGACTTCTAGGTACTTGTTCGTTCAAATTTGAGTTAACAGGGTTTGGGGTGGTTTGACTACATTGCCTGTGTGTCTTTCTTTAAAGAAAATCTGGAGTGACTTCACTTGACCAGAGTAGCTGATAAACCTAGTTCCTCTCCTCTCTTTGCCGAGAGCAGTTGACGAATTCTGATGGCTTTGCCGGGGAACGAGGGATGAATGACACACTAGATACTTTGAATCCACAAAGGTGCACATTTCCCCAGCACAGCTTTTCAGCATGCACCTGTAGACTTCAGAACATTGTTATTTATTGCACATGCTCCGTGTGGACTTAAGAAATCAAGGTTTTGCTCTAGTATCATCCAGAAAACCTAGAATTTTCTAAAATGGAAAAGGGGGTGTTTTTTCACCAAAACCAGACTCCAAACTTGTATTCAAATTTTCCAACAAAGACAAATCAGAAAATCACCTTTTGATCCAGAAAATGCTCAGAAAATGTCAACCCAAAACTTAATGTTTCCCAAGGCTGTGAGCATGTAATAACTTTATCTCTGAAACCGCTTTGCAGCCTAACCTGTCATGGGTGCCACCAAGCATTCACTATAAATATGTATTTACTTATATTTGTCTCAGTGGACCTTTTTTGCATGTAAAATCCTCTCACTGTTTTTGTTACTACATTTACTATGATCTCCATTTGGTAATTCCTCTTTCCGCCCCAGTGTAATTGTCAATCTTTCAAACAAAACTTATTAAAAGCAAATTAAGTTGTTCCAATTCACTGTGCTTTTATTATGACACACATAGATATAAATCACAGTTAACTAAGCTCCTCATTGTTTAGTATGTGTAATCACTAAATATGAACCAGCATACAGTGCTACAGTCACTGCTGAAACGATATAGTCCTACCTATTAATACTCACCCCCTATAAACTAGACTAGAATTATGAAACAGAATTCGAGCCGTAAGAAGAGGTTGAAGAGAAGATTGCATTTAAGCTATTAAACATGGAGACTTAGATGACAGCGAAACACAGAGAGTGAGAATCTCGGGGGGAGAGAGGGAAGTTTCAGAAAGCTGAGCAAGAGCTGGAAAATGGAAAAAGCAAAAAACAATTAATTTCGGTCCCAAAAATTTTATCAGAACTGTTGCAGAGTATAATTTGGCCACACTATAAACAAACAAAAAATTATCATCTAGTTAAAAGTGCAGCTATTTTTTCAAGTCCAAGCCAATGTGTAAGAAGCATACAGTTTGGACAACTTGCTTGCTTTCATACAGAGGCATCTTTGTAATACATTTCTATTGAATTATTTCTAGCATTACATTAAAGCCTTCCATTTTAATGAAGCATATGATTGCATGTACCAATGAACTAATTCCCTGAAATAGACTTCAGTGACACTGCAAATCACATTATATTGCTGCTGCATATGAAGATTGCCCCAAATATTTACAGTCAAATGATGTGTATTCCCACATAGTTCCAAAGATAAATAATACAGATTTTCCATATGCCACCTACATGTGGTTTGACCTATCTGAATTTATTTGCAAGACTTCTACCCTCTGGGTGAAATCATGGCCCCACAAAAGTCAGTGGGAGTTGACATCAGTGCAGACTATTGTGAATATTGTTAATTTGTATATTTTAAAAAAAAAACCTTTCTTGTTCCCCTGTCCCTAACCTCTCACTATTTTCTCTTTCCTTAGTCTCTGAGCTTCCTGGGGCAGGGCTTATCCCTTCTTGCATGTCTGGAAAGCACGTGTTGTACTGTGGGTAATATAAATAAATAAGAAATAATAATAACAACACCACCACCACAATTACTCTTTCTGAGCTATTTTCTATACAACTTCTCAGAAACTCTGTGTTTACATTATCATGTGTTAAAAAAATCACCCTGACCTGAGATTTTGTAAGATGAGAAATTTGCAAGATGTGTAAAATGAGAAATTTAATAATGCAAAAGAACATTTTCATTGCAACTACTACTCGTCTTCCTTGCTCATATGCAGTATTTCATTTTGTGGCAAAATTTTAATCCCTTCTAACATGATGTGGTCAAGTTAGAGTAGCTGTGGGTAAAATAACCTTTGAATTTCTGGAGAACTGTGTGTTTCAAATCTCAAGTACAGTGTTGCAAAAAAACAGCGGCTATTCAGTTGAAGTTATCAGAGTTCAATAAAGCAAATGAAAATTATCTCAAGGGCAAATCCTGCCACTCAGCCAGCATGGCATGCACAGAGAGCAGCAGAAACTGGGCAGTTCTGCCACACACACGGGATAAGATATGTGGTATCTGAACAGAAGGTCACATCAAAGAAGGCCTAGTACAAAACAAACTGGAATGCCATGCATAGTTATCCATACACTGGAACTTCAGCATATTGTTTATAATTAGAGAAATGGTGTCTTTAATTGCATGGTCATACACTAACATAATGAACACACAAGGGGGCTGATCTAAGATACATCTTCATCCTTAATTGTCAAATTTCCTGATTTTTGAATGCTTAAGACCACAGTGTTAATGTTCTATTCGCACAAATTTGTTTTGAATAGCTGAAGTTATTGAAATACCTTTTCAGTAGAAAAAGCTTAACCAGAGCTCTGGCTTTGTGGACATTTGCAGATGAACAGCCAGGGCGGGAGGTCTGTAAATTTTGATTTTCGAAAGACACTGTTTAAAATACAGGTGTTTCCTGCACAGGGCTGCAAGCCAATAATTTCAGAGCCCAAATTCCATCTGTTACACTGACTCCCTCTGTCACCTTGGTCAAGTCACTTAACCTTCCTGCCTTAGTTTTCCCAACTGTAATACTTATTAAGTTGAAACAGTCAGCATGAATTTTAGTTAAGTTTAAAAAAGGAATTAAAAGTAGTTTTGGATACTATTCTTGTTCCCTCCTCTTTAGAAGATGGTAAACATTTTTGGGGGGAAAAAGTGAATTTTTATAGTTATGTTTGATTTACAAAAAGTGTTTGTATGTGTAACCTCTTTGGGGTTTAGAGAGCATGGCCCCTTTTAATCTTTTTTCTAGGAGGAATGGGAAAGTGAGGAAAAAAGGAGGGAAACGCTGGGGGGAGAGGGTGGCTGTGGAGCTTGGAGGGACAGAGAGAGAGGCAGCAGCCTGCAGGCCCTCACAAAGGAAGCAGCAAAAACCTGCCTGAAGCCTGGGAAGGACAGGGCAGCCGATTGGGGACACCCCAGGACAGGAGCCAGGAGGAGCACTGGGCCAGGGAGGAATCACCCGAGGAGGACAGGCCGGAGCTGGACCCAGTATCATGGCTGCCCAGCACTGCATGGGGCTGTGAGTACTGGGGTTTGTGACTCTGCATTGGGAACAAGGAGGGAGGTTGTAGCTAGTTAAGTGGGGAGGTGGTCGCTCTGTGTGGCTTTGAAGACAGCGGCAGAAGAGGGCACCGGAGGGGTTTGCTGGGAAGAGTTCACTGGTGCCGAAGATGACCAGGAGCACCCAAGACTCACCACTGGACTGGAACTTTGCTCAGACCTCCTGAACTCTGTGTGCAGACACATTGCTCAGTGTCTGCCTTTCCAGACTGTGCTACCACTGGGCCCGTGGGGCCTTGGCTTGGATGCAGCCCTGTTTTACTGCTCCCCTTATATTTCCCCTTGTTGTTTTTCTCCTCTCATCCCTCTGTAAATAAATACCTCCCTTTGTTATATCCATTGTACTTTTCCTGTGGGTGTGTGGGTTCACTCTGGGGGGTTTGGAACAGGTGCCCCTGGAGTGGAAGGGATTTCTCCTGTTGCATTCCTGCACATGCCTTCTCTTGGCCAGAGCTGTCTGCAGAGGAGACTCCATCTTGGCCGCGAGGGCACTAAAGTTACATACGTACAGAAGATTCTGATTAGCTGATATCCAGCCCCATCACTGGAGATAGGGCTCTATTTATAATTTTAAAAACACAACTTAAACACGTTATAATGGTCAATAAGTGGCTAAAGCATTGGACTGTGCAACCCAAGTGCCTAGACATCTGGCATAACTACATCCAGTGTCATGTGTTATTGCTTATATATTCTGTCCTTTACATTGATAATTACTCCCATCAGAGCTCACTAGCTTCTCTTGACATAAGTTAGTCTGATGGAGTATAACTATTATCACGGTTCTATTTATTTTTTACTGTAAAAAGGCATTTAAATTGTGCTTATAGTCTGGGGCCTCTGTGGGTAATGGTCAGTAGACCCTTTCTTCTCTAGATCACTGATTGTTGGTCATTGGTTCATCATAGTCAGCAGTAATTGATACTGTTCCCATCACATAGTTCCTATGTTCAGTGTGAAATATGGAAGTTTCAGTCCAGCTGCCTCTTGACTCCCCATTGATTGACTGCTTCCAGGCAGCCTTAGGAGAGATGAGAGGGCTTGAATGAGCATCCAGTATGAACTATCTTCTCACCCTGGAAGTGAGTTCTTGAGGTCAGGACTTAAGCACTTTGGCAGGTGTGGAAAACATGCACTCCTTTGGCTACAAGGCAAATGTCTGTCTAAATTCCTCTCTCACACAGAGTGTAAAGTTTAGAGTTTATTGGGGTATTCTTTCCTCCAATTATTCATAATACCTGATAGACCAAAACTAAAATCTTTAATTTTTCATTTTGGTCCTGTTTACGTTTGGCAAATCTTCATTGTTTATTTCCTGTGTTTTGAAGACCATTTAAAACTGGCCATGCCTGTTTTTTTTCAGCAAAACCAGCTTAAATCTAGAGATAACTTTATCTTGCCAAACCATCTTAGTTCATGCATCAGTATTAATTTTTGTCAGTATTGGACTCAAAATAGTTTTTACTGAATTGCACCAACAGAAGTGCATTGATTTTGTGGGGCCCGCAAATTAAAAAAAAATGTATTGCCACAGCTGTTTTAGAATGTGCAAGTCTCTCCTTTAATGGTGAATTTTAAAAAAAACCCACAAAGCTATTTGTAGAAGATGATTCTAACTATATTACAATAATATTTAAGGTAGATAAAACTATCTGACATCTCTTGTAACTTCTCCATTGAATTATATTACACTAGTGGGCTTCAAAATTTGGGAAAAATCAGAGATGGCTTGCCAGCTATTATAGCTTTGATTACATATGCTTCTCTCTCTAATTTAGAATGTTGTCAGTTTACTTAGACCTTAGATTTTTGCATCAACATATGATATAATGACATACATTTAATCCAAAGAAAAGCATTAGAAAATAGTAGCTTCTGGTTCAATTTAGGCTTGATGCCAGGAGCAAAAATAAAGAAATGAAACTGTCCAGATAACCAGATGATTGTGTCCTTGCTACAGGCAATGGTACTTTAAGCATGGGCATCTCAGTAGTTATACTAGATTCACAGGCTTAAACAGAAACCACTGAAACGGAAACTGCTTTATTGTTCAAAGAGAATAACTATTTTAACAGTTTCTTTCTCATATAGCTCCTCCATTCCCATACTCCCCAGCAGTCTACCTTTTGCTTTGGTATGTTAGTAATTTGAGAAGACGTAGCAACAAGTTCTGATGCCGCATTTAATCCATACCCATTAATTCAAAATAAATCCTCTCTTCTTGCCCTGGGAACCAGATTAAATAAAAGAACTAAATTGATGGTGGAATCTGTTTAAAAGAAATGGTGTCTCCAGAAGCAAGTTTATTTTTAATGTTATTTTAGCAGGTGGGAAGCAGCCTATTTACACAAAGACAGAAAAGTTGAGAGTTAGATTTTTTTAAAAAAAAAATGTCCTTAAATGTTACCAAAATGTCACATTATGTAGAAATGCTTTCAAAGTTGAAAAGAAGATGTGTTCTATCCTGATGTGCCAGTTTCATGTGATTGTGACATTTACATTCTGATGATAACTAAACTTTGATCTTTCTGGAAATTATACAGATAAAAGGCTGATTCCCTATCAGTCCCCCTCTAATCCCACAGGGAACCAAGACTCAGCCTGCAAACCTCCTAAGGGTTACAAAGAGAGCATAGCATGATACTGGGGAAGAGTGATTGTTTATATTTAATGTGTGCACATGCAAATTATGGGAAGTAACCATAGTGAAAATTGTGGTTTGTCTAGAGGGCAGGTACACAGCGGCCAATGTAAGCAAACATCAAATAGACACGCAGGATAGTGGGAGGTAAGAGCAATAGCATTACTGGGGGGACCTGGGGACAAAGAAGGAACTGGCAATAGTATCAATGAAGAAAAGGGAATTGAGATGCTTGCACTCCTGTGAAATGCTTTATAGGTGAGAATAAGATATTTTGGGGTGGGATTCAGTAAACTCAGAGCTGTTCTTACAGTGAATATATTGCAATACTGGGGTGTTTATATACCTTCTCTAGGGGGTGCATGCATGTGTACCAGCCACAAACATCCCCTTTAACACAGACTCTTCTGAGCTCTCACAAGGCACAGAAAATATTTGCATTGCTGGTGAAATATTGACATGCAGATGCTGCTGTGTCTCAAGTTCTCATTGTTCAGTCTGTATCCTCAGAGCCAAGAAAATGCTTTGCCTTAAGCAACTCCTTTCTTTAAAAAGTTCAACCGTTATTCAGTTTTAAGGGCTTATTCTATTTGCTTTGAGCCGCTGAGGAGACGGCAGCACTGAGTGCGAGTGGCTATGAAAGAAAATTGCACCTGGAATTGTACAGCCGCGGTGCTGGGTATTGGCGGACAAATCCTATGAATATATTCCATCTTTGTAAATAGGTTTCATGCAACAAGGAGGCTCTTTGTGGTGTGGCCAGAGCCTAAGGGGGGGATGGCCAAGGTGTCTCTTTGCCTTGGTGAACCTCTGCTATCATAACTGCCCTGTGGGTCATTTGCTGCTAGTGTAATTTAAAGAGGCCTTCAGGTTATTCTAATTTATGCCAGGGACCAGACTGATACCCCTTTAGAGGGGAGAGGTTGCAATTGGCAACTTTGCATACTTCTTCCCTGCAACCTAGGTTTTATTATATGCCCTTCAGACAAAGTCTAGGATCAGGGCCAAAGTAGAAGAGCACTCGGCAACTAAAATGTGAATAATATTGAATAACATTAAAAAAATATAGTCACTTCTTGGCCTGAGATCTTGTAATGAGAGTTAATTTAGCATTTTTTAGTGTCAGAGATATTAAAGAGTGAGAACTCGTTAGGTCCCCTAATCTCTCTCCTTGCAAAGAACAAATGTGCAGTACATTCTCCAATGCTTTTCTCCACTTTGAAATGATTCCTCAAGTCTTGGAGATGACCTTGGGAGATTTTCCCACGTTTAAATAAGATGAAATATCTGATTGATCATATCAAATGGGACAAAAATGTCTATGATATAGGGAGTGTATTTCTCATTAGTAGGAATAACTAATGCAGGAGTTGTACAACTATCCTTATGATGGGGTGTATAAACCCTTCACAGACCAAATTGGCAGTTAACCCATCACTTTTGGCCAAAGAGGCCATGCCTCTTTGTTCCAGCTGCACATGCTTCCTGTGGCGGGAACAGATAAATGGCAACTGTTCAGCTCAATCTGGGCTGGCTGAGGCAGAAGAAGAGCATGCATTGCAGGCTCCTGCCAAAGAACCACTGCCTCTCCAGACTGCCGAGCAGTGGACTCAACTTCGCCGTGGAAGACCAGCTGACTGCAGAGACCATCAGGGATGCCAAGCTGCTGGCAACCAAGGAGATGTCCGAGGCAAGCTTAAGGGTAGGAAGTGACCCAGGGAATATGATGGGAGTCAATACTTTGAACCCTTAATAGGGAGTTTGCTGACTGCATATGGCTCTGGGTCAGAACCCGGTGGAGTAGGCTGGGCCCAGTTTCCCCTGTCCCCATCCTGAACTTGCCACTAGGTGTTGCTGACAGGGATCTTTGATACAGATTGTTTGTTTTCTCCACCCAACCCATGGGGTCAGAGCCCCCAGACTGCCTTTATTTGCCCTGGTCAGGAGGCTGAGGGGCCAGACAGTTTGTTTGCCTTGCTCTGCCCTGGGGGACTGAAGTACCTGATAGTGACTGCTTGACCCAGCAGGGAATCGAGACAATTGTGTGACAGGGTGCAGAAACCCTGCACACCGGGTAAACAAGGGGGACCCCCTACTGGATGAACAGAGCCCCCATGACAATGCTATATTTCCTATATTATAACACTATATATCATAAAGCAATCAGATTTTTAAACATCTAGAACTGCATATGCCCTGTAAGACTGGCTAAAGCTATGGGAGCTGAAGAAAATTCTATTTCCCCTACAAGGAAGTTCTGCAAAAGTGAATATGAATCTTTTGAAGAAATTGTTCTTGGTCAGCTTCATTAATAATATCAACTTAACTACTGGTTTATATTTACTTACCACATATCGCAATTCATATTTCAAATAGGTTTGAAACCTAATAGTCTGCAGAACGTCTAGCAGCTACCCTTTGTGCATGAGACTCCCTCCAATTTCCCAACCTTTTGTAATGGAAGTGTAGGAAAGAGAATTACAAATATGTACACAAAGGGAGAGAGACTAGAACATTGTGTCTATTCATTGGACCTGGATAGCCTACATGACAAGAAAAATTAAACTGGGATTTGGAGACTTTTTATTTTTACCTGGCAGAATGAAGAGCTTTCCTGATTTTACTTTAATTACCATCTTGTTCAGCCTTTTTACTTGTTGCCTAAAAGAATCAATGAGGACTTTTGTCTTCCATTTTCTATTGCCAGACATCTCTTGAGCAAAAATTTCCCCTTCATGTTAGTGCAGAATAAAGCCAAAGACAATAGAACAGACGTGTTTAAGAAACAGACTCTGTTTTTAAAAAGGAAAGAAAATACAGCTGATTCGGATGATATTATTTAAATCCTTTCTTTTCTGTCTTCCACTCCCACCCCTCTATACAAAAATACTTAAACTCTCCTGCCTGCTTCAGCTATGAAAGTTACCACAATCTAGCATCTAGCTCTCAGAATGTGTGCCAGCTGAGCTGAGTACAGATAGGCTCAGTAGATGGGTCTACACAAGCTTTTTCATCTTAAAATACACATCATTGCTTCTCTACTGATACTAGCTCTAATGGCTAGCACAGGCCACTGGCTGGTAGACAATGAGGTGGTTAAAACACCATTGGCACCAGCACCATGTCTCTATTAGCATCCCCACTATTGCAAATAATGGTAGGGATTTTTAAGAAAAGTGTTAGTGTAGAGAAGGCCTTTGTGTCTAGAGACTTTTCTTAAAACAAATGTTTGGCTTGGCATAGAGAACTGGAATGGGGATATGACCCACTCTCACTCTGTGTGTTTGTAAGCCCTCCCAACCCCTCCCCTTGCAAATGCCTTGTCCACATGTAGAGGTTTATGAGTTTGCTAGAGCCAGCAAGTTAATAACCTTGGTCATTCAGTTCAAAGGGAATAGTATCATATTTTTAGATCCAGGTGTCTCTGGTTTAATTTCTGCAGATGATAGGTAATAATTGGAGATATGCCAATCTCCTAGAACTAGATGGGACCTTGAAAGGTCATTGAGTCCAGCCCCCTTCCTTCACTAGCAGGACCAATTTTTGCCCCAGATCCCTAAGTGGCCCCCCTCAAGGATTGAACTCACAACCCTAGGTCTAGCAAGCCAATGCTCAAACCACTGAGCTATCTCTTCCCCTCTAGGGGCATGGAATGTCATGGTCACCAATATAAATCTGGCCTATGTTAGCAGTGAACTAAAGCTGCCATAGGATAGTGTCCTATGTGAAATGAGTTGGTGGTTTCCATTCAGTTCCAGATAGATATGAGTAAAGCCATCACAATTGCCATTAAATAACTATTTTAAGGCAGTTTCAGTAGAAAAATCAAAGACTGAATAAGCTTGTAACTTGAAATACCGCTCTGACATTCCGGGGTGAAATCCAGACCCACAAGGGACTGTCACACCTGCCTTGCAACCTTGGGTGCCTCACAGTGCTTTGCTGTTGTAGCTCCTAACATGGGTTGCTCACAATCAGCCTGCCAGCATGCAAGTCGCATCCCGAGCATCTGTGTATAGAGTCACACTACAGCTTACCAGCACATTCCAGTCACTCTCTGGTTTCCACCAGCCTTGGTTACTATTTGCAGCGTGACCTCAACACACTCCCAGTTCTGAATTCCCCCCCAAAATGTGTGTTCTGCACAGTCCCATCCTCTCCTGGACAGTTCAGGTATTTTAAGTCTTTTGCCCCTCTAAGGGGATTAATATCCAGCAGTTTGCTGCTTTAAATGGAGTTACCCACACAACTCAGTTTAAACACAACACTGAATTAGTTTTGAGTAAAGAATAAAACAAGTTTTTTTAGTTTCAAAGAGAGAAGTTTTATGTGAGTACAAGTATAACACATTAAAGTCAGAAATGGTTCCATGAGAAATAAAGATAAAACGCTTTCTAGTAACCAAAACTTAATAAACTAGACTTGGTTCAAGGTGAAATACTTTAACATATGTTCATAGTAACATTGCTGACCAAAATGTCAGGCCAGGATCTGTTCCCAAAGTCCAAAGCCCATTTCTGTTGTCTCCTTAGGCGAAAGAGAGAGATGGATAGGGAGAGAGACCTTTGGGTGTTTTTGCCCCTCACTTTTATAGTCCAGGCCGCCTTTGAAATGTATTTTCTTGAGGGTTGCCCCTAGATAAAGTTTATTCCCTCTGTGAGGAAGGAGGGTCTTGTGGTAAAGGTTTCATGCTGTTGTTTGCTAAGATGCAGATCTGCTTGATCCTGCCCCCCTTCCTTGCCAAAGAATGTCTACTTGATAAGTTGGTTTCCCATCAACTTTGCTGACACCTGGCTAGAGGCATTGGCTTGTCCTTTGTCTTTGAGAAACTGGTTTACCCAGACTTGTCTGGTCAACACATTTCAGACCTAATTTCATCTTATGTTTATAATTTTACATGTAATCTTGCTACACACGTTTCATCATGTGGTGGTGTTAGTTTTCAAATGATATCTCACAAGGTGTGTACAAAGATGATTACAATAATGTGTAGGGTATGAATACAATGTAACATTCAGTCACAATGTGTTCCATCCAAAATATGGTTGAGGCACATTGATAGGATAGATAATCTATCTACTTATGCCACACATATTACTGTGGTATCTAAACTCCAGGCAGAGTGGGGAAACTTTAATTATCACTGTTAATGCTTCACTTTTTCTGTGGCTAGACAGTGAACTTTATTTACCAAGGCTGTCATTCTGGTACCTGAAGTTTTAAAGTACTTCAGAGAAAGTGCAAAGGTATCCAAAGGTTTGCAGATATTGAGGACGGGATATTTTGTAGAAGGGAGCAACCTGAGCTAGTCAACGCCCAAAAGTTTGTATTTCATGGTGAACATTGTAGATCTCTTGTCTGGTTTTTGTCAGTCAGGTATTTTTGTAAGTTAAGTTTGATGCTGAGGTGATTAGGGAGTGGGGCTTCTCTGAGTAGGAGGTCTTATAAAGGTAGCCAGCCAGTCAGGCAGCAGCATAGACAGCTGCAGTGGCACAGGAGCCAGCAAACAGAGCTGTAAACAGGGGAGTTTGAGTGGGAGTTTACAGGGGGAGTTTGAGGGAAGACTAAGAGAGGCAGGCAGAGGATCAGACAGGCTAGTGAAGGGAGTGTGCGGTGTTCTAGAAGTATTTTGGTGCTTGTTGGGGGTTTGTTTTGCTGTGAGTGGTGGTATTTTGGTTTGGTTTGTGTTTCCCAGATTTACAGGATTTAGATGGGAAGCTTATGACAGACACAGAGGCAGCAGTGGTAGTGACCCAAGCCGTGGAAGACACAATGAAGATGACTGTGGAAGCTGCAGTATGTACATGATCCTGGAGGGGGTACCTGATAAGAGTTTCATCTCCATCAAGCACCACCTGATGGAGCTGGTGGAAAAAAAGATCTGAGGATTGGAGATGCAGGTGGAAACTCTGGTTGACTGTAGAAGGGGGTTTGAGCAAATGATGAAGCAAAGACATGAGGAGTCTGAATGGAAAAGCTCAGACTTGCAGATGGAAGCAGGATCAAAGAACTCTGAGAGGAGACTGCTGGAGGAGGAAAGTGGACAGTGGAAGCATGTGACTGAAAGAACCAGGCAGAGGAAAAGATGGGCTAGTAAAGGAGAAATAGAACTCATGGACAGGTTTGCGGAGTTGAAAAATTAAGAAGGGGCACAGCAGGTGGTCGCTGAAAGTGAGAGGGCACAGAAGAAGAGAAGAGCAGCTGGTCCCATAAGAAGAGGGGAAGAGTCAATGGAGATAACACCACCAAACATGAGCCCCAGGAGGATACGGGATGGGTTGCAGAGGATTGCAAGAGTGAATAGGAATCAAGAGGACTTGCAACCAGAGGGAACAGGGGATAGACTGGAGAATCGTACTGTCACCAGGAAAAGGCAGGTCTACGTGACTGGGGACTCCTTACTGAGAAGAATAGACAGGCCAGTAACCAGAGCTGATCCAGAGAATAGAAGGGTGTGCTGTCTACCGGGTGCTAAGATACGGGATGTGGACCTGAGGCTGAAGAGGATCCTAACAGGAGTGGGAAAGAATCCACTGATTGTCCTTCATGTGGGAACAAATGTTACAGCTAGATTCTCACTGAAATGAATCAAGGGAGACCATGCCAGGCTGGGGAAGACGCTTAAGGAATTCGAGGCTCAGATGATCTTCAGTGAGATTCTGCCTGTTCCTGGAGAAGGGCAACAAAGGAGTGAGAAGATTATGATGCTCAACAGATGGCTCAGGCAGTGGTGCTATAAGGAGGGCTTTGGGATGTATGGCCACTGGGAGGCATTCATGGACAGAGGACTGTTCTCTCGGGATGGACTTCACCTGAATAGGGAGGGGAATAGACTTCTAAAATGGAGGCTGGCACAACTGATTAAGAGAGCTTTAAACTAGGAATTGGGGGGAGATGGTTGGGAGATGTCCAGGTAATCTCCACATCGGATTTTAACATTGAGAGGGAAGAAAACGAAGTAAGAAAGGATACAGCCGTGGGTAGGAGAATGGACAGAAGAAGGAAGGGTACGGTAGATATCATTCTAATAGATGATACTGATGGTAGAATGTCTGGGCCTAATCGTGTAAAGAATGTGAGCGAAGCCAAACAGCAAGAATTAAGATGTTTGTACACCAATGCAAGAAGCCTAGGTAACAAAATGGAGGAACTAGAGTTACTGGTGCAGGAAGTGAAGCCGGATATTATAGGGATAACAGAAACATGATGGAATAGTAGTCGTGACTGGAGTACAGGAATTGAAGGGTATGTGTGGTTTAGGAAAGACAGAAATAAAGGCAAAGGTGGTGGAGTAGCATTGTATATCAATGATGAGGTAAACTATAAAGAAATAAGAAGGGAGGGAATGGATAAGACAGAGTCTATCTGGGCAAAAATCACATTGGAGAAGAAAGCTACTAGAGCCTCCCCTGAGATAGTGCTTGGGGTGTGCTACAGACCGCCAGGATCTGATTTGGATATGGATAGAGACTTCTTTAATGTTTTTAATGAAGTAAACACTAATGGGAATTGTGTGATCATGAGAGACTTTAACTTTCCAGATATAGACTGGAAGACAAGAGCTAGTAATAGTAATAGGGCTCAGATTTTCCTAGATGCAATAGCTGATGGATTCCTTCACCAAGTAGTTGCTGAACCAACAAGAGGGGACACCATTTTAGATTTGGTTTTGGTGAGTAGTGAGGACCTCATAGAAGAAATGGTTGTAGGGGACAATCTTGGTTTGAGCGGTCATGAGCTAATTTAGTTTAAACTAAATGAAATAATAAACAAAAATAGATCTGTGACTAGGGTTTTTGATTTCAAAAGGGCTAACTTAAAAAAATTAAGGAAATTAGTTAGTCAAGTGGATTATACTGAAGAACTTGGGGATCTAAAGGTGGAGGAGGCCCAGAATTACTTCAAGTCAAAGTTGCAGAAACTATCAGAAGCCTGCATCCCAAGAAAGGGGAAAAAATTCATAGGCAGCAGTTGTAGACCAAGCTGGATGAGCAAGCATCTCAGAGAAGTGATTAAGAAAAAGCAGAAAGCCTACAAGGAGTGGAAGATGGAAGTATTCAGCAAGAAAAGCTACCTTACTGAGGTCAGAACATGTAGGGATAAAGTGAGAAAGGCCAAAAGCCATGTAGAGTTGGACCTTGCAAAGGGAATTAAAACCAATAGTAAAAGGTTCTATAGACATATAAATAAGAAGAAAACCAAGAAAGAAGAAGTTTGACCGCTAAACACGGAGGATGGAGCGGACATTAAGGATAATCTAGGCATGGCCCAATATCTAAACAAATACTTTGCCTCAGTCTTTAATAAGGCTAATGAGGAATTTAGGGATAATGGTAGGATGACAAATGGGAATGAGGATATGGAGGTAGATATTACCACACCCGAGGTACAAGCCAAACTCGAACAGCTTAATGGGACTAAATGGGGGGGTCCCAATAATCTTCATCCAAGAATATTAAAGGAACTGGCACATGAAATTGCAAGACCATTAGCAAGAATTTTTAATGAATCTGTAAACTCAGGGTTTGTACTGTATGACTGGAGAATTGCTAACATAGTTCCTATCTCTAAGAAAGGGGGAAAAAGGTGATCCAGGCAACTACACGCCTGCTAGTTTGAAACCTGTGGTTTGCAAGGTCTTGGAAAAAATTTTGAAAGAGAAAGTAGTTAAGAACATTGAGGTCAATGGTAATTGGGACAAATTACAACACGGTTTTACAAAAGGTAGATTATGCCAAACCAACCTGATCTTCTTTGAGAAGGTAACAGATTTTTTAGACAAAGGAAATGCAGTGGATCTAATTTACCTCGATTTCAGTAAGGCATTCGATATGCTTCCACATGGGGAATTATTAGCTAAATGGGAAAAGATGGGGATCAGTATGAAAATTGAAAGGTGGATAAGGAACTGGTTAAAGGGGAGACTACAACGGGTTATACTGGAAGGTGAACTGTCAGGCTGGAGGGAGGTTACTAGTGGAGTTCCTCAAGGATCGGTTTTGGGACCAATCCTATTTAATCTTTTTATCACTGACCTTAGCACAAAAAGTGGGAACGTGCTAATAAAGTTTGCGGATGACACAAAGCTGGGAGGTATTGCTAACACAGAGAAGGACTGGGATATCATACAGGAAGATCTGAATGACCTTGTAAACTGGAGTAATAGTAATAGGATGAAATTTAATAGTGAAAAGTGCAAGGTCATGCATTTAGGGATTAATAACAAGAATTATTGTTATAAGCTTGGGACGCATCAGTTGGAAGTAACAGAGGAGGAGAAGGACCTCGGAGTATTGGTTGATCACAGGATGACTATGAGTTGCCAATGTGATATGGCCGTGAAAAAAGCTAATGCGGTCTTGGGATGTATCAGGCGACGTATTTCCAGTAGAGATAAGGAGGTGTTAGTACCGTTATACAAAGCACTGGCAAGACCTCATCGGGAATACTGTGTGCAGTTCTGGTCGCTCGTGTTTAAGAAGGATGAATTCAAACTGGAACAGCTACAGAGAAGGGCTACTAGGATGACACGAGGAATGGAAAACCTGTCTTATGAAAGGAGACTCAAAGAGCTCAGCTTGTTTAGCCTAACCAAAAGAAGGCTGAGGGGAGATATGATTGCCCTCTATAAATATATCAGAGGCATAAATACCAGGAAGGGAAAGGAATTATTTAAGCTCAGTACCAAGTAGATGATCCAAAAGTTTAGACTTGAAATTATACGAAGGTTTCTAACCGTTAGAGGAGAGAAGTTCTGGAACATCCTTCTCAGTGTAGTAGTGGGGGAAAAGACATATCTAGCTTCAAGACTAAGCTTGATGAGCTTATGGAGGGGATGGTATAATGGGATAGCCTAATTTTGGCAATTAATTGGTCTTTTACTAGTAGCAGTAAATATGCCCAATGACTTGTGATGGGATGTTAGATGGGGTGGGATCTGAGTTACTACAGAGAATTCTTTCCAGGGTATCTGGCTAGTGAGCCTTACCCACATGCTCAGAGTTTAGCTGATTACCATATTTGGGGTCGGGAAGGAATTTTCCTCCAGGGCAGATTGGCAGAGGCCCTGTGGGTTTTTCGCCTTCCTCTGCAGCATGGGGCATGGGTCATTTGCTGGAAGAATCTCTGCATCTTGAAGTCTTTAAACCATGATTTGAGGACTTCAATGGCTCAGACACAGGTTTGATACAGGAGTGAGTGGGTGAGATTCTGTGGCCTGCATTGTGCAGGAGGTCAGACTAGATGATCATAATGGTCCCTTCTGACTTTAAAGTCTATGATTCTATGAAAGCAACTTATATCAAGTTTCTGTGGCATGTATAAAACCCCAGATCTTTAGAATTCTTGATATTTATTGTTAATGTCAACCTAAACCTGGCTGCTCATAGCTGCTCTTTTTCTGCTTTTAATTTTTTTAAGATTTAAAACAAATTGCCTTTAGTGTCTGAGGTCTATGTCTTTCAATACCTTGAAAGCAGAGACAGATTGGTAGGGTACAGTAGATCTTCCTACAGTAGCATTGAGCTCCACAAGAGGGTTATTTCAGTATGTTATAGAATTCCTGGGCATTGCTGTGATAAGACATACCTCTCCTAACACTTCCCGCCTTAGCGCCCTCAAAGTAATGAATGGGATATGCTGGTTTTAGGTTTTTTTAATGTGTCAATATGTTGACAAAGAAGGAAGGTCCTGTGGATAAGACCTTCATCTGAGGCCTTGTCTACACTACAGAGATTTCTCAATGCAAGTTACACCAACAATCAAAAACTGGTATAATTGCATCACTTGTGCTTGTTCACACAATGCTCCTTCTGTCAGCAGAGCGCATCCAAAATTTGTGCTCTAGCATCAACAGTGAGAGCAGTGCACTGTAGGTAGCTATCCCACTGTGCTACTCACCACCTTATGCAGCTAGGAGTTGTGGGAAGGCATAGTGGATTGAAGGAAATCATGGGTGAGGGCTCTTCTTTCTGTCCCAGCATTCCATGGACTTCCAACTGCATTTGGAAGCACTTTTCAGTACCCCCTGTTTACTATCTGCCTGTCATTTCTGTCTGACAGGATGGATCCCACACTGCTGTCCACTGTTGTGGCCACTGTTATGAACACATAGTGGATGGTCATGCAGTATATGATGAGCTCCAAATCTGAACAGAAATCTGAGGTGCCTGATATGTGCCATGGAAAGAAACAACACCAGATTACTTTTGGCATTCATGGAGCAGCTGAACACAGTGGACCATCGCTTTTGGGCTTAGGAAACAAGCATTGAGTGGGGGGATCCCATCGTTATTCAGGTCTGGGATGATAAACAGTGGCTGCAGAACTTTGGATGTGGAAAGCCACCTTACAGGAACTGTGTGCAGAGCTCGCTCCAGCACTGTGGCACAAGGACACCAAAATGAGAACTGCCCTCTCAGTGGAGCAGAGCATGGTGATTGCTGTGTGAAAGCTGATGACTCCAGACTGCTACTGCTTGGTCACATTCAGTTTGGAGTCGGGAAGTTGACTGTTGGGACTGCAGTAACGCAAGTGTGCAGGCCCATTAATCACATCCTGCTACCAGGGCTGGATTTGGGGAGCGCCATTTTCTTCGGCAGTGACCATGGTGGCCGGATCTTCGGCCGCCCTTGTTGCCGCCGGCATTTAGGTGGAGGGAGCTGGGGCAGGGGAGTGCGGGGAAGGCCGCCTGCAGCAAGAAAGCGGGAGCGGGGGGGCACGCAGGGGAACTCCCCGCCCCAGCTCACCCCTGCCCCGCCTTCTCCCTGAGCACGCTGTGGCTGCTTCACTTCTCCCGCCTCCCAGGCTTGCAGTGCCTAAGCTGATTGGCGCCACAAGCCTGGGAGGTGGGAGAAGTGAAGCAGCCTCGGCGTGCTAAGAGAGGAGGGGGGGGCAGAGGTGAGCTGCTTCACTTCTCCCGCCTCCCAGGCTTGCAGCGCCAATCAGCTTAGGTGCCGCAAGCCTGGGAGGCAGGAGAAGTGAAGCAGCGATGGCGTGCTCGGGGTGGAGACGGAGCAGGAGTGAACTTGGGTGCCTCAGGGCGGAGGGGGGAGCTCCTGCAAGGGGGGGTGCCTCAGAGCGGAGGGGGGGAGCTTCAATCGACCGTGACTCTTGGCAATGTGCGTGAAATAATGGCTGGCTTTGTGTCAATGGGATTCCCTATCTGCAGCAGGCCAATAGATGGCACCACACATTCCAATTTTGGCCCCAGACCATCTTGTGATGGTGTACATCCATAGAAAGGGGTACTTCTATATGGTATTGCAGGCTCTGGTGGCTCATCATGGGCATTTCACTCCCATCAACGTGGGGTGCTCTGGGAAGGTGCATGACGCGTGCATCTTCAGGAATGTTGGCCTGTACAGAAAGCTCCAAGCAGGGGCTTTCTTTCCAGACTAGAAGCTTCCAGTGGGGGATGTTGAAATGCCCATAGTGATCCTGGTACACCCAGCATACCCCTTACTTCCGTGGCTCATGACGTCTTACATGGAAAGCCTGGACTGCAGCAAGACGTGCTTCAGCAATAGGCTGAGCAGGTGCAGAATGACTGTAGAATGAACCTTTGGCAAATTAAAAGTGTGCTGGTGCTGGCTTTTCGCAGGTTAGAACTAAATGAGGAAAATATTCCCTACTGCATGCTCCATATGGGAGAGTAGTTCCCCTGGGATGGAGTATGGAAGTGGATTGCCTGGCTGCTGAATTTGAGCAGCCAGATACCAGGGCTATTAGAGGGGTACAACATGGGGCTATTTGTATCAGGGAGGCTTTAAGGCAACATTTTGACAATGAGCACCAGTAATGTGTCTTTCTATACAGCACTCTGCCATGCTTTGTTAACTTGCCGCCTTGCATGAAAATTGTGATGATTCCTGACTGGGATTTGTAGTCAGCAAATGATCAAACAGCAACTATATATTACTACCAGCAGCAACCACACCTGTAGGAGACAAATAAAGATTGGCTATCTTTCAGAGAGTTTGTTTTTATTAAATACCAATTAACAACACACACATAAAAGTCTTGGTGGGAAGAGAGATAAGAGTGCCAGGCAGTGTAAGCTCTCATAGCTATGTGTAAGTCCAGCTATCATTTTGGAAGCTGTCCAAAGGGGTGGAATGAAGGGGGTACCAAGACATTCTGGGAAGTTGCGAGGAATGTGTGGAAGGGGTTAGGGGAGGGCATGGAAAGCAGGGCTGTATGGGTGGGGGCCAGCATGCATGGAGCGTGCTTGGAACATGATTAGGGACTTCAACATCTCTGTTTTCTCCTCCATCACTTTTATCATCTGTTCTTAGCCCTTTACAATGTGCTCTTCACTCTCCTTTCTGTCCCCTACTTGCTCTCCCCTACTCCCCCATTCCTTTCCCTCCTGTGACTAGAGGAGTGTTAACAGGCTGCTTCACCTTGAATAGTCCCTTGAAACATGTTAACTATGTATGCTAAACAACCTGTTCCACCTTGTATTTAGTTGTGACACTCTGAGGGCTTGTCTTTGAATCACAGAATATCAGAGTTGGAAGGGACCTCAGACGCTCATCTAGTCCAACCCCCTGCTCAAAGCAGGACCAATCCTCAGACAGATTTTTGCCCCAGATCTCATAAACAGGGAAGCTGCACCGCTCTAGTGTTTTAGTGAAGATGCTAGTACGTTGTCGGGAGAGCTTCTCCCACCCAAGTAGTTAATCTACCTCCTCAAGAGGCAGAAGTTGTGTCAACAGGAGAAGCTCTCCCGTCAACGTAGCAATGCCTATACAGGAGATCAGGTCGATATAACGATGTCGCTCAGAGATGTGGATTTTTCACACCCCCAAGTAATGTAATTATACCAATATAAGTCTGTAGTGTAGACCTGGTCTGAATTGGTTTCCCAGGCCTGAAGAAGAGGTCTCTCACCAACAGAAGTTGATCCAAGAAAAGATATTACCTCACCCACCTTGTCTACCTGATGCGTTAAAATAGGCCAGTTATGTGCACATTTGTATATAATCTATTTTCAGAATTAAACTATGCTTTAATTGACTACAATGAACTTTGAATCAGTCCTTACACAAAAAGACATGCTACACAATTTCAGGATCAGCAGATCAGAGGCAGGTCAATCAGATAAACTCTGATTATGTGCTAGAATGAACATATAGACTCAGCCTTAAGTATGAGGTAAGGCATAGCTGAGGGGCTGTTCCCCTTAAAAAGAAGGACAATATTATTTTACACTTTTTCAGATTACGGCACAGTTCTCTTGTTTGCTTGCTCTCTGGCTTTCTTTGTCTCTCTTGTGTATTCTATCACATCTCCTTTGTAAATATCTCGTGTTGTAATGAAAGCTGTTGTAATTCTAGTATGTCAATAATCTCCTGATAACTTCCTTCATGTAATGTGTGCACAGGTAAATTGCTTTGATGAATAATATTTCAAAAGTGAGTAATGAGAACACACTGTTGCTTTGCCGTAAGGTGAATGAGAAACTCTTTTGGAAGTGTGCAAATATTGGGAGTCAGACACGTGTTTCAGCAAACGTCCCTTTTTGTAGTGACTACTCACGCCAGTATCCATCAGTGAGGATTCACTAGGGATGGGGTAAACATAAATGTTAAGATGGACAATAGCAATATTTTGTTACATAATATCACACAAAATAATATAGCCACTCTACTGAAATAAAGTGATGCTTTCATGCTGGAAAGGATTAAGCCACTTTCAACACAGACAAAGGGACAAGAAGGTTTGGTGAATCCATCTAATTGCTGCTCCAAAATTTTAATCAGACAGCTCCGTCACTAGCATTACATAGCATGCCTCCATTTACTAAGAAGAAAAACTTCTGGGGTCAGGGGATTTGAAAGAACAGGATTATTTAGAACACAGTTATTTTACCAGCTGCCAGGTGTACTTCATCATATTGGCCTGTCTGAAGATAAAGAGAGAATTTGTAATCTGTTCACATGCAGTACTGGTGTGACAGGAGTAAGTTACATGATTGTTCTTTTGAAAATATGTACAATTCTCCTATCTGAATAGCCATAGGATAGCTCAGCAACCTGTGGAATTCATTGTTGCAGGAATTCCTTGTAATGTTGCCACTTCCTAAAATTTTATTTTGTTATGCTTGAATAGGTATATCCTATCAGTAGCTGCCTAGAAATGTAGGAACTATTCCAGTAAGTTGCTTATGCAGAGAACAAGGTATAATGGTGCCCACAAAGCTTCTGAAAAGATCTGAATTACAACGCCTCTCAAATATCTAATTGGCTATACATTTAGTTAATCAAAACTTGGTAAACAATCTACAGTAGTGACATCTGGCATCCTTCAATAATATCACAATCATTGAAAACACTCTATTTGGATCATGTTTTAACAGGGCACAAATATTTTGACTCATAATAACCCTTGCAGTTATACAGACCAATAAAACCTCATTGTTTAAGCTGTTTATTGCCAGAGTAGGAAAGAATTCCCTAGCTCCCTGTACCGCAATGGCCAGGTGCATTATTTGCAGGGTAGATTTGTCCTTTTCCTCAGGAGCATGAGACAGAAAGCCATTGCCAAAGGCAGGATTCCTGAGCTGGGAAAACAATGGTTTGATGTAGCAGAGCAAATCCTATGTTTAAATTGGGACTCTTCCAAATTCCCATCCTCTGTCTGCCTAGTATCACTGCATGCTCTCCAATGAAGGAAAACATACTGCATCTCTGCCGGTCTGGATGTTGGGAAATCAGTTTCATTGCCAAAAAACTGGAATTGCTAAGATAGAAAGTCATTGTTTGTTCTGATGTTGGAGTCTGGAAGGAGGATAGAAAAAGCTGCATGAATACTGTTTTGTAACTACTATCTTGGGATGCTATAGGAAGGATAATGTGAAAATCGAACAGCTTGGGTGGTTTTTTCCACACTTGACAATAGGTTTATTGAAGGGAGGGAAAAGGGAACAAAAAAAATCTGTGTATCTGATGATGAGGGAAAGTATGTTGATGCCTAATCTTTAAAGAAATTGCACGCAAACAATTCATCTCTATGTTAAAGGCTTTGTCTGTAATGCTGCCAAGGTCATTAAATGCATAAATCCAATGAGCAGAAAGCCCTTGAAAGAAAACTTTACTCCTTTTGCTCAGCACAGCATTCTCAGAGCTTAAATGGTAAGAAGCATTTCTTGCCCTATCTGAATGGAGAACTGCATTTGGAAATAAAGTTTTTAATTATAGCTGGCACTTCCAGGTTTCCCTCAGAGTCATAGCGTATACAGCCCTCATCCTACACAATGCAGTTGAGTCGGATCGGTTTGTCCTTTTTTCCCATCTCAAAGGTGCCAGGGCTTCTTGCTTCTTGAATGCCCTCCAATTCTGCCAATGTCTCTCTGTGACACTGTTCAATGCTCATTGCGAGACTTTTCTATTCAGATCAGTCCATTGTTAGTTTTTCCTCTATTTTTACTTTCTGGAGCAGGGCTAAGGTACGATCCACAGTATCTTCCTCCCTTTACTGGCTAGGAGGCTCAGAAGCCTTTTGTGCAGTCAGCACTCTCCATCCATCACAACACAAGTGTCTTCAAGCAGGAAGTGCAAGATTTTGTCCTCTTTGTAAATACAGTAAATTGCTATAAACGTTAGACATTAAAACAGAATATGGGTAGATGGCAACCGCTTTATGATTCCCAGTACAGGATCTGCCTAGAAATGTAGGAACTATTCCAGTAAGATACTTATGCAGAGAACAAGCCATAATGGTGTCCACAAAGCTTCTGAAAAATTCTGAATTACAACAATGCTTCTCAAAGATCTATCTATACATTTAGTTAAATGGGTGTTTTTAGCTGAAGCTTATAGAGATTCCACTTTTCAGCAAGAGCTTCAGAAATGCCATTCTTCTCACCTTCTGAACTTTCAGTTTGCTACACTGATCTTGAAGGAGGGGTTACTGCTATCTTTTATTGTACTAATCCCTTTTATCAGAACGGAAACTATTGGGTCCAATTCTGAACACACCTCCAATGAAGTAAATTGAGAGCAATTTTTCAGAAGTATATGGAGTTACTTCCCACATAAGTGAGATCAGAATTAGACCTATTGTTAGTAGTATTCACAATGATTTTTACAAAGTTACCCAAAATCCTTAATATTGCCTGTCACACTAGTTTGGCTACATTAAAACGGTTGCCTTTGATTTAACCACTCAGCAGCACATTCTGAGCATGTAAAACAGCTCCACTGAGCAGACCAGCTGAGTCGCTGCTTTTGACTAAAAACCCCATGCAGCAGAAACTGGAGAAATCAATAACACTGTGTAGCTTAGAAAATGTGCTGAAGTGGTCCAAAGTTCTTAAGTAGAACCATCCCAAATAATAATAGCGAAAAAACAAAAAGCAACTCACCTTGTTATTATTTTAAACATCTTTCTAGTTTGCCAGACACATGCAGGTGCAACCTCCATGATGACGGAAATTGATGAAGGAATACAGGAAGCAACTAGAAACAATGATGCCACAAAGGAGAAAGAAATCAGATTTCAGGTGTTACCACAAGGCGGAGGAAATCTGTTTATTGCACTGCACATTCTGTCGTAATGTGCTGAACACACACGTACACATGCTGCCTCAATAGACATTTCATTAATCTACAAAGCCTGCACAGAGATAAATTGTATTGCTTTTTAAATTGCAGTGCCTGGTGTTCTCAGGGAATTTGTAGGACTAGGCAGCAAGATGCATAGTTCCCTCGCAAATCATCTTATGAAGCCTGCTATTTGGGGAGCATAGGCTTCCCTCCATACAGCATGGAGGGGATCTGAAAGGTCTACATCCCGTGAATGACCAAGGGAATACTTCCCCATCATAGAATCTCAGAAGATTAGGGTTGGAAGAGACCTCAGGAGGTCATCCAGTCGAACTCCCTGCCCAAAGCAAGACCAACACCAATTAAATCATCCCAGCCAGGGCTTTGTCAAGGCCTTGAAAACCTCTAAGGATGGAGATTCCACCACCTCCCTAGGTAACCCATTCCAGTGTTTCACCTTCCTCCTAGTGAAATAGTGTTTTCTAATATCCAACCTAGACCTCCCCAACTACAACTTGAGACCATTGCTTCTTGTTCTGTCATCTCCCATCACTGAGAACAGCCAAGCTCCATCCTTCTTGGAACCCTCCTTCAGGTAGTTGAACGCTGCCATCAGATCCCACCCCCCACACTCTTCCATTCTGCAAGCTAAATAACCCCAGCTCTCTCAGCCTTTCTTCATAAGTCATGTGCCCTAGCACCTTAATCATTTTCGTTGCCCTCCGCCGAACTCTCTTCAATTTGTCCACATCCTTTCTGTAGGAGGGGGACCCAAAACTCGATGCAATAATCCAGGAGTGGCCTCTCAGTGCTGAATAGAGGGGAATAATCACTTCCCTCGATCTGCTGGCAATGGTCCTACTAATGCAGCTGTCATAAACAGATAGCTAAGGGTTAACGTCTCTTTCATCTGGAAAAAAGTAATCTGAAACACCTGACCAGAGGACCAATCAGGAAACAAGACTTTTTCAAATCTGGGTGAAGGGAAGTTTGTGTGTGAGTCCTTTGTTCTTGGTCTTCTGCCTGTCCCTCTCGGCTATGGGAAGGATTTTTCTATTTCCTGCTTTCTAATCTTCTGTTTCCAAGTTGTGAGTACAAAGATAGGTTTGTTTTTTTGTATTTACATGTATATAGTTGCTAAAGTGTTTTAAATTGTATTCTTTTTGAATAAGGCTGTTTATTCATATTCCTTTTAAGCAATTGACCCTGTATTTGTCACCTTAATACAGAGAGACCATTTTTATGTATTTTTCTTTCTTTTTACAAAAAGCTTTCTTTTAAGACCTGTTGGAGTTTTCTTTTGGGGGGGGGGGAACTCCAGGAAATTGAGTCTGTACTCACCAGGGAATTGGTGGGAGGAAGGAGTCAGGGGGGAAAATCTCTGTGTGTTAGATTTACTAGTCTGACTTTGCATACCCTCTGGGTGAAGAGGGAAGTGCTTGTGGTTTCCAGGACCGGAAATAGAGAGGGTGAAATCCCTCTGTTTAGATTCATGGAGTTTGCTTCTGTTTATCTCTCCAGGAACCCAGGGAGGGAATACCTGAAAGGGAAAAGGGAAGGGAAATGGTTTATTCCCCTTTGTTGTGAGACTCAAAAAGTTTGGGTCTTGGGGTCCCCAGGAAAGGTTTTTGGGGGGACCAGAGTGCCCCAAAACACTCTAATTTTTTGGGTGGTGGCAGCTTTACCAGGTCCAAGCTGGTAACTAAGCTTGGAGGTTTTCATGCTAACCCCCATATTTTGGACTCTAAGGTTCAAATCTGGGACTAGGTTATAATAGCAGCCCAGTATACCGTTAGCCTTCTTGGCAACAAGGGCACACTGTTGACTCAAATCCATCTTCTCTTCCACTGTAATCCCCAGGTCCTTTTCTGCAGAACTGCTGCTTAGCCAGTCAGTCCCCAGCCTGTAGCAGTGCACGGGATTCTTCCATCCTAAGTGCAGGACTCTGCATTTGTTCTTGTTGAACCTCATCAGATTTCTTTTGGCCCAATCCTCCAATTTGTCTAGATCACTCTGGACCCTATCCCTATGCTTTAGCATATCTACCTATCCCCCCAGCTTAGTGTCATCCGTGAACTTGCTGAGGGTTCAATCCATCCCATCATCCGGATCATTAATGAAGGTGTTCAACAAAACTGGACCCAGGATCAACTCCTGGGGCTTCGCTTGATACCGGCTGCCAATTAGACATTGAGCCGTTGATCACTACCCATTGAGCCCAATGATCTAGCCACCTTATAGTCCATTCATCCGATCCATTCTTCTTTAACTTGCTGGCAAGAATACTTTGGGAGACCATATCAAAAGCTTTACCAAAGTCATGATATATCATGTCCACTGTTTTCTCCATATCTACAGAGCCAGTTATTTCATCATAGAAGGCAATCAGGTTGGTCAGGCATGACTTGCCCCTGGTGAATCCCTGTTGACTGTTCCTGATCATCTTCCTCTCTTCCAAGTGCTTCAAAATGGATTCCTTGAGGACCTGCTCCATGATTTTTCCAGGGACTGAGGTGAGGTTGACTGGTCTGTAGTTCCCTGTATTCTCCTTCTTCCTTTTTTAAAAGATGGGCATGATATTTGCTTTGTTCCAATTGTCCAGGACCTCCCCCAACCACCACGAGCTTTCAAAGGTAATGGCCAATGGCTCTGCAATCGCATCAGCCAACTCCCTCAGCACCGTCGGATGCATTAGATCTGGCCCCATGGACTTGTGCATTTCCAGCTTTTCTAAATAGTCCTTAACCTGTTCTTTCATCATTGAGAGCTGCTCACCTTCTCCTCATACTGTACTGCCCAGTGCAGTAGTCTGGGAGCTGGCCTTGTCTGTGAAGACCGAGGCAAAAAAAGCATTGAGTACTTCAGCTTTTTCCACATCATTTGTCACCAGGTTGCTTCCCCCATTCAGTAAGGGTCCCACACTTTCCTTGACCACCTTCTTGTTGCTAACATACCTGTAGAAACCCTTCTTGTTACCCTTCACATCTCTTGCTAGCTGCAACTCCAAGTGTGCTTTGTCCTTCCTGATTACACGCCTGGATGCTCGAGCAATATTTTTATACTCCCCCCAGTCATCTGTCCAAATTTCCACTTCTTGTAAGCTTCCTTTTTGTGTTTAAGCTTACCAAAGATTTCTCTGTTAAGCCAAGCTGGTTGCCTGCCATAATTGCTATTCTTTCTGCACATCACGATGGTTTGTTCCTCCGCCCTCAATAAGGCTTCTTTAAAATACAATCAGCTGTCCTGGACTCCTTTTCCTCTCATATTAGCCCAGGGAATCCTACCCATCCATTCCCTGAGGGAGTCAAAATCTGCTTTTCTGAGGTCCAGGGTCTGTATTCTGCTGCTCTTCTTTCTTCCTTTTATTGGGATCCTGAACACGACCATCTCACAGTCACTGCTGCCCAGGTTGCCACCCATTTCTACTTTCCCTACCAATTCTTTCCTGTTGATGTAGCAACACTGACTTTGATGGGGTTCTGCCAATTTATACCAGCTGGGGAATGTAGGCCTTTGTGTGTATTAGCAAGTATAGTTACAGAAAAGTTTTAAATTCATTCTAGAGCCCCAACTGTAAGTTATTCCCATCCAGCCAAAAATCAAAGAATACCATGTTTTTCCATTCACAACATAGCTTGATTAGCAAGACTAAAGTCCAGTTCTAGCAATGTTGCTAACTCTTGTGATTGTTTCACAAATCACAATATTTGGGATTTTTCTTAAAGCCCAAGTTTGTGGAGGAATGAAATTAGCCTGAAGCTACTGTTATTTTTCTGCTTTCCCTTAAAAAAAATTGGTTTTAGCTTTCATAGTTGCTAGGAGAAGTCTGAAGCTTGAAAACATGACCTGAGTGCACCCTAAAGACTCAAAAACCAGAGGGCAAGTAAATGAACCCCAATATACTATTTAAAAATAACTCACCATTTTAAGCCAATCTGATCACTTTTGAATTCTTGGGGTTGGCAATACTGTTCACAGCCCCCCTCCAACAGTAAAAGAGCATAGTTATATGATTATTATATATTTATGACATAATTATGATGCATTTTGTAAAGATGGGTCATGTAAGGTGTCATTAGAAAAGTTATGATTTGCTGAATATGATCAGTAGGCAAGAGCAAATGGTCAAAAAACAGGGTGTGGACGAACATGCAGGAACAGGGGTTAGCAGTGATGTCACCCCCCACAGGGAGGAGGCAGGGCTTGGGCAGGGGCAGGCAGGGCTTGGGTGAGGTGTGACACCACCCTCAGTCTCTCACGATGCAGGGCAGGTAGGACTCGGGTGAGCAGGGATGCCAGCTCTGCACAGGGAGGAGGGCTCGAGTGAGCAGCTCAGGCCAACCCCACATGGGGGGTAGGGCTTGGATGAGTGGCTTGGGCCAGTTCCATGTGTGTGTGTGTGTGTGTGTGTGTGTGTGTGTGTGGTGGGGGAAGGCATGAACAAGCACCATGTGGTGTCCCGTTATCCCTTTGGGAAATGTGGTCACCTTACCTTGGACCCATGTATGGTTTTTCCCTTGTGATCTCTCCAATGCGGTTGTGCATTTTCCATCGCAAAAATTTCTGACACATTAAACAATTGGGGGAACCATAAAATCAAGTGAATATCAACAGTGGCCATGAGATATTAGATTGGAGGTCCAATCTTCTGATCAGCCACAGTGTTTCACCTCCTTACTCAGGCTCTTCTGAAGGTACATATGCTTGGGGCTACTTTTGGTCCCTTCATGCTACTGCGCTCTCACAGGTATTTATATGCTTGAGATCGCAGTAATGCAGAATGCCTGCTGCATAGTTTGTCTAATGTACTGCATAGGACAAGCATTTGACATAGTGGGTATTCACCCACGAAAGCTTATGCTCCAATACTTCTGTTAGTCTATAAGGTGCCACAGGACTCTTTGTCGCTTTTTACAGATCCAAACTAATACAGCTACCCCTCTGATAGTTGCATAGGACAAGGACACCAGGCCTTGCCTTTACCACATATTAATTATTATTGATATTACAGTACCATATAAGGATGTTTAGATATTATTGCAAATACCATGGGAACATTCTTTAATTGCATTGGAAAGTTTTTAAAGGAAGCCTCTCTAAATTAGTACACTTTGTCTTTCTATTTGTGTGTATAGTTAGATATCTAAATTGTGTGTGTATATAACATAATATATGATACAATCTATAATAAAAATGTATCTGGACATTACAAACTTAGAAAGTAGCACTATGATTAGATGAGTTGTATTCCAAGCTCAGATGGAATGTGCTACCAAAATAGCCAATTTAAGGCCAGAAAAATTCAACCCTCTGTAGAGCTGTTTTGTATTAACCTGCTAGAATTTAGTCTTGGCGAAATTCAAGAGCAGCTGGTGACAGACTATAATTTCAGTCAAACAGTTAGGGAATGGGATATAGTCTTTCCATGATGTGCAAGCTTAAGTCTCATTAATATAGTTTTTTGGTGGGGGAGGGGGAGACATATTAAACCTGAGTTCAGGTTGAGAGTACATATTAGTAATTTAAGGGTAAAAAAAACCATTACAGGGATATTGTGACTATCCCCAAAACAAGCATTACAAACCCACAAAATTCAGAGTTAATGTTTAAACTTAAAAGAAATCTAAAATGTTAAGACACAGCCATGCACAGTGAAGGCACCCAAAGAACCTTAACTCTTGAGAAGAAAAATAATAATCTTTAAAATTCAATTCAGTCTAACCAGGGGCCACAGCCACTAAGATGGATTAGTCATAATTGAACCAGCCCTCAGGGTTTAGTCATGACCAGCTGACACCTGTCTAAACACAATTTGTGCAGCTAACTGCACAGGCGTGGGCTGCACTATGTCAGCTTACTGTTGTCTTCACAGCCACGTTCAAACACCATCTGTAGTGAAGACTTAAGCAAGCTCTTTGAGGGAGCTTTCCCTGACTTACTCAGAGCAGTCTCTCTCTTGAAAGAAATTCTGTTGTTCATATTCTGTCTGCAGATGTTTCTTAACTGGTTTCAGTTTCAACAACACCCATATGAGACATACAAAAAGAAAAGCAAAATGAAATTTGATAGAATATTGCAGAAAAACCTAAGTGTGAAACCAAAAGATTTCATGAATAAGGCAAGTACAAAGAAACAATTCAGAGAGGAGCTTTAAGTTGATAGGGTTATAACAGTGCACTCCGCTTTCCATATTGCACTTAAATACAGCAGTATTATGATATACTGGCAACATAGTAGGAATAATAACAATATCAAACTTCATGGGTTCAAACCTTTCTAAAGGCAGCTTGCAATATTGAGATGATGTGGTTTATCCATAGAACAGAAAGTCAACTTACTAGTAGACTGAAAGATGTAAAAAATATCAGTAACCGCCCCTGGTGACTGCCTGGGATTATGGCACAGGTGGATGCTGACATCACAAAGTAGAATCAGAAACAGTGTTATCGAAAAGGTAAGTGACTAAACCAAAGATTTTTAAATTTGAAACCAGCACATCTGCCCTTCTCTCTCTTGTGGATAGGAAAGAGCAAAGTTTGTTAGATAAGAGTGGGGAAGGGACTGGACAGGGATGAAAAAATTACCTATTTCTTCATCTTTCATTCTAATTGTGCAGATAGACTCATAGACTCATAGACTCATAGGTCAGAAGGGACCAATCTGATCATCTAGTCTGACCTCTTGCACAAGGCAGGCCACAGAACCCCACCCATCCAATTTTATACAACTCCTATCCCAGGACCGAGTTATTGAAATCCTCAAAAATGGTTTGAAGACCTCAAGCTGCAGAGACACCACCAGCAAGCGACCCGTGCCCCACGCTGCAGGGGAAGGCGAAAAACCTCCAGGGCACCTGCCAATCCGCCCTGGAGGAAAATTCCTTCCCGACCCCAAATATGGCGATCAGCTAAACCCTGAGCATGTGGGCAAGAGTCACCAGCCAGCACCCAAGAAGGAGTTCTCCGCAGCAACTCAGTACCCATCGCATGCAACATCTCCCCGCAGACCACTGAGCAGACCTGTCTGGTGGTAATTCAAGATCAATTGCCCAAATTAACGATCCTATCATAACATCCCCTCCATATACTTATCAAGCTTTGTCTTAAAGCCAGGAAAGTCTTTTGCCCCTACTACTTCCCTCGGAAGGCTATTCCAGAACCTCACTCCCCTAATGGTCAGAAACCTTCGTCTAATTTCAAGTCTTTATTTCAAGATTTATCTGACTTCAACGAGAAAAACAATTTAAAACAGTTCAGTGTTTCAGCTATTTTTGAGTCTTCAACTTAATCACCCTCCTTGTTTATTAAGGCTTGTTTTCTCTCCAGTGGTTTTTCCTCTGATGTACAGTGGTTATAAAAGCTTTTCTTATCTATTTGTGTATAATGATAGCAAATTGTACTATAATATACTCATACCTTCTTTGGGGTTAGAGAGATCCCTCAGTATCTTGAAGGTTCTAGCCCTATTAAAATCTTCCCACCTGGTTTCAGATCACAATCACCACCATTTAATAACACTTCTGTTTCTCCTTGCTTGTTTCCCATGTCCTTAATTTGCATGCAGATATTGTGGTACATTAATACTCATTATTAATCTATTTTATTTTCAGAAGAAAATAATACCTTCCGCCTTACTTCATATGGTCATTTCAGCTGCAGGATTATTTAAGTTAAGCAAAAATACCTTTCTCCCTTTTCTTACCTAGGTAAGACCATCTACCAAGCCCTGCTTAAACACAGATTCTGAATCCAGCCAGAATGTCACCACAGAAACTCTTCTAAAAGTCCACATCCCTTTATCTACCTATCCAGAGTTTGCTACCAATATCTTCCTTCTCCCTTCTTTGCATTGTGTACTGGATCTCTAAGAAGACAGACTGCTTTACCTCATCTTCACCTTCCTTCCGGTGTCCCTGATGTGATTTTTCTGTACAATCTTCTTTCACTCATATCATTTGTTCCCATACAGAAAAAAATTATCATTCTTTAAGAGCCCAGATCTTCTTATTGTAATAATACATTTTACAACCCCAGAGACAACAGCCATCCTATTTAATTGGATATCATGGTTCAGATTCTTCCCCAAACAGGAGCCTTTCTTTTTGGCAGCACCCAGTTAGCTGTCAGCTCATGATCAAAAGTCGGCTGCTGGTTTTGCCTCTATCTTGTCAGGGACAGGGAACCTGTTGGGAATATGAACGTTAAATTGCTCCATGTCAATTTCCTTTTTATTATTCAGATAGCATCTAGTTTTCCTTGATGCCTCCCTCCTCCACATCTTTTATGGCAGTGATCAGCTTGCATTTCATTACTTATATTCATATAGATTTTTTGTGAACTTTAAGTCATAAATAGGATTTTTTCACATGCTCAGCAATCAATTTCCTTGGCTCTCCTGGTAATCATTATTTATAGCAGTTATTTTATTTTATTACAGGATGTCTTCCAACTTAGTTGTAACCTTTAAGCATCAAGACTGCTTCAAGAACTCCCCTCTTTGCTTTCCCCTGCTCTCTGGGGTTGGTTAATGTTTTGGATGTTTTATAATGGTTAATTCAAATTCCCCTTTTGATTGCACTCATTATCTGTAGTCTGTTGCTCGTTGGCTTCTCAGTATTTTGATACAGCTTAAATTTTAGATCAATATCCTTCATCTTTGCATACCTTGAAATGTGAGAATCTTACTAGAGCAATCAATTGAAAACACAAAAACCGTTGTTATGTATGGTGCTAGTGCTATAATTGCTATTTACCACCTTTCGGTTACTATCATGGCCATTCCACGTAGCTTCTCTTCTCACTTGTGTGTGCTTCCTTTTGTTCTGGTGGCATGTCATACCAAAGTACTAATGAACTTACAGCTCAAACAGTGTTGTGTATATTTTTAATAAAAATGCGAAACACAAGAGTTTGCATTCAAAGAACACTTTGAAAAATTAGCTGATTGCACAACTTGCACATAAATTTTCAGATAGCTTTGGGATTAAATCTCTTTCTTATTGCTACAGAACCTCTCTCTCCATTCTGCTGCAATGGCACGTGATGTCTGCTAATGATGATGACACAGCTGAAGTTGTTTCATGTATAAAGACTTTTTGTCCTTTTTCTATGTTCCTAAATATCAGAGGCTTCTTGAGCCAAGACATTATTTCTGCTCAAATAATTCAATAATGGTTTTTAGTTACAAAATGAAATTTGGAACACGAGTAAGTCTACATTATAATCTCATTGGTTTTGATATTTTCAATGCATTGTTTTATAGAACTTCCAAAATATCCGCTTTGAAAAGTGGTTACTGCACTTTCACAGCGTTTAGAATACATGGAAACTTTTCTTACAGATGCCCCAATATATTTTCAAGATTGACTTCATGTGTCAGTGCATTCATGTCCTTTTAATTTGACAGGGAAACTCACCTCCCAAAATCTAGTTTAAAAGATGAAGAGGTGGGGAAGTCAATCAAACTTGTAAAGGGGAAATCTGATTTTGTATTTTTTCAGTTCTTGCTGGTGTCTCTATCCTGTGACCTCTTTGGGCTTTCATAATTACAATTTAGCACTGTCTTAACCTTATGAGTAATGCTACTGAAGTAGATTCATCCTACAGAGCAGTGTTTTTCAAAGTACAGGTCGTGACTCACTACTGGGTTGCAGAATGTCAGGCACTGGGTCGCCTTGCTGATTCAAATTATAACGATTGTTGCCGTGCAGCAGTTCTAAATGACTGTGCAGCAGGGACCTGGAGAGGAGAGAGGTAGTGGGTGGGCGGGAACTGGGGAGGGGAGCAAGTTGAGGCTTGCAGGGCTGCTGTGGGCCTCTCCCCTGGCCCCGGAACTCGCTGCTGCCAGCAGGGAGAGAGGGACCCTTCCCTCCCAAGCTCCATGCAGAGGGAGAGAGAGGCCCTTCCCCTGGAGCTCCATGCTGCCTGCCCACAGGGGAAGAGCAGGGCCCCTTCCCTGTGCTGCCTGCCGGCAGGGAGAGAAAGACACCCCTCCCCTGGAGCTAGCTGCTACCGCCAGAGAGAGGGCTGGACAGAGTCCTCTGGCCCCAGCCCAGGGGCAGCCGGCCTGCACCCCAAACTCCTCATCGCTGGTCCCACCACAGAGCCTGCATCTCAAGCCAAGGCCTTCACCCCACCTACATCCCAACCCTCTGTCCCAGACCTGAGTCCACTCCTGCATCATGAACCCCTCATCCCCACCCTGCAGCCCTCACTCCTGCATCCCAACCCTCTGCCCCAATTCTGAGCCCTCTCCTGCACCCCAAACCCCTCATCTCCAGCTCCACCCTAGAGCCCTCACCCCCAGACAGAGCCCTCACCCTCGCATTCCACCCTCTGCTCTACCCTGGGCCACCTCCCACACTCCTTACCATAGGCTTACGAAGGTTAGTGTCTAGTGTTAGTTATGTAAAGTGGGTTAAGCTGGAATGTATTGCACTATTATGATTTTATGAAAACTCTAATCAAAAGATACAATTATGTTGGGTCATGGGCATCAACAATTTTCTTCAACTGGGTCATGAGGAAAGAAATTTGAAAACTACTTCTATAGGGTGCAAGCCCGATTTGGCCCAATTTATCTCATTCTTCCACCTCTGCTGATTTAGATATAATATTTATCAATTTGCTGATGCTTCTCTTTTCTCTTCCTACCATCTCTCAGATGCTGTCTTTTTCTTCCATCTCTTTCCAGTGTTCTCATATAGTTCTCTCTTCTCACATTCCCTAGGTTTACACATCTGTCTTCTATCATATATTGTCTGTGTGTGGGACACTATCTCGACCACTCCTTTGCCCAAACTTGTTTTTCTTCATATCTTGACAAATGTAAGTCTTCAAGCTCTGGTGTTCAATTTGTCCAGAATGTTCAGCTGTACCTAGAAATGGAAGAGCTGGACCCTTCACCTTAGATATTGCTACTAGTTTCCTGTCCATTTCAGAACCCAGAAAAAAATCTCTCATTTGTGAACCTCAAGCACCTCCATGGGCTCGTCTTCCTCTCCCATCTTCCTGAAACCATCTCTTTGTATTCTCAAACTCATTACTTATGCTCTTCTGGTACCTGAATTCTTTCCATCACCTCGCTGTCTATATTTAAAGAGACCAATATACCCTTTTCCCGTGCTTCCCTCACCATTTGGTACAGTCTTGTATGCATCTACCTGACTCCCCAAGTCATTTCAAGTCCAATGTGAAGACCCATCTCTTCTCACTGGCCTTTGATTGCTAATCCGCTCCCTTCTGTAGCCTATTCAATGAGCCCCCTAGTTTCTCTGTGCTGTTAGCCTCCATATGAAACATGGCCATTTCACTGAGCCCTCTTTGACTAGGTCCAACTATATTTACAGATGCTGCTTTCTGCTATATTGGTAGTTCACATTATGTGTGCCATTTTCCAGAGTCTAAACATGAAAATGAGACCACTGTGGTTCAGACCATATGTGATATATGCCAGTCACATCATTTATTGCTCTACTGGCTAGTGCTCAGATACCAACGTGACGGGCATAGTATAAGAACCTGAATAGAATAGATCATGGAGTCTCCTGTGACAGTTGTGTATAAATGATATTATAGACAAAATAAATTGTATGCTTCTGGTTCTATGATTTGCATAGACCTGAGAACAATGGGGATTACAAAGGACATAGCATCAGACACATCTTTGATTACACTCAACTTTATATTTTGCATTTCCACCTCTATGTTATTTTAACCTAACTTTTGGCACGTTCATTATCATCTTTAGATGGCAGCTATAGGCATAATAGCCATCATGTTCTATTAAAACTATTACTCCCATTTCTTTGCAGGTGAAATATCATAGGATTCAATCATTTTTTCTTTCTGGAATGACCTAGACAAGAATAATTTTTACAATCTAATTTGTTACCACAATTGCACAATCATAAAAAAAACCTCACTACAACAAGAAACATTTAAACTATTGACAGCAGCTCAGAAATGAATCACTAAATTGCAGTGTTGTATTCATTACCTAGCTCAGTAGGTTTATGATATTTTATCGTTTTAAACTCAGTATGGATTGTATCCTTTGAAGGGCAAAGAGATCTTTGTATAATTACTATTTTATTGTTTACTGCATTCATACAAAAATAATTTCATAATGAATAAACTTACAGTTCTCAGAATTTGACATTAAAAAGATGGGTGTTTTCTGGCAAATAAATCATGGTAGAGCTGAAAATCTCAACTGTTTTCTGGCACATTTTTGTGCTGTTGCTGATTTGTGCAACCCAAGCCATTAGACATGTATGTCGTCTTAGTGAGATGTTGACCTGGAGAATATTGAACTGATTTGTCCTGGGGGCAGAGAGCCAGATATATAAGAACATTTATTTGATGCACACTTTTCCAGTATAAAACAGTATTTTCTAGAAAGCTGCTCTTTTAAACCCAAACCTGCATGTGAATGTCATAGTTCATTTGATTATAATGAACAATGCTTTTGATTGTCTTATTAGAGGGAGCTTTGAAGCTACACTCTGGCTTGTAAATGTAAGACCACATTTTGCTGTCAGTTACAAAGCCAATGAAGTTAATTGGGCTGTTCATCTGCCAAAAATTATGTCAGTGGTGCTGCCAAGAATAACTCAAAGTACCCCTATTGATTGGAGGATTGAATGACTTGGAGATTGGTAATGGGCCATACAAAATTTCTTCTTTAGGCGTCTGGTTCAAACAAGCTCAGTCTGCAGCTAACCTAAAGTCATTATTTCCTGAGAGCTGTTCATTGGTATACGAGCAATGAATTGGTAGTCTCAGCCTCATTGCTAGTGGATGAACATATATATGTAGAGAGTGTGTATGGTATCTGTTTTGGCAGTCTCAGCAGAGAAGTCCAGACTAAATGAGTGTAGAGATAGAACACCCCTCTGATCCTCCAGTGATGGGAACTCCAGAAAAGAGAAGCTCCAGCTGCCCATTCTGTACCTGTTAGAATCATAGAATATCAGGGTTGGAGGGGACCTCAGGAGGTCATCTAGTCCAACCCCTGCTCAAGGCAGAAGCAATCCTCAGACAAATTTTTACCCCTGAGCCCTAAATGGCCTCCTCAAGGATTGCACTCACAACCCTGAGTTTAGCAGGCCAATGCTCAAACCACTGAGCTATCCCTCTCCCCCACAAGGGGTAGAACATTTTGCTTGTTATGACAGTCAATTTAGTTAGTTTCAAAATTAATAAATGTACTGGAAAAAATCAATAGATAACATTCTGTGAACACTCCTAAAATATATTGGTTAATGTCTAGAAATCTCAATGAGTAAAAACATCCATCAAGAAAAACTTCGGAGTGTAACAGATTGTCTGCTTTTACAAGCAGCAATATCATCTCAGAACAACGGTGCACCCAGGTTTGAGGGGAAGCAGTGCCATTCAGGTAGAGATCCACTTCCCTTAGAAAGTAAACAACTTGTGATATGTTCTGTTACCGCCAACTGTGATTTGGTCTTTGTTGGCCAAACCAACGTGAACAAGCAAGTATCACACCAGAGATTCAGGGGTTCCAGGACAGTCTGTGCGTGTGCAGAATTATGCAGGCACCTACATGCATCTGAAGTTTGCACGGAGCAACACCTTGTGTGTGAATTTAAAGAAGACTAACTCCCTTGTGTATGCTGGTTAACAGGGATGGAATTTGCACCAGCAAAATAATCATAGCAGTCGTAATCTTATAGCAAATGAGATTATTGGCAGGCAAGTTCACTGAAACAGTTGATTTTATGTGACTACTGCAGAATGCTCATAAAACACCAATTTCAAATTTGTGAATATTCACCCCAGAAACTAATACCATCTTTATCTACAATTTACTTATGTATGTAGCTTTGGCAAGCCCCTTGCTCATTTATTCAGAGGCTTGCTCTTTCATCAAACAAACATCTTCCAGACCAGAAAATTTTCTTGGAGCGTCTGCAAAAAAACAGATTGAGACTGTTTTAAAAACAAAACACCAAATAGGACAACACCTTCTATTTATGAAGTACAAGAATAAGAGGAGAGTGCTCCATGGAAGGAAAACATTCTCACTTTAGTGGATGAAGAATAGAAGAGGAGAAAACAACCAGGGTCGTCCTTAGCCATAGGCAGAATAGGCAGCCGCCTAGGGCACCACTAGGTCTAGGGGCACCGCTCTGCGAGAGCCTGAACAGATGGGAAGCAGTGGAGCGTGTAAGAGCAGGGCTGCTGGGTCCTAGAGAGAGCCGAATGCAGCACAGTCTGAGGGAGGGGATTGGCTGCTGGTGTCTCTGGGAAGGGGTGGGGGAAGGAAATCACCTGTGAGTGTGACTCTCTCCCCTGGTGTGAGGTGAGGCAGGCTCGGCGGCTCTGGCAGTATCCCTTGTTGTCCCCCATAAATCCATTCTTCTCCCTTCTGCCCCACAGAGCACCCCCCCTGTTTCTCCTTCCCCACCACGGATCACCTCTCTCTTCCCTCTCCCCTCCATCAGGGCTGGGTTGGTGAGGTGCTGGGGGGGAGAGGAGACTGGCTGGCTGCCTGCTGAGGAATGACAGTGAAAGTAACTCACTTCTTTGGCAGGCAGCCAGGATTGGAAGGGTTGCACAGGGCTGGGCTGGGGATAGCCAGATAGCATGTGCGAAAAATCAGGACAGGGGGTTGGGGTAGGGTGAGCAGATGTCCCACTTTTATAGGGTCAGTCCCAATTTTTGGGTCTTTTTCTTATATAGGCTCCTATTTCCCCCCACCCCGTCCTGATTTTTCATACTTGCTGTCTGGTCACCCTAGATAGGGATAATTGGTGCCTATATAAGACAAAGCCCCAAATATCAGGACTGGCCCTATAAAATCAAGACATCTGGATCTGGTCACCCTAGCTGGGGAGTGCATCTCTCCCCTGGGCTGGCAGTGATCCATCTCATCCGGGGGGAGCTGCACAGGGCAGGATGAGCTGCTGTGGCTCCATGGGTGCCCCGTCCCTGAGATCAGATGCTGTGCTAACTTCCCATGGTCCGTTGGGCTGGCGGTGGTGCCCATTGGCGTGTGTTCGGACCTGAGGGTTTGCTGCTGCTGTTGCCACTCTGCACCCCAAGAGGTGGATTTTGGGGTCCTGCAGTTTTCCACCTATCTCCTCCTCTACTGTAGCTGTTGGACCAGCAGGCTGGGGGGTGAGCCAAGCATGAAAGCAGTACTGTGTTGCCATTTAAAGTGTCATTTAACAACTTTGTTTGCCAAAAATTCTTGCTAACAATCCTGAATTCAATTTCAATATTTTTTTTAAAAAATCAGTATCTTAGCCAAAAACAGAAAATTAAGTTGTTGACAATTATTTGTGGCAAGTTTGGTATGGGGAAGGGAGTGGGCCAGTTTTCATCACAGAAACAAAAAATGTTGACTGACTTTCCTATAGCCCTGTTACTGCTAAATAGAGCCCTCCAACAACTGTAATATGCTCATCTCCTTACTAGTGTATAGAGCAGGGGTTGGCAACCTACGGCACACGTGCCAAATGTGGCACGTGAGCTGATTTTTGATGGCACGCAGCGGCAGGCTGAGCGGCTCAGCCCGCACTGCTCTGGGGTTCCGGCTGCTGCCCCATTGGCACCCAAGGTCCCGGCCGCCAGCCCCACTCAGCACCCACTGTTGTCTTGGGGACCCCCAAGGTACCCCAGGCTGGCACCAGCTGAGCAGGCCGGTGGCTGAGACCCCAGCTGAGCCACTCAACCCACTGTCGGCCTGGGGTTCCATTTACTCAGCTGGCAGCGGGCTGAGTGGAACTAAATTCAATGAAATAGGAAAACAAGAGTAACTAATGACGAAGTTCAAGAGCCTAGAGCAGTGGTCCCCAACCTTTTTCGTCTGGTGGGCACCAGATGAAGGACCGTGGTGGTGGACAAGCATCCGCCGAAATGATGCCGAATTTCGGCGGCATTTCAGCAGATGCTCGTCCTCCGGCCAGTACGTGGGTGCACTGAGAGGCTCCTGTGGGCGCCGGGGCACCTGCGGGCACCGTGTTGGGGACCCCTGACCTAGAGAGCCTCCTGAAGCATGGTGATTGTTTTGATTTAAATGGACTTGAACTGTACAAAGAATTGAGTTGTTGCCACATGCAAAATCGATGATGGACATTGTACAGTTTATTCATACCAGCAAACTTGTTGATATATATCCTAATGTGTACATTGCCACTCGTATTCTACTGACAATTTCTGTAACAGTAGCATCAGGAGAACGGAGTTTTTCAAAACTAAAGCTCATTAAAAACTATCTCCGCTCTATAATGAGTCAGGAACACTTGACTGGTCTTGCTATTCTTGCAATCGAACAAGACATCACTTTGTCTTTGTCATACGATGACATTATTACTGATTTTGCAGCCAGAAAGCCATAAAGATTGCTTTTAATTAAAAACTAATCCTTGTTTCAATACCTCTTCATATAAATTTCCAATAAAATGTTGACAAATTAAAAAAATATTATTTGCATCATTCTGTCAAATCAGAATTTTTTCTATAGCGCTACTTCTTTAGTGCTAGTCCATCAGCATTACTGTGTGCTTAATTAAGTTAAACTGGTTTTAATAACATCCTTGTGGCAAGTTTTACAGTACTGTAAGATTATGTTTGTGTTGCTAAGAGCAAGACAGGCACAGGGGCACCAGTTTAATAATCTCACCTAGGGCACCCTAAATCCTAAGGACAGCCCTGAAAACAACACAAAATGTTCATGTATAACAATGGCAGTACCTTACATCCCGCCCCCCAGGTAAATCCCAAGTATTTAATACATAAACAGGATTTGCTTATCATAGTCATAGAATGTGCCTGCAATTAGTTGGACAAAAGGAGAAGAGATATGGATTGCTTATGTTATGATTAAATAATACACATTCCTCTGCTGTCTCAGGATATGTGTCTGTGTGAATAAGCTGTAATTATAATCACTGATTCACTGTATTATTTACCTTGATCCTATTTATTTGATACGTTGTTTCATACAATTTCACAGAATCATAGAAGTTAAAAATCGGAAGGCCCCATTAGCTCATCCACTCAGGCTGCCTGTCTCAGCAGGTTTGGTTCCTTATAATACGTTTTCTTATACTTTGTCCAGTCTCGTTTTAAAATGTCCCAATCAATTTAACATAAATAATTACATATAATGTAATTGTTACATCATTCCAGAAGGGACTTTAAGGCTACATCTACACAGCAAAAAAACCCGATGGCAGTGCGTCTCAGAACCTGGCTCAACTGAATCAGGTTTGTGAGCCCCACGCTGCAGGGCTAAAAATAGCACTGTAGACATCCAGGGTTGGGCTGGAGCCTTGGCTCTGACACCTTCCCCCTGGTCACCAGGTTTCACAGCCTGGACTCCAGCCCAAGCCCCAATATCTAGACTGCTATTTTTAGTCACTGCAGTGTGGGGCTCACAAACCTGAGTCAGTTGAGCCAGGCTCTGAGCCTCACTAGCTGTCCGGGGTTCTCTGCTCGGTGTTCCTGTCAGGCTCCCTCCTTTTGACCCTTTGACCGCACTCCTGTCCTTGTTCTTTTATTAGTTGTTCCCCAAATTCAGTTGAGTTTTTGAGGTCCTGTGGATCCTCCCCTTAGGCTGGGGGGGGATCCTTTAGCAGTGGGCGGGCGCCCACTTCCTGGAAACCCAATAGGTACCATGGGCCTTTTCTTGCTCTGTAGACAGACCCTAAGGTCATAAGCTGACGAAATCAAGTGCCTTAACAAGCTTAGAACCCTATTTTTGTGTGGCAAAGAAAGGGGGATTTGAGGCCCTGAAGATGGCATGGGGTACTCTGGAAACACAAAAAGAATGGCTGTTTTTTGGTTTGGTTTTCTTTTAGTTTAAGGATTTAAGATGAAGAGAAGGTGTTCAGACAGTGCAATGGTTTTTGCATATATGTTATTTTGGTTGCACAAAACCAAACCTACAAAAAATCCTCCTCAGTGGAGAGGGTTTGCTTTTCTTAAGATGGGACTCCTTCATTGCTGCCATCCAGCTGCATAGCTCCTGACCCTGGTTCAGTAGAAAAATGCACTTCCAAATTCCCCTTTTCTTAATACAGTTATGTGAGGAGATGCTTTATTGCTGAGTTGCCAAGTTCATTGTAGCTGGTAGCAAAGCCTGTTGCTCGTATCCAGATACATCTTGTAGTTTTAGTCTCTTTGTTGTGTCATATTTTCCTGGGCACAAATTTCTATTTCTCATCAGGCTATTCAGACTATTTATCTGGCCACTCTTTACTGGCTATGTTTTCTTTAGGTTCAACAGCTGAAAACTGTTACATTTTGAAAACCACTGAACCTACACTATGGAATCACCAGGGAAACAGAATGTTTATAGTATATTTGCCTAAATATTTTATAAGACAAACATCAAGAAGTTTTCCTTTTTAGCCAGAGATGTGAATTTGCACAGCATCATTAAAACATAGCCAAATACTCCCATTCATGTCTTACAAGCCTTAGAAGGGAAAGATGGATCATAGGCCCTGAGAAGCTCTGGCTCTGTTGCATTGTTGTTTCCTGGAGAGGACCTTCTAAGATGCAGGGCTCTGGATCAATAGAGGAGATCCATAGTCTTCTGTATGTCAGCCTTCTGCATCTCAGGATGTTCTAGTTTTGTGACATTGCCATAGGGTCTGCCCAGCCATCCCGCACATGGAGAGCCCCGCTGCAGTGTTGAAAAGTGACAAAGGAGAAGTTACTGTTGTTAGTGCAGCAATATCATGATGCTTTAAATATTGAAGGTCTCAAATGACTTGTAGGATGCATACATTTTTCAACAGACCATGCAGACTGGCTGTTACCCTAATTCCTTATCCCTGCCATTACCCCCATTTAGATCCACCTAAGGTTGATCAGAGGTAATTATGTATTTAGAAAAGCTGGACATGCACAAGTCCATGGGTCCAGATCTAATGCATCCAAGGGCGCTGAGGAAGTTGGCTGATGTGATTGTAGAGCCACTAACCGTTATCTTTGAAAACTCGTGGTGATCAGGGGAGGTCCCAGTTGATTGGAAAAAGGCAAATATCGTACCCATCTTTTAAAAAGGTAAGAAGGAGAATCTGGGGGAACTGCAGACTGGTCAGCTTCACCTCAGTTACTGGAAAAATCATGGAACAGGTCCTCAAGGAATCCATTTTGAAGTATTTGGAGGAGAGGAAGATGATCAAGAACAGTCAAGATAGATTCATCCCGGGCAAGTCATACCTGACCAAGCTGATTGCCTTCTATGATGAGATTACTGGTTCTGTGGATATGGGGAAAGTGGTGGACATGATATATCTTGACTTTAGCAAAGCTTTTGATATGGTCTCCCACAGTATTCTTGCCAGCAAGTTAAAAAAGTATGGATTGGATGAATAGACTACAAAATGGATAGAAAGCTGGCTAGGTCGTCAGGCTCAACGGGTAGTGATCAACAGCTCGATGTCTAGTTGGCAGCTGGTATCAAGCGGAGTGCCCCAGGGGTTGATCCTGGGGCCAGTTTTGTTCAACATCTTCATTAATGATCTGGATGATGGGATGGATTGCACCTTCAGCAAGTTTGTGGATGACACTAAGCAGCGAGGAGAAGTAGATATGCTGGAGGGTAAGGATAGGGTCCAGAGTGACCTAGACAACTTGGAGGATTGGGTCAAAAGGCATATTGGGCTGCATTAGTAGGAGCATTGTCAGGAGATCGAGGAAAGTGATTATTCCCCTCTATTCGACACTGGAGAGTACTGTGTCCAGTTTTGGGCCTCCCACTACAGAAAGGATGTGGACAAATTGGAGAGAGTCTAGCAGAGGGCAATGAAAATTATTAGGGGGTTGGGGCACATGACTTATGAGGAGAGGCTGAGGGAACTGGGCTTATTTAGTCTGCAGAAGAGAAGACTATGGGGGGATTTGTTAGCAGCCTTCAGCTACCTGAAGGGGGGTTCCAAAGAGGATGGAGCTCGGCTGTTCTCAGTGGTGGCAGATGACAGAACAGGAAGCAATGGTTTCAAGTTTTCACAAGGCGGGTGGTGAAGCACTGGAATGGGTTACCTAGGAAAGTGGTGGAATCTCTATCCATAGAGGTTTTTAAGGCCTGTCTTGACAAAGCCCTGGCTGGGATGATTTAGTTGGGGTTGGTCCTGCTCTGAGCAGGGGATTGGACTAGATGATCTCCTGAGGTCTCTTCCAAATCTTCTATGATTCAATTTACAGCAGCTGAGGTTCTGGGCCACGTATGTGTGTACAGTGCTTAGCACAATGGGGCCCTGACTTGGGTCTGTAGGTGTTGGCACAATAAGAACAATAATTGTTAAAACAAGAACATTAAGAATTAATAACAGTAGTAAAGCTTAATCACATGATAATTAGAAAGCACAAAAGGGGCACAAGGACGGCTGATACAAATTAATGTAAACATTGAAATAAATATTTACAGAATTGTTTTGCAGTAGTTTCCAGCCCCAGGTGAGGCAAACTGGCAAGAGGCAGTTAGCACTGCCAGATCACTGGCTATGCTGTGTGTGCTCAATGATAGAGGACTGAAATCTCCTTAATTTACAATTTGTGCTCCATTTGGGATTGCAAAATTTGTCACATATAGCTTTGATTGTTTTCGTAAGGAGCTCATTGAGATGTACAGTACAATATAAATTGCTCTTATGTAGAATTTTTCACATAGTGCATCACAACACACCACAACATCCATAAGAAGCCATCCTAAACAAATAATAAAATTCTTAGTTTTTTATATATATATATTCAATCCATTTATTAATCCCATTTCCATTCTTGCATCCTTCCCTTATGCCCTTGCACACTGTAGCTAGGGAGAATTGTTATCTATATTAGCACTTTTAATGAAAGCTATCTTGTCTTTTACTCTAACGTACCTTTTTATGCCTTTTCTCTTGCAATTGTGCCTTCTTTACAATCCATTCGGTAATGTAACTTCTAATTCTGTTCTCTCTCACCATGAAGGATTTTAAGATTCTCTGTTTGAAAAAGGCTATAAAAATAGACTCGATAAATAGTTTGTCTAATGTTCTGGTGTCTCTTTGGTACACTGCTGTACTGAATATGACGCTAATCTGAGAATCTGCAACATAACAAACACGTTAGAGCCAAAAACTGTATTCCTCTAAAATACTGGATTTTCTGGTCCACAGCTCTCTTAGCCACCAATGGCTTGGCCAGATTCATCATGGGCACAGCTGAAGTCCTCTCATTGCAGCATCTGAGGGGCAGTGGGACACAGGTGGATGGGGCCTAATATGATAAATTTCTCAGAACAGAGACATTTTCTTTTACTTGCCTGGAAAACCTCATGAACAATTTTTAGGGGCCTACAAATTCACAGCCCATTTTGGTCCATGTCATGGTCATAAGATTTAAAAAATCGTAAATTTAATGATCTCAGCTATTTAAATCTGAAATTCCTCAATTTTGTAATTGTAGTCATCCTGACCCAAAAAGAAGTTGTTGGGGGGGAATGGGTCACAAGGTTATTGTAGGGGGGTTGCAGTACCGCTACCCTTACTTCTGCGCTGCTGCTGGCAGCGGTGCTGCCTTCAGAGCTGGGCAGCTGGAGAGAGGCGCTGCTGGCTGGAAGCCCAGCTCTGAAGCAGTGCCACCACCGCCACCAGCAGCGCAGAAGTAAGGATGGCATAGTATGGTATTGTCACCCTTGCTACTGCCTGCAGAACTAGGCCCTCGGTTAGCAGCCACCACTCTCTGGTAGCCCAGCTCTGAAGGCAGCAACACAGAAGGGTAGCATGGTATGGTATTGACACCCTTACTTCTGCACTGCTGCTAGTGGGGCACTGCCTTCAGAGTTGGGCACCTGGCCAACAGCTGCCACTCTCCAGCCATCCAGGTATCAAGGCAGCACAGAAGTGAGTGTGGCAATATTGTGACCTCCCTAAGATAACCTTGTGACTCCCGTGCAACTCTCTTTTGGGCCAGGACCTCTAAAGTTGAGAAACGCTGGTTTTCCCCCCAGGAAATCCGTATAGTGTAGAGTAAAAGCACCCAAAAGACCAGATTTCACCACGGTAGACCAGATTTCACAGTCTGTGACACATTTTTTTATGGCCATGAAATTGGTAGGGCCCTAACAATTATGGTGTCATAGAAACAATGTCACAACAGCAATAAAAACAGCTCAGGGCTGGTCCTGAATAGTTGTTACTGACTTGCTGTATAACTTTGGGTAAATCATCTTCTTTTTAAAAATGAGATTATTAATGTGTACATTCATTTGTAAAGCACCTTGAGATGAAATTTGCTACGTAAGTATTATGTAGTTTTAATTTTGAAAGCTTATATAATTATAAATATATACATTTATATTTTATAATATAAAACCCATAATTTTATACCCCTACAGATATAACATCAAAAATGCTTCGCTGCTCAGATACTGCTAAAGAAACATTTATTCCATTTTCCTAATCTTTGTCCATTTGAAAGTGATGTTGATTGACAGACATAGTGAGAATGACATGAAGTAGCACATTGTTTTCAATGTTTAAATCAAATTCTAGTTTCTGTTCTGCCTAGTAGGCATCATTCTGAAACTCAAAGACTCCCATCAACCCTAGTAAAACCTGCAATTCTATTGCAGAAAATTACACATAATTCCACTAAAAAAAATCTTAGGGTGCCTTAAACTATTTAGGGTTTTTTTTTTTATCCTCTTTGAAGCAATTGTTTTCAAGCTTTGTTGTCCTCTTCATTTCCAGTGTTTTCCCCAATGCCACCCTACAATGTTGCCCTTGGAAGTCAGCACAAAGCAACAGAAACACACTGAACATATTGATTACCAAGTAAAATGGTTACCCTAGCAACTAGAACCCTATGAAAGCTCTTAGAACTTCCTTCCCTTCTCATGTGACTTCTTTTCCCTACCTCCCCTCAATGGTTTCAGAAATCACAGATGGCAGATACAAAAGTACCAAATGTATTGCTTTTGAGAAAAGCTGACTTGGGTCTAGATTATAGATTCCACTAGAAATCTGACTACCCACTGCTGATTGGTAATGTGGCACTTTTCTAATTGGCAGTCAAATCGTGTAATGCTTTTAATCCATTCCCCATCCATCAGCTCTTTAAATCTGTATTCAAATATGATTTAAGGAAAAGAATAAAAAAGCCAAAACTGGACTCTGTCAACAATGCCAGTGCAAGTAAGACTAGTGGCTGGAAAAAGTTATTATTTATACCGGAACCCAAAAGTGTTCTCTGTTCTTTACAAAACAAAGATAAGATGTGGCCCCTGTTCTGCAGACTTCACACTCTAATTTTAGCCAGATGTGACAAGTGAGAATAACAAACCAACTAGAGGAAAAAATGAGGACAAGGACAATAGCGATAAGATCATGCAGTTAATCTGGCTTGTTTATATGCACAATCTGATTATTCTGATATATTTACAAGTACACCTCTACCCCTCTATAACACGACCCGATATAACACAAATTCAGATATAATGCAATAAAGCAGCACTCTGGGGGGGCAGAGCTGCACACTCCAGCTGATCAAAACAAGCTCGATATAACACGGTTTCACTTATAAAGTGGTAAGATTTTTTGGCTCCCGAGGACAGCATTATATTGGGATAGAGGTGTATGTGTTTGTGTGTGCTTTAAAATATATATTAAGGCCATTTATAATCAATTAAAGAAAGCTTCTTCCTCCATCTCCTATTTTGATTTAACCCTAAAATAAACAGAGTGCTGCTTATTTAACATTCAAATAAATCTAGTAAACAGACTCAGCTTTTACACTTTCGGCCATTTTGATGTTTCAGAAGGAATTCCCTCCACAAGCATTAGGCAGATACTTGCTGGACTATTCATTTGTAAGCAGGTGCTGTAATTAAACTATGAGAAAGAGGGGAGGGGAAAGATATGATAGTGATTACATTAGGGTTTCTTTTAATAGAACAAGGGAGTCTAAGCTGGGAGTTCAGAAAACAGAGCAGCATTGTTCTAGCTTTGACACATTCTTTTTCTTCTGGCAAATTGTGGTGGTGGTTTTTGTCCCCACTGCACTGGCTTTCCCCAATTCCAAATAAAAATTGTTTTGAAAAGCTGTAATTACAGAGGTTCCTAATAATGTGACTCAACACAGCTGGTCCTGGAACATTTCCAGAACATAATCACCTGTCGTGTGCACTAATTCCTACCATGATTACAGCCCATTATTTCCAATGGGGTCCAATAGCTCGATTGTTAAAAATGTCATCCATTAATGGAGCACGTTTAAACTTGTCTGAGCTCTAGCTTTGAATGTTTCCTATGTCAGTTTGAGTTAAGTGGGTATGGTATTGCTTTGAATGATAGCTTTTTATTTGTCCCAGGCCAGCATTGTCAATAGGAGACTGAAGAAAATGTGATTAAGCTACATGGAACCACAGATTAGCCAGCCCTGAGCAGAAATGACATAAGCAAAACTTTCCAGTAAACATTATCTTAAAAAGAACTGAATAGGCTGCAGAGAATAAAGATATTCAGAATAGTTAATTTTTACAAATAGAGTACTATTATTTCTGTGCTACAAAAGGCAGCATTATACCTCCCTTTCTCTGAAGAGATGTTTGCCTTGTATTTTCCTTTGTGTTCTCAGGATTGTTTGTCAGTTGTGAGGACAAGTGTACACTTTCTAAAAAGATCTGCTAATACCCTTCTAATATGCAGTTTTATTTGATTGGTTTTTTTTTTCACTTGAGGAATGCAAACCCCATATAATGTGGCATCATTGCTTGGCTCATGAACAAGTTGAAATCAAAATAATTGTAACTGTCCCCTAAACAGCTGCCTTTCCCTGAGAAATACCAAGATGATAAGAAAGGGCTGCTAAAATTTGACACTTACCTCCTATGCTTCTTAATAACTCCAGCAAATCGGCAGAGCAGCCCTCTTAAGTATTTTTGACCACCAACTACAGTCCACCCTGATCACACCACCATGCCCAGAATCAACTTGTGGATTTTAATGCAAATTATCCGTTGAGTCTTTGATAGATGCCCCAAAACTAACTGACTGTCTGTCACAAGTGTGTGTGATATTTAGAGCCCCCTCTTCACCCGGACTGCAGTGGCAGAGTCCAGCTGCTTGTGTTGAGGTTTCTGCCTACTTGCTAAGGACAATACCATGGGGTGCAAGAGGTGCTAGTCCTCAGCCAGGAAAGAGCTTTGTGCTTTTCTGGTAAACTTTGCCCAATGGTAGTTGAGGATGGATGTTCAGCCCCACCCAGGCCTTTGGGTATCACTATAAACACTGGGAGTTTGCACTTGTGGAGATTCTGAAGGATGAGGTGGTTGCTGGGTTTGGTTTGCCTCTCTGAAGACTGGGTAGGGATTTTGGCCCTCCAATCCCATAGCTGTTCCAAGAGCTAGGAATGTATTTTCCACATCCCCCAGGATCTCTGTAGAAGGCTGATATCTTCACACACAGAGCCCACCCCCTAGTATCATAGAATCATAGAATATCAGGGTTGGAAGGGACCTCAGGAGGTCAACTAGTCCAACCCTCTGCTCAAAGCAGGACCAATACCCAACTAAATCATCCCAGCCTGACCTTAAAAACCTCTAAGGAAGGAGATTCCATCACCTCCCTAGGTAACCCATTACAGTGCTTCACCACCCTCCTAGTGAAAAATTTTTCCTAATATCCAACCTCCCCCACTGCAACTTGAGACCATTATTCCTTGTTCTGTCATCAGGTACCACTGAGAACAGTCTAGATCCATCCTTCTTGGAACCCCCTTTCAGGTAGTTGAAAGCAGCTATAAAATCCCCCCTCATTCTTCTCTTCTGCAGACTAAACAATCCCAGTTCCCTCAGCCTCTCCTCATAAGTCATGTGCTCCAGCCCCCTAATCATTTTTGTTGCCCTCCGCTGGACTCTTTCCAATTTCTCCACATCCTTCTTGTCGTGTGAGGCCCAAAACTGGACACAGTACTCTAGATGAGTCCTCGCCAATGTTGAATAGAGGAGAATGATCATGTCCCTCGATCTGCGGGCAATACCCGTACTTATACAGCCCAAAATGCCATTAGCTTTCTTGGCAACAAGGGCACATATCCAGCTTCTTGTCCACTGTAACTCCTAGGCCTTTTCTGCAGAACCCCTGCCTAGCCATTCAGTCCCTAGTCTGTAGCAGTGCACGGGATTCTTCCATCCTAAGTGCAGGACTGCACTTATCCTTGTTGAACCTCATCAGATTTCTTTCTGATCCTCTAATTTGTCTAGGTCCCCTCTGTATCCTATCCCTACCCTCCAGCATATCTACCACTCCTCCCAGTTTAGTGTCATCTGCAAACTTGCTGAGGATGCAGTCCATGTCATCCTCCAAATCATTAAAGAAGATATTGAAGAAAACTGGCCCCAGGGCTGACCCTTGGGGCACTCCGCTTGATATCGGCTGCCAACTAAACATGGAGCCATTGACCACTACCCACTGAGCCCAACAATCTAGCCAGCTTTCTATCCACCTTATAGTCCATTCATCCAGCCCATTCTTCAACTTGCCGGCAAGAATACTGTGGGAGAGCGTATCAAAAGCTTTGCTAAAGTCAAGGAATAACATGCCCACTGCTTTCCCCTCATCCACAGAGCCAATTATCTCATCATAGAAGGCAATTAGGTTAGCCAGGTATGACTTGACCTTGGTGAATCCATGCTGACTGTTCCTGATCACTTTCCTCTCCTCTAAGTGCTTCAGAATTGATTCCTTGAGGACCTGCTCTATGATTTTTCCAGGGACTGACGTGAGGCTGACAGGCCTGTAGTTCCCTGGATCCTCCTCCTTCCCTTTTTAAAAAATGGGCACTACATTAGCCTTTTACTAGTCGTCTGGGACCTCCCCCAATCACCATGAGTTTTCAAAGATAATGGCCAATGGCTCTGCAATCACATCCGTCAACTCCTTTAGCACCCTCGGATGCAGCACATCTGGCCCCATGGACTTGTGCTTGTCTAGCTTTTCTAAATAGTTCCAAACTACTTCTTTCTCCATAGAGGGCTGATCACCTCCCCCCATGCTGTGCTGCCCAGTGCAGCAGTCTGGGAGCTGGCCTTGTCTGTGAAGACCGAGGCAAAAAAAGGATTGAGTACTTCAGCTTTTTCCACATCATTTGTCACTGTTGCCTCCCCCATTCAGTAAGGGTCCCACACTTTCCTTGACCTTCTTCTTGTTGCTAACATACCTGTAGAAACCCTTCTTGTTACCCTTCACATCTCTTGCTAGCTGCAACTCCAAGTGTGATTTGGGCTTCCTGATTTCACTCCTGCATGCCTGAGCAATATTTTTATAATCCTCCCTGGTCATTTGTCCAATCTTCCACTTCTTGTAAGCTTCTTTTTTGTGTTTAAGATCAGCAAGGATTTCACTGTTAAGCCAAGCTGGTCGCTTGCCATATTTACTATTCTTTCAACCATCAGGATGGTTTTTTCCTGCAACCTCAATAAGGATTCTTTAAAACACAGCCAGCTCTCCTGGACTCCTTTCCCCCTCATGTTATTCGCCCAGGGGATCCTGCCCATCAGTTCCCTGAGGGAGTCAAAGTCAGCTTTTCTGAAGTCCAGGGTCTGTATTCTGCTGCTCTCCTTTCTTCTTTGGGTCAGGATCCAGAACTTGACCCTTCATGGTCACTGCCTCCCAGGTTCCCATCCACTTTTGCTTCCCCTACTAATTCTTCCCTGTTTGTGAGCAGCAGGTCAAGAAGAGCTCTGCCCCTAGTTGGTTCCTCTAGCACTTGCACCAGGAAATTGTCCCCTACACTTTCCAAAAACTTTCTGGATTGTCTGTGCACCGCTGTATTGCTCTCCCAGCATACATCAGGGTGATTGAAGTCTCCCATGAGAACCAAGGCCTGTGATCTAGTAACTTCTGTTAGTTGCCAAAAGAAAGCCTTGTCCACCTCATCCCCCTGGTCTGGTGGTCTATAGTAGACTCTTGCCACATCAACATCACCCTTGTTGCTCTCACTTCTAAACTTAATCCAGAGACTCTCAGATTTTTCTGCAGTTTCACACCGGAGCTCTGAGCAGACATATTGCTCTCTTACATACAGTGCAAGTCCCCCACTTTTCTGCCCTGCCTGTCCTTCCTGAACAGTTTATATCCATCCATGACAGTACTCCAGTCATGTGAGTTATCCTACCAAGTCTTTTTTCACTCAATTTCACCAGTGTAAGAGGCAGTGAAACAAGTGCGTTGGCTAAGCAATGTTGTGGGTGGTGGTTTTCTTTCAGCCAATTCTTCATAATGTATCAAAATCTCCTTTTTAAGTAGTTCCTGTCCCAGCCAGTAGCATGATTCCCTGAAGTGGTTTGCTGACATTGCCTCCCCCAAACACTGGGGGTCCTGCTATTGAGGTGGGAGTGGAAACTCGTAGGAGCTAATGCTGACATAGCCAGTGTTCATTCATGCTGGCCTTTGCTTATGCCTTGAGTGGAGGACAATTTGCTAGAGGAGCAGCTTTCCCGCAGCCAGGGAGGGGCCCCTGTGAGAGTGGAGGAAGATGAGATGATTTTTTAGACTTCCTTCCAGTCTCTCCTTTTGAGCAGTATTGGTGGTGGTTTGAATATGTTCATCTCCTCTGTGGGGATGAGCTGTCCTTTATTTATTAAGAATATTAAGGGTTTGCCTCTGGGAGGAATAATTATTGCACAACCAAGTCTTTCAAGTCCACAGATGTGAGAAAGTCACTGGGCATGAACGTCAGCAACTTTGAATGATTGCCACTTTGATCACTCAATAGTTCTTTTAAGAGGGGAGGTGAGACAGCTGTTAGCACTGATGGCCACAACTCGTTGTAGATGTTTACATGAGGGGTGGGGCCAGAAAAGTGTGTAAAGGAAAAGGGAGAAAGCTGTCTAATTTGATCAATAAAAACAGATACTGTAATGGAATAGTCAACAGATGTGTCATGTTAGCCGTAGTGTATCAAACAGCCTTAGCCAACAGGGTTTCTCTCTCCAATGTTATTTAATAAAATATATTGACACCTGTTCTCCCACTAGTAATAAAAAAACCAATGCATTGGGTGCATCCCTGAAGCCCTTTTATCCGTTGAGGCTGTACGTTGTGTTAATATGTCCTCGTGTTTCACAGAAAACATTTCCTGGAACTACTATAGTGAAAAGTGCAACAGACTGTTATCAGTACTGTTCTTTTTAAAGGGAGGGGAAACCTGAAATCTTTCTTTGTTTTCTCCTTATTAGTCTCTCAACATTCACTGGATGGTTCACAAGGATCCCTTCCCCTCACTTACAGGTGATCAAAGAAAACAGAAAGGTACTAAGAAAGGTACCATTTGTCTGTTATATTAATTAGTCCTTCTGGAAGCTCCCAGCTGTTATAATCTATGCCCCTTTAGAAGCCCCATTCTCAAACATATTGGGTATGGAAGAATTTTTCATTCAATTTTACCAGTGTAAGAGGCAGTGAAACAAGTGCACTGTCTAAACCAGGGGTCTCCAAACTTTATGAGACCAGGGCCATATTAGATTTTTGAAGGGGCTCTGCAGGCCAAAGCGACTGTGAAAGAAATTAAATATATACAAATATATGCAAAATCGTTAAAAAAACAACACCACTCTACCGTGTCAGTGTTGCATTAAATTCTAAATCAGGTATAAAAGGTAATGGATGCAGGTACTGTAAAATCACACAAAATATTTGTCAATACATTAAAAATCATTTCACATTTTTTATTTCTAAAAACTCACATTTGTATCATACAAATACCGTTTGGTTCTATTAGTGCTGTAGTTAAAATTTAACCATTATGAAATTGTTAATTTCCATCTTCTTTACTCCATTTATTGGAGATGTACTTAAGCATGTGGCTTGCATTTTTACTGTAAGGCAGGGGTCCTTGCCTGCTTAGCTGCAGCAGCAACTCTCCCCTAAGTTGGCTCCCCTTTCTGGGGGGACACTGGCTCCCGGGGGCACTCACCCCTCTGTACAGCTCAGCTGAGCTACTCCCCCTGGAGCTGCTGCCGGCAGCCCCTCCCCCTGCTTGCTCGGTGTGCCTACTCAGCTGCAGCCTGCCTGCTTGCTTCTCCCTGTACCTGCTCGGCTGCAGCAATGATTCTCTTCTACGTTGGCTCCCCTTCTGGGGGGACACTGGCTCCGAGAGGCACTCACCCCTCTGCACAGCTCAGCTGTGCTGCCGCCCCTCCCCTGCCTGCTTGACGTGCCTACTCAGCTGGGCGCTTCTCCCCTGTTGGTTGGAGGCCCAGACAAATGGAAGTCCAAGGCCAGATCCGGCCCGCGGGCTGTAGTTTGGACACCCCTGGTCTGAGCAATGTTGTGGGTGGTGTTTTTGTTTCAGCCAATTCTTCATAATGTACCAAAATCTCCTTTTTAGGCCTGGGTATCTATATCAATGAGAGAATAAACTTATGTGTAGTAGAGTGGGTCAAGATTACTAAATGAACTTAAAGCTCAGACTCAGACAGAATTGCTGTGAAATGCAGACATTGAATTCAGAGAGCCTGGTTTTCTGTTGCTCTGAACCTTGTGTGGTCGTTTACATTAACACGAAATGGATGCAAAATAGGACTGGTAGCACTTTATGCCCACTTTGCACTGGCATGAAGCACAGAGCAATGGAGGATCAGGCAAGTCCTACATTTTAAAATATCATTCAGGCTTTGACACCGAGATTAGTACCTTGGCGTAACAAAACAGGCTAAGGATGAACTGTCAGCTTCAACTTTACATTTCTTAGCTTGGTTTGGTTTCCATATGTTTTTCCACTGAGGAAAGAGGTGAAAGTCCCCCATGTGATTCCTTCACCCGCTTCCTTGAGGCCCTGCATCACAGAAACTTTTCTGTTTGAATGAAGAAATGGGTCTCCCTTTGAAATAATTTCAATCCATTTCAATTTCTCTCACACCAGCAAAATGTCACAGTAGGGGGAGGCGAGTCACCCACTTTCCTCTAGGGCAAAGTACACTTCCTCTCCAGTGCCTCAGGCAAGAAAAGACTTCACCTGAGACCTGTAGGCAAGGGTGTCACCTGACAATATGATGCACTAACCACAAGAGGGCAACTACCCTTTCCTGTGCTTTTTGATTATGATCTTGCATGGAACGTATAATTTTAAGCAACTGTTTCTTCCCCGTGATCATGATCTCTCCACTCAGATAACAGATTATTGACTCTGGAATATAACTGCTGCTTCAGAATAAGTACCGTTTGTCATATCAGCAAAGCTAGCACGTGTGCACTTAAGCCCCAGATCATTAGTCTTGGCCCTTGAGACTAAAGGGCGAGACCATTAATCTTTATGAATATGCTAAGGATAAAGTAAATATTTTTCTTTCCCTGTGAGTTTAGACTTGTGATTTCTTTATTCCAGACTCTGGGAATGCATCTGGTCAATCACAATGAATTTATACCAATGTTTTGGTTTAGTTTAGGAACATTCTTTAAGACGAAGTAATCCAAGGCCCTTACACAATGAAGGCACTCGTGAGTACATTTATGCATTTGAGTAGTCTTCTTGAGTTTACAGTCTGTGCCCCAGTTGCCAGAAGAACTAAAAATCAGTGATGGCTCTTTGGCTTCTGTTTTGAGGACCTAGACAAACACATTGTCAGATTTATTCAGGGTTCAACAGAATCCAGATGCGCACGTGTCCAGTGGCTAAAAATGGTATCTGAGTTAGAGGAAGCTGGCGTCTTTCTGCTACTAGAATCTAGCAGATACATAAAAAACTCCTGAAAACTAGACTTGGAGAGAGGCAGTGGAGTCATGGATATTATCAGAACTGAGGATGAAAGCCTGGCCTCATGGAAGTCAATGGCCCAACTATTTTTGTAAAAAGAGTTTCCCTTGCTGAAAGAACCCTTTATTTACCATGTGACAGCAAAGGAAGTGCAGCAGGCATATCAGAAGGCCAGGAGGCCAATGGTGTATCTGGCATCAAGCCACAGACCTGCTGCTTTTATAAGTATGCATGCCATACATGGCAGAGACCCCCCCCCCCCCTCACCAACCTGCCCACCAACCCCTGGCATGAACAGAAAGGATGAGGAGGAGGAGAATGGGGGACATGTGATTGGGGAATCCAGCTATGCTACGAGCCAGGACCTGTTTGAGATTCCACTGCAGTCCAGTCACTACCAGCAGTAAAGCATGGGTGACCCTGATACAGGGGAAGGAACCTCAGGTAAGTGTGTAAATGATATACTGAAGGTGCCCCCAATTTAACAGGACACAGCTATCGACTTTTCATTAATTTAGTCATATTAGAAGAAGTAGCAATACAACAGACAGAGGAAGCATTGCTATCTGCTTTTCGTTCCCCTGCAGAGGTAAGCGAAATGCAGGGGGAGGGGGGCATGCAGAGCAGTTTGTTTAGGTACACAGAGATGTCCCTTGAATACTCCTGAGATATCTCAATGCACATTTCATGGAGGTACTCTGTAGTCCTCTCCTGAAAGTTTCTATGGATGGCAGCCTTATTTCTTCCTCCTTGGTAGGACAGTTTTCCATGCCAGTCAGTGATAACTTCAGCAGACACCATTGCAGTAAACAGGCTAGCAGCATACGTGCTTGGGCAGCTTCAGGACAGCAGCAGCAGCTGTGCTCTCTCTGCCTCTGTTACCCTCAGGAGTGCTTGAAAAAACAGCAACCTGTTAAAACAATGAGGAGTCTTTGTTGCACCTTAGAGACTAACAAATTTATCTGGGCATAAGCTTTTGTGGCTATAACCCACTTCATCAGATGCATGGAGTGGAAAATACAGGAGCAGGTATAAATACATGAACAGATGTGTGAGGTCAGTCTAACAAGACAATTCAATTAACAGCAGGATACCAAGGGAGGAAAAATAACTTTTGAAGTAGTAATGAGTGTGGCCCATTTCAGACAGTTGACAAGAAGGTGTTTGTAACAGTAGGGGAAAATTAGTATTGGGGAAATTAGGTTTAGGTTTTGTAATGACCCAACCACTCCCAGTCTTTATTTAGGCCGAATAATATAACTGATGCCACAAGGACTCCTCGTTGTTTTTGCTGATACAGACGTAGGCGGCAGGTTATATATGCATGCAGTGCTCAGCTACCAGCAATGTTTAGGGCTGGGGGCCCTGCTCCAGCAATATTTGGAGCTGGATCTCTCCCCGGGCCCTGCCTGGATCGGGTCCCAGCCCCTGTGGGTCTGCCCCCGCCCTGCCACGTCCCTGCCTGGAGCAGGTCCCAGCTCCCGCCTGCCACCCCTCCCCCTGCGTGTCCTCCCCCGAAGCGCTGCGTCCCTGCCTGACAGAAAGCAGCGCAGTGCCTTTCCCCAGCTCCCGGCAGAACTGCTGTCTGCTGCCCCAGGGTCCTAGCGCCCGCCACCCACTAATGGCAAGGCAGGCTGCCCTTACCCTGCACTTCTGCCCTAGCCCTGAGCCTCTCCACCACACCAAACCCCTCAGCCCCACCCAGAGCCCTCATGCCCCCACACCCTGATCCTCTGCCCCAGCCCTGAGCCCTCTCCTGCATCATGAACCCCTCATCCCCCAGCCCCAGCTGGAACTGCCATCCCCCTCGCCCCTAATCCTCCGCCCCAGCCCTGAGCCCCCTCCTGCATCATGAACCCCTGATCCTCAGCCCCAACCAGAGCCCTCATCCCCCTGCACTCTGATCCTCCGCCCCAGCCCTGAGCCCCCTCCTTCATCATGAACCCCTCATCCCCCAGCCCCAGCCGGAGCTGTCATTCCCCCGCACCCTGATCCTCTGCCCCAGCCCTGAGCTCCTTCCTGCACCATGAACCTCTCATCCCCCAGCCCCAGCCAGAGCTGTCATTCCCCGCACCCTGATCCTCTGCCCCAGCCCTGAGCCCCTTCCTGCATCATGAACCCCTCATCCTCCAGCCCCAGCCAGAGCTGTCATCCCCCCGCACCCTGATCCTCTGCCCCAGCCCTGAGCCCCTTCCTGCATCATGAACCTCTCATCCCCCAGCCCCAGCCAGAGCTGTCATTCCCCGCACCCTGATCCTCTGCCCCAGTCCTGAGCCCCTTCCTGCACCATGAAACTCTCATCCCCCAGCCCCAGCCAGAGCTGTCATTCCCCGCACCCTGATCCTCTGCCCCAGTCCTGAGCCCCTTCCTGCACCATGAAACTCTCATCCCCCAGCCCCAGCCAGAGCTGTCATTCCCCGCACCCTGATCCTCTGCCCCAGCCCTGAGCCCCTTCCTGCATCATGAACCCCTCATCCCTCAGCCCCAACCCTCATCCCCCCACACTCTGATCCTCTGCCCCAGCCCTGAGCGCCCCCTGCAGCATGAACCCCTTATCCTCAGCCCCAACCCTCATTCCTCTGCACCCTGATCCTCTGCCCCAGCCCTGAACCCCCTCCTGCATCATGAACCCTGATCTCCCAGCCTCAGCCAGAGCTGTCATCCCCCCCCACACCTAATCCTCTGCCCCAGCCCTGAGCCCCCTTCTGCATCATGAACTCCACAGCCCCAGACAGAGCCCTCATCCCCCCACACCCTGATCCTCTGCCCCAGCCCTGAGCCTCTTCCTGCATCATGAACCCCTCATCCCCCAGCCCCAGCCAGAGCTGTCATCCGCCCCGTACCTAATCCTCTGCCCCAGCCCTGAGCCCCCTCCTGCATCATGAACCCCTCATTCTCCAGCCCCAGCCAGATCCCTCATCCCCCTGCACCCTGATCCTCTGCCCCAGCCCTGAGCCCCCTCCTGCGTCATGGACCCCTCATCCTCAGCTCCAACCCTCATTCCCCTGCACCCTGATTCTCTGCCCCCGCTCTGAGACCCCCCCCAGCATGAACTCCTTATCCTCAGCCCCAGCTCTCATTCCCCTGCACCCTGATCATCTGCCCCAGCTCTGAGCCCCCCTGCAGCATGAACCCCTCATCCTCAGCACCACAACCCTCACCCTTGTACTCCCTCCTATCCCCAAACTCCCTCCCAGAGCATGCACCCCGTCCCAGATCGTGCACCACCTCCCCTTTCCCACACACCCCTTCCCACCCCCCAAACTCCCTCCCAGAGCCTGCACCCAAACTCCGTCCCAAAGCCTGCACCCTTCACCCCCTCCTGCACACCCCCTGCCCCAGCCTGGAGCCTGCACCCAGCACCCAAACTCCATCCCAAAGCCTGCACCCTGCGCCCCTTCTGCACCCTAATCTCCAGCCCAGGACCTGCACCCTAGACCTCCCCCCACCCCAACCCCCTCCCAGAGCCTTAGGCAGGTGGGAGTGGAGTTTGGGGGGACAGAGTTGGGGGGGCGGGTTCTGGGCACCACCAAAATTTCTACAAACTTGTCACCCATGGATACAGACTAACATGGCTACCACTCTGCAACCTGTTAAAGAATTTGTATATCATATATTAGCCACAAACATGTGCAGGATCAGTTTATAGTGACTGATCTGCAAATTAGAAACTTGAGGATTTGTATTCTGAGTAGATGCTCCCCAAAGAAAAATTTGTGCTTAAAACTGATGAAAAGTCATTAATAGAGTGAAAGCACAAACAACTTCCACATTTACACGAAGTATGTTCAGTAAGCAAGATATTCCTGCTCAGATTTTTAAAAACTGTCATTGACTGCATGTATAGAAAAGTCCTGGTATACATTATATATTATATGATACCATATAATAATTTAAAAAGCCCTACAAGTCTAAACTAGAGAGAGACCCAAACAAATATCCTGGATGTTAAAATTCCCAAACTCTGAGGAAGTTTCTGTCCAGATCTGGGCTTTCAGATTTGTGTCCAAATCTAGTTAAAAACTTCCAACCTGCATAAATAACCACCAGTTTAAATGAAAACAGAGTTTGACATTTGCAATAAAGATCTAATCCAAATCACATTGATGTCTATGAAAAAGCTTCTACTGTCTTAAAAGGGAGTTGGATCAGACTCTAATTTAAAAGAAAAGAAGTTACAATAAATATCAGGAGCTAAACTATCTTGTCTATTTCACTTGACCTCAATTAAAAATAAAGATATCCCCCGAAGTGCAGAAGCATAGTTTCCAGGTGTTACATGGGATCAAAACTGAAAATACGCTTCCTTTATTTTTACACAAATAGAATTGTTCAGCTTTAGACCACTTGTGTTTATCTCAGACATCCATGTGGTACAGATAGTGGTTATGTACTGATTGTTAAGACATGTTTAACTTTCCAAAAGATTAAGTTTTGCTTTGAAAAGATCTTTAAAATGTGTTTGAATTAATGTAGTCATCAGCTGTGATTTTAGTGACATTTTCATATCAAGGCCTGATTTTCTTAACAGCCTGAGTATAATTCAATAAGAGCACAGAAATATGCCAGACTACAGAAATAATCTCTTCACTTAAAATGAAAGCACAACTGAATGAAGGGATAAAGTGAAGTGACAGAGCATCCCATCCAATTTACCTACTTTGAGCTCTGCCTCATGCTAAATGGTGGTTTTTCCTTTAATCTTTGAACTGAAAAAGCAAGGCTATTTACTGCCAGCCACAGAACTTCAAATATGCTTTAATCAACTCCAGTGTTCATCTCCATGTGCAGACTCTGCTTGAGTAGGTAACTTTGAATGCCAAAAAGGTCTGGTTTGTAATTCTTGTGGGCCAGACTTGATTTATTCTATCACTTTGGGTGCAGCAAGTCTCCTCAGATATCTCCATACTGCACTGCTCCCGCCAATTCTGGGGGAGTCAGGAACCAACACAGCCCCCGGTATGTTAAACGAGTCTTAGGGCCCCTCTAATATATGTTGACTAGTAATCATAGAATCATAGATATGTAGGGCTGGAAGGGACTTTGAGAAGAAGGATTAAGTACATAGGCCTCCCTTACTGTATGTCTACACTGCATTGTAAATCCGTATCTGTGGGACCCGGGCTTGTGGCATATGCTGTATGGGCATCTACACAGCACTGCAATCCTGGGCTCACAACTTCTGGACCTGAGTCTTACTGCTCCATACTGCACTTTGCAGACCTTCTGACTGGGCTCTGCACCTTGAGCTGCTTCCACAATGAAAAATGACAGGGCTTGGACCTGAGTCTCAGTGGGGCTCAAGCTCTGACCCCCTCTCCCACAACAGGATACATCTACACTGCAATACAAGACTCACAGTCATGACTGGCCCAGGTTGGCCGACTGGCTGCAGGGCTAAAAACTTCAGTGTAGATGTTCAGGCTTAGGCTAGAGCCTGTGTTCTGAAACCCCAGGAATGGGGTAGGTCTCAGAGTCTGAGCTCCAGCCCAAGCCTGAATATCTACACTGTAACTTTTAGCCCTGTGAGCCTGAGTTAATTGACCCAGGCTCTGAGACTTGGTATCATGAGTTTTTTATTGCAGTGTAGATGTACTCATAGGGTCTGAAACCTGGAACCTGAGTGCTTGCTGACCCGTGTCAGTCTGATTTGTGTGTGGATGGAAAGGGGGCATGGGCTCAAACCTGAGTCAGACCCTGGTCTACATATGTAATGTAAACGTAGAGGGTATGTCGACACAGTACAAAACAAACCAGCCTACAGACCTTGGCTTGCACTATGACATTAAAACCAGGCATATAGATGTTCAGGCTTGGGCTGGATCTTGGGCTCTGAAACCCACCCTCCTCCCCAGGCTTCAGAACCCAAGCTCCAGCCACAGCTCCCATGTCTGCAGGGCTATTTATATTGCTGTAGCCCAAACTCCACAAGCCCACATCTGTAGACCTGGGCTTTGAGACTCTAAGGATTAGGTTTTTTGCCATATAGACATATCCTGCGAGGCTGTCATGTGGACAAGGTTTGTCAGAGCACAAAGTGCTTTGGGCACATAAATCACACCTCTGGTGTGTGGCAGGGAGGGATGCGGTTGAGAGGGACAGCCTGGCATAGAGCCAGCATTTGCCAGCTGTGAATTCCCCTAGGAGTGCTGCAAAAGGGACATTGTAGGGACTGAGGTTATGGCCTTTAGACTGTATTTTTTAATCACTATCCCAGGATAGCATACCACAGACCATATGCTTTCTTTTGGGACATTTTATGCAGTAGATAGTCCCCCCGTAATTGTAACCTCCCATGCCAGAATGAAGCTAGGGAAACTCTGAATGGGTTAGGCCTTTGGATGATATCTTATACTTAATATGCTGTTAGCCATGGAAACTACTCAGCTTAATAAATCTATTGCACATATACAGGGATGGAGCTCAGCAGTCTGAGACTACTTGCCTTTGTGCTGTTTGTTTTTAAGGAAGAAAAATATTGAGATCTAGTCATGAGGTCTGAAGTATGTGTTCAAATTAGAGGTGGCGAGGAGCTGTAGAGTTCAGATCTGGAAGTGAAATCAAATTTTCCTCAAGTCTGGTATGTTCAGATTCAGTTTGTGGTTTGACCCTTTACTGAGAGAGGCCTAAGCCACAAAGTTCAACTCCAGACCAGGATTTGGGGGATTTGGTCTCCTTTGAGATCATCTCAAATTCTAATACTTCCCCAGGAAGGACTTCACTCCATTTGAAACAGCTCCCCAAATGGAGCCTCTCCTCCCACATAGAACCATGTGATACATTCACATCGACCCGGAGGCAGGGCCGGCTCTACCTTATCGGCCGCCCCAAGCGGCAAAGCAAAGGGAAAAAAAAAGCGGCCCCAGCAGTGCTGCTGAAGAAGAAAAAAAGAAAAAGCTGCCGCCAAACTGCCACTGAAGAAGGGGAAAAAGAAATTTGGAGTGCCGCCTCAAGAACGGACAGAGTGCCACCCCTTCAGATTTGCCGCCCCAAGGCACCTGCTTCCTGCCTGGAGACTCAACACAGACTGAATGCTGGGTTCAAAGCTAAGTGAATTTGTGAACCTCAGCTCATGTTTGCAAAAGCTTGACAAATGCAGATGGAAAATATTTACACTTTGGAGATGCTGGCAAACTTCCCTCTGCCCCCCAGTAATCTTCTCTTCCCCTCCTGCCTGAAATTCCTAAGGAGAGGTAGAAAGAGGCTCTGTGATTGCAAGAGGTGCAACTGAAGCTTGAGAGTTAAACCTTCGTGAATTTAAACCTCCAAGCAAAGCAGCAGGGAGTGCTTCACTTCCATCTGTGAATCAAACTGCAGGATTTGCATGGCATTAATCCCCAAACTCTTTCCAAACATTCCATACACACCTACCCAGTACTGAAGCAGAGCAGAAATGGGATAAGAGAATATACAGCAAAGAATATGCCAAATGCTTGAATTAAGAGCCAAAGCCATAACTCAACATACTGAAGCATAAATACAATTGTGTGTGTAACCAGGGCCAGGCTTATGGGTGGATGAATGCCCAGGGCACCCGTGGGCAGGGTACACCGTGGTTAAGAGGCAAAGAGGGGGGCTGGCCTAGGGTGTGAGGCTGTGGAAATGAGCTCAGGGCAATGCGGGGGAGGCAGTGGGTCCTGGGAGTGATGGATGGAGAGGCACCAGGAGCCAGGGGTGATCGGAGGATGGGGCCAGGGAAGGCTGTGGTGGTCAAGGGTACCAATATACAAGTTCACCCAGGGTGCCATTTTCCCTAAGGCCAGCCCTGTGTGTAACACTGAGCAGGATGTGTGTGTGAGTGGGGATTGCTGATTAGCTGGATTTAGTTTTTAAGAGTGAGAACATACATCTCCATGGCAGACAAGTTGTGGAGGTAGAAGGGCCTTGAGTCGGATCTCTTTTGCCATAAAAGAGATGGAGGTCTTAGCAGGGCCCCAGGACGGTCCCTTGGCTATTGAACACATTCCCCTACTTTGGGCCAATATAGCCCAAATGTTTCACCTTCAAAGGGCCTTGCAAGATTTATCTTTTATAGATACCTTTGGGGAAAGGAGATACTGAGGGAGGGTGAGGTACTTTCCTTATTTCTCCTTTGCTGTACTGTACTATCAGGTATTGTGGGTGATGGTGCTTTTGCCTTTATGTCTGATTATGCACTGAGGGAAGGATTTACAGAGCACTTGGCAGTGGCCAACTCTGCTCCTATGGAAGTTTGTGTGTCTAGGTTGCTTATAGTTTAAAATAAAGAACATTTTATTGTCTCTTCTTAGAAATCCAATCAAATAAAAATCAAATCAGTATTAGTGCTCTGCTGAACGATGTGAACTTTCAGTGTCAATAGAGCTATAAGGAACGCTTGAAAAAGGCTCCGGGAGAATAATGTAAGGCCATGTCTACATCTAAAATTTTGCAGCGCTGGTTGTTACAGCTGTATTTGTACAGCTGTATAGGGCCAGCGCTGCAGAGTGGCCACACTTACAGCAACCAGCGCTGCAAGTGGTGTTAGATGTGGCCACACTGCAGCGCTGTTGGGCGGCTTCAAGGGGTTTCGGGGAACGCGAGAGCAAACCGGGAAAGGAGACCAGCTTCGCCGCGGTTTGCTCTCGCGTTCCGCGAACCACCCTGCAAACCGCAGGGAAGGAGACCTGCTTGCTCGGGTTCGGGGAACGCGAGAGCAAACCGGGAAAGGAGACCAGCTTCGCCGCGGTTTGCTCTCGCGTTCCGCGAACCACCGTGCAAACCGCAGGGAAGGAGACCTGCTTGTTCGGGGAACGCGAGAGCAAACCGCGGCGAAGCTGGTCTCCTTCCCCGCTTTGCTCTCGCGTTCCCCGAACCCCGAGCAAGCAGGTCTCCTTCCCTGCGGTTTGCACGGTGGTTCGCGGAACGCGAGAGCAAACCGCGGCGAAGCTGGTCTCCTTCCCCGCTTTGCTCTCGCGTTCCCGGAACCACCCTGCAAACCGCAGGGACGGAGACCTGCTTGCTCGGGGTTCGGGGAACGCGAGAGCAAGCCGGGGAAGGAGACCAGCTTGATTACCGGAGGCTTCCTCAGGTATGCTGGGATACCTGCTTATTCCACGGAGGTCAAGAAAAGCGCTGGTAAGTGACTATACTTGATTACCAGCGCTGGATCACCAGCGCTGGATCCTCTACACCCGAGACAAAACGGGAGTACGGCCAGCGCTGCAAACAGGGAGTTGCAGCGCTGGTGGTGCCCTGCAGATGTGTACACCTCCTAAGTTGCAGCGCTGTAACTCCCTCACCAGCGCTGCAACTTTCTGATGTAGACAAGCCCTGACACTTTATCTGTGACATCAAGGACAGGCTGCTCTTCTTGGTGATAAGAATACATGGACTGGCCCTCAGGGAAAAGGAGAAAGATGAGCCAGTGACGTGAAGCCCATGCCCCTCTATTTGTTGCATGGTCAATTTCAGGGCAAAGCAGTTGTGTTTAGGTTGAGTAACAAAAATTGCAGTAGTGTTAACTGTCCTATTCGAAACACAGAGATTTCAGGACATTATGAATCATTATGTGTAAATCAATGGAGGTTCTCTGGGTTCTATGAAAACTAGAGTGCTGGCGAAACCTGTACAAAAATGCTATTATGCCATTTTCCTTCAAACTTTTAGAGTTGCCTCCATTTATTATTATGTTTTAAAAATGACTTTGGTGTTCTCTTAAATTTCAGCCATTTATCATTTTGCATTTTAAAAGAAGTTTTTCTTTCCCCTGTAAATATGCTAAAAATTCCTGCTGATAATGGACACAAGATGTATTTGTCCTATGTGAAATTTTGCCCTGTGGAGGTAGGGATGCATCACATTCACAAGTTCTCTTGAAAAATCAGATTTTGTAACAAAATAACATTTCTGTCTGGAGGATGGGGTAGCAGATATGGCTACTCTGAGCTGTGTCCCATGAAAAGGTTAAGTATTATCTAAGGTAAGTGTGACAGGATATACCCCCTGTTTGATACCCAGGACAAGGTTCTGGACTTGGACATGTGATGGGCTATAATGGTTAAGAAGCAGGAAACACAAGGAGCTGTAGCCCATTAGCTTCACAGAAAACCAGCCAGCAGGAGCTGACTATTAATAGTGACTGGAGAGCCAGAAAGCTTCAGTGAGAAGTACCAGTTTCTTGCAGAATGGATCCTTCACAGCCAGAGGTGAAAGTAACTTAAAGAACTTACCAGTATTCCAGAGTCCTTAGGAGGGAGTGGGGCCTCAACTGGAAGAGGCGGGGACTTTAAATCCCGGGGCATTTTAAATCAGGATTTAAAGGGGCTGGGGCTGGGGCTGTGGTAGCCGCAGCGGAGTCCCGGCCCCTTTAAATTATCATCAAAGGGGGCTCTTGGCTGCCTCCGCTAACCCGGGGCCCCAGGCTCTGGCGGAGCTTTAAAGGGTGCAGGGCTCCACTGCAGTTGCAGCAGCCGGGAGCCCCAGGCCCTTTAAATTGCCACCAAGGGAAGCCAATCCGCCCTGGTACAGTGCACCGGCTCTTGCCAGTACGCCCTAGCGGGGCGTACTGGCTTACTTTCACCTCTGTTCACAGCAAATGTGAGTTTGTCTGTTTAAATCTGAGACAAAGGAATTTATACCTTCTGTTTGCCTTTATCTTGGGAAAAGGGCACTTTAAAGGGGCAAGGGCACAGGGTAATATCTACACCAATGTCTTTCTATTTTCCCTTCATTCTCTACTTGGGATGGTTTTGTGGCTGGGGGAGTTGGGTTCTATGTTTGTCTTGGTTCACTAATTATTCGCTCACATTTCAAAATAAATACATAAAAGGCATCTAATGGGGTACTTGAGGAGAGTCCTCTTGACCAGGGCCGGCTCCAGGCCACAGCGCGTCAAGCACGTGCTTGGGGCGGCATGCCGCGGGGGGGCGCTCTGCTGGTTGCCGGGAGGGCGGCAGGCGGCTCTGGTGGACCTGCCGCAGGCGTCCCTGCGGAGGGTCCGCTGGTCCTGCGGCTCCGGTGGAGCATCCGCAGGCACGCCTGCGGCAGGTCCACCGGAGCTGCGGGACCAGCGGACCCTCTGCAGGGATGCCTGCGGCAGGTCCACTGGAGCCACGGGACCGGTGAGCGCCAGAGCTCCCCCTGTGGCGTGCCGCTGTGCTTGGGGCGGTGAAATTGCTAGACTCAGCCCTGCTCTTGACTTAACTGAGGCTTTGTATGGTTGCAGGGAGTCAGTTCTAGTGGATTGAATTCAGGATCAAGATCTCACACTGAATTTTTGGGTGTGAGGTTGTGGAGGAGCTAATGCTACATTCTGCTTCAGGTAAGTGCTTGCTGACCTATTTCCTCTGGAGGCCTTAATTCATTTTTGTTGCAGATCACAAGAGAAATTAACATACTGGTTTAAAACTAGTCCTCAGCTGGTATTTAAGAACACTAAAGAAAACCTAGAGAACTTTTTTCCCTTGGAAAAAGGAGGTAGGTCAGATTGAGGTGGCATTGGTGGGAGCCGTGTGGGGAACTTGCAGAGTACCTGTTGGCAATAACTAAGCATTTAGTTGACTTTCTGTTCTATGAGGAACTGAATCCACTGAAACACTTTAGAAAAGATAGAGCTGCAATCTAGAATTAAACAGTTTAGGTTTCCAAAAGTGTGAAAACATGACATAAGTGAGAGATGATCTTTATGAAAACAGTGTCCTATTATTATAGCTCTCATGTACTTTATCAACAGAATGTTTATTTCCGCCTTATGCAATAGGACAGAGTAACATTTTCTCTAGGTAATTAAGCTGTTCTTTGGAGATATTTTAAAAATTGGTAATTCCTCTTTGCCTGGTTGTTATCACTGCAATGTCTTAAGTAATAGGAAGGGGTGAGAAAATTATTTTAAGATAGATGCATAACTGTGACTAAATCCACCTGCTGAGAGTGCTAATTAAGTGAACTGGCTAGTACCTTTCCCAAGAAAATAACCTTGTCATCACCTCCACAGCTGCACCAGCTGGTTGGCTCAGTCCCAACATTTTCACATCTGTCCAGATGGCATGAAGGTGGTACAGATAACCACATAACATGTGGAAATTATTTATGAGAACTTCCGTGAAATGAATTTCATAAAACATTCCCAAGATGCCTTTAAGGGTTTTATTAAAACCGTCTGCATGGTAAACTTGCAAAGTATAAACAAAATAGCAGCCACATTTGGCCTTCTAAGAATTCTAAGCTCATGTTTTCTTCTGCAGCATCTTCCCCATCTCTTGCTATCTGATGAACTGCTTTATCTGTCGTAAATATTGAAGCATTGGTTTCTACGTTCTAACGGTTGAACTCTCCTGCCTCTATAAGAAATCATGACATGCCAGAATTTTTCAAGCATTGCTCCTTAGCAGCTCTACAGACTCTACCTGCTTAATGACTGTGGTCTGGGAATTTAATAGCAAATCTTCTAACCATCTGAGCTTGAATAATGGCAATACCAATATCTAGAGTATGTAATGTATAGCACCTTTGAGTTCAAAACACTTTATCAACATAATGGTTGCAAATTGATTTTTGCTTTATTTGTGGATTTTTGCTCTATTTATTTATCCCACAAATAAAGCAAAAATCAGTTTGCAATCACTATGTCCAGTTCTAAATTTCTGTATGTAGCAAAATGAAATGGCAGTTCCTACCTGCAGTAGCCATATAGGAACACAAATATGAATGTAATGAACAAGCAAGGCCAAACTCTCTTATGCTAAAATCAACAGGCACTCAATAAACAGAGCTATAGTGTGTATCCATCTAAAAAACATACATCATCCACTACTGAACTGTATCTGCCATTCCGGCAATACTACACAGGTCAAGAAGTGAAGATAAAACGGAAGCTGTAAAGAGGAAGTAGAGAGAGACTGAATATAATTAGCCAAACTGAACACTAGCTTAAAAAGTCCTATAGAATACTAAGGGCCAGATGTTCAAAGGAATCCCAACCTGGTCTTCATTTGTGTGCACTTCAGCTTTGCATGCACAGTCACTGGCTTGTGCATCTATTTGTGCCTTTTCATTTATCTACACAAATGAAAAAGTACAGTCAAAACACACTGAGGCCCAATCTGTATGCGCAATAGGCCTCGTATTAATCTTTTCATTTGTATGCACAGGGGATAGTGTGAAGAAATGTGCTTGTGTAAGTTGTGGTCACAACGTTGTTTGCGGTCACATAAAAGCCACAATTTTAAAGATCATTGTGGACTCAGGAACTCAGTTTTAGATTTCATCTTGAAACCAGCACCATCAGCAGCACAGTATCTCAACACAATGTGGGGACACTTGTTCAGTACACTAGTACCTACCAAAATCAGCAATGTGATTTCTTGCAGACACCTAGGCTTACCTTGGAGGTGTATAATCAGGGGTGAAAGTAACTTAAGGGACTTACTGGTACTCCGAAGTCTTTAGGAGGGGGTGAGGCCTCAACTGGAAGAGGCTGGGCCTTTAAATTCCCAGTGCTTTAAATCAGGATTTAATGGGCCTGTGGCGGTTGGGGCTGTGATAGCAGCAGCTGGGAGCCCCAGGCACTTTAAATCACCATTGGAGGAGGCCCCGGCCTCTGGTGGAGCTTTAAAGGGCCCGGGGCTCTGCTGCAGTAGCGGCAGCTGGGAACCCCTGGCCCTTTAAATCACCATCAGAGCCCTGCTGCTGCTACACCAGGGCTCCAGCAGTGGGGCTCGGGTGGCGATTTTTAAAGGGCCCCAGAGGGTAGCAGCAGTGGGAGCCCTGAGCCCTTTAAGTCGCCACCCTAGCCATGCTGCCGGAGCCTGGGGGTAGCAGCAGCAGCCGGGGACTTGGGTGGTGATTTAAAGGGCCTGGGGCTCCAGCTGCTGCTACCACCCTGAGCCCTTTAAATTGTCCCTGGAGCCCTGGGGTAGTGACAGCGGTGCTCCAGTAGCAAGTTGAAGGGCCTGGGGCGGTAGTGGTGCTGACTCCCTGGCTATTTAAATCACCACTGGAGCCCCACCGCTGCTACCTCGAGGTTCCAGCAGGCTCTGGGGATGATTTAAAGGGCCCGGGTAGTAGCGGATACCAGAGCCCTGGACCCTTTAAATCATCCCCGGAGCCCTGCTGCTGGAGCCCTGGGGAGGCAGCGTTAGGTCTCTGGCAGCTATTTTAAGGGCTCTGGCTATAGCAGCTGCCGCAGCCCCGGATCCTTTAAACAGCCACCGGAGCCCTGCCGCCACTACCCCAGGGCTCCGGGGACAATTTAAAGGGCTGGGGCAGTAGCTGCCACAGCCCCAGGTCCTTTAAATCACAACCCAAGCCCCACCATTGCTTTCCCAGGGCTCTGGCAGCAGAGCTCTGGCGGCAATTTAAAGGGCCCAGGGCTCCTGCTGCTGCTGGGAGCCCCAGGCCCTTTAAATTGCTGCCAGAGGAAGCTGATCTGCCCTGGTACAGCGCACCGGCTCTTGCCAATACGCCGTACTGGGGCATACTGGCTTACTTTCACCTCTGTGTATAATCCACATACCTACTCAGCCTGATCTTGTTTTTTTTCTTTTCTTGTGATTTTGTGAGATCTCATATCCTCAGAAGGCCTGCTGCAGGCAGCATTGTAACGCTGCTTAATGTAATAAGATTTGCCGATGCTTGTGTACTATCCATTCCCACGGAGACAATTGAAATCACGATGAAAGCCCCAGTAGTTGCTAATAAGAATGTTTTAATTTAAATGACATATAATATTAAGCACACTAGTATGTCTCATTGGAAACATAATAGTTGTGTCCCTCCTTTTTATCTTCTGATTTCTGTCTTTCCTAGTGTGTATCCCAAAGCTTTGCATCAAAGTGAAACTACTTGTTCCTCTTGTGAAAGTGAGCCTTCTGATGCACATCTGATAAAGCCATCAAAATCCCTGTTATTATGTGCTATGATAGCCTGGAGGAATATTTTATTAGAGTATTTTTCTAGTCACGCTGACAAGCTAAGAGATATTATCTGCCTCAGGAGGCTAACTGGAAGTCTTGAGGGATAAAAACAGTCTATTGTTATTACATACATAATCTTGTGATTGAAAATATCACTAGGGATTTGGGAAGCTCCATGGATATATGAAGTGAGGCAGCAGTAAATGCAAATTACTTTGGTTTACCGATACTAATATAATTACTGTATCTAGCTAAACCTAAACTTCAAAATAAACCAGAGTATATTCTAAACACAGTATGATTACATTCTTTCTTACAATGGACATTCCTTTGTTTCCACTTCAGAAAAGAAGTTAAGTCTCAATAATAAGGTGTCTATTTAGACGATAATACAGAAAGTTCTGTACTGATGGGCTGTGGAAAGATCACAAACTTCCCTTTCCATCTTGAGCTAAATGCAGCATGGCCTTAGAGAAGCAGTTACTCATATTCAAGTACTGTAGCAGAAGCCTTCTCTACTTCACTGAATCCAACAGCAGCCAATGAAGCTGCAGTTCATGCTATCCAACATGTTTACTGTTTCACTGGCCTTGACATATCCTGTAAGAACACTGACCTGCCTGAAATATCCTGCATCAGGTTAGCCAGATATCAAACCTGAAAACCCAGCTCCATGTGAAAAAAGAGGAGTTGCTGTTTCATTGTGTTAAACTTTAGATCTATTCCCTGTTAGATTATTAAATGTATATTAATTTTTCCTCCTAAAAAAGAAAAGAAAATCATTAAATTTTGTAGGACCACTGTGGATGATTACTGGTGAAATGTACCTGAATAAGAAACTGTTAAAAAGCATTATTAAAACAGTGGACTGATTCTCCACTCCTTTACTCAAATTTTACAGCGATGTAACTAGCATAAATCTGGTGTAACAAGCCCCAGACATTCATATGACATGTTGAACAATGTGTTGCTTTAAGGAAGTGTCACTTATCTCATAGGTGGTAACACAGTTGTTATGGTAACTGTTCCCCCCCCCCTTCTATTCAATAGCGCAAATGGGTGCACCAAAAATACAACTTATATCAAACCTGCCCCATGGCTGTGACTGTATGGAGACTGAGATTAGAAAGTTTTTTTTAATTTCACTTTTGACTCTGAAAATTGAGATTGTGACAAGATGTATTAATGAAAACTGTGACAAAATAATGGGAAAATATTGTTTTACTCTATGCAGTATATAATTGACTCTCACCTCTCTCATGCATTTATTTAAGTGCCATATTGAGAGTCTTGAAAACAGAAATCTTTTCCACATAACATAGTCAGCATGGGTAATGGCAGTGTAAGCTTCTCTTATGCCATCATCAGTTCTAGGGGAAATATATTTGACATATTTCACTCTCCCTAATATCCAGTTTGTATGGCCTTTCTGTTGAGGTTAACATCAAATGTACAAATGATAGTGATGTTTTTGTGACATGGATTAAGACCTAGTTTGAGACCATCAATTACTTTCCCAAATTTTAGTTCTTGGAACAGGCAATATATTTCATTAGCCCTTTCTGTTACTCCCTTAGGTCAGACTTGATAAGAAACCTGCCATACAGGTGAAAGTCCCCATCTCTAAATAAGATTTATCTGGCCTCCATTACCATAGTAATTGAGCATCTCACAATCTTTATTAGATTCATATTTAGATCCCTGTAGTAGGAAAGTATTATCCCCATTTCACAGATAAGGCACAGGTCAGAGTGACTTGCCCCAGATCACAGAGGGAGTTTTTACTAGCACAGGGAATTGAACTCAGATCTTGTAAGTCCCAGGCTAGCAGCCTAACTCCTAGGCCATCCTTCCTGTATAAAACCTCATAGTCATCCAGGCTGCCTCCATTTCTTTAGATTATTAGAGCAAAGCTTATAGACATAGTAGCTATTTACAATGCTGTTTTCTTTTTAAAAAATGATAGTTTACATAAAGCAATCTACAGTGGACTAAAGAGCCACCGGTTGCAATGTCAAGAAATGTCTGTGGCTTCGTGTTCATGGTAGGAATAATAGAACATAGAAACCAACATCAAACACAAATCAAATGAAAGCTCAGTTAAATGATTGAGCCTTGCACTTTTCCCTGAAACTCTCTGGACTCTCACTCAGCGAAATCACCAAGGGGAGCTAATTCCAAAGGCAAAAGCCATAAAGTGAGAGTACTGTGACTGGTTGTGGAGTGTTCAGGCATGGATACCAACAGCAAAAGCCTCCCAGCACACCATAGATTCATAGATTTAAAGATCAGAAGAGACCACTTTGATCATCTAATGTGATCTCCTGTATAACACAGGCCGTAGAACCGCCCCATAATAATTCCTAGAGCATAGCTTTTAGAAAAGCAGCCAATCTTAATTGCACAACTATAGGGTGATGGACAGCCTCTCAAATAACCAGGTCTCACACACATCATCATTAATACTTAGAATTGTAGCAAGAAGCTATGGCAGAGACTTCAGTAGAAGTTCACTTCAGTAGAAGATGGGAGGCTGCATCCTGCACTAGTTGAAACTTCTAGATGGACTTCAAGGGTAATGCTTTTGTAGGGTACCTTACAGTAGTCTAACAAAGGTGGATGACTTTTTCAAAGTCAGCATTAGAGAGGAATTGTTATGGTTTCCTGCCCACCCATGAATGATGTAAGGTGCCCGATGTGCAGAGCCCAGACTGGGACAGATACCATCAAAAAAAAATGGAGAAGGACACAGAGGAATTGATTGAGAAGGGGGTAGGAGAGTAAGCAGCCAGGAAGTGAAGCCTGTAGTGGGAGATTAAAAGGTGGAGCTCCTGGGAGGAAATTAGAAAAAAGTACAAATGATACAAGTAGAGGGACAAGGTTGGTAGATGGAGAACAATGTGAGGAAGAAGAGCAGGGAATAAGGCATACAAAGGCAGTCAGGATCCAGAGAGGAGTGGATGAGACATGGTGAGTGTCTAGATACAGCAACAGGGACAGACAATGTGCAGAAAGCTAACACTTCTTGTGCAAAACCATTAAAGAAGTCTATGATGAACTGCCACATTTGAATTCCCACAAGAGGATAATTTCCTTAGAAATAGTCTTATCACTACATCAGCCTCCCATACAAAGGAATCCGCAGCATGTGATTGAAATAGCGATAACAATTGCTAACTTTTTAGAATTGCATCATCAGTGTAACTTTTTTAAGACTAATTTATCATCCTTCTGAGAATTTATTTTTATTAACCTCACATGTGCTTTAGCATGAACTACTTTCCTAATCTTGGTACTGGCCGCCTGGGTTCATTCTATTGCCATCAGTAAAATTACATAGTATAGCAAAGGAAAATCCATTTGGCTTATCTCCTGTAATATATTGCACGTGCATGGTTGGTTTGTTTACAATGGGAATATAGTCTTTTTAAAAATTTATCTTTGCACGAAATATATACTTAAAATAACAATACTGAGTGCCTTTAAGGTAAGACCCACTATGTTGGACAACTTTTTAGTTGGGCTATTTATATGCCTAACCATTCTAAGAATGTCCTTGATCAAACATCTACCACCGATTTGTACCAAAGGAAGGAGGACCTTCCAAAAATGTATGTGCAGCTCTGTCCCTGAGTCTTAACTTTACAAAATTATGAAGGTTAGGCCTAGCAATTGCCCAATATTAGTGCCATTTAAATCACTATTTGGGCGAGGCATTGGAGGGTCCCCAGGAAGCTCCTAGCTCCAAACCAGGAATAAGCTCTGTCTGAAAAACCTCCTAGGTTTCTCTCCTGCTAACAGTGAGAAGCATCTGAATGGCTGTTGTTGCGGGGCACAGGATTAAGTGCCCCTCATCCCTCAAATCCTGATGCATTTCTAGCACCAGCAATTCTCCTTCCTACCAGAGATGCTTGGGAACAAGGACAGGAGCAGCTAGCCACAGAGACAGGCAAAAATGGGAGGGAATTCCCTCACCAAATATCTGTCCGTCTGCAACAGGGTTGCTGGGCACTGTCATAACATTTTTCCCAGATTTGGACCTTAGCGTCCAAAATATGAGTTTTAGCATGAAAACCTCCAAGCTTAGTTACCAGCTTGGACCTGGTAAAGCTGCCACCACCCAAAAAATTAGAGTGTTTTGGGGCACTCTGGTCCCCCCAGCAACATTCCCTGGGGACCCCAAGACCCAAATTCCTTGAGTCTTACAACAAAGGGGAATAAACCCTTTCCCCCCACTTCTCCCTTCCAGGTGTTCCCTCCCTGGGTTCCTGGAGAGATACACAGAAGCAAGCTCCGTGAATCTAAACAGAGGGACTCCACCCTCCCTATTTCCAGTCCTGGAAACAGAAGTACCGAGAGGTCTAATCCCCCCCCCCTTCACCCAGAGGGTATGCAAAGTCAGGCTTAGTAAATCTAACACAAAGAGATTTTCCCCCTGACTTCTTCCTCCCAGCAATTCCCTGGTGAGCTGCCGACTCAATTCCCTGGAGTCCCCACTAAAGAAAACTCCAACCGGTCTTAAAAAGAAAGCTTTATATAAAAAGAAAGAAAAGGACGTAAAAATGGTCTCTCTGTATTAAGGTGACAAATACAGGGTCAATTGCTTAAAAGAAATATGAATAAACAGCCTTATCCACAAAGAATACAATTTAATACATTCCAGCAACTACACACATGTAAATACAAAAAACAAACAATATAAACCTACTGTCTTATCTCTTTGTACTTACAACTGGGAAACAGAAGATTAGAAAGGCAGGAGACAGAAAGATCACTCTCAGAGCCGAGAGGGTCAGACCCAAGACAAAGAACAAAGAACTCACACACAAACTTCCCTCCACCCAGATTTGAAAAAGTCTTGTTTCCTGATTGGTCCTCTGGTCAGGTGTTTCAGGTTACTGGTGTTACCCCTTTACAGGTAAAAGAACATTAACCCTTAGCTATCTGTTTATGACAGGCACTCAAACACCACCCAATATTTCAGCTTCCAGGATGGGGGGAGTTGGGGGCAGCGGTGGTCAAAAGGCTACAGATGCTCTTATATTCATCGATTTTTTGTTTGTTCTTTTTTAAGACACTCTTTGATGCTAAATATCATGGAGTGCGTGTCTGTTCTGCTCCCAGATTGCTATAGCAGGACTGTATAGGAGTGCTTACTCAGGTCTACAAACAGTTTCTTCAGCCCTACAATGCAGCACTAAGCTGCTTCTTGCTGCCAGGAGCAATAGCAAAGGCTCCCCCTGGGGCAAAACTTAAGGAAAAAAATAATGGCCAGCTTGGGCAATCACTGATCCTGGCTCTCACTTTTATTCAAATTGTGGGTCAAGAGAAAATGGAAAGGAACACCCCATCTCCCTTTAAGTATCAACTTTATGGAATCCACTTCCTAGAGTTGCCAACCCTCCAGGATTGTCCTGGAGTCTCCAGGAATTAAAGAGTAATCTTTAATGAAAGATTATGTCATTTAATGAAACCTCCAGGAATACATCCAACCAAAACTGGCAACCCTATCACTTCCAGGCACTGCAATATCATCCCCATAATATGTGCGGGAATTGTACAGCATGACAAGTCGACAGTGTAGCAGTTTCATTCGTAGGTTTCAGTAGATTTCTTCTTTGTATCATGATTATGGCTTATAACAGGATTTCCCTGTGTTTGTTGCCACTTAAACCACATGGACAGAATGGACTGCGAACATAGATATTGTACAGGAGTCTGGGACTCCAACTCCTCTGTGCAGCTCAGACTAAGGGTTTGCCTTAGGCCTGAATAAACCCAGGGTGTGGGTCATACTTTGGAGTCGGGATGGGATGGGATGGGGGTCGAGGGTAATAGGAGCCTATCTAAGAAAAAGACCCAAAAATCGGGACTGTCCCTATAAAATTAGGACAGCTTGTCACCCTAGCCTAATCAATAGCTTAACACCCCTGCATAGCTGCATAGAACATGGAGGGAGGAGCACAGGTTACACCAAGGAAGCAACTGAAAGTCAGTCTGCAAGAACGTGGCTAGAAATGCTACATGTGATATCTCTGTAAATACTTTTCTTAATAAAGAACCAGTTTAGTCTGATTTAGTTCAATTCAATGATGGATCAACTTAAGCCAAATTGATTTAAGCCAGGTATAAATTAAGTCAATTCTTAGTGAATGGAGCTAAATCAATAGAAGCCAGGTTTGAACTGATTTGGGAGTATCTATAAATGGATCTTTCAGCAAAAATCTTCAAATTCCTCATTTTTTCACCTTCTGCTGTCAGTTCACGAATTCTGCTTAACTTTCACATTATACTATTGTAATTGTTATTTAAGCATTGAGTGTGCACTCATCAACACTTGTTAAATTTCCCTGTGTATTAACAGGGGAAAGGAGAACAACTTTTTCTTCCTTGTGTGTTTGATAGTAAAATAGATGGCTAGGAAGCAGGAATGTTTTCCTTTGAAGCCAGGAAAGAGAAGAGCATGAAGCTGTGAACCCCGTATGAGACATACAATCAGGCAAGCCAACTGGGTGTCAACCCCTTCATTCCTACCTATGACACCAAAAAGAGAGAAGCAAATTACTGGGGGAGCGGGGAAAGAGAGCCAAAATCATAACCCATCAGATAAGGTAAAGAGTATCTAGATGTACACTGTGAAGAGGGCCCTACGTGTCCAGGTGGGTCCCCCCCGTTGGCCTGTATGGGGTTGGTACACCTTGTCACCCAGTTGTTGAGACTCCCTGTTAAACTGGTGATTGCAGCCAAGTGGGTTCCATTCCCCTGACTGGGTCACATAAACAAACAGTCCATAGCCCCAGGGCAGGCAAAACAAACAAACAGTGTACAGCCCTGCAGCCTTCTGGCTGGGGCAGGCAGTAACCCTTGGGAATCAGTCTCCTGGGCAGGATAAAGCGGAAGTCAGGCTGCAGCCCCTGGGCAGGGAAAAAACAAACAATCCAGAACAGCCTCCTAGCTGGGGAAAACAATAGCACTTGGGATGTGGTAGGGGAACCCGGCCCCACCCTCTCCACCCATCCTATGAAGCCAGAGAACTTCCCATCAGGGTTTCAGGTATCCGCTTTTACTACCTCCCCTGTGTCACTTCCTACCACTAAGCGCATCCTGGGCATCTCCTCAGCTGGCAGCAGCTTGGCTTTCCCATCAGTCTCTGCAGTCAGCGAGTTGTCCACAGTGTAGTCTGGCCCTATTGGCTGTACTGCCTGGAGTGTCACAGGTACTTCTGCAGGAACCTGCAGTACTCGTCCTGCTCCATCTGCCAACTGCCCCAACTGAGCTGGGCTGCCTCCTTTTATCTGGCTCTTCCACCTGGAGCACGCGCAGCAGGGGAAGGGGGGCATAGCCTCCTGAGCCCACAGTGACTGGTCAGCCCCCATTGGCCCCGTGCGGGGTTGGTACACCCTGTCACATGCATGTTCTTTGTACAGCCTCTGACAAGAATTATAGAAATTTTAAAAAATTGTCTTAAATCTAAATGCATGATGACCAAAAATATTGTCCCAACCTCTACTAAAACCAACTAACGCTTTGTCTGCCAACTCTTTACTGTTTTCTCAGAATCAGCATATACACTTCTGCCTCCAGTGCATACACTGCCTCAGATTTGTTTGTTTTTTCCATTAGGTAAAAACTGTTGCACATATTTAGTAGGTAATGACAAGTCTCAAAATACCATGTCAAAATAGTATCCCATGTTTGGCAATAGAGATGTAACATCTTCAGCAGTGAGTTTAACTTCTTCCTGAAGCTGGAAGGATTGATATTTATAATGCCACTAATCAGAGCTGGGTAGAAAATGGTTTGCCTGTCACACACGGAAAAAATGGAGATTTGAGAAATGTTTCCTGTCCCAAACTGGAACAAAAAGTTGAAATTTCAAACATGTTTATAAACATTTCAGATCAGGTTAATGAAAACATTTTAATTCAATAAACATTTTGTTTCAATTTCATTCACTTTTTAAAATTTTTAATGAGTGGACTGTAATTAGCTAAATGAAAAGTTGTTTTGAAAGAAAATAAAAAATGTCAAAAATCGGATGTTTTGACAAATTCTAAACTTTTTTTAAAAAATTGAGTTGAAAAATTAATCAGAACTGACCTTTTCCCACAAAAACTTTCATTTTCAACAAATAGACATATGTGACCAAAAAAACCAAACCAAAACCATCACACTTTTTTGAAAATTTCCCAACCAGCTCTATGTCTAATACCTGATACAATTTCAGGAAATACTCTGCAAAGAGAAATTGTTGGGGATGGGTCTTTCAGGTCTCTATTTTATGATTCACATGTGATTTTTTTTTTTTGGACTGTGAAGATCAGGGCAGTGTCCCCTCTTTTAATCTATAATCCACATTAACTGGTAACTGGAGATTTATCATCCTAAGGGCTTCATAGTTGCTTGGCTTTCTCAGCCTGGATGCCTGGAACTCAAATCTTCCTCTTAGTTTCTGAAAAGAGCTATTTCATATTTCAAAGAATATAGCCCCAATTCTGCTCCAGCCATGACTTCTCTTATCTCTGCCTTATCTCTGCAAGCTGAACATTCCTCTCAATATCCACACAGTACTATGTGGTACAAAAGACTCCTAAAAAAATCACACTTTCCCCCTTCAACACTGTCTCCTCCATTGCCCTCCAGTTGGCCTTCTTTCCACCTCTCTCAGTCACTTTCTGTGTCCCCCATGCTTCTCCAAGCAATCACTCAATTGGCCACTAATTTTCTCCTTTACCTGCTACTCTTCTCAGGGGTTGAAGGATGGGAGCAAGTGGGCAAACTAGATAGGTGCAGCAATACAAGGTGGAAAGAGAACCCTAGAAGCCATGCTTAAAATGGAGGGGAGAATTTCACAAGGGGCTGCAGACCCCAGCAAAATAAGGAAATAAAGACTCAGCATGACACACTTTAAGCACTGTTTTACCAAAGTTGCTGCACCCAAGTTATGATAGTGCTCCCCCCCCCACACACACACACTTTGTTCAGAGTTCTTATAGCACTGCCCAAAAAAAGCAGGAAGCAGCAGAGAGGAGATTAACTGATTGGAGGACCAGACTGGAGCAAAGTAATTAAAACACTTGGACAGAGAGAGAAGTGGACCTCAAGCCAGAGGTGGACAGTTGGAGAAGCCTGGTTGACTCATCAAGGACAGCTAGTTTCTGGAGGTGGTGGGGGAGGTGACAAGAATATAGTTATGCCCATTGGGGATGGGGGAAGGGAGAAGAGCAGATAAAGCTTTAGCAATAAAATCTGCTTCTCAAGGTCTACAGAAACTGAGGGGAAGAAATATTTTCCTCATTACTATAAATAATATCCTAGTCACTACTAAAAGATCTGGGATACAGTCTCGGCGCTATTGAGGTCAATGGCAAAACTCACACTGACTTTACTGGGGCCAGGATTCCACCCCTGGAATCAACATATTGTTATCAGCAGGGGAAAGAAGGTTCTATGTTTAATTTCTGATGTGACTGAGTGGTTTCCAGGGATGCTGCAGCAGGGACTGAGGCTGGGGTAACAAGAAAGGCCACTCTATAATCATTTTATTGCAGTAATTACCATCTGAGCTGACAACTTATATGCCAAGTTTCAGCCCAAGTGATTCTGAACAGCTGAGTTATTAAACCCTGGATAACAGAGTTCATAATGCAAATGCCAACAGATACTTATAGAGAGTAGATTGGTACTAGCGGGTGCCAGAGTGGTGTTAAATCACAAAGAGACTGAGAATGACTCTGCATTTTGCAGCTTGCATTGCAGAAAACAAAGGGAAATAATACTGTAACCCTTCTGCCCCTCTGAGTTGGCAGCAACAAGGGCCGGGTTCAGTATCCAGGGGTTCCGTTTCAGTAACACAATGCATAACCGGCTCGAGCCCTCACCCAGTGACCTGGGACACTCACATACCACACCCCCCTGGGCGCCTCTAGGAGGCAATACTTCCCCTCTCGCAAGCACGGAGTCTGAGTGTAGCAAAATCTTTTTAATAAAGGAAGGAATCAATGCGGCATCCCATTGGAGAAACACCACAAACAGGGTTATAACACAAACCATAAACAAAAACCCACCTCCAAGTACGTTTGGCACTGTCCTTTTTCCCCTTAGGGTTTTAAGTCCAATCACCCCAAAGTCCAACAACCCAAAAGTCTCTGGTCAATGCCACCCCAGAGTTCAAGAGTTATCTGTAGAGGTCCCTCCCCCCAGCCTGGGTAGAAAGGGGCACCTTACGTGGTCCGGGGCCAACTGCCCTGCCTCTCCGTGGGTTCTGCTTCCGCCTTCTCCACGAACTGCTCCGCTTTACCAGCTGCTCCACTCTGCTCCTCCAGCCGTCCTCAGGAACTGCTCCGCTCCACCAGCTGCTCTGCTCCATGAGCCACTCTGCAAACTGCTCAGCTCCACTCGCTCTGTGGGCCGCTCCACTCGTCCCACAGCTACTCCGCTCTGCCAGCCGCTCTGCTGCCACCAGCTGTCCCGTGATCCGCGCCAGCCATCCCCGCAACTGCTCCACTCCGCCAGCTGCTCTGTTCCAAATATCTTCAGGCTCCCTCACTAGTTAGCACAGTACTCAGTGCTCTCAGCTCAGTCATTTCAGCTCTTTCATGATTTCAACTCTTAGTGATCTCAGGTCTTAGTGGGGGAGCCCCAGTGCTAGTGCACCATTAGCCCAAAGTGCGTTCAGCTCAGTAACCTGTATTTAAATTCTTGAGAGAATAAAAAAAATCAACTCTGACATTCCACAGTGGAGAGAGGAGGGGATGCAACTGGTGCTTCTGGCTCCACAAGGCACCTGCACCACCAGGCACAGATACCTGTCCCCAGCCTCTCTCAGTTCACTGGGTTTTGGAACCCATGTCCCTTGTCTAGCAAGTACCACCCAACTGAAGGTGAGTCATTTGTCACCAAGCAGTCCCACCGCTCAGCAGTCTGGGATAGGGTAGGCGTGCCTATGCAAATACACTCTCTGACATTCTTTCCACCAGATGTCAGGGTAGAGCTTATCCTGATTCTGCTTACAATACAAAGCTAAAAAATAGTAACTGATTGATTTGATTGAAAAAAAATGTCCTTTTAAAGGAATATCTGGTGAGATACTGCCAGGCTGATAAGAAAATTCCTCCAGTGTTTATCATATTGGCAGAGAACAAGGCAAGCAGTGATGCAAGGCTTAATTGACCTAAAAACATATATGAGAAAATGAACCAAGGAAAGTCTGGATTAAAGGTCAAGATTGTTTTGCTCTATAGAAACAAGGAGAATAAGTATAAAGTGGACACACTGGCAATTCACTGTGACATAAAAATATGCTTGTTCCAGCATATTGCTACAGTAGTGATAGAGCAAACAAAATGGAGGATGAAATTCAGCCTTCTCTCCTCTAGTGCAATTGCCAAGGAAAAAAATAAACACTAGAGTAAACACTAGCAGCTCTTCCTCACCTGATATAACATACAATTAACTGTCAAAAGCTGGCTATCGGCTTTGTGAGAAGCCCAGTGAAAAATCTGTGAGTTGAGCATGGCTGTGAATGTACTTAAAATACATCTCAGGTGAATCTGCTTGGAGTCTCTCTTGCTGTTATCTGAGTGAGGTGTCTGTGCTTACAAGATCAGACAGCAGCAGTGCAGCATAATCTAGTTTATCTGGGCCAAATTTTGTTCTCAGTAACATTGTAGGCAACCACACTGAAGTGACAGAAATTGTACCATGGTATCTTGTCATTAACCTAGGCCCTGATCTTGCAGACACTTATGTTCAGCTTTACTAATGTGAGTAGTCCCGTTGGGGCTGCATTCACAGGATTCAGAGATTCAAATGCCAGAAAGGACCATTGGGATTATCTATTCAGAAATCTTGGATAACACAGACCATGAAACTTCCCCAGAATAATTCCTGGAGCACATCTTTTAGGGAAAAAAATCCAAAATTGCCCATAATGATGAATCCACCATGACCCTTGGTAAGGATCTGGGCCCTACACTGTAAACTCTTTAGGGCAGGGACTGCCTCTTTAATACATTCATGCACAGCACCAAATACAGTGGAGGCCTGTCCCTTGAACAGGGCTCCTAGAGCCTATTGTATATAAATAATAATTTGGCCCCTTCTGTCAAGCATTTCCCCATTGTAAAATAGAGAGAACATTTACTAATGTATTATTCCTCTGTTACCATACTTCTGCTGATGTGTAACTGGAAAGGATTCTAGGACAGCAGACTAGATAGAGGGCTGCAGGGTGTCCTGAGACTTTGATTTGGCTGATAACATTCACCACAATCATCTTCAAAAAAGACCTGAGAATGTCTTGGGAGTTCCCAATTTGAATTACATAGACATTCCCACTGACCACCACCACCACCCATTTATGTGACTATGCTCTATGAAGAGCCAGGAGGGACTGACAAGTTCTCACTTAATGCTGATGAATGCTAGTCTGTTCCCATACTAAGTATAATCCTGATGCAAGAAACCCTCAACAACCTGATTCTTTTTTTTTTGAGTAAAAAAATCACTGAAGTTAAACAAATTATTCCAATAAAATCTACAGATCTACAGTTAGTGTTAATCAACCTAGCTTTATTGATTTCAACAGAGCTTTGGAGATTTTCACCACCTGAGCCTCTGGGGTGACCTTTTGGCTCTATTGAAGTCAATGGGATTTTTGTCATTGACTTCACTGGGGCCAGGTTCCATAATACTTTATGTGATGGATAAAAACTTTTTCTTTAAAACATAGTGGCTCTCGTGTCCCGTGAAACAACCAAGATAACTGTGGGCATTCTCTGTGGAGTCCCACTACACTGCACCAGCCCAAGTGACTTAAAGACGGGTCGGAAAAACAGCACCTTTACTATCTGCATAAGAATGAAGCTGATTGAGAATCAAGGGTGCAGTGAGTGACAGATATTACAAGTCTATGCAGTAAATTTGGGGACCATTTTGTTACATTTTTAATAGTTCATATATGATTGTGTTCTACTCCATGGAGGTGGGTTACTGCAGCTCCTTCCAGAACTAAAAACAGTGTGGGGATGAGTACTCCTGAGACTGTAAATTACTCCAGAGAAGTTCCACCCCTGCAGTGGTTTGCATATGCTCGTTCAGGCTGAGTTTTCCAGAGACTAGGAAACAAAGAAAGGGTTTTTGGTACAAAAGGATGAGCTTGAATTGACTTTCTGATCTTCCAATCTAAGTCTAATTGACTTCTTTCTGATCCAGCAACAGACCAGGTGGAACCCCCTTGTCCAAGGTGGAGCCCCCAACCCTTGAGGGTTGATTGGAAGGACTTTGATCTATTAGGGCCCCATAATACTGATGAATGACCTCTGGTAAGCTTTTAGCTTGTGTATAGGAACTTCTATTGTTTTCTCTGTAATGCTTTTTACTTATGCATAAAGGTGCTTGCTTAGAAAAAGAGCTGTGTGATAACTTATAACTGCTGGCAATATACTGCTCATAGCCCACAGGCATTGGCCTTGTGCAGACTGACTTTTAGGGATATCACAATGTAAGGCAGGAAGCTGTGCAGCCTTAAAACCCTGGTCCAGAGGGAGAGAGAGACGCAGGTTTCCACCCAAGAAAGGTGATGGCTGGGAGCCAGAAACCTTGAGTAGATGCCCTTGAGAGACTATGGAGGGGGGAGTGTGTGTTTTTAATAAAACTAATCATCTTAACATCTGGAGAAAATAATTTTAACATGCCTATTTATGGAGACAGCTAGGGATGAATGTGTGCATTTTTTTCCGTTCGACTTCTTTCTATAGTGAGATCTACATGACATTTTCCATTCATGTACAGATAAATCTTGATACTATATGCAGAAGAAAAGCAGCTCTGGCAGAACCCTATAGCTTCATATTCAACTTTTAATTACTTTTTACTTGTAATTCACAGTGTGCTTCTGTTGCTCTCAAGAAACAATAGGGGAGCCCTCCAGTGGCTATTTCTACTTTTGTAAATTCCCATGGATTGTACTGAAAGGCTGTGAATCCTGCTGGATAAAGTGTCTGGTACATATTTCAAAGGCTATTCATTCAAATTCTGTTGAGGTGCTACTTTTACTGCAATGCCCATTGCCTTTTTCCATTTATCTAGTTATAGCTTCATTTATTCTTGACACTTTTCTAAAGCAAATGACAAGGGAAAAAACTCATCTAAACTATTTCACAAGTAAATAAAGTCAAGGTACTCTAGAAGAGCAATTCCGCCATATAAACATCTACTGAATCTTTGATAATTTTGTTAAAGGAGAGACATCTGTGTGTGTGCCTACATATAATACTCAGCACTATAACATTTAAACACCTTCTAAATAAAAACTATGGAATTAACAAGACACTTGATCACTTGCTGCTTGTTGCAGGCTCTTACCCCACCTACATCTGTTTGGAGTCCTGGAAGATTTCAGACTAAAGATAAGAATTTGAGTAAGTTATAAGCAATTGAAAGAAGCCCTTCGGACTGGAAAATATCCCTTTGATCTTAACTGTAGATGTTGCTATATGCTTCATCAATAATCTTAGTCTCTCATACACACTCACTGTCCATGCAAACATCTGTATGCATATCCACTCTGAGTGAGATCTCATCTGGAATACCGTGTCCAGTTTTGGTCTCCCATGTTTAAGAAAGATGAGTTCAAACTGGTACAGGTGCAGAGAAGGGCTACTAGGATGATCAGAGGAATGAAGAACCTACCTTATGAGAGGAGACTTAAGGAGCTTGTTTAGACTAACCAAATGAAGGCTGAGGGGAGATATGATGGTTCTCTATAAATACATTAGAGGGAGAAGCACCAGGGAGGGAGAGGAAATATTTAAATTAAGGAGCAATACTGGCATAAGAACAAATGGATATAAACTGGTCATCAGTAAGTTTAGGCTTGAAATTAGATGAATCATCAGAGGAGTGAAGTTCTGGAACAGTCTTCCAAGAGGAATAGTGGGGGGGAAAGACCTAACTTGTTTGAAAAGACTGAACTCGATAAGTTTATGGAAGGGATAGTATGATGAGATTGCCTGCAATGGCATATGGCCATCTGGAACTGCTATTAGTAAATATATCCAATGGCTCGATATGGGACATTGGAGAGGAAGGGCTCTGAGTTACTACAGAGAATTCTTTCCCAGGTGTCCGGCTGGTGGGTCTCATCCACATGCTCAGGGTCTAACTGATCGACATGTTTGGGGTTGGGAAGGAATTTTCCCTTGGGTCAGAATGGCAGAGACCCTCCTCAAGAGGGGGACAGGTCACTTGCTGGTTTCAACTAGTGTGAATGATGGATTCTCTGTAACTTCAAGTCTTTACATCAAGATTTGAGGACTTCAGTAACTCAGCAGGAGTTTATGGGTTTATTACAGGAATGGATGGGTGAGGTTGTATATGGTCTGCAGTGTGTAGGAGGTCAGACTAGATAATCATGATAGTCCCTTCTGGCCTTAAAGTGTATTAGGGCTTGTCTACAAAGCAGTGGTGCTGCTGCAGCTATGACACTGTAGCGCTTAGTGAAGATGCTACCTACTCTGATGGGAGGGCTTCTCCTTTTGGTATAGGTACCCCATCTCCCCAAGAGGCAGTAGCTATGTCAACAAGAGAAGCCATCCTGTTGACATAGAGCTGTCTACACTGGGAGTTTGGTCAGTATAACTGCGTCACTCAGCGGTATGGATTTTCCACACCCCATAGCAACGTAGTTATACTGACATAAGTTTGTAGTGTAGACCAGGATTGAGTCTATGCCGCTCCTTTGAGAGATGGGGCTAAGGTGGTTTTACATCTGTGCTGCTTTAGGGACTGCAGAAGTCCTCAGTTAGGTCAACGTAAGGCAGCTTACATCAGCCTAACTCTACAAGCGTCTACACTAAAATGCAGCTCCCACCAATGTAACTCACCCACTACACTGACTTAATAACTCCACCTTCGCGAGAAGTGTAGCACTTAAGTCGATGTAATTAGGTTGACGCAGTGTCGAGTGTAGACACTGCATTGCTTACATCATCCATTGTTGCCTTTCAGAAGCTGTCCCACAATGCCCCACATTGACAGTTAAATCAGTATAAAAGCATCTGGTGAGGATGTGCACTGCTGACACAAAGAATGTACTGTGAATATGCAAAAATGATTTAATTACTGCAATGGCTGGACGTTGATGTAACTTAGGTCGACTTAATTGTGTAGTGTAGACTTGCCCTTAGACAGCCCTGTCTAAATTACAGCAGCTTCCATGGGCTGTCCTATGGACTGCTCCATGGCCTGGAATCTCCACAGCACTGTATGCTGTAACCTCAACCCCAGCTCACCCCTCCCACTGCCAGCCCTGAATCTGATCTCAGAATGGCCCCCTGCACCACGGCTTGAGAGGGGGCCCTTAGTGAACTGTCTTACAGCTGTATGTTGCTCTGCCTGTAGATAGTGAATGGTTTCACAGCCAGATACAGGGCTTTTAGGACCCTTTCTGCTGCTCTGGCCTCTCAGCTGGCTTAAAGGCGCCAGAACTGGTGTGAAGGTCTCACCCACTAAATCTATAGGCCTAAATTCTCAGTTACACCAAGGCCCCTTTATGCTTTTCTAGCCACATAAAAGGCCCTTAAAATGCAAGATCAGTGTAAAGGGGACTTAGTGTAACTGACCTGAGAACTGGCCTTTAGTATTTGCTGAGAACTCTTGCCTCCATCCAAAGCACATAAGCATGTGCTTAACTTTAAGCATGTGAGCAAACATTCTAAAGTCAATGGGACCGACCATTCATGCTTAAAGGTAAAACCTGGTTTACAGGATCAGAGCCAGAGTGCTCAGCACCTTGCATGATTAAATTCTGGATGAACATCTGTAAGATGAGAAGAGTTTTTCACATAGTCTCTTTTGATTAGGAGGGAATACTAAATGTAAAAGCTTACCCGATACAGCATTGCTGCCACCAGGTTTTCAAAAGCATAAAAGATTGCAGTGTACTGTATTTCATACAAGACCATATGGACTTTAAGGTTCACTGCAGTGTCATTGTGGCTTCTGACAGGATTCTGTTAGCCAGCAAATGGCTCATTTTCTTTCATTACCGGAGACTGGATATTTAGCCACAAAGACAACCACCTTTCTTCATGCCAGTGTAGCTCTCTCTTCCAAAATCTATTTTGAAAATTCTGCATTTCAGCTAAAAAATTCTACAATTCACTCAGACAAAGTTTCAAAATTAAATGCCCAAGATGTGCATGTATCTATGCGAGACCAAACAGGTACAGTAATTGTACATGCAAGATACACAGATGAGTGTGAATTAACCATTTCACACACATACGATTATCTCATCTGTACTTGCAATCCATTTTTTGTGCATGCAATGATCTGTGGGCCTATGTCATGGGGCTTCTTTTTCCACCCTCTGCAGCTCCTCCTGTCCTATTCAGCACTTCCCTTAGAACCCAGCTTCCCCATGGCTGCTTCTCCCCATGGAAGTGAGATTCTTCTTAGTCCTCTGTGACTGCTTCCTTCCTGGATGCTGCTTTTACCAAAGCAGGATCTTCTCACCTCTGACCTGCACAACTTCTTCTGTCCCAAAAGAATCTTCTCTAGGCCCCTCTTTTCTTCAAGCTGTTCCTATCCTCTTTAGGACATTCTCCGTTAGCTCAACTGAAGCTTCCGGAGCAGAGTGATCTGAGCTATTTGACAGCTGTTAGGCATGTTTCCAGACTACATGATATAACCAAATAAATAAATAAAGGCAATCATGCTACCTAGTGGTAGACTTACATTAAATCACAATCAGACTAAGAAAACTAGTATAATAGTGCCAGTTGTACCTTTCTAATTGGCTCCCTCTGCCAAATATGAATATTACTACAGACTATCTCACAAAGCACACACTGGAAAGACTAGTATGCCCCATAGAAGGTTCACAACCCCCGACAGTGCTGCCTCATAGTCAGACAGCAATTGGCAGGCCGTCTCCCAGTTGAAACATAGTTCTGTCTTTCAGCGCCCTGCCCCCAAGAGTTTCTAGTCCTCCCCTTTAGCACAAGGATTTGGGGACTGGTCCCTCAAACAGCCAAAGTCTTTTCCCACTAGCCTCTCAACCAAGGTGAAGGCTTTTTTTGCTGCAATGTCCATTTGGAGTGGGTAGGAGAGCCCAGGCCCACCTTCTCCACCAGGTTCTGGTCCAGGGCCCAGTGGTGGGCAGCTCCAATCAGCACCTTGGGGTGCTAAGCAGCTGCTCCCAGTTCATACTTCAGCCTTCTTTAGCTTCTTGGAGTAAATCACTTCTGGCTAGTCTCTGACCTGCACGCTCACTCACTGGCCTCTCATTTGGAGGTTTGCACAGGCATCAGGTCTCAGGCAGTGAGCTCCTGGGCTGTACTTTCCCCTCACAGCAGCCATCTGCTTCCTTCCCACTGCTCCCATCTGAGTTGTTCTGCTCTCTTTTTTTAAAGCTCTGCCTCCAGCTTGGGCAGGCTTTGCAGGTGTGTCTGGGCCCAGAGCTGTACCTTCACCCCTTGCTCTCCAGTATGGGGTTTGTATGCCCTTACAGAGCCCTGAATTTGGACCTCCTCACAGGTGGATGGAACTCATCCCTACAACTCTATTGATTTCAATGGCATTGCACTCACTTTCAGTGGGGTTGAATGAGGCCCATACTGTAGAATTGTAATTTACAATAAAACAAAATATTTAAGTTTCAAAGACCCAGACCAGCAGTCAGTAGTGGAGAAGAGGAGAATGCCATGTGACAAGAATGTTCTGTGACTCTGTGATGCTTGGAGTTTTATATCATTTCTGCCTGCCAAATAAGTGCTTCTGACAACTTCACTGCTAATGCTGCCCTTTAGTTACAGGGTACAGATATCATCTACATGCACTTTACTTTCATTTCAACAGTTAGGGTTGGATGAACAGTTATCCAAGTGTAATGCTGACACCCCCGGGTGGGTGGTCAGCAGCAGGATCAAACATGGGACCTCTAGAGCTCCATATGTGAGCCTCTACTCCCTGAGCTAAAAGTTTCACCTCTCTCAGTCAAGACTGTAGCAAGCCGGTTAACCTCTGTCTGGTCTAGCCATTGTTAGAAGGGGGCTGAGTGCCACAATGAGCGGGCATGGCTTTACATACTCCCTCTGGCCAGGAATGCATTCTGGATCGTCCCAGTTCAATTCCCCAAATAGGACACCACTTGTAACACTGATGCCCCTGGGTGGGTCATCAGCAGCAGGGACCAGCACCTGGGACTTCTGGATCTTAATACGTAAGCCTCAACTTCCTGAGCTAAAAGACTGAGCTCTCTTAACCTAGGCTGTAGTCTAGCCACCATTAGAGGGGCACAGAGTGCCACCCCAAGTGGGCATGACTTTAGCCAAGCCTAATTTATATGAAGGCAATGCATTCATATAACCCCTATCATCCCAAAGGATGCTAAAGCATGTTACAGTGATATACATGCAGTGGCAGTGAAATACAGCCCTTTCTGGGGTGAAAGATGGCAGGCAATTCATGCCCTGTTGCAGTGATGCAATACTGAGAGTAAGAGAAACTGTGGCCAAGGATACTAGGATGAATCTCTCTTACAGTAAGAGCCAAGAGATCATTAATGTCAATGCAGAGCAGAAAGAATCCTGGTTTTTAAGGTCTGGTTTTCAATATTTACTCTAGGGAGCTCAGTTTGTCTATTTCAGAGAAGGATGAAAAGCCAAGTCAGCCCTAAGCAGAGCAGCAGTTCTAGTGTCTAATGCTAGAAATGCTTCCACGGCAGACATTACATTTATATTATATGCTGAAAATGCTCTTTATCACTAGTATTGCTTTGTAGCACATATACGGCCAAGTCCAAAATGCAGCATCCTGCCTTTATAGCCTGAAAGGGATGATGGAGTAGGCAAAGAATCTTCCATGCAAGACCATGGCCTGGTTGTGGAGATGCTTCATCAAAGCTATGTCACCTTAATGACCACTGTAGCTTCAGCAACTGTTAACATATTATCCCCCATACCTTCCACTCCCAGCAGAAATGCTGGTTTTTATAGAGTAGAAAAGAAAAGACTGAAGCAGAAACATATACTATAGTGTTGGCAGATGGCCAAAAAGCATCTACAGCCTGGAAATATGAAGATACCGTACATGAATAGGGAAAGGGGGAATATTGTGTATCTAAGTTTTCTCATGAGCTAGAGATCAAACAAGGGAATAGAATACAATTTTAGGAGACTAGATGGAAAACTAAGTTACGAGAGCAAAATAGCTAGAGAATACTTTCATCTTTATATAAATGACACCATTAATACTTTTTTTTAATAATTGTTTATCCAGAGCCCTGGAAATCTGTATGATCAATGATGCAGTTCAAAACCCACAAGAGCTGATTTCTGTGTCTAGAGAAGAGCATATTGTGGAGCAGAAAGCAAGTGAACTAAGTCAGGAAAGGTCAGGGGCTATGCTTTCAAAACATCATGCCAGAGAACTCAAAGCTGAAGTCCATCTTCAGGAAAAAGAGACTATCTGCTAAAGATTCCTAGTAAAAGAATGAACAGATATGTTTAGTGACCTCTATTGACAGTGAAAACCACTCTGTAACAGGTTTGACTTGTCACCAGTTTGGCTCCTTTAAATATGACACAAAAGATGAACAACCTGCAGTCAAGCTCTTCCGACTTAGAGACCCTGAGATCAGTGATTGAAAGTGAAATTATCTGACTTGGGAGTCTGCTCCAAACTGATCTGAGTCAGAGCACATAGATTCAGAGGAGGCTGGCAGTGATAACATTTTAGAATGAAGTATAGTCCAATCTCTTCCCTCAGGATTTGTAGGGCTCATACTTCAATGGGAAATCTTGCTTTCTAGGTGGAACTATTCTGTGTTCATATCATGCAATCAGTCTCTAAGAAGTGGCTCAGGAACTGACTCAGGTCAGAGTGCTTTGCATGTTGATCTATCACCTGATAAACGATTAAATAAACTTGTCCGCCAGTGACAGGCACCAATGATATGGGAGATATGAGAATAAGAATATTGTTTAGAAACATTAAGTTATTTTTAAGTTTGTTTCTGCAAAAATAGAAGTAGGGGTCCCATATATATTGTATCTTGTTGACCTCTAGTTTAAATTTGTTCAGTACAGAAGTAAAAAGATTTCTTCCCTTACTTCCACCAAATGCTAGCACTGCAGGCTCCACCAGAGATTGGAAAATCACACTTTGTTCTTCCTGGTTTGCACATCATTACCAGAAATGAAGGTCTACAGGACAAATGTTACACCTGTGCACCTCACTGTTTTCAACATCTTGAACCCTTGACTCATTCACCATATATTGTAGAGTTCATTTGTTGCAAATAGCCAGCACATAAGAAACAGTCACATGAAAAAAAGTCTCATTCAATTACATCATGTAATGGGAGACAGCTAAAAACTGACAAGTTTTTAAAGTGTTTATATACCAATGCTAGAAGTCTAAATAATAAGAACTAGAGTGCTTTGTATTAAATGGGGCTATTGATATAATAGGCATCACAGAAAATTGGTGGAATGAGGATAATCAATTGGACACAGTATTACCAGGGTACAAAATATATCAGAAGGACAGAACAGGTTGTGCTAGTGAGAGAGTGGCACTATATGTGAAAGAAAGTTAAACAGAAATTAAAAGTTACAGCATCAAAAGTAAAATCTATGCAAGCTGCATGGAAACTTTTTAAAGACACCATAATAAACGCTCAACTTAAATGTATACCCCAAATTAAAAAACATAGTAAGAGAACCAAAAAAGAGCCACCATAGCTAAACAACGAAGTAAAAGAAGCAGTGAGAGGCAAAAAGGCATCCTTTAAAAAGTGGAAGTTAAATCCTAGTGAGGAAAATAGAAAGGAGCATAAACTCTGGCAAATGAAGTGCAAAAATATAATTAGGAAGGCCAAAAAAGAATGTGAAGAACAGCTAGCCAAAGACTCAAAAAGTAATAGCAAGATTTTTTTTTAAGTACATCAGAAGCAGGAAGCCTGCTAAGCAACCTGTGGGGCCACTGGAAAATTGAGATGCTAAAGGAGCATTCAAGGGCAATAAGACCATTGCGGAGGAACTAAATGAATTCTTTGCATCAGTCTTCATGGCTGAGGATGTAAGAGAGATAACCAAACCTGAGCCATTCTTTTTAAGTGACAAATCTGAGAAACTGTCCCAGATAGAGGTGTCATTAGAGGAGGTTTTGGAACAAATTGATAAACTAAACAGTAATAAGTCATCAGGATCACATGTCAGAGGGGTAGCTATGTTAGTCTGTATCCACAGGACCAGATGGTATTCACCCAAAAGTTCTGAAGGAACTCAAATGTGAAATTGCAGAACTACTAATTGTAGTCTGTAACTTATCATTTAAATCAGCTTCTGTACCAAATGACTGGAGGATAGCTAATGTGACACCAGTTTTTAAAAAGGGCTCCAGAGGTGACCCCAGCAATAAAAGGCCAGTACACCTGACTTCAGTACTGGGCAAACTGTTTGAAACTATAGTTAAGAACAAAATTGTCAGACACATTCATGAACATAATTTGTTGGGAAATAGTCAACATGGCTTTTGTTAAGGGAAATCATGCCTCACCAATCTACTAGAATTCTTTGAGGGGTCAACAAGCATGTGGACAAGAGGGATCCAGTGTATACAGTGTATTTAGATTTTCAGAAAGCCTTTGACAAGGTCCCTCACCAAAGGCTCTTAAGCAAAGTAAGCAGTCCTGGGATAAGAGAGAAGGTCCTCTCATGGATTGATAACTTGTTAAAAGATAGGAAACAAAGGGTAGGAATAAATGTCAATTTTCAGAATGGAGAGAGGTAATTAGTGGTGTCCCCAGAGGTCTATACTGGGCCCAATCCTATTTTACATATTCATAAATTATCTGGGAAAAGGGGTAAACAGTGAGGTGGCAAAATTTGCAGATGATACAAAACTACTCAGTCTAGTTAAGTCCCAGGAAGACTGCTAAGAGCTACAAAAGAATCTCTCAAAACTGGGTGACTGGACAACAAAATGGCAGATGAAATTCAATGTTGATAAATGCAAAACCTCCATGCTTTCTCTTACTGACATGTATACCTTTTCAGAATCCCAAGGATTTTCACTCTTCCCTCCTGCCTCCTCCATCATTTCCCCCACACGATTATTCACTTTCACTCTTCCACACCTTCTGTATTTTTTGTGTCACACTTTGTATCCTTAGGTAGATCCTCAATAGGGTTAAATTGCCATAGTTCTACTTGAGCTATTAAAATTTGTACTAGCTGAGGATCTGCCCCAGCTTTTCTAGTTAAGGCCATAGATCTTTTGCGAAAGTATCAACACCATTCCTGAAAGGTTCGGAAAGGTGGCTACGGAGAATTGTGAGGTTCTTTTCTGTTTATTTTCTGCAATGTTCTTGGCCCTTGGTATTGACCTAAAAGTTGAAAGTACCCCATAAAACTAATTTGGGGGGAGGGATAGCTCACTGGTTTGAGCATTGGCCTACTAAACCCAGGGTTGTGCGTTCAATCCTCAAGGGGGCCATTTAGGGATCTGGGGCAAAAATCTGTTTGAGAAGTGGTCCTGCTTTGAGTAGGGGTTGGACTAGACAACCTTCTGAGGTCCCCTCCAACCCTGATATTCTATTATTCTAATTCACACTCAGAAACCCCACATAATAGTACATTACAGTATTGCCAGACCACCAGTTTCACTTGTACGTCCATACTGTAGACTCTACTTTATTGATAATAGTATTATTGCACTAGTGAACTAGTACTAGACTAAATGTCAGATTTACTATGCTAAACTAAAAGCATTATCCTTTCCTAAAAAACAGTTAAAGTACTTAGTATCATAACAATGTTTTCCTTTTAAACATAGGCCAACGATGGGTCACTAAGTTCCCTGGTATCAATATCTTTAGCTGTTACTATACACTATATGGTACATTAGGAAGATTCAACATCCAGTAATATTAGGATTCAAGGCTTACTACAAGGGGCACAGTTATTCCCCTGTAGTTAAGACTGTGTGTAGTATACAAAAAAAAGTAAATATGTAAATTAACTATAGGCCCACCCGTACTTGCAGAGTAGTATGTTACTCTTGGAGTATTGTTATTTGTATTATCATAGTACCTAAGGATATGTCTACACAGCCCATGGCAGCAAGCCTCCCAGTTTGGGTCAACAGACTCCTGTTAGCAAGGCTCATGCTGGTGCTGTGTAGACAGCACTTTGAAGTTATGGCTTGGGCTGGAGCTCAGGTTGTGAAGCCCCCCAAGCCCTCAGCTTCAGAGCACAAGCTGCAACATCAAAGAACTACCTAGATAATTATTTTTAGAGCACTAGCATGAGCTCTGCTAGTCCAAATCTGTCTACCTGGACTGGGAGGCTCACTTTCATGGGCTTTTGAGACATGGGAGGCTGAGTTATAGACTAGGATAGCTAGGTGCAGTAAAAATACGGAACAAAAAGACAGTCCGTGCCCTAAGGGGCTTGGTAGTTCCATTGATTGTAAGGTACTACTCAGCTGCAGTAAGGGTGACAGAATCATAACCTATAATAGAAACAATGCATAGATTTTTGATCTAGATCCATTCAGTCATTTTAAGATAAATAGATCCTGGTTGGAAATGCGAAATTTGTCTTGCATGAAATCAGAAGCAATTTAAAACACCACAGAATAACAAGGCAAATTGAAATGAAAAGTCAGCTTGTAATGCTAAATTTCAAGGCTTTACTCTTATCTTTAGGGCCATATTTTCAAATGACAGTTGCATTTCTGGAGACCGTTTAAAAATTAGGCCTTTAGTATCATTTTTACATTGTGTACCAATCCAAAAATCTATCTAAGTAGTTGGACTCTATAATCCAACAATCACAGTAAATCCCTGGTTATATTGTTAAGCAGAATAAGTGTCCTTTGGCAAGGCGATTCTATGTTGCACATGCTAATATGAATCAGAGAGTCCACAGAACAGCTCATGAATATCCCAAATACTATTCTGTACTCTAGTCAGAGATGTGTTTTACTTCACCGTGGTGCTAAAATGCAATTTCATTAACCTTATTTCTTTCTCTTCTCTATGAGGAATAATTTTGTTGTAACCTAGACTCACCGGGATACAATGTCATGGATACTGAGTAGACTAAATAATATTAGCATAATATGCACAGTCTTTGTCTCCAACTGCCATGCATCACAGAAGAATATGTAATGACTGGCATCTGACAGCTTAATTTATTCAGTCTTATTACATTGGTTTGTTAATAAACTTGAATTCTAGATTTCTTTTTACTTTCTCTAGGTCATATGAGGTACATAGCCATGCCTCACAGAGCCACAAAGAGGGATGTGATTTTCTTTCCACTCTTCTCTTAATTTTTAACCTAATTGTCTAACATAAGGTTAACATTAGAGTTCAGTTTAAACAAAACACATACACTCCATTATTTAAGCTTCTGACTGCTACTCAGAGGCAATTTCATTCTGGTTGCTCAAAACAAAGGCCGAAGTCCAACAAGTACATTAATTATAGAGCCTACAGATGAATGTAAAATCCAGCCGAATTATAAATATGATATTTAATTTCAGATTGCTATATGCAAAGTGATATTCTGGTTTATTAGGAATTTAGCTGTTTTGTCTTCCATTTTTCTTACCTGGCTGAAACCTGATCTACTTATACTATGTTAGAATTGCTTGTAATAAACTCATTTGAACTATTTATGAAGGATATCAAGTTTGTTTCTGGATCTGAACTTTTTCAAAGGGCACTAGCCCAGGATTTGGATGACCACCACAGACTTCTTGGGTTACTTTGGGCAAGCTACATAGGGCCAAGGTGCCTAGGCACTTTTCAAAATCCCTCTAGATGCCTATCTACATCTTTAGATGACTAAATATTTTAAAAAATCTGGCCCTTAACCTCTCTGTGGTTCAGTCCCCACCTGTCAAATGGGGTGATAGTCCCTCCAAACTGCCAAGAGTGATGTGAATCTAAATACACTAAAGACTGTGAAGTGCTCAGATGGTACAGTAATGGAGGTCATATAAATACTAAAGATAGATAAACTATCCAAGGGGAAGAATAAGTGTATCACTAGCATAACTGCAAATGGAATTGATGATGATTGTTTCTTAGTCAGAAACAATGACCCAGAAACAACTCCCTCACAATTGCTAGATCAGCAATTTTGGGAAAGCAGTAACAGCAGCAGACTCACATGCCTAATAATTTTGCAATGTCTTAAACCAGGTTAGAAAAGGTCCTTTACAGACACATTCAAATGCACCCTCTACAATAGTGGGAGGCAATCATCTGAGGTCTTACACAAAATTGGGAAGAAAAGGGAAATTCAGGCCAAAGACAATGGGGGCACATTCCCAGTCCAACAAAACAAACCATGGACTCCTTTATATCTATGCAGTGCAGACAGGACCTCAGTTTTTAAGGTTTTGGCTGGACAGCCTCTGAAAAGTAAACAATGTGGGACTTGTTTTATCTGTTTCAAAAAGATATGACATTTGTCTCTGGATCTAATCTTTCCCAAAGGTATTATGTTCAGATTCAGGGTTTTCGTTTGGCTCCAGCTCCATCTCTGTTTCAAAGATTCTTGCTTTTCAGGGAAAAATAATAAGCATAATAACTAAAAAATTTATAATAAATGTATAGAGAACTTTCCATCCTCAAGACTTGGAAAGCACTTTGAAAATGGAGGGCTTGTCTACACAGGACAGTTTTACCAGTTATATCAGTATAATTCTAATACAGTTAAACCAATATAGTTACACCATGTGGACAGGGCTGGCTCTAGGTACCAGCAAACCAAGCACATGCTTGGGGTGGCACATTTTCAAGGGCGGCATTCCGGTCATTTTTTTTTTTTTTTTTGCTTCCAGCGGCAAAAGCCTAGAGCTGGCCATGGGCACCATGCGCAGGGGGCGCCCTGAGACTGCTGCAGTTCATGCCGCAGGGGATCAGTGCTGCACCTTGTGGCTGGGCCGAGCAGGCTCCGAGCGGGAGACACTTGGGTTAGGGGCCATCCCACGGGGCACATGGAGCCGCCTGCAGGTGCCAGTGTGGCTGCCCCCCAGCGCCGCAGCCGGGATTGGGCGAAGCAGCCTGAGCCACCCAGGGACTGCAGCAGGGCAGCCAGAAGCAGCAGCAGCAGCAGCAGCAGCGGGGCCATAGAGGGTGGGGACTGCCATGCGGTGCCCACATCCCACTCTCCGGGGCTCTGCTCCCTCCGGGGCTACCCTGCCCTGGCTGCTCAGCCCCCTGCTGGGGCAGTCCCCCGGCTCTGCCCTCCTGGGTCCCGGTTGGTCCTGGAGGCGGGAGTCCTGGCTGGAGGGACCCTGGGCTGAGGCGCAGCCCGGGAGCCCTGCTGCTTACCCTGACCCTGCCAGTGCTGGACTGGCTGGAGGCAAGGGGGGAGAGGGCAAAATCAGCACTGATGGGAGGGAGCCCAGGGCTGGACAGCAGGGGGTGCAGGTGGGGTTGGGTGGAGATCCCAGGGCTGGGGCAGCAGGAGGGGGAGAGAGCCCAGGGCTGGGGCGGCAGCGGGTGGCGGGGGTGAGAGCCCAGGGCTGGGGAGGGGGGCAGCCAAAACTTTTTTTGCTTGGGGTAGCAAAAAGCCTAGAGCCAGCTGACTCGCTTGTTCCAAAATAAGAGTAGGTGTTTTTGGTTTAATGTAAATCTGTTCCAAAGTGACATTATTTAAACCAAAAAAAGGCACTCTTACACCAGAATAAGAGTGCTCACATGAGGCATTATACCGGTATATTATTTCTCTTTAAATTCACACCTTAATTTATATCAATATAACTCTCCCATGTAGACAAGCCCTTCTAGTGCTATACAATTCTACACAGTGATCTTTTCACCTGCCACTGAAAGGCAGCCCACTAGCAATTCTGCAACACAGTGCAATTTTATATGAAAGCTTAGGGCAGGAGGTGAAAATACCTATGACATTGAAAATTCAGGAGGTGCTTGGTTAGGCAGAATGTGATTTAATACCCCTAGTCCTGAGAAAAGTGCCAAAGAGTCCTACAAATAGGCAGGATCATTATGAATTAATTAATTTAGCAATTACCTGTTGTCTAATTTAGTATGTTCTTTCCCTTTTTCTTTTAGCATAAGATGAAATGAATTAATTAGTTTCCTGACACAAATATATACTAAAATGTAACTGGTTCATGAAGGTGCTGTCCCACTTCCATCATATCAGAAGCAATCACTCTGTTGATCAAATATCTCTTTTTATTTTGTTATTGTTCCCCCATTAGAACCTATATCCTTGGCAAACTCAGCTAAATTACATGATCTACCTTCCAACTCTACTAAACTAATTATGACTTGTCTGTAAGTGGCTATTTACAGCTCAGTGAGCCATTGGCTCAAGGGAACTTTGACAGACACAGGAGTGTATGAAGCCATTCTCAGAGCAGTGTCTTTCTCCATAAGTGAACCCTTCAGCTCCTCACTGCATCTGCATGCCTGGCCCTTGCCTGTGGTTAGCATCTCATAATGTAGAGACTCAGTAGAAAATAAAAAGCAATACTTAGTACTCTAGGAGTGGCTGGAGAACAGATCCCATTAAATAGAATTTTCATGTAGATGCAAAACAGTTCAGGGAAAGCGGGGAAAACAGCAATTGTTGTAAAAGTGCCAGAAGAAACCCACAGCAATCAGCACCTGTTTTCTGAAATCAGGCTAAGCTAACAACTCCATGTAAATTGTAAGAAGCTACTCAGCCACACAAACATGAAATTGGGAGTGCACATCTTGAGTCTTCCACTAATCCTAACGGATAGTCTGCATTCTGTTAATATTGCTTATCTGTACTGTAGGGTCAGTCAGCAACACTTCACTACTGTAACGGTGTATGGCTGGTTGAATGGATTTACAGCCTGATGTAAGAGTGGGATGAACATATATCTCTGTCATAGTCCTTCCTTGGAATGTGAATGCAGAGTTCTCCGACTGGCTAAATTACAAGAGATTAACCTTTGGTTTATCTGACAAGAATATTCATTTCCTAGCAGACAGTCCGAAATTCAGTTCCACAAAACTAGAGGTGGGACACATAACTTGGAGGGCAGTTAGATTTGAAATATGTCAGAACATTTCCTCAGAATGGCAGTAATATTTAACTTGGGTCTGAACTTTGTAGGTGCCAATGGGAAATCTTAAAAAACGCATTAAAACACCATTTCAGTGCAATGACAGAGAAGTAAGGGTCAGGGCCCAGGCACAGCTATACTGGATTCTCTGCCACAATTTCTCCCTCTACCGAGCAATGCAGAGACTCACCTGGTCTGCTTGATGATCATTTCTTCAGGGGTGTTTTTCTGATGTGCCTCACCATAATGGTTTGTGCCAATCACATCTCAGGTAGCAGGTTGTGACAGGTTACACATGTTACGCGACCCCACTGATGGCAGAACCTCACAAAGTCATATTAACAGTAGGAGATTTGCAGTTTATTTTTAAGTATCTAGGCAATACTGTTCTGGCTGTTGAGCAGCAGCCAACACCGGCCTTTTGTCATTGGGATCCTGTCCCACTGATCTTCCTACAGCTGCTGCCATGTTGTTGCAGCACAGAGAGCAGCCAGGGAAGAAGGAACAGGGCTAACACTGCTCAGGGAAATAGGGATGGAGAAGAGATGCCATTGACAAGATCCCTGCAGAAAATCACACTCTAGGGAAGGGATTGGCAACCTTTCAGAAGTGTGTGCCGAGTTTTCATTTATTCACTCTAATTTAAGGTTTTGTGTGCTAGTAATACATTTCAATGTTTTTAGAAGGCCTCTTTCTATAAGTCTATAATATACAACTAAACTATTGTTGTATGTAATGTAAATAAGGGTTTTAAAATGTTTAAGAAGTTTAAATTAAAATGCAGAGCTCCCCGGATCGGTGGCCAGGACCCGGACAGTGTGAGTACTACTGAAAACACTGCTCTACAGCCAAAATGCTTCTGAAATAAATGTAGTCCAACTTTACTAATTCTGGGTCACTGAGAATGAAAATGATGCTTAAAATTGTTGATTGGCTCTAGTTTTCAAGATATGCTATTGGGTCAGTATATACGACCCTTGACTTGGGAATGGCGGAGGATAAGTGAGTTATAAAGGGAAGGGATCTCAATTTAAACCAGAAATGACTAAAATACATCTTTGACTGGATCTATGAATAAATCTATGACTGGGTTTGGACAGTACTTGCTTTTTAGGCAAAACAATGAATGATGCAATCTGAAGCTGGTATTGCATCATACATGATATGAATTGCATCATGTTATTCCTAGAAGTCATGGATGATGCAATCATAACGAAGCTTACATCACTCTGCTGAACAATTGCCCTAGATCAGCTCTAGAAATCATACAGTGTCGTGCTCTCTTATTTGTCAGTGTTTGATTTTGCAAAGGGACACATTTCTGTTTAGCCAAAGTGAGCAGAGATGCCTCGTACTTTTGTGAACAGTGCAGATAACTTCTGCTATGTTTGTAGTGAAGTGACTTTTGCATCACAAAGCGTAGTATAACCACTATGGTTAAGAAAGCCTATCACCTTTCTTTTGGCTGCAAAATTGGAGATCAGGACAAGAGGTGGGCCCCACACATATGCTGCAACACTTGTGCAACAAATCTTCGCCAGTGGTTGAACAGGAAAAGGAAATCTATGCCTTTTGCAGTGCTAATGATTTGGAGAGAGCCAACAGATCATACCAGCAATTGTTACTTCTGCATGGTGCCTCCAGCTGGGAAAGGTGTGTCAAAGAAGAATAAGTGGACTGTGCATTATCCAAAGATTTCATCAGCTATACGCCCAGTACCTCACGGAGAAGGACTGCCGGTTCCTGATGCACCAGAATCATTCTCACTTGAGTCAGACGAGGAAGAGGAAGAGGATGAAACTTCTGGTCCTGAGCCATCAATGTCACAGGACCCACATTTTCTCCCATCCTCCTCCTCTGAACCACACCTCATAACACAAGGTGAACTGAATCACCTTGTCAGGGATTTGGAACTACCCAAGAGTAAGGCAGAGCTGTTGGGCTCCAGACTACAGCAGTGGAATCTGCTGGCAGGCTATCAGGGCAAATGGAGCCCATCAATGCTTGCAGACTATTGCTGGACAGTGACAAGAGATGCTCCATTTAATGAATACAAGAGACAAACCAAGAAGAGCCGAGTAGACACTGAATAGGACTAAACTATGTACATAATAGTTTTTTGCCTTTTGTTTCATAATAAATTTTATTTATATAACCCTTTTGCTGATTTTTAAAGTGTTACATAAACAGGACAGGTGAAATATTATCATGTAAAGCAACCATAAACACATGAAAAGACCTAGGTTTACAATTTATGATTAAAACTCTATCAACGCAATATACATAGACATAAAATGTAAAAACTTCAATATCTTAGAAACAGTAACCAATCAGTTGTTTTAATTGTCATATTTTAATTCAGCACATCAAAATACATAATAAATATCACATTTTATCTCTGAAGCAGACGACTTCTCAAAAATTGTAGACCAGTGAAATCAGCTCACGTGCTGCCTTTGGCACAAGTGCCATAGGTTGCCTACCCCACTTTAGGCCATACAATGAGATAAAAGTTGGATGTGTAACTGAATGGAGAAAGAGCATCTCATGCACTTCCTAGCTCCTTTCCCACTTCTCCCTGCCTCTCACACCACTGCCAAACTTCAACTCAAATCTGTCCTGGGGAAAAATAGGTATAAGAGAGAGAAAAGAAACAGACCAAAAAAGACTCTCAAAGCAAGTGTTTCCAGATCTAAAAGCCACAACTCTTTGAACTCCTCAAAGCAGTATGGTTAATCTCAAGCATGCAAAGCTCATGAGTCACCCCTCTCCAAACTCCCCAAATCATAGGGGGGAGAGATAGCTCAGTGGTTTGAGCATGCGCCTGCTAAACCCAAGGTTGTGAGCTTAATCCTTGAGGGAGGCCATCTGGGGCAAAATCAGTAGTTGGTCCTGCTAGTGAAGGCAGGGGGCTGGACTCTATGAATTTTCAGGGTCCCCACCATATAATAATGGCTTAAAATCATGAAATGTTAATTTAAAATATATTTGGGATTCTTTTTACTTGCCTTCTGAGTTGTTGGTTTTATATTATTATTATTAGGGTACACATGGGCCATGCTTTCAAATATTTTCCACCACTGTAAATAAATAGAGATACCTTATCTCCTAGAACTGGAAGGGACCTTGAAAGATCATCTAATCCAGTCCCCTGCCTTCACTAGCAGGACAAAGTACTGATTTTTTTTTTTGCCCCAGATCCCTAAGTGGCCCCATCAAGGACTGAACTCATAACCCTGGGTTTAGCAAGTCAATGCAACCACTGAGTTATCCCTCCCCCCTATGATTTGGGGAGTTTGGAGAGGGGTGACTCATGAGCTTTGCATGCTGGAGATTTAGGAAAATATTGTTTGATAGAGTCATAAGATTTAGCAACACCATAAAAATAAAGCAGCCTGGGGCACAGAAAACCCTACCTGCAAATTAATCTCAAAAGGGATGAATTCAATATGATGGCTACTTGCAAATCAAGGAAGAAATCAGCTTTGTCTGTGATGTGCTGTCAATATTTCAACAAGGGGTTCCCCCCAAATTATTCTCCCTTTATCTGTGATAAACCCCTTGGTCTGATAAATAGGGGAACAAGACTGGAGAATATGTTCACTTGTTTTCCAAGTTAAACAAAAATGCTTTCCATAACCAAGGAAGGAGGTGAGATGCTTATGTTAAAAGCTGGAAATTTACTTTGCCTTGAAAAAAAATATATGGGGTACATTAAAAATATAGCACAGCCTTCAACTCTTAATTTGAAGTGGAGGACGAGGTACCTTGAGGGGGAATATCCCCCTGGGAATTATTTTATAAAGTGCCTGCCAATTGGTGTAACTGGCAGTTCTCGAGATGAGGTCTTTCTGCGTGTGATATGGTATCCATATAGGATCAGCTCCATGAGAGACAGGTAAATCATCTACACCTGACCTTCAATTTATTGGTAGAATTTTAATGAGACTCCTGGGAATCCCCAAGAGTCCTATGTGGCAAGTAACTGTCCTGTAACCTGAAATAGTGGAGGAAAAAAACACTTTTCTTTTTGTTCTGTGTTCAAACAGCCTCTGGTACAATGGTGCCCTGGTTGCTGACTAGGGCTCCTAGGCACTATGGCAATACAAATAAGAAATGATAATAATATTAAATAGTAAACAATCATGTAGAAAAGGTAATAGTGGGGAACAGAGTTTTAAAATATTCCCTTCAGAGTTATTACTTACTGTTATATGAGTGCCACCTAGTGGTAAATCACATCTCCAATTTTTTCTCTTTTTTAGCAAGATTTTTTCCTTTTGCATTTTATTTGCATTATGAGAAGAATTTAGTGGGAGACAAAACAATGACTGTGGCTTTTGTAATTCTGAACCAGTGGTTCTGGAACAATTTTTACAGTGGGAGTGCTGAAAGCCATTGAATAAAACTGTAAACCCTGTATATGCTGGAAACCACTTTAAATCAGAAGTGCTGCCACACTCCCAGCCCCCTAGTTCCAGCACTCCTGATCTGAACTGTATGGAGATCTCATAAAATAAATAATGTTCAGCACAAATTATTCTATGAATTTGGGAAGAAATGAGTAGGCCAAATTCTGAAGGGCTCCCTCAGGCAAAATTCACATTGAAACGTGAGCAAAGGCTTCAGGGCTTTGTTTTTCATAGATTCCAAGGCCAGAAAGGACCACTATGATCATTTAGCCTAACTTCCAGTATAACAGACCATAGAACTTCCTCAAAATAATTCCTAGAGCAGATCTTTTAGAAAAACATCCAATCTTGATTTAAAAAATTGTCAGTGATGGAGAATCTACCACAACCCTTGGCAAATTGTTCCAAGGCTGATAACTCTCACTGTTAAAGATGTATGCCATATTTCTAGTCTAAATTTGTCTAGCTTCAACTTCCAGCCATTGAATCATGTTATACCTTTCTCTGTTAGACTGAAGAGTAAATAAGAAAATATTTGTTTTCTATGTAGATATGTACAGACTGTAAATAAGCCACCTCTTAACCTTCCCTTTGTTAGGTTGAGCTCCTTGAGTCTATCATTATAAGGCATATTTTCTAATCCTTTAATTATTCTCATAGCTCTTCTCTGTACTCTCTCCAATTTATCAAGATTGTTCCTGAATTGTGGGCACCAGAACTAGACAGTATTCTAGGAGTGGTCGCACCAGTGCCAAATACAGAGGCAAAATAACCTCTCTCTACTCCTATTCGAGATTCCCCTGGTTATGCATCCTATGATTGCATTAGCTTTTTTGGCCACAGTGTCACATTGAGAGCTCATGTTCAGCTGATTCTCCACCAGGACCCCCAAATCTTTTTCAGAGTTAGAGCTTTTACACAACTTTAATTTTTTTTTCCATGTAGTCTAGAGTCAGCATCTCTAAAGTAGCAGTCTAAGCAAAATTAGATTAATGGTGGTTTTACACATTGTGAGTAGTCCCATGGGCTGTGCAGGATGGAGGCCATAATTATTAAGAATATCTATAGAAACATTGCACCCATTCATTTTAGAAAAAGTGAATTTTTTTTATAGATGTGGGACTATTGCTTCATAGATATTGTCAAGTGTGGGTCACATAAGATATATGATGTTACATACTGTATATTAATCCAAATCCTGTTTGCTTTACACCTACTCGATATCAATTAGATTATTCAAGAAAGTAAGACAAGCAGGGGTTTGCCTATCATCATGTAATTTTCCCACTGCTTTCCTTTTATCACATATTTAAAGGAGGATATTCATAGCATGCTATATTAAAAAGAAAATGAACATATACAAATAAACCTGACAGAAAAAATATCAGTGCTTCTAGGAAAAAAAAAGCCTTTTACTCAGATATGATAAAAATGGCATTTTTAGGACTATTTTATCTCTAGGCAGAATGTAATCACCTTAGTGGCTGAGTCTGGCCTGATAAGTTCTGCTTTAAAAACAGTGAAGAGTCAAAGCCCTAGTGCTCGGCAAGCAGTGCTTGCTTAGCACCTGTGCAAAGAGTCTTCGGCATAGTCTGATAAAGATTGTGACTACGCTAGCCTTTTGTTAAATGTTTCCATCATTGCAGCTCCCTTGGTGGTAGCATTGGTAGGAGTGCTGTTGTAAACCGACCGACAGCATCTTAAATGTGCCCTTCCTGCTTTTCTAAGAGCCTGCTGCATCCTTCCTGCAGCCTACTTTCCAAACCTCTTCTGCAGCCTATGGAGCTTAGTCCCTCTCCAACCCTCACCTCACCTCCTAATCCTTCTCCATGCCTGCCTAAATTTCTCTCCGCTGGCAGCTGCCCTCAGGAGGAGATGGGGAGCAGAGCAGAAGCCAGGAATAGCCCAACTAAGATTAAGTTTATGTCCCATGATTTTTGAAAGCATCTACAAAATATGCAAGAATGTAATCATTAAAAAATACCTTTACAATATGTATCAAAAAGAAACATTTTCCTTACTTCTTTTGCAGCAATGGATTGTCTGTGGGATGATTTATCTGTTCTCTGTGCATCTGTGCTCCTTTGGGTATTCTTGAGCCCTTGGTGTGCTTCTACTCAGTCAGATGCATAGATGAGGCAGAGAGGAGTTCAAATGGACTGTGCCTTCATTTCAAAGGCACTTAAATATTCTCCTTGACCCTATCGATTGCTGCTACAACCAGTGAGTGTTAGCAACATTGATACTTCTAGGGGTTTTTTCTGTATTTTTTTTCTGTTCTCTCTTCTTTATCCTCCATTTTGTCAGCTGTTTCTATTTCATGTTAGAAAAGTTTGCAGACACATAAGTCTTGTCAAGTAAAGGTCAACTACATTTCATTTATACATCCCACAGCTGAACTTACATTATTAAATGTATTTTCAATAACATGGGCAAATATGCCCAACACAAAGACTGCTCAGTGATGGAACACTTGCAGAAAACCAAAGAACAGTGCTAGGACTCATGGCCATGGAGCAGGACCCCTCTGTACTAGGCGCTGTACAAACACAAAACAAAAAGACAGTCCCTGCCCCAAAGAGCTTCCAGTCCAAGTCTCTCATTTTATACTTAGATGTAAACACTTTGCTATATGTTTCTACAATGTTAGCAGAACGGGGCTAGGGTGCTACCACAATATACATAATTATAATAATATAATTAATAAGTCAAAGTCCTGGGTTTATGACATCACAGTCCTTTTGTCATGGACAAAAGACTGAGAATGTCAGTGCAAATCCTTATGAAAACACAAACGGCTTTGTAACTGACAAAAGACTATGACCCTGATAATGAATTTGTTGCATGGAAGCAGAACCCTGCTCCCAAATGAAGCCCCACTGAAGTCAATGGGTATGTGTACATTGCAACATAAGCCCATGCTCGAGCCCAGGCTCAAGCCTAACCCCCTTTGCATTAACAGTGCAACTACACTAACCCAGGGCTCAGATCTCTGGGCTGTAGGGTCCGAGCTCCAGTTAAGCTGGATCCACAGTCCAAGTCCTTATTACTTTGCAGTATAGATACAGCCCCGCTTGACTCAGGTCCCAGGAGTATCCCACAATTCCGTGGGTCAACTTCCTTAGTCCTCTTTATCCCTACAATCTGCAATCTATTCTATTGAAAACAGAAGCTACTCCTTCCTTTGCAAACAGCAGCAGCTCAGGTCAACGTTAACACAGTCTCTTCCGATCGCCGATCTGCAAGCACACTCTCAGAGTCTCCTGGGTCTGCAATGGAGAGCGAACTGAACAAGCCTTTTGCAAAGCAAGCTACTCCCTGATAACATCCAGGGCAAACAGTAAAGTTTTTAAACAGAGCACAACGGTCATGCAGCTGCATTTCAGGCAGAGGTGGACGCTTGGTGCTAGGGACTCTGGGATATGGTATTTTGACTCAATTGTCACCATGTCGCAGTGGGTCACAGCCGAGGATGCCAAATTCAGGACAAACGGCTGAGAAACAGGGCAGACTCACCTCAAACTGGTGATTATTCTCTCTTTAGATTATACCAAGCTAGTAACAAAAGTAAATTTCTGTCTCACCACACTGGTTAACAAGACGTTAAAGACCGTCTCCTTAGGCATTTCAGCTCTTCTCTCACCACAAGACACTGGGGGGCTCTATGATGAGTGGTTACTGAAAACCAATTTCATCAAACATAGAATTCTTCTAATCCCAGAAAATCAGCCACAAATCAGGTCAATATATAACTCAGATCTTACCCAATAATCACACTGATGCCAATCCTTTAGTAAGGCTATGTCTACACTGCCAATTGAAGGACAAAACTTTTGTCTTTCAGAGGTGTTAAAAAAAAACAAACCCGGAAAGACAAAAGTTTTGACATAACAAGAGCCAGTGTGAACAGTGCGTTGTTGGCAGTATCGCTCTCCTGCCAACAACGCAAATGCCACTCGTTGGGAGTAGAAGTTTTTTGTTGGCAGGAGAGCTAACAACCAGTGGCTACACTGAGCGACTTTCAGCGTCACGGCTGTGGTGATACAGCCATGTTGCTAAAAGCTGTGTAGTGTAGACATAGTCTAATTAAAAATTAAAGATTTAATAATGAAAGAAAAGAATAAGAGAGTTAATAATGTTTAATAGATTATATACATACAAATAATTGCAAAGGCCTTATATCAAGTTTATAATACTGATGGAATAGACTGCTGAGGTGTCTGCAGGAAGGCTACTGGGCAAGATGAGTTTTGTCTATGTTAGCGTGAAATGTCCTTAATAAGCCATCAACATAGTTGTCTAGCCTTGGTGTAAATCTTATTTTATGGGTGTTGCCCAGGAATACAACACGTATAAGATACAAGTCCATGGCCAATATTCATAACTTTAGATAGAAAGATGATACATGTATATAAACAGGATAATTATATTTATCAAATCATAACTTGGTTAATTTGACTTGGGTCTGTGCACTGCAGTGTGGATTCTAGAGCCCTGGGTTTGAGCACGAGCTAGAAAAGTCTTAACATAGGGTTAAAATACACTGTAGATGCTTAAGCCCATGGTTCTCTAACAGGGGTCCCGGGACAATTTGTATAGTGGGGGCGCTGAGAGACACTGAACCAAACTGTAAACCCTGTATATGATGGAAACCACTTCAAGCCAGGGGGTGCTGCTGCACCCCCATCACCTCTAGTTCCAGCTCCTATGTTTCCTAGAATGGGTCAGCTGACTCAGATGCCACTAACAATGGCCTTACATTGAAGTGTAGACACATCCAACGAGGTTTTTCATAGTTGCAGCGGTCTGCCACCTCATAGTCAGTGGCAGGATTGGGGCTTATATATCAATTTTGAGTACAGGAAATGCCCTTCTAACACAGTTTCCTTGTAATTCTTCTGCTGGGGTGGATGACGCATGTTCCCTCCCATTCTAGCCTCCAAAAAGTGCCAGGGTGTTCGGGCCCCAAAATCAAGGTTTATTCTCTGAGAATGACAAAGGCACAAGGCAGACAGGACCTCCTTACTACCTTCTAGTCTTAAGCTCTATGGCAACATAGCTTCCAAAGAAACGACACTACAAGGGAATTCCCTGCTGGTTGCTGCCTCCAGAGCCTTTCTTAGAGATGTGGGGAAGTAAATTTTGACATGGCCTGCATTACTTTATCCACTAGGAGTCTGAGCCAGAGCCTGAAATTTCTGGAAAGACTCCGGTTGACTCCAAGCCCACATTAGTTGAGAGATCAACCCTAGTCTCCTAATCCCACACTATGAAACCATAACTCCATAGAGCACTCACTGATGGGCTTCTGATGGGTCAGGCAAAGGGATCAGGGGAACTGATGTCATGTAGGTGGTATGCCCTTTTTCACATCTTCCCAGAGGGAATCCTTCCAAGTTATTGTACCCTCTGCTCACAGGAGGGGATGCTACAGTGCATGGAGGGCCTGATCTTACTGTCCCTAGACATGCATTATTATCCCTGAAATTATTAGGAAACTTGGAGACAGCAGAGCTGTAAAAATAAGGAAGGAAAAGTTAAGAATGAAAAAAGTAAATGGATTTGTGTTTGTGACTATAACTGAAAGTTTCTTCAAAGAGTGTCAGATGTATAGAGCACCAAGAGAGTTCACAGGCTTTCCCTCACAAACACTCCAAGGTTCTGATCTTGCATTCCCTTTACATCTTTTGGAATCAACAGAAGTATTGGGTGTGCAGGGAATGCATTATCAGCCCCCAAAAATCATAAGTAGCATGCACGCGTGTGTGTATACACATACATACATAAAATGAAACTAGTAAAAGGAAACCAGAACCAGAACAATTAAAACAATTTTCACAAGAGTGTTTAATAAATCCCAACATGGAAGCTCTTTAAAATGGTTTGTTTCAGAATGACAATCAAACAATTTCAAGCGCTGTCTTTCAATACTTTTTAAAATTACATATTAATTGTATTTTAATAATCTTTCAGTGTCTTATGGCACAAACTTCAGTGGGGATTTTGGAACTAAAGAGTCACATTGTCCCTTACATCCATCATTTGACATAAAAGACTAGAAATGGTGTACATTTCCAGTTGTCAAGTTCCCTTATCAGTTTTCCTCTGTGGGTTTGCGAGAATAGATTTGTGCCCTCCTGCCCTTTTTAGTCCCCTGTGTCTTCCCTTCCTCCTGATGTTCACCCAACTATGCTGTGCTAGGGAGTTTCACTAAGTAGGATGGGAAGCCCTACAAGTTAATGCTGACCTAACCAGTGTTCATTTGTGCCTGGATGTCCCAAGGGATTAGTGTGGGATGATGCCATAGAAAGCAGCCATCCTTTGCTTTTCCTAAAGTTGGCGTGGTTATGGAACTCTGTTAACGTGCATCTATGCTACAGGAATCAGTTATAACTAGATCACGGGACAATCATTCCTAAACTAGATCTGCAGATGGGGTTGTATGTTGTAGTGCATACATCCCTAGAAGTATCACCTCAGCTGGATCTTTGTGATTGGCTTTGAATGTATGCCTTTTCTGTCCCTAATTTAATCTTATTTTAATTTTGGGAGGGGGGTGGCAGGGAAAGGGGGAGGAATAGCTGAGACAATTGAAAAAGCATTTTAGAAATAAAGAAAAATACAATATTACTTTTATTTAAGGAAAGATAGCTGCAAGATAGTAATTAACTATTTTAAATGTACAGCTGTGCAGAAAAGCTTTGGTCCCAGCAATAATATTATGAAAATTAAATGGTATCTTAGGGTAGCCAGATTTGCATTTGCAGATGTTCAGGTTTATATACATTCTCAATGAAAAAAAATTAATGTTAATCTGTATTCAGGTGATATCTTGAAATGCTATTGGCAGCCTTTACCCTAGAGCAGGCAATCAAGAGTGGCAAGCAGGAATAGTGCCAGTGTTTGGGAGAAGATAAAATATGGGACATCTGACTGCAATAAGCTTAATTTCTTCATAAATTCATTTGGATTTTAGAGCAATTACAATTTGGTTTCCCTCTCCTAATTCAGACTATGTCACTCCAAGAAGATGGCATTTTCTTTCAGGCAACAACTGCATGTCACTAATCAGCCCAAGGAAGAGTAAATGAAGTGTGTGAGTACATTTTCATCCTTGGATTACTCAGATAAGGTCCTCAAGTATGTAGCCAATTGATGTTGGCTGATTTCTATTTCTATTTTATTTATTTTTAGCAGTTTAGCTGGTGAGGTGGATATTTTACAGCAGGTGTGCAGCCCATGAATGAATACCAATATTTGTTAGGAACTCAAGTTAAGTTTTCCTTTAATTATTATTATTTGCATTCCTTTATCCTTCCTTCTTTTTCTGCCCCACTTTCTACAGTTTATTTTTTAATTTTATGTATGTAAACTACAAACACTATCATTTTGCTGCTTTATTCCTGTATTGTGCTAAGGTGACATTTCTCAAAGCTTCCTATCCTCAGTGATTGAGACAATCCACCTTGCTATATTCAGCAGTGGCAATTCAACATAGCAAAGCAGTAAGGGGCCAATTGATACATTGTGCCAAAGTGAGAAATTGTCCACTGTACTGGATGATTCATTACAACCAGCAGAAATGCACGCAATATATAGCAATTAGGAGCTATTCTTAGTAGGGTAAACATTACTCACTATACATTACCTACATATACGGCCAAACTGAGGCTTAGCTATGCATATTCAACTCTGATTTCACTGCAACTTGAGACGTAATATGGCCTGCAAAAAATAAGCACGTGGGACATTACCTGGTGCTGAGGGAGGGGATTATGAAATAATCATTGGTTTCTAAATTTCTAGTTGTAACTTTGGTTTCTGACTCATGCTACACACCGTGCTGCCAACTCTGGTAATATTATTGTGAGATCCATAATATGTAGATTTTTTCTTAAGGCCCCAGCTGATAGACTCATATGATTATGTGAGAATCTCAGATTTCATGTTGTTTAAAAGCAAGTTTCTAACCCGCATGGTTGCAGAGAACCCCAAGGCTCAAACACCAGAAGGAGGGCTGGTGCTTCCATTTAGGCAGCCTAGGCAATCGCCTAGGGCGCCAGGATTAGTGGGGGGCAGCATTTTGCCAGCGGGGGGCGGCAGGTGGCTCCGGTGGAGCTGCCGCAGTCATGCCTGCAGAGGGTCCCCTGGTCCCGCGGCTCTGGTGGAGCTGCCGCAGGCATTCCTGTGGACAGTCCGCTGCTCCCGCGGTGCTGGTGGACCTCCCGCAGGCATGGCTGCGGCAGCTCCACCGGAACCGCGGACCAGCGGACCCTCGCCTCGCGGGGCGGCGAAATGGCCGTGGCCTAGGGCGCTAAAAACACTAGCGCCAGTCCTGACCAGAAGGTAAATAAAAGGAAACCAGAAGTATTTTTTTAAAACTGCAGGATTTTTAAGGCACTCTTTTGTATTTTGGGGGCCTGACTCATGGTTTTTGAATGCGTGGGGTTGGCAATACTGTTAACTAATGATGAACATGTCATGTCTCTGTGCCTTTCTGCAATATGTTATAAGGGTTCCCAAAGATTTAAGTTAATAACCCTGCATTAAAAATAGGATTGTTACTGTCATAACCTTAGTCCCAGATTTGGACCTTAGCGTCCAAAATATGGGGGTTAGCATGAAAACCTCCAAGCTTAGTTACCAGCTTGGACCTGGTACCTGCTGCCACCACCCAAAAAATTAGAGTGTTTTGGGGCACTCTGGTCCCCCTGAAAAACCTTCCCTGGGGACCCCAAGACCCAAATCCCTTGAGTCTCAAAAACAGAGGGAAATAATCCTTTTTCCCTTCCCCCCTCCAGGTGCTCCTGGAGAGATACACAGACACAAGCCCTGTGAATCCAAACAGAGTGACTCCCCCTCTCTGTTCCCAATCCTGGAAACAAAAAGTACTTTCCTATTCCCCCAGAGGGAATGCAAAATCAGGCTAGCAAATCCAACACACAGATCTCCCCTGATTTCTTCCTCCCACCAATTCCCTGGTGAGTACAGACTCAATTTCCCTGAAGTAAAGAAAAACTCCAACAGGTCTAAAAAGAAAGCTTTATATAAAAAAAAGAAAGAAAAATACATACAAATGGTCTCTCTGTATTAAGATGATACAATACAGGGTCAATTGCTTAAAAGAATATTGAATAAACAGCCTTATTCAAAAAGAATACAAATCAAAGCACTCCAGCACTTATATTCATGCAAATACCAAAGAAAAGAAACCATATAACTTACTATCTGATCTCTTTGTCCTTACACTTAGAAACAGAAGACTAGAAAGTAGAAACTGCTTCTCCAAAGCTCAGAGAAAGCAGGCAGACAGACAAAAGACTCAGACACAAACTTCCCTCCACCCAGAGTTGAAAAAATCCAGTTTTCTGATTGGTCCTCTGGTCAGGTGCTTCAGGTGAAAGAGACATTAACCCTTAGCTATCTGTTTATGACAGTTACTATTATTAGAAAATCTTAAAAATCAGATTATTACTATAACGGCTTATCTACAGCATCTTTTAGTTTACTGCAAGCTGTAGTGTAAATCTATCCCTGACTAGCCTGCACACTCTCACTGCTGTTTTGATATCAGAGTTTAGGCTATTACTCTAAAGTACAAATAAAGAGATGTTTCTGGCATGTCACACTACATTGTGGCAACAGAGACTCATTGCACAAACGGGGCTAGGATAGGAGTGGACTGAAAGAGCCAGAGACACACATAGATAGGACAGCCAGGCACATACACACAGAGAGGCAGGCAGACAGACAGACACACACACACAGGCAGGCAGATGCAGATACATTCAGGGACATAGGCACTGACTTTTGTGTGCTCTGGGGCTCAAGCACCCATCGAAAAAAAATTATGCGGTGCGCAGCACCTGCAGGGCCGGATTAAACTTTTGTGGGCCCCAGCACCCAAACTGTGACCCCCACCCCCACTTGGCCTCTTCTCCCTATCCCCCGAGGCCATGGTCCCGCTCAGCCTCTTCCATGCTGAGACCCTACCCACCATTTGCACGGGGGAGGAGGGGAGTGGACAGGAGCACCTACTGGCAAAAACAAAAGTCAGCACCTGTGCTCAGGGCAGGCAGGCAGATACACACACATGCAGACACACACACACACACTGTCCCTTACCCGTGTGCAGGTAGCCACAGACACAGGGGCAGACAAACTGGTAGGAGCACACTCACACCCGGGGCAGGTAGATGCAAACAATCACAGGGCCAGGCAGACAGGCACACAGGGCCACACACACACAGGGCAGAGGGGTGTGCATATGTGCACAACCACACACAGACAAGTGGGCACACACGCGGGGTGGACGGGTGGACACATACACACAACGATGGGCAGGCGTGCACACATATATGTGGTAGGGTTGCCAACTTTCTAACTGCACAAAACCTGCCTGCCCTTGCCCAAGGCTCCACCCCTGCTCCGTCCCTGCCCCCACTCACTCCATCCCCCCTGACTCTGTCACTCACTCTCCCCCACCCTCACTCACTTTCACTGGGCTGAGGCATGGGCTGGGGCCAGAAATGAGGGGTTCAGGGTGCGAAAAGGGGCTCTGGGATGAGGCAGGGAGCTGCAGCATGGGAGGGGGTGAAGCCTCCGGCTGGCGGTGTGGGCTCTGGGGTGGGGCTGGAGATTAGGGGTTTGGGATTCAGGATGGGGCTCAGGGCTGGGGCAGGGGGTTGAAGTGCAGAAGGGGATGCAGGGTGCAAGTTCCAGGAGAGAGTTTGGGTGTGGGAGGGGACTCAGGGCTGGGGCAGGGGGTTGGGATGTGAGAGGGAGTGAGGGCTCCAGTTGGGGGTGTGGGCTCTGGTGTGGGGCCAGGGATGAGGGGCTTGGGGTTCAGGAGGGGGCTATGGACTGGGGCAGGGGGTTGGGGTGCAGATTCTTGGAGGGAGTTAGGGTGTGGTAGGATGTTCCAACCTGGGGTTGGGGTGCTGGAGGGGGTTTGGGGTGCCAGCTCCAGCTAGGTGGCACTTACCTCAGGTCACTGCTCGCCTGCCCTGGCTCCACATAGCTCCCAGAAGGCTCCTCTTAGGCAGATGGGCCCGGGGCTCTGTGTGCTGCCTGCGCCAGCAGGTGCCACCTCACATTGGTCAATGAGAGTTGCGGATCCAGGGCAGTGCGCAGAGCTTCACTGATTGCGCCTCTGATTAGGGGTTGCAGGGAAATGCTGGCTGCTTCTGGGAGCCACGCAGAGCCAGGGCAGCAAGGAGCCTGCCTTAGTTCCGCTGTGCCACTGATCATACTTTTAACAGCCCAGTGGTCAGTGGTGATGACCAGAGCTGCCAGAGTCCCTTTTGACCAGGCATTCCAGTCAAAAACGGGACACCTGGCAACCGTAATACATGAGCACACATACCCAAGAGGCAGTCAGGCACACCCATGGGGTGGGCAGGCACGTCCACGGTTGGACAGATCTATACATACACACAGGGATAGGCAGGTGCATACTCCCATGCACACCATTCCCACAAAGGGGCAGATGCATGCAAACACACACAGGGACAGGCAGAAACATACATGGGTGCCTGCTGGCATGCGCACGTGCGCGCGCGCACACACACACACACGTGAGTGCTCATACTTGGGCAGGGGGGCATATGCACAAGGGTGCTGGAACAATCTGTATAGTGGGGCTGCTGAGAACCATTGAACCAAACTTTAAACCAGGGGTAGGCAACCTGCGGCACGCTAGCTCATTTTCAGTGGCACTCACACTGCCCAGGTGCTGGCCACCGGTCCAGGGGGCTCTGCATTTTAATTAAATTTTAAATGAAACTTCTTAAACATTTTAAATACCTTATTTACTTGCTATACAACAATAGTTTGATTATATACTATAGACTTATAGAAAGAGACCTTCTAAAAACGTTAAAATGTATTACTGGCATGCGAAACCTTAAATCAGAATGAATAAATGAAGACTCGGCACATCACCTCTGAAAGGTTGCCGAGCCCTGCTTCACACCCTATATATAATGGAAACCACTCCAAGCCAGGGGGTGCAGCAGGACCCCCGCTTCCAGCACTTTGGCATCTAGATGCATGCCTACAGCAGGCAGCTGGTCAATAACACGCAGCGGCAGGCAGGGACGTGCAAGCACACTGGGGGGAAGAGTTAACGCGCACGCAGACGTGAGCAAGTGCGCCCGCAATCACACAGGGTTCGAGCGCGGGCCGCCCATACCCACATTGGGCGGATCCAGCGAAGGGGGCGAGGCTATGGGGGCTGGTCCAGTCCCGCTCCTCCCGTTGCCATGGCAGCCTGGCTACGGAAGTGCTCTGCGGCGCTTCCCTCCAGCCGCAGGTCCGCGGGGAGCGGCTCCCTCCGTGCTGCTGAAGATGGCGGACGGCGGGGAAGCCGCGGGCCAGCAGGAAGAGGCGGTGGTTGGCGGGGCGCGGCGGGACAAAGGGCCCCGGGCTAATGCCCGGCCACCCTCGGCCCGGGACTTACAGGTGCGGAAGGCCCAGGGCGATACTCGGGAATGATGAACGAGAGCCCGGTGGCGCCTACTTGACAGGTGCCGTCCCGTCCCGGCGGCTGCGGCGCTCCGGGCTGCTGGGCGGGGGAGGCTGGCCTGGGCAAGCCCGGGCTGTGCGGTTAGAGGCGCTGCCCGGCGGGCTGTATTTCCCGGTGGAGCGGGGCACAGGGAGCTGCGCGCTGGTGGGGGGCTGCTGCCTGCCCTTTCCATGCACACCCCGGCACCCTGCCCCTTGGGCCAGCCACCGCGTGAGCCTCCCCACGGGGCTGTGACGTGCCACATGGTGTGGAGTGATCTGCCAGGCATAGGCAGGTGGCTGGCTTTGTGTCACACCCCTTCTCTCACAAGACCCACATTTTTCAGGACTTAATAGCCCTGCCTGATGAGGCTGCCAGCTCTTGTTTGCAAGGCCAGAATAAAGCTGCTTAATGCAAAATCCCTCTTGTGCCGATGAGCCTGGCTTTCAAACACTACAGCAGAGGTTCCCAAACTGAGTTCGTGGCTTGTTCTGGGTAAGCCCCTGGCGGGCAGCGAGACACTTCGTTTACCTGAGTGTCTGCAGGTATGGCTGCTCGCAGCTCTCAGTGGCCGCAGTTTGCCTGGGAACCCCTGTGCTAGAGCAAGAGGCCAGCAGCTTCTGGCACGTGGCTCGCCAGGTATGAACCCTGGCGGGCCAGGCCAGTTTGTTTACCTGCTGCATTGGCAGGTTTGGCTGATTGCAGCTCCCACTGGCCGCAGTTCGCCATCCCAGGTCAATGTGGGTGGCAGGAAGCCTCAGCCAGCACATCCCACACTGCTTTCTGCAGCCCCCATTAGCCTGGGACAGCGAACCGCGGCCAGTGGGAACCGCGATCGGCCAAACCTGCCGACGCGGCTGGTAAACAAACTGGCCTGGCCCGCCAGGATGCTTACCCTGGTGTGTCACATGCCAGAGGTTGCCGACCCCTGCACAAGAGCAATGGAGAGGTGCCTCAGCCTGCAGAGAGTTTGGCTTGCGTTGTTGGCTTCCTGCAAAGAAATGCTATAAAATCTTAGCTGTAACCATTTCTTTATCAACATTAATTTTCCCCACCAACTTTAAAACTATGAAATGCTTCCAAATATTCTTTAAAACCATGTCTATGCTTTCCCATGCTTGCAGCAGCATGTAGGGTATGTGTAGCCAGGGGTCCTGGTGCTGGGTGCGCCAACAACCCTGGCTTGAAGTGGTTTTCTTGGTATACAGCTTTGTTCAATGGCTTTCAGCACCCCCACTATAAAAATTGTTCCAATGCCACTGCGTGTAGCTACATGCCACACACTCACTGGTGTGTAGCTACATGTGGCAGTGAAAGTCTCCAGCAGGGAGCTGCTGGCATGCAAAGATCTTGAGCATGTAAAGAGCTGTGTAGGGTATGTAGGGCCTTCTGCTCTACTCAGCCATTCCCCATTGTCTACACTGCTGTTTTATACCCATGCTAATTGGGCAGGCTGTGTCTACTCTACACAATACCTAAGTGTAGACCTTTAGCTATCTATTACTTAAGCAAAAGAAAGGTGAAACTCTAGGCAGTGTTACTGTTTTTGTTTAATTACACATAAGGCAATACATTGCTGACCAGTCCTGACCATTTTTCCTTTTTACTTACTAATATTAGGTTTGCACATTAATTATTGTTGATAAAGTCTATGAGTCTATTGAGACTAACATTTTTAACTGAAGCATACAGTAGTTACATTCATCTTCAGTTTTCCAGACTGTTGATGATCGGACTTGTAGTTAAGCAGGCTTTTTGAGTAGATGGTCTTTCATGGTGTTAAATTTATCTGAAATAAAAGTTCCCTTTTTAACTAGCACAAATCTGTAGAATGCATATTAAGTTTGAGATACTGGATGTCTTTTAAAAGTTCTATTGCAATCTCACTATGTACAATTTTCTTAATAGCCTCAGTTCTTCAACTAGTTTACTCTCCTGGATAACGAGCATCTCATACAATACTTATTCCAATATTAAATACTGTGATTCTAAAACAGTTTGTCTTGCAAAGGGCTCTCTTTATTCATATGTTTGTTCGTAAGACAAACTATAGTAGAATTGTAGCCCTGCACCACCATGTGGTGAAATGTTAATATCACTCCAGAGAAAAGCAGAATCAAATTTTAGAACTCTGTTTTGAGATAAAAATTTTAATATTTACAAAAACTAAATACAACATCGTTAAAGGCAATAGAAATCAAGCTACCAAAAACGTCCTATTTGGTATCCCTTCGCATACTGTTCTTAAAGCGGAATCTGCCAGAGAAATGGCAGCATCTAGGGCAAGGGTGGGCAACCTATGGCACGGGTGCCGAAGGTGGCACGTGAGCTGATTTTCAGTGGCACTCACACTGCCTGGGTCCTAGCCACCGGTCCGGGGGGCTCTGCATTTTAATTTAATTTTAAATGAAGCTTCTTGAACATTTTAAAAACCTTATTTACTTTACATACAACAATAGTTTAGTTATATATTATAGACTTATAGAAAGAGACCTTCTAAAAACGTTAAAATGTATTACTGGCACGCGAGACCTTAAATGAGAGTGAATAAATGAAGACTCGGCACAGCACTTCTGAAAGATTGCTGACCCCTGATCTAGGGCTATCCTTGGGAAAAGCCTTTCTAATACAGGTTATTACGCTTGGGTGTAAGCCTTTAAGCATTTGCTGAAGTCAGTGTTAAACACATGCTTAAGTGCTTTGCTGAATTGGGATCTTAATATTAGTACATTCTGTTGTGGTTGTAAACATGTTATATAAGAACTGAAAAATATAAATTAAAAGCTATTACTGTTATGTTCTCTAACAACCTTATTGAAAGTAATGTGGCATATTGTTTCACATAAATATAGAATATCTTTGTCTTAACCTTTTACAAGTAATGTGAATGCTTTCTATGTATTCTAAACAGATGCTTCTGTATAAAAATCTTGTCATTCTTTGCTAGTGTAGCCTTATTACATACTTAATGAGGTAATTCAGGCTTGTGTTTAATATGTAAATAAATACGTGTTTATTTCAGAGTACAGGTATCCAGACAAATATTTATGAGTATCTGAATAATGTCACTCGTGTTTCTAAATCAATAAGGAGCCTAGGCTTCTAAAACAATGCATAAAATGTTTATTCTCTTGTTCTTTGTATAGTTTGTATTTCTAATCTTAGAGATTTTCTAAAAAATCTGGTATTGTATGTAGTTGGCTTTGGCTGGGTTATATGAAGATGAAGTAAAAGGCAAGTTATCCCATTCTGACAGACCACCAGCTACAGTGTTCGGTAACCCAAGAGTACCAGTTCAGAGGTAAGAAGTGCTTTGTACATTATGATTAGTAATTTATTTGACATTTGTAATATCTGTTTCAGTTTACTAACCCTGCTTTTGTCACAACATTCAGAAATTTGATCTCGAAGAGGTATTATATTCCAATGCTTGTTTAAAAAGCTATAACAGCACACAAGAGTAAAGTGGGGAACCCTATAATACTGCATCCACTCTGCTTCCTTAGGAAGTGTCTGTAGCATATATTTATTTATCAAGTAGTCTTCATTCTGCAACTGTTCCCAACCACTTTATGTTTCTGTTAGATGCTGGCAAAAGGCTTAAAGTTAAATGCAGAAGTAGTTATGTTGTCACACAGATTTGGACATATGACCTGTGTTCTTTTGGGGGAACAACTGTTAGGAGCAGGAGCAATTCAAATGGAAGACTATGCCTAAGTGCGTCTTTAGGGTCAGGAAACCACACTGCTCATGTCAACATGAGGACTATGATCCATGATCGTTAAGTCCTATCCAAAATTATCCCTGAGCAGCATCTGCAATAGGAGAATTGGCAAATATCCTCTAAGATTCTTCATGGGAACAAAGAACTTGGGTGGACAACCTCTGTGTGGTAGAGGAATTGAATATATTTTTCTCTGTTTTTCTGGCGTTTAGGTGCCTATGGCCAACAAGAGTTTGCTTTAAGTACTTAGGGTTCACATACCAGGTTATATGGAGACTCATTATAGCACTCTCAGATAAACTTTAAAAAAATCTTGCCAAGTTTAAATTAATCAAATACAAAACAACTGAACAGTAAGATGTTTGTTAGTTTGTTTTTTTAAATCCAATCTATATATGGCAAGTGACTGGGACATGATGAACCAAACACAAGGCCCGTGTGTCTTTCTGAAAAGGCCCCATCCATATAGATGTGTCAGTGTGAATCCCATTTTTAAAAAATGGGTATTTACCAGCGAACATCTCCATGACTGATGACAAACCTACAGTCCATTTGTGCATATGGATCTCTGGAAAGATGAAATTCAGCCCAAGGCTGGATACTTGGGGGACAATAATAATTGTTTCTGGTTGAGATCACCAATCTAGGATGGTTAACCATCTACAGATATCACTATTAAAAAGCTGCTTGCTAATACATACCACAAAGTTATTATACTTACTTCCTATTCCATGTAGGGAATAGGTTGGTACTGTATCTTGAATACTTCAGAATGGTATATGTTGGCAAACTCTAGCTCTTTATTGGCAATCATATACCATGACTCAGATGAATCTCTTTTAGAAAGAAAAGATGCCCCCTTAACACATTGTTAAATAATTCCTAATTTGGATAGATTGTAGTCTACATCAATTGTCAAAGTTCCATTAAAATCAGTGGAGCTATGGCTGTTTGCACCAGTGGTGGACCTATCCCATGGATGTGAAGTTAGTGCAGTGGTTCTGATTCCTTATTTCAAAGTATCTTTTAAATTCATTCTAAATGTTTACTGTAAACCTTTGTAATGTTGGCTTTAAGAATATTTTTGAATCCATGTAATAAACAGAAAGAAATAGGGGAAACTACTGCTTGTAAGCTTTTTGGGAGCAGTGTCTGTCTTTTTGGTCTGTGTACAGCACCTATCACAATGGGGTCCGGGTTCATGACTGGGGCTCCTAGCACTTTGGTAATACAAATAAATGATAATAATGCTGGTTGGTCCCATTGCAGGTTCAAGTACTACAAAGCCAGTTTTCAAATATAATTGAAGGTTAAGGGTCAGATTCTTCAACCCTTAATCACATTGAATGTTACCTACTGATGTTAGGGAGACCACTTGTGGAGTAAATTGTCATTCAGCATGCATAAGGGCACTGCTTTGCGGCCCTAAATGAGCTCCCCTCCATTCTTTCCTTGCTACATGGTGAATATTTGGAACTATTTACTGTGGCCAAAAGAACATATGTCGTTACAGTGTGTCAGCAACTTAGAATTATTTTATAAAATACTTAAACAGTTAGTCTGAATGGAGCCCATCAGGTCAGAACTTTTGAGAGACCTTATTTTCACTTTTTTTTTAAGTATATTAAAAAACTAACCATTTTACATAGTCATGAAGTGTGAAGTTCTTGTTACAATGGATATATTATGCAGTGTATATATCAGTAATGATTTTAATAAACCTGAATTTTTTTAAAATATTTGTTGGCAGTCTAAAAATTGACTCTTTCAGAAGCTTGAGAAAACCAGAAAGAAGCATGAGTGATGATAAAGAAAACCAAAGGTACTGTAAAAACAGAGGCTTATTTATCTATAACAATTATGAATAGAATATTAATCTAGATTTTATTTTTTTCATTCATACATTTTTTCTTTCTTCTTTCTTCATAATGGTGTTGATCTTAGTCTTTGCTCTAAGTGCTCACATAAGGGCTGTTGCGTGACTCACTAGAGGGAAATGGTGACATGAGGTATGGAGGATAGCCTTCCCTATTTAAAATAAAATGCTTTGTCCAGTTTTCAAACTATAAACTGAATCTTTAATTATGGAAGCCTACAGTTCAGAATCTCCTTGTTTTTACATGTAATAGAAACCCCGGAGCAGTGGCGCGCTGACCCGCTCAGCCTGCCACCACTGTGGGGTTCCCGCTGCTGGCCGTTGCCAGCTGGGGTCCCACTCAGCACCTGTTGCTGGCCTGGGGGAAGGAACCCCAGGCTGGCAGCGGGCGGAGACCCCGGCTGGCAGGAGCCGGCGACCAAACCCCAGAGCAGCAGCTGGCTGAGCCACTCAGCCTGCCACCGCTCTGGGGTTCCTGCTGCTGGCACCTTGCTAGCCAGGGACCCGCCGCTGGTCCCTCTCAGTGCCCGCTGCTGGCCTGGGTGAAGGAACCCCAGGCTGGCAGCAGGTTAAGACCCTGGCTCACAGGAGCCAGCGGCGAAACCCCAAAGCGGGGGTGGGCAGAGATGCTTAGCCCACTGCCGAAACCCCAGAGCTGGGTGGGCTGACCTGCTCAGCCTGCCGCCGCTCTGAGGTTCCAGCTGCTGGCCCCTTACCAGCCAGGGTCCCCACCGCAGCCCTACTCACCTTGCTTCTGGTTGGAGTTCCAGCGCAGGCCCCCTGCCAGACAGGGCCCAGGCCTCGGGCCCTGCACAGCCCTACCAGCCGCCAGTTCCACTCACCTCAGCTGCTGATCTAGGGTTCCAGCCAGTTAACAACTGATCACTAAGAAGCCTGTGTGCAACTTAAAGTATCCAAATACGTGCCATCAGACACTGGAAAACTCAGCAAGGAAAAGCAAGGGCAAGGATTATGCTAAACTAATAAGATCTGCATTTTAATTTAATTTTTAAATCTTCTGAAACATTTTGAAAACCTTGTTTACTTTACATATAACAATAGTTTGGTTATATATTATAGACTTATAGAGAGACCTTCTAAAAACCGTTAAAATGTATTACTGCACGCGAAGCCTTAAATTAGAATGTATACATGAAGACTCAGCACACCACTGCTGAAAGGTTGCTGACCCCTGGTTTATAGACATCAGTGTTGAGATAGCAGCATCAGTTTTATTCTACTAAGCAGCAGCAGATTGACTTGTTTTATCCTGAATCAACTCACCTTGCCTCCTATACTGAAATAGTATACCCAAAGAGAATAGGAAGCATTCAGCATTTTATTAGCTGTTTAAAATCAAATCAAACAGAACATAAAGATGCTACAGCTTGGCAATATGTCATATCTAGCTATCTAAATTTGGATAGCGTCCATCACCATGGTGTATAAGCATATATTAGCCCCTAGTACTTCTAGTCTCTTAATCTTACTCTCTGACATGTATATAACTTCTGATTACAGATAATAATACACTCTATGAAATGGATCTCATGCAGGGGCTAGAAATTAGTCTATTTTGAAAATAAACTAGATGTTTACTACTGTTTGTTTTATCCAGTGGTTTTCTCTGAAGTTACTGCAGACTCTAAAGTGCCTCAGAATATAAATTAATTGTTGTTAAAAAAGAACTAACATTTTTAAAAATGTGACCATAATTGACTGTTAAGCCTAAGATCTCACTTTGGTGCTATTTTTAGTTGTTGTATGTCAGTTCTACAAAGGCAGTGTTAATTGTGCATCTGATTTTCAAATGCATCTGCATTTCATCAGACCAGCCATAGTCTCATGCACAGAACCTCCTAGTGGAGATTATTCTTTCCAGGAGCTGGTGGAATCCACACAAGATAAGGAATGTAAAGTCACAGCTATGTCAGGACTGTGTTCGCTATAAAATATGATTGTGGCTCCTAACCTCTAGGAACCTCTATACCTTTGTAGGTCCACTGTAGCAATTCTTTTAGTAGTGCTTCTTTGTGTATTGAGAAAACCAGAACCGGGTGGAATGCTTCTGTGATCAAAGTGAAGAGGTTTTGTGCCAGAATTTGGCTACATTTGTTTACTGAGCTTTTTTTATTGAAAAATGGGTGTCCATCAATTACTTCAGAAGGATTGTCACTGATAAACATTATTGTTTAAAGATTTTACTCAGGTGACTCAGAATATAGCGGACTACAGATTGTTGGGCCTTCTAATAATAGGAATCCCAGTAAAATTGTTGGTGAACTTTTCAAAGAGGCAAAAGAACATGGGGCAGTTCCACTGGATGAAGCTGCAAGAGCCTCAGGTGATTTTAGTAAAGCTAAAGTAAGTATAAAAAAGATAGTTTGGTAAACACCAAATGAATTAGTTATTTTTGCCTAAAGGGCTTATTGTCTTGTAAATTATATTACTAATACTTGCAAATATTCAATTTCCAATCCTAACATTTCATAGTACACTGACTGCTTAGCATGGTTATAATTTCTAACTCCCTGATTTGCTAATTAGAAGGCATATCAATTAGAACATTGTGTGTCTGTGTTAACTAAAGAAGCAGACTTGTTCACATTTTAATTTATGTCCTGCACCCCATTAAATATCTTTGTAAATTGTTTCACGTATCTATTCAGGCTGTTTAAATTTTTTAATTAACTTTCTTTTAAATATTTTATCAGTCATTTTCAGGTGGTGGATACAGATTGGGTGACTCATCCCGGACGCGCTCTGAATATGTATATGGAGAAAATCAGAATGGGCAAGATGTAAGTAAAATGTTGAACAGCAGAAAATAGTGTTACATATCCTGCAATGTTTGAAGCCCAAGTTGTCAAGATAATATTTTTATATAACAATAGTTTTGTTTATAATGAATAGCTATAGAGCCATGTAATGTACATTTTAAGAATAATTTCTTAAAGCCAAAGGGTCTACATGGACAAAAATACATAGATTATGAAGTACATAAGCTCTGCTGGTAGAGGAAAGAAGTGTCTGACAAAGAAGACTGACTGGGTCCAGTGTTGTGACAAGAAAGGATTGTATTACTGAGAGTGCTCTGTGGCTCTAATCTGAGTTGCAAAGTACTCCTTTGAAATTAAACGCTTAATTTTGTGAGGAGGTGCCTACCATATTTCAAGGCTCTGTAGGCATTAGTTGTGTTGATTCAGCCCTATTAAGCATCTCACAGCAATTCATAACTTGCTATTTTGTGTGTTGCCTTTATTCCCTGTGAAATAGAAAACTGAGTGTCATTGATAATAAGGTACTGCAATTCTCACTAGCTAGATAAGATCCTTCTAAAGTTGATATTGTGTAGGAAGAAAATAAATATTGTATTTGATTAATTTTAAGTCCAATTTAGGGTGAAGAGAAAACAACCAAAATGGTTCTACTTTATAAAAGTTTCTTTATAAAAGTGGCATCATAGTATGCTTTGTTGTTGTAGCTCAGTGATTTCTGTGTCAATTTATAGTTAGAAAGATGTATCTTTTCCTCTCAGCCTTGCATATTATTTGCCCAGTGAGAGTCAAACAGGATTCTTTCCATATCATGCGTCATCACCAATAATAAATGTTCTGACATCCAAATTGGGCCCTCACCTACACCTGTGAAAGTGCTGGGCTCGTTTGACAAATTGAATAGAATAGAAGAGTTGTTTCCTAATTGCCATTGTTTTCAGCAGACTCAGATAGGTGTGACTGATAGGAGCTTAATAAACAACTTTGTTGATGCACAAGATGGAAAAAACATCAGCAGTAATCGAATCTTAGCTGAGGTTGGTCGGCAGTACTAACAGGAATAAAGAACAGTAAAGCTTACTTTTGCCACCAAAGAGAGCAGACATGACTGAATATACACAGGGAATAGAATTGTGAACTAAGATGATGCCATTTTTATATAGTCACTTTTCAGAGTAAAACTACACTACAATATCATCAGTAAAACTAAATTAAAACTACAGCATCTTTCTCTCTCTGGTGCCCTTCAGGGTCCTGTGCTAGGTCATCTTTGTCCTCTGCGCTCAAGATAGCGTCACATGATTTCAGCTAACACCTCTAACAAATCTAATTCTCTGCCTCTAATTTTAAACATTTTATGTTTGATATATTTATGTGAATGTCCTCCTGCAATTTCAAACTCATTTCCTCCAACCCTGAACTTTTCTCCTAATCTTTCTTCTTTTTCTTTTCTTCTCTAACACCATTGTCAACTCCACAACTCTCCCATATTTTGTAACCTTGGTGTTATCTTTGACTTCTCCTGCTCTTTCTGCACCATAACTAGTGTTAAGTTCTGTCACTTCTTCCTTTCTAAGGGCTTGTCTACATGGAAAATTAGTGTGTGGCAAATCAGTGTGTGAATGAACAGCATACTAGTCTGTTGCACACTAAGTCCCCGTGTGGATCCTGCTACATCATACCAACAGTTCTGTAGTGTGCTTTGACATACTGCTGTTTGAAACAGGTTTTATTAAGCAACAGTAAATCAAAGCACACCACAGGACTTTTAGTGAACAGTACAGGGTCCTCATGGCCTGCTGCTGTGCAGTGGGCTACTGCACTCTGCATTCATACCCTGCATTTCTGAACAAGTCTTGTGTTTGCAAGCGCTAAAAAAACAAAATGCAACTATAGCCAGTGTTAAAACCCTTGTCTATGCATTTGTCATATTCATCTTCCTTCCTGCAACCACTTCCTCTGTGATCTTCGGAATTCTCACCTCTATCTCCCTCCCATCTATTCAAAACACCATTGCTAATGTCTTCTTTATCTGCATCTACTCTGCTTTTATAATTGTCCCTTTCAGCTCTTTTGCTGGATTCTTTTCTTACCGCATCAGGTTTCTCATCCTTGCCTTTAAGGTTCTGCATAATTTTGCCCTGTCCTTATCTCTACTTTTCTTTCTTCCTATGCTCTTGCATGCTCCTTTTCTGCACTATAATCATTCTCCTTTTCCTGCTGTATGCCTCATCATTTATGCTTTTCCCAAGCTTGGGAGAAATCTCTTGCTGCTTCTTGTAAATTCAGACTTCCACATATTTCTTCTGTTAACCCTGAATTGTTCTTACCAACTTTCCCTGGCAGTAAGTCACACTCTCTCACCCAGACATTTTCTTGAATGTTTTCCTCATCTGTTTTAGAATGCAAGCTCTTCTGGGCAGGAATGTCTTCTTTTATGTTTTGTAAAGGATTGCATAATTGTTTTTAGTCTTGTACAAATACTTAAGTAATCTCATCTCCCTACCTGTCATTTCTCATTCAGTATTGAAAGGTTGACTCCTACCTCCAATAAACCCATGATCCTAGCCTCGATCACTCACTTGTCTGAAAATTTAACAAGTACCTTCATGCTTTCTCTCATGCTGTCATTTTCCCTGTAAGCATCCGCAAAACAGACTCATTATCCTATTTCAAATCCCTCTTTAAAAATCTCCTTTGCCTTGAGGCCTACAGAAAATATGACAATGGTTAGGCTGCTGAATATGCTGAGAATACACATCATACGTACCTATCTTGCTGACCAATATGTCTCATTGTTTCCTTGTACTCTCCAGTCAGTTTGTCTGTACCCATCTATTGTTTCTTAGATTGTAAGGTCTTGGGGGCAGGCAGAGTCTGTATTTTTGTTCTGTGTTTGTACAGTGTCTGTCACAGTGGGGTCCTAGTCCATGACTTGGGGCTACTAGGTGTTACAATAAAAATAACAATGATAAAGCTAGTTATGGGAATTAGTAACTGTAACTCTTGCTTTATTCCACAAACGATTAGAATAGTAATAGTAATCTGCAAGTTTATGGGCACTAAGTCAATTTTTAAACAAAAACAGTATTCGCTATTTTGAAAGCTGTTTCATCACCTGTTAAGCCTAGTATACTATCGTTAGCATATATTTTCTGTGTGCCTTGTATTTTATCTGTTAGCTATGTCACTGATAAAAGTCAAGGCTTATTGTGAAGTTCAAGGTTGCCAGTCTGTCTGAGGTCTCAGTACCACTAAGTTTGTAATCTCAACTGTATCAACAGTGCAAATGTTACTAGAAGTCAGTATCACTTTGAGGGAATCTAAAAATGACAGTCCAAAATCTCTCTACAAAAACTAATACAATGTTTTTATTTCTTCTGCCTTCTATCTTATGTTTCTGTGTTTTGCTACAAACTATGTTTTGTTTTAGATTCAGTTCTCTAATGTTTGCCAATATATACAAAGCTAACAAAAAGATCACCAGATAATTGCTTAGGAATTTTTTCATTTAGTTTTTTATTATACTTTCTTTGTTCAATAGGTTCAAATTTTGCTTAAACTGTGGAGGAATGGTTTCAGTTTAGATGATGGAGAGTTGAGAACTTACACAGACCCAACAAATGCTCAGTTTCTTGAGTCTGTTAAAAGAGGGTAAGTTATAATGGTGGTTGTTTTGCAGACTTTATCAGAGCGATCAGGTGGAGAGAGGAAAATAGTAATAAAACAGTGATGAATATTAAAAAAGTGTCTAACCTTTCTGCAGTGTAGAGTAACTGAGTACTGAAGCATTAAATAATCCTTCTACCAGAAACACGATTGATGTTACTGCTGAGATACAGACAGTGTACAGTAAGTCCTCGCTTAACGTAGTTATGTTCCTGAAAAATGCTACTTTAAGCGAAATGATGTTAAGCGAATCCAATTTCCCCATAAGAATTAATGGAAATCAGGGGGAAAATGGGGTGTGAGGGGGTTAGGTTCGGTTCCAGGGAAATTTTTTTTGCCAGACAAAAGACTATATAGATATCTTTCTATATATATCTGTATCTATCAGGGATCGGCAACCTTTGGCATGCAGCCTGCCAGGGTAAGCACTCTGGCAGGCCAGGTTGGTTTGTTTACCTGCCACGTCCACAGGTTCGGCCAATCGCAGCTCCCACTGGCCACGGTTTGCCACTCCAGGCCAATGGGGACTGCGGGAAGCGGTGAGGGATGTGCTGGCTGCCGCTTCCCACCAGCAGGTAAACAAACAGTCCTGGCGTGCCAGGGAGCTTACCCTAGCGAGCCACGTGCCAAAGGTTGCTGATCCCTGATAGATATAGATATCTATATCTATATCTATACACATACAGTATAAGTTTTAAACAAACAATTTAATACTTTACACAGCAATGATGATTGTGAAGCTTGGTTGGGATGGTGAAGTCAGAGGCTAGAAAAGGGTGGGATATTTCCCAGGGAATGCCTTACTGCTAAATGATGAACTAGCACTCTGCTGAGCCCTCTATGGTTAACACATTGTTCTTAACGTAGCCTCACAGTCTCCAAGGCAGCACAAATGGAAGGAGTGGAGACGGCATGGCAGAGAGAGATAGAAACTCACACCATGTGTGTGTTTCTGAGAGAGATGCACATTGCCCCTTAAAGTACACTGACCCCACTCCAAGTACATTGCCTTTTTAAGTAGATCAGCAAGTTGAGACAGCAGCTGCTGCCAGGAAGCTCCCTCTGTCCCCACTTGCTCTGAAGATAAGGTACAGGAGAGTAGGGGGACAGACACCCTGACATGAGCACCCCTTTTCCCCAGCCCGCTCTGCACAGCAAGCAGGAGGCTCCTGGGAGCAGCTCCAAAGCAGAGGGCAGGAGCAGCACAGGGCAGTGTGGGGAGGGACAGCAGAACTGCCCAGCAATTGATAGTCTGCCTGGCGGCTGTCGCACAAAGAACTTAGGGGAGTAGGTAGCTGATGGGGGGCTGCTGGTTCACCCTGGTTTCAAGCCCCTACCAGCTCGCTCCAACAGGCTGCTCTTTCTGCAAGCAGTGGCCGAAGCAGGCGTCTGCCAAACAACGTTATAAGGGACCATTGTGCAACTTTAAACTAGCATGTTCTCTAATTGATTAGCAACGTAACAATGAAACAACATTAACCAGGACGACTTTAAGTGAGGAGTTACTGTATATTGTCATAGGGACCTCTTTGCAATGGATCAAAAGGCATTTATGCCTCCTAGAATTTTATAAGGATTGATGTCGTACGCTTTCTTAATTTCCTCCTATCTTGAAAACTTTTTTTGTGATGGGAGAAGGACTGCAGTATGGGACTGTTCCATAGACTATCTATTTATTATGCTGTAGCTGCACTGGGGACACTTCTGAAGCCTAAATGTTAGTGAGCATTATCTGCATATATACACACCCATTGCCACTCCATGCAAAGTATTTCTGTGTGCAAATATGCTCAGATAATCTACAGAAGGGGTGTGCTTTTAGTTCCTGCTGTGCAGAATACAGGTGCACATCTATGCTTTTTACAATCAGAAGAAAATATCTGAAGTTTTATTATTAAAATGTGATGATCACCATATTTTTATGATGGTTAAATACTATAAAAGCAAATTGTATGTTAATTCAATCTCTTAGGGCTTATATACATAGCACCGGCAAAATGTGCCAGAGAGTGGGATTTATAAAATGCTCTAACTACTCCTTGGAAACCTGCTGATTTGCTCTAAAAGGTGCCTAATTCTCATCGGACTATGATAATGTGAACTACATCTCTACCCCAATACAACTTGGTCCTCGGGAGACAAAAACATCTCACCGTGGTATAGGTGAGACCACGTTATATTGAACTTGCTTTGGCCCTCCCTGCCCCTTGTTCCCTGACTGACCTCTCCAGAGACTCCCATCCCTAATCACCCCCAGGGCCCCACCCCCTACCCAACCCCCCTGTTCCCTGACTGCTCCGACCCCTATCCTTATCCCCTGCCCCCTGACAGGCACTCTCCGGCAGCGGAGGGAATCAGAGCAGCCTGGTCCCAGCCCGCTCCACTCCGCTACCTCTCAGCTGTGGCGCTCCGCTTCTTGCTGTCAGGGAATGTGGGGAAGTTGAGGAAAGAACGCCCCGCTGCACTCACCTGCAGCGGGAAGCCGAGCGATGCGGCCCCAGCCTGCTCCACTTTCCTTGCCCTGGCCCCAGCCATGTCGCTGGAGGTGGGGCAGGAGGGGCGGAGTGGGGAAAGGTCCTGCACTCACCTGTGGCGGGAGGAGGAGCACTGTGGTGGGAGCTGGCAGAGTGCAGCTGGCTGAGGCCAGGCTGCTCCACTTCCTGCCACCAGTGAGTGTGGGGAGATTGGGGAAAGGATGCCCTCCACACTCACCTGCAGTGGGAAGTGGAGTGACATGGCCCCTGCCTGCCCCGCTCTGCAAACTCCCAGCCGCGGTGCTCCGATTCCCACCACAGGTGAGTATGGGGCCATCCTTTCCCCAACCACCCCACACTCACCTGTGGTGGGAAGCGGAGTGCCACGCCTGGGAGGTGGCAGAATGGAGCGGGCTGGAGCCGGGCTGTTCCACTTCTGCTGCTGCCGGTGAGTGTAGGGGGGATCCCTTCCTCCAAACCCCCTCCCCCGAGTGACACGGCTGTGGCTGTGATGAGGAAAGCAGAGTGGGCTGCTCCCGGCCCCCTGCTAATCCTCAGGGCCCCCAAAAGTGCACCCCCCCTTGCAGCTCCTGCCTCCCAGACCTGGGGCGGGAGGGGAGCCCCTGACAGCCTGCAAGACCCTCTGCCACTTATCCAACCCCTCAGCCCCGGGCTGGCCAGGCACTCTTAACAGCTGCTCAGAGCAGCATGTCAGAGCTTTACCGCGTTATATGCGAACCCGCGTTATATTGAGGTAGAGGTGTAATTTCCTTTTAGACCATGCCAGCAGAGTTTACATGGAGCAGTTAGAGTGCAGCATGTTAGAGCACTTTATAAGTCACATACCCTGTGATATGTAGTCAAATGCTAAGATTGGGTCTCCACCTGGCCTGTGACACAAATAACATAATACTTCAATATGATGGCCATCTCCAGCAGTAGGCTCAGAAGTGCCAACTGAGATTCAAAATAATTTACGGCTTATTCACTGCAACAAATGCCTCCTTCTCTTTGAATATTCATATTTATGCTAAGCTGAACAAAACAGGTGTGGTTATTCCTTAACATGAATAATGTTTTAATTAGGGCTGTCAAGCAATTAAAAAATTAATTGTGTGATTTTAATAGCACTGTTAAACAATAATAGAATACCATTTATTTAAATATTTTAGATACACCACTACCTCGATATAATGCCACCCGATATAACATGAATTTGGATATAACACGGTAAAGCAGTGCTCCCGGGGGGGGCGGGGCTGTGCTGTGCACTCCGGTGGATCAAAGCAAGTTCAATATAACATGGTTTCATCTATAACGCGGTAAGAATTTTTGGCTCCCAAAGATAGCGTTATATCGAGGCAGAGGTGAATTTGTACATTTTCAAATATATTGATTGCAATTACAACACAATATAAAGTGTACAGAGCTCACTTTATATTTTTGATTACAAGTATTTGCACTGTAAAAAAACAAAAGAAATAGTATTTCTTAATTCACCTAATACAAGTACTGTAGTACAATCTCTTTATCATAAAAGTTGAACTTACAAAGGTAGGATTATGTACAAAAAAACTGCATTCAAAAATAAAACAATGTAAAATTTTAAAGCCTACAAGTCCTCTCAGTCCTACTTCTTGTTCAGCCAATTGCTAAGACAAACAAGTGTATTTACATTTACAGAAAGTAATGCTGCCCTCTTATTTACGTCACCAGAAAGTGAGAACAGGCATTTGCATGGCTCTTTTGTAGCTAGCATTGCAAAGTATTTATGTGCCAGATTCGCTAAAGATTCATGTGTCCCTTCATGCTTCAACCACCATTGCAGGGGACATGTGTCCATGCTGATGATGGGTTCTGCTCGATAACAATCCAAAGCAGTTTTTATATCTCTTATTGTATATGTATATATTAGATTACATCCCTCTTCCCTCCACCCTTTAGACATTGATTGTTGTCTGAGATTGTAAGATCTTCAGGGTAGAGGTTGTGTCTTTGTATGTATTTGTACAGCACCTAGCACAGTGGGCGATGTTACTAATTGAGGGCCCTGGGTGCTACTGCAATATAATAAATTAGTTGATTATTTCTCAAGGTGTTTTTCCTCACTTGAATTGGATTATGATCCCTGTTAAGGACTGTGATTGTCAGGCAAAAAAAATGTATTGCATTAGAGTGGGGAGGGACCTCCAGCCCACTACTTGATTTAATCCAGCCTTCAGCAAGTCTCCAACCCAAACCTCAGTGCCCTCTCCTCCCACCCCCCGCAGCTCCCGGTTGGAGGGGCGATCAGGGAAGCTCCGCATGCTGCCTCCAGCACCGGCTTCACAGCTCCCATTGGCCGGGAACCGCAGCCAATGGGAGCTGTGGGTGCAGTACCTGCAGGCATGGGCAGCATGCACTGCACAGAGCCCTCATCTGCCCCTCTATGTAGGGGCTGCATATGCCGGCCGCTTCCGGGAGCAGCGCAGGGCTAGGGCAGGCAGGGAGCCTGCCCTAGCCCTGCTGCACAGCCAACCAGGAGCTGCCTCAGGTAAGTGCCACATGGCCAGAACCCACACCCCAAGTCCCCTGCCACACCTTAACTCCCTCCCAGACTCTGCACCACAAACCCCAGGTCTCAGCTCCCTCTCGTATCCAAACTCTCTCTCCCAGATCCTGCACCCCAACGTGTACCCCAGTTTGAAACCCCCCTTCCTGCACCCTAACTCCCTCCCCCAGGTCAAAACCGCCTCCCACACCCTAATTCCCTCTCAGGCCCCCAACTCCCTTCTCCTGCCCTGAGCTCCCTCCTGCACCCCAAACTCCTTATCCCCAGCCCCACTCCAGAGCCTGCATCCCCAGCCGGAACCCTCACTCCCTCCTGCACCCCAACCCCCTGTTCCAGGCTGTACCCTGAACCCCTCATTTCTGGCCCTATCCCGGAGCCTAGGGGAAGCCCAGAGGCGCCCCCTCCTGCTGTGGGGCTGTGTGTGGCCCGCAACTGATTTTTTTTTCTGTAGGTCTGTGGCCCCTCAAAGAAAAAAGGTTCCCCACTCTTGCATTAGAGATTACTTGAGAAAACTTTAAAAATGTTTTGATTAGTGAAGAATTATAATATAATATTATAATTCCAGCAACTATTTTTAGACGTTATTTCTAAATTCTGTTCCTCTTGATAATTTTTTAAATTCTCAAATAAAATATTAAAAATATCTATGTATGGGCAATATTCCATCCTCCTTTTTTTAAAACACAGAATTCCCCAGTAACTTCATCTGCTTGAACATATTTTGCAAAATGTAGCTATAAGATTATACTCTCATTCATTGTATCAGTGCACCCTAGATTTCAACTTGTGACTTAATAATGAACTACATGAATTATATACCCATTAGTCTTTAACTCCACCTTCCATAAGAAGTAGGTGCAATTTTATTCCTCTGCATTTTGATACAGATAGGGCACTAGTTTCCACTCTTTTTTTATTAAAATATTGTTTAGGCTCTTGTAGGATCCATTCTGAAGTGTTTTACTGTACTGTAATTGGGAATTTCTACTGTGTACTTTAAGGAGACAGCTAAAATGATTTATTTTTATATTTAAGAGAGATTCCTTTGGAACTTCAACGGTTGGTGCATGGTGGCCAAGTTAACTTGGATATGGAAGACCACCAAGAACAAGAATATGTAAAGCCTAGATTGAAATTCAAAGCCTTCAGTGGAGAAGGACAAAAGCTTGGAAGGTAAAAATAAATTTAACAAATTAATGTTCTGTCATGCACGTGTGAAATTTGCAATTAAAGAGAAGTGTAGGGCTCAGGATGACTGCAAAAAATACATTTTATTTTTCTATTTTCTATATTTGTTTTCTATGATGCTATTTTAAATAGAGCTTTCAGACACCAATTTTAATTGAGTTATCGCAGACTTCTGGAGAAGGTAACTCAGTGCACTTTGCACTTAACAGCAGTTAATACCAGAAGTGTTTACTGATCAGTCTTGGTCAGAGAATGTAGTGAATGAAAACCAATACTTGATTCACAAGTCAGATATGTCAAAACTTAAGAGTTAGAAGATCCTAGAATTAAGCTTGCCTTTGCAATGTGATTCTGTCCCATTGTATGCCTTATTACAGTCTTCAAGGCTGCAGAGAGTGTTTTGGGGGTCTGAAACTGATGTCCCCATCCAGATAAAAAAAACACTACCATGGAAATGAAAGAGTTTAAGAAGAGGAGAGCGGATGGGAGTGGAGGGGTCAGCGAGGCCCCAGGCCTGTGTGGTTGCTGCCTTCTCCACAGGCAGGGATGCTCTTCTCTGCATGTAGCCTGGTCTTGCCTCTCTCTGAACTCTAACGCTGCCACTAGCGGGAGTGGTTTCCCTGACCTTACTCCTTCCTTTGCCTCTCAGCATGGTAGGGCACCTCAAGCCTGGCATGATGATGCCAGCAATGGTGACTGTGGGTTCTGGGCCTGGCTGAGATGGGCAATTCGCTCCCTGCATTATTGATGGCAGGCATCAAACCTGAGCGGCATTGCAATCCCGTTCACCATGTTGCAACACCTCTTCACTCAAATTTGGCTCGGCCGTCCCTTTGTCATTTTGTGGGCCCTCTCAAACAGGGGCCTTAGGACAAACTACCCCTTCCCCCGGTCCCATCTATGGCAGCCCTCTTTAATTACATGATCACGTACTCATTTTTTTTTTGTTGGGGGGGAGGGGGTTCATGGGAACAGCAGAAGTTGCATCCTTGAAACCAGAGTGATACCCCTGCCAAATTTCAAATTCCTGCTTCCAAGCATGGAGTTGCCATAGCTATGTTCGTTGTTTTTTTTTGGGGGGGAGGGGGTTGTTTGTTTTTTTTACACTGACAAAACAACATATTTTACCCTTATCTTTATTCTCGGATGTGGCTCAACCATTTTTGCTAAAAGTTTACAAAAAATTCAGCTTGATGTGGACACCCAGCATGGAACATTTCAGCCTGAATGCTTAACATTTGGCTAAGTTACAGGCAACTAAAAACAGGATCTTATAATGTATAGGGTGACTATATTTCCCAAAGGGAAAACAGGACACCATCTGGGGCTTGCCTGAGCCCTGCTGCCTCGGGTTGACAGCTGAAGCGTCTCTTCCCTTCTCCCATGTGGGGTTTCCCTAACCTTTCCCTCCAAGGGCAGGGCTGACAGACCTAGCCCCACCACCCAGGACTGGGGCTGAAGTCTGAGCCCCGCTGCCCAGGTCTGACATAGCGAGCCTTCCACTACCACTCCACACCCCGCTTCCTCTTTGCCCCCACCCCCGCGTGGGGCTCACCCAAGCCTTTTCCCCCTCCCCACAGCACAGGGCTGACAACCCTAGCCCCACCACCCAGGGCTGGGGCTGACAGCCCAAGGTCTGATGTCTGATGTCGTCACTTCCCTTCCCCCCGCCACCCCAAAAAAACCCCCAACAAAACAACTTTTCCTCTGCTTTGGCAAAACTGCATTTATCCCATTTGCTTTCTTGACAAATGCACGCTTTTGCCACAAATGTCAGGACATCCTGGACAAGGCTTAAAAAGGGGAATGTCCCAGCCAAAACTGGAACGTTTTGGGGCAACATTAACAAAGAGTGGTGCTACCAGTTCTCCTATTATCATTGGGAAAAAATGTAAGCAGTATGTTAAGATTAGTCAGATTTAAACTTGCTGCTTTATTACTGTTTCTAGAGTATGATGAAGTGGAATTTGACATTCATAGTGGAATGTCATTCTAATCTGCCAGATCAGTTTACCTAGACACTTGATAAATTAATTTATACATAGACTTGTCCTTCTGTTATTAAGGAAATGTAGCTGATTAAAAGTAATGGATTAATTGCCATGCAGATTGAAGCCCTTCTTTTATTGTTTGAATGGGTAGAATGCTGAGAGCCGCAGTATAGGATTCCACGTGCCACCTTGCCAGTATGCCTCAGCCCTGATCTGGAAGGACCATAGTTTGTACATTAAAACAAAAAGAGCGAGGAATACTTGTGGTACCTTAGAGACTAACATATTTATTAGGGCATAATCTTTCATGGGCTAAAATCCACTTCATCAGGTACATGCAGTGGAAAATATAGTAGGAACATAAATATATATATATAGAGAGAGAGAGAACATGGAAAAAATGGGGGTGTCATGCCAACTCTAACGAGACTAATCAATTAAGGTGAGCTATTATAAGCTGGAGAAAAAAAACTTTTGTAGTGATAATCAGGATGGCCCATTTCAAACAGTTGACAAGAAGGTGTGAGTAACAGTAGGGGGAAAATTAGCATGGGGAAAGAGTTTTTAATTTGTGTAATGAACCATCGACGCCTGGTCTTTATTCAGGCCTAATTTAATGGTGTCCAGTTTGCAAATTAATTCCAGTTCTCCAGTTTCTTGTTGGAGTCTGTTTTTGAAGTTTTTTTGTTGACGAATTTGCCACTTTTAGGTCTGTAATTGAGTATCCAGGGAGGCTGAAGTGTTCTCCGACTGGTTTTTGAATGTTATATTTCTTGACGTCTGATTTGTATCCATTTATTCTTTTACGTAGAGACTGTCTGGTTTGGCCAATGTACATGGCAGAGGGGCACTGCTGGCACATGATGGCATATATATCACATTGGTAGATGAGCAGGTGAATGAGCCCCTGATGGCGTGGCTGATGTGATTAGGTCCTATGATGGTGTCCCTTGAATAGATATGTGGACAGAGATGGTAACGGGCTCTGTTGCAAGGATAGGTTCCTGGGTTAGTGTGTTTGTTGTGTGGTTGCTAGTGAGTATTTGCTTTAGGTTGGGGGACTGTCTGTAAGCGAGGACTGGCCCATCTACCAAAATCTGTGAGAGTGAGGGATCGTCCTTCAGGATAGGTTGTAGATCCTTGATGATGCGCTGGAGAGGTTTTAGTTGGGGGCTGTAGGTGACAGCTAGTGGCGTTCTGTTACTTTCTTTGTTGGGCCTGTCTTGTAATAGGTGACTTCTGGGTATTCTTCCTGCTCTGTCAATCTGTTTCTTCACTTCAGCAGGTGGATACCGTAGTTTTAAGAACGCTTGATAGAGATCTTGTAGGTGTTTTTTTGTCTCTGTCTGAAGGATTGGAACAGATGCAGTTGTATCTTAGAGCTTGGCTGTGAACAATGGATCGTGTGATGTGATCTGGATGAAAGCTGGAGGCATGTAGGTAAGTATAGCGGTCAGTAGGTTTCTGGTATGGGGTGGCGTTTTATGTGACCATCGCTTATGAGCACTATAGTGTCCAGGAAGTGGATCTCTTGTGTGGACTGGTCCAGGCTGAGGTTGATGGTGGGATGGAAATTGTTGAAATCATAGTGGAATTTCTCAAGGGCTTCCTTTCCATGGGTCCAGATGATGAAGATGTCATTAATGTAGTGCAAGTAGAGATGGGGCGTTAGGGGACGAGAGCTGAGGAAACATTGTTCTAAGTCAGCCATAAAAATGTTGGCATACTGTGGGGCCATGCGGGTACCCATAGCAGTGCCACTGACTTGGAAGTATACATTGTCCCCAAATGTGAAATAATTGTGGGTGAGGACAAAGTCCTTCTGTCATAAACAGATAGTTAAGGGTTAATAAACAGGAGTACTTCATGTCTCTTTTGCCTGTAAAGGGTTAACAAGTTCGGTGAACCTGGCTGTCACCTGACCAGAGGACCAATCAGGGGACAGGATACTTTCAAATCTTGAGGGAGGGAAGTTTTTGTGTGTGCTGTTAGTTTTTGGTGGTTGTTCTCTCTGGGTTCTGAGAGTGACCAGATGTGCAACCAGGTTTCTCTCCAATCTCTCTGATGCAGTCTCTTATATGTCCAGAATAGTAAGTACTAGGTAGATCAGGCGAGTTAGGCTTATGTTTGTTTTCTTTATTTGCAAATGTGTATTGGGCTGGAAGGAGTTCAAATTTTGCATTTTGCTGAAAGAATTTTAATTTGTACTTGTATACTTAGGCTGGGAGGGTATTCCCAGTGTCTATAGCTGAAAGACCCTGTAACATATTCCATCTTAAATTTACAAAGATAATTTTTACTGTTTTTTCTTTCTTTTTAATTAAAAGCTTTTCTTGTTTAAGAACCTGATTGGTTTTTTTTATTCTGGTGAGAGATCCCAGGGGACGGGGTCTGGATTCACCAGGGAATTGGTGTGGAGAAAGGAGGGAAGGGGAGAGAGAGGTTAATTTCTCTCTGTGTTAGGATTACTTTCTCTCTCAGGGAGAGTCTGGGAGGGGGAGAGAGAAGGAGGAGGAAAGGTGAATTTTCCTCTCTGTTTTAAGATTCAAGGAGTTTCAATCACAGTGATCTTCCAGGGTAACCCAGGGAGGGGAAGCCTGGGAGAGGCAACGGTGAGGGAAAGGGTTTACTTTCCTTGTGTTAAGATCCAAAGGGACTGGGTCTTGGGGGTCCCCGGACAAGGTTTTGGGGGGACCAGAGTGTACCAGGCACTGGAATTCCTGGTTGGTGGCAGCGCTACAAGTACTGAGCTGGTAATTGAGCTTAGAGGAATTCATGCTGGTACCCCATCTTTTGGACGCTAAGGTTCAGAGTGGGAGATTATACCATGACACCTTCACACTTAAGTCTTGATCATTGTTAACTCCTTGCTGTCTCACGTGAGACTGCCAAAAACTTTGCCTCCTTTGTTGGAGATTTTAAGGAACGCACCAGTTCAATAGGAATTTGACGGAGACCACTAATTCATTCAACCTTATAGCTGTTAGTACTTGGTCTGTATTTGATCCAATGATCAGTATAAATAGCAAACAGTATATTCCGTTACAAATTCCCTGAGCCATCCAACCTCCATCCTTCTCTATCACTTTCTGCTTTTAGTCTGATACTTCTCTATCACTTTTCATAGTCTGATACTTGACCAAGTTCCTGATGGGATTTCTGTATGGCAGCAATTAAAGCATCTATTGGCTGAAATGCCAGTGTCAGAAATATTGTGATATAATATATGAACTGGTAACACCTTTGATTATAAGACTCCCAGCTACACTATTGACAGGTCTAGTATCCTTAAACAGAAGAGAGAGTCATTTGAGAATCCCACTTGATTTATTTGATACAAAATGAATATGAACAATAAATTGCATGATTTTAAAACCTTAATTCCAATGAAATCCTGGTGAGATCTTCAAATGCTGCCACAAAATGCTGAAGTACTTAGATGATAATAGTTGTTGAAACATAAGCAATAATGTTAAAGCAGCTGACATCTGCCTTTGAATTGCTTAGTCTGGTATCTGGGGGCAAGAATATGTGGATGATAAAATTCTAAACAGTTACATAGTAGTGCAACTACAAAATATGTTCTAGTGACTGAGCTCCTGAGATGTGACAGTCAGCTTGCACCCTAATCAGACTTGAGATATTATACCTTTTTAGACAAGGCTCTAAAACCTGTTCAAGGTAACTCAGCAAGAATAAGCAGCAATAAATATACTTGTAACATTCTGTCATCAAGCTTTTCTGTAACACAGATTCATAGGCTCCAGAGCAACCTTATAGACCAACTCAATAATGTCTAGCAGTTGAATAGTAAACACCTCAACTGCTTGATGCTCACCATGTGCATTAATTTTGTCAGCCAGGCAGTTCTGATACCTTTTTGGAAATAGCTTAATTCGTTTTTAACTATGTAAAATGGATCTTATTACAGTATGAAATAAATATATAACATATCTAAGATCACATAAGCAGATTTGTTTGATTACAACAAGCAATAGCTACATGTTGTTGTTGATTCAAAACTCCTCATCGATTTCTCACCCTCCAAGTCTTCCTTCTTTGCACTTAACTGACATATTCAAATGAATTTGCTGAAAAACCTTTCATTTGCAGGTAAGATATGTGGGATGTAAGTGTCAAAAGCTGGTTCCATTAATTGCATGGGTTTTTGATTTGGAGCTTTCAGTATAAGCCAGTGGTGGGCAACCTGTGGCCCACGGACTGCATGCGGCCTGTCAGGGTAATCCACTGGCGGGCCGCCAGACAGTTTGTTTGCATTTGCAAGGCCATCTGCAGCACCCAGTGGCCACAGTTCGCCATTCCTGCACCACTTCCCACAGCTCCCATTGGCAAGGGACGGCAAACTGCGGCCACTAGGAGCTGTGGGCGGCCATGCAAATGTAAACAAACTGTCTTGCAGCCCACCAGCGGATTACCCTGACAGGCCACAGGTTGCCCACCACTGGTATAAGCTATAAGCAATGTCTGATTACTGACATGACAAACAGGGGTGGCTCCAGGCCTCAGCACACCAAGCGCGTGCTTGGGGCAGCAAGCCGCTGGGGGTGCTCTGCCAGCGCCGTGAGGACAGCAGGCAGGCTGCCTCCAGCAGTTTGCCTGCAGAGTGTCTGCTGGTCCCATGGCTTCGGCAGACCTCCCACAGGCGTGCCTGCGGAGGGTCCGCTGGTCCCGTGGTTTTTGTGGACCTCCCTCAGGCATGTCGCCAGAGGCAACCTGCCTGCCATGCTTGGGGCGGCAAAATCCCTAGAGCCGCCCCTGATGACAAACTTGAGTAATGTTCTCTCTCACTTTCTCTGTCCCCAGCATCTTTGTGCATTTCATGCCACTCAAATATCTTAAACCAGAATGATTTTTCTTCCATTTTAGAAAATACTTTCATAATTTTCATCAAGACTGTCTTGAGCTCTGTGTGTTACCAGCTGTTGGCACCAGAAAGATTTGTATTCTTCCAAAAATTTCAGATCTGTTTTCCTCCTGCATTGCATCCCAGTACTCCTAGCTTCCGTTACTTGTTAAGGATTATGAGCCAAATTTATCATGTTGTAACCATGTTGACTTAAATGGAGTTCAATTTTGGACTCAGGTTTTATTCAATCTTGATCAGAAAAAATATCTGTAGACAGAAAGGGAAAATTACCCAACGCTTAACACTCTTCATCACTTCCTAATCCCTGCTACTTCATTTAGTACCAAATTATAGCTGGTCCTGTGCTCGAGGAGGAGAGGGAATCTCTTTGCAGTGCACCACTTTCTTCCCAAGGCAGGTAAATCTTTTAAGAGAAATAAATGGACCTGCAGTGTGGTGTTAGAAAAGCTACTTGTACTTTGGTCTCTAAAGACCACAGAACCCACACTAAATAATGTGTTGTTTATATATGGTTCAACACATTTTATTAGGCAGTAATATATAGCAGGAATCTGGGTTGTGCATGCACAGTCCATCTGTCATCTTAGTACTAAAAATGAGTGGAGGAAGAGGTGTGCTACAGGTGATCTAATTAAACCTCCAGGAAATATTCCATTATAAACACCTATTTCTACATTACAGAATTCCTTAAAATGCTGTCAAGTGAAACTTTTGTATATTGTCAATGGGTAAACTAAGTTTGAAAAGAATTGGGTGGGTACTTCTTAAAATTAGACAAGTATAAAATTATTACTTGGGTTAGCTATAGAATCATAGTAATGTAGGACTGGAAGGGACCTGTGCTGAGGCAGAACTAAATATACCAAATGAGTGTTTGTCTAACCTGTTAAAAACGTCCTATGATGGGGATTCCACAAGCTGTGTCGATAACCTATTCCAGTACTGAACTATCCTTATAAATAGCTTTTCATGATATCTAACCTAAATCTCCCTTGCAGCAGATTAAGTCCGTTACTTCTTGTTCTACTTTCAGTGGACCTGGAGAACAATTGATCACCATGCTCTTTGTAACAGCACTTAACATATTTGAAGACTGTTTTTAGGTCCCCCCCCACTCAATCTTCATTTCTCAAGACTAAACATTCCCAGTTTTATTAACCTTACCTCATAGGTCCAGTTTTCTAAACCTTTTATCATTTTTGTTGCTCTCTATTTTGTCCACGTCTCTGCTAAAGTGAGACCCCCGGAACTGGACACAGTGCTCCAGCTAAGACCTCACCTGTGCTGAATAGAGCAGGAGAATTACCTCCTATGTTTTACACATCATTCCAAGGTGTGTTAACCGGAATGTCATATTAGCTTTTTTCACAACTGCATCACATTGGTGACTCATTCAGTTTGTGATCCAGTATAACCCCCAGATCCTTTTCAGCAGTACTAATGGCATGCCAGTTATTCCCCATTCTGTATATGTGCATTTGATTTTTCATTCCTAAGTGTAGTGCTTTGCACTTGTCTTTATTGAATTTCATCTTGGTGATTTTAGACGAATTCTTCAATTTGTCGAGGTCATTTTTAATTCTAATCCTGTCCTTCAAAGTGCAAGCAGCTACTCCCAGCTTGGAGTTACCTGCAAATTTTGCAAGCATACTCTCAAGTCATTAATAAAAATATTGACTAGTACTGGACCCATCGTAAGTCCCTGTAGACCCCACTAGATATGTCCCTCCAGTTTGAGAGTAAACCACTGATAACTACTCCTTCAATACAGTGTTTCAATTAGTTTTGCATCTACCTTATGGTAATTTCATCTAGACTACATTGCCCTTTTTGCTTTTGAGAACGTCACATGGGACAGTGTCAGAAGCCTTACTAAAATCAAGATGTATTACATCTGCTTTTCCCCTGTCCATTTGTCTAGTAACCCTGTCAAGGAAGGAAATTAGGTTGGTTTGGTATGATTTGTTCTTGATAATTGACTATTTCTTATAACCCTATTATCCTCTACATGCTTACAAACTGATTGTTTAATAATTTGTTCCAGTATCTTTTGAGGTATCGAAGTTAGGCTGACTGGTCTGTAATTTCGCAAGTTGTGTTTGTTCCCCTTTTTAAAGATAGGTACTATATTTACCCTTGTTTGGCCTCTGGGACCTCACTGATCCTCCATGAGTTCTCAAACATAATCACTAATGGTTCTGAGCTAGTTCCTAAGGTGAATTTCATCAGGCCCTGCTTACTTGAATATATCTAGCATATCTACATATTTTTTTTAACCTGTTCTTTCTCTATTTTAGCTTGTGTTCCTTCCCCTTGTGGTTAATATTAATCATTCAAAGCAGTGTTTCTCAAACTTGGGACGCCGCTTGTGGTAGGGAAAGCCCCTGGTGGGCCAGGCCAGTTTGTCTACCTGTCCCGTCCGCAGGTTCCGCCTATTGCGGCTCCCACTGGCCGCAGTTCGCTGCTCCAGGCCAACGGAAGCTGCTGGAAGCGGCGGCCAATATGTCCCTCGGCCCGCGCCACTTCCAGCAGCTCCCATTGGCCTAGGACGGCGAACTGCGGCCAGTGGGAGCCGCGATAGGCAGAACCTGCGGACGGGGCAGGTAGACAAACTGGCCCGGCCCGCCAGGGGCTTTCCCTACACAAGCGGTGTCCCAAGTTTGGGAAACACTGGTTTAAAGTATCTTATCACAATTTACCTTTAATGAAGACTGAAGCAAACTATGCATTAAACACCTCAGCCTTCTTGTTGTCATCCATTAGCTCTCCTTTCCTGCTAAGTAGAGGGCATAGTACATATATGTTATGTATGTGGAAGTGTTTTCCATGTGATACATTTCAGAATTATTTTATAAATTTCTTTAACCTGTGTCTTTGCTCCCCTCACTTACCTTCCATCTCCCTGGACTTAATTTTACATTACAAACCCTTACTCAGCTTTAAATAGCTTTTGCTTTTTTTTTAAAATATTAACCTGCCAGCCAAATGATTTCTCCTCCTTTCCTGCAAAATTACACCTACCCAAGCTCTGGAGAGGCAAGATTTAGTCCTAGGCCAGTAACAACTTTTCTTGCCATAAAAATGTCATCTTTTAGCCCTGCAGAGTTAGAAGCAGAAGTTTTATATCATTAGAAAGGGGAAACCATCAGCTTCTAGCATTCTTCCTGCCCTTGAAAATCTATTTTAGGTCACTGTCAAAGATGGTCTGTGGCTTATGATCTTTGGCTTCCTCTGACTCCTTTACACTGTGGACTCATTGTAAATAAAGGAATTTGGCTTTCCAGATGGAGGGATATGAAAGGGCCCTACAAGGCCAAATTCTTAACTTGTGTAAATCTGCATTGTTCTGTTGATTTTTAATAGTGATGCCAGTTGACACAAGCTGAGAATCTGGATCATTATGTTTAAAATCGCATGCACAGTGTATCACCTTGTAATATAAAAGTTTTCTCAACACTGGACGACATGCATGTTTTAGACCTCATCGCTTAACCTCTTCTGAGCAATATGCCCATGCCAAATTCATGCAGCTAAAACCTTTCATACCACACCATCATGTATTCCCTACATATTTTGTGCATGTATGTTTAGATACACACATTATATTGTATACAAGTAGTAGAATACTCCACACTCGAAAAAATGATTTTATGCTGTCCTTATATTATTTTTTTTATGTTCTAATGATGTTAGTTTCCAGTCTTACAAAATTTGCATCTCATCACTCAAGGATGTATAAATAGCTCTTAATGTATGTACTTCCGATTTTGTAGTCCCTAAGGTCTTAACTCCATAAACAATGGGGAAAGGTAATCTAATAGATAGAAAATTCATTAGAGAGTATGTGATTAAAAGGCTAACTTGTTTGTCACACAGTGGTCATTTTCCCAGGTTTTCTTTAACGAAGCATCATTTTTAAACTTTTAAGTATAACCATATTGCTGAATAATGTTTATATAAATTAAATGGGGCATGATTCCTTACTCCAAATGAGTATGCAATGTAAATTAGCCAAACCTAGAATATGAGTCTTGGGAAAGAGGAATCAGTACTAAAAACAAATAAAAATGTAGGTGATATAAAGTACATAAGTATTAAATTATATACAGACTTATATGACCAAGAGGGAAGAAGTAGAAAGCAGATAAATTTGGCATTAGTGCATTCATTAAAGCACAGTGGCTAGGTGTGTGAAAAATAGTCCATGCTGTAAACATTACAGTTTCTGAAAGCTTTTTTTCTTTTTAACGTTATCTACTCCACCCTTCTCTATCATGAGATTATAGCACTCTCAGATTCAGATCCTGACCAGGCAGGATTCAATCTCCAACCCAAAATCAAACCTTAGCTACACCTAACCAGAGCAAAAACACTTCCCTTCAGCATCTTTACAACAGATTTACCAATTCCTATACTAATCAGCATTCTTGTGCTTAAAAGGCCAAATTCAGAGGTGACAAATGATGGTATAAACTAAATATCAGTAAATCAGCATAAATAATATCCTGAGAGGGTGAAAAGACAAAGAGAGGTTGTAGCAGGCACAATCAACGGGGTGTATGAAAGCATAACATAAAGCACTTAGGACCAGCTGCCAATGTATAATTTACATAACCACTTACATTATCTCCAAATATGGCCCATAAGGTACAATGAATAAAATTAAAATCATGCACATGTTGTTTCATGTTCTAGTATTAACATACACAAAAATGTTGTGTTATGATAATCTATCCATAGATTGCATATATAATTATGCAATTGTATTAGCCTTCCCTTTTATAGTAGTGATGTGCGTTAAATTAGGGATGTAAAATGTTTACCGGTTAACCTGTAAGCATTAGTCTTACCGGTTAACCCACCTTAATCGTTAACCCCTGCGCCTGCTCCGGCCCTTTAATCAGTTAACCATTTAAATGAAATATTCTTAAATCGTTTAAACGGTTAACTTTTTAAACAATATTTATATCCCTACATGAAATAGTCCTGTATATAAAAAATCACGTGCAAGAAACCTCATGTATGGAGAAAATGTTCTTGTGTAACTAAATGCACGTATTTAAAATCTTATCCATATATTAATGCAAACAATTTGGCACTCTTTTCAATACTCAAGTCAATTTGTATACAGTGCATGATACTGGTTTCAGATAGAAAAGAAAGATAAATGTTCTAGAATGCATCTTTTTCAGTTGTGCTTTCTTTCAGTAACACCTATACTTCAATCCTTTAGCCTCACACCTGAAATTGTCAGTACACCTTCTTCCCCAGAAGAAGAGGATAAATCCATTCTTAATGCAACTGTTCTGATTGATGACTCCATTGCAACAACTAAAATTCAGATCAGGCTAGCGGATGGAAGCCGTTTGATACAAAGATTCAATCAAACACACAGGTAAACTAATGCCTTAGAGATACAAGTAACTATGCTTCTTTCAGTAAGATTGTTTTGTATCTAGTAGATAGAAAAGGAACTAAAATAGCAGCTGGCATATAAAAAGGCAAGAATGATGGTAAAACAGGGTAAAGTGTATAAGCAGTTTATTAATTATGAATATTTGAGGTAGAGGAACACTCAATGTAGAATAACACTTTTGGAGGTGATCAGATTCAGGCATTTGGTAACTGTTAAATTCATATAATTTTGGGGAAGGATAGGTCAGTGGTTTGAGCATTGGCCTCTTAAACCCAGGGTTGTGAGTTCAATCCTTGAGGGAGTCGCTTAGGGATCTGGGGCAAAATCAGTACTTGGTCCTGCTAGTGATGGCAGGAGGCTGGACGCAATGACCTTTCAGGGTCCCTTCCAGTTCTATGAGATAGGTATATCTCCATATAGTATATTCATCGTCCATACTCATATTCTGGATATTGGTTTGAGAAGCACTTTTGTTTGGCTGGTTGATGTGTGATGTTATGCAATTATTTATCCGTTCTAAGGGTGCATTTGTTCAGAGTTTGGCAAAGTTATACTGTTGTCACAGTTCCCTCTATACGTGTATATGAGAGTTATGGTAGGTAGAGTGAGACAGTTTCGGCTATGGTGCAAAGGGCAGAGGGACTAGCAATGCTAGGGCTCTTTGTTTTAGCAGACATGAATAGTACAACTTCTCTTCTTTCCCAGTGTTTGGTTGAGAGCAAAGTGGCTGAGGCACAGTCCAATTAAAATAATGGTGATGCTGGCAGGTTGGGAATAGAGGAGTGCAGGAAACAGATTCCTGTCCTGTTAAAATTGTTGAGGTTTCAAAAACACTCCCATTCTGCATATGGACAAAACAGTGACATTTTAGGTAGTTGCAAAGAGCCAGAGAGAGATGCACTCCAGAATAGTCAATGCCTGGTACATAGGGCACTGACCTGGGATGTGGGAGGCTATGTTCAGGTCCCTGGTCTGAATCAGGCAGAGCAAGACTCATACCTGGATCTCCCATGTCTAGCTGAGCGCCTTAACCAATGGCTATTCTGGTCATGGTGGTGGAGAGTGTCTGTCTGTCTGTCTCATTTATACCAGAAATTCCATCATCAACCCAGGAAACCTTTCCTGACAAAAGTTTTGTTGAAACTGGTGTGTTCTTGCAAAAAGTTTTGGCAGATCAGCATTTTGTGACAAACCACTGCACTGAATGTTCCTGACCAGCTCAAGCTGGGAAACTGGTAGAACATGTAACCAGGATGTTGCTTTTCCCCATTATTGAGGGAGTTTTTCCCAGTCGTGAAGGAGCTTTGCCATCCAGGAATGGAAGTGGGATTCTGGACCCCAACCTGCTCCTAGGCTGCCAGGTAGCATCAATAGCCAGCAGCATTTGTTTCCATGTATTTTGTTAGGCAATAGTGACCCTTTCTCTCACATAGTTATTGTAGTTATCCAAGCACTGATAATATCAATATAGAGCACACTTCACTGACCAATGTGTGGTAGAGGATCAGTAAGGAACTACACCTACTGCAGAGTGCTGCTGTCTGCTTGCTTAGTTGTTGCTTAAAGAGGACATATTACACTAACTCTTCAAAGATTGCACAGGCTTATTATTTTCTTCTGGGAGAAGTTTTCAGCATTAATTTTTTTCTCGAGCCCTATATTATTTGCATCTTGGCTTGCTTAAAGATGACTACTTTTCTGTGTGTTGACGCTACTTATGATGTCATATTTTGCTGACAGTTTTTAAGATTGCGGCTGGTAGATCGGGTATTCAGCACAAGACTTTGGTTTTGGAACATATTCCTGTCCCCAACCACCATTTTTCTGTCAGAGGTAGTCTGCTGACTTTCAGGGTACATCAGGGGTGTAGACATGGTGGGCCTGTGTGTATTGTAGCTCACTCAGACCCACCAGAATCAGTCTGTCTGAATGCCGAGTTTAAGTCAATTTATTCATGGCCTTTATTTTGGAACCATGCACCATGAAGGTGGGAGCTCAGGTATTGGACACTGCCTGTCCACCGTGATTTGGGGCGCACCCAAATTTTGATGCCTAGCTACACCACAGGGGTACAGTGTAATACTTCTCTTTTCATTCAGATTTGACCCTGGCTGGGAAGTAGGGACAGTGCCGATCACTGGGAATTGAAGTTGATTCAAGAACTGTCATAATTTAGTTTGGCTCTGTCATTCCATGTTGTGTATTGGATTTTATGCATGTACTCAAACTACTGAAGGAGTAAATTACATTGAAAAATAAAACGAGTTTATCTAGTGAACTCCTATGCCACCACCTTCATTCTTCAAGATGTGTCCCTACGGGTGCTCCACTCCAGGTGCTCATATGCCTTTTGAGCCTTTGATTGGAGATTTTCAGTTAGCAGTATCTATTCAGCTCTCGCATGTGCCCTGTGCCGCCTTGTGTCTGACACCAAGGTTATATAGGGGTGCACAGGCAGACTGCCCTTAGCTTTTTCTCAACTACTTTGGCCTGAGATGGAGCCTTAGTGTATCTACCTTGGCCATTCTATTTTTCCTTAGTGTTAAGATACTTAGTTTAGTAGTATAATTAGTTGAGTAGTATAGTTAGGGTGGTATAGTTAGAGCAAACACAGCCAGCATCGAGGAAATGCTTTTGAGAGCACAACTTAGGTGGACTGGACATGTCATCAGAATGTAAGACCACCATCTTCCAAAACAGATCCTGTATGGGGAGCTGAGGCATGGCAAAACAAAGAAGTGTCGTCGGTATAACTTGAAATGCAGTCTGTAGTGGGCTGGGATCAGTCTCAAAGAACTTGAGCAAACAGCTCGGAACAGGACTCACTGTTAGTCTCCTACAAGATTAGCATGCCATGGCTTTGAGCGGGATTGACAAAATCATTTCCAGGCTGCATGTGAAAGACGCCATAGAGCTGCATTGTCAAATATCATGGACACGGACTTCCTGTGCCCTCAGTGCGGCCGACTCTGTGCATCAGGACTTGGACTTCAGATTCATATGCGTATCCATAGATAAGAATTGTAATATCGTCGTCATCAGCAATGGACGACTACTATGGAGAGACTACTAGTAGTAGTAGTTACAATTAGTTTGTATAGATAGTTTGGGGGAATTGTTTTGTTCTCTGTACCCCTTTTTCCTTTGGGAGACTCATTTTCCTGGCAGGGCATGCCTGGCTCACCAGGCTTCAGATGCTGTCTCTCCTGCTGAGAGGCTATTCTTGTAAATGATGGCCCCTCTAAGTGTGGTCATTGCTTGTGGGAGTCCCATATCTCTCAAAAGTGCAACTTCTGCTTGGCCCTCAAGTCTAGGCCAAGGAAGAACAGGGAAACCAAGCAAAGACTGTTCTTGATGGAACACCCCCTGCAACCAGAACTGCGTCAAGAGACACCTCCCACCTCCCAAATACCTGTCCTCAGACAAACCCAGAGCATGCCTTTTACACTGGGGCAAGCTTCCCCCAAGGAAGGGAAGATATTGGAGGCTTCTGGGAAGCCTCCCAAAAAGAGAAGTGTGGACTCTCACTCCAAGGAGCCAGCTCCAGAAAAGACCAAGTCTCCCCGCCAAGTCTATGGTCTCCGAGGGTACTGTTGAGGCCAAAGACTCCTCTCCTTTACTCACAAGGAGCACAAGCATGGGGCACTGTTGAGTTCAGCCCAGCAGTCAGTACCAATGCATCCGACCCAGCCAGCAGTGCCATTACTCCCCTTAACCCAGCCATTGGTACTGATCAGTTTATCCAGCTATCAGAGCCAGTGCATTTGGCATGACCCCCCTCTTCACCTGGAGTGCAATCATCATCAGTACCATTGGCTTTGGCACCCATGGCCTGGGCTACTGCTTCAGTACTGAATCCCTCCTCAGTATCACAGGAATTCCAGTATTCTGAGGACCTTATGGTATCTGATGGACTGGACTCCCTGCTTCTTATGGGTACTGAGTGCGTTTCAGTACCGAGACGCCAGTCTCTGGGCTACTATCCTCTGGCACTGTAGGAATCGCCACCATATTCAATGGGTGCCCTCCACCCCTATGGAATGACATGGAGGAGAAAGAGGGAGACTTTCAATCAGTCTCCTCTGTCTTGGTCAGGGGTTCACCAACCTGCTCCTTCAGGAATTCCTTTTTGACCAATCACGGGGAGGATTGTATTGGTCACCAAGGATGTTGGAACCAAACCTGTATTCCAGCTTCACTTCCTCATCTGTGTCATCAGATCTGATACATCAATAGGTTCTACAGTATCATCTTCAGTTTTGGACTCTGTTTTGAAGCTCCCTCCTCCTTCTGGGGATACTGCCCAGAAGTCACCTGAAGTGGCGCACCAATGGGGGGACACACAGAAGAGGAGGTTACTCAACTTGTGCAGTAACTACAGTCTTTGAGATGTGTCACCCTCTGGGTGCTCCAGCACCTGCCCTCCTTCCCCTCTGCTTCAGACTGTTCCTTAGGGGACAATTGGGTAGAGAAGGAACTGAGGCCAGTTTTCCTGCACACACCTATATGGCCTTGGGGAGGCATAGACGAATGCATAGCTAAACAGACATGGCTAGCTGAAAATCTCTGAGCAAGGACTCAAGAAGCACATGTGCATACGTGAAGTGGGGCACTTATAGAAGGACACAGCTCAAGGTTATTTTACAAGATGAGTAACTTCCTATTGTATGATAAGACAAACCATACATCCATTCTTCTTTTCAGTCCTTGTATTCAGAAAGCAAGAATCCCTAGATTATCACCCTAATCGTTTGAAGAATATGATCAAAATATAGTATAACAGGGTCAAGCCAGATGGCTACAGGAGAGTGGTAGAAGATAGATACATTAGCCCCAGATTAAGCAGGTTTCTTTTCCCTGAGTAAAATAATAGGGACTATTCCAGAACAATCAGGAACCTGCTAGAACCAATTAAGGCAGGCAGGCTAATTAGGACACCTGGAGCCAATTAGGAAGCTACTAGAACCAGTTAAGGCAGGTAGGCTAATCAGGGCACCTGGTTAAAAGAAAGACCTCCCTTCAGTTAGTGAGAGGACGTGCTGCTGGAGGACTGAGGAATACACACAGCATCAGGAAGAAGGTCCTGCAGTGAGAACAAAGAAGGTGCTGGGGAGAGTTCATGGGGAAGTGGCCCAGGGAGTTGCAGCTGTCACACAGCTGTTACAGGAGACATTGTAGACCGCTGCGATCTACAGGGCCCTGGGCTGGAATCTGGACTAGAGGGCGTGCCTAGGATTCCCCCATTCCCCCAACTCTCTATTTGACACAAGAGGAGTTGACCTGGACTCTGAGTCATATCAGAGGGGAAGGTCTCTGGCCTGTCCCTGAACCACTAGGTGAGACCAACGAGACTACAGGGATTGTTCTCCTCCCTTTCCCCCATGCTGAACCTCTGAGGTGAGCAAATCCTCTGGAAAGTGCAGGACCCACCAAGGCAGAGGAGTAACTTTGTCACAATAGGTATACAATCAAAAGTGTGTATGTAAATAGTACATGCTGTATGTGCAATATTCAAATTGTTTGCCTTTACTGGTGTTGGCAGCTGATTCCTGTATTAATTAAATCATTAGTAATTTTTCAATGTTTATATAATACCATTCTATTTATTTCAACAGGATTATGGATATTCGAGACTTTATTATCCAGTCTCATCCTGCATTTGCAGCAGCTGACTTTGTTCTTGTGACTACATTCCCAAATAAAGAGCTAACAGATGAAAGTCTGACACTACAAGAAGCAGATATACTTAACACTGTGATTCTTCAACAACTAAAGTAATCTTGCTCCTGTCAGTGCAATATAGCTTTTGGGGATAGGTATTGTGCCAAACTATCATACAAGGATGCTTCCAGTGGTGCAGAGGGAGGGAATCAAATCAACATCTTCTTTCACTTGTACAGATCAGTTTTGTTTTTGTTCTGTCTTCCACTGATAGCATATTTGAATCCGATTTTAGAGTGATTTGTCACCAAATGTTTTTACAGTTTTAAAACTGAGCTTGTATAAATCGATATGTTCCAAAACTCAGCAAAAACTAATAAGCTACTTGAGAAACATGGCTATCACTTTATTATTCATATATTTTTAGGGCAGAAAAGCAGTTTTTTCAGGGAGTCAGTGTCTTTTTACACACTTGGTAAAAGTCTTGCACTAAGGAAATGATTTATGCTGCAGTGACAAACAGCCTTTTGAACACTTAACTCAGTAGGTTGAGATGTTTATTTCCCTTAGCACATAGATTTTCAAGTATTCTCTTTGTAAGTTGACGTGTACATGCCCTAATATGATTTTAAAGTATTCTGTTTGTAGTGTTTTGTTGGTGCAGTATAATTATTTATGTAATTAACCTATAAATATTTTTCCTGTAATTCTTATAACCTTCACTATGAATGGATCAGTAGCAAAAAACAAATCTCAGCCTTTTCTGAGTATATTTAATATTGTTCTCCTCATATTTAATAATTTTCTCACTCATGCTCCAGTTGTAATTCTCATGTTGCAAAGAATTTTTACTTTGAACAGAAATGGCAGAGAGTAATAGCAACTAACGGACAAACATCAAATTCCACATTTTCAAAAGAAATGGCTTGAGATCACATTCAAACACCCATGTTCAATCGAGACCTATGCAGATACATAATTCCATGCGTAAGCAGTTATTTAGGTGCCCAGATAACATTTGTGTGCACAAACACAAGACTTGTTTATGCAGTCACTTGAATACACAAAAGATGATGTGCAGTTGTGCATGCAGTTTTCTACCTGGACTTCAGCTCTTCATATTTGGTATTTTGGCCAAAAGTATTATATTTTTAAAGTAGTGCAATGGTTATTTAGTTATGCAGTTTTCTTTATTCTCACTGGCAGCTGTGTGATTAAACCATGGCAATTATTTGAAAATACATTCTTTTCAAAGAGTTTAATCCTGCATTCTGCTATGCAGAGAGAATAGTGTCAAATAGAAAATGGGTTCCTGTACTTACACAGCCACAGATATTATGAATCTTCATACTGTGCGTCAAAAGAGGATCAAACCTTAGATGAGGAGAATGGGTTAGCATCCTATGTGCCAGTATGTGTAGAATGTTGTCTTTAATATTATTTCCCAAAAACTTGAAAACTTATTTCACTATACTTAGCTCACCCTTGGTCAGCAGAATTTATTTTAAATTCTTACCTCAAAGTAGGCATTTCCAGCTATAAGTAATTTTCAATCATTGGCAACTATATGAGGTCAAATGTTTTATAAGACAAATATCTGCATGATTTAAACAATCACAACTACATTGTGTGTGCTAATCAATAAAGAAAAGATTTTAAGCTAAAAATGTCCCAGACAACTTTTTCATATTCTGTTGTTCTCTTTTACGTTGTGACAAAGAAGCAGTTGTTTGTGTGTTTTGCATGGTGAGTGTTTGTATTTGGGGTGAGGGAGGAAGGAAATATGTTTTAAAACAATTTTAAATACTAGACCTAAATACTTGGTACATAAAATATAGATTTCCAAGTCAGAGTTCTGATATGGATCTTAACCACTCCAAACTTTGGGCATGTTTGGATTAAAAGAGTAGCTTCACGTCCATCCCTAATAAAATATAAGCAGTGCACAGGTAATAACAACCTAAACCGCTTACTTTGATGCATAAGGAACTGTGGTTACATAAAAGAAATAGGTTTTCATTTTTCAGAGTTTTTCAAAGACATAAGTACATGTTGTCACCCTTTCTTTATTTTAAATAGCCAGTGAACTTCTAATGTAAGAGCTTGATAACATCTGGATAAAAGTCTTTACTTCAAGATTAAAGAGCTCAGAGAAAATACAACATGCATTTGTATTTATTGATATCTTTGGAGGTATTCAGGCAGCAGTTTTTAAATTTTGAGCTAAGCTCCACCCCACGCCCCTTGACCTACAATTTTTGATTGCACTGCCAACCCAGGCAAAAATAGACACAATACCTGGCCCTCCCCCTCAGGTTTTCAGGCTGGGGGAAGGTGCATCCGATGGTCTCTGGTCATGCTAACCATCTATGCAGTCCCCTGCACAGGGCTGGCGCTACCATTTAGGCAGCCTAGGCAATTGCCTAGGGCGCCAGAATAATTGGTGGGCGTCATTTTGCCGGACAGGGCAGCAGGCAGCTCCGGTGGAGCTGCCGCAGTGGTGCCTGCGGAGGGTCTGCTGGTCCGCAGCTCCAGTGGAGCTGCCACAGTCCTGCCTGCGGATGGTTGGCTCCTCGCACGGCTCCGGTGGACCTCCCGCAGGCACGACTGCGGCAGCTCCACCAGAGCCGCGGAGCACCAGACCCTCCGCAGGCACCACTGTGGCAGCTTCACCGGAGCCGCGGGACCAGCGTGCGGGGCGCCGAAATTGCCGTCCACCTAGGGCGCTCAAACCCCTAGCGCCGGTCCTGCCCCTGCACACCACACTTCGATTCTCTTTACCCTGGCTAGCAGTGTGCTTAGCAACGTCTAGTCATAGGTGCCAAGCTGCTAAGGAATGCAACCCCCTTTATTATTAGCCTCATGTACTTTTGCTCTGAAACACATTTGGATTAAGTCCTATGTGAGAAGTGCCATCTACAGAATCTCATTTTCTCAACCTTGCCTGTTATAGCAACCAGGCCCTCTACATACACAAGGGAAAGCCTTGGCTGAAAGAAGCTCTTTTGAGTTATTTTAAAAGGTGGCTGCCCAAAACTTTTTTAAATGTAATTTAAAAAGCATTTTTGGTATTAAACGCTGTTAAATACATTTTGTACTCCAGACTATACAGTGCTGGTTTTCCACCCTGTTACAGCTCACTTGACAGCTGATGCTTAATTTTGTTTTAGTTAATCCAGCAAATCTGGACTTTGATCCCCACTGGTGTGTAAGCAGGGCAAGAGCTTTGCTGATATAGTACTTATTAGATTTCTGTTGTTGCCATTCTAAGCAAACACTGTTCTCAGATCTCAGCCTTAGAGGTGGTGAGGAAGGCTCTGCTTGGTTTTATCCCTTCTTGTAAAACTATGTGGACTACATTAAAAAGATAAGTAGATAGCTGTTCAGATCTGTTTTTATATAGGTCAGGCCACCTTTGACAGGAGACAAATTTGAGAGGCTTTTGAACACAATACAGGTAAGATATTTCACTAGAAGTTTTACTTTCCAAATCTCTCTTCTCCATTCCACACTGACTTTCCAGACATGACAAATACTTTCTGGTGGATATTCAGCTATACCTGACTTTCTGAATAGGCTCGACATTGATGCTATCTCCATAGATGTTGATCCTGCAAACACTTCTGCCCACATAAAAGTTTACACACATGAGTAATCCCATTAAAATGGATGGGACCACTTCCATGCATAAGTCAGGCAAGTTTGCAGGACTGGGAGTTGGGATTGTCAACTATATGGCCCCACCACCGTTGATACCTTTGGGCCTTTCTACAGGTCTTTATGTGTTTGTACAGTACCTAGCACAGTGGCTCTGCTGTTCTGACTGGGACCTTGGAATGATACTAAAATATAATTATTAAACAATACAGTTTGATTAAAAAAAATTTATTTAGTTTCTCCATCTTTAGCTGTTAATGGACAAGCAAAATTAGTCAACAACAATGTATATTATACTCCAAGAGTTGTCTCTATGACACTCTCCAATAAACCTAAATGTTTGTCCATTTGCTTTATTTATTTATTACCCTTTTGAAGTGAATATTTAGCTCAGCCCATAAAAATTCAGAAAATGCCAACCTGGCAAGTTCTGTTGGCCTGAAAGCCTATACAGGCAGCTATTACCCAATCTACTGTGCAAGCAGAGCAGGTAATGATGACCTGGTGTTAGTGATTTCCAAATGACCTTCAGTAGTGGCCAAGACCAATTACAAACAAGTTTCATTTTCCTAGAACTGTGGCATATGAAGTAGAGTTCTTAAAGCCCCATCTGCTGCAAACTCAGATACTCTAACTGAATAATCTCTGAAAAGTACAGTAATTAAACTCTTTAAATGTTGCTGCGATAGAGGTTTAACTATCAGAGAAGTAGATTGCATAAAGATTTCAGTATTAGTAAAATACAGAGTATTTACAGATAAAACTTTTCCCATATAATAATGACATGACATTCAGTAATATTGTTTCTTGTACTGCATTCTTTATGTTGTATTTCTGTTTAAGGCAATCAAAACAGTATGCTGGTTTTGTAATAAAACTCTCAACCAGGCAAAACAAATCTAGATTAGGGTTTTGTTTCTAAACTCCATCAGGATTTGCCAAGGCTTGAGCACGTGTTGTTGAAGTTTGCCTAGTTGTCATAAACGCTGCGGCTGATTTATGGCTTTGGTTCAAAAAAAAAAGTCAAAATTTGGCTGTTTCGGCTGACTTTCCTTTGAGTTCATCTCTGTGACGGAGCATCTGGGTTCTATCAATAATTTATACTTCACAGCAATGGAAAAGTGATGGAGCCTTCAGTAAGAGGCCTGGATAAAGTGAAGACAGGCAGACCAAATGAACTGCACAAGGCTGTACTTGAGTTTGGTGATTAAGCACTTGAAAGACCGCCATTAGCACCATTAAAGTGTCCTCTTATCCTCTGTGGCGCATCACCTAGACAATGCAGCTGTTCACCAACCCTTAAATTGTGTGTCTGTAGCTGGAGAAAACTGGTCTGGGTTAGGAGGGGAGTATCACTCTAGAATCAGCCATGCAAGGCTCTCAGTTTTGACCAGGGTTAGGTCACAGATAAAACCTGCTTTCAGGACCATCTTCTATTTTCTTTTCTTATGAAGCTAAGGCGATGTTTCCTAAACTTGGGACGCTGCTTGTGTAGGGAAAGCCCCTGGCGGGCTGGGCCAGTTTGTTTACCTACCCCATCCGCAGGTTCGGCCGATCGCAGTTCCCACTGGCCACAGTTCTCCACTCCAGGCCAATGGGAGCTATGGGAAGCGCCACGGGCTGAGGGACGTATTGGCTGCCACTTCCAGCAACTCCCATTGACCTGGAGCAGCGAACCACAGCCAGTGGGAGTTGCAATCGGATGGGGCAGGTAAACAAACCGGCCCAGCCCGCCAGGGGCTTTCCCTACACAAGCGGCGTCCCAAGTTTGGGAAACACTGAGCTAAGGGATGCAGTATGTTATATGAATCATTTTTATTTTGATCTGCTTCTCTTTATCTAATAAATCTTGTTTTAAACAAGTGACCATTGTGTGGGTGTTTCACATAATCCATCCCCAGAGAGAGCAAAGTCTTTTAACCACTAGGGGGAGGTAGAGAACGTAAAAATTGTGCCTGGAACCTAACCCACTCTTTTCATTCATTCTTGATCAAAACAGCATGAAAACCAGTGGCCTCTCCCAGTGAAGTGGGTTACAAAAGGCTACAGTGAGTATTAGAGGTAAGGAGGGGGCTTTTACAGACTCAAAAGGGAGACATGAGTTAGCGTAGAAGCAGTTGGCAATCAGGCCTTCCCATAATGGAACAGTGCTGTGACCGCAGCCCCCACACTAATATGAGTGAAGCTTGGGTAGTCAGGGCTAGTGGTTGGAGCAGTGGCAGTAAAAAGCCAGGAATGGCTTCTGTTTAGAGCTGGAATCAGAAACAAAGAGTCTGAGAGGAAGGCAAGAGGTAGGTCCATTGCTATGCTTGGCAGGAAGTCCACCTTGTTGTACAGCCACTTCCTGGAACTCTTCCTGGGCTTAAATAGAGTGCCTGGACCTATGAGAGACCACAAGGGAAGCTGTCAGTCCAGCCTTCTGAGGAAGTACTTCCTGTGGTGTTTATCTCTACAGGGTCTATGTGGTAATGCATGCAACCCTACCTTGTCCAGTGGGTAGCAGTGTGGAAGGGTGAGCCATCCCATAGACCCAGGTTCCAGTCCTCTTCCTGTAGGACCTCACATCACCCTTCTCCCTTTCAGGGGCACCCCTAACTGCTGACCCAGGCTTGTATGAGTGTTTTTTTATGAAAAGGCATCCACAAGGTCAGATGCTTGGATATGGGCAGCTGGTTCCCAGGACCATTCTTCGAGGCCATAACCTCACCAGTCAATGAGATAGAGAAGTGTAGGACTGGAAGGAACCTCAGTAGGTCATCTAGTCCAGTCCCCTGCACTCAAGGCAGAGCTACGTCATAACTTGGCGATTCCTGACAGGTATTTGTCTAACCTGTTCTTAAAAACCTCCAGAGACAGAGATTCCACAATCTCTCTAGGCAATTTGTTCAAGTGCTTAATTACCCTTACTGTTAGGAAGTTTTTCCTAATGTCCAACCTAAAGCTCCCTTGCTGCAATTTAAGCCCATTGCTTCTTGTCATAGCTTCAGAGGTTAAGGAGAACAATTTTTCTCCCTCCTCCTTGTAACGACCTTTCACTCCAGACTAAACAAACCCAGTTTTTTCAATCTTCCTTCAGAGGTCATGTTTTCTAGAACTTTAATAGTTTTTTTTGCTCTCCTCTGGACTTTCTCCAATTTGTCTGCATCTTTCCTGAAATGTTGTGGCCAGAACTGGACACAATACTCCAGCTGAGGCTTTTATCAGGGCAAACACCTAGAAGACAAGATGACAAGTAACAGGCAGCATGAATTAGTCAAAAACAAATCATGTCAAACCTGACAAATTCATGCTGTTACTTATCACCTTATCTTCTAGGTGCTTCCAAAATGGATTGCTTGATTATTTGCTCCATTATCTTTCTGGGTACTGAAGTTAAGATGACTGGTCTGTAATTCCCCGGGTTGTCCTTATTCTCCTTTTTATAGATGGGCATATATTTTCCTCTCTTCCAGTCCTCTGGAATCTCTCCTGTCTTCCATGAGTTTTCAAAGATAATCACTAATGGCTCTGATATCGCCTCAGTCAGCTCCTTGAGTATTCTAGGATGTGTTTCATCCGGCCCTGCTGATTTGAAGACATCTAACTTGTCTAAGTAATTTTTAACTTGTTCTTTCCCTATTTTATGATCAGATCCTACCAAGGGGCATATTTACACCTTACGCACCCCTAAGCACAACCTCCTCAGCTCCCCTCCTGCCTAGAGCTGATCTTTGTGTTTTCCATAAAAAAAATGGAACTTTTAACCCACTTTTAACTTTTAGACACCCCTAGAACACCAGTGCCCCTAGGCACATGCCTACTGTACCAGGAAATCTGGCCCTGATCCTACCTCATTTTCACTGGCATTCACTATGTTTGACACCCATTTGCCACTAACCTATTTGGTGAAAACTGAAACAAAGAAGTCATTTAGTACTTCTGCCATTTCCACATTTTCATAGAATATCAGGGTCGGAAGGGACCTCAGGAGGTCATCTAGTCCAACCCTCTGCTCAAAGCAGGGCCAATCCCCAACTAAATCATCCCAGCCAGGGCTTTGTCAAGCCTGACCTTAAAAACTTCTAAGGAAGGAGATTCCACCACCTCCCTAGGTAACCCATTCCAGTGCTTCACCACCCTCCTAGTAAAAAGGTTTTTTCTAATATCCAACCTAAACCTCCCTACTGCAACTTGAGATCATTACTCCTTGTTCTGTCATCTGGTACCACTGAGAACAGTCTAGATCAGGGGTAGGCAACCTATGGCACGTGTGCCGAAGGCAGCACGCGAGCTGATTTTCAGTGGCACTCACAGTGCCCGGGTCCTGGCCACCAGTCCAGGAGGCTCTGCATTTTAATTTAATTTTAAATGAAGCTTCTTAAACATTTAAAAACCTTAATTACTTTACATACAACAATAGTTTAGTTATATATTATAGACTTACAGAAAGAGACCTTCTAAAAACTTTAATCTATTACTGGCACGCGAAACCTTAAATTAGAGTGAATAAATAAAGACTCAGCACACCACTTCTGAAAGGTTGCCAACCCCTGGTCTAGATCCATCCTCTTTGGAAGCCCCTTTCAGGTAGTTGAAAGCAGCTATCAAATCCTCCTTCATTCTTCTCTTCTGTAGACTAAACAGTCCCAGTTCCCTCAACCTCTCCTCATAAATCATGTGCTCCAGCCCCCTAATCATTTTTGTTGCCCTCCTCTGGACTCTTTCCAATTTCTTCACATCCTTCCTGTAGCATGGGGCCCTACATTGGTGAGACCTCATCTGGAGCACTGTGTCCAATGTTGAACAGAGGGGAATGATCACATCCCTCAATCTGCTGGCAATGCCCCTACTTATACAGCCCAAAATGCCATTAGCCGTCTTGGCAACAAGGGCACACTGTCGACTCACATCCAGCTTCTCGTCCACTATAACCCCTAGGTCCTTTTCTGCACAACTGCTGCCTAGTCATTGGGTCCCTAGTCTGTAGCAGTGCATGGGATTCTTCCATCCTACATGCAGGACTCTGCACTTGTCCTTGTTGAACTTCATCAGATTTCTTTTGGCCCAAGCCTCTAATTTGTCTAGGTCTCTCTGTATGCTATCCCTACCCTCCAGTGTATCTACCACTCCTCCCAGTTCAGTATCATCTGCAAACTTGCTGAGGGTGCAGTCCATGCCATCCTCCAGATCATTAATGACCTCCATTTTCTGTTGTTGTCTTTCCCTCCTCATTGAGTAAAGGGCCTACCAGGACCTTGGTCTTCATCTTGCTTCTAATGTATGTGTAGAATGTTTGCTTGCTACCCTGTATGTCTCTGTGACAGGTTGGGTCACAGAAACTCCATCAGGACTGTCACTGGTTGTGCTGAGATACCACTGAGAAGAAACCCCTTGCCAGAAAAGGCTTCCCTCCACTTTGTCTTTTTGAGCTAGACACACCAGTCTACTCCAGCAGAGACCAAGAGATTGGCCACGCCACCCTGCAGTTCATTAAAACTAAAATTCACTTAGCCCAGGGGCTTCTCAGTTAACAGGGACTTTCCAAGCCCCAATATTCAGTCTTTCTGGGAGCCTAAACCCTGAATACATCCATTTTACTCTTTATAAAGCTTATACAGGGTAAACTCAAATTTTCCATCCTCTATAATACTGATAGAGAGATATGCAAAGCTGTTTGCTCCCCCAGTATTAGTTACTTACTCTGGGGTAATTAATAAACAAAAGTGATTTTATTAAGTATAAAAAGTAGGATTTAAGTGGGTTCAAGTAATAACAGACAGAACAACGTACGTCACCAAGTAAAATAAAGCAAAACATGCAAGGCTAAGACTAATATGTTTAAGAAACTGAATACAGTTAAATCTCACCCTCAGAGATGTTCCAATAAGCTTCTTTCACAGACTAGACTCCTTCCTAGTCTGGGCCCAATCCTTTTCAGACCAACATTGTAGTTTATGGCCTGGATCCAGCAATTACTCACATCGCCATAGTTACAGGTTTTTGTTCCAGTTTCTTTCAGGCATTTCTTTGGGGTGGAAGGGCCATCCCTTGAGCCAGCTGAAGACAAAATGGAGAGGCTTCCAGGGCCTTTTATATTCTCTCTTGTGGGTGGAAACGCCTTTGTTCTTCTATGCAAAATCACAGTAGCAAGATGGAGTTTGTAGCCACCTGGGAAAGTCACATGTCCATGAATGATTCAGCTTTTTAAAGGTAGAGCAGCCACTGCTCACATGCTACCTTGAATGTTCCCAGGAAGACTCCTCATATGTGAATTGGAGTCTCCCCAGGTCCATTGGTCAGTTAAGTGTTTCTTGACTGGGCACTTAATCTGAAGAGTTCCTTCATAATAAACTGGCCAAATGCTTCACTAGTGCTGCTTAGAATCAAACACATTGAGATACAAGTATGTAACCAATATTAATAACTTTAAATATAAAAATGATACATGCATACAAATAGGATGAATATATTTAGTAGATCATAACCTTTGCAAAGATATGTTATATGGCATATCTAGCATAAAACATATTCCAGTTATGTCATATTTCACTCATAAGCATATCTCTATAAAGCATTATGGAGTGCAGCATCACAGTCTCTAAGTAGTTTAATCTCTTTTTGTGCCTAGTTTCCACTTTTTTGTAGGACTCTTTTTTGAGTTTCAGGTCACTGAAGATCTCTTGGTTATGCTAGAGTGGTCCCTTGCCACACTTCCTAGCTTTCTTACACAGTGAGATAGTTTGCTCGTGCCCTTAATAATGTCTCTTTGAAAAACTGCCAGCTCTCTCAAACTGTTTTTCCCCTTAGACTTGCTTCCCATAAAAGCTTACCTACCCACTCCCTGTGTTTGCTGAAGTCTGCCTTCTTGAAATCCATTATCTTTATTCTGCTTGTAGCAAGGAGGCACAGCCTCTCGCCCTGTCAGAAGGGGAGAGACCTGAAATCACCCCCTGGTGGGCAGAACCAGGCTCCCTGCAGTTGCCCCACTGGAAACAGAGGGGTGGGACAGGAAGCGGGACTATAAAAGGCCAGCTTCCCTAGCTTAGAAGCGGGAGAGCTGCCAGAGAAGCAGGATGTCTCTTCCTTGCTGCCAGAGATGGCTGCCCAACCAGAGGAGTTACCTGAACTGTTGGGGCTACCATTGGCTGTTTACCCAGGGGAGACTGAGGATGACCCAGGTACCCCAAGCTGAGGAGGATAGGAAGGAGCCCAGGGAACCAAACAGGGTTTGGCTGTGGAATTATTGTGAACTGGCCAGTGTGTTGTGGGCAGATCCCTGCTGACCTAGTGGTGAACTACGCTGCCACTAATAGGGCCCTGGGCAGGGATGCAGTGGAGTTGGAGGGCCTGCGTCCTGCTACCCTGGACACCCCACCTGTGAAGGGTGGCCACCTCCCCACTAATAGGCCAGGAGGCCTGAATTGATCTGGCACCTGCCCAAGCTAGGGTGCCAGGTGCATTTGCTGCCGCTCCAGTTGGGAGCTAATTCCCCACCCTGAACTGCTGGGCTGTATCGCACCGACTCAACCTGAGATATAAACTATGAATCGCCCCCAGTGAGAGACTGAGGTGGAAGGACTAATTAAGACCTGGGCTGTTTGCCGACCAGGCCTGCTCACTGCCCTGATTGAGAGATTTGGCAGAAAGACTAACTGCTAATGGGATTAATCACCAGGTGGACTCACTGGCTGTGAGCTGCACCCTGCTTGCAAAGCAGTGAGGAGGTGCGGCCTCCCACCTTCTCAGAAGAGGAGAGACACATGCACCTCCTTACATTGCTCTCTTCCCTTCTGCTATTCTTTAGATCACTTTTACCCAAGCTGCCTTCCAATTTCAAATTCTCAATCAGTTCCTCTCTATTTGTGAAAATCAAATCTAGAACAGCTTCTCGCCTTCTGTTAACAGATACAGTATGGCCCAAGGAACTGGTGGTTTTGTTTGTGGGATGGCCTATCTGCTCACAGGTGTTTTGTGGCAAGGCACACCTTTTGGCCTACTGAAAGTGTTGGTCTCTCCCTTCATCAACAGTCTGCATATCACATGTAGGCTGTGTTTGCTTCCTCAAAGAGGCCTTTAACTCTTCTTGGACATGGTAAATCTGTTGAATCCAGTCAGTGCCTGCCAGATTTGGAGAAGTAACAATTGCCGGGTGAAACCCATAATTGGCCAAAGAAAAGAGATTTGGCCAAGTAGAGTTATGATCAGTGTTTTATGTGAATTCTGTGTAGAGCAGGAATGCAGACCAGTTGTTCTGGTGGTAAATGATGAAGCATCGTAGGTATTGTAATATTTGTCTTACCATCCACACACAAATGGCCAGGGTATGCTGAAGAGGTGTAAACGCGGACTCCAAATAGCAGGAAGGCTTCCTGCCAAAAGTGTAAGATGAACTGTGGGCCTCAATCCTAAATAACATGGTCCAGAAGCCCATGAAGGCAGATTACAGGTTTGTCTGGAAGCTGAGCTGTTTCTTCAGAGAATGGTAGGTGGCTGCAGGGGATGAAGTGTGCCATCTTGGTAAGCTGGTCCACAGCAGTCAGGATTACTGTGAGGCCACTGGCTTGAGGAAGTTTGACAATGAATGATGGCCACCCAGGGCCTTGGCAGGGTCTCCAGGGGCAGGAGAAGGCCAAGCTGTTTGTGGTGTTCTCTTGGAGCGAATGCACAATTAACAGTAGTCAGTGTAAGTCTGTATTGTGGCTTGCATTTGAGGCCACCAGAAGAAATGGAAGGCTAGGCAATAGGTTTTAAGATGACCAAAATGCCCCACTGGTGCAGATGCATCACCTCTACCTGGGGAAGTCCCAGTGGGACATATATGCATCCAGTCACATATTATCCTATCCTGCATAGTGTTATCCCTTTCCCCCAGCCCTTAGCTCTTCAGGAGAAATCCTCCTCCTCGAGACCAGACAGTTGAAAGTAATTATATCTTGTTGAATGATGCTATCCAGGAAATTATGAGGCTTGACAATGCAGGGTAGCTCCTGGCTAGGCCTTTTTCTGGGCCTGCGTGATATTCTCCCTTTTGGGATAGTGCCTCGGCCTTACCATTTTGGCCCCCGGGAGATAGGTAGTGATAAAGTTGAAGCGTTAGAAGAATGTAGCCCACCTGAGTTGTCTCTGGTTTAGTGCTTTGGCCTTACGTAGATGTTCAAGGTTTTTGTGGATGTTCCAGCCTTTGTGGTCCGTATAGCCCTGTACTGGACATGGAGTTCCTTCGAGGTAGTGACACCACTCTACAAAAGCATCTTTGATTACGTGGAGTTCTGCATCCAAGACCTCATAATTTTGCTCTGTGGCAGTGAGTTTCCTGAAGTAGTAGGTGCACAGATGCAGAAACTGTTGGGGACCGTGCCTCTGAGAGGGCACTGCCTCGATTGCCATGTTGGATGCATCAGCTTACACATGTGGGTGTACCAGGGCAGTGATGAAGGTGAGTTTGAGTTGTGCAAACACATGCTGGGCTTCAGGGGCCTGATAAATCTTCCATTTTTGTGGAGGAAGGTGGTCATAGCTGCTATTTGCCCAAAGTCTGTGATAAAACACTGATGGAAATTGGTGAAGCCTAAGAAGTGTTGGAGGTCTCAGGTGCACCATAGCATTGCCCAGTTGTGAATGGCCTCCGCCTTTTTCTGATCCATCTCAATACTTTCCGGGGGGGGGGGGCGGCGGGGGGGGGTAGAATAAACCCTAAGAATTCTTTGGAGGTTTGGTCAAAAACGCACTTCTCCAATTTCACGTTCGGGTTGCATTGATGCAGTTTCTTTAGGATGGTTCTAACATGGTGAGTATGCTGCTTCTTCAAGAGATGGGATCATGATCCATGCCTGGAGTGCAGTGTTTTCTTTGCGTGAGCAGGCCACTTGTTTCTGAAGGCCCTTATTCTCAATCAACGGCTCTGCCACCTGAGCCTACAGTGCATGGTTTTCAGCCTGGAGATGGGCAACCCACTCCTGCAGTTCTGTTGCCCTGTGGAGTACCCTGGATAGTGGGAAGGCTGCCGCTTCTATTCCCTCAACTGGGGCCATTTCTGTGGGGGAGGTTAGGTGTGGGTCTATTCAAACTGTCACTATTGGAGCTTGGGAGGTCAGACCTAGTGATCAGAGGGGTAGCAGTGAGAAGCCGGAAACAGACCTGAAGTCAGGAAGCAGGAGTTAGAATCAAGCGTCAGACCCAGAGTCAGGAACCAGCATTAGAGCCGGAGTCAGGAACCAGGAACCAGAGCTGGAGTCAGCACAAGGGGTCAGGAGCGATCCAAGAGGCAGGACCACTGCTACAACTGACAGGGAGTTTGCCCTTTTACACAGACACTTCCTAAAACTCCTCCTGGGCTTAAATAGGATGCCTGGACCAATCAGGGCTGTCAGTCCAGCCTTCCAATGCAGTACTTCCTGTGGTATTTATCTGCACAGGATCTATGTGGTAATAGGTGCAGGTTACCAGGGTTGCCGAGTAGTGGTATGCAGGTATTGGCCATCCTGCACCACACAGATCCAGGTTCCAGTCTTGTCCCCACAGAATCTCACACCCAATGCTTTTCTGCCATTTGAGTTTCCCCAACCATCTGAATCCTTGAGGGGCCTCACTCCTCGATTGTCATTTTGGTTAGGAAGTGTACAAGAAACCTTCAGCCTAAGGGAAGGGATCTCTCTTCCAGTATTGCCAATCTGCACAATTTCATTGCAAATAATGGGATTTTGGCCCTCACTGATGCCAAAATCTCCCACTGATGTAAAATGCTCCAGCTCATTGTATTTCAGCCCTGCCTGGGCAAAACCTCCTCTGATTGGCTGCTCTTGCCTGGCAGGTGGGGAAGGCAGCCAGTCAAGGCTTCTACATGAAACAAGCAGAGCTGTCATCCCCCCTCAGGAACTGAGCAGAGGTGTCAGGGAGAGGGGTGGGGGGAGAAGGAGCAGCCAACACTACTCTCAGAGCAGAAAGAGCCCAGCAATTCAGGGAGCTCTGCCCCTCCCTCCCCTTCTGTGAACAATGGGTCAGACTGTTCTCTTCTCCCCACCCCACCATGACTGGGAAGGAGAAGATGGCGGTGAAGAACCCCTAGTGCTGCAGGAGGAGTGAAGATGCACTGAGGGGCAAAGGACAAGGGTGGGGCTGCGGGTGCAGAATTAACTTCTGTGCTGGGGGATCACTAATGAGATGTGGGGCACAGTATTAATTAATTAACTTTGGGGCAGCCAGCAAGCACGCCTGTAGCAGGGCTGGAATCATGGTAGTCTCTGAATCTGTCACATGCACACACTGGAGCTGGACAGAGGGAGGTCAGAAAGGAAACAATATAATATTTGGGCCCCAATCATAAGGTTTTTTTTCCTCATGATTTTGAGTGCGTGGGGTCTGATTCATGCTTGTTTTAGCCTTTGGGGCTGGCAATACTGCTCCTCTTCTCCCTCACTGTTTTCTGTGGTAGAGTGAAATTGTCAGCCAGGGACTTCCTGGGTGTCTTCAGACTGGTTTAAAATTCTTCCCTACAATGTCTGATGTAATTCCTATGAGCTCAAAAGGGTAGAGTCAGAATGGGGATAGCTTCACCCATCTGTGAGACACTGGCTTTGATGGGGCTCCCAGATAGGGAGAAATTTCTACTCCTATATAGCCCCAGGAAGCTTTTATGGGTCAGAAGCTACGGAGGCAATTTTATCAGCTAGGAGTACCTTATCTTTATAAACAGCAAACAAAAGCAGTAGCCTAATGAAATAATCATTGGCTTTGCTTTTTGATTAGGCCTTAATTTAACTTCTTTTCAGGTAAATTTCAAAGTAAACAAGAAAGATAGAGCCCTGCCTCTGAGCTGTTCCAACTTTTGCATAAAGGGGTTATCCAAGGTGCATCGCACCACTCTTCAACATTTGTTTTACTTGGACAATGGCTGCTGCAGTCATGTAACCTGTGCACCAAAGTGTAAAGTCAACTGAGTGGCCTGTCTTTGTGTGTTCTGATGAATCAAGGGCAGATACAAAATTATTAAGAGAACACTGCTCCCAAAATACCCGAGGGTGTTCCTCTCTGTCATTTTTTAAAGAATATAAATGCTACCTAGGTTTTTCTGCTAAAGGTTAGAAGTGGCATTTGAAAGAGTGGTCAGTACTGGCCTTACTTTTCTACCATTGAAATCAATGGTAAAACTCCCATGTGGAGCTGAGTTAGGCCAACACAGAACATCCATGGAAAATCTTACCCTAAAGCAGCTCCAAAGCAATGGCCTGTAATACGTCCATGGAGAAATGTGATGCAGGATCTACATGTAATTCTATATAAAAAAGGTGTTAAAAGAATGTTAAGGTTGCATAGTTAAACCTTCAGATCAGGATATGTCACGTATCAGAGGGGTAGCCGTGTTAGTTTGGATCTGTAAAAGCAGCAAGGAGTCCTGTGGCACCTTATAGACTAACAGACGTATTGGAGCATGAGCTTTCATGGGCAAATACCCACTTCATCGGGTGCATGTCACAGTTAATCTTAACTCTCCCTTTGTGTGCACACATTATAATATACAGTGACACTTTTTGAAAGCATCTAAGTGACTTAGGAACCAAACTATCATCAAAAGCCCATCAGCCTTAGTCTCCTAAGTGCTTGTCACTTGCAGTGATGCAAGTAGAATTCATTTATTACCAGCATGCTGCACCAGCTAAAGAGGAGGGGGCATGTGACCTCCTCATGTGACCCCACCCCCATCCTGGGGCCACACGCTCTCCCTCATCCCTCCCTATGATCCATCCCATGTTACCTGGGGGCTGGGTGCTCTGTTCTCCTCCTGCTGTGCCAGAGACTTCTGAACCACAGGGCTCTCCGGAACCTCAGTGATGAAAGGAGCAGAACATGGGGCCACCAAGCGGCCCCACACAGGCAGCTCCTACAGCACACTTATACCACCCCCAGCCCTGTCCTCCAGAAGGGCTGCCTACACACCCTAGACGGGAGACACTAGATGCAGCTGTGTGGAAGGGCTGGGGGCAGTACAGCCATGCCAGAGGAGCTGCTTGAGTGGGGCCACCCAGTGGGCCTATGTTCTGCTCCTCCTGTGTCTTTCCGGTATGGCGTACCAGCATACTGGTATGGCATAACGGACCGGACTGTCCTACCTGCACTGCTGCTAACTTGTGAAAATGAATCTTTGGAAAATATGTCCCATAGCCCTAAATTTCAACATCTTATACTATTTCTTAAACAATATCATGTAATATGATAAAAATATTGCATATGTAGTATCTTAAAATATTTATTTTCATGCATGTATAATTATCCTATTTTCATCACTGTACTCATGCCTTCTATCTTTATAGGCTTAGCCTTTGATAAGTTTATTACAATTGTACATAATATGTACAATTCATATGCAAAAAACTATGCGAAAATGAAGTTAAAGCTGGATGTATGTATCAGTAATTTTAAGAGGAGAAAAAATCATGAATCTTTTTGGGAAGAACAATAATAATTACAAAGGAAATTCATAGTTAGGCTTAAATGTAAAAAATCCAAGCATGTCAATGTCTGGAAATGAACAGTTAAAGCACCCAGACAATCTTAACTCTTCCCTGTAATGATGCCATGAGGGTAAAAAAGATTTTAAAAAAACAACCTTAAATTGTTTTAAAATGTCAGGTTAATCTAATTTGGGACTATAAATATTAGCATCCCTTTATCATAATCAGATGGTTATTGCATGTCATCTTATTTTATAGTTACCAGATATTTTGTTTGACACTAAATATTAATAATAATACTTAGCTAAGCTGCTGCTGCTAGCTGTTATTTGACAGCCTTGAAATATAACATTTTCTGGCAATTATTTATTGGAAGACACCTGCACAAATGTTCAGGGCTAATTGAAAGTACAGTTTGTTGTTTAGAAATAGCTGTAGTAGTGGGAGACCTTAACAAATGCTGTTCAAGGCTAAGTGCTCAAGGCTGAATGCTATTACCAAATAACTTTGATCCAGAGTGCTATCGTGTGTGTGTGTGTGTACTCAGTCCGCTATGTTTTATTTAGCGCATGTAGCTATTTTGTTTTCTTGACCTGAAAGATAAAGAGATCAGTTCTAACACATTCTGCTTCATAATTACTAGCACCCTTATTAGTGCTCTTGGAGTACTCAGAGGCCAAGAAATGAATGTGCATGGAGACTAAGGGATAAATCTACAAAGGGACTCAGATGTTGCATGGTCAGCATTGCAATGCCTAGTTTTTAGGCTGCTTGCTACCTAGTGAAATCCACAGCCCCAAGGTAGGCACCCAGGCTCCCTATACAATGCATGGAGAGAGTTGGGCACCTCAGAATGGGTTCCACAAAAGCCAGCACACTGAATGGAGAGCTAGTGAAAAACAGATTGAGGGAAAGGATATGGCCTAAATCCCACCCCTCTCAGAATTGGGCATCTAAATCTGGGCTGGAGCAAGGTGCCTATCACCATTCACAGTGCACAGCTGTGAATCCTCTCCTGGAGTTAGGCGCTTATGCCATTTCTTGCAAGAAGATTGGTGGTATATGCTTAAACCCCCATAAAACAGCTGGAGTGGGGGAGGGAAAGGATGCAGAGGGTATCCCTTTAGTCACCCAGGATGTAGAAACCCCTGGATCAATGCTTACCTCTACCTCATGTGAATAAGGGATTTCCTCACCTCTTAGAGTGCTCTGATCACTAGACTCATTCTCACTCTGTCCCAACACACATTTAATTTAAACACAATGGAGAAACTTCTGCCGGAAAGATCAAGAGACCTACACCAAAATATCCTGTAGTCCAATGTCAAGACACTCACCTGAGAGGTGGGAAACCCAAATTCAAATTCCTCCTTCACGTCTGGCAGAGAGGGGGTTCAGCCAGGTTCTCCCACACCCTGGCTGAGTGCCCTAACTGCTAGGTCAAAGGTTATAAGAGAAGTCACCTCCTCCTCCCTCTTGTCATTAGGTGTGGAGTGCAGTGTGCTTTGGGCATGCCTATCAGATCAGGCCCCACAGACAAGAGAGGCAGGGGAACACCTAGCTTGAGAATCCTGACTGCTCTTAGGTGTGAGGTCGGTGCCAGCCCTCAGACTAGAGGCAGCTGTGCACATGCCCAGTGGCAGAAACTTAGACCCTTGGGTGACTCTAAGAGCAGAAAAGTAGGTGCCCGAGAGACTTTAAGCCCCTGCATGTTAGGCAGCAGCTGATATGGGGTTATAAGGATCTTAGTGGTTGGATCTGGGAGCCTATAGTGGCAGTTAGGTGCCTAAATCCTTTTGTGGATCTGGTCCTAAATTAAATCCTAAAACCACATGAGTGTCCCCCCAAGAAGTCAAGCACCTTGTGGGGAAGTCTGGCGAAGGTGATATTATGCTGTTCCTTCTCCACAGAATCCACACACAGAGCCAGATTTTCAGTTGTTGTGCATTGGCATAGCCATGTTGAAGGAAATAGAGCTATGCTGATGTATATTAGCTAAGGATCTGGCCATTGCATTGCATATACGCTTTTTGTAGAACCCACTGGTAATCTATCTGCCCTTTACTATCTCAGAAAAAAAATCATTCACTGAATGCTTCTGCACAAACATGGAGGAAAGCCTTCCAACTCCGGAGCTGTAGCTTTAAATCTGGATTCGATTATTGCCAGTTAAGAGTTTGATCTCAACCTTTGTTACAAGAGTGCTCTGTGTTTGTATATATGTAAATAGATAATGTGCCAATTCAGGGCACTCAGGAATATGCAGCATTGTTTTTAAGGGGTTTGTAGGAGCAATAAAGGGTATTGCTGTTATGCACTACAAATGGCTTCCTTGGAGCTGCTCTTTACATCACCTCTTAAACAACCTTATTCTTAAATTATTTGTCCTTATTTCAAAGCACTTGTGTGGGAGTGGCAGAGGGGAGAGAGGTTTCTCTAAAGCTGCTGGACGGACTGATAGTTAGTCTCTTTGCACTGTCTAGCCTCAGAGTCTCCAGGGCCCTACTCCTGCATGCTGCGTAGTATAAGACAAACATTCATGCTCACAGCATGTGAGAAGAAACAGAGAATGACATGCTGAGATTGATCTAGCCATAGGCCATGCAGCAGCCATGCAAAAATGTCCACAATACAGATGGCACAAAGAAACTAGAGAGGAAACTGAGGATCGGGCCCTAAGTAGTGTCTCGGTGGTCACTTTAGGCAATCTGTCACCCTGTAGTTCCACGAGAGGCCAGGGACCTATTCCAGACCACCAAGACTATCAGTCCATTGCTACAGAAGGATCAGGGTATGCTCAGCACCTCTGAAAATGTGTACTGAGATTTGGCACTCCGGTTTGAGATTATTGGCCTCAGTTACTTCTGAATTGTCCTGATGTTGAAGCAATGACCATGAATTGAAAGCCTTCTTATCTCACTGTCAAGCTTCTGAGATATGTAGAGTATGTCTGCACTGCAATAAAAGACTTGTGGCACAGCCATGGCTGGCCTGGGTCAGCTGACTCCAGCTCAAGCTACGGTGCTATAAAATTGCAGTGTAGATGTTTTGGCTCAGGCTGCAGCCCAGACTCCCGTGAAGTGGGAAGGTCTCAGAGCCCAGGCTCCAGCCCGAGCCTGAACATCTATAGTGCTATTTTATTGCCCCTCAGCCTGAGCCCCATGAGCCCAAGTCAACTGAGGCGGGCCAGCCACAGGTCTCGTATTGCAGTGTAGACATAGCCTTAGTCTCCTTCCAATCTGCTTTTATACAACATGCTATGGAATTCTGATCACATCTCTACATACCAGGGCTTTCAAAAGGTGATTTAATCAACTGATGCGCTAGCTTTTGAAATTTCTGCAGGCTTTTTCTACCTGCTGCGATTATGTTCAGAAATGAGTATATCTTTGAAAAGAACAAAAGAAATGCTGGAGGATATTTGTTTATCTTAACTGAGAACTACATTATGCCAGTTTTCATTTTAAAAATAACAAAATATGTAGCCTTTGTAGTAAATCAGACTAAGGATGTGCAATCAGACTTGAGCTAACGTTGATTGAGCTAGATCAAAGTTAGCAGGAATAACAATAGCAGGGTGAAGCTGCAGCAGCGCAAGTGGTTGCATGGGCTAACCCCATCCCTCCCAGAACCTGAGGTACATACTCAAGTGTCTATTGATCTAATTAGATCAAAGCTAACTTGGGAATGTCTCTAAGTGCTATATTCACACGTAACAATTTCATACCCTTATATGCACGTCAGACATGTGAACCATGAAGAAACTTATCTGAGTTTGTTTTGTCCCGTAGGGTTGTCAGTCTTGGCAGAAAACAAGCTTGAGTCAACAATGGCCACTGAAGTGTATGTTTACATTGATATTTGTCCACTTAACAAGATGTAACCTTTTCCACATCTTGCACCAAAAGCAAAAGTATTTAAATCTAAAGTTACTTAGGAGTAGTAGATATTTTTGTCAGTTACCATCCTTGCTGAAGCCACCTGAACAGGTGCAATGAAGAGTGTGGCAGACTATTCTGCTCAGGCCAGCGTGCATCCAGACAGAGGCGGTACTAGCAAACTGGGGGCTCTAACCAGGAATATTTTTGCCCCTCCACACACAACACATAATAAAAACTGAATAGGGTCCCCCTTGAGCTGCTTGGGACCTTAAACAGTTGCTTAGTCTATTTAAGCCGGGTCTGAATCCAGAATAACTTCAATTGTAGTTGCTGTAATGTAAATAAGAGCAGAATTTGGCCCTATGTCTAGCCTGCTGGTTGTGTATGTTACCCACTTTACAAATTGGATTGTTCACCTGGTTCACAGAGAGTGTGTATCTTTTTACTCTGCTATAGATACCTTTTTACTCTAAGATCATGGATGCAATTTTCAAATTTTCAAGTGGCCAAGTGACTTAAAAGCCTAAATCTCAAAGTAGATGGAGCTCAGATTTCTTAGTTACATTAAGTATTTCATAAACTTTTACCCAGTGTCTTTTTCCTCATTCCTTCACCTCTGCTACTTGATTATAATGTCAGCATTTTCCTTCAGACACTGTTGTATGAAATAATTTACCAGTAAGAGACTATTATCTTCAGAATGCATATGTGCTAAGTGCACAACTTAAAATCCAAAATAGGCTATAGAGAAACTAAGGGTATGTCTATACTACCCACCAGATCAGTGGGCAGCGATCGATCCAGCGGGGGTCAATTTATCGCATCTAGTCTAGATGCGATAAATTGACCCCTGAATGCTCTCCCCTCGACTCCTGTACTCCACCCACCGCGAGAGGCACAGGCAGAGTTAATGGGGGAATGGCAGTGGTCAACTCACCGCAGTGAAGACACCACGGTAAGTAGATCTAAGTACATCAACTTCAGCTACGTTAGTCACATAGCTGAAGTTGCGTAACTTAGATTTTTTTTTCCCCACCCAGTGTAGACCAGGCCTTAGACATTTGAAAGGCAAGTGAAAGATGTCCTCTGTATGCTGTATCTGACTAACAGAAACTTAATGAATGACACCTCTGTAGAATGGCTCACCTCCATAAGAAAATACACAGCTGGGAATCAGATAAACCCTGAAAAAGGACAGGACAGAAAACTCTTCCTTTACTGTTCCCTTCCCCTTCTCTCCCCCTCCCCTCTTTTTTTAACTGCTGGAATGAAGATAAACAGATTCTATGCCTAACAAAGAGGTCACAGCAGATGAAGTCAAATTGTTTAAAACCTACTGGTATATAGCCAGCAACACAGCTCTGACTGAAATTAAATGGAAGTAGATGGCTAAATATCCTAGACTATATCTCAACTTCATCAACTGTCACTTTCATTAACAATCTGAAGTTGACCCACTGCTCTTAAAAAGAGGAAACACACATTTACATATTGTGACAAAGTTCCTCCTCTACCTTGGTGGGTTCTGTGCTTATTGGCAGATTTGCTCACCACAGTGATCTTCCCCTCTGGTGGAACCCACAGTCTGGGTCAACTCCTCCTGTGTCTGATTAGGAGTTGTGAGGTTTTGGGGGAACCCAGGCCCACCCTCTACTCCGGGTTCCAGCCCAGGGCCCTGTGGATTGCAGCTGTTACAGGAGGCACTATAGACAGCTGCAATGACAGCTACAACTCCTGGGCTACTTCCCCATGGCCTCCTCCAAACACCTTCTTTATCCTCACCACAGGACCTTCCTCCTGCTGTCTGATAATGCTTGATTTTCTGATAATTCCTCAATCCTCCAGCAGCACACCCTCTCAGTCTCAGCTCCTTGTGCCTCTTGCTCCCAGCTCCTCACACGCACTCTTTCTCCTCTGGCTCCTCCCTGCCTGACTGGAGTGAGCTCCTTTTTAAACCCAGGTGCCCTAATTAGCCTGCCTTGATTGGCTGCAGGTGTTCTAATCAAAGTAGCTATCTCCACTGCCTTCTAGAAAGATCTTAATTGGCGCCAGGTGCCTTGATTAACCTGGAGCAACTGCCATTTGGTTACCACGGTCTGAGGGATTTGTTTAGCCTGGGGCTAACATACCTGTTCCTCAGTACTTTACTGTAGCCATCTGGCCTTGCCTCAACACAATATACATAAAAATGAATATTTTTGAATATTTGAAAAAGCTACAGATGAAGATTTGTCTCAATTTGCTAACAAATAGAATCTGTCTGGTTTTTTTGCTGATTTTATAGTCTTTAATTATCCGTGAGAGAGATACTTGTCCACTACAATAATTCAAATACTTTGTTTAAAAAAACCTACTAGTTGGACTACAAGTGAACAAAACTCCCCTGTCAAACTTGCAATGTCATCTGACCATAGAAAAAAGAGTGTTTATTGATTGCTGAAGTATTTGGTTACATTAGCAAGTTGTAGCAGCTACAGACTTTGGACCAGTTTCTGCCCTCGCATCTGTATGACCTCACTTCTCAGAGGCACTGGTGTAACTCAGTCCAGAGTTTTCTCAGCTGCTGGAGTAAACCAAAACACAGATATATCCTCCCTACCCTCTTAGAACAACTCTCCATTTCTTCTTCTTGAAAGTAGCAAACAAGGAGAGAGAATCTCTTCCTCTGTCCTATCGCCAGCAATGCATTGCACAAACTACAGGGTGCTTTTTAAAGTATCTTTATCTGGGCAGGGTAGGGCGGCCAGACAGCAAGTGTGAAAAATTGGGATGGGGGTGGAGGGTAATAGGCAGCTATATAAGAAGGGACCCAAAAATCAGGACTGTCCCTATAAAATCAGGACATCTGGTCACCTTAGGGTAGGGTCATGATTGGAGAGGGAATGCAAAGGTAAAGGGGAGTGAAATGTTTTATTAATGAAAATAATGTGGAATTTAATAGGGTTAAAATTACACAACTCTGAAGTCTAAGGCACACTTTCTCTCCCTCTGCCCCCCAAACCTGTTCTCCTCTATGTCTGAGCTGTGCTCTGATGTAGTGGGCAGCGGAGGCTGCCAGGAACTAGCTGTCCCTCCTTGATCCCTAGCCCTAGCCAAAGCCTTGGAAGCAGGGGCCCTATTCTAACTTCTGCCCTGAGGAATCGGGCATACTGGAGTTCAGCTCTACTACACTTTTCCAAACCCCAGCTTGCTCCCAGCCTGAATCTGACGTGCACACACACCTACGTGCACACACCCACATAGGGGGCAGCAGTGCAAAATGTATTTAGCAGACAACTGAATTCAGCCCTGTAGTTTTTCTTTTTGTAAATTCACTCTAACCTAATAATAATAAAAGTGAAATGAGAAATGTAATTTGGTTTTGAACTATATTTCAGTTTCTTAACAAGCAGTATTGTTAAAAGCATACAGTATGGCTTTATCTTGTATAACTTTCATACCAACTGTATTTCAATATGCTTTATGGAGTCAAATATTATGGGCTTGTATCACCACACTCTGCTTCCAAAAGCAGGAGGGATTTTGTGATTTGGAAAATCCTGGTGGCATGCATGGAACAATGAAGTGTGGCCTCTGCAGTACTGTTCAGCCTTCTGACCCCACTCCAACTGGTGCTCCATGGAAACTGGGACCTCCACAGACTGGAGAGACCTAGAACTGCAGGACCCCAGTTCTCTGTGGCAGCATGCCTCACATCCACTCACAGATTATTCACTTCAGTTAATTCTGTCCAGCACAATGTTAACTTGGGGAGGTCTCCCCTCTGTGATTTGAACCACCCCACCTCCCACAAAATGGCATCAGCTGGTAGGGGAAACCTTCCGAGAACAGATCCATTCTAGCTGTTTTGTCATGGAACTGAGGGAGTGTGAGAGGCAATATAGAGAGACCAGATGGTTGATGTGATAACTTTTATTGGACCAACTTCTGTTGGTGAGAGAGACAAGCTTTTGAGCTTACCCAGAGCTCTTCTCCAAGTCTGTGAAATGTACTCAGAGTGCCACAGCTCAATAAAGATGGAACAGATTGTTTAGCATAAGTAGTTAATACATATTTCAAGGGACCATTCAAGGTGAAGTGGCACCAGACCTTCCTATGGATGGGCCTGATTTGCAGCCTTGCCGCCAAATCCCACACTGGTCTCAGTAGAGGCACCAGTTCAGTGGGGAGAACTCCTGCCACTTCCACTTGGCAGGGGGAGGAGGAGGATAAACCCAGTCCACCTCACATCCAATCAGACGCTTACTGATTTTTTTTTTTTTGCTTGTTTTCTCAATCTCAGTATGAAACTAACATGTTTTGTACATGGAAATTCCTTTTTTCCCTTTGTTTTTCAGAGAAAACATTAGAAATCTACCTATTTGACTTACCATGTCCTGAATGCTGCTATCCTTAGCTGAATTATCATCATAGTGGTTCATAGAGATGGCCTTAATATACCTGTCCTTAACTGAAGTTGTTGTGACAGAAGAGCCTTGTAAAATAAAGGTACCATGGGTTAAGTAAATACACCAGCTGAGGATCTAGTCGAAGTTACTATTGTCTACTGAGAGCTAAGTTTTGCAATGTGTAATTTAGATAAAAACCAAAAATTTGGTGCTCACTTTTTAAAATTCTGATTAACATAATTATATCTAGGGACAAAAATTGTCTCTCTCTGTCTAGGCTCCTCTGCTACACAACAGCATTTCCCATGGGGTGGTAATCTTGTTAAGGATCGACACTGATGCCATTCTTTTAAAATTATTAATTTCTCTTTCAGGGTCTGGATAGCTCAGGAGATGGGTAATAGGTTACAAAGTTTTTCATCAATATATCATCCTTTGAAATCCAGCCCAAATCAGCAGTGAGAGAAAGTTTATTACCCTCTGATGTCTGTTCAGTGATCTATGTTAAGTGCTCTCAAACCTGGTCCTAGTGCACACTGCAGTTTTGGTGTATGCATGTGTATCAGAAAGTGTAGGTACAACATGATTACAGTATGACTGTATATAACCCTTGCTCTGCTCATATACATATTTGCACTTGTTTTAAAGGTGTGATTTTTAATCAATTTTGAGTGTCTAAAGGAATTGAGTTAAATGAAATCAATTTTAAATCAAATTAACAGCATTCACACAGGGTTATGCACTAGTTTAACTAAATTGTTTTTTAACTCTTTTTTTAAAGTTAAACTGGGGCAATTTTAAATCTGGACAAGGCCTAGTTTACTGTCCTAACTGGAATATAAATCCAGATAACGTTCAAATCTAAGTCTGAATTCTGAACCCACAGGTCTAGGTCTTCAGCTAGTTCAACGAAGCCACATTGATTTACACCAGCTGAGGATCTGCTCCATTATTAAATTAAAATATAAATAACTGTGGGAATGTTGTCTTGTGTGTTAAGGAATGTTTATCTTCTAATGGCAACAGCAGCATGTGATTATATTTTAGGCCAGAAGTAGGCTTATCTTCTGCATATATTGTACAATGATACCCCACCTACAGTAGGACATAAACATATTCCTGACAGTGGCTGTCAGCAGTCAGGCCTCTTGATGTTGATTTACCTGCTAATATAGATGGAACAAAATCATTTTCATTACTGTTACGGAAACATGGTTCCAGAGGATACGTCTAAACTGCAATAAAACTCCCACAATTAGCCTGTGTCAGCTGACTCTGGCTGGCAGGGTTTAAACTGTGGGTCTGTAAAATTGCAGTGTAGCCATCCAGGCTCTGGGACCCTCCCCCTGGCAAGTTTCTAGAACCTGAGCTGCACCTAAGTCCAGGCATCTACATTACAATTTTATAGCTCTGCAGCCTGAGCCCTGCAAGCCCAAGTCAGCTGACAAGGTCAGCTGCAGGCAGAGGTGAAAGTAAGCTGGTATGGGCTGGTACGGAGGACCGGTAAGAAAACGAGACTGAGAGAGGAAGAGAGAAGCCTGCTCCCTGCATAAGAATAGTTTAAACTCAGCTGTTCCCTGATGGTTCAGCCCCCGGGCTCAGTTTCTGGCATCCTTGTTAATTTCACTCACAGTAGCTGGGGGGAGGGTGTGTTTGACCACGGCAGGGGCAGTCCTTTTCTGCCCCTGGGATGAGGGGATCTCTCTAATACTAATATACACAATAAATACAAGCATTTGGCTGCACAGCTTAAATCCAGAGCTAATAAAAGCAGGTGGAAGGGGAAAACTCAGTGTCACATTGGTTTCTCGGCTCCTCCCTCCCCCTCCTCCAGCCAGGCTGCAGACAAGACTCTGCATTCCTCCCCTGCCACCCTAGCAGGCTCTCCTCTAGGACCTAGCTTGCAGTAGGGACACTGGCGAGATGCCAGCTGCTGCTGCCTGCAAAAGAACAGTTTAAACTCAGCTGTTTCCTGTGCAATACAGTGCCCAGAGTTAGGAGCCGTTTCTGGAATCCTTGTAATTTCACTCCCAGTTGTTGTTGGGTATGTGTGACCGTGGCAGGGGCAGTTCTTTTCTGCCCCCAGGATGAGGGGATTTCCTAAACACAATCAAAATCAGGAACCATTTCCAAGTTCAAATCTATCCCATTCCCTCCCCAGCAGAGGATCATGGTTGTGATGTCCAAACTGCTTGCAGATCCTCTTTGAAATGTTACTGTTTAAAAAAAACAACTCAAAAAACATGGAGAACATGGTGGAAAGATGTGTCATGATGATTAGGGTTTATTGTGGGCAAAGCAATTTTGCTAAAGCAACTAAAGATTCACAGGGAAAGCAAATAGCCCCCATAGACAAAACCACAAAGGGATTGGAGGGGAAAACTGAATATTCAGGGAAATTATTGTGCCTCCTTTAAAAGAAATAGTAGTTTTCATTCCAATCCAGCCTCTTTATATATTGATTTAAACATCTGAAATGTCCTTAGGACATCAGGTGCAATCTCAGATCTCTTTTTGTTTTGTCCTGCAGAGTGCAGAGGCTGAAATTGACAAAACTTTCTCTAAATCTCTTGTATATTTCATGAAGGCTATTCCAGTTGTCCTTCATTCACCCCTGACTTCCCGTCCCCCGCCCCGGCTCCCTCCCTGGCTGGCTGGCTGTGGTTTTTGCCTTGGTTACTTACTCTTTGGCAGACCCAGCCCAGCGGCACCTGCTGGCTCTCTGCAGGCAGCAGCCCATGGGGCTGATTGCTGGGGTCGCTGCTGATCGGTGACAGGCTGCAGCTGCATTGTTTGTGACACATTCATACATGTACACATACATACAGTCAGAGGTGAAAGTAAGCCAGTCCGGTATGGTATGGTATGGCATACCGGCAAGAGCCAGTACGCCGTGCTGGACCGCATCGACTTCCACGGCTGAGATTTAAAGGGCTCAGAGCTTCCCGCCGCTGCAGGCAGCCCAGAGCCCTTTAAATCCCGACCGCTGCTCTGGTGGCTGGGCTGGGGCGGGGATTTAAAGGGCTCAAATCTCCCTGCGGCTGTGGGCAGCCCAGAGCCCTTTCAATCCCGGCCACGGCTCTGGCGGCCGGGCTGGAGCCAGGATTTAAAGGGCTTCGGGCTTCCCTCAGCAACAGGAGCTCTGGGCCCTTTAAATCTCTGCCCCAGCCCTATAAAGTTCAGGGTTCTCCCTGGCAGCCAGAGCCCCTGGCCCTTTAATTTGCCCCTGAGCCCCGGGGGGCTCCCAGCCACCTCTGCAGCTGGGAGCCCCTGGTTGATTTAAAGGCTCTGGGTGTCCCAGCCACAGCTGGTTCCCCAGGGCCTTTAAATCTTGAGAGGCCATGCCTCCTCCGGATAAGGCCACGCCACCCTCAGGACTCCGGCAGTACCGGAAAATCCTGTACGTTACTTTCACCCCTGGCTGCAAGTGTTTTATTGCAGAGTAGACATAACCACAAAGTCTCAGTCAGGCTCCATAATAGTGAGAAAATGGTTTTGTAATGTCTGTGCTAGCAGCTAAATCATTTTCAGTGCTGATGCAGTGGGATTCATCTTTGCCAATTGTTGGCAACTGGTCAGTTTCCTGGCATGGACAGAACTGGCCTTTTTGTGTGTGTTAAAATTAGGTATCGGCTAAAGGTTACGTATTGCAACAAGAGAGAAGTAAAACAACTTCTCTATGTTACTGATACCCTCTAAGGCAGTGGATCTCAACCTATCCAGACTACTGTACCCCTTTCAGGAGTCTGATTTATCTTGCTTACCCAAATTTCGCCTCTCTTAAAAACTACTTGCTTACAAAATCAGACATAAAAATGCGAAAGTGTCACAGCATGCTATTACTGAAAAATTGCTTACATTCTCATTTTACCATATAATTCTAAAATAAATCAATTGGAATATAAATATTGTACTTGCATTTCAGTGTATAATATATAGAGCAGTATAAACAAGACATTGTCCATATGAAATTTTAGTGTGTACTGACTTTGCTAGTACTTTTTATGTAGCCTCTAGTAAAACTAGGCAAATATCTAGATGAGTTGATGTACCCCCTTGAAGACCACTGTGTATCCCCAGGGGTACACATACCCCTGTTTGAGAATCACCAGTCTAAGCAACACTGATAATCTTTGATTAACGAAAGAGTGAGTTCTAATTGTCCCCACCTTCTGTGTCATCTTTAGAGGGCATCTTGGTATTTGGAATAAGGGTCTTACAGAGAGCAATGCTGGCAAGGTACTGGTTAACTCATAGGTCTCAAAATGTAACTCTAATCAGGGAATCATCACTGAGTGGGTTTGATGCCAGTAGAGTCCCACAGAGATTGGTACTTGGCCTTACACTATTTAACATTTTTATCAATGATCTGGAAGAAAATAAATTCATGACTGATAAAGTTTGCAGATGACCCAAAAACTGGGGGGAGTTGTAAATAACAAAGAGGACAAGTCATTGATTCAGAGCAATCTGGATGACTTGGTACCTAGGCACAAGCAACAATATGCATTTTAATACAGGTAAATGTGTACTTCTGGAACAAAGAATGTAGGCTATACTTACAGGATGGGGACTGCTTCCCTGGGTAGCAGTAACTCTCTGAAAAAGATTATGGGGTTGCAGTGGATAATCAGCTGAACATGAGTTCCTAGTGTGACGCTGAAAGAACTAATGTAATCCTTGGATGCATAAGCAGGGGAATCTTGAGTAGGAGTAGAGAAGTTTTTTGACCTCTGTATTTGGCAATGGTGTGAGAGCTGCTGGAATACTGCGTCCAATTCTGGTGCCACGGTTCAAGAAGGATGTTGATAAATTGGACAGGGTTCAGAAAAGAGCCATGAGAATGATTGAGCTCCTGGAGTCTATCCTTTAATCTATTTAGCTTCACAAAGAGAAGGTTAAGAGGTGACTTGATTGTAGTCTACAAGTATCTATATGGGGAACAAATATTTAATAATGGGCTCTTCAATCTAGCATAGAAAGGTATAACACAATCCAATGGCTAGAAGTTGAAGCTAGACAAATTCAGACTGGAAATAAGGCATAAATTGTTAATGGTGAGAGTAATTAACCACTGGAACAATTTACCAAGGGTTGTGGTGGATCCTCCATCACTAACAATTTTTAAATCAAGGTTATATGTTTTTCCTAAAAGCTATGTTGGAATTATTTGGGGAAAGTTCTATGTTCGGTGTTGTACAGGAGGTCAGACTAGATGATCACAAGGGTCCCTTCTGACCTTTGAATCTATGAAGCTATAAGAAACTTTATTTCCTGGTCCCAGTCACGTGACTTGGTTCAGTCCTCCAAAGCTAAATACCTCTGTCATGTGACAGGTGTGTGTATTTAGTGGTTACTATTACAGGATTCTTATGAAGTGCAAAAGATGAGCAGACATGGAGAAGCCTGGAGAGTTATCAGCAGAAAAAATGCTCTGATCCCAATGGATCATGGCATGAAACATTTGTGAAGTCTTATATTTTGACTGTGATGTAAGTCTTCCTTTCCTCCAATACTGTGACCATAAAGTTTAGATTCAAGGAACCATTCCAGGCAATGGAAATTTTGGTCAACTCAATCTGCCTCCACTCAGATACAGAATGGAGTTTTGCTCATTGTGAAAAGCTTCTATCTACTTCATAGATATGATTCATCAGATTTGGAACAGATTGGCTGGTTCTGTAGTGTCAGTAATATTTCAGAGCAGGGGCAAATATGATGCTTTTCTCACTGAGTTTTGGCCAATTTCACTTGGCAAACTTGAAGTTACAAATTGTAATATGAAGACATGTCCTTCACGGCTAGTTAAAGCTAGATAAAAGAATTTGGTCCTTTACTGGTGGAAACAGTTGACATGTCCGTCCATGAAGGAGGACAACATGCCACCATATCTCAGACAAGGTATTGTTAGGCCCTTGGTTAAAAAAAAATCATTTCTCAATTCTGTTAATCTTGTCAATTTTAGCCACGTCTCCAACCTTCTTTTCTGTGATGTTTATGGAGAAGGCTGTGGTGAAATATCTTTTCCTCATCAAGAAAAATCATATTTCCTGGCTGAGTATGAAGCAGAACTAATAACTATGGCTTCAAACTGATCCTCAGAGTATGTCTACACTACAGCATAAGCCCAGAGTTAGTAGAACTGAAGTAAACAAACCTCAGGTTTGTTAAGATAGGACTCGAATGTCTTCACTCATTTGTAACCCCAGGTTAGTAATTGTTGAATCCTGGATCCCAACCTAGGGATCCAGAGTCTACACTGTATTATGTGGGCTCGAGTCCAACCACCTATATCCCAGACTTCCTAGTAAGCATCCTGGCAAGCCGGGCCTGTTTGTTTACCTGCTGCTTCCACAGGTTCGCTGCTCCAGGCGAATGGGGGCTGCAGGAAGCGGCAGCCAGCAGATCCCTTGAGTTCCCATGCCAAAGGTTATCGATCCCTGGTCTAGTTCTATTAGGCGCTTCTGAAGAATCTCACCTGTGTCTTACTCTATGGTTGCAGAGCACATTTTAAGTGCTACTCTTCTATTAATAAATATTAATTACAATAATGTCTGAAAAGCATTTTGAAGATGAAAAGTGGTCAGTGTTGTTGTTGTTATGACTGAAAAAAGTATAAGAGCATTGTATGTTCATAAGTTATACAGCATGCAATAAAGGGTCCTGATCCTGAAAATAGATCCTTCAGATGTAATTATCTGGTTGTGTGGATCCTTGCACATTTTTGGCTGATGCTTTCCTGCTGTAGATTTAATGCTCAAAAACTGCGTCCTCTTTTTTGTTCTTTTTTCACTTTCCTCGACCCTTTTGGACTCTTGCATGCTTGGTCTTTTTTGTGAAGACTTTTAATTACAACACTTTTGAGTTATTACTATATACAAGCTGGTCACTGTGCATGCTCAATAACTTTTCATCAGCATTTTACAATATGTAAATCCATACTCCTATTATGGGACAGCCACATTACATGAATTGAGAAGAGTTTGCCTTTCAGAAATAGTCTGGAGGCATACGTGATGAAGGGGAACGTACCAATATTTCAATGGCATCAGATCAGTGTGTTATATTATAAATCCTATTTACTGTAATCCCATGGTAGCAAGGAGTCAGCTGAGGCCATTTTGTCAGCCTGGAAGCATAGTGTTATCTATTAGTGTCCTTGCTTTTACAGGTTTAAGTCAAGCATATATAATGAGTGAATTATGGGCTTTTTAAAATTTAGTGAATGTCTCCTTCATCTTCTCCTGAAGGAGCTATTTATAGTCAGAGACTATTAATACAAACTGAATTTTCTACTTCTGCTTTGCATACATAAAACTATGTGTGAACAATACAGACAAAATACAAAGACATTCAAATAGTGATTAAGTTCTAAAGCAATCTATTTGCAAACATTTTATAAAATAGCATCGGGATAATGTTGCTTCTGAACACAGAATAAAAGTATGTGTCGACGAAGGATGGTATAATTATGAAATAAATTCCAGGATATATAATATGTGGATACTGATTAGAAATGTGTTTCAGGACATCGTGACTAAGGTTATAATCCACTTCTTCTTTCATATGGCAATGGTGGAGCACTGAAAGCAATGAATTCAGAAAGTGAGATTGAGTATTTACAAAGTAATTTACAGGAAAGATTGGCTGGGGAAGGTTCTGAAAGGTGTGGTGAGAAAAATTTAGATAGGACTTGAAATCAGGGTAGATCTGGGTTCGCATCAAACCCATGATCGATCAGTCCAGTCCATTAATATTCTCTGATCAGGTGTAGTGCAGTTTGTATAGTCCTACCCAGCTGATCCTGAAAATTTTCTAGCTACTGCACAAGAGCATTATGGGACACTATCTGTTTCTGCCACAGCAGTGTCTCTGGGCGGTTTTGTAGGACCTCAAACCACAACCCATCCCATTTGCCTCTGTTTGATTTCCAGTTCTTCTAGGACAAAAGTTCAATTTTTTGCCAAACTGTGCTGTTACTGCATTGTCAGGCAGATTTTTCTTCTTTCCCTGCCTGGCAGAGTACAGCATTCTCTGTACCACAGGCATTGTCATCTCCTAGCACCCTCTGTGTTCCCTCTGAACTGAGCAGGACAGCCTCTGGCACAGAGAGCCCTGACTGTATCTGCTGGCTAGGAGGTTGGTACAAACAGCACTCAGCCTGACAGCACCAACATTGTCCCCTGGGGAGCGTGGCCCTCAGCTGAAGCCTAAAAGTGGGAGTCTGAGATAGGAAGAGAGAGGGGCTTTAAGAGAAGGAAAACTAAAGGAGTAACAGAGTGAGGAGAAGGAAGGCAAAGAGGAGTATAAATAAAGGAGAAAGAAAACTAGAAGAAGCCTGAGAGAGGTGGAGCGAAATGTGAGGTATATTTGAAGAGAAGGCACTAGGGTGACCAGATGTCTCGATAAAATGGAACTGTCCCAATTTTGAGGAGTTTGTCCCACGTCCCGACCAGAGTCTGGTCGGGACGCCATTTGTCCAGATATTTTGTTTCCTGCTCTTCAGCGGCAATTCGGTGGACAGTCCTTCAGCCATGGATGGTCTTCGGCGGTATTTCAGCGGCAGGTGCTTCTGTCTTTGGCAGCAAGATTTATTACCCGCTGCTGAAATACCACTGAAGACCATCTGCAACTGAAGGACTCTCCACTGAATTGCTGCCAAACTCCCGGAAGGGTGAGTGTAAACAAAAATCAAAACCAAAACAAAAAAAAATCCCCTCCCCCTCCCCCACGGCGGTCCTGATATTTTCCCCTTAACATCTGGTCACCCTAGAAGGCGCAGGGCTGACATTTTACCTTGGAAGACAATCAAGTAGGTAGCAGGGCATTGGTCCTCCTCACAACAGGGCAAGAGATAAGGGAAGTTGGGCTGTGCTGGGGAAGTGCCCTGTTTGTTCAGAGGAGGCTTGTGAGGGCTAGCTGGTCTGATGTGATTGAGAGATGCATCCAGACTTTTAGTAGAGTGAGCTGGTTAACATTTGAACAGCACTTGAAGAGGCAAGTGCTATGGAAATACAAGTCACACCAGCCATGCAACCAGCATTTGCCTAAGGAGAGAGCGTAGAGTTCTCCCTCCTCTGCCTTGCAACCAGCCCCAAGCTCTCTCCTGCAGTACTTTCCCCCTGCACACTCCCTCCCTGTCCCCACAGCCTCTGTACCCAGACCTGTGCTCTTTCCCCTGCATCCAGATCTACACACACTCCCCTGCTGCTGCCCCATACCCAGCCCTGCATTCTACACTCCACATTGCCCCGCACCTAGCTCTGAGCTCTACCCGCTGCACCTAATCCCAAGCTTTTACCCAGAGGGCCAGTCAAGCTAAAGAGCACCATCCCCAGCAGGGGCCAGCAGTTCTGAGAGCCCCAGATCCCATCTCCTTCATTTCCACTTTTCCAGGAGGTACTAAAAGCCCAGATCCAATCCTCCCACCCTCCTGGGAACTGGGAATGCCCCCTGCTCCACTTCTCCCAGGGTGCTGGGGGTGCCTGGTGCTCATGGACACCGGAAAGATTGCAAAAGTGGAAGGGACCAAGCCGTTCCATGGGATTGCAGCTCCACTATTATTTGGTCCAGACACTCCTCTATCATAATGGGGAAGAGGAGGGCACTGGCTGGGCCAAATTTGAGTCAGTGTCATTGCAGCATGATGCACAGAGTCACAGTGCTTCCCATATTTGGCCCAACCTTCCTTCCATCTTGATGGGGGTGTGGCCTGCCCATATTTACAGCTCTGGCCCAGAACCAAGGGGGGATGGGGACGCTTAGTCCCCTGCCACCCCCCTCCCCCACCCGTCATTGTGCCATGAATAACAATATCATTCAACAAAATAGACCTTTTTAAAATAGTGTTGGCCAGAATAGCTAAATCCTTATGAGAACCCTAAAGATTTAGTCTCAGGCTAGAATTTTATTTAACAACCTAATTTTTAAAACAAAGTTCATGGATACAGTGACAAGAGAGAGAACTGCAAAACCACAGCTTCTAAATGTCTTGGGAGTGCTAGCTGCATTTAAGCCCCCTCAACCATTTCAGCCCCAATGCCAACACAGATTCATTCTACATTGGATATGGATTTAATATAATTCCTTTTTCACTCAAGGCCTTCTCTTCCTTCAATGCTGTGTATGTTTATGCGGACTCATTTTTAGAGCAAAGTTATCTAATATACAGTATTGTTACCACTTTGGACCAAAGTGGGGAGCCCAAATTGTGGTGCTGTGAGTTGTTCCAGATAGGAGGAGAGCCTGATGAGAATCGGGTATTTCTTTGATGCAGTTTTGTTTATTTGCAAAGAATTACAAAGCCCTATTTGCCTTAACAAGGAGGAATTGAACAATGGGAGACAGTGTCCTTGCTTACAGGTCCAGGTATTTTTCAGCCAGCATCTCAACCCAAAACTTTTCTCTAGGCTTCTCCCAGGGCCATGTGCTGTGCTCCCAGGCTGTGCCTGCTTGGTTTTCTTTCTGCTTCTCTCTCTCTGTCTTGCTCTTTACCCCCACCCCCACCTACCCTTTATCCAAACAACCCACACATACACATGCACCCACACACCCCTTACTCAAACAACGTAATGGCCAGCAAATGCTCTTAGCCAGCATAGTTCAAATTTCTGAGTGAACTCACCTATGCTTTTTATTGGTGAAGGGGGTTTAAATTGTCTCTCACAGCTATCTTCAAGGACAGTGGTTATGTGTGACCCATGACAACAAGGTTTAGCCCAACCCACAACTGTATAAATAAAAACCACACACACAGAGAAATCACATATTTACAATTATTTTAATTGGAACGATATTTTTTTAAAAAATACAATTCAGATTATTTCCAGCACAAATGTTGGAGGGCGTATGAAAGTTGCAAGGAAGCACTTTTTCATCTAGATTTTTAATAATAGGTAGTAACAGCTATTTTAGCATTTGAATCAGTATCGGATATAGTCTAGTCATGGCCGACTCCAGGCCCCAGAGCACCAAGCGCGTGATTGGGGCGGCATGCCGCGGGGGGTGCTCTGCCAGTTGCAGGGAGGGCAGCAGGCGGCTCCGGTGGACCTCCCGCAGGCATCCCTGTGAAGGGTCCACTGGTCCCACAGCTCTGGTGGAGCATCTACAGGCAGGCCTGCGGGAGGTCCACCGGAGCTGCAGGACAGGCGAGCGGCAGAGCGCCCCCGCGGCGTGCCACCATGCTTGGGGCGGGGAAATGGCTAGAGCCGGCCCTGATTCTAGTTCATGAATAGTACATTTAATGTGTTCTTTACAATGCTTTACTCAAGTGATGTTCATTTTCCTTAGTGTCCAAGCTGCTGATACTACGGTGCCAATTTGCATATGTAGGTTGTCTCTGGTGTATTCTGCTTGTTAAGGCTATCCAAAGCTCACTGAAAGCAATGGGCATCTTTCCGTTGGCTTCAGAGAGCTTTGCATCAGTGCCTAAATGAGGAACATGAGCTTTCTTAAGTGCTAGAGAAGCACTAGCAGGAGGATTTAAGAGCCAATCCTGAGGTATGGGGTGGCTAGATTACTTATAACTGAACTGTTATGTAAAGTGGTACTGTGCAGTATGTACGGGGTGGTTGGTTGCCTCTGTGGCACCACACCCCATCCCCAAACCCTAGGCAGGACTGTTTATTGGGACAGGTTCCTAAAAGGAGGAGAGAGGTAGTAGGACCTGGCAAGCTGGAGAAGAAGTTGAAAGACTGAGGGAAATGGTGCATTACCCTCCCAAGGACAGTACCCAGAGATATTATCCAGAAAAGATAATAGACCCTGGGGCTATGCTACCTTAATGCACACACCCTCTGTACAGTGTGAAACTCCTGTTAGAGGGGCAGGCATGGTCAGGGGAAAGCCCAATAGCTGTCTCCAGTGGAGCTGCACTTCGAGGAAGCAGTGGAAGGGCAAAAGTTACTAGGTCCTCAGAGCTAACACAGGCCTTCGTGCCTCTTGTGAATTCTTTGCAATCAGCAGAGTTTGGGGCTAAAATCAATACCCATTCCACAAGATGCAGATCCTGCACCTGTCTCCCATGGAGTTCTGGGAGAGAATTTGTTCTTATGTTCTCCTTCCCATAGGTATCTCTGTGGAAGGTGGTGATGTAGGGCAACATTAGCAACTGTTTAACACTTCTAAGTTAGTTTTCAAAGTACAAAGTGAACTGAAAGTAGCATGTTAGGCCACAAAGTGCTGCTGAAAAGACAGCTAAATTAAAGGAGATAGGAAAAGGAAGATAGAGGTTGAATGTTCCAGGGAATCTGGAATAAAGTAAAAGTAAAACAAAACTGATTTATTAATAAATATATTTAAAATAGTAGAGGAAGTGTGTTCAGTGTTTCCCCATTATTTTTTGTTTTCATTCTACTAGTTACCACTTTTCATAGTGGAAGAATATGCTGCACACCATATCCCACTGCCTCGACGAACTCCAGAACATTGATTTTTAAAAAGTTCTTTTTTTAAAAAAAAAGAAGAGGAAAGAAGCCATACTGTAAAAGCAGCAAGGCCTGCCAGGCTGTGAATAAGTAGCATACTATTGTACTTCTAATGCACTCTAGGTGGGAGCAGCAATGTATGGTAAATGGATTATACATAAATATGATTGACAAAACTATGAAAATAATCCATATTTTAAGGTTACAACCATATCAGCTACAATAAGAAATTAAAATATATTTATATTGTACATAACAGTTAAGATACTAAGTAAACATGAAGTGATGGTGTCATTTTCTGCTTTTACCAGTTCTCTTTTGAAAATGAAAAGTGAGTAAATAAAATTAGACAAAATATGGGTAATAAATAATTACAAATAGCAGAATCTTTTCTTTTTCTTTGTCCAAGAATACTTAAAATAAAGGCTAGTAAGAAGGGAAGCAGATGGAAAATCTATAGCAGATTTAGGGCTCAATCCCGAATTCCTAGGAATAACTTTTACTAGTTGTAATGGAACATTTGCCTGTATATGGAGTTTAGAAATGGCTGAGAGCTTTTTATGTGATCTCTTCCTGGACAGGGGTTACTCTCATGAGTAAGGGTTGCAAAATAGGACCTTCAATCCCTAAAAACAAGGAGTGGGGAAAACCAATTATAAATTAGATTCTCATTTGTTCTTTTCATTGACAGATGACCACAAAACCACTTATACCCTGAAGAAATTTTCCTAAAAAATCAGTCCAAATTTAATTGGTCTTGTATGATGTTAAATACCCAGTGTTTGGAACACTGAAATGAATAAAATTGTATAGAATAGCAAAACGAATCATGGTTGACCCCAGTGCTTTATGACATTGGACTATTGAAAAATGATGAAACAGCAGACAACTGAAAAAAGCATTTCCATCAGTCAATATGATTCATGCTCATGTAGTTAGAGTTTTTTGTGAAAAGATTTTCACACCAGGAATATAGTACAAGCTGGTGCAGTTTCACTAAAACGTGAAACATTTTGTAGGTTTTCCTAAAAAATTGTGCTAGTTTTTCATGAAAACATAAAGCATTTTCCACAGGCACAAAACAAAAATGTCCTGCCATTATACAACAAATATTATTATAATGAAAAAAATAAGACCTTTCATCTGTGAAAATGGCAAAAAAATTGTTTACAAGCAAATATGGGGAAATAATTTAACTCAGAGGGCAATATTCTTAATCAGTTCACAGGAAGAAGTTGTGTTTGCTGGCAAAAAAGAAAATGTATGCCTGATTCCCCAATACAAAAATCTCAGTTTGCCTATGATAACCCTGGTGAAAGGAAAAACAGCCATTTCTGTAATCCCTACCAGCACTATGTGGTATTCACATTGCATTAGCGTTATAGTGTAATCTGTTTGGGAGTTTTAGATCAATGATAATCTTGATACTGATTTTTTCCCCCCATAGGTAAAATGTTTTATATATTCACAGACATTTTAATCTATACTTGAAATGAATGTCATTAGTTGGCTGTAAAATACCCAGCCCTGCTCTGGATTGGTCTAAAGAAGGACACGGCACATTGCTGTCAAGAAGCTCAATTTCAAAGTATGAAAGTACCAAAGTCAAAAACTGTTTGATTTCATGGACAGCAAATAATCTTCCAGGACATTTTGCTACTCCTGATCCAAATGGCATGTAATAATATCTTAACTTGTGACCATTGCGATAGAAGATAGTTTTTTCTTCTCCATTCTCATTGAGATAGCGGTCATACTTGAATGTCTGTAATGAAAGTTTAATGTCTATTAGAGCCAGATGATGCAGGGCTGGCAGGATGTGCAACTGCACTGACACAATGCCTCCTGGGAAGAGCAGCCAATGCACAGTATGCTCCTTCTCTGTAGCTGGCCATGCCTCCAGTCCTCAAAACCCTTTTGGGAAAGGTTAGCCTTCACAAGGCCCCTTACCCTGATCAGCTCTTGCACTTGGGGTAGCAGAATACCAGCCTCTGTGCAGGGGCAGCAGTGTTGGAAAGCTTTTCACACCTCTGCTTGTCTTTTACTGACCCATACAGAGGACAGCTACAATCTAGCTTTTTGTACATGTGTCCAAATTGGAAGACTTTCCCACTTCTCTCATCACCACTGTATGTCCTTAAAGACTTCCCCTTCTCTTGTCCTCACTTGAATCACCACAACATGGTGGCTTTCTCTGGCTGAGGAAGGCTGAACGGAACTGCCTTTAAACCTATCAACATGACTTTTTTGCTCAGCCAAAGAATTTTCTGCAGAGTGATGGAAGGCCAGTGCTGATTTTGCTGCCTCCACTGCACTCCCCATCCCTGCCTGTTCAGGGAGTTCCCAAGCATAAATCCAGGACCTGTGTAGTAGAGTGAATCACCAAGCAGGGGGGGCACTGAGGCCAGGCAGTTTACATCTCCTGGAACAGAGAGTTTGTACGTTCCTGTAATTACTCACCAAGGGATCAGCATAGATGTCTGGATCAAAGTGCAGCAGCTGAGGATAAAGAGCTACAATGTCATCTTTGCGGATGTTGTAGGAGTCATTATCCAAGTGCAAAGTGAAATCCTCCTTAGCAACTCTGACAGTCATGGATGCACTGGACAACCTCATTGCTTCCTTGATAATACTATCTGTAGAGAGAAAAAGGAAATGATTAATATGAAAAGAATTGATATATCACCTTGAAAGGGGAGGTAATTGCCTGTAATCTTCTATAACATGCAATATTATGGAGAGAAGGAAACTGATAAAATGAATAGAGCTAAGAAAACAGCGTAAGAGGTTGATAAAGAGAAGAATTCCCCTAAGTTTTGTTTGCAACCATCAAATTTCATTTACTGTAGAAACTATATTATAATATGGAAATTATGCCTCTATATATACACATATATATGAATAGCACATTTGCATTTATTTTATTTACTTACACACACACCAGTTCTAGCCATTTGTGTTATTTTATAGCATAAAATTTATAGGTTAAATATCACCAGAGCCTGCAATACCTAACAGACCACTAACTGGTGAAGCACCATTGTTGGACAAAGCACTAGAGAGTATAAAGTAAGGAACACTGTTGCAGTGGCATTCAGAAAGGAGCAGCTCAGCTCATTCTGGGCTGTCTGAGGGAGGAGAGCAATTGAGTGAAGCAGTCTCCTACTGAGAAGTCACCAGAACTTCAAGTTGTTGGAACCAAGCCTCCTAAGCAAGTTGCTGGAAGCCCGTCAATTGCAGGAGCTGAGGGTAACGACTCACTGTCACCATGGGAAGAGGCTCCGGAGATGAACTGGGAAGGATGCTAAGGGGGATCCCAAGACTGAGCTGTGACAGCAGTGGAAGTACTGGGAACAGAAGTAGGAAATGACCCAAGGGGCATGAGTAAGTGTACCAGATCCTAGGCCACATATATGGTCCCTAGGTCAGGCCCCAGTAGCGCAGGGAGGGCCTGGGTTTCCCTACCCCCACTCCTTTGGGACTATAGCCACTAGGCAGAGCAACCCTCAATTCTCACTTTTGGGCAAGACTGCTGTGATCTGTAGCTGCTAGGCAGAGCGGCCATGGACACTTGGCACTAGGCATTACTGCCAGCCTAGGCAGCCCCCAACAAATGGTAATAACATTTCCCTAACTCTATTAGAAGTACCTCACCTAATGCATCCTAGGACTGAATTACCCTTTTTCATGGCTGCATCACACTGGCGGCTCATAGTCATCCTATGATGGACAAATACTCCGTTGCTTCCAACTGATCAGTCTCCATCTTACAGCAAAATCTCTTATTATTCCCAAGTTCATGATCTTGCACTTTGCACTATTACATTTCATCCCATTTCTATTACTCCAGTTTTCAGTGTTGTCCAAATCTTATATGATATCCTGGTCCTCCTCTGCTTTGGTAATACCTCCCAACTTTGGGTCATCTGCAAATTTTATTAGCACACTCCCACTTTTTGTGCCAAGGTAATTACTGAAAGAATAAATAAGACTAGTCAAGACCAAACCTTGAGGAACTCTACTAGTAACCTCAATTCTGCCTGACAGTTCACCATGACCCGTTCTAGTATCCCCTTTAACCAGTTCCTTATCCACCTTTCAGTTCTCATATTAATCCCCATCTTCAATTTTACTAAGAATTTCCCATATGCAATTGTATCAAATACTTTACAGAAATACAGGTAGATTGGATTTCCTTTTCCTAGAAAACTGGTTGTCTTTGCAAAGAAAAAGTTTGGGTTGGTCTGGTATGCTCTGCCTTTTGTAAAACCATGTTGTGTGTTGTCCCAATTTCCATTTATCTCTTTGTCTTTAATTACTCCCTCTTTCAAGATTTGTTCTAAGACCTTGCATACAACTGAGGTCAAACTTAGCAGGCCATAGTTTCTGGGCTCACCCCCTCCTTTCTTAAAAATAGGTACTATACATGTAATTCTCTAGACATAGGGTACAACCTCAGAGTTTATTAATTCATTAAAAATCCTTGCTTTTGGGTTTGCAATTTCATGTGCCAGTTCCTTTTATATTTTTGGATGGAGATTATTCAGCCTCCTTGATTTGATCCCATTAGCCTGTCTGAGTTTGGCTTCCACCTAGATTTGGTAACTTCTGCTTGCATATCCTTGTTTCCATTAGCCAGCGTGCCACTGTCCCAACCTCGTCAATGCCCTTATTAAAAACTGAGGCAAAGTATTCATTTAGGTGTTGGGCCAAACCTAGTTTATCGTTAATCTTCACCCTGTCCTCAGGGTTTAGCAGTCCCACTTTTTTCTTGTTTCCTTTTTTATTTATGTGGCTAAAGAACACTTTACTATTGGTTTTAATTTCCTTTGCAATATCCAGCTCTGCTTGGCTTTTGGAAGTTCTCACTTTATCCCTACACTTCCAGACTTCCAAGAGGTAAGAACATAAGAATAGCCATAATTGTTCAGACTAATGGTCTATCAAGCCCAGTATCCTGTTTTCCGACACTGGCCAGTGCCAGATGCTTCAAAGGGAATGAACAGAACAGGGCAATCGAGTGATCCATCCCCTGTTGTCCAGTCCCAGCATCTGGCAGTCAGAGGGTTAGGGACACCAGATTTGGGGCTGAGACCCTGAGTCTTTTGGCTAAAGGTCCATCAATGGCTAATCTTCCATGAATGTATCTAATTATTTTTTTAATCCAGTTATGTGTTTGGCCTTCATAACATCCACTGGGAATATGAATTCCACACATTGACTGTGCTTTGTGTGAAGAAGTACTTCCTTTTGTTTGTTCTAAACCTGCTGCCTATTTTCATTCAGTGACCCCTGGCAGCTTTTCTTGCAGAGCCATCCCTTCTTCCAGTCCTTGTGGTCTCTCTGTTTTCTCGTAATAACCTGTTTCAGATGCTTGCTCATTCAGTCTGGTCTGCAACTCTTCCCTGTGAGATTTTTTTCTCATTTCTTGAGATGCAGGCTCCAGATAGTTTCTGCAACTTTCTCTTAAAGTAATTCCAAGCCTTCCAAGTTCTTCAGTCCAGTCAACTTGCCTAACTAAGTGTCTCAATATTTTAAAGTTTTCCTTTTTGAAATCAAAGACCCTAGTTTGTAGACCTATTTTTGTTTATCATGCCGACTTCAAGTGTTTAAAAGTCAGTTTGATCCTAAAAAGAAAACTGTCCTGGATCACTCTTCCCAGGGAAACAAAACAAGGAAAGGGGCTGGATAGGGAAAAAACTGACAAGATCCCTTTGTGGCCTCCCTCTAGAATTGTTCTTCGGCAGGATTTTCCTCACCATTGTGGAAAAAGAAACAGTTCCACCGCCTGAAATTGCAGGCCCCTCAATATGCAGCTCCTAGCCCTGCCTTCAGCTCTCCTCCACCCAACTATTCTCCAGGTGTGGGCTCCTACTCCCCTGGACAATTGTGGGGATGGAAGGATACTGCAGCAGAGGTGGCTGACACCTCTTTGCCCTGTGAGGGAGTGGTGAGATCTGTACAGAGGTAACCCTCTGTGCAGTTCATCTTGGGAGGACACTCCACTTTCCTCCCAGGGAAACATTAGAAACTGGAGGCACAAAATACTTGCGACTGGGGAATGATCCTGCACTGAGAGGTGGAATGGAATAAAGACAATGGAGAAAGGTGTGGAGGAAAAAAAAAATCAGAATAGTGTGGCAGTATCTTCCTAAGCCTTAGTGCTCAAGGGACAAGAATGATATTGACAAAAAGAAACAATGCTTTTAAAAAAAAGTTACATTGAACCTCCCTCACCAGTAATTATAGGGCAACAATTTCAATAGCTGTAAGGCCCAGACCCTCACAAGTATTTAGGTTCCTAACTTCCATTGAAATTAACAGGGGCCTAAGTGACTTGGGAGTGAGCTCTTCAGTCACTGGGTGCTTTTGAAAATGTTACATATCTTTTAAAATATGGGTATCATAATAATAATGCTTTTAGCAATGTTAGAAATTCATTGTTTAACATTCCTCAAGCATTAGTTGCAACTCCAAATATGGTAAGAGCCCTCTGTTTGATCTTAGCCCTTTTAAAAGAACAAAATACAACCTTACTTTGACTTACCTATAGATCACTGGTGCTGCATGACATAGTACTTAAGCATTACTCATACATGAAATTACATGGGGAAAAATGGGATTCATTTCAAAATTGTGATAATCTCCACACCACAGACATCAGGACTGCTCAAAAGTTTGGCCTTTGCTAACTAAGGATATAGTGTAGCTTTATTATCCTGCTGTTGGATAGTCATTTAGCATTTCATAGCACGTGTTTTATTGACTATAGATAGAAAAATATCTGGGTGTTCCTGGTACTGTTACATGTGATGACCATACCTAATACTGGCATATTATCCAGTTGTTTTCGATTCAAGGAGATAGATGGCAAATGTAAGTCGATCTTTTCACCAGCATTTCCCAGTGTTTTTTGCACCTCTTCAGTAGCTGCTTTCATTGCTTCTGGGCTCCTAAAATCAATATGCCAGAAACAAAAAATGTTTCTTACTTGTAACTTAAGTAATGTACAAAAGGTTTGCTGTTAAATAGGATATTCATTTTTTCCTTTCTACAGTGTAGTTCATTAATCCATGGATATAACCTGGTAAAACAAAAAAGCTATGTAAGAATCTAGAGTAAAACACATAAGTGTACTTATTATATTGGAAAAATCCTGGTTGTTCAAAACACTGAAAAGGTCTTCAAAGATTTGGTTCAGTATCCAATTTTGAGCAAGACCAAATTAATATGTATAATGCTGTTAAATAATGACATCTCGGTTAAGCAATGCCAAGAATAAGGAATATAGTGATAGCCCCATTGCAGCTAAAAATCTAGAAGAGAGATATAGATCACATCCACACTATCAACTGCCCTGGCTTGTATCCAGTTAGATAATTACATTCTGCCTACCAAAAAAAAAAAAACACACAAAAAAAACCCCACCACCTCCCAGTAGTTTAAATTAAATAATGTACCCTTTACTTTCTGGTCCTCCATATAGATATGGCAGATGTTTGTAATGGATGACACGATTTTAAACAGATATACAGATTGTAATCCAAAGTCCTTGGGCAGGGGAGAGGGGAGGCACAGAACTTCCATGGAAATCAATGGGTGGGCCCAAGGATTTCAGGATCAGAATGTTTGTAAAATTAATAGACCCCTTATGGATTTTTGAATGAAATGTGCTAGCTAAAGCTCAATCATTATCATTAGCAGGTAGGTACAGTGTTTTTCAATTTTAAGTCAATTTATCACAGAAATGTAGGCAGGTGGTGTAAAGTCTCATCTTGAAAAGTATGGCTCTAGAAATTTAGCCTGAGATTTTTTTTTTTTTTAAGACCTGTAGGGGATTTGGATGCAGTGGAGTTACACCAGAGTAAAAACAGGGTAGCAGAGTGAAGAATTAGGACCTATTAGTCAGATTCTCAGATGGTGCAAATTGATATAGCTCCATTAACTTCAACGGTGCTACATCAATATAGGCTCTGCAGAAGTCTATCATTTTTTTTTCTGTAAAGCAGCCAATATATATCTGCAAATCCAACAGATGGGCAGATAAACAAAAGTGTGCAATAAAATTTTGTCTATTCTAGGGAAATGATCTAAAAATGTCCCACTGGACCTAATGTTGGGAGCCCTAGTGTAATCAAGCCTTGGAAACTGCGAACACTGCTATTTACCTTATAAGATAGAACAAGCTCCAGAAAGTAGCAGGTATTGTGTTAGCTTGTGAAGCCCATAGTACAGCCAGGTGGGTTTTTGCTTTTTTCTTATCATCAAAAGTCGATAGAGTGTCATTTAAGAACATACGGAGAGTGATGAGCTCAGAGATGTTGTTCCTTTTCCTGAGGTTCTCATGGAGCAGAGCCTCTGCCAGCTTCTCCCGTGCATTGTGGGCGCTCTTGAACACATGGATAGGCACGCCTGCGACAAGGGCTGGGAAAATTTTATCAAACTCCTTGAAGTTTTCAAGAGCATTTAGAATAAGTGCTCTCTGGGTTTCCTGCTGAGATAGATTCTTGTCTTGGGTTGAATTAAAGTCTGTGCCAAAAAGCGTTAAAAAGCCAGATTCAAACATCACTCGGCAACAGAACGCATAAAGCCCATCTGTTGCCCAGTTGTTGGAATGCAGTTTAGGTGTACTTGATTGCAGCATGACATATTGTAGGTTTTCCATCATAGCTTCAATGAGAGAATTCAGGGCATTACCTTGCAGGGTTCTAATGAAAGTCTGATGCATATTTTCAGTGGTGTTTCCATCACGTGGGTCAATACTGCCATGTCCAAAAGCCTGCCACCAAATAAATTGCATGTAAGATAAATGAGGATAATCACAACCATGGTAAATAATAACTTACAAGGGAAATCATAGCCAATATGTCATCTTCATAATTTAACGCAGGGACATATAATAAGAACTGTCAACTCTGTAAAGTGATAATTGGCCACAAGTCTTTGTAAGTATTAAATAAACACACAAAAATAGTCTATGCTATATGCTTATAAAATAAGTATGATCACTTAGGGTATGTCTTCACTCCAGTAAAACATCCATGACTGGCCTGGATCAGCAAGCCTGAATGTCTACAGTGCAGTTTCATAGCCCCACAGCAAGGCATGCAAGCCTGCCATGGGCGTTTTATTGCAGTGTAGACATATCCTTAGGGATTCAGTTAGTTCCCATTGGGAATCTTTTCATTGACTTCAATAAGAGTTTGATTGGGCCCTTAGTTGACCAGACAGTTTTTGAAAGGGTTAGAGCCTAATTCTCCAAAGTGCTAAGCATCTCCTGGGAGATGCTGAGTGCCCTCAATTTCCATTGTCATTAAAGAGAGTGAACACACTCTGCAGCTTGCAAGATAGGGACCTTACTGGATGAAAGCATGGATAGAAAATGATGTTAAGCTGAAATGAAGCTTGAGAGTACATTTCAGCAACTTAACAGTAAAAAAAGTTACAAGGATATTGTATTTGTCCCCACAACAAGCATTACAAACCCAGGCAACTGAGTTGAAGTTTAATTGAAAATAAAACTAGACACATTAAGGTATGGTAATTCACAATGAAGGCACTCAAGGAACCCGAACTCTGCCGTGTAGTGACACCATGCAATAGTCACATAAGGTATGTGTACACTGCAATTAAAAACCCACAGCTGGCCTATGCCAGCTGACTTGGGCTCATAGGACTGGGGCTAAGGGTCTGTTTAGCAGCAGTGTAAACATTCCGGCTTGGGCTGGAGCCCAGGCTCTAGGACTCTGTGAGGCCAGGGGGAGGTGTCCAAGATCTCGGACTCCAGCTCAAGCCCAAACATCTATACTGCAATTAAACAGCCCCTTAGCCATAGGTGGAATGTGACAAACTCCCTAGCGGGTGGTGGGTTGGAGGGAGGGGGCACCGGTGCCTGAACTGTGGCCCCAACTTCCACTCCATCCTGAGGCTCTTCCCCCTGCTCAGCCTCTTCCCCCTCAAGGCTAGGGTGACCAGATGTCCTGATTTTATAGGGACAATCCCGATATTTGGGGTGTTGTCTTATATAGGTGCCTATTACCTCCACCCTCTGTTCTGATTTTTCACACTTGCTATCTGGTCACCCTGCCCAAGACTTTGCCCCCACTCTGCCTCTTCGCAACTTCGCTCTGCACCTTCCCCTGAGGGCCCTGCACCCGCCACTTGCTCCTCTGGCCCCTGTTCTCTGCCCCCTCCCCAAAGGACCCCCTCCTGAGGATCCTTGCCTGCTGCTTGCTCCTCTCTGCCACGCTCTCGAGGACACCCCACCTATCACTGTTTGTCTCTCTCTGCCTCTACTCCCAAGGGCCCCCCACCCACTACTCGCTCTTCTCCACCCACTCCCCCGAGGCCTCCCGTCCATGGCTTACTCCTCTCTGTCCCCTCCTGCCTTAGGGGCAAGCGACACGGGCAGAGTGAAGCAAGAGGCAGGCAGAGTGAGGGCAGGAAGAGGTGGAACAAGGGTGGGGCCTCAGGGGGAAGAGATGCAGCATGGATGGGGCCATGGGGAAAAAAGGCCAAGTAGGAGTGGGGCCTTGGAGAAGAGCATGGGAAGGGCCACAGTCCAGGCACTGGTGGCGCCCCTACTTCTCAGAAGCTTCCAGCAGCAGAGCTCCAAAGCCGGCCGGCCAGCCTGACTCCAAAGGGAGGTGTGTCGCATCCGTCACTTCTTGCCCCATTTGGGGAGACTTAGTTTCCACGAGCCTCTTACACCTGCCGCCTATGCCCTTAGCCAAAGCCTCACAAGCCCAAGTCAGCTGTCCAACTGCAGTGTAGACATAGCTTGAGTTATGATTAAGGCATTTTAGTGTTTGTGGTCTGAAATAAGGTTAAACTGATTTGTAAAGACACATTCTATTTTTATAGAGGTATATTTGCTTCTCAGGGTGTCACTGCAGAGCAAATAAAGGAATAAAATCAATAGTGAGAAAAAGTCCTCAGTGAAATGAATGTATGGATTAATCTAGAATTTAGATTCTAAGACACAGGCTTCCACACTGCACAGCCAACACTATAACTGTTATTCTGTTGGCAGAAAGGCCAAGGTTTGAATGGGCCTGGAAGAGACTTATAGAGGTGATCTCTCCAACTAGTGACTGAAGAACTAATCTAGGCTAATGGGAAGAAACTTGTACTGATGGGAGTCTATGCCAGACCTGCTCTGTGGATATACTGAGGATTTCAGTTTCCAGGGCTGCTAATTTGGCATCTTTCAGAAGCAGTACATTTGTTTTTAAAATTAGTCAATTCAATATAAATTCACAATAGTGCAAACCATCTTGTGCTGTACTTTTGCTCCAGTATTTTTGTGATATTACATGACTAAATAATGTCATTCTTGGATAGGGTGACCAGATAGCAAGTATGAAAAATCAGGACAGTGAGTGGAGGGATAATGGGAGCCTATATAAGAAAGAGACCTGATGTCTGTGGTGTGGAGAGGATCAATCCATACCGTTGCAGAGATGGCCTTGAGCTGGTATAAAACCAAGACATCTGGTCACTTTATTCTTGGATAACCTAAATCTGTTTTTGCAAAACCCATTGTTGTTTATATTAAGGAATAAAATATCTGACACATTGCCATAGCTGGGATGATTTAGTTGGTGTTGGTCCTGCTTTGAGCAGGGGATTGGACTAGATGATCTCCTGAGGTCTCTTCCAACCCTAATATTCTATGATTTGAGCCAGGAGACAGACTATCTTTCAGACAGGCAGACATACTGAAAAGTCACATATAGTTTAACTAGGTACAGAATGACTTGACCATGTTGATTTTTTCATAGTAAATATTAAAATGTTAAAATACTACAGCCATTTTAAAGCAGTACCTTTGCAGAAGCAGCAAAGTGGAACTTTTTCCAGTCCAAATGCCTTCCTTGGCGCATCACTGAATGGTATGAAAAAGGGTCAGTGAGAAAATGAACATATTTTCCAGCCACTTTGCAAGTGAAAATGTGCCCATATTTCTTTTGTCTTGCTTTGAGAAATTCAAGAGGGTTGGCACCAAATTGCAAAGCGCAGCCCAGATATGGAAGTAGCCCATTTTCCACTGGCGGCTCACCTGGACGCCTACAAGTTACAAACAAATGTTACAAATTAAGGTTATAAATTAAGACCTGTCCTTCAGCTTGGCCAGCTAAATAAGACTGTGATACCAGCCTATTTATAACATTCATTCAGTTTCTATCAGTGTTGATAGGAAATTGCCCTCCTTTTCCTAATAAATCCATTGTGAGGTCTATAATCTATTAGGAAGAATGACCTTAAGCCTACAGAAGCCTTATTAGAATCCAATAATAAAAAAAAATGTACGTAAGCTATATCACGCTAGCTTTTATTTTTTACATTTAGGTAAGTTCTTTTTCACCTTTTTAAATGTAACATTCTATTCATTGCAAGCAGTTAAGTAATTGTGCCTTAAATAAATACTCTGTCCCAGCAGTTAATATTGCCTGGGATATTCTTGTTGTTGGAGCCCATGCCAGTACTTTTCAGGACCTGTGGCAAAGCTGGCTCAGTACAGGAGCTCTACTATCTGAGCTGATTTCTCAGGACAGTCTGCCAGAGCCCTAGTTTGGCAGCTTTCATGGCATGATGAAAGGGACATTTATTTGCTTTATCTTTTGGTTACTCGGTTTTTGTTTGGTTTTGTCATTTTATTTGCTTTTTCCTGACAACCTGTCTGCTGATATTTCTGACTTGTAGGTAACCTGCTGTAGGGCCGTCTTACCAACCCATCCTGAGCTGAGTATGGAGAGCTGGTCTCTCAAAAATGGTTTTTGAAACAAATGAAAATATTCAGGAAAATTTTCACTTTTGGTAGAAACTCTCTCCATTTTTTCAACAAGAAATTGAAACCTGAAAAATGTCTCTGTTTAAAAAAAATAAAATAAAAAACATCTGTGTTAAAAAACAAACAAATTGAGATTCATTTTTTTGGGACACTAAAAGTTTATACTGAAAACCAAAATGGTTGCTGTACATGAGTTTTGAATATGAAAGGTGTTTGGTTTTCAGCTCTTCAGTGGAAACTATACAAAATTTTCATGGGAAAGTTTAAAGACAACCACTTTTTTGAAAATGTGTTGTGAAAAATAATTGTCATTCTCTTCCTTATAACATGCAAGTAGTTCCACTGACTTCAATGGGATTATTCAGGCAAATAGGCAATCCTCATGTGAGTAATGCTTTGCAGAATGAGGTCTAGAATTTCTGGTTTGTAGTTTCTGTAAGTAAGAATCCACACTTGTTCTCATTAAAGTCATTGCCTCAGCTCTCATTGACTTTATCGGGCAATGAGCACCTAGGGCCTGACCCTGTTCCAGCTGAAGTGGTGTAGGGTCAGCCCCTCTACAGCCTGATTCTGGGAGTTGCTGAACACCTGATAGTTGCTTCAGTGTCCTCAATACCCCTTGGGAGTTGAGGATGCATGGTACTTGGCAAGAATCAGCCCCTTAGTTGATCAGGATTGGGCCCTTACTTGCTCTGCAAATTCTAAAATAGATAACATTACCTCAAATGCACACTCAATTAAGACTGTATAAAAAACAAAAAACTTATTACTAACAGTTCTAATGGACAGAAAGAAAGGAGAAATTGAAGATGTATGAACAAGCATCATTTGGACCTCCAGAGACACAAAGACAGGATTATTTTACTTATTTGGTCTGTCTTTGGCTTGCACAATTCTCTCTAGCACATTGAATGCTGAGCCCTTTGAACTCCCCAAAGAAAGAGTATTACAGTATTGTTGTTCGCATATCCCACTTGGATCTGATCCTGCACCATTGAAATCAATGGGAGTTTTCCCCACAGGCCCCATTTCAACAAAGCACTAAAGTACATGCTTAAAATTAAGCATGTGATCAGGTGCTTTGTTGAACTGGGATTCAAACAACTATAGTCCTGTATATGGATACCCACAGTAAGTCACTAATAACTTTTAAATAATACGTGTCAGAGTCATAGAGTTTAAAGTCAGAAGAGACCACCAGACTGTTGTACCAGGGCGGTCTGCGCCTTTAAGCACCTGCAGAGCTAGGGAGCAGCCAGGTGTGGCTTAAGGAGAAGCCCAGCAAGCAGGTGTTGGGAACGAGCTGATCTAGCTAAGCAGCAGCTAATGACTGGATCTGATTCCCTGTTGGATCAGCTCATTCCCAAAAACTGCCTGCTGGGCTTCTCTTTAAGCCACAGCCTACTGCTCCCTAGCTCTGCAGGCCCTTAAAGGGGCAAACCATCCTGCTACAATCACCTCTTAATCTAACCTGTATAGCATAGGCCACAACACCACCCAGCATCTGTACACTAAACCCAACAACCAAGAGTATTACAACTTACAGAAGACCGCTATTCCCCAGATCAAAGATGCTGCTAACATTTCAGGCAATCTGAGTGAAATTTCAGGAGTTTCAACTGGAAAGGAGTAGCTAACAGTTTGGTACACTTTAAAAACAGAGAGTGATACAAAAGACAAGTCAAAGAGCCACTTTTTTATAGTAAATATATTCATGAATTCCTTTTTTTCTGTACAGAGCACATGCCAGTAGGATAAAGGCTTGAGAGTATTTACTCAATACAGTAAACAAGCCAAATGGTAACCAGCATTAAAAGTAAGAGTTCAATATTGCTACAGTCCAGATTGAACTACATTGATACAGAAAATAAAAAAAAGGTATAAGGGATAAAACAGTCATCAGTACATCAGAAGCATAAACATGTAGGATCTGATTTTTCAGAAATAGTGAGCACCTGCAGATCCTATTGATTTCAACAGAAGCTGCACATACTAAGCACTTCTGAAAATCAGACTAAGATTATGATTATTTATAACCTCATTTACAAATGGATTCCTCCTTTCTTTGTATCCCTGTCTTTTGTTAGTCATGAATATGGATTTGCATAGCCTGCTTGGGTTTTTTTTTTTTTTTAATTCATGTGCACAAAAAATGCCATTATAATATAAAGATTTAAAAGAACAAACACCATCACCACTGTTATCCTTCACTTATCAATCTGCCAACGTTCAGACTAGTTTTGTCTTAGCTATATACACACACTATCTTTTTTCAGAAATTAGCATTGGGATATGTTTAAAAAGAAACCTTACCTCCTCCTTATTCCCAGAATAAACCAAAAACAACAGCATAGTATCACCACTATTCCCCAGATCAAAGATGCTGCTAACATTTCAGGCAATTACAGTGAAATTTAAAGTCAAAAAGAGTAGCTTGGTACACTTTAAAGACCAAGTGATGCAAATGATAAATCAAACAGCCACTTTTTATATAGATCAGGGGCACCAATTTACTTAATTGAACTTAAATAACCTAGGCAAGCTATTAATTAACCATTTCTGGACAGAAGCTATTATGTCTTCATTCTGACTGATATCTCCATAAAAAAACTTGAGAGGATTAATCTACACAGTTGCAGAGATGGCCTTGAGCTGGTATCAGTAGAGGTTCCAAAGTAATCAAAAACTGTAATAGTTGATAATTTGAAGGTCTCTCAGGTGTGTTTTCATCCGTCATGTAGATTTATCAACTACAGTTTATAGTTCAAGTTTAGCAATACATGAGAGGACTAGCAAACATACAGACAGTGGTAGCTGGTGCCCCAAGTACTTACCATAGTTCCCTGACTCTTCTGCCAGGGTACCCTACTCACCTAATGCTCTCCCTGCAAATTGACTAAATTTTCAAGGGAGTCAGAGGAAGATATTGGCTGGGAATGAGAGATTAATAGGAAAATGGGAAGAAAAAGACTGTTTTCCCTTTCCAATCATCTGTCACTGTCAAAATGAAAAGCATGGACACAGTTACAGCAGAGGGCAGGGGTAGGAGAAAACAGTAATAGCTCGTTTTGCTGTTTCTGATTAGTCTCAGCCTCCCTCGCCCTCCTCCAGTCTAGCTCTTACCTCCTGATCTGCACACCACCAATTTAGTCAGATCTTGACTGGATCTGGGCACTCTGGTCCATTCTCTCCACTCACCTAAACTCAATTCTGCCATTTCCATCCCCTTTCAGAAACTTTGACCCCATCAGATTCTCCATCTAATCTGACCCATTCCTGCTCAGAAATCTCCTTCAGCCTGACCCCACCATTTTCCAGATCTTCTTTCCCCTTAGCTCAAAACCTAGAACTCATCCTTTTCCTACTCATCTCACATACAGCTCTGAAGCCTCTCCCCCTTTGACCTCACTCTTTCCTCTGGCTCAAAATCCAAGGTCCTGTTCACCTAAATGTCCAGGCTCAGAACCTTTTCCTGTGCTATCTACTTCACTATAGACTCAGAACTTCTGGAGCTCAGAAACATCCTTCCATCCCACCTGACTCAGAAACTGTTCCTCTCTCATCCTTACCATTCTGTACCCACCTACCCCTCACAAACACACTGTTAGAACTTAGGGCTGCTGACTGATTCTTGCTGGCTAACTAGCACATCTTGGATAAAAATAGGTAGGAGTGGCTTTCTGGGCAGAGGTGACTAGGGTCTGGGACAGAGAGGTTCTGGAGGGAATTCCTAAGAACAGCCTAGCTTATTCTGTTGTTATTATTTTGATTCCCAATAAAAGAAGAACCCAGGGAGAAGGGTCAGTCAGAGCACTAATCCAGTATGTGTGCGTGTGTGTGTTGTGATATCAGGGTACTCCCTCTGCTTAGAGAGGGGTAAGATTCAGAGTAGTCACCTACTCTTTGCATTCTTTAGTGACTCAATGGTAGGTTTCAGGGGCCTATTTTCAAGAAATGGAAATTCAGTCTAATCTTAAAGGGAATTCTACTGAAAAAGGGCTACTTGATTATATGACCATGTCATTACACATCTGCTTTTTCTTGTCAATGGTCTGATCTCTGAGTGATACATTACAAAACCAAAAGTAGAGTAGTTTATCACAATGAGGACACTGGATCTCCAATGAGGAAAAAGGAATGGCTGTACTATTGCTGTTATAATACAAATGTAATCAATACAAACTAAGCTTTGATTGTAGTTCAGACTCTTGCCAATAGGAGCTCATATCTTGGCATCCCACCAATATCAGCAATGGCATTTGGACAATTTAGAAGATTCAGATAGTAAGTGATGCCTCATCAGTCATTTGGGACCTCACCTATTTTTTTAAAAAGAAGCTGAAGATCAACAGTCATTTTGTAGGCTCACCTCTGTACTTATTTTTACATGTGCCCTTACAGTAAATGAACATGAAATTGGGTACATGTGAGCACTTTATCCCAGCTTGCTATACGGTGATTGTCATTAAAATGCCAACATTTTCCAGTAGTTCTCAAGCTTTACTGTCTACGACACAACAGTATTTCCCTCTACTTAGAACATGTGTTGAGAAATAGCCCTGGCACTAAAATGTTTATAGCAATTATCCGGTTTTTGTCTTTCTTCTAAACTATGTAAATGGAAATTCCTGCAATGCACTTGCAAGATATAGTTAGATATGTGCTTCTAATGGTTTTGCAAATTTATGCAAATGTATACACATTTACAATCTACTACCATTTTGTTAGAGAGTATCACAGGTGTGGTAGCTGTTTACAGTATAATTATTGGCTGTAGCAGAGGACTTAGCCCACCAGCTTCATATCCTTCCATAAAGTCCTAATTGACTCAGAAACCCTACTAACTCTCCTCCACCTCATGAAAAGCATCCCAACCTTCACATTCCCACCACTCCACACAAAAGTGATGAGTTGGTTAGAACTGTGTAAAACTAGTGTGGATTTTAGGAATTTTTGGGGCGATTCATTGTGTGGTTTTTATATTCATCTAATTTTGTGAACCATGAAATTTTGAGGACCCAGAGACTTTTGTTCCTTTCTAAATATCATGTTGTGCAATTCACTTCTATGTGAAATTTCCCATTCAGGAGATTTGCTCCAGAAGCAGGGTGGAAATGTAAAGTTAGTGGGAGTTTTCCTTTTGTAAGTACTGCAGAATTTGGCCCTTGGGCAAAACTCCCAGAGCAAAGCCAGAGTCAGCAGACTGAAAATCTGATGGATTGAAATCTCCTTATCCCACGTCCCCTTGCTTCAAATTCCAGGCAGGCTGTGGGGCTGCAAATAGCCCTTAACTATGCTATTGTATTTGAGGCAATTTTAAAATTTTCTTTAACAAATAAAAAAATCATTTAAAAAAAAAAGAGTTTTCTCTCTCTGTCTGAAGGCTGTCTTCTTCTGCATGTCAGCTGAAAATTCGATCTCACATCCCTTTGTAACTAAGCTGACAGGCTACTCCTTATATCCTCTTCTGGCCACCACTTTGTATGACTCATGTTCCTTACGCCCACTCTACCAAGCTGGTAATTTCCATTATGGGAAATTTGCACATTGAGCAATAAGATAAAACCATTTCAATTCTGGATGTCACTTTATGCAAAACAATGTCTCTCTTCTTCCCACATACAGGTCTTAGTCTGCAAAAATTTCTGCCTCCTATGAGCTGGAAGGTCATCTAGCAGTAATAGGATTTATTCATATAACAGATATTGACCTATTTTATTTGAAAATAATTGGCTCAAGACAGCATAACATACATCTAGATAGTTCTGTCCCACCTGCTCCTTATTTCCTGATTTGCGTAAGTACAGTACAATGCAATAATGTCATTATGCCTTTTACAAACTGGATTCAGCTACTCCAGAAGAAGGAGCAGCAAGTCTAAGGCTGGGGGAGGGGAGTCAACCTAAAATACGCAACTTCAGCTATGCTAATAGCGTAACTGAAGTCGGCGTATCTTAGGTCGATTTACCTGGCTGTGAGGACGGTGGCGAGTTGACTGCTGCCGCTCCCTCGTTCCGTGGTGGAGTTCTGGAGTCGACGGCAGAGCAATTGGGGATCAATTTTATCTCATCTACACTAGACACAATAAGTCAATCCCCAATAAATCAATCACTACCTGCCAATCCGTTGGGTAGTGTAGATATACCCTGAAAGTAGCAGCCTTTTGATTTCTCCATCTACTATAGTGATTGAACTGTGCAAGGCAGGGAATTATGGAGAAACTTGATGCCAGCCTGTCAGGAATCAGAGCCTGCAGCAGATCCAGTCTGGAAGAAGAGCTGGCAGCTGAGAGTCTTCAGGCAACCTAATAAGCTCAGCTGGCCTATAACAGGCTGCCTCATTGGCTACACCAGCTGATTGGTTGGAAAGAGTCAGGAGACCAACTCTTAAGCCCAGCAGCAGCAGCAGCAGTAGTTCAGTAGCTGCTCAAAGCAGTGTAGCTCCTACTTCTGCCTAGCTTCACTCCAGGTAACTAGGCACAACCACCCATATCCTGGTCAGTGACACCATGAGGAGTTATCCTGATCTGGTGACTCCGGATTCTACAAAGGACAATATCTCTCTGACAGAGATGGTGGAAGCTCTACAGACCTCACAGACTTATGTTGCCACCATGCAAGTGCAAAATGGGGTTATGCAAGTTCAAACCAAACTTCCTTCAGCTCCAAACCCCGCTGCCTGTGAGCTCAAGTGCCCCATACCTGACAAGTTCAATAGCAATTGCCACACTGGGTTTTCTGGGTTCCTAAATCAGTATCTGCTCCTATTTCTACTGTAACCACAGTTGCACCCCACTGAAAAGCCTGAGTGGAAATGATTATCAGCCTGCTTACTGAGGAGGCCCTGGCTTGGGTGTCTCCATTCCTGGAAAACTCAAGCCCCCTTCTGGGACATTCAAGGACATTTTTTGAGTTTTGGCAGTGATCTGCAGTGATCTGAGACATGAGTATATGTCCAAAGCCACACATCAGGTGCTGCCGCACAGAGGCTAAATATGCAGCAGAGTTCCATGCTTGATAATAGATACCAAATGAAATGAGGCTGATTGGCATTATCATTTCCAGTTTGGCCTAAATGATGATATTAAAGATGAACTGGCATGGCTGGAATTCCTGTCCAGCCTGGATCCCTTAGCTGAACTATGCATCAAGATTGACAATTACCTGACTCAATACAGCCAAGAAAAAAGATGGTCCTCTTGGCTCCTGCCAGCCTTTTGGCTCTGCACTCCCATCACTAGTCCCTTCTCTGTCATCTGAACCCATGGAAGTTGATCCTCAATTTTGGCAAATTAGGGGATGGCTCCAGTACCTGGTGGACTGGGAAGGTTATAGTCTGGACAAGCAGTTTTCAAGTATGTAAAAGGTTGTTAAGAGGAGAAGGAGAAGAAACAATGGGCTTAAACTGCAGCAAAGGTGGTTTAGGTTGGACATTAGGAAAAACTTCCTAACTGTCAGGGTGGTTAAGCCCTGGAATAAATTGTCTAGGGAGGTTGTGGAATCTCCATCACTGGAGATTTTTAAGAGCAGGTTAGACAGTCACCTGTCAGGAATGGTCTAGATCAGGGGTCAGCAACCTTTCCAAAGTGGTGTGCCGAGTCTTCATTTATTCACTCTAATTTAAGGTTTTGCGTGCCAGTAATACATTTTAACGTTTTTCGAAGGTCTCTTTCTATAAGTCTATAATATATAACTAAACTATTGTATGTAAAGTAAAGTTTTGAAATGTTTAAAAAGCTTCATTTAAAATTAAATTAAAATGCAGAGCCCCCCCCCCGGATCGGTGGCCAGGACCTGGGCAGTGCGAGTGCCACTGAAAATCAGCTCGCGTGCTGCCTTCGGCACACATGCCATAGGTTGCCTACCCGGGTCTAGATAGTCCTGCCATGAGTGCAGGGGACTGGACTATATGACCTCTTGAGGTCCCTTCCGATTCCATGATTCTTGGAAACTGGTAGAGAACATCCATACCCTAGACCTTTTTGCAAGAGTTCCATCAGAAGTACCCCAAGAAACCAGGTCTAGAGGCGCCCTGGAGCAGGCAGGGGGGAGTACTGTCAGGAAGCATGGCCTGCAGCAGAATCAGTCTCCAGGCAACCTAATGAGTCAGCAGGCCTATAATAGGCTGCCTGATTGGCTACACCACCCGATTGATTGGAAGAGTCAGCAGACCAGCTCTGAAGCCCAGCAACAGTTCAACAGCTGCTCAAAGCATTCAACTGTCACTGTGTCTGCAATAGCTCCTGTGCCTGCTTATTCCCAGTACTGCCCCTGCTTTGCCTCACTCCAGGTGACCCTTGGCTCCAGTTCTTGACTTCGACTCTTACTTGCCTCTGAGTCTAGGCTCTGATTCCTGACTACCAACTTCTGCTCTGGCCAGTAAGCCTGACTCCTGCCCTAGCAACTGGTATGACCATCCACATCGCTGTCAGTGACACAGCCTACCTCAATTGCTGTTACAGGCAGGGGAGTCAAATCCATCCCCCCTTTTTCTTAAGAGAAAGTATTTTGTAACACCACAAATAAAATACCACTATGGCTGATCACAGTGATATGCCTAGCACAATTATTGAGTACTCAGTAATACTAGAGGGTTGCACATGTTGCTTATGTGATCCACACAGTATGCCAGGGGTTCTCAAACTGGGATGCCTCAGGGGGTTGCAAGGTGTTTACACGTGGAACTGACAGCCCCCATTAAATTAAATCAACTCCCCCCCTTTTAATGGGGGGGGTCATCAATACAAAAATTTCAAAAACCATTGCTATACACTCAAGGAAAGAGATTAATATATGAAGCTGCTGCCTGTGATGTGTAAGCAGCAGCAAAAGGCACCAGAGAGATTCCTCTGCCGGCAGTACCCAATAGGCCACTGGGAGCCTTCATCCCACCCCCCACCTCACTTATACAAGTGGAAACCAGGTGTGACATTAAGCCAGAAAGGGTTAAATGACTAGCAGGCTAAATGACTCAAATTCAATTTGTGGAGACATGTTAGAGAAGAAAGTAAATGGTAATTAGGGCCACTTCATGTTAAATAGACTAAAGCTTTGAAATGCAAACCTGTATCGTTAGAGAATTAGAGGTAATAGTAATTGTATGTATTAGCTTATATCTTGTTAGATGATAACCATATAAACAGATGGTTCCTGTCTGTTACTATATCTATTGATTCAGAGATCAAAAGGGAATATTAACATTTAGATGAAACCTGAATGTAATAATTTCATTGTCTGTATTTCTCTTTGAAGTTTGTAGTAAATTGTCTATGAACTGCTTAAAGGATAATTACCATATGCTAATGAATGCAACTAGTTACCTGTGTATACATAGGAAATAGGTGATTCTACTTAAGTCAAAATGCTTCACCCAAGGAACATCTGTTGTCAAGAGGCTGCCAATAACCTGCCAGAGTTCTATAACAAGAACTCTTGGGCCCTGATCCTTTTACCTCAGATGTGCTTAGGCTTCATCAGAGGAAGTTTGAGCTCTTCAGTCCCATCTGGATCACCCTGATATTGGACATTGGATTGTAACCTATGGAGCAACTCTAAAGCTCACTATCTCTACTGTGAAACTGACCTAAGAACTCTATTCATATCTGTATGTATAATGATCTTTTAACCAATATTCTTTTTTTTAAAATAAATTTTAGCTTATTTAATAAGAATTAGCTGTAAGTGCATATTTGGGTAAGTTCTAAGATATTCATTAACCTGGTGGGTAATGTGTCCAGTCCTTTTGGATTGGTAGAACTTTTTATATGAACAAGATTTTCAGTGATTGTCATCATATTTGACTTGGCTGTCGGGGTGGGAGCTCGAGGCTGGGTTGCTTTAAGGGAACTGTGGTTTTTGGCTTCAGGGTAACCAGTAAGGTATTATAGAAGCTGGCTTGTTGAATCTAAGTATTAGAATAACCACCAGTTTGAGGGATTGTCTGCCCCATTCTTTGCAATTTTCTCTGAGTAATCTGTGTGCCCCTGCTCCAGGATTCTGGTCATACCAGGCATTTCTAGCTTTTCCATTTTCACCAAAATTAATGGGGTTCTGCCCTTTGATGCCTAGAACATTCCCTGGAGTTTTGGAATTGATTGGATGCAGTGTTCAAAAGATACTGCCTTACAGGAAGACAAACAGAGAAATGCCATCTAATTGAGTGCAGGGCCATGTTTTATTTGGTCAATAACTTTCTATTTTAAAAAAAGTAGTCATGGTATACCATTAGCATGACTTTGGCCCCAATATTTTTCATAGAGTTTGTCAGTTTAATTGCTCGTGCCTTAGAAATATTGGTTAGAACGAGTGGTGCAGATCTGCAATATATTGATTTATTTGATGACAATTAGTATGGACTAAACTGTACTAGAAAACAGGGTTTCTGTTTTTTAAGCAATTGGATTTCATTCAACCTTTTCTTGGAAAAAAAACAAATATTTTTAGCAGCCTCTCCTGCCACAAGGTCCCAGTCCTGCTCTGCATTGTGCTATCCAGTGAATACCTATCCAGCCCTAAAGACAACATGGAGAGGGATTCCTGGTACTACAATGCACCCCAGACCCAACAGGAAAGCCCACTAGAGGGTATAGAGGGAGTCAGTGCACATACTGTGATTGATAGCATGCACTAGTGAGAGGCTGATACTAGCAGTAATAAGATACAACTAGCAGCACTTCCATCTTGGCTATGAGTCAGAGCCAATGCTGGCAAAATGGCCACAGAGTATATGGGTTAGATCGTGCCTTTAATGTCACAGTTTTGAGGAGGAGGGGATGTGGAGCTATACTGCCCATAACATTCTCCTGGAGCCACTCCTATACATGGGGGATGACGCATACCTTGCAGCAGACATTGATCTGCCGAGAATGCGCCTGCTTTACTCTCTGGGCCAATGCGGAAGAGCAAGCAAGGGCATGAATTTCTTATGGCAGCCTGAGCAAGTAGTCCCTGCTCTCGCCACAGTGCAGGCAAAGGAACTGCTATTGTTTCCTCAAAAGCTACACCAGATGTAGGGGAGCTTCTTCACCTGTGTGCAGCTGCTCAGAAGCCCTTAACAATCCAGCTGTATGTGTAGCTGAGACTACGCTTCTTCGTCTGTCCTCACAACCCCGACCAGTAATGTGGTGATTTCTCTCATAATATTTAGAGAGAGTGTATAAAATGAGTATAATTTATTCCCACTGTTAGTGATAACCTCATAACTCAGGAGCAGAAGAGCATAGCAGGGAAAGGAGTGAGCTATGATAAGTGGCAATAAGCAGTGTACTTAGATGCTGCTTATTATAATTTCTGTTTGTGCAGTGATGGTTGATGACAAATGTCTTTGGTGAAGAGACACTTTGCCTTTTGCTGCTTTTCCCTATATATTTTGTGAGATCTCTGTTAACATCAGCTATCAAAAGAACCAGAGAAAGCAGTACAAAAAGAAAGTTGTAACTCACAGGTCAGCAACAGATTGTATTGTTATGGCATTGCAATCAGAAGATACATATTTCACTGATGTAATTGTAAAACCTATGTTGGAAACTTGAATAATAAAAAATGAAAGTGGGGAAACAAAAGTTTAGAACAGTCACAAGGTATCTGCTTCTAGCTCACATCCTCTTACTTACCTGTAAAGTGACTGATTACATAACATCTCCACCTAGTGGCATTCCATGAAATGGCATTTGAATAATGTCTTCTACAGCAATAACAGAAACAACGAGGAGTCCTTGTGGCACCTTACAGACTAAGGGCTTGGCTACGCTGGAGAGTTGCAGTGCTGGTGGTGGGTTTACAGCGCTGCAACTTACTCACTGTCCACACTTGCAAGGCACATACAGCGCTGCATCTCCCTGGCTGCAGTGCCGGCTGTACTCCTGCTCTGCCTGGGGTATAACGATTGCAGCGCTGGTGATGCAGTGCTGCGCCACCAGTGTGGCCACCAAAAGCGCTGTAATTGGCCTCCAGGGGTATTCAGAGGGATCCCAGAATGCCTGTTCAGCCACTCCCAACAGCGCTGCAAATGCTGCAAACGTGGCCACACTGCAGCGCTGGTAGCTGTCAGCATGGCCACACTGCAGTGCTTTCCCTACACAGCTGTACGAAGACAGCTGTAACTCCCAGGGCTGTACAGCTGCAAGTGTAGCCAAACCCTAACAAATTTATGCCCAAATAAGTTTGTTAGGGTATGGCTACACTTGCAGCTGTGCAGCACTGGGAGTTACAGCTGTCTTCGTACAGCTGCATAGGGAAAGCACTGCAGTGTGGCCACTTGCAGCATTTGCAGTGCTGTTGGGAGTGGCTGAACAGAACTAGACCTAGGGCTTGGCTACACTCGAAACTCCAAAACGCTGCTGCAGGAGTGCTCCCGCCGTAGCGCTTTGAAGTGCAAGTGTGGTCGTGGGTCCAGTGCTGGGAGAGAGCTCTCCCAGGGCTGCAGGTACTCCACCTCCCCGTGGGGATTAGCTTACAGCACTGGGAGCCATGCTCCCAGCGCTGGGGCACTGTTTACACTGGCGCTTTGCAGTGCTGTAACTTGCTGCGCTCAGGGGGTGTTTTTTCACACCGCTGAGCAAGAAAGTTACAGCACTGTAAAGCATCAGTGTAGCCAAGGCCTAGGGCTAGTCTGCTTCTTCCCTATTGCACTTCAGCGTCTGCTGGTTTTTCCCCATTTCAAAGGGAAAACTTATTGTTAGGCAATGGGATTGTGACATCAAAGGTAGTTTGTTGCATCTTCCACTTCCCCATTATTTCCTCTGCCTCCTTCTGGCTCTGTTGGTGCCCCACAACAGATTATTGTTACCTTTTGGATTATGTGTTGGGGTTGTGATATCAGAGGAAAATTGACCAAAAAATAGCTTACTATTCTTTTTCAGTCTTCTCCTTCCTTAGACTGTGGAACAGTCTCAAAGGAAGTGAAGAAGACCCATTTTCAAAGCATCTGAAAGGAGACTGAGTAAAATAGTAGCAAATATGCCCTAGAGAACAATCCTGCTTTGGCCTGGTAAAGTACTAGATTACCTAATAGACAGATTTAAAAATTTTATTAAAGTAAATGCTAAAATTATCTAATGGACAGCTTAAGGAAAGAGTGGCTACACCTCTGGGTATAATGCTTAAATTACCCAAAAGTACAAAGTTTGATTTAAAAGTAATAAAATACATATAGTACATAATCTGCACTATCCCAAATTAAGGTTTAATACATTTAACAATAGTTTAGATATTAGCATCCAAATATTCTGGTACATCACTCATAAAAGGTTATACTAATAGTAGCTTGTGGAAAACAAATATAGCAATGAGTATAGATTGTCCCTCAGTAATTGTGAATTTAGGATAGGTAGTCCCTCAGTCAATACAATCCACCAGAGAAGTATTTTAGCTTCTCTAGCATCTACTTACTGGTTTGCTTATGAACGTTTCCATATAAGAAGTAGAATATTTACCATTTTATACAGCAACATTTTAGTTTCTCTGATGAAAAAATTGTAGTGAACGTGCAGCTGCTATGTAATGATCTAGAAATAATGATGGGTAATCTTATGAATACCGTATGGGACCTGGTTAATCAGGTCAGTCATTATATAGCTATATTGAGTTACTGGACTTTCATGTAGGAATGTGGTGTTTTAGTTTAATAGGGAACTGTTGGCTAGACAAGGAAGAAGACAAAACAATGGTTTTAGATAAACAGCTTCCTAACAAACACTTGAGAGTGATTACAAAACAGCTGACCCTTTAGCAGTGCAAATGCTACTTCCAGGCTGCAGCTCATTTACTGGCACATCGAGCAGTTAAAAAGACTCCCTGGAGAGATGGCAGCGTAGGAGGGGGAAGAGGAGTTGTTAATGAGCTGGTCGCCTAGGGGACAGAAAGTTACAGAAACTGCAGGAATGTCTGAAGCAGTCGGGGGCTTCCCAAACTTCCAGGCAATGGTAATCCTTAGGTAAGATAGGCATGGGTATAAACTGTTCTTCATTGTGCAGTCTTTTGCTCTGAAATGCTTTGGTTCTAAATAAACAACCCTTTGCTTTAAGAAGGCTATCTGATCACTGGATATCAGTGGTCCTAGCTCCAGGAGGGTAGAGAAGTGCAGGTGTTGAACCTAACAAGTCAGGCCTCCTGAAGTAATCACAGTTGGTACAGAGGGGACTGCAGCCCTGGGCCTGGTCTCAGAATGAGCAAATCACGTGATTCTGCCCCAAAAGAGGTGATGGCTTGAGGCCTGAGAGGGGGGAACTCAAAGAGACCAGAGAGGGTCAGAGGTGCAGGTAGCCTGGTATCTGTGACAAAAGTCACCAGGCCTTATGGTAACAGTTGGTATAAGTCTCAGGCTATGTCTACACTATGCAGCTTTTAGTGACAGGGCTGTCACTACAGCCGTGCTGCTAAAAGGCATGCAGTGTAGCTGCTGTTTGTCGGCTCTCACCCCCAAATGAGTGGTGCTGGCATTGTTGGCAGGAGAGCGCTCCTGCCGATAATGCACTGTTCACACCGGCGCTTGTCATGGGCAAAACTTTTGTCTTTTGGGGAGGGGGAGGCTGTTTTTTTTTTTTTTAACACCTCTGAAAGACAAAAGATACTGGAACAAAAGACACAAGTTTTGTCGTTCAATTGCCAGTAGACATAGCCTGACAAAATCAATGTTAATCTTTTCCCTCCACTATTCTCTAGTCTGAGGTTTCAGGCTTTTTCTGGGCATTGTGTGTCAGCTATGTACTCTAGTCTGTGTACTTGACTGATAACCCAATCAGACTAGGCTCTTTTTTTCACCTCTCCTCAGAAGTTGTTTACCTTTTCTATGATGGACTGAAGCAAAAAGTGCATTCTAGGATTCAGTTCTCTTAAAGAAAATAAAATTTCAGGGGGGAATCAAAAAAGCTTTTTTAAAAAAAAAAAGAAATGAAAGATACATAGTAGAAAGAAATATACCTAGCCCCAGACTCCCTAGTTTTTCATAGGCAAGCACAAATTCTTAAAGTTACACAAAAGAAATCAGAAAATATGCTCTTAGTTCTAGATTTCTGTGTTATTCTCATGCTCTGTGTCAAATCCTGTCTGATTCTTACCATGGCAATGTGGCAAAGGTGCAGCTCTCACATCCTCTGAGACCAGGTCACCTGCTTTATTTCAGCCAGTTATACCTAGAAGAATCTTAGAAGTTTAATGTTTTAGTACTCTGCTGCAATTGATTATCACAGTGCAAATATAATTCATGTTCCCCAAGCTGTCCAACCTTAAGAAGTGGTCTTCTTTCTCTCCTGTTCCAAACATAGTCACTGAACATTTCTAATTTAATTTAATATTGTATAGACCACTGTTTCTTGAGAATGAACAAGTTGTTGTCTATGTTCTATCTAGAATTCCCCAGGAATTATAGACTGATCAACCTAAACTCAATACCTGGAAATATACTAGAACAGATTATTAAACAATCACACTGTAAGCACCTAGAAGATAATAGGATAAGTAATAGCCAACATGTATTTGTCAAGAACAAATCATGCCAAACCAACCTAATGGTATTCTTTGACTGGGTTACTAGCTTAGTGGACGGGGGAAAGCAATAGATGTGATATGTCTTGATTTTTAGAAAGGCTTTAGACACAGTAGTCTCATATGATATTCTCTTAGCAAACTAGGGAAATGCAGTCTAGATGAAATTACTATAAAGTAGGTGCACAACTTCTTGAAAACCCATATTCAAAGAGCAGTTATCAATGGTTCTCTGTCAAACTGGGAGGACATATCTAGTGGGATCCTGCAAGGGTCACTCCTGAGTCTGGTACTGTTCAATATTTTCATTAATTATTTGGATAATGGAGTAGAGGTTATGCTTATAATATTTACAGCTGACACGTTTTCTTCATACTGGCTATTCTTTATGACCCTATTATCCTCTCTATGCTTTCAAATTGATTAATAATTTATTCCAATATCTTTCCAGATATTGAAGTTAGGCTGATTGGTCTATAATTTCCCAGGTCCAATTTAGTACCTATCTTTTAAAAAGGGGAACATGTTTGCCCTTCACCAGTCCTCTATACCTCACCCATCCTCTGAGAGTTCTCAAAGATAATTGCTAATGGCTTCAAGATTGCTTCAGCTAGTTCCTTAAGTACCCTAGGATGAATTTCATTAGGCCCTGCTGACTTGAATATATTTAACTTATCTAAATACTGTTTACCTATTCTTTCCCTATTTTGGCTTCTGTTCCTCCCCCCTTGTTAATATTAATTATGTTGAGTATCCGGTCACTATTAACATTTTAGTGAAAATTGAATCAAAATAGACATTGAACTGCCCAGTCTTCTTGATATCATCTGTTAGCTCTTATTCCCTAACAAGTAGAGGATCTACACTTTCCTTCATCTTCCTGTTGCTCCTAATGTATTAAAAGGAAACAAGAAGCAGTTCTTTAATCTCCCTTGCTAGGTGTAAGTCGTTCTGTGCACTAGGCTCTCTGATTTTGTCCTTACATGTTTATGCAATTCTTCTATACTCCTCCTTGGAAACTTTTCCAAGTTTCCACTTCGGATAGGACTCCTTTTTCAAGGACTTGATCTACTAAGGCCCAATAAGACTGACATATGACCTCTGGTAGGTTTTTATTTTTGTTTAATGGTTTTTTTCTGTAATGTGTTTACTTTAAGAATAAATGTGCTTGGTTACAAAAGGCTGGGTAGTCATTTATGACTGCTGGCAGTTACAGAAGAGAGAGAAAACACAGACACTGGCCTATTTAGACAGCCTGGCTTGCTGAGGATATCACAGTGTAAGCAGGGAACTGTGCAGCCTCAAAAACCTGGGAGGGAGGGAGAGAGAGAAATAGACCAACCCAGTTCTCTATCTGAGCCCACGTCCAGACTAACCCGCGGCATCGGCGGGTTAAAATCGATTGCTCAGGGATCGATATATCGTGTCTAGTCTGGACGCGATGTATCGATCCCCGAGCGCACTTACATCGATTCCGGAACTCCATCAACCCGAACGGAGTTCCGGAATCGACACGGAGAGCCGCGGATATCGGTGCCGCGCCGTCTGGATGGGTGAGTACCTCGATTTTAGAAATTCGACTTCAGCTACGTTATTCACGTAGCTGAAGTTGCGTATCTAAAATCGATTTTAATACCCTAGTCTGGACGTGGCCCAAGAGAGGTAATCACTGAGGAGCCTAGAGTCAATGTCCTCAAGTGACCATGGAGAGGGAATATAGGTGCAGATGCCCTGGACTGGGATCACTTGTTCTCCATAATTCCAAGCAATATGAAATACGACTTCTGGACAGATAATTTCCCCTCTGTCAAATAAGCAGATTTTAATAACATTTACCATTGTGATTTTACAGCTTTTGTTTTTGAAATATTTTATTGTGCTTTTTTTTTTTTCCCATTGGCAGCTGGTAGCAAAGGAAGTCTACTCAATTCCTGATCTCTTATATTGGCAAACAATGATGCAAAGGCTCAGGATTCTATTACGTTTCACCTCAAAACAAATTGAAAAGATGGAACGGTCAGTGAAGCAGAAGCAAAGTACAAGTGGGTGAAAGAGAACACAAACAAGAAGGAGCAGCAAATGACACAGAATTGGAGAAGTGGACACAAAATGTAGCATGAAGAGAAGGGTCATGGCTAATATTTATTATGTTAAAAGTGTACTCTTAAAACTTGTGCAATATCATTTGTTTAAAGAGGAGGCCCCAATTAAAACAGCATATTTAAAAAATAACTTTCATTAGTTTCAAGTGAATAACTAAAAGCACTCAGTTGAACAGAGGAAAAAAAGTAGTTTTAAAGAAGTCAAAATTAAAAAAATCACAAAATGGTAGCTATTAATATGAAAAAATTACTGTACAGTGAAGAAGAGTTATATAAAACATCAACAGAAAAAGATCCTAATCTGCTCCAAGCATCTGACAAACATCATATTACTCCAGCAGATGGAGCAGGAATTCAGAAGCAGCCTTTCTTTCAGTTTCTCCACAAATTTAAAAAGCAACAAAAAATGCACAGCTAAATTGTCCTTTGTCCAAACTAAGTACACTGCATTTTGCTGTTGTACAGTTGTGTGTAAACAAATTATTTTGTCCCCATAAACATCAGGATGTTGGTACCAAAATCAGTAATATTTTTTGTCTCTATTTTTTTCTTTTAAGTTGGTAAAGGCTCTAGAACTAGCACTTAGCATGCTTATATCTGGGAATGCACTGAAGGGAGAGACTTCAACCAAAGGAAAAAGAGGAGAGAAGGGAAAAATATACTGAAAGAAGAGGGAAGAGAAGAGAGAAATAAAAACTAGATGTTGGAAGAGAGGTGTATTTTATTCCTAACATCTTCCTACACAAAGTGAGGAGACATGAAAAAAGGGGTAGAAGACAGAAGAACAGAAAGATGGAAAATTTAGATATGTGAAATTATTTTCTTTACAAATTGGTGTTCACAGGGGTGTTCCTGCAGCCACACCATATAAGGCTTCTGACCTCATAAATTAAACAGGTTTAGTTTGGTCAGTAATTAGATGGCAGACTTCCAAGAAAAATCCATGAGCTGCAAAAAGTACTGTTAATAGTGTTCTTCCCTCTGCTCTAAGTTAGTATTGAGACAGTGCTTTGGGAAAGTATGCAGGGGCACTGTGCCGCTGATGGGGGACGGGGGAAGGTACTGAGTTATAAAATGGAGGTTCTGACCACTTAAAGTGACCAATGATCCCATGGCACTTTTCATAAGAATTGCAAAGTCCCAGTGTCCTGGACAAATTCCAGCTCGCTTAATAACATTCTATCTAAACCACTACCGCAGTTTCAGCTGGATAGAATGTAGCATTTGCTACACTTCTACTACCAGCAGAATGCAAAGAAACACTCAATTATTCCATTTTATTTATAGATTTTGAGGGCTACATTATACTCTAAGCTGACCTCCTACCCAGTAGTTACTCCATCAAACCCCTAACTTCTGGTTGCTCTTTTAGAACATGTAATCTTGATTTAGAGATTTCAAGCGACAGAAAATCTACCACATCCCTTTGTACGTTCTTCTAAAGATTAATTACCCTATTAAAATGTGAGCTTTATTTCAATGCTAATCTGTCTAGTTCAGCTTCCAGCCTTCATCATATTAAAACATGAACTCATACAAGGTAGGAGATGGAAAAGACATATTAGCTCATTCAGTTACTATCCCTTCCACTGGAACCCCACCTGTGATTTAGTTACAGAAAAGGCACAATAAGCCCCTCTATGTATAATTGCAGAGCTTCACTCCACCCACTTCCTGACTTTTCTTTCCTGTCTCCTCTCATGGGGAATAAATCAGTCATGTGATGAAAGAGGCTGTTGTCTGTAGGGCTCCTGCCTCATTTGTTACACAAGTTGGAAGGTGTGGTATATTTGAAGTACTGGGGAAAGCCAAGTCTGAGCCTGCCCAAAATTAAAGGCCCTTGTCCACAAGCAAGAGGTATGCACCACTAAATCCAGGCTTCAGTTGATTATGGAGGGCCACAGATGAACGAGCAGGAGCAGGAAGGAGGTCAGAGGTAACAAATAAGGAATCTAGAAGGGAACACCAAGCAAAGAATCTCAGACAGAGCCCACCGCTCTTCAAAGGCAGTTAGGGATTCAGTGGACACTACTTGGAGGAACTCTCCCAGGGGCATGATTGTACGAGGGATCAGAAATAGGCCCTATGATTGCAGAGCACCGCTCCCATCCAGCTGTCTTGGCCAGTGCCAAGAGGAGTTGGGCAAGGAGGTCCCGTGACTTTATAGGACCACACATGGGATGTGCATTCATCAGGTGGGGTAAGGAAAAGTGCAGCCAGAACTTCTGTAAGAGGTTCTGGAGTTGGAAAGTATGTAGTATCTGAAGTACTAGGGACAGGTGCATTTAAGCCCACCCAAAACTAAAGGCCATCCCCCAAAACTAAGGGAGAGGAACCACCAAGGCCAGGCTCTGGTTAATTACAGAGGATAACAAATGTGAAAACAGAAATGGGAGTGAGGTTCAAGGTTGAAAATCAAGAAACCAGATGTGGACACTGAGCAGAGAACCCTGGATAGCCCCCATTGTTCCTCAAAGGTGTGCACGGAATCAGTGGACACTGCCCAGAGGAACTCAGCCTAGAGAATTGATCGAACAAGGGAATGGAAATAAGGCCCGAGTTACAAAGAAACCCCCTGTCTAGCTTCCTCCACCTGGTGTGATAAATAGCCATGCTGGCCAGTGCTAGGAGGAAGTTGAAAAGGCTGTTCTGTGACTTTGTGGGTCCATGGATGGGATGTGCATAAATCAGGTGGTGTGGGATAAAAATGCAGCCGGAACCTCAGTAAAAATCTGGAGGCAGAAGGTGTGTACTGACCAATGAAGTGCTGCAGAATGCTAATTTCTCAGGGGGAAAAAAACAGGCTATAGGCATCTTAAACTGGGTACCTAAAATTCATATACACTTTTTTTTTTTTACTTTAATTTCTGTGTCTCAGTCCCCATTTGTAAAATGGGAATAATAATACTCTCTCATCTCTGCTCTGAAAATAAGTTCATTAATGTTTGTGAAGCACACTGATAAGCACAATAGAAAAGCCCATGAGAAAATTAATAATTCTGCCATCAAAGCCAGGTTGATTAGTGTGCAGGGCTACTTGTTGAACAAGGAGAAAACTGAATAGCTGCTCATTCAGTTAGCACTGTCCCTCCTTGGAATGAACCAGAAGTGAAAAAAAAATAGCACATAATCATGTGATATAAAGACTGTATCATCATGGATATACACAAGAGGGCCAAATTAACATTGCACAGGCAACCTTCATTCTGGCATTTCCTAACGTTTGACTACTTGACTTTGCAACCTTAATTTCTTTTAATGTAGTTTTTTTTTTTTTAAATAATTATATCTGCTACATACATGCTGGATCCCTCTGTACCATATACAAACACACACAAAATGTCTTTGCTCTCTGTAAAGTCCAAGTGATTCTTCACAACCGTTTGCTGTTGGATGGTCAGAGAGCTTTCTCATGTGCAAAGTACAGTCTATTTCCACTTCCAAGAGGAAAATGCCCCCATTATCTGCCATGGATTATTTTATTAGGAATTTTTCAGCTGCTGATGACTAGTTATTTCCCATGGGTAGAGTCTGTTATTCTCCGGATGTTAGCACAATAACTGGGTTTCTTTAAAAAAGTATTTCAACAACAGAAAAATTTCCAAGCTATTGGTTGCAATTTAAGTGAGCAAAAGACTGATGACTTCACCGTGTGTTTGCTCTGCTCTGCTCTCAAACAATAGATCTAATTCTGTAACCCTTACTCAAGCAAAACTCCTCGTAACTTCAATAGCTAAGAAATGAAAGACTCCTCTCCATAAAGAGTTAATCTGAAAAGCAACCAGCTCTACTTGATCTTGCTATTCAAAACCAAAGGAAACAATTTTAAATTAGTTTTAAATATGCTATTTTTAGTTCTAAAAATAGCTCAGTTAAATACACCTTTAAAAATACTACATTTATCTGATTTGTGCACTAGGGTAAAGTATAACTACTCAGGAGTAATGCTTGCAAGTCCTCCCCTTTTGAACTGTTTACATACACTAAAAGCATTTTAACTGCATTTTGTTGCATTTTTTAAAAATAACACTTAAAAGTCTACTTTTAGCTATTTAGATGCCATTCCTGTCATACATAGTTAGAATATTTACTACATTTATCTTGCTTAATATTTTTTTCATCTCAGGTTGCTAAGGTACTTATCCCTATACAAATATTTTCACAGTATGTGAGGCTTGTTAAGTTACAATTGTTAAAGACACTCCCACTTTTTCCTTCTATCTTCTTCTCTTATTCTCCAATTCAGGAGAGGTCATTGCTCAAGGCCAATTCAGCACAGCAGAAACTAGCAGAAGCTAAAATAGTAAAGGCATTAAAAAAAATCTTGAAAATGTTCAACTCCTCTCCCCAAAATTTTGAAAACTTTGAAACAAAACAATTTAAAATTTGTTCACAAACACAGGTTTTTGTTCTCCAGCTAGCTCTATGAATTATGTTGGTTGTGATGAATTTTGGGTTTCCTGTATAATATTTATAAACTCATGTATGACCTAGTTACTGTGAGTAGAGTGACCAGATGCGATGAAGAAAATATCGGGGCGCATGGGGAGTAAAAAAACAACAAAAAAAATACACTGCTGCCGGTGGAGCAAAATATCGGGGCAAATTGCATCCCGACCAAAGATTGGTTGGGACACAGGACAACTACCCAAATATCGAGAGGTCTGGTCACCCTAACTGTGCAGTTTACTGTATGCATATACTTAGTTAATTCAATAGCAGGATTGTCAGGAAATGCTCCCAGGAAAGGGGAGGTGGATCTCAATATACACCTCTCAGCAAACACTTCAGGAATGATACAAGAGCTATCGGCTTGGATGTTCTACCTCTGAGCTTGTAGAGCTCACCAAACTGATGTTGGGCTGTAAGTTCAAGTCCAGGAAACTGTGAAAAAAGAACCACAGCAGGAATTAAAGATGCCCACACTCCCGTAAGGACTTACCTGGTTTTCGGAAACGGACACTCAACCGCTCCCCTCCCTCCTCCCCTCACCATGTAATAACCTTATTCCCAGATTTGGACCTTAGCGTCCAAAATATGGGGGTTAGCATGAAAACCTCCAAGCTTAGTTACCTGCTTGGACCTGGTACCTGCTGCCACCACCCAAAAAATTAGAGTGTTTTGGGGCACTCTGGTCCCTCTGAAAAACCTTCCCTGGGGACCCCAAGACCCAAATCCCTTGAGTCTCACAACAAAGGGAAATAATCCTTTTTCCCTTCCCCCCTCCAGGTGCTCCTGGAGAGATACACAGACACCAGCTCTGTGAATCCAAACAGAGTGAATCTCCCTCTCTGTTCCCAATCCTGGAAACAAAAAGTACTTTCCTATTCCCCCAGAGGGAATGCAACATCAGGCTAGCAATCCAACACACAGATCTCCCCGATTCCTTCCTCCCACCAATTCCCTGGTGAGTACAGACTCAATTTCCCTGAAGTAAAGAAAAACTCCAACAGGTCTTAAAAGAAAGCTTTATATAAAAAGAAAGAAAAATAAGTACACATGTTCTCTCTGTATTAGATGATACAACACAGGGTCAATTGCTTAAAAGAATATTGAATAAACAGCCTTATTCCAAAAGAATACAAATCAAAGCACTCCAGCACTTATATTCATGCAAATACCAAAGAAAAGAAACCATATAACTTACTATCTGATCTCTTTGTCCTTACACTTAGAAACAGAAGACTAGAAAGTAGAACTACTTCTCCAAAGCTCAGAGCAAGCAGGCAGCCAGAAAACAAAGACAAAGACACTCAAATCCCTCCACCCAAAGTTGAAAAAATCCGGTTTCCTGATTGGTCCTCTGGTCAGGTGCTTCAGGTGAAAGAGACATTAACCCTTAGCTATCTGTTTATGACACGCCCCCCAAATTGCAGACAGTGGGGAAGCTCACTGGCGGCGATTTCCTTCTAGAACTTGAAAATAAACAGATTAATACAACACATACACCTTTACATATACTCCTAAGTATATAACTAACAGACTTCTACATTTTAAGAACACTTTTTAACTACTGAATTCTGGGAAACTGTCACGGGAGAGTGCATCAGCTACTTTGTTAGAAGCTCCTGTGATGTGTTGAATTTCAAAATCAAAATCTTGGAGAGCTAAACTCCAACGAAGAAGTTTCTTGTTGTTCCCCTTGGCAGTATGAAGCCACTTTAGTGCAGCATGGTCAGTTTGTAGTTGGAACCGCCGTCCCCAAACATATGGGCGTAGCTTTTCCAGGGCGTACACAATGGCATAGCATTCCTTTTCACTGACTGACCAGTGACTTTCCCTCTCAGACAGTTTCTTGCTGAGAAACACGACAGGATGGAAGTTGTGATCTGTTGCTTCCTGCATGAGCACTGCTCCTATACCACGCTCAGATGCATCTGTGGTTACTAGGAATGGCTTGTCAAAATCCGGGGCCCTGAGCACCGGGTCAGACATGAGCGTCGCCTTAAGCTGGGTAAAGGCCTTTTGACACTCATCAGTCCACTTAACGGCATTTGGCTGGGTCTTTTTGGTCAGGTCGGTCAGTGGGGCAGCGATTTGGCTGTAGTGTGGTACAAATCGCCTGTAGTATCCGGCCAAGCCTAAGAAGGATTGGACCTGCTTCTTGGACCGTGGGACAGGCCACTTTTGGATAGCATCCACCTTGGCCTGTAGGGGGTTTATGGTTCCTCGACCCACCTGGTGCCCCAGGTAAGTCACTCTGTTTTGGCCTATTTGACACTTTTTGGCCTTAACAGTTAGTCCTGCCTGCCTGATGCGCTCAAAGACCTTTTCCAGGTGTAGTAGGTGTTCGGGCCAGGAGTCTGAAAAAATGGCCACATCATCGAGGTAGGCAACTGCAAATTCTCCCAGTCCAGCTAGTAGACCATCTACCAGCCTCTGGAAGGTGGCGGGTGCATTTCGAAGGCCGAAAGGAAGGACATTGAATTCATACACCCCCGCATGGGTGACGAATGCTGACCTCTCCTTGGCAGGTTCATCTAGTGGTACTTGCCAGTACCCCTTGGTTAAGTCTATTGTAGAGATGAACTGGGCACGTCCCAACTTTTCCAATAGCTCATCGGTATGTGGCATTGGATAGTTGTCCGGACGAGTTACAGCATTTAGCTTACGGTAGTCCACGCAAAAGCGTATTTCCCCATCTGGTTTGGGTACCAGAACCACTGGAGATGCCCATGCACTGGTAGATGAGCGGATTATACCCATCTGTAGCATGTTCTGGATCTCCCGTTCTATAGCAGCTTGGGCATGAGGAGACACTCGGTAGGGTGGGGTTCTGATTGGGTGAGCATTACCTGTATCAATGGAGTGGTATGCCCATTCAGTCCGTCCTGGGGTGGCTGAGAACAATGGGGCGAAGCTAGTGCACAGCTCCTTGATTTGCTGCCGCTGCAGACGTTCCAGAGTGGTTGAGAGGTTCACCTCTTCCACGCCACCGTCTTTTTTCCCGTCGTAGTAGACACCGTCAGGCCACTCAGCATCATCTCCCTGGACTGTAAACTGACAAACCTGTAAATCTCTGGAATAGAAAGGCTTGAGAGAATTAACATGGTACACTTAGGCTTTAGTGAGGAATTGGGAAATGCTATGAGGTAGTTTACAGCTCCCAGGCGCTCTTGGACCGTGAATGGCCCTTCCCATGATGCTTCCATCTTATGGGCCTGTTGCGCCTTCAAGACCATAACCTGGTCTCCTACCTTGAAGGACCGATCTCTGGCATGTCTGTCATACCAGGCCTTTTGCTCTTCTTGAGCATCCTTTAGGTTCTCTTTAGCAAGGGCTAAAGAGTGTCGGAGGGTGCTTTGTAGGTTGCTTACAAAGTCCAGAATGTTAGTTCCTGGAGAAGGCGTAAACCCCTCCCATTGCTGCTTCACCAACTGTAATGGCCCCTTAACCTCGTGACCATACACAAGTTCAAATGGTGAAAACCCTAAACTGGGATGTGGTACAGCCCTGTAGGCAAACAGCAACTGCTGCAACATTAGGTCCCAATTATTGGAGAATTCGTTGATGAATTTTCGTATCATGGCCCCCAAAGTTCCATTGAACCTTTCCACCAGGCCATTGGTTTGATGGTGGTACGGGGTGGCAACCAAGTGATTCACCCCATGAGTTTCCCACAGTTTTTCCATGGTCCCTGCCAGGAAATTAGACCCTGAATCTGTAAGGATGTCAGAGGGCCAACCTACCCTGGCAAAGATGTCTGTTAGGGCCAGGCACACAGTGTTAGCCCTGGTGTTGCCTAGAGCGACTGCTTCTGGCCATCGGGTAGCAAAGTCCACTAAAGTCAGTACGTACTGCTTTCCTCTGGGCGTCTTTTTTGGGAAAGGGCCCAGAATATCCACAGCTACTCGCTGAAATGGGACCTCAATTATGGGGAGTGGCTGGAGAGGGGCCTTGACCTGGTCTTGAGGCTTACCCACTCTTTGGCATACCTCACAAGACCGGACATACTTGGCAACGTCCTTGCCCATCCCCTCCCAGTGGAAGGACTTCCCCAACCGGTCCTTGGTTCGGTTCACCCCAGCATGGCCACTGGGATGATCATGGGCTAAGCTTAAGAGCTTCCCCCGGTACTTAGTTGGAACCACCAACTGTTTTTGCGGCTGCCATTCTTCCCGGTGTCCACCAGAAAGAATTTCCTTGTATAAAAGTCCTTGGTCTATAACAAACCGGGATCGATTAGAAGAGCTGAGAGGCGGTGGGGTGCTCCGTGCCGCCGCCCAAGCTTTCTGAAGGCTGTCATCTGCTTCCTGCTCAGCCTGGAACTGTTCCCTTGAGGCTGGGGTCACCAGTTCTTCCTCAGACTGTGGACTTGGGCTTGGTCCCTCTGGAAGCGATGTAGGTGATGGGGTTGTTTCCGTTGCTGGTGAACCGCTCTCCGCTGGTGCACCTGAGGGTATTTCAGGCTCTGGCTGAGCCTTTTGGGTATGGTTGTCTTTTGCTTCTGCCAGTTCTGGCTCGCTGGCGCCCTCTGGCGTTGAGTTTGAAGATGTGGTTGCACTTGCTGGTGCTGGTTGCTGTTCCAGTTCCGGGCCTGGGACTGGAGATGCTGTGGCTGTTTCAGTGGTAGGCATGGAATCCGGGTCCACTACCTCTGTCTGGGTCTCTGGTAACACAGACGGGGCCTCTGTGGACGGCTCAGGAACAGGAATGGGTCTGGAAGCTTGCCTGGTTTGGCTACGTGTAACCATTCCCATTCTCTTGGCCCGCCTCACCTGGTTGGCCAAGTCTTCCCCCAGTAGCATGGGGATAGGATAATTGTCATAGACTGCAAAAGTCCACATTCCTGACCAGCCTTTGTACTGGACAGGCAGTTGAGCTGTAGGCAAGTCTACAGCTTGTGACATGAAGGGGTAAATTGTAACTTTGGCCTTTGGGTTGATGAATTTGGGGTCAACGAAGGATTGGTGGATAGCTGACACTTGTGCCCCCGTGTCTCTCCACGCAGTAACCTTGTTTCCGCCCACTCTCAAATTTTCCCTTCGCTCCAAGGGTATTTGAGAGGCATCCGGGCCTGGGGATCTTTGGTGTGATGGTGGTGTAATGAATTGCACTCGCATGGTGTTCTTGGGACACTTGGCCTTGATATGTCCCAGTTCATTACACTTAAAGCATCTTCCATCTGATGGGTCACTGGGCCGAGGTGAGTTACTGGAGACTGGTGAGGTTGAAGGGTAGGGTATCTGTGGCTTTACTTTGGTGGTATGTGGGGTCTTTGGCTGTCCTCGGTTGTAGGGTTTATGGTCTGTGTGCCCCCTGGGGTAATCGTTCCCCTTGACAGTAGCTTTCTTGCTTTCTGCCAGTTCCATCCATTTGGCTCCAATCTCCCCCGCCTCAGCGATATTCTTGGGGTTTCCATCTTGTATGTACCGCGTGATGTCTTCAGGAACACCATCCAAGAACTGCTCCATTTGTATGAGGAGGTTCAGTTCTTCCAAGGTTTGAATGTTGTTTCCTGTTAGCCAGGCCTCATAGTTTTTTGCAATGTAGTAGGCGTGTTTGGGAAATGACTCCTCTGGTTTCCACTTTTGGTTTCTGAAACGCCGACGGGCATGATCTGGGGTTATCCCCATCCTGTATCTGGCCTTGGTTAGAAAAAGTTTATAGTCATTCATTTGGTGCTTAGGCATTTCAGCTGCCACCTCTGCTAAAGGTCCACTGAGCTGTGACCTCAATTCTACCATGTACTGGTCTTCGGGAATGCTGTACCCAAGACAGGCTCTTTCAAAATTTTCCAAGAAGGCCTCGGTGTCATCACCTGCCTTGTAGGTGGGAAATTTCCTGTGCTGTGGAGCAATATTTGGCGCCGGGTTGTTAGGGTTGGTTGGCACATGCAGCCCAGCTTTTGCCAACTCCAGTTCATGTTTTCTCTGTTTTTCCTTCTCTTCATTTTCTTTTTGTTGTTTTTCCATTTCTCGGCGGTGGGCCGCCTCTCTTTCTCTTTCTCTTATTTCCATCTCTGTTTGTTTTATTTCCAGTTGTCGCCTGTGTTTAGCTTCTCTGACTTGCTCTTGGGCCTCAATTTTTGCCTTAGAAGTCATGATTCCTGTTTTCTTGTGTTGGGGTGCCCTCCGGTGTTTATCTTCTGAACTGCAGGTTCTCTGTTGCCTCCTGAAGTCTGCCTAGCAACAGTGTTTTTTGTCCTTTTCTCTCTCTAGCTAATGTTCAATGAAGGGAAACCAGAAAAACCACTTTATTTGCATGCCTATAAGTGCTGGTCTTGCCTCCTAATGGGAGGGCTATTGCATGACAAAAGACCCTTAACAGGTTCTTAATGGCTTCTCGCTTAACATGCAAGCCACAAACTGCCAGAGAGAGCAGAAAAAAAAAAAAATTCTCTCTGGTTCCCTTTTAAAACCAACTGCTTCTCTCTGCTAAAAAGCCCTTAGCAGAGAAAAGAAAAATATAATATTTCTACTGGCTTCTGGATTCTGTCTATCTCCCACCAGCTGCACACCATATAATAACCTTATTCCCAGATTTGGACCTTAGCGTCCAAAATATGGGGGTTAGCATGAAAACCTCCAAGCTTAGTTACCTGCTTGGACCTGGTACCTGCTGCCACCACCCAAAAAATTAGAGTGTTTTGGGGCACTCTGGTCCCTCTGAAAAACCTTCCCTGGGGACCCCAAGACCCAAATCCCTTGAGTCTCACAACAAAGGGAAATAATCCTTTTTCCCTTCCCCCCTCCAGGTGCTCCTGGAGAGATACACAGACACCAGCTCTGTGAATCCAAACAGAGTGAATCTCCCTCTCTGTTCCCAATCCTGGAAACAAAAAGTACTTTCCTATTCCCCCAGAGGGAATGCAACATCAGGCTAGCAATCCAACACACAGATCTCCCCGATTCCTTCCTCCCACCAATTCCCTGGTGAGTACAGACTCAATTTCCCTGAAGTAAAGAAAAACTCCAACAGGTCTTAAAAGAAAGCTTTATATAAAAAGAAAGAAAAATAAGTACACATGTTCTCTCTGTATTAGATGATACAACACAGGGTCAATTGCTTAAAAGAATATTGAATAAACAGCCTTATTCCAAAAGAATACAAATCAAAGCACTCCAGCACTTATATTCATGCAAATACCAAAGAAAAGAAACCATATAACTTACTATCTGATCTCTTTGTCCTTACACTTAGAAACAGAAGACTAGAAAGTAGAACTACTTCTCCAAAGCTCAGAGCAAGCAGGCAGCCAGAAAACAAAGACAAAGACACTCAAATCCCTCCACCCAAAGTTGAAAAAATCCGGTTTCCTGATTGGTCCTCTGGTCAGGTGCTTCAGGTGAAAGAGACATTAACCCTTAGCTATCTGTTTATGACACCCTCCCCTGCCTGAGATTAGGAGTCCAAGGTAAAACAGGCATGCCGAGGACACTAGGTATGATAGATATGCAAGTAACCCTTGAGTTGTTCCTATGGTTAAATAAACAATACTTTTGTTCTAAGAAGACAGTTCTGGGTTACTATAAACCATGAGTCACAGATTCCTAAAGGGAAGAACCACAGGAACCCAAACCCATTCAGACCTGCTGGGAAGGCACAGTTGATCCACAGGGTATCACAGCCCAGGACTTGGTCTGAAGAAAGGAAAATTGTGTGATGCTACCCTAAAGACAGATAAGGGAACAAGGCCTGCTACCATTAATCGTGCACTTGAACAGATCAGAGATTCAGCTAGCCTTGTAACCGTGAATATACATACATACTACCTATATGGTCCACTGCCTGGAGGGTTTGGCCATTCATTGTGATAGTAGGCTCTATATAAGGCTTTCCTGGTGCAGGCTGGTACATCACTTCTGTCTTCTTGATGTTGATTGTGAGACCTAAATTGTCATAAGCTGAAGAAAAATAATCCATACTCCACTACACGTCGGACTCAAATTTAGCATTCAAGGAATAGCCATCAGCAAACAGAAGATCACGAACAGTCTTTTCCTGTACCTTTTGTCTTCTCCTATAGTCTCTTCAAATTGAAGAGCTTGCCATCAGTCTGGTATCTGATGCCAATCCTGGCGTCAGTCACGAAAGGCATCTGGAAGCATGGCAGAGAAAATCATACCGAAAAGGGTTCACCTACCTCAGCAGTACACAGTCGCATGCAGTTCACATTGATAATGAAACCAATACCAGATTTTCCAAAGCAAGCGTGGCCTTTGGCAGAATATGTGCAAATGTGTGAGAGTGAAGAGACATCAATCAGACAAAACTGAAGGTCTACAAAACCATTGTGTTGCCAACTCTGAGGTATGTATGCAAAACCTGGATGGCGTACAGACGCCATGCTATGAAGCTGAATCACTTTCACTTCCCATGGGCTGTCTGAGGAAACTGATGATGGCAAGACAAGGTTCCAAACACTGAAGTTCTCATATGGGTAGGCATTCCAAACATCCATACTCAGTTGATGAAGTCACAGATGAGATGGGTGGGCCATGTCACCAGAACATCAGATGGGCAACTGCCAAAGATCTTTTATGGCGAGCTAAAGGAGGGAAAGCATTCTCAGGCAGGCCAGAAGACACATTTCAAGGACTCTTCCAAGTTATCCTTGAGGTGTTTAACATTAAATTTATTTGTGTGCACTTACAACTGCAGAACACTGACGAGGGAGGAATCTATAAACCATCTCATGGAAGAAAAGGCAAAAACAGCCTGCGATGTGCTGGGTGTTTGTGAAACATGACGAAAGAAGGAGATGGGAGGTCAGCTGGAGGGATGGAAGTATGATCATTTTAGAAAAAGGAGAAGGCACAAGGACAATTGGAGGAGTCAGATTCATCATAAATAAGGAATGGTCTTCGAAAATTGTCTCATGTCATTTTGAAGTCATCGTGTATCGGGGTGCTTTACCTCTGATTGAATTGAAATAGTACCCTCAAAATCATCCAGATCTATGCTCCCACAAGTGCATGCGAAGAAGATGATGTGGAAGGATTCGATCAGGAACTGGAGGAAACCCTCGTTCAGAGTTCCACATATACAACTGCGATGGGAGATTTTAATGCCAAGGTTGGAAGAGGAAAAGATGGCAAGAAGTTCATAGGAAAGTATGGTATCAGAGAATGAAACGCATGAGGAGAATGACTAGCTATATTGGCAGAGACGAGGAGAATGTTCATTGGTAACACCTGGTTCTGAAAGAAGGCCAACAGAAGATGGACCTGGATCGCACCAAATGCGAAGACAAAAATTGAAATTGATTACTTTCTGATCGATAGATGACGCATCGTGCAGAATATTTTGGTAGTGCCATCATTCAATATTGGTAGTGATCATCGCCTACTGAGAGCCAGACTCATGTTCACTGTGAAGGTGGAGAAAAAGGCGCTGTGTACAGAGAACAGAAGGCACCAACCAGTAGCTTTTGATGAGGTAATCCTGAAGGAAAACATTTCTAGGGAAGATTGGAGCCTCCTGGACGACTGCGATGACAATTATGAGAACTTCAGTAAGACTGAAATGGTATACAAAATCAGCTGAATGTGAAAGACCAAGAAGAGCTAGTGGAAGAATCTCGGAGAATACAAAGACTTTATTGGAGAAGAGGAGGAAAATGAAAAGATATGGTAGCAACAGGCTAGAGTACTCCCTTCTCTGCAAGCTCATGAATGAAGTTGAAGGAAGACTTTTTTTTTGAGAAATTTCAAACCGAAAAGCTCCTGCAGGCTACTGAAGATCGTAAAAGTCTCAAAAAATGCAAATAGGGACTGGTGTTGTACAGGTCATCATTATCGGCTTTGAAGAATAGGGATGGAGAATCAGTAACCGATTGAACAGAGGTGGAGGCAATCTGCAGGGATTTCTATACCCAGTTGTTTGCATCCCATATAGATGTCCCAATGCCATCACTTCAACAAACCGATCAACACATACTCCCGGTTCTCATTAGCGAAGTCCACCATGCAGCCCATCAAATGAAAAAGAGGGGAAGGCTCCAGGTAAGGATGGTCTGACAGCAGAAGTGCTTAAGATGGGAGGTCAGGAACTTTTGAAAGCTCTCACCCAAAGGTTCATCTGCTACCTGGAAATCCAGAAGATGCCGTCCAGTTGGAAAGAGTCCAATACCATCTTGTTGCATAAGAAAGGCGATCAAGAAAATCTAAAGAACTATTGCCCGATCTGCCTGCTCTTGCATATTTATTAATTGTTCACTAAAATAATAACAAATTGACTGACTATCACAAAACCTGGATGAACAACAACCTAGAGAGCCAGACAGCTTTCAGAGGAATTATAGCACGATAGACCACCTCTTCACTCTAAACCCACTACTAGAGCATTCAAGGAATATAAATTCCCTTTGTGCATTGCCTTCTTAGATTATGAGAAGGTGTTCAACAGCACAGAGACTAATGCCATTCTTGATGCTCTTTTAGAACAGGGCATCAGCATGAAATATATCACATTACTAAAGGAAGTGAACTCTGGCTGCAGCACGGACATATCGCTGTTAGATACTCTCCTCCAAATCCCCATTGAGAAAGGTGTGAAACAAGGAGATACAGTTTCACCAAAATTATTCACAGCCTGTCTTGAATTGGTTTTTCGATGAGCAGACTTGAAAGGTGAGATTAATATCAATGGCAAGCAGTTAAACCATCTCAGGTTCGCAGATGATATAGTGCTGATAGCCGAAAATACAGTCCAGCTTGACAGAATGCTTAAAGAACTGAACACGAAAAGTAGTCAAGTCGGATTAAAAATAAATTGGTTGAAAACGAAATACATGAGATCAGATGTTCTCCCAAGAACCCAAATAACTCTTGGAGGAGAGCAGATCTAAGAGGCTGATAAATACGTTTATTGGATCACGAAATCAACATGCGCCACAATCAGAAATGTGAACTGTCGTGCACGAAAAAAGCTGGATGATGTAATTGAATGCGCATCAAGGACATCCTCCAAGGAAAGATCAGTAAAACAGCTCGTGCGAATCTTTTCAACTTGACCGTGCTTCCAGCAATGTTATATGGCAGCAAAACATGGTCACTGACAAAAGACTGAAGAACATCAACTGTTTGTCACACAGAGGGCGATGGAATGAACATTTTTGGGTATTTCGCTCCGCAATCACATCCCCAACGAAATAATTAGGCAGCAGTCTGGAGTGCGAGATGTTGTTGAAAGCAGGCTCAGCAAAATGCAGTGGGCTGGACATGTGGCCTGACTCAGTGACAAGAAATGGACCGCAGCTCTAGCCGAGTGGTATCTGCAAGAACAGAAATGGTCACATGGTCAGCCTCCAAAGAGGTGGGATGATTTCCTAACAAGCTGATATGGACAAGCATGGCGAAAGATGGCCAGAGCAAGAGAAGATTAGAAGACATGTGATCGGCTCAGTTTCAACTGATGAAGGTCTGACAGTCTATGTATCTATCCATACAGTATCCATTTCTAGCCCTGACAGATCATACCTCAAAATTACAACATCCTGGTTTATAGAAGAGAGAGATATTTTAGATTTTATAGGCATCGAACATGTATTCAGAAAACTCTGTTCATTAAAATAACCTGGATTTACAGGTATCACGTTATTAAACTGATCCATGTAACGTACAAGAAAATAGTTAAAGGTGACCTGTAAAGGATTATTTTTAAATTTGGGATTCTGTTCTCTTTATGATGTATAAATAAGGCCTGTTTCAAAAGGTTGTTTATTACTTTTTGAAGTAGTAGGGAATGACAAGTTCTGTCTTCCCTGACTTTTCTGGAGAATCTTCTGAATCTCTTGAGGCATGCTTATAAAATCTCACACCTTATTGAAAGGGCAGAGTGAGGGTTCATGAATCTTTAACAAAGACACATTTTATCTAAAGTATTAAGCAGACTACTTAATACTGATGTTAAATAGATGTAACAAAAGCAAAGAGTTTTGACCATTCTGACTAAAAATTCCTTCCTTTCAATTGCTCAGCTTTCACTTCCAGCTCTTGAAGCCTCATTTAACTATTCCTCCAGTCATCATAGTCTTCCAGGGCAAACACAACATGAATTTCTAATGTAAAATGTATGTATTGTACAATGGAGGAAAATCCAACAATTTTTTAAAAACATTTTTCAGGCACTTGTTTATACCATAAAGCAGCAAAAAAGGGCACAGGCTCATTTTTCACCTTGTGGATCCTCTCAGAAACACTAACAACATAAAACACATTTTACATAAACAAGATCTGTTTTTGCCTTGAGTAATCAAACGGTGTTATTGCAATTCACATCTTACCTCTCCTTGTCTCCCTCTTTCTTGTTTATTACCCTCTGTTGTTGTGTCATACTTGAATTAAGGCCTCAGTTCTGCCATTTAACTGGCAGAGATGGAGCCTTATGTTAATGTAGAGTCCTGCTGAAATGAGAGGGGTTGCAGAGAGACCCATCCCGTTCAGAGATGATTACAGGATTGGGGCCTTAAAACATAGGGGTTTTTTTTTCCCCCCAATGGCAGAAATTGTGGACCCAGTCTTGCTTCTGTGAAAGTAAGTGGCAAAACTCCCGTTCACTTTAATGGGACTAGGCTTAGAAATGTATCTTAACTGGTTTTGTGAAGCACATAACTGTATACTAAAAAATGATCAATAAATAATAATACAAATTTCAAACTACAATAATGCCTTTCATTTAAGTTTGTGGACAATACTAAAGCCCCAATCCTACAATGAACTTTGTATGGGCGGAAGGGTTCACCAGCACTGAGCTCATTATAAGTCCCAGGCCAATGGGGGCTGCGGGAAGTGGTGTGGGGCGAGGGATGTGCTGGCTGCCGCTTCCTGCTGCCCCCAGCGGCCTGGAGCCGCGATCAGCTGAACCTGTGGACACAGCACGTAAACAAACTGGCCTGGCCTACCAGCGTGCTTACCCTGGTGAGCTGTGTGCCAAAGGTTGCTGATTCCTGCTTTAATGTTTCTGGACCTTTAACTCCATGTCTTTAAAACAACTAATTGTGGTCACACACAAAGCTAGAAAGGTAGTAAAAGAGTCATTTTCTGTCTTATTATTTATTTGTATTACTGTCATGGACCAGGACCCCACTGTGTTAGACAGTGTACAAACACAAGAACAAAAAGATGGTCCCGCCCTTAAAGACCTCACAAGCTAAATTAGTCTTATAAGTGACAATATGAATGTTTCTGAGAACAATAAACAAATTAAATCCACAAATACTTACTTTCAATGATGAGGTGAAGGCCAGCACCATATCTAGCTACAAATGAAACCGTCTACAAGACAGCAACAAAAACAGTAACTGAAGTCCCTTTTATAAGGAAATGAAACATCAAACACAATCAAGAACAGTACGTAACAGACTACATAAAAAAAATGAAATGAAATGGAAACAGAAACACTGAATCATATGATGACAGAGGCACTGACTTGAGAAGATAAAAACATGAGTAAAGAAAGAAATATATGATGAAAGACTTTAAAACCCCCATCTAGAGAAATGAGTGAGCACACATACTGTAAATAAATATGGCTATCGCAGGTGCTATGAAGCTTTCATAGACTTTGGAAAAAGCTGCAGATTTCACTTGTGGCTCCTCAATTGAGATTATCCCAACCTCCAGCTATTAAAACAAAAACACCCTTCACATCATGCACAACTGTCACATGCTTTCTTGTCAGCCCCATCATACCTCGAGGCTATGAAAGTAGAAGGGCGTAATTCAGGGCTGTGACACTATAAAATCAGTTCTCCTATTCCCAGCACGACACAGAGGCCGTGATGAGAAGTTTCGTTTCTTTAATTAGGACTCTGCTGTATAAATGAACTCGAGTTAACTCCGTTATCAACTGAGTCACCTCCAGGGCATAGGTGCCGAAATTTTTTTTACAGCCGCAGGTGCTGAGAGCCAGTAAACAAAGCTGTAAACCCTGTAAATGATGGGAACCACTTCAGCCCCAGGGGTGCTGCCTGCTGCACCCCCAGCACGCTGGTTCTAGCACCTACGGGCCAGGGTCTCCGGGACCGCTGCTGGGGGCGGCCCCCTCCCCCCGGTGTGTGTGAAAAGAGGCACCGAGGTTAAACTGGAGCCCAGCGCGGTTTGTCACGCGCCGCGGTTAGCGAAGGAAGCGGGGAAGCATCACGCTGCTGAGCCAACAGCTCCGGTCACGGGTTGGGGCGCGGGGGGATGGGGATGGGCTGCGTGTGTAACACCGCGCTAAGCGGGCACAGCCCCGGACCGGACCGCACACGATGGGCTCGGGCAGTCCCCGCCCCGCAGGTTGCCGCCCAGGCCCTCTGCAGACGCGTAAGCAGGGCGGGGAGGACAGAACGTTCCCCCAGCCGGCAACACACTCCCCACCCCCTCGTTCCCCAGTGTCACGGGGCCCCGAGGGCGGCGCATGCGCACAGCAGCGCATTAAGCCGTTGTTCCGCAGGCTCCGCTGCCGCTCCCTTAGCAGAGTCGTGTCGCCAGGAGCCGGAGCCGGAGCCGGAGCCGATAGTGGCCTGGGAACAACAGCTACCGTCGCCACCTCGGTCGGTGAGTGTCGGGATGGGCGGCCTGGCTCGTCCCCCCGGTCCTCCGCTCCGGGCGGTGTCACCCCCCCCATTCCCCCTGCTCGCCCGCCGCTGCCGCCCCACCCTGAGAGCCGCAGTGGCTCGGGGGCGGGTACGGAGCGCGCCCGGCCCGGCCCGGCCCGGCCGTTACCTTCGGTGCTGGGCCCTGCGCTCCCCACCTCTCGTGGGCGGGGCGGGGAGTAGAGCCCCGAGGGTCCCTCCGCATGCACACACCGGGGGCGGGGGCTGGAGGGGGTAGCGGGGGCGGCCCGTGAGGAGCCGGGCGTGTAATTTCCTCGATCTCCTGCCCCTTGAAGGAGGCAAACACCAGCCCTGGGCACCGTGGAGACGCCGCAGTGGGAAATCCCGCAAGTCTCCTACAGCCTCCGCCGAAATAAGGCAGCCCTGGCTTCGGGGTTGGGGGCTCTGGGCTGAGCTGAGCCCCTGCTCCCGTGGGTTCTCTGGTGATTACCCAGCGAGAGTAATTAGTGCTGAGTCTGCTCGGCTCGGTTACGGGAAAAGGTGGCTTTTTTCTTCGTTTGTGTCTTTGGCAATCTTTTACTTCCCTTTGAAAGGGTCAGTGGGATAGATCCGGTGTGCTCACAGGACAGGGAGGGCCGCAGCTAGCACCGTAGCGCTTCACAAACCATCCAGTGGCTAATTCAGGCTTCTGTGCCATAACTTGATTAATGTTTTAGTTTTTACGAACGAAATCGCTTTGACTTCTCCCTTTAGTAACAGATATTATTGCTACGATGTCAACAGTTTAGACAAGAGTTCTTAACTATCCCCTTGAAAACATGGCTAAGATTGAGATACTACTGTATCTGCTTCTTTCTTTAGCAGTGGTCTGGTAAAACTGTTTGGGATTAGAGTTTTAATTTATGGATACTTTGAACACTATAGAAGATGGTGAATAAATACCTGTCTGTCTGTAAGTAAGGCTGAAGTAACTTCCTTGCAACAGTGGTCAGTTAGGATTCCCTATATAAACTGGCTTTTCATTTGTGTACTGGCTGACTGATTTACTTTTCATTTTCTATTGAGACCACAAGTTTCTTTTAACCAGGATCTATAGTGTATATTTATCTATGCCTATATTCTTAGAAGCAGAGATCTTTAGTCTGTGGTTATTTATCAGCCCTGTTTCTCTCCCCCGCCCCCACCCTTTTGTGCATGTCACTACAGAATCTAATGCTTCTCAGGTAACCTGCCTGGAGCTTTGTGATGAGGATTGCATGACTAGGTTTGTTAATCTTCTTGTGCCTTGATAGAGGAGTATAGTCTTGGGCTATATAGATGGTTGGAAGGTTTATTTGTTTTCTTGAAGATCCTGAAATAATTCTGAAGATGGTACTATTCTGGATTAGACTGTTTTCATCTGAAAACTCTTTAACTCCTCTTCTGAGAATGACTTCACTCTGATTCTCACTTTGTCTTGGATTTGTAAACTAAATTGTTTGAGAGGAGGACTGCCTACTTAGTGGGTTGTGGATGAAGATGATTGCTGATATAACTGCGTCCTGACTCATGAATGTTCATAATGATAACTAAGGCCTTGCAGTGTCACTGGAGAATTGGGTTGCTGCATTCTGCACAAGCTGAAACTTCAGCTTGAAATGGAGATGCTACTAGTTGTAGCAATCCAGAGTGGAGCTGATGAATGCGTGGTGCACTTTTGCAAGATATCTTCCTTGCCTGAGAGAGGAATCATTTAGCAGTAAATTGAAGGTATAAGAAGACTTTTTCCATCACTGTTGCTGCCTTGGACTCCAGACTAAGTGGCAATTAAGATGAGACCATGAGGCTTCAAATCTTTTTAGAGACTAGGTTACAGATGTCCTTGATGGAATATGAGAACAGCTGCTTGGCTGGTTCTTGGAAGTGTTTCTCTCTTCTAGCTAGTTTAACTTTGGTCTTGCTGGGTTGAATTTGAACCAGTGGCTGATCTCTAGGAAAAGAGATGATATTGGTGGAGTCTGTGAACTAGGGGATGTACGGCTGGTTGTCCTCAGTTTGTTGCTGGTAGTGGCATCTGTAGGACAGATATTAGAGAAGCAACAAGACACATCCTGATAGTACTCTACAGGCCAGTATTTTGGGAAAAGGAGAGCAATCTGGTTTAATGAAAAGCTTTTTGAAGTCTGCTAGTTCAGTTAACATTCTCCCCCGCGTTCCTGTCTTTGAGTTACTTTTCTAATCCTCCCCCCGCCCCTTTGTTGGGTTTTGCAGCCCATACCAGCATGTAAGATTTTATAAACAAAACTGGACTGAGTCATCTCTGTACAAAAATCAAGTTAAGTGATCGTGTGGGGAGACAGAATCCTTTTCCTGCTCAGTGTTTCTCATAACTTTAAATAGCTCTAATAATAGGGTAGTGATTTCTGTCCATACTTTTGTCGTAATATGTTAACTGTAGCTACTAAGTCTGTGATGGAAGTTGTCTGCTGTTACACAGTGTATTGCAATAGCTAATTACAGTGGGGAGTTCTTTCAAGATTTTTTGTCTTGGTGGCTTTTAATATTTGTATAAATCTGACCATTTAATAAATTTCAGCTGAATACATGACTTTTTTCTTTAAATAATTGGAATTTTTAGTCCATTAGAATACCCAATATTACTAAAGATGCCATCTCTTAGTAGAATTTTCTTTAGAAGTTTGGACCAAGACATTCAGTGATTATTGATATCTGATGATATGGTTGCAGTTAAGGTTTTTATGTTTTGACTCATCATTGGAAATTTACATTTATAAATAAGAAATTCTCAAACTCTTCCATCGTGCGAATCTCATGCTGCTCAGGCCATTTTCCCATCTCTTTGTGATTGCAGGGACCACCTCCCCCTCCTGTTTGTGATCAGGTAACATTGCTAAGAAAAATAAGCTAGCTGAGATTCTTTCTCTCTTTATTGGCTTACTTGGTGTAAGCAGAAGTCTGAAGGACTGCTTGCATGAGTAACGATTTTGCAGGATTTTGTTTGAGCTCATCCACTCTGGCTGTGAGGAGAAAAGAAGACTTAACTGGTTCAGGTTAACTCTGGTTTTAAAGAGTTCTGAACTGGTTAAGTGTACACTGGCTCAGTGAATTTAAGGCCTTAATGCTGAAGTTGTATCCTCTTCAATTGGAACAACTAGAGCACTGGACCTCAAACTTTTCAGTGTTGTGCTCTCCCCGACTATGGCTGGGACAGGGGATGTGGCTCGGGGGGGATGGGATGCGATGTCAAAGTGGATAGGGCAGGGTAAAGGAGCCAAGGCTGGGATGGAATGTGGCCTATTGAGGAGCCATGGCCAGAAACTGGGGGCGGGGCTGAGTACATCTGGGCCATGCTTGGTGGCCAAGGCTAAGGCAGGGCTGGAGCATGGCTGCTTGGTGGTCCCTCCCCATCCCCCTGGGGACTGGTCTGGGCCCCTCTATGGGGGCTTGCCCCACGGTTTGGGGTCCTCTGAGCTAGAGATTTGGGAAATAGGCTCAATCCCAATTCCTTGTTGGTTTAATTTAAACCATAAACAGACACAGATGTAGCATTTAGCTACACTGTTGATACCCTTGAAATAGTTAGATATTACTGTACATATGGTGCTGTGTAGTGCACAGGGATATTGAATTTTGAGTGTTTTTTCCTAAAGCTTGATTATAGTGCAAATTGACATTGTAGGAGCTGTCTGTCAGGTAGCTAACTGAATCAGAAAAATCTGTTAATGATTGGAATGACACTGGCACAGGCATATCTATTGTAGTGCTTCAAAATTAGGCTATGTACTTGGGATAGTGTTAAGAAGATGTACATAAGTAATGTGTTTAAAAGCAGACAAGGAAGTTAACTTCTGTAAACAGTAAATCAACAGGTTATGGACTAATGCCCTGACAGGATTTAATTCCTATCTTTTAAGTTTGTAACTGGCACTTGATACTTGCATAAATGAGAAGAGAAAGTTTTGAACCATGCATGCCAGACTACATGACAAAACCCTCTTTTTCTTGACAGTCCATATACTTCTTATTAAGAAAGGAAAGCACAAATAAAAACTTTAGGGTCCAGTGTTTCCAAACTTTATATGGAGTTTCTTTTCACTTCAGTGGGAGTTCATGTGCAGAAAATATGCAATAATTGTGGCTCTCTGATCCTCAGCCACCTAGTCCTGGCAGAAGTTAGAGCAGCAGCGGGTCCTACTCTAATTTCCATAAGATCCATTGGAAGATCCTATGTGGTGAAATGAGGCTCTGGAAAGTCAATGACGTGTCCCCTTCCTATCCTTAGCCTGTGGGCAAAGGGAGTGTTGTGCAAGAGGAGTGGTTCCTCAACCAGGGGTCCAGGCTCCTCTGGGGGGTCATGAGCAGGTTTCAAGGGGTCTGTCAAACAGGGCAAGCATCAGACTCACTGAGGCCCAGGGCAGAAAGCTGAAGACCCACTGCATGGGGCTGAAGCCTGAGGCCCTGATACTCCCCACCTGGGGCTGAAGCTGAAGCCTGGGCAGCTTAGCTTCATAGAGCTCCCTGTGGCATGGGCCCTCAACCGGTTGCCCTATTTGGTACCCTCTAATGCTGACCCTGGCTTTTATATGCAGAAAATCAGTTGTGACATAGGAGGGTCGTGAAGGTTTTATAGCATGCTGGAGGTGGGGGCTCAGAAAGAAAAAGGTTGAGAACCCCTGGTCTAGCCACGTTTGCCAGCTTTCCACTTGTGGCGAAGTTCACTCACATAAGGGGAATTCTCTACTGACTAACTCTGGTGGTTTTAAGGTCATTCACTATTACTGATGTGGCACAAAGTGGCTTTAATGGACAGTAGAATCCAGTTGTTTGTTCAGTGAGTTGGCCTTACAAACATCATAGGAATCAGAAGGTATGCAAACATGTAAATAGGGCACTATGAAATCCATTTTATTATTGTGGGTTTTTTGGTTTTATTATTTTCTGATTTTGTGTTTTCCATTTAAAAGAATTTTGATTTTTAATCGAAATGGTTTGCATTGACAACAGTTAAGTGGATCTACTAGAAATACATTCTAATGTTCAGAATTAGATTGCAATGAGAAAAAACAATTTTAGGAAGAAATCGTACAATTTAAACCCTGCAGATATGCAGTATATTGTAAAAATAACACATTTTAAATCACTTTTTAAAGTAGCACTTGGTAATATGACCAAACTGACATTGGTGAACAGTAACACAAGAAGTCCACAGAAGAAGAGCCTTGTACACTTTCAATTTAACTGAATTAATATTTGAATAATTAAAAAATTTAAAAAGCACTAAATATAAAGTAATCCATCCTTGCAGCATTCATTTGTTGCCATTTTAAATTAAACTCAGTACTTTTAAGCTTCCTTCCTTCCTGCTCAAATTAATTTCAAATTTGATTAAATAATTTCAAACTATCAAATCAACAGTTTATTGCTGAGTAGCATTACAAATTCATAAACTTTAATGTTGCTGTTTTTGCCATCTCTGGTGGACATTTCCATTGTGATACATTATGGTTAGCCTTTTAGTGTTTTTCCTCAGACAGTGATTCTCTCTTGTCTATAAGTAGATTTTTATATTTACTAAAGCTTCTCTCTGCATCTACAGAGCTGACAGGGAAGATGTAAGGTAGGGCAAGCTCTGCTACATTAGGCACTCGTCCCTTCATAACCTTCCAGTAAGCGCAAAGATCCCATGGATCTGAGGTAGGCTCATTCTGAGTGGTATTCAGAAACACCAACCAATGTTCTCCACCCCTCACTAGAACTGTGTGAGGAGTTGGTAGTTTGTAGTGATCAATGTTTTGTTACATGGCTGGAGTCTGCCTTTCAGTTGCAGCTACTGACATGAAACTGACACAGAAAAGAACTGAGTTCTCAGAAGCTGCCCTTAAATCCCAGATGCTGGCACTTCTCCCCTAGCCCCTACACTCCTCCACCCCATGCCCACTGCTCTGTTACCTCCAGTGGCTGCACATAGTTCAGCTGTGCACCTGCCTGCCTGTGCTGTGGTCCTAGTGCCAGGGAGAGCCTGGATTCGGTGGTGGCTTGATTCAGCATTTCTGTCTGTGTTCTCGTTAACACAGATTTCATAGGGCTGCACTTAAGGTGGCACTTCTGGAATTTCATGTTTACACTTTTCTTCAACTTCATGAGAAGGACATAACTTCTGATTCAGCATTCTTCAAGTAAGTAACAAGATTAGCTAACACACGCGAGCTTCGATTGATGGGGGATTTTAACTTCCCTGGTAGCTGTTGGCAGACTAATACAGCAAAATATAATATGTCCTGCAAACTCTTACCATATGTAGGGAACAACTTTGATTCAAAAAGTTGACTAAACAATGAGGGGTCATCCATTTTGGATCTGGTTTTGACCAACAGGGATAAACTAGTTTTGAATGCAGAGGGGGTTAGGAAACTGGGAAGACGTGATAATGCTCTGATAGAATTCAAGGTCCTAAAGAAACAAGGACATGAGAACAGCAAAACAAGGACACTGGACTTCAGAAAGGCAGACTTCAACTCAGCGAAATAGCAGGCAAGGTTCTGGGGAGAGACCAATCAAGAAGAAGTGGTGTCGAAGGGGGTCAGCCGTTCCTAAAAGATGTAATACTAGAGGCTCAACATCAAGCTATTGCAATGCAGAGGAAAGATAAGAGCCACAGGACACCAGTGTGACAGCACAAGATAACTAAAAACCAAAAGAGATACATACAAGAAATGGAAAGAGGGGCATGTAACTATGGAAATATACAGGCGAATAGCATGAGTGTGTAGGGCTAAAATCAGGAAAGCCAAGACTAAGAAGGGTTTTGACAAATATGTCAGGCAAAAAAAAAGATCAGGGATGGTGTGGGTTTACTACTCAGTGGAGAAGGTGAGCTCACTATGGAAGATAAGAAGGTAGAGCTGCTGAATACCTACTTTGCTTCAGTCTTCACATAAAAATTAACGTGACAGGATTACTGACAAAGTTATCATAGACAATAAAAGGGAAGGAATGCAGATCAGGATAAGTGAAGAACACGTCAGATCTTCTGACTAATTTGAATGAATTCAATTCACCTCAGGGTGCTGAAGGAATTAGCTGAAGAACTCTTGGAGCCCCTGCAAACTCATGGATGACAGGAGAGAACCCTTCTTCAGGCCTCCAGGACAATGTAGTATCCATCTTTAAAAAGGGGGAGAAGAAGGAGCTGTGAATCTATAGACCAGTTAGCCTGACTTTGATACCTGTGAAGCTATGCAGGAGTATAAAACATTAAATTTGCAAATACTTGGAGGGTGAAGGGGTGATCATTAGCAGCCAGCATGGATTTACTAAAAGGAAGTCATGCCAAACCAGCTTGATTTCCTTCTTTGACAAAGTAATTGGTTTGGTAGATAGAGGGAATGCAGTGGACATAAAACACCTAGACTCTTGACACAGTCCCATGTGACATTCCCATAAGTAAGCTGGAGAAAATGGTAGTTCTACTGAGCCCACCTAAATGAATACATAATTGGTTAAACAACTACAAAAAAAGTGACTATTAATAGAAAGTCAGATTGGAAAGAGGTCTCAAGTGGAGTTCACAGGGATCTGTTCTCAATCCGGTGTTATTTAACTTCTCTATTCCTATATCCAGGTCATTAATAAAGATTATTTTTTAAATTGATTAAATTTGCAGATAATACAGAGCTGGGAGGAGGAGGTGGTTGCAAACGCTTTGGAGGGTAGAAATAAAATTCAAGGGGATCTTAAATTGGACAACTGAACTATAGACAACAAAATGAAATTAAATAAAGACAAATTTAAGGTGCTACACTTAAGAGAAGAAAAACCAAATGCACAAATAGAGAATGAGGAATAACTGACTTGTTGGCAGCAGAGCTGCTGAGAATGATCTGGGAGTTGTGGTGGACCACAACCTCAGCATGAGTAAGCAATGTGGTGCTGTTGCAAATAAAAGCAAGTGCAATTTTTGGTTGCATTACCAGAGGCATAGCACGCAAGTCAAGGGAGGTGATAGTATTGCTTTACTTGGTGCTGGTTAGGCCTCAGCTGGACTACTGTGTCCAATTTTGGTCATGATATAGAGAAACTGGAAAGATTCCAGAGATGAGCAACAAAGATGATCAAAGGGATGGCATGCAAATCATATGAGCAAAGGCTGAAGGAACTGGGTACGTTTAGTTTGGAAAAGAGGAGATTAAGGAGGGACATGATAGTAGTTTTCAAATACTGAAAAGGGTGCCATAAAAAAGATGGAGAATCATTGTGCTCTCTTGCAACAGAGGGCAGGACAAGAGGCAATGGGTTCAAACTACAGCATATCAGATTTAGATTAAGTCTCGGGAAAAACTGCGTAACTGCAAGAACAGTAGCACTATGGAACAAACTGCCTAGGGAAGTTGTCGAATCTCCTTTGCCGGAGGTTTTTAGAAAGAGGCTGGATTAGCTGTCTCTTTGATTTTTGACACACACAAATCTTGCATTTTAGCAGGGGATTAGACTAGATGACCCTTCTGGCCTCCTCTAAACCTGTGGTTCTATGAATCTTGCCTTCCTAGAAATCCATCTTTAGAGAATAAAATATTTCTTTTGGAACACAGTTATCTCCGTTAGAAGTTCTGTTTATATTCCAGATCTATCTTTCAGTAAAATTGAACATTTGGAGGTTCTTTGGTTGGTTGGTAGAATAGAAGTCTGATGATGGTGTTAGATTGATGCACAGGAGCATTATTATCCTGAAGTTTTTTGTTCAACATTAAGCAAGACTTTAGACTACAGATCAACTGAGGATTTCATCTTTCTTCTATAACATGATTTACTCTTGTTTGATGCAACAGAAATTCACTTTTCTGGACAGTAGCTTTTAACATAGCCAACTTCCAAGCTTTACTTGGCATTTTATACTGTTTGGGAATAAAATAACTTGATTATTAAAATAATCTTATTTTTCTTTAGTGGGAATTGCACAGAAATGTCTCTCTATCCTTCTCTGGAAGATCTGAAAGTGGACAAGGTAATTCAGGTATGGTGAATACATAGACTTCCTTCTGAGATGAGTTCTAGTTAAAAATGAACAGTTCAATTAATAATTTTCATTTCTAAAACAAGTTTCTCGTGTTAAATGTGTGGGTACAACATTTAATACTTGACTAAATTACTATAAAGTCTTTTTTTTTTTTTTTGGTACTTTGCCACCTATTTTGGATGGATTGGATATTAATACTTTCTTAAATTAGGATAACTTGCTCTTACAAATATTTCAGTGTAAATCTTATGTGATCATATGGAACACTTATCCTTTTTTAACCAAATAGTTGTTTGTTTGCTGATACCTAGAAGTTGATAGCAACTTCTCTACTTATATCAAAATGACAAGTTAAAGATAATAGACACACATTTTTATTTTAAGGATAAAGGCTGCAGCAAATAAAAGTTAGATCATAAAGTAACCATTGAGTAACAAAATGCTGATTAAAAACTGCCTCTCTTCCTAGAACAAACTAAAACTTTTTAATTCAGCTCTGCTAGATTGGTCAGTAGACACACTTTTCATGTCTCTCTTACAGTGTGTGTAATAAAAAGAAAATAACTTGACAGTACTTATAGTCAAAGGGTTATTTCCACCCCCACTTGAAATTTTGATCTCAAAGCACAGTCTGCATCCTGGAATACTGTGTTGAACATATTTGTGGTTTCTTTTTGGGACAGTTAATTGATCTTAATGTTCTAGGTTTGTACCACTCCAGTTTCACTTCTGCTTTCAGTGATAAACAAAACTTTACGTCAGACCACATGCTAGAGCACCAAATAGTTTAAAGTTTAATTAATCCTGCTAACCAGCCTTTATAAAGGCCTGTCCATGCTAGAAGTTGAGCTATGCAGTAGCCTGGTTGTCTTTTACACTTAGAGGCATCTGTGTTCAAACATGTTTTTTCTTTTATATTACCAGTGATGGTTCTTTTACTTGGTTGTAACACCGGTCACTCAAGTGTGGATACATATTGAAGCTTTTTTGTAGTAGTTGAGATTTGAGAACTTCCCTCCCCTTCAATAACTTCATTTGAAGAAAAAAGCACAAATTCTGTAGTCTCAGCCAGTGAGTATAGATTAAATGGACAAATTTGAACAACAGGAATAGTTAAACTGGAAACTAACCCCCAAATGGCTTGTCATCAGTGGCGGCTCTAGGCATTTTGCACCCCCGCCCCCCCCACCCCAAGCACAGCAGGCAGGCTGCCTTCAGTGGCTTGCCTGCGGGAGGTCCGTCGAAGCCGCGGGATCAGCGGACCCTCCGCAGGCAAGCCGCCGAAGGCAGCCTGCCTGCCGCCCTTGCGGCGCCAGCAGAGCGCCCCCCGCGGCTTGCCTAGCACGTGCTTGGCATGCTGGGACCTGGAGCCGCCCCTACTTGACAATAAGTCTGAACAATAAATGAAAAACAATTGTAATAGTTTAATATGACAAGTGCAACCTGTTTGACTTCTAATCCACAGCTTTCTAGAGAAGGCTTTATTAGTGATGTTTTTTTAATGTTTTCTTAAATTGTTGGTTAATTTGACCAATCTGTTGAATTAGGTGGTTAAATCATAATGCATAACAGTGTATTTGATGCTTGTGTTTTTTTAACTCTATTGTAAAATGCCAGATAACCATGAACTGTGGCAACTAGTTTGATTAAAGGTAATTTTTAAATAGTCAGTAGTATCTGGCTTGCATTCAGAGGCATAGAAAACAGATATCTAGGTTCTCTAAGGCCACGTCCAGACTAGGGGAGGAAAATCGATCTTAGATACGCAACTTCAGCTACGTGAATAACGTAGCTGAAGTCGAATTTCTAAGATCGAGTTACTCACCCATCCAGACGGCGCAGGATCGATATCCGCGGCTCTCCGTGTCGATTCCGGAACTCCGTTCGGGTTGATGGAGTTCCGGAATCGATGTAAGCGCGCTCGGGGATCGATACATCGCGTCCAGACTAGACGCGATATATCGATCCCCGAGCAATCGATTTTAACCCGCCGATACAGCGGGTTAGTCTGGACCTGGGCTATAACTACCAAAAGAGGAGGAGACTGAAAAGAAGGAAGTACCTAGCATTACAAATAAGTTTATCGTTTACTCTCTCCAGTGACTAGCAAATACTAATTTATAAATAGAGTATTTTGGGGGGCATTAGCTTTAAACATTGTGTCCTCTCTTATAATAACCCACTTCTATGAGTTCTGTATACAAATCTAATTAGAAGGTTCACTGTTTCTCTGAATAGGAGCTCTAAATGTTAACAGATGGTTGACATTTTAGGTTTGATGCACAATTCATTCCTGTGAGTCGCACAAGAAGAGGTAGGTGTAATTGGATGAGTTTGACACATCTAGACTCTGAAGGTCCTTATGAATTACTGAAGTAAAAAAATATTTTGGCTATTTGCAATTGCTGAAGTTTTATAAATTTCATATTACATTTAAACAGTGCCATGTCAGAACATCTTAAACTTCTTAGTGTCTTTTGTATTCTGGATGAGAAGTTATTTAGTGTAAATGTCTTAAATACTTAGTCTGTTTTAGTAAATACATTTACAGTTAATAAATTTACCAACCCTCTTTCTTTATAGGGTGCTACCTCTTTATGCTGTTGCCCTTGCTTTCCCTGTAGAAAGTTACAGCCATAAGCTGTTTTGACAAGTGATATTTAATTAAGCAATTTTAACACCATTGTAAAAGACTCCATTTATATGAATGAGTGTTCAGATCCATATTAATTGGTGTTCAAATCCACGAATGGGTTCTGAAGTTTTGTCCTTTAATATAACGAACTGTACTTTCTAAAAACCTGAATATTTGACCTCACAACTGCATAGTAACTATCTAATAGTCTCTCGTACAGAATAATGCATGTGAATTCCTTTTTCCTGTTAGGCCCAGACTGCCTTTTCTTCAAACCCTGCCAATCCAGCAATTTTGTCTGAAGCCTCTGCTCCCATCCCTCGAGATGGAAGTAAGTTAATGTACTATACAAAAAGTTGATGTTTTGAAAAAAATATAAAATCCTGAAATTTTGTGAACAAAATTCTTTCACTGTTAACTAAGGGTCAAACAATGTCTTCTGGAAATGCAAATATTTGGGTGGTAGGCTACAGAAATTTTTTTTTTTAAATGAAGTAATTAGAGGGAGTTGTGTGGTTAATGTTTTCTTCCCTTCCTCTCACTGCTGATACCTCTTTCAAGTGATTACAGTTCTGAAGCTGGGGAATTAGTGGGTTGCCTGCTGTTTGTGCCATTATCCCCCTTGAAATCCATGGGAGATTTGCAAGTTGGAGGACTGTCAGCATTATCTTTGCATATTTTTCGTCCCTGCACACACAATCATAAACTGAGGGGGAATTTTTGGGACGGAGCAGGGATCTTATCTCTAGTACTGGAGAGAGGCCAGAAAAGTGGAATAGTGTGTCAGTATGAAGTTTCTGCATGGAGTTCCTGCTGATGTTTTCAGATCCATATTTTGGAGAGGTGGCGTATTAGACTGATACAAACTGACTTGCCACTTTTCATGATAAAAACGTGTTTCTTCTTAGAGTATGTGACCACGTGGATCCCATCTAATTCTGCCTAAACCTCATGCTCTAAAGGTCAAAAATCTTTGAATAGCAGTGGCCATTGAATTGAAGTCACTTTTGGTACCCATACCTGAAAATACTGATAACTAGTAAACATCAGCATGAACATTGGCACCTGTGCCAACATTGGCCCTGTCAACGAAGGCCTTAAATGTTCCACTCGATTCAATGTTGAAGGAGATAATTATGCCCCATTACCACCCATAGCATCCATGTTTACATTCAATAGTGGTGCATATTTCTGACCTCCCAGTACTAAGGTTGTCTTGAAGATTGGCACTTTCTCTAGAAGATGTTTGTTCTTCATCTCCAGCACCACCTCTCCACTATCCAGCAAGGAATCTTTTTCTGACAGATCAAGCAAAGGTCTCTCTCTACAGACCAGGGACTCCATTTTAGAGTCCCAGTGTCTCCCTGTCTGACAACTCAGTCAGAACAAGCCTTAGTTATAGGCACGCTGGGGACCTGCATCCAGGGGCTGATCCTTCTTGAATGATAGAGAAGGAAGTATAGAGGGTCTTGATCTTTATCTGCAGACAGGGAAGAACAGCAGCAGCTGGCAGAGGAGGAATGGGCATTAATGCCCTCGGAACAACACACTTCATTTCCCAGGAATCCATCTTCATCTTCTACTGATGAAACTTTCTCTTCAACTCATGTATCAGCATTTGATGACTTGAGAGCAGCTTCAGCCATGCTCTACCTCATTGAGACTCTCAAGATAGCACATCCGTGATAGAAGAAAAAGCTCACAAGATCCTTGATCTTCTACATTCTTCTGTGTTTGCTAGGACAGAAATTAATTAGGGCACATTAGATCCAGCAAAGACTCTGACAGGCACCAGCCACACTGCCTCTTCTGGCTAAGACAGCAGAAGAGACACATTGGTTACCCCAGAAGGGGTTTGAACAGTTCTATATCTATCCAACATCGAGTTTGTTGATAATTGATTGTGGTCCATGAAAAAGACCAAGCAATTGAAAAATATTCCAGAAGACAGACACACACAAGAAATTAGATTTATTTTGGAGAAAAGCCTGTTTGTCAGGGTCACTGGAACTATGAGTTGCTAATCATCAGAGCTTAAATGCAAAATATCTCATGTGAGATCAGGTATTCTCCATCTAGCTAAACTCCTCTAGACCTGAGTGGGTGATTGAAAGGCATAGTTGAAGAGGACTAGTGGCTAAAACATTGTTACAGTCAGCAACAGATAAATAGGACACAGCTTGAGCTGTGGCTGCTGTGGCAACCGCCTATAGCTTCATTGCTGCAAGCCTCTGGCATTTTGTAAAATGTAATTGAGGATGTCATCTGAAAGCACAGATTTAACTTGTGATTCATCAGTGTACTACGCACCCTATAGGATTCCAGGGCCACACACAATGAGTGTTTGGTGGGGGGTTTTTTTGGGGTGGGGGGCATCGTGTGTGTGTGTGTGTGTGTGTGTGTGAGAATCTGTACCTCGGCCCCAAATTGTAAGACCTTCAGATACTAGGATGTCAGTCAAGGCAGAAGACAACTCGCCTTGGACAAGACAATCTTCTTTGTTTGAGCCATTTACAGCTGCTTCCAGAACAGCAGGTTCGATGTGAGGGTCGAGAACCACACTACAATCATTCAAAAGCCATCTCTGAACTCTGTCTTTAGATGCTGGCTTTCCTTCTTCCATCAGACTTGGGGCACGATAACTTCTAATAATCTGTTTTCTCCCATGGCTGTTCCATCCACTTTCAGTCCTTAACCCCTGCCCATCCCCTTTCTTGTCCTTCAGAGACCTTTTAATGAAAATCACCTAAAGGAAGAAATGGCATCTTGCCTCCATCATCCTGCCTCTTCATGCTCAAAACTGGTTGGTTGGCTGTTTATCCTCAGACACACATTCTTCTATATTGCCACCCACTGGTGCACAGTAGGTTCACAGTAGGGCCCATTCAAGGTTCTGCTATTCAGTCTCTCTAGCACTGAGGCATTATAAAATGCCTCACTGTAGTGGTGGCACATCCAAGAAGACAGGGCATTCATGTCTACTCATAACTAGAAGATTGGTTGATCTGAGGAGACATCACAACCTCGAACTATGTTGTCTTGTTCAGATAGCTGGGCCTCGTGGTAACTTATGAAAAATTGTCTCAATCCATCATAAATTATAGTTTATAAGAGCTGTAGTGGACTCCAAATCAGCATAAACATACATTACTGAAGGCAGATTTTTCTCTTCATATGATGATCAGTGTCAAATTGAATGTCAACTACAGTAACTCAAACTTTTAGCCCACATCACCTTGCTTTTCTGTGACACTATTAGCCAGACTTCACCTGGGTCCATTAAAAGGCTGATTAAAGTTGTCGTATTACCTTGCATTCATCAAATGAGCATGTGACTGTAGTGTCAGGACACATTTTATTGGCACTGAATGGGTGGTTAGACCCCAGTAATACTCAGGCAGGCTCCCTTCTCTGCTCCTCCTATGAAGACATCGATCACCTATCCATTATATATTCACCCAGACCACCTCCAGACAAAAAGGGAAAAATGCAACCCCCCCCCCCAAAACAAAAAAACCCTATAATATATTTGGTACTTTAAAGCACAGTTCTGTCAAAAGGCACCTTGCAGTGTTCTCAGCATTCTATCCTCCGTACCATCATGTTCATTTTTCACTCACCCCACAGCATCTAGATTCCTAAAGTAGGTACTTCATACTTATCCAGCAGTTAGAGAACTGTCTCCAATATTAAGATTCCATATTGTCCTTACAAGCCCCTGTTTTAAGCCTCTTGGAGTGCACTTTACACTACCTTACCCTCAAGATGGCCTTTTTTGTCAGCATTACATAAGCTGGAAGGGTGACCAAACTCCAGTCTCTTATGGCTCACCCTTCCCATACAGTGTTCAACAGAGATTGATTGGTGTAAAGACCTCCTCGCAAGTTTATTCCCAAACTTGTCACTCTCATTTGAACTACAATTAATTTACCTGTTTTCTTTCGAAAACCACATTGTTCTTCAGGAGAGAAGAAACTCTATGTCCTGGATGTTTCAAAGAGCTTGTTATATTATCTTGATAAGACAAAGCCTTTTATACAGACTTCCCATCTTTTTCTTGCCATCTCTGCCTATGGGGCAGCCCATTGTCTCCCAGAAAATATAAATAAGGATTATGCATGTATTTCAGTCTGCAGTAATGTGGCTGATACACCTCTTCCTTCAAATGCTAAAACTCTGCTACAGCACCAGCTGCATTTTTGTGCATGCTTTGGACACATAGAATCATAGTCTATCAGGATTGGAAGGGACCTCAGGAGGTCATCTAGTCCAACCCCGTGCTCAAAGCAGGACCAATCCCCACATAGATTTTTGCCCCAGATCCCTAAGTGGCCCCCTCAAGGATTGAACTCACAACCCTGGGTTTAGCAGGCTAATGCTCAAACCACTGAGCTACCCGCCCCCCATATCTGACATCACCATATCTGAAATTTGTGAGGCAGCTAATTGTGGTAGTCACCGTACCTTCTCCTGGCTATGAGATTAAATGTGAGATTTGGTAGGGCACTGTTAGTGGCAGTTAAGACTCCCATACTGCTTATTGGCACAGTTGTGTAAATAAGCACCCCAATTTTCACAATAAGCCAAAAATTAAGCTAATCCCATTTCAAAACAAGGCCAAAACAAACCAATCCCTAAGAACCCCAACACTCTATGACTAGATCTCCCCTACACCACCACCACCCTGGTGTGCAGTCTGGCACTGTGGTGGACCTGTTGTGCACCCCTGACTCTCTTGCCCGCCCCCTTGCCATGCTTGCTAGGAGCCGATCAAAAAAAAAAAAGTAACCAGCTGCAAGCCAACAAGTAACTCACAAGCCAGTTTCTGCATTTGCATCCTCCCTCACCCCGCAGGTTTGGCAGGTCTGTTTATTAGTCACCTAGACTAGAGTGCAGTCCACACATGTGCGCACACACTCAGCAGAAAAACAGTTAATTACCTTAAAGTAACTATGATTCTTTGAGAATGGGTTGTTGTCCACATAGATCCCACAAACTCTATTCCTCTTACTTGGCATTCACTTGCCATTTCAAAATCCCAGGTAAAGAAAACTAGGGGTGGGTTGTAGCCACTCTGGCCTTTGAGCCCTCTGGTGGGGATGCACAAGGATGGCTCTGAAACTTCTATTCAAAGATACTGACTTCACGAACATGGGATTCATGTGGACAACATCATCTCAAAGAACTAGTCACTGTAAGATTCAGTGGCTTTAAATATTTTAATGCAGCTCTAAGTTTGCTTGGTGGAATGTTGTTCCCTTGCAGAATGTTGAGTTGAGCACAACTCAAACTTCTGAAAACCAGGAAGTGCAGAGTTAAGATTGCCCATGCAACCTTAACTCTCCTCTCTTTCAGCAGGGAAAGAGTTCCCAGCAGTGTTCCCTGTCAGCACACACCTTTTCTCTGCCCACCCCACTGTTCCTGAAATGCAGAAGCACCTCATCTCCTTTTATAGCCTGTTCACTGTTAGCAATAGCATTCCATCCAGATTGGGATGTACTGGTATATTGGTGGTGCACAGGGCTTGGGATGTACTGGCAGAGCTGAAGGTGCCATACACCCACATAACCCTCATCTCTTTGCTGCAGCCGCAACCCCTTTTTTCCTCTCTTCCTCCCCTCCCTAATAAGCCCTCCCTCCCAGGAAGCATTCACAAGTCTAAAAGTTTTTTCCTTCAGTGACTGATTACATTATCCCCAAAATAAAATTGTCATCCATGACTCACAGATTATAGCAACCTCCAGCCACTCGTCTAAAACTTCTTTTGTCTTAGGTGGAGGGTTTGTGATTTATTTATCCTTAGTTTTGTTAATTGAAGGGTGAATTCACAGCCATACAGAGCTCTGTTGATTCATCCCATCCATAACACCTGTCAGTTTAACTGTATAGGGCAACAAAAGGAAACTATTTTGGGGGGGCTGTAATGTGGGAATCCCTTGGTCAGGTGATCCCAAATTTGTATCCAGGGCTGGCTTTAGGCCTATTCCACCAATTCCCCCGAATTGGGCCCCGCGTCTGAAGGGGCCCCACGCCCAGTGAGAATCCCTTCCCTGGCTAGAGGCTCCTTTTTAATTTTTACCCACCCGGCAGCACTCCGGGTCTTCGGCAGCACTTCGACGGTGGGTACTTCGCTCGCTCTGGGTCTTCGGCGGCGGGTCCTTCAGTTCCGCCGAAGACCTAGAGTGAGTGAAGGACCAGCCACTGAAGACTTGGAGCACCGCTCGGTGAGTACAAGCCCCACCTGTTTTTTTTTGTTTTTTTTTTTAAAGTCATCCCTGCCGGGGCCTCGTCGAAACTGTTCGAATTGGGCCCCGCACTTCCTAGAGCCGGCCCTGTTTGTATCCCCTAATGCTGTCCCATAACACCATGAAGCACACCAAATTTCAGAGCAATCCAGTTAACCGTTTCAAGTTGAGAGCACTTGCAAGAGTGCAGCTTCAAAGCTTATAAAATGGCAGTAATAGAAACCTAGTGCTTTTTCTGTTTTGGTGCATTTTCTTATTACTTTTTTCAGTTTGGGTCCCTGCCCCCTAGAGATTTAATGGGTGCCATGCACTGTCTTGGATAAGATTTAACAGATTGAGACTATTTTGACCCACCTTTTGTTCTTTAGCTCTGGGCAAAAAAAAGTCTCACCTAGAAACTTTTTAAAATATTGCTTTTTTTTTTGCGGGGGGACTTGTATTTCTGCACCATGGGCTCAAATGACTCCATTTGGGTCACTAATCCTGCTCTACACCCTCTCAAGGCATACCACATTTCCAAGAAATAACTAAGCATGTCAGTTTTAGAGGATTTAGGAAAGATAACTTTTAAACAGATATTGTGAAGCAACCTTAGATGGAGGTGTCACTCTTCAACTATAATAAAGTGGGTTGTTTTTTTTTTTTGTTGTGTTTGGTCACCCAACTGCACCGCTGTTGAGCAGAACTATTCTTTAAAAAATTTTTTCTCCAACATAGTTAAGTACAGTTTTATGTATTAAGCATTAAATATATTTGAACAGTTTTTTGCTTAAAAAAAAAATCGTCGTGACTTTCCTGAAATTTCCAGTGACCAACAACTTAATATAAAATATGGAGGGGGGGGGGTTAGAAGGGTGTCTGGCTCAGAAGGGTTCAGGGATGGGGGGGATGGGGACAGGTGGGTGTCCGGCTCAGAGGGGCTGGGGTCAGGGCTCGGGGGATGGATGGCGTCAGGGGGGTGTCTGGCTCAGAGCTGGGGGAATGGGGTCAGGGGGTGTCTGGCTCGGGTTCAGGGCTGGGGGGGGGATGGGGTTGGGGGGTGTCTGGCTCAGAGGGGCTCAGGGCTGGGGGGAATGGGGTCGGGGGTGTCTGGCTCAGGGCTGGGGGGGGATGGGGTCAGGGGGGTGTCTGGCTCAGAGGGGCTGGGGGTCAGGGCTGTAGGGGGGATGGGGTCAGGGGGGTGTCTGGCTCAGAGGAGCTCAGGGCTGGGGAGGATATCCGGCTCAGAGAGGCTTACCAGGCTACTTACCCCGCCTCCTCCCTCTCCCGGAGCCTCAGCGTGCCGCGTCCAGGAGTGGCCTTGGACAATGCTGCAGCGGCCTGGCTCCAGTGGGGCGTGAGCTCCCACCGCTCGGCTGCAGCTTGCAGCTCCGTCCCCTTACCACGCTGCTCTGAGCAGGAGGAGTTCAGGCCTCGCTGGAGCGACACCGCTGCAGCGCTGTCCAGGGCTGCTCCTGGACGCGGCATGCTGAGGCACCAGGGGATGGGGGTAGGGTGACCAGATGTCCTGATTTTATTGGGAATGTCCCGATTTTTACTTCATTGTCCTGTGTCCTGACCAATGTTCAGTCAGGACGCGAATTGTCCAGTTATTTTGCCTCCACAGGCACAGCCCGGAGGGGGCTCACGCCCGCCCAACTCCACCCGCTCCTTCCCCCATTGGATCCCTCCCCAAATCCCCGCTCCCTCACTGTCCCATTGGATCCTTCCCCAAATACCCGCCCTAGGGGGAGGAGGCAGAGGTTTTGGCCTCAGCGCCAGGGAGGGTAGGGGAATGCCGGCTGCAGCTCCACTGCCCGTGCCCCAGCCGAGCGGTCCCGTGCCCCACCAGGGGCTTTGCAAAGGGCGGCAGAGTCGGCCTTTGTGGGCAGCTGGGTGCCGGATTGCCGGTCCCCTTGCCCAGCCCGTGTTTGTGAAGGCAGCTTCGCGGCAGCCCACCCTGAGAATCTCCCTTCCTGCTGCCCCGGGGGCACTGTGCCGTGCGGTTGTTTGGCTGCTGCGCAGCTTTGCTGCTTGGGTGGGCAGGGGAGTGTAGTTGGCGCCGAGTGCCAGGTTACACGCAGCGAGGGAGAGGCGAAGGAGCAGCTGGAAGATGTTGGGGGAGCAGTGCTGGGGATAATTAGTATCTGTGATGTCTGTCTCTAGGGGGCGGGACGGGGGGAGCAGTGTGTGCCTGGCTGGGTGTGCGACCCTAGGTGAGGAGATCCTGTCCCGCGATGCTGGGGCGGGTCCCTGCCTGGGGGCCATGGCAAGGTCCCGCTTTCTCCAGCAGGGTGTAGCCCAGTGGTGCAAAGGTCGCTATGGCTCCGCACTCCCGGACCTGTGGGGAGCTGGAGCCCGCCAGGGAAGGGGCTGCCCCCCACTGGCGTGCTCACAGCCAGCCCAGGCCGGTCTCCGCGCAGGAACCTAGCGGGGGCGCTCCCCCTGTCCGTGCCCATCTCCGTGGCATCGGGGTGTCAGCCCTCGGGCTCTGGATGGGGGTTGTTGAGTGTCAGGGCCGCCGTTTACATCTGCGTGGCTGGCGCCAACCCAGGCACTTCCCGCTTGTTCATGCTTTTTTGCTTTTTTTTTTCCTCCGCCGCCAGCTTTTTTTTGGCTCCGCCCCCTCGTCCTGATATTTCGCCTCTGTGATTTGGTCACCCTAGATGGGGGAAGGCGAAGGCAGAGGCGCGGTGGAGCCTCCGACATTCTCATGGGGGCCCCTGTGGGGCCTGGGGCAAATTGCCCCACTTGCCCCCCCCAGGTGGCCCTGCATGTGTGCGTTGCACCTGCCCTGCCCCGACTGCTGTCCCCTTCCCTGGTCCAGGGACCTTACCCCTCCCTGGCCCCTATCACACTGCTTCCCCCCACCCCCGGGCTCCCTGCAGCCCTGTGTTTGTGTGTTGGACAGTCACATCCAATTCCTTCATACTGCCCCCCTTTCCTCTGCCTGGCTTAGTTCACAGCCCCAGAAAATCCCTTCAAACTGTCCCCCTTTTCCCCTCCCCTTATTTCGTAGGGGGATGATGAACTGAGAGGGTGGGTGGGCAGGTAGTGGCGGTGAGGCTTTATACTTGTGGGGGGGTGAGGAGGCGAGTGGCGAGTTGGTGGCTAGAGGGAGGCATCCATTTTAAGTATTTTAATTTTTGGTACTGCTGTGTGCAGTAATATAGTGACCTCTGGGGGGTTAAAGAGGGGTGTAATGGTGGGGCCAAGCAGGGAGGGGCAGTTCTATTTTACTGCTGTGATCTGGTTACCCTATGCGCGCCATTTCTTTCCCCCTCTACAGGCTTCCACATACTGTCAGTGCCTTGCTAGTGTGCCATGCGCTGTGAGATATCGCTTCTCTTTGTGTGTGACTATGAGTGTTTCCCTTGTGTGTAAATTTATTCAACAAAATCTTGAGCTTCATAATGGCTACCTCGAGTGAAAAGAAAAAGAGAAAAATAGAATCAGAACACAAGAGTTTTCAACACTGAATGGACGAATACATACTTACGTACTGTTTCGAAAGACAAAATACTGTGCCTCGTGTGTCGCGAAACATTAGCTGTTCCGAAAGAATACAACCTTCGGCGGCACTTTGAAACTAAACATCCCAATCTCGCCAAATTGAGCCCAAATGAAAAAATAATTAAAGCAGCCAGTTTAGTGAAAAACCTTAGTGGTAGACAGCAAATTTTCAAGAAAGTGAGCACTGAGAACGCTACGGTTACTAAAGTGAGCTATCAAATTTCTAAGGAAATTGCTGCTGCTGGGCGATGTCTCACAGAAGGCAAGTTTTTAAAAAAGTGTATGTTGATTGCTGTATCTGAGTTATGTCCAGAAAAGAGGGGAATATTTGAGAATGTCAGTCTATCACACATGACTGTACAGAGAAGAATAGCAGACATTTCTACTAATCTAAGTGATCAGTTAAAGCAGAGAGTCACTGAATTCTGCTTTTACTCCCTAGCTATGGATGAAAGCACCGATTTAAAAGACACTGCCCAACTTCTTATTTTTATTAGAGGTATTGATAAAAACTTTGAAATTACTGAAAAACTTGTAGGCATGTGCTCCATGACAGGTCGCACAACCGGAAAAGAAATCTCCAGTGAAGTGATCAAGTGCATGAATGATAAAATGGGATGAGATTTCACAAACTTGGTGGCCATTTGTACTGATGGTGCTCCAGCTATGTGCGGAAAAAATGTTGGAGCCGTTAGTCTTCTTGAAGAATTTATTGGGAGACAAATAACCAAACATCACTGCATTATACATCAGCAGGTTTTGTGTAGCAAAGTCTTAAAATTTGAGCATGTAATGTCAGTGGCAGTTTCCATTGTAAACTACATCCGTTCTAGAGGACTAAAACATAGGACATTTTGAGCCTTTCTTGAAGGGGAAGATGCTGAGTTCAGCGACTTAATGTACCATACAGAAGTGAGGTGGTTGAGTCAAGGAAGAGTGCTCCAGCGTTTCGTTGCTTTGAAAGAGGAGGTAGCAAAATTCCTAGAAAATGGGCCAATAAAATTCCCAGAGCTTGAAAATGAGTCCTGGAATCAAGATCTCTTTTTCTTTTGTGATATTACAGCACACCTGAATGATCTCAACATTCAACTTCAGGGAAAAAAATCAACTTATATTTCAAATGTGTGCAGCAGTGAAAGCTTTCAAAATGAAGTTGAAACTTTTCAGAAATCAGCTGTCAAAAGGTGAAATGTGTCACTTTCCCACTTGTGCACAGCGTATCCCTCAGCACAAACACACTGAGTTAGGAGAAAAATATGCAAAGCACATCAATCTTTTGATTGAAGAATTTGACAGAAGACTTACTTTGTCTAAAGATGATGACATCCAGTTGAAACTGATTGAAGATCCCTTTTCTGTGGATCCAGAGGAAGTGCCAGGAGATTTGCAGTTGGAAGTTATTGAACTTCAGTGTTCAGCAATTTACCGAAATAAGCACAGAGGAAGCAGCCTGTGGGACTTCTACAAAAGTCTGGATGATGAAAAATACAAGAATCTTACCGAAGTTGCACTAAAAATGTTCAGCACTTTTGGAAGCACTTACATATGTGAACAAACATTTTCCATCATGAACATGAATAAAAACAAGCAACGTTCTTCTCTGATTGACGACTATTTGGAAGACATTATGAAAATATCCACTTCAAATATGACCCCCGAATATGACAAGCTTGTTGCCGAAAAGAGATGTAATCTCTCATTAAATTTGCAAGGTGATTATGAAAAGCACAAATGTTTTCTTTCAGTGGAACAGGTATTTTTCATTTTTCCATGGTTCATAGAAAAAATAAAAATAACTAAAAAAAATTGTTTGCTTTAATTGAAAAATTCTTAATAAAGTATCACCCCCCCCCAAAAAAAACAACCCTTCCTCTTCGACCCACTGCGGGCGTCACTGGGGTGCGGGATGTGTTTTGGGGGGGTGTAGCAAGGTGGTTACCCCGCTCCTGCCCTGAATGGCTTAAAACAGCCCTGGGGAAGGGCTGTGGCAGGAGAAAAGCTGTGCTGACTGGGGAAGCTGCCCCAGCTGGCCTGTATAAAAAGGCTGTGGGCCAGAGGCCCAGAGGAAGTCTCTCTCTGCTTGTAGACAGAGAAGAGTCTGGTTGCTAGGGAGCTGAGTAGGGTACTGGGAGTGGAGCAGGTCTGGGAGAAGGCTAGAGGAGCGGGGGAGCTCCAGCCTGGAAAACCCCCAAGCTGTGGACCTAGCTGAGGGCCTAAGACCGGTACCAGGGCTGCAGAGGGGCAGCCCAGCTATAGAGGGAGGCAGCAGGTCCAAACCCAATCTTGCCTGTGATGAGTGGCTGATATAATGCAGTCTGCCCCAGGGCGTGGGGGCTAGTTGGTGACTGGCAGTAGCCTTATGGTGAGGTGAGGATTAGAGGATTGGGGGTTCCCCAGAGAGGGGAGACCTAGAGCCAGAATGGGGGGGTATTGTCAGGGAGCAGCACCCCAGATCAAAGGGCACCGGTGTCAAGGAGGGACACAGAGCCAGTGGCAGTGGGACACCGGCCTGCAGAGGGCGCTCCAATGACTGAATGAGCTAATGCCTGAGAAGACCAGCAGGTGGCGCCGCCGGGGTTAGTCCTGCTTGCTTACATGGGCTGGGCAGTGCGGGGGTGTGGGGGGGGTGTTTCACTACGGCCGAGGGGTTTCGGCCCTCAGCTATTTTCTTTGGAGTAATGTGGCCCTAGCTGCTCTGAGTTATGCAGGCCTGTTATAGACTAACAGATGTATTGGAGCATAAGCTTTGGTGGGTGAATACCCACTTTGTCAGGCATAGGAAGTGATGTTCTAGTAAATCAGTAAATGCTTATTCACTAAAATACTAAATATTTTCTGTATTCTAAATAGTGAATCGTTTATTTTGCATTTTTTTCTTTCAATAGGCCTCTATCCCAGACTATACCCAGAACTTTCTGAGTACATGGGTCTGAGTCTTAATGAAGAAGAGGTACAGAAAAACTTGCCAGTGGTTGCAGGTACACAATCTCAGGGGGTAAGTACCATTCAATTAAACCTCATCTTTAGAAAACACAGAGAGAGAGAGAATATTTGTTAACAAAATAACTTGCTCTTAGAAATAGGACTCCTCATATTCTATTTAGTGGATTATACTTCTTGTCATTACCACAGTTAAACAGTGATGGATTAATGATCTTAAGAGGCTAAGTCATTCCATCTCTAGAGCTTACCTTTCAGTAAGAACTTTGTATAAAGAAATTTTTACTAAACCTTAACAATTTTATTGCCCCCAAAATAACTAGAAGACAGACATCTTAAAATTTAATTTGTGTGAAAATGTGATTTCATTTTGACTGACATGTCTATGCAAGTAGCTGTCCTAAGTAGTTCAATATTGTGCGGTTTTTAATCAGCAGCTGGTAACAAGACCCTCCGCTGTGAATTATATGGTGGCTCCAGTAACTGGAAATGATGTTGGAATTCGCAGAGCAGAGATTAAACAAGGTATCCGTGAAATAATTGTATGTAAAGATCAGGATGGAAAAATTGGACTTCGTCTTAAATCTATAGACAATGTAAGTATATGGAAACTTAATTCTGTCTTGCTTCTGTAGGTCAATAACTGAATCCTGGTGTAATAAAAAATGAAATAGTATGGGAGTGAATTGCTGATACAAAGGCATGTATTTGTGTTTAATACAAAATGGGGTAAACTTCTATCTAGTGTATAATGTTTCTAGTATCTTTTTATCTATGGCTACTATTTTGTCTTCCATTAATGCTTTCAAAATATACTAATAGATTAAAGATCTAAACTTCAGTACTACGTAATGATTTACTTTTATATAAATGTATAGAAGCAACTGGCTTATGTACTACTTGTATGTTTAGTACCCAAGTTTACATATAGCACCTTTTTATATAGTAAGTACAGATTGTGATAGATTTCCCTCCCCCAGCATGCCACTTGGAACTGGGGTACCTGGGCTCCCTCTCACACTGTGCTGCTGTGACAAGCTGCAGACATGCTCCCGGTCTATCACTTCCACCAGCATTCACACAGGTAGGGACACACCTAGCTGCAGTTCTCTGACCAGCCACTGCATCTGAACAAACTAGAGAGAGGCTACAGCCAAAATAACCACCAGTTTCCCAGCCTAGGACCCTAGAGCTGTACTTTCCCGCCCTGGTACAAACCCCAACCCAGTATGAATTTATTATCCAGTTCACCTCCCCCTCAGTGTAGAGAGGAAATGCAACAGCCCCTCTGAGCTAAGATTCCCATGGACATCACTTCAAACTCACTAGTTTAGGTTAAAGCATAAAATACATTTATTAACTACAAAGATTTTAAGTTGTTATAGGTGATAGCAAACAGATCAAAGCAGATTGCATTTTTGTTTATTAACTAGGTGAACTAAGCTTAACATACTCGAAAGATAGGATTTGAATTAACAATGTCTTACCCTTAGAGATAACATAAGTGGGCTGCAAAGTCTACACCTGCTTTGCAGCTTGGGATGCCCAGTTGTTTCATACACAGACTAGAAATGCCTTTAGCCTAGGTCCAGCACTTCCCCCAGTTCAGTCTTTGTTCCTCAGGTTTTTCCAGGAGTCATCTTGTGTGGGGAGTGAAGAACTACTGATGTCACTCCTCTGCCTTATATAGTTTTAGCATATGGCAGGAACCCTTTGTTTCAAAACTTGGTTCCCAAACTGGTTTGTAGAAAAATACTGACATCCAAGATGGAGTCCAGAGACGTGGACTTCCAGTGTTATAGCAGCCATTGCTTACGGGCTGGCCAAAATGCCCACAGGAAGGTTAATCTATTCCACAGTCCATTGTCTTTGCTGATGGGCTATCAGCCCCGTCTGGCTTCTTCATTGTAGCTGAAAGGCAAGTTGTGGGTCTCGCCCAGAGTAAGCACATTGAAATATAGATACGTAGTCACTCTTCCTAATTTTAGATACAAAAATGATACATGCATACAAAGCATATTCAGCAAATCATAACTTTTCCAATGACACCTCACATGACCCATCTTGTACAAAATGCATCGTAATTATGCTATAATTGTATCATAATATCACTATGAAGAATAAGGGGTGCAGTGTGACATAGATATTGGACACCTTTCAGCTATCTGCTGTAGTACTTGTTAAATGGCATTTTGGTCACTAGCTCAGTAGCTTTAGTCTTCATTCATAAACTTTTGATGGGTAACACATTGCAATTTAATTTCTCATTGTGCTATTAACCGCTGGTAAGAGTGCCTGCATCACCTTTAGATTAGGACAATGTACTACTGATGGGGAGCATTAGGGAAAGTGAAGCTCTGATTTGGCCTACACTATCCACTAAAAGTGACAGAGTCCTGTGCCACTTTATAGACTAACAGAAGTATTGGAGCATAAGCTTCTGTGGGCGAATACCCGCTTCGTCAGATGCATGTGCTTATGCTCCAATACTTCTGTTAGTCTATAAGGTGCCACAGGACTGTGTCGCTTTTTACAGATCCAGACTAACAAGGCTACCCCTCTGATACTTGACTATCTACAAAGAGTAACACCAAAGTATGCTTTTTTTATTCTCCTTTGTGGTGACCAAAGGTGCAAAGAAATCATTTTAACTTCTCTGCAGCCAGTCTCTCCTCATTGTGGCCTCTGACTATTCCCAGCCGTGAAACAAACATGTTAACTTGTCACATTCTTAAAAGTGATCTGCAAAATCAGGAGAAACTGGGCTTGTGTCGAAGGTATCAAAAGTTTAATTATCTTATGGCTTTTTTTAAACTAAAAATTCTGGTGTGGTCTACCTTGGAAGACCCTAAGGCTTTTTCTGCATTTTGGAAACATCCCACTATTGTCAACACTGGTTCAGCGGAACAGGTGTTAGCAATGTTGTGTGTCCTAGCACAGGTGGGGTTTAGCTTTCAGCACCTTTTCATGAAAGTGAAGCAAGAGCAAGTCTAATCAGCATGGTGTGGATGACCATAATTGCAGACACAACCCCATCTACATCAGGGCTCCCAGGACTGCTAGTTTTGCTTTGTAACTGTAGACAGGGTCCATGATGACCAAAGCACTACTAAAACAACCTTAGAGGAACAAAGCTGAGTAGTTCAAGAGGAAAGGGTTTTCAGTCAACTGTGTTGACACCTGTTTATCTCAGAGTAGCATTTGAGATACGTAAAATCCATTGCTAAAGATTCACTATCCTTCACCACTTAATGTAAGTCTTTAAAGCTCACAATAAATCTGCTTTGAGACACCAAGAGATCGTGCAGTAAAATCAGGGATTATGGAGACTAGTCTTCCTGATAATTCTGTGGTGGTAATACTTCATTTTTTAAAATGAAAAACAAGATTTCAGGCCTTCATTGTATCAGAAAAGGATTAATAAGCCTTTTAGCTTTTGTAGGTCACCTTTGTCTGTGTTTTAAAAAAAAATTGCCTATTCATCTCCTGTATTATATCTTTATTTTTAATAGGTTGAACAACTGCACCTATCTTCTGCTTGCTGTTTATGTATACTTTATGTAATATATAAAATAGGCACTGGGAACTTTTTCTGACTGTTAATATTCAAGAATAATGATATATTTTTATCACTCCATTTAGGGTATATTTGTCCAGTTAGTACAAGCCAACTCTCCAGCATCTTTAGCCGGTCTGAGGTTTGGGGACCAAGTTCTGCAAATTAATGGTGAAAATTGTGCAGGATGGAGCTCTGAGAAATCCCATAAAGTTCTCAAGCAGGCTTCAGGGGAGAGAATTTCGATGATTATTCGTGACAGGTACAACTATCAAATAAAAATGGAAAGTGTTCATTATTATTTATTTGTATTGCCATAGTACAATGGGCCCCAAGTCCAGGCATGGCAAGTGTCTTCTGTGTTTAAGCAACAAACACACATAACAAAGACTATCCCTGACCCAAAGAGCTTACAGTCCTAAGTAGTTCAGAAGCTTCCTTTTCATGTCTAATATTTCAGGAGTAAATCTGTTAAATTAAAACTTGGCAAGGGCTAACTCTGTCTCAGGCAGGTACTCTGCAATGTTTCTCGCAAACTCTGCCGATGCAATTCTGCTTAGGTTTTTGCTACTTTGGTCTAGGCCTCTTTCGAACAGAAAAAAGTGTACATGTATCTCCAGACAATTTCCTTTGCTATCTGTCTAGTCCTTAGTTCAATGTTCTGAGCTATTGATAGCAGAGCCACTGATACTCAGTTATTTCCAAGATTTTTGCCTTAAAATATGTCTTTACATATAAATGCATACAGTATTTTGGTATTGATTTGGAATCCTAATTTTCATGTTGAAAGCTTTGAAGTTACCCTTTAAACCAGGGTCTCTAGCAATACAGACTTGTACCATTTTAATTAGTGGTGTGTTTTTTACACTGTTAGTTAAACTGAAATAAGTGTCTGCATAAAATAAAATACAAAAAAAAATTGCCTATTCATCTCCTGCATTAAATCTTTCTTGCACTGAACTTAAACTGGTTTAAAAACACACCAGTGCAGGTTTGTATGTGGGCAAGTATTAAGCCTTTAGAAAGGAGACCAGTGATCTAACTGATGTTACTATATGTGCCAATGCTATTTTAGTTATCTTGTAACACTTGCAGACCAATCCATTCTACAAGAACATGTAATTTAAAATGTAAATGAATATATGTTAAAGATGGTGGGAATCTTATTTATTTCATGTGGTCTAGGGGAATATAGGTAAAAAGCCAAAGAAAAATGCTTATAGCCTGAGTGGGGAAAATAAGCTTAAAGTATTAAGTGAAGTAGCTGGTTATATATGGCTGTTTCTGCATATAGTTGAATGAATGGGTGTGTAGAGCAGTGATTCTCAAAGCCAGTCTGCCGCTTGTTCAGGGAAAGCCCCTGGCGGGCCAGACCAGTTTTTTTTACCTGTCATGTTTGCAGGTGGCTCCAGGCCAATGGGGGCTGTGGGAGGGGCAGCCAGCACATCTCTCAGCCTGTGCTGCTTCCCGCAGCCCCCATTGGCCTGGAGCGGCAAACTGTAGCCAGTGGGAGCTGCAGTCAGCTGAACCTGTGGATGTGGCAGATAAACAAACTGGCCCAGCCTCTTAGGGGCTTTCCCTGAACAAGCGGAAGACAGGCTTTGAGAACCACTGGTACATTAGTCACCTAAAATACCATAGTCTCTTTCAACACTGAAGTGAACTCTCTCTTTCACATTTTGTATTAGAATCATAACTTGAAACTGAAATGGCAGTTACTCATTGAATAATCAAAACTGAATTCTGTGAATGTACTATATCTTAATTTGTATATTTTTTATAAATATTTTAGCTAACAACGTGAATAGTAACAGTATTGAGAACAGACATTTCAGACAAAAGGAATACTTGTAGGACAAAGATATTGTAAATGTTATATATTATGGGATACACTAACAGCTCTGCAGGTCTTTAGTAGTAACTCTAATCTGTTGTGGAATTGATCAGTATATGTTGAATGCTTACTGAATATAGTACAATTGTATGTTGTGAACATATTTCTTACAGGCCTTTTGAACGAACTCTTACTATGCATAAGGACAGCACAGGTCATGTTGGCTTCATATTCAAAAATGGAAAAGTAACCTCAATAGTAAAAGACAGTTCTGCTGCTAGAAATGGACTTCTTACAGAGCACAACATGTGTGAAATAAATGGCCAGAACGTAATTGGACTGAAGGTAAAGTAATGTGCTTTACAAAAACAAATTCAGTGTAACAATAGTCCTATCTTCGTACTCTTCTGAGAGGGGAGTGGTGCTTTTAGAAGAATTTTTTTTTTCTTTTTTTGGTAGTATGAGTGTCATTCTGAACACTTAATGATGTGACTTTTTACCAGTCGATGTAATCAGGAATGCTCAACAAAATTTTAAAATATCTCCATATCAGAGGGTCTTCCATCTGATTATTCCAGTTTACCGTGTGTCGTAGAAGGTAGACATGGCTATTAATAGAGTTAGGCTCTGAACTAGCTTTATCTTAGGTTTTTGTCATCAACTTCCTTAAACTCTGTGTTAGTATAGCTTCTCTAAGAATTGTGTGCATGCTATTTCTTCTCCTGCTTCATCTGGAGACATGAGGTACAGCTTGCTAGATGTTCTCTTGCCAGTATCAACACTGGCAGTGATTGCCATGCAAACTTATGGCTTCCAGTCCAGGGTTTCCTTCTTGTGTCTGGGCCTTCTTGTCCAAGACCAGGGAATTTTTAATGATGGTAAAAGCTATTGTTTGGTCCTAGTCTACATTGGATATCTTCCCTTAGTGCTTCTTTGCAGACATTTTGAAAAGATTCTTTGTGCTCTGTTTAGTCTGTAGCTGCTAGGCAGATGCAGAAGGATTTCAGGAATTCAGATCATGAGGTTTTGTTCATTTGTATTTCATTAACAGGACTCCCAAATTGCAGACATATTGGCAACAGCTGGAAATGTTGTGACAATTACTATCATGCCTTCATATATCTTTGAACACATAATTAAGAGGTAAGCAAGAAAACTTTGAATATTTTTTAAAAATAGCTAGTTAGTTGCACAAATCTGCTTCTTAAGTGTTGTGGAAATAATACTCCTATGGACGATTACTCCTTTGGTTCTAGGGTAAATTTTAACTCAAACACAAATGCATTTTATGCATTTGAGTCAAGAAAATGCCAAATCTGGCATCAGGCACTCTGTGGAAATGCATTTACGCTAAGGGCTTTGCTGTAATATGTTTCAGTTCACTAACATGATTTAATCTGAATTTGTAGGGGATGACCATGGTATCCTTTTAAGACAAAAATTTGAAAACTTGTTTTCTGAAAACAAAACAGTAAACTGTTACAGAAGAAGTTAGTGGCAAGGAATTAGGTCACTGAAATAGCTTTTATGTGAGAAGTGTGTAACATACAAATTTCCCACAATTTAGACTAGATCTCAGATTATTTTAGAACAATATTTGTATTTCCTTTCAGTCCTGCTATGACTCAGGCAGAGTTCATGTGTAATGTTAGAGTAGCTGATTACAGAAATACCTTTTACTTCAAACAGTTGTAAACCTGAAATGGAGTCTTTTGGGACTGGGAAAGCATTGGCTTTAATCCTGTTGTTCCATATATATATCTCCTATGCAAAAAATCTGTAATATGTAACTTTCTGCTTCATTAACGTTTTTCAAAGTAACAGCCCTCTTTGAAACTTAGCCAAATAATATTTCAGAGTTCTAATGGATTTTTGAATATAGCAATGTATTTGAAATCTCAAATATTTATCAGTGGTTTGCTGTCAGTTTGGGAGATGTATCAGTTTGGGAGTCCAACAGGTGTCAGTCCTAGGTTCAGTACTATTCAATGTTTTCATTAGTTACTTGGATAATGGAGAGTGTGCCTATGACATTAAACTGGGAAGGATTGCAAGCAGTTTGGAAGACAGGCTTAGAATTCAAAGTGACCTCAACAAATTGTAAAATTTTGGTCTGAAATCAGTGAGATGAAATTCAATAAAGATAAGGGCAAAGTACTACACTTGTGCATTTGATTTTTCCTTCCTATCTACAAAATAGGAAATAAGTAGCTAGGCAGTAGTCTGCAGAAGAGGATTTGGGGTTTATAGTGGATCATAAGTTGAATATGAGCCAACAAAGTGGTGCAGTTGTGAAAAAGGCTATTATCATTCTGGTGTGTATTAACAGAATTGTCCAATAAATAGTAAGGGCTTGTCTACACAATGAGGCAGTGTGCCCTAGAGGGGAGTGAATCCAGTTGCATACTAATTACCTGTTAGACCGGGGTGGGCAAACTACGGCCCGTGGGCCACATCTTGCCCACTAGCCATTTTAATCCGGCCCTTGAGCTCCGTCTGGGGCTTGTCTGCGTGGCCTCCAGAAGCAGCGGCATGTCCTCCCTCCAGCTCCTATGCATAAAGACAACCAGACAGCTTTGATTTGCACACTGCCCTTGCCCCAAGTGCTGCTCCCATTGGCGGGAACTATGGCCAATGCGAGCTGCAGGGGTGGCGCCTATGGACACGGCAGTGCGCAGCCTCCATGTAGGAGCCAGAGGGGGTACCTGCTGATGCTTCTCCCAGGAGCAACTTGAAGTAAGCACCACTTGGAACATGAACACACACACACACACACACACACACACCTCTGAACCCCTCAGTCCCAGCCTGGAGTCCCCTCCAATACCCTGAACCCCTCATCTTCCCACACACACACCCTGACCCCAATTCTGTGACCATTCATGGCCCACCATACAATTTGCATACCCAGATATGGTCCTTGGGCCAAAAAGTTTGTCTACCACTGTGTTACACCATGGTGATGCACTAAAACTTGTCTAGTTTCTGTTAAGCTGGACTAGACTCCACTATTCTCTGTGTAAAACTGAGACATTCGTGCCATCTTCATTTGTGCTTTAGGCCACTGCCACTACCTGAGCACCTGGTTGCAGTATGACAAAAACATATTGCCTTCAATGTTGAGGATGTAAAAAAAATCAATACATTATCCTTAGCTGTTACATTTAGCAGTTTCTCTATAGTAGACATCAGACAGAATACACCTCCCAGTTCTGCACCCATATACAAGGTATATTAGAATATTATTTTCTTTGGTAACATACAAGGTAGAATAAAATGCTAACAGCGCAGTTGCTTACTAGTTTTCTGTATCATTTGCTGCAATGTTCTGTTAACCTAGTCAGTCAAAACACTTTGATTTAAAACTTTTGTGTCAAGTATTCTCTAGTTTCTCTTTCTTTGCATTATTTTTTAACAACAAAGTAAGAGTTTGGGGTTTTTTAAACTTAGTAAAAGATACTTTTTCTTTTCCTCACCCCCCAGAATGGCTTCTGGCATCATGAAAAGTCTGATGGACCATACAATCCCTGAAGTCTAAATTTAAACCATTGTATTGTATATGCATATGTAATGAGAACTCGGCTAATCTTGGGCTATTATACTCAGCAACTTCTGGATTCTGCACATAAGCCTTCCTTGAAACCAAGAAGAGAGTTGCTGCATTGATCATTTACATTATGTCTAGGGCCTGGAACATTACAGTTCAACATGTTATCTTGTTTATTCATACAAATGTAAGACTTGTTTGTAGTCTAATGCTGATTTTACAAATGTGAAATTTTCAACAAAGCTCTGCTGATCTTTTTCTGTAGGATCATGCTACTCTAGTTGACTACTGTTTCTATGATTATAAGCCATTGCAACTAAAAGAAACTAATTCATGTTTCTTCTGCAAGTGATAGTATCAGTTATCCATGATCTAGAACATACTGCTGCTCTTTGTATGTTCCTTTTTGGATGAATAAGTATTTTTATTGCCTTCTCTTTATAACCATATATTTCGAACAGTATATTTAGAAGACTGACTATTTTAGTGGTAGTGCACTTTTTGTTCAAGTAATCTTCTTGGCAGAAAAAAGCCAATTGAAAACCAAGTTTAGCTAATATTGGCATTAAACCTTAAAGAAGCGCTTTAAATGGTAAAGTATATAGATTGTTACGCTCAACTTTTTACGACTCTTACTTTACAAATTGTAACTCTAATACTCTTAAATTCTGTATCCTTAACCATGTTTAAAAATAAAGTTCAGGAATAACCAAAAAGATTGCAAAACTTTGTGGATTTTTTTAAGATGTAGGATGAACATTTTAAAATGCAGAGTAACATGAGCTTTAAGGATAAATGTTAACCAGGAAGTATATCCTAATTAAATTAAAATTGATACTTTGTGCAAAATGCTATTTCTGGTTGGCATCTGAAAAATGGAAGCCTTCATTCTTTAAGGAGGAGATGGTTTGTTCTTTTGGTAGCTCAACAAGAGTCTAAATCTCCCTTGTGTTACAATTCAAATAGCTGTACATTATAAGCTGCTTCAATGGGTTAGCATAGAAATGGTTTCCCTTTCCTGTAAATAGTTTTGGCTAGCAGCAGTCTTGGTTTGAAACAGCTCCAGAGCTTTTTAGACTTAAAGGGACACTAACTTAAACATACAAATTACCTACTGTTGCAATTAGCAGCTAATTGATAAAGTTGAGTACTTACGGAACAAATGTATTGTAAAGAGCTTCCTGTATTTGTCATATGTGGGATGTCAGTTTCACTCTTTCCGGTTTATGGAGTTCCTTTGCCCTGTTTCTTTGAGGGTCTGACCTAGCAATGGGGCAAAACGTTTAGAAATAAATAAATGAAAGGCATTCAGCAGAAAGTGTAATCAGTGAAATTACTTCTAATTTAAAAATGCCTAGATTTCACGATTGTGCATTCTTAACAGAAAATCTATGCAACTACAAACATTACATCCTTCTCATAGTTTTGAAATGGAGGTTTAATGCATGCTGAAATCACTTTTTTCCATATTTACTAATGAAATGGGGCCAGATGATGCCATAGGCCAATGATTGCCACAAACTTGTCCTGCTTTGTGCTCTTACTCCAGGGCATTAACTATTTGAGCATTGGGTTGACCATTGCTTCCTGAATCTAAGCAAAAGTTTTTAGAGGGTGAGCTGCTCCTAAACCAATTCCAGTACAAAAGAAGCCTTTGCCTAAGTGATTGTTCTAGTACGTACAGCTAATTGTGCACTTTGCCTGTCAAAACCTACTGGTCTTGCTTTCTGAAAAATGGGAAGGAAAGCTTTCTAGCAAGACTCTGGTAAAACCAGAAGGCAACTCCCTTGTGATCTGTTTGAGAATAAGGCTAGGTCTTCACTGGGGGGGTCGACCTAAGATACGCAACTTCAGCTGTGCAAATAGCGTATCTTAGGTCAATTTACCTGGCTGTGAGGACGGCGGCAAGTCGACTGCTGTTGCTGCTCCTCCTCCATTGGCATTACTTCTGCCTCTTGCTGCGGTGGAGTGCTGAAGTTGACAGCAGAGCGATTGGGGACTGATTTTATTGGGTCTACGCTAGATGCGAAAAATCAATCCCTAATAGATCGATCACTACCCGCTGATCTGGTACTCTAGGGGATGTCTGTGTGGTTGTAATTAACTTCAGTGATGGGAGGTTTAAGTGTCTCAGGCCTCACCAATCATAACTAAGATTATTTTAGGTTGTTTGCAAGCTAAAAATCATCACTGTTGCAGTGAACTTGCCGAAAAAAAGAAGTCCAACTGATCAACAAAGGCTTTGTTCTGATCTGAGGGAATGTTGAAGGAGAATGTACTAAACTCCCACTCTATTAAAATGCAATAGCTGTTCAGGCGCAATCCAGTTGTTGCTGCTCATAGAGGGAAAAACTACCTCCTTTCTTGAAGAGAAGCAGATGCATGCCATAGTCATTCTAGGAGTCAGTCGGACAGGAAAGAGATACACAGTGGGAAGGGAGTCAGGTTCCCTGTTCTGGCATTGATTTCCTGTGTGCCTTTGGCCAAGTCATTGAGGCTAAGAGCCTCAAAGGCATCTAGGTGCCTAACTCCCATTGACTACAGAAGCCAGCAAACCAAGTTAGTTAGTAGGAAATGCTGAAGGGAAGGAGGGGGACCTAAGCCTTGCCCCTCAGAGTTAGGCACTGCCCTTTGCACTGGTTCTGCTCAGTAGGTAGGCTAAATTGGTCAGAGGGATTTCAAACCTAGGTCCTCTGTATCCCAGGTGTTTTCCCAAAGCACTAGGCTACTATATGTTCTGGGGCAGACAGCCTCCCCAAATTCCCAATCTGCTTAGCCCTAGCTGCCACCACTGAGGCTTGTCTTGGGAATGCCTTCTGGTGCTCAGATGCCACTGCAGAGATAGGGGACCGAATAGGTACCTTGAGACTCCCATTTGGGTTAAGGTGTGAGTGAGGCCATTTAGCTCTGGGAGAGCATCAGGATCTAGGTGGCTTCATCTGTATCCACAGCTGTGTGTGTGGAGGGGGGAGCTGTGAAGGGGAGTTAGGTGGCTAACTCCTTTTGTGACTCTAGTCCCAAGGTTCTGCCTAGGCAGTAGTGCTTCATTCAAATTCTCTATGTAGGTTTGCCATGGGGAAGGGATGGCATTTATGCCCCAGTTTTTCAAACCTCTTATGAGATTAACACCCCCCTGCTGTCAAGCAATAGCACTGCCTTGGGCAAGATGCTGGGAGAGGGGGCACCATTATGTTAAATAGTCTGTTTTCTTGCCCTACAAGCACCCACAGTCATCTACTGGGACTGTGTTGAGACCTGAGCCTCTCCCATGAGGCTGTGCGTGAATCATCTAGACCAGGTAGACAGACTCATGGGTGCAGGGCTTGAGCTAGTATACTAAAAACAGCAGTGATGTCATTGCATGAGAATGCTTGAGAGTCCATGCTGCAATGTCTGTACTTTTGGCTCAAGCCCATTAATACAAGTCTGTCTAGCTCAGGTGGAAAGCTTGCTCCCAGCTGCAGCGTAGACAAACCCATGATTATGCTGGTATTTGATAGCATCAGCTGATGCTGTTTGGGTGAAGCATACTCAGCTGCTCTGCTGCACCCTTACTCTTCAGATGAGCAGGGAGAGATGAGGTCTCAAGCTCATCTGGCCTTCAAATGGACACAGGCCCTATGCAGCCTCAGGGCTGAATCTTCCCTGTGGGGTGGAAGATACACCCCACTACTCTGGCTTCAGTACACCCTTCCACCAAAGATGGGAATGGGAGTTCATCAGCTAATGCTGCTTTGCCTCTGTGTTGATTCACAGCACAGCACTGTTTCACAAGGCTACAAAAGCACTAGTGCAGATTCAGATGTCTGTTGTTAACTCTTCAACCAGCACCACTGCTATCTGCACCAGCTCTGAGTCCTGTACTGGGCCTATCCTCCAGCACTGATAACTGCTCCACAGGACCCATTTGAGTGCCCTCAGGGGGAGCTGACCTTCCTTGTTCTCTTTCCCAAAGGATGGGAGATGTAAATAAGAGGAAACACTCTCGCATCAATATAGGATTGGTATGGGGCCTCTCAAATGGCAGGTGTCACTTTTCCACACATCTCATACACTTGACATCTCAGCATGGATGAACCTGAACAACTGTTATGAATTGTGAGGACACCATCCAAGTACAGCTGCCTTTTGATGCCTCCCCAACACTTAGCTCTTCAGTACTAATCCAGTATAATCCTGAGCCCCTTCCACATAATCAGAGATGGGCTTGAAGGATCAAAGGATTTGAATATTGTTTTCTCTTCTCAGATCAGGCATCATGGAAAGACTATACTACAGCATCCACTCTAGCTTCTCCTGTTGACAGAGCAGCAACAGACATACAATCTATGAAGGCTTTTATTGAAGCTAACAGACCAGTTCCTTCCCCAGGATATTACATCTGCCCCAGCATTGACACCAATACCCCTGTCCACATATGTACCTTCAGCACTATTATTTTCACTGGCACCAATATGACCTGAGACAACACCAATCCTTCAGAGTCCTGAGAAAGAATCTAGATAGAAATAGCTTGAAGTGGATCTGGGGGCAGAATGCCTGTGCTTCTGGCTCAGTAGACTGTTGAATGGCCAAGTATCAAGTTTGCCTGCTCTTTATTACCAGCTTGTGGGGCACCATGAGGGCAGGTAAGTGAATAACCAACTTTTCAGTTTGCTGGCAATTCCAAGAAAAAAAAAATTGGGTCATACTAAGCTTGAATTAAAAAAAAAAAGATGTTTCAGTTTTGAGCATTTAAATTTTCATTTATGTAAAACTAATGTCAGTCATTTTGCATGCAAAATGAAAATATTTCCAAAGTGTCAAAACACTTTTTTTTTTTTTTAAAAAAGGTCCCTTCTATCCCTATCCACCCCCACCCCCAAACAATTTGGCAAAACTTTCAGTGTAACAATGTACTTTTTGCTGGAAAAGTTTTTGGCAAAATGATTAAAACTGGGAAAAACATAGTTTCCCTTCCTTACTACAGTGGTTCTCAGAGCTGGTCCACCACTTGTTCAGGGAAAGCCCCAGGCAGGCCAGTTTCTTTACCTGCCACATCCGCAGGTTCAGCTGATCTCCACTCCCACTGGCCCCGGTTCACCACTCCAGGCCAATGGAGGCTGCAGGAAGCGGCACAGGCTGAGGGATGTGCTTCCAGCAGCTCCCATTGACCTGGAGCCCTGATTGACTGAACCTGCGGCTGGTAAACAAACCAGCCTGGCCCACCAAGGGCTTTCCCTGAATACGCGGCAGAGCGGCTTGGAGAACCACTGCCTTACTCCACTCTGAGTGGAACAGAAGGAATCAGTTGTGAGCTTGGTAACTGAGGGTTCAGCTCTAACTTGTCCCTCCTTAGAAGGATACTAAGATGTATACAGTGAATTGATGCTTTAGCTACAACCACAATGCTCCCGGCATTAAAACACACTCCTGTCTGAGCTGCTGCAGCATCTGGGGCTTTTTTCAGGCACGTTCCTGTTTATGGAGCAGCACCAGACATACAATCAGCAAGCACTATTCATCAGACTACATGCTCAGCTGCTCAGTTGGGAGAGCAGTGCTAGTCCATATTCATCTATGGAACTCCTCGTTTACTGTCCATCCAGGGGCACTGCTCACTAATATCCCCCTGCCGAGGATAAACAGGTGCTTCAAATAAGATGAGGTTACTGTTCTCAGCCATTTCTGCAATCACAGTACTTACCTACCTTCTCCTCTGTGGTGTTCTACAAAACTCTAGTTGAAAGGATGAATGTAGGAGTAGGGTGCTGATATCACCTTCGCATTTTAATGCATATGTCCACTCCCATTCCCCCACCACAAAGCTATGGTGGCTCTGCAACTCAACACTAGGAGGTACCAATTCCACCACTGTGAATATACAAAGGCAACTGGAAGAACAAGTTATTGGAAAGTAACCTCTTTCTCACAATCCTCAATTCTGCTCCTTTTGTGCAGGAGAAACATTTGTTCTGCTCCAACTGGGACCTACTGCAGGTGTCCTGTAGGCAATTAAAATATGACAGCTGCCTCAGGTATAGATACACTTTTTGTTCATGAGTAAGGATCTCTCCTTTACTCCCTGTTAAACACAAGAAGTTGGCGGTTCTACTTACTAGGAAGAAGGTAGGTGTGACAGAGGGGAGAGACTCTTTAGAGTGGTAGGGCTAAGTGAAGATCATGGTGTTTCCTTCTAATAAATTTGTAAAGAGCACAGAGATTGATGAAAGCGCTTTTCCTTAGAAGCCTCCAATTAAAACAAATGATGCATCAGATGGTATGAATGTGGTCCTTGCCGAAATGAGAGGTTTGCTTTATTAATTCAAACATACACTATCCTATTTGATGCAGTTCAAGTAGATCACACAGTGACTGCAAGTTAAAATCTCTTTTATTACAGAAAAATAAGTCTTTCATCTCAAATTAAGACAAGCATTTTCAAGTTGAGACAATAAGACAGCCATAATGAAATACAAACAAAAATATTACAGTATGGAAATTACAGTACAAGAGCTTTAAATGAAGTCACCATAAGCTAGAAAGTTTTAGATAAACCAAGCTTCCTATTTGGTTGACCTTCCCGCAGCCATCATTGTACATGGGTAAGTTCCTTTATATACTGGAGGGAAAAGGCACTTAATATTGCAGTTTCCAGAACATGATTTGTTTATCTTCCCCTCCGGTGATAATACTGCTGCATTGCTCATTCATCCACATACAAGTTACAGCACCTGAGAAAAACAGAAAAACAGATCATTGAATTGTGTGTTAGATACAAATACAGTGGGAATATTTGAGAAGCGTACTATTTTAAAAACAAGTTTGCAGGAGGTAGTTTTGATCAAATTAATAGCACTGAACAGCACAGGCCAGATTTTTTCAAAATTAGGTTTTATTAAATGTGGAAAACACAAACTCCAACTTTCCCAAAATTTCACATCTGCTGCAGAAACCTGGGCATTTTGCCATACCTGGAGTATACTAGACCTTGAACACTATTAGAGCATCCTGTTTCCATCAGTACCACTGAAACACCCAAATCAGTAGAATTCAACATTTCTCCTGTTAATCTTTTCTCTTCCTCCCTCATGCCACCCAAGGGGCAGATCATCTCCTTTCATAATGCTGCTGGCCAGGAATAATGGCTTAAGGGCCCTCTGCACCTTCCACTAAAGCCAATGGGAGACTTTCTATGGTCTTAAATTTAGCATCTGATCCAATTGTCATTTGATTCTAAATTCCAGTTCGCCTCAACTCTATGTCAGAAATTGTAAGTGTTGTATGACCCATGTCAGAGTACAGTGCTCCTTTGGAAAAAGGAACCTTACACAGAACTGGGACTCAGATTCACAAAGGCATGTAGAGTGTTTGATATGCTTAACTTTTAGGTGCCCAGAAAAATCACTGGAACAATAGAGTCCACAAAGCCTGAATTAGGTGCCCAGGCTCCATATACACAAGATGAGGAGAGACAGAATGGGATCCACAAAAGCCAGCACGCTACGTGAGGAGCTGCGTAAGCCAGCCCCGGGGAGATGCCAATAAGAGCAGTGTATCCTCAGTCCCGCCCTTCTCATGGAGTGAGGTGCTTTTCTCTGCCTATGACGCACAGACAGGAACCTCTCTCCTGAAGTCAGGCAGCTTAGGTGCCTAAGCCCCTTTCTGCAGGGATAAGTTCGGTGCCTGCCTAATTCCACACAAAACAAGAGAAGGAGGAGGACTTCCCTTATAACCATTAGCCCAATGGTTAGAGTACTCACCTGGGATGCAGAAGATCACAGACCAATTCCCCCTCTGTCTGATGAGGGAAGGAATTTGAACAGGGGGTTCTCTCCACTCAGTTGAGTGCTGAAGCCAGTGGACTATATAGTAACTCAAATCTAAAATTTAGATTCACCAAGCTACATCACTTAAGCATGTGAAAAATTCATACCCCTGAGCACAACAGTTAAGTCAACCGAATCCCTTGCGTAGCATTCTGCTGCACGGGGAGGTGGATTATCAATAATGAAGGAAAAATCCCTTCCACTATGGTAGGAAGAATCTACACTACAGAGCTACAACAGTATAGCTACAGCACTGTAGCGCCCATAGTGTAGACATGTCCTCACTCCCTCTGGCCCAATTCACATTTAACTATTCAAACACTGAATTGAAGTGGAACAGATTCAATAGGAGAGACTTGCCTGGGTCTCCTACCGTCCTGGGGAATATCCTAGCCATTGTGCTAAAGGTTAAAAGAGAGAGACCTCCTCCCCACCACCCTCTGGTTGCTGTGTGTGTAGTTAGACTGCTCTGAGCATGCCTACCAGATCAGGCTCTGCAGATAAGATAGGCAGAGTAGCACCTATCGTCCCCCCATCTGTGGATGGTGGTGGGGCCTAGACAGGAGATAGGTCCAAATATCTAGAGGGAGGCAGTAGTCTGCATGTGCAGAGGCAGAAACATAGGTGCTGAGGGAACATTTACAGCAAAAATTTAGGGGTCGAGTGAGTTTAGATACCACAGGAGTAGGCGGGATCACAGGGGAGCCTAAATCTGGGACTTAGGCTCCTAAAACTGGGGTTTAGGCACTCAAGTCCCTTTGTGGATCTGGCCCTAGGAGATTACACAGTATTGCACACACACCTGTATGTCCTTTGATTCTTTCAATAACTTTTCCTGCAAAAAGGTCCCAAACCAATAATTCACCAGACTGGCTCCCTGATAACACAGAATGTCCATCCCATTTGAAACATCTGCAAAATAATTCAGTAATCATTTAGCCCATTTGCACTAAGAAGTGGCATTATTTATTTAAGACTCTTTTACCTGTTAATTTAGTCCATCACCTATGTATAAAAAACTGTTCTACTTAGTACTGACGCCAATGCTGCTCTATGAATTAAGCAATGAGAGGTGCAAGGGTAAAGGGAAAGTTTTAAAAATGAAGAAAACTGTTTGTTGATAGTTTAAATCACATACCATATTGCTCTACATTCTGAAACACTAGATCAGTCAGAGAGACAGGTGGGAAAGAGCCCTTCAAGTTAAAACTGATACTTTCTTTAGTGTTAGATAACTAGGCAGACACTTCTATAGCTTTTGGTGTACTACAAACTAACAAGTTTTGAATCCAACATCTTTTACAGCTGCTGAAGTACACACAAAATTGCATCTATTAACTGTAACAATTTTCAGTGTCAGCTCTCACTAATTTCAGTGAAAACTGCAGCTGCTTAGCACATCTGACAGGCAGGCCATTTATACAAGTGCCTAGCTTTAGCACCCAAGTTGAGAAACTTTGGCTGCAGCAGACAATGAACACAGGATCCCAGCCTTTGCACTTCCCTCTGTTGATACGTGCATCTCTTGTTAAGATGACCCCATTTCTCCTAGATGACATATACCTTAGACGTGTTTAATATTTGTGTCATTTCCACATTCCCTTTGGGCATCTGATGCAAACAGAGATGTCCACTTCCTGCCCCGACTGTAATTCAGAGATACAACTATCAATTATAGCCACTGTAGCTAGAAGGGGTTGAGCTTCACACAGAGCTTTCTCTCACCGTTACCTTTGTGGCTGCTCTGAGGTCATAGAAGAGATTAGCATTCCAGTTTGCACATCTATTACTTTAAAACAGCCATCTTCTCCTGTGCTGAGCAGATGTCTGCTGTCTATACAAAAATTAAATGTATTAAGCACATACAGTAATGCATATCTAATATTTCCAGTGGTCAAAGAAAGGAATTATGACTAATATAGCACATTAGGTATGTCAGAAAACATCATGCTTTAATTAAAAGCAGTTATTCCAGTTACGTCTGAGATAATGAGGAGTAAATAAATCTTCAAGCAAAAAGAACTGAAGCAATTTATTACTAGCCCAGAAAATAGTATTCTAACATCAAGTATGGTACTGCAAAGCACTGATAAAACCTGGACACTGGAGATTTGTGTCTGACTATAGCTGAACATTTAAAATCTACAATTATGTTAAAAATCCAGTATCAGAGGGGTAGCCGTGTTAGTTTGGATCTGTAAAAGCAGCAAAGAATCCTGTGGCACCTTATAGACTAACAGATGTTTTGGAGCATGAGCTTTCGTGGGTGAATACCCACTTCGTCAGATCCAGATATCAATGTATAATAGAGCTATACAAAGATGAAGATTCCTCTAGAAATTCTCCTCTCTCTCAACATCTGCATATTAGAAGAGACTTAAACACAACATACCAGGACTAAAAGCAGCAGCATACACGGTCCCTGAATGACATGAAAGTTGGTGCAACATAGTGGCAGTAGTAACATCCCAAATACTAATGGTACCTTCTTTGGTTCCGGACACCAGCATTGCATTTCCAGCATTTAGGTTGATAGTATTTACCTAGACAATTAAGTACCACATTATTCATTTACTCAGCTCTCACATGGGCATTCTTGATAGACCTTTAAGTGTTCACAAAGCAAGCCTGTCTTTCGTAAGTATCCAATTTTATTACATCAGTTGATTACATATTTTTATATAAAATCCTGACTTATTTTTAAAATACAAAATCCTTGCCAACTACACCTCTACCTCGATATAATGTGACCTGATATAACACAAATTTGGATATAATGCGGTAAAGCAGAGCTCCGGAGGGGGGTGGGGGGCCTGCGCACTCCAGTGGATCAAAGCAAGTTCGATATAACACGGTAAGATTTTTTGGCTCCCGAGGACAGTGTTATATTGAGGTAGAGGTGTATATGTGAGCAGGAAATGGAGGGGAGGTGTGTCATAAATGGAGTCTTAAGCAGATTTATAAGCGTTGTTTTTCCTTGCAGAATCAGACATTTGAATTGACATTTAAGTTCTTATCCAAGAGAAGATGACTGATTACAGCCTACATTTCTAATTAGTTAATGAAATGTTTAACTATAGCAAGCAAGTCTAGAAAACCACTAGCCTGTGCTTTGCCCAACCCATCTGTTTTTGATATCCTTGGATGCTGTTGGTAAATTTTACCAGGCATTGTTGCCTCCTTGTAATCTATAAAGAAATCCACTGAGATGTTTAAGAAATTTAAATGCAAGTGTTCTAAATATTCTGCAGGAATGATGTCAGAAGTTACTGAGATATAAATGTACACAAATCCTGTATCTGTCCATATTTATTTTTAACTGAATGTTGAGCCAAACACGTACAATGTATTTAAATAGTCACAGTGGTCTTTCGGATAATATATATCATAGCCAAGTACAAAATATGGAAAACAAGTCAGACTTTTATCTAAAAACTCTAAACAGGCAAATCTGGTATTTGTACAGAAGGTATGAGGATGCAAATACTTCAGACAAATTTATTTTGATTTACTGAAAAGAGCCCATGAAGCCTCTGCACACACCACAAGTAGTGCCTGACCAATAATAAGAAAACCCATTTCTTTATACAAGCTTTCCACTCTCCAGAAGTGGACACTTGAACCAATTCTTTTAAGAAAACAGAAAAATATTTGGAGTTACTTTCACTTTGCCCTTAGTCTATTCTATGCCCTCCTAGTCTTGGCATTCTTGCAATACCTAGCAACTGTCAAGCCTTTGATGAACGGTAGCCTTAATTCAGAATTTTCACTTTTCTTGGTTTATGCCACATCTTGTAAAAGCTTGACTGAGATATTGTCAAGTAACTCCAGACTAGTGTCTTTGATAGATTAGAAGTTATATGTGTGTACATTTCCATACTCACACTAACATCATGTTCTAACTCAGCAAGCAATTCAAAATGATGCCTTTTGGTGCCCAGGACCTCTGCAGGAACACAGTGCCACACCTAGAATACCAACATTGCAGTTTGTTTAAACAAGCATTAGCACAACTTGTCATGTTAACTATTTTTTATTACCTAGCTCTGTCATTGCAAGGTAAGTTGTTTGTACTAACTAAAAGCTGTACGACGGTCAGCTACAGAAACTTCCTCCTTGTCTCTAAGTTAAGTAAAAGGAAAAATAATTCTGGTTTTGGATTAAACATTAAACCTGTCTCTCAGAAGTTCTAAGCTCTCTTTACGAATCATGAAGAACTTGGTCGATAACAATTAAAAACAGTTAGTAGCAGCAGCATACTCCACTCTACCAAACAGAAGCATCCTCAACCCACTGAGCAAGAAAACATGACAAAACATTCTGCCCCTCAATCCACCAAACAGGCAGGCTTTTGCCCTTAAGCGCAGTGACGAATTTCAAAGTTGGGGGGCACCCAAATGATGCCAGCATCCCCCCACCTTAAAACAAATGTGTTGGGGGGAGGTCTCCAATTCTAACTATGGCAGTATTAGACAGGGAGAGGTGATATTTTAATTAGGCAGATCTTATCCCATATAATGGTCATAAGGCAAAGCCAACACCTTAATTTTCACTTAAAACCCTATAGGTAGTCAATACGGATCAGACAGCACTGGCATCACTGCAAGATATTCCATTTAAGTAGTGTATTACCTTTAAGGCACAGTGGTTTTTACAGTGATTTTCAACCTGCGGTCTGCGGACCCTGGGGGTTTGCAGACTATGTCTAAGGGGTCCACAAAAAGTTGTCATTACCATAGAACAGTGATTTTCAACCTATGGAATACGTCTAAGATTTCAAAAAACACCTCAATTCAAAAATTTTTAGGGGTCCACAAATGAAAAAAGATTGAAAACCACTGGGCTTTTATAAATAAGGCTACGTTTTTTAGTCACAGGTCTTTTTAGTAAAAGTCGCAGACAGTAAACAAAAATTCACTGCTCGGGACCTGTCCATGACTTGTACTATAGACCCCTAACTAAGTCTCGGGGAGGAGGGTGGCCCGGGGTTGCTGCGGGTGCTCAGGGGAGGGAGGACAGCCTGGGACCCCCGTTGGTGCAGGGGAGTAGAAGGGTGCGGTCACGCAGCTCTGCATGCTGACTCCTCCCTGAGCGCCAGCTCCATAGCTCCCATTGTCTGGGAACCACGGCCAATGGGAGCTGAGGAGGTGGTGCCTACAGGTGGAGGCAGCACCCAGAGCCCCCTGGCTACACCTCCCCCTAGGAGCCGAGGGATGTCGCTGCTTCCGTAGAGCCCCCAAGGTAAGCCACCCAAACTCCTGCTCCTGGCTGGGAGGAGGAGATGGCGGTGCAAGACTTCCCCAACAATGGCCAATGCAGCTGGCCCAGGGGCTGCTTGAGCAGCTCAGGTGGCCCCTGGGCCAGGGGCACCAGCCACTGCGGAAGTCACGGCAGTCATGGAGTCATAGAATCTGTGACAAACTCGCAGCCTTAATTATAAAGGAGTTAAAGACACAATTACGGCAATCTTTGTTAACAACAGGACAGCTACTATCAGGAACTCCGGAGTATTCCACTGTCACCTTAATGAAAACCATGAGTATAAGTAGTAAAGTGGCTGACATACAAACCTTTACAGTGGAGTCCCAAGATGCAGAATACAAGCGATTATCATGCCAGCAGATCTTGCTGACGGCATCATCATGTCCCATTAGGGTATCCTGTCGTCTTCCAAATGCGACTGAATAAAAATAGCTATCAGGAAAAAAGTATTAGTTATGAAAGTATAGCTTCAGAGAGCAAACTTTTATAGATTTTAAATAAATTAAAATAATTTGGCTTCTATCATTTCTAAATAACAGATTGAAATCTGTCCAAAAATGTAGAAAAAGAGTAAATGCTTCCTGATAGCGACTTACTTCCATGTTCTCAAAAGAAGTTTCATAAATCATAGTTACCCCAAAATTGTATGATTAAATATAATCCACAAATAAATACACACATATGATTGTCCCACGAAGAGCTTATGACAGTGGTATCTCCTGGTAAGATTAAACAAGATGACAAAGCCTACAACGAAAAGGAAAATAAAGCAGTGTTCAATTTAGTGCCAGATAGAAAAGAAGTCAATTAAAGTGCCTTAGCACATATTTGGAAAAAAACACGAAGAGTATCTATATCTTATGCATTTAATGTTCTCAAAAAAAAAAATTGTGACGGGTGTTAGAGATTAACTCTTACTGCCTTAAAAGATAGTGGATTCACTATGGTCAACATAAAAGAGTTACCAGCTTTGCATAAGAGTTGCAACTCCAGTATGTTATGGAGGATACAGTAAATCTTAGCTCATGCTTCAAGAATACAGTGCATTGCTTCATCCTGGTTCATCCTATTTGCATAGGCAAGCTTTCCAATTTTGCAGCTACCTATCAACTTGAGACACAGCAAATACTGAACAAACTTAAAACCACCAAAGTAAATGGAAGCTTTTGTTCTATATTTAGGCTGCGAAACAACCATCTCACGATAACTACTAGTCAGAGAATGGTATTTTCATGAAAAGGGTTGCATGAAAGATGATATTTTTCTGATCGTGAAAGGGTATTCTCTCCGCAGTGCGTAAGTAAAAAAGCAGCCCTGTTAACTCTGAACAAGAGAAGAATACCTATCAATTTAAGGAAGGACAGTGCTGTTACTGCTAAGACCTTTGCCTACACTAGCTTGTCTACTGAAATTTGCTGTAGTTACATTACCAGCAACAGTGGGAGAATTTGTGTAGTTCTGTTCTTGGTGTTTTTATTGCCTTGCATGCTACACCTGCTCTAAGCAGGGTTAGGTGTAACAGTGGCAGAAAGGCAGCTGCACGTCTCTGCTAGGTCTTTCACCATTTCTGCAATGTAGCTGCACTGCACTTGTAGGAGACTAAGAGAAATGTCAGTGCAGACAAGACCCATTAATGAGATAAACTGGCTCCTTGGCCAAGGATTAGGAAAAAAGTACCAATGAAAAGAAAACAGCAGTCACAGTCAGAAGTAGCAGTAGCCTAGTCAATGCCACAGGTGAGATTCTCATCCTTGCTCCAGACCCTTTCTGATAACTAAAATGGCAGGAGCTATGTAAAGAGGCTCTAAAACACTCAGCTCCCTCTGGTGGCGAACTCCCCTGGCACAGAACTGAGGAAGACAGACAAGAGATGTCCTTCCAAGGATCCCCTCACAAGTCTTAGTACAGGGGACATGTCAGGGGCATGAGAGAGCATGTAGTGCTGCAGAGATCCTGGGTAGCATGGCTGGCCTTAGGCAGCCAGCGATGAACCTATGTAATGTAGGCAGACCCCCTGGAGGGTCTCAGTTACACCACAAGATTTACACTGGGCCTCAAAGCAGCCCAAACTTGGGAAGGCGCAAACTGTGCTATGCTTCTTCGGAGACACAGTACTGACCCTCACCCCACGTTGGTAAATTACTCGTGCAAGAGAGAATGCAGAAGGCTGGAGAAGGAAGGAAACAAAGGCAAAGCTTGCATTTCATTGATACACTGCTGACAAGGAACATCTTCCTGTGGGTAGGTTTCAGGACGACTTCCCTTAACGACAATAACTACTCACCATGTTTGAAAAGGACACACTTCTTTGGAGCATTTTTGATTCTTTAGAAAACATCTTCAGGGTTGAATCTAATGCAAACATTAGGGAAGTAATTACAAAGACAGAACAGGCCTGTACTGCACTACTCTAATCTAAACAAATTATTTTTGCTCCTGTGTGAACGCATACATCACTTCTAAAAAGCCGCTATAAGAGCCACATTGTAGGCTACTGTTAAATACAGAAACTACAAAGCATTTTTCTTTCTTAATTTTGAAGAACTGAATGAGGAAGAAGAACAGGGAGTTGAAGGTAAAGGCAGTCCTGGTGTTTTACATTCAAATGTAACCCAGCATAACTCAGGTATGTTGCAGGTGTAACCTTTAAACATTCTGATTTGTTGTTCATCACTGATATTTTAATTTGCAAGATAGTCAGGAAGTTTAAGAGGTATAGCTCCCACAGTTCTCACACTTCTGCATGCTTGTAATACAGATCTAGTATCCAAAAGAAGTTGCAGAGCCCTGGATTTAACTTAATCCAGCATGCAACCTTTTCCCACTTAATTTGCACTCTACCCACTAATTCATCAGTCGACACTTACTCATTGGAATAGATTTTTTTTAAATAATCCCCTACCCCAAATTTTACACTGATCTGAGGTTCAGGAGTAGCAATAATCTACTTTGCATCATTGACAGGTTTAGATGTCAGGTATCTTGTGAGCCAATAAGCTTGCAAATGGGATCTTTGTAACATTAGAAAAGAGAAGTTACCAGCATTATCAGTTTCTCAGTTACTTTGCACCTGGAAATTTTCAATATACAACTTCAACAGCATGACAAGTGACCTAAAATTGGTTTTATAGGTGTCTTAAGTGTGTTAAATATATGGCAGAATACACGTTGTAATGTGGTATACAGTTTTATTAGCATTTGTTTAGCATAAGCTGGATAACCTGACTACTCCAAACTCATTCAGATAAGAAGCCTTCACGTCACATTAGACTATTGTTGAAGATTTTTAAGACTGTATCTATGCACATGTTTTTGGAGAGAAACAGACACATAATGGAAACGCCGATGGTGGCGACATAGTACAGGCTGACACAGATTTTTGCATCCAACAGGCCATTAAAGCCTGTCTAGAAGTCAAACAGTGGGTTGCTTTACTGAAAAAGTCCAAGAAACAACTTAAGGATAGGATTTTCAAAATCACTGCATTGGCCTAACACTGTTTTCAGTGAAGTTACTCCCGTGAATTCAAGAACAGGAGAGTTAGGCCAATGCTAAGCACTTTTGCAAATCCCATCCAAAAAGCAAAAAGTACACTTTGAGTGGTCGGAATTTTTGATGCTTCATGTAACTTCATTAAGCTAAGACATTATAACACAGTGATGCAATGTTTGCATCACAGTGTCTTACAAGAAGACACTTGTACGAGAATACCCACCTTGAGATGTTGTGAAAACTGAAGACCCATCGCAAGAGACTGCAATTCCAGTAATTTCCCTATTCAAGACAAATAAGTTTGGAAGTGAATTCAAAAGGTATTTAATTCCAACGATCATACCATACAGTGACTTTTTTACAGCTGCAATTCAGTATTTGATCTTCACAAGGGTTAATTTAGACACTCAAGCAAATTACGAAGATTGTTGTAGAGTGCACCACATTTCTACAGACAAAAATATACCTTGCCAAAGAACTGGAAGGAGCAGTGCAAGTTCCCCCCACATTGTTCCGCCAACATGCTTCAATCCTAACCAAAAAAGACCTGCTTAAGGTGGTGAAAGCCTAAATTAGCCCACACCCACTTAAATCATTTAGCTTCTAGTGGGGCAACCAATATTAAAATGACTGTTAAGATATCAGGCCAATTCCTAGTATACAACTCATTTTTCACTACCAAACAACCAGATAATCTCATGAAGGAATGCACCTTCTAGAACAGGGGTGGGCAAACTACGGCCCACAAGCCGTTTTAAGTCAGGGCGCTGCGTCAGGGGCCACACCACGCAGCTCCCAAAAGCTACAACACAGCCCCTCTCTGGCTCCTATCACTCCAATGGGAGTTGCAGGGGCGGTGCCTGCAGACGGGGCAGCACAGAACCACCTGGCTGCACCTCCATGTAGGAGCTGGAAAAAGGGACATGCCACTGCTTCCGGGAGCCGCTTGAGGTAAGCGCCGCTCACAGCCTGCATCCTGAGCCTCTCTCCACGCCCTAATGCCCTGCCCCAGCCCTGATCCCTGCCCCTGCTCTCTGAACCCCTCGATCCCAGCCTGGAGCACTCTCCTGCACCCCAAACCTCTCCTCAGCCCCACCCCAGAGCCCACACTCCAACCCCAATTTTGTGAGCATTCATGGCCTGATGTTGCCGTAGGGCCAAAAAGTTTGCCCACCCCTGTTCTAGACGCTTTCCTTCACACGATGCATCCAGATAAACATGTGATCCAATAACTAGCAGCATGACTACAGCAGATTATTGGATTTTGAGATGATTATACCACAGACGAGGACATTACAAAGACTTACTCTTTATGAATTTTATGTTGCTCATCTAACTTTAGTTTGGCAATGTTATTCCATGCAAGCGTTATACTTTCTTCTGTCAAATCTTCAAAAGATTCTTCACTTGGAGAAACTTAAATAAGATAAGATATCACCATAAAATGAGAAGTAACAAATTGAAAATTAAAGACAGATAGACTTCAGATAATAAATGAGTTAAAGTTATACCAAATATGAATATATTAAATGATACAAAAAGGCCAAAAAGGCATATGCATCATATCTATTATTTCCAGTTCTATTACAGAGAGGAGAGAATTTATGAGAGAATGTTTAACTGCCCCACAATATTTATTGACAGAAGTTCAAGAACATAAATAGCCAGAAATCTTCAGGTTAATTCCTAAATGGATCAGAAGTTTTTAGACAGTATATGTTCTTCTGTTATGAATGGCTGCCACTTTTATGTTCATGCATTTCAGAGTCAGATTCTGTAAAACTGTAGGTTTAAAATTATGGCTTATGTTTTTTAAAGGTTATGGGGGTTTGAAGAAATTAAATGAGCTTACTATGCGGCAACTGCTACCAAGAATACACCAACTCAATAAGAATTGCCAAGCTGTGAGAATACATAGCATGATTTAGAGATGTTTAAATTTTGAGAATTTTTAAAATAGAATCCTATTTTGGCAAACCACCCAACATAATTTTAGAATTAATTCTACATGAGTCATTTGGAAGAGACATTCTACTTAAAACAGCAACCTGTACTGACACTCTTGTACTTCAAAGTTAAAGATCACCCAATAGAGGAATGAGGAAAATGATCTAAATTTAAGATGGCGGTCAAAAGCAGTTATTTGCTGACAACTGATAGGGTATAAGAACATAATAGCCATACTGGGCCAGACGAATGGTCCATCTAGCCCAAGTATCCTTTCTGCCGATAGTGGTCAATGCCAGTTGCTTCAGAGCAGGGTTCCCAAACTTGGTTCACGGCCTGTGCCGCTTCCTGCAGCTCTCATTGACCAGGAACGGCAAACCGTGGCCATTGGGAGCTGCGAATGGTCATACCTGTGGACGCTCAGGTAAACAACGTGTCTTGCGGCCCATCAGGGGCTTACTTTGAACAAGCCGCGAACCAAGTTGGGGAATCCCTGCTTCAGAGAGAATGAACAGAAGTTAATTTTGAGGGAACATCACTTGTCATCCAGCTCATTTCAGGCACCTAGATGTTTAGGGACACCCAGAGCATGGGACTGCATCCCTAAGCATCTTGGCTAATAGCCACTGACGGACCTATTCTCTACGAACTTGTCTAATTCTTTTTTTAACTCAGTATTACTTTTGGCCTTCACAACATCCCATGGCAATAAGTTCCATAGCTTAACTGCATGTTGTGTAAAGAAGAACTTATTTGTTTTAAACCTGCTTCCTATTATTTTCATGGGCTGATCCTTAGTTCCTGTGTTATGTGAGAGGTAAACAACACTTCTCTATTCACTTTCTCCACACTATTCATGATTTTATAGACCTCTTTCATATCCACTCTTGTCTCTTTTCAAAGCTGAACAGTCCCAGTCTTTTGAATCTCTCCTCATGTACAATCGGTTCCATACTACTCATTATTTTTATTGCTCTTCTGTAGGATAAATATGAAATTAAAGAATTAGGGTTAGCTTAAGTTTGGTTAACAAAATATGTGTGTTGTAAAGAAAGGCCCTGGCTAGCAGGCTGAAGGAAAGCCTTGAAAATAATAAGTTATAAGTAAGGCTACGATTTAGTCATGGAGCTCACAGCAGCCATGGATTTCATGATTTTACTAGATGTCCGTGACTTCTTCAGCTTCCATCAGCAGTTGGAGCCATGGCTGGGGCTGGAGCCAGGGCTATGTTCCCCACGTAGCCCCGTGGTGAGGGCTGCCGCCGGGGCCATGCACCCCTCCCCCATGGCTTGCGGTGGGAGCTGCCACCAGGGGCCATATGTCCCTGCCCTGTTGCTTCTGCTGGGGGCCAGTGCCATGCGCCTCTGCCCCATGGCTTGTGCTGGGGGTTGCCACCAGGGCCATTCATCTCTGCCCTGCTGCTTGCATTGGAGCCACCGCCAGGGCCGTGTGCCTCTGCCCTGTGTCGGAGGCTGCAGCTGAGGCTGTGCGCCCTGCTGCGGTTTGTACAGTTATTTTTAGTAAAAGTCACAGGCTGCGTGAATTTCTGTTTGGTGCCCCTGACCTGTCCATAACTTTTACTAAAAATAACCGCAACAAAATCTTAGCCTTAGTTATAAAGGCCAGAAGGAATGAAGTAGTGAAGATGTCTGGTTGAAAGAATATCTAATGAAATCAGGAAAAGTTTCTAAAAAGTAGATTTCTGACGGATAGGGATGACTGCAGCTGGTTTTAAATAAAACAAACAGAATCTGTTTTAAATGAGCCAACATGGTCCTTAACACTGGTGTGGGGTGGGATTTCAAAAATTAGGGCCTATGTGAACTAGATGCAAAAGAAAAACTGTTGGTCAGCAAGGAGGGGAAGAGATAAGGAGAAAAGGCTTTGGGGAGAAAGGAGGTGGTAAATTTTATCTGGATTAAAACTGCAAATAAAGGTGATTTGTCCCATATTGGTGTTTAGCTGAAGTCAGTAATTGGCAATTACATCATTTGTTTGTTAAAGGATATAGAAAGGAAAAACTTCATTGCTAATACCTGCCTGACCACTTTGGAACCAACCAATATGGATGCATTTAGCCTGTTTGTAAATATCTGGAGCAAATGCTTATAAATGTTTTGTTACTGTATTTGATGTAATAAATTGCTTATTAGTTAGACTTTATAGGCATGTTTGGACCAATTGTATAAATATCACGTAGCCTTTGAATTTAATAAAGGAATTTATGGTGAAATTAGTGTCGAGCAAATACCCTTCATAAACATTAATAATTCCAACACCTTCTTCGCACCTTTTCCAGTTCTAATATAGCTTTTTTTGAGATGGATGACCAGAACTGCATGTGGTATTCAACGTGCGGGTGTTACGACAAACTGGAATTGACATAACTGCAGCCATTTTGTGTATTTAACCATCATTATTTGGAAGTGAGAACACCACACAGACAGAAATAATTTGGCCTTTGCCAGAGCAGACAAAACAGCTGTTCAACTTCATTGTTGCTGACAAGGAGCGATAAAGTGATAGATTCATGAGATGGGGAAGGAGTGTGGAGAGCTGACCTTGGATCTGGGTGTGGGAGTTGCTTTGCTAATAAGTAGATTTTTTTTTTCTGCTGTTGCTAGGGAAATTATTAGTCCATTAGGGGTTACTATGAGGTATGTGCTTTGTTTTGAGCAACCTATAAAAGAGATTAGTTAGAGTGTGAATTTGGAGAAGTTTTGGAGAGGATTTTGATGAGCTAAGAGACTGACATCCAACTCCCTCATAGCTAGGAGAAAGGCTGGACACTGGAAATGTACTGCTGACCACCTGACACCATCTTAGACTTTGGATAACGATATCTGGGGTGCTCAAGACTATTGTTATTTTAGATGTGTGATTTGGACTCAATAAAAACAAGGACTCTTGAAAGAAAGCACTCGTGTGTACAATCATTTATCAGACAGACAAGCTGTGTCCCTAGTGATTTATGTCCTGAAACTGCCTAGAAAACAGACTAGTTACTATATTTTCGGGTTCAGATAACCCCAGGAAACAGGCATGTCATGGGTTTATATAGTGGTATTATCATTATCATATTTTTTGTTTTATGATCTTTCCTAATGGTTCTTAACATTGCTAGCTTTTTTGACTGTTGCTGCACATTGAACTGATATTTTCAGAAAACTATCCACAATGACCCCAAGATCTCTTGGACTTCATAATTTAGACTTCATCATTTGTATGTATAGTTGGGAATACTTTTTCCAATGTGCATTGCATTGAATATTGTCAGTCATTTTGTTGCCCAGTCGCACAGTTTTGTTAGATCCCACGTAACTCTTCACAGTCAGCTTTGGACTTAACTATTGTGGATTAATTTTGTATCATCAGCAAATTTTGCCACCTCACTGTTCAACACCACCCCCTGCCCCCAATTTATGAATATGTTGAGCAGCGCTAGTCCTGGTACAGATCCTTGGAGGACCCCACTATTTTACCTCTCTCCGTTGTTAAAACTGACAATTAATTTCTACCCTTGGTTTCCTATCTTTTAAGCAGTTACTCACTCATGAGAGGATCTTTTCTCTTATCCCATGGGTGTTTACTTTAAGAGCCTTTGGAGTGGGACCCTGTCAAAGACTTTCTGAAAGTCCAAGTACACTGTAATGACTTGCCCACATGCTTGCTGACCCCCCTCAAAAAAGTCTAATAGATTGCTGAGGCGTTACTTCCCTTTACAAAAGCTATATTGACTCTTCCCCAACATATCGCGTTTATCTACATGTCTGATAATTCTACTTGTTACTAGCGTTTCAACCAATTCCCCTGGTACTGAAGTTAGGCTTGCCAGCCTGTTATTGCTAGGATTCCCTTTGGAGCCTTTTTTCAGTGCTACATTAGTTACCCTACAGTCATCTGGAACAGAGACTGATTTAAGCATATAAGTGGTTTGATGTTTCAGTCCAATTCTTAGTGGACCACTGTCCACATCACAAGAGCCACCATCTTGACTGGCACACTTGTTGGCCATTTCAGCAGTGGCTAAATGATTAAGTGGACATAGGAACTGAATTACCCTCTCACCGCAAAGGTGATCCTTCCAGGACAGGATTAAAAAGTACGTTAGTGGGACATTGTGTGGAGCTTGCGCTGACAGTGCGCATTCTATATGTATGCTGTAGACAGACTAATTTGATTGCCGCTGCTGTCAATCTGGTACTTCACAGGTCACATAATTCACTTTTTTTTTGGTAAAGTCACCACATAGAATAGAAAAACTGAGTGCTATAATCTGCATATTAGTTATTGACTTGTATATTTATAGGCCTGTATATCGACAATAAAAGTAATATCTGATGTTCATTTAAACCCTTGAAACAATTTTAAGAGGCAAAGTGAATAATCAGAGCTCAACAAGACACTGCTTCTGTTTTTGGTTATTTAAAACAAAATAGAGAGAAAGTTGCCAGGCAAAGTCTGTTTTCTGTCAGAGCCTTCAGTTCCTGTAGTTATTTCTCCATGACTTACAGGGAAAGCAGACAACCAAGTTATATAACCTATGATACTCTGAAACAAAAGGTACAGCCCTCCCAGAAATAAGGTCAAGTCAGTTATGTTATCAGATAGCAATACAAACAATAACTACAATTCTTTTATACATTTACCTGGAGATTCAGCTATGGAAACATTGTGACTGGATGTTCGCAAACTTTTGAACTTCGGTATTATCCTCCGGGGATGAGGAGTTGTAAACAACTGTTTCGGTGTCTGTCCAAACTCTAAGATTTGTGTCAACAGAGCTACTTTCTCATTGGGGTCCATAATACTTAAGAAAAGCAAGAAGTGTTCCGTGAAATATTTTAAGACAGAAAGATTGTTTCTGAAAATGTAGGCACATGCGCACAGTTATTGCTTTAAAACACAGCCACAGTAAAGGCATACACAACGGACCTATTACACAGTTGACCGGACAATTGCAAGCAAGCACATAACCATGACTGTGTGTACAACAGCAACAATTGCATGCATGGTACTCTGCAAATACAGCAATTTGTATCAGTGTAACTCAAATCTCAGACTGCACAGAAATTTGAGAGCATAATCCTTCAATTCAACCTTTGTTACAATGGTAAGATTGGTGGACAGTGTCTTTTGGAGTCCAAAACAGAATGGCTCTCTCAATTGTTGGGAGCACTTAGATAATTAACAGGGAACTTTATGGGATAAAGAGAAATTTATTATGTGCCTCTACCAAACATTGCTTATAAGTATTTAATTACCTGTTTAAATCCACTCCACCTTCATAAGTTAATGGATGAAATACTGAAAGAAGAGGAAAAGAGAACCATTTGCACAGTGTAGATAAACATGGCTCTCTTTTTTTTTTTTTTTCCAATTCACACACCAATTGTAAACTACATGAATATTTAACTGTGCTACACATCTATGCAATTCCACTCACCTCACACCTACTGCAAGTTATAGCTTGTTTCAAGCCTTTTGATGTATAGAAAAGCATGAGCTAGGCTGAAGAGGAAAAAACAGTTTCAGATACCACATTTCCTGACTCTGTGCATTTCCCTAGCATGTTTTCTGTGATTTCAAAGACTCTCAGTACCTGGATACACAACAGTCATCTTATTACATCATTATAAGAGTCCATCATCACAGTGGACTAATCCCCTACCTGTAAGAAAGTGAGAATTTTGTAAACTGTGATTAAGAGACAAGCTGAGAGGCTTGGTGATTTAGGGTTAGTTCAGTATTAACCCCCCCCTCAAATATTACTTCCTCATTAGATCTCTGCAGGACTAACATACTAATAGGTCCCTAGGATGGATTTCAGATCTCTGTCTCTTGCTTCCCAGGAAGATGAACATTGGACACAATTCAGAGACATAAAACTTAGCTTAGTACAACTAAGCTACATGGTGCCTCACATTCAGCTACATCTAAATTAAAGCTCTGTAACAACACTAACAAGAACTGACTCCATGGTTGTTTGGCTTAGAGGTGGTTATAAAGGAAACTCAAGAATGTGTGTGCGGGGGGAAGATGCTTACAACAGATAAAGGTGTTTTATCCACTCCCCCCCCGCCATTCTGAAACCACTTGGTTTGGCAAAATGTTATGTGTGTTTCCTCCCTGAGAAATTAGTTAATGTATTAAAAAAACAACTAAACTAGACATCAGATTTCTGATGTAGCAGACTTTCAGTAGCCTAATGCAGAGAATGCCATTGTGAGAGAACTGCTTTTGATACTGCAAACAGTTTTCAGACACTCAGAAAATAATGTATTACTTTTCTTTAATATTCTGGGCTAATTATAGCAAAGACAGAGCAATAAGACTCTCAAAATAAAGATCACAAAAAAACTAAAAGAGGAAACCTAAGTGAGTCAAAGAGTTACTGTCGCTAGAGTGGCACACAGGGAGAAGCCCAGCGACCTATTTATCCTTTCCCTTCCCTCTCATTTTCTTCTTGGAAACCAGTGTTACCCACATGAACCTGAAGTTTCATGCTGCAATTTCTGGGCAGAAATGTGAAATACACAAGAGACTATTTCAGCACCAAATTGCCATTATCATTGACTTGAGTAAATCACAGACAAAAATATTGTCTGTCTCCCTTCACTGTCATTTTAAGTGCAACAAGGGTGACCAGATGTCCTGATTATATAGGAACAGTCCCAATATTTGGGGGTTTGTCTTATATAGGTGCCTATTATCACTCCCCTGCCCCCGTCCAGATTTTTCACACTTGCTCTCTGGTCACCCTAAGTGCAACATCTACACACAATACATAATCAAACATTTCTCATTTATATACTGTATTCCGGGAAGACAGACATTACAAGAAAGGGAAAAAGTTTTAGAAGATGAGTCACTATTTCCAGTGGAAAAGGACTGGCACTTTTCTCAAGTACTGAAGGATCAAACACAGGCTTGATGCATGTTCAACGCAGGCAGCATGGAAACCCTGCTAGTCACATTGTCCATCTGAGTTTAGTTAGAATGTCAAAAAAGTGATTCTTTAGAGAATTTTACAATTTACCATTGTGGGCTGCAATGGCTTCACTTCCCTTCTGCTTGTAGCCAAATATTAAGTCAATCCATTCATGGAGATGTTCTGACACATACTGGCTTTCTAAGGCATTTTGGCTCTTCTGAAGAAAGTCATCAGGATCTATCAAGAGAAAGTTTAATCAGTGCAGAAATCTACTACTGTTAAATGTGGATGAACTCTCCTCTCTCTCACCGTCCCCCCCAGACATTCCATGGAGAAACCTTCCAGATTTATTAAAATAAGACTACTTCAGCTATTTAGTAACATTTTGAAAAAAAGTATCTGATTTATACATTCACATAAGAATATGATCTTCATTCATTAATAGCTACTTTAGATTATTCCTCCCCCAATATCTGCACTTCATAGAATATCAGGGTTGGAAGGGACGTCAGGAAGTCATCTAGCCCAATCCCCTGCTCAAAGCAGGACCAACACCAACTAAATCATCCCAGCCAGGGCTTTGTCAAGCCTGACCTTAAAAACCTCTAAGGAAGGAGATTCCATCACCTCCCTAGGTAACCCATTCCAGGGCTTCACCACCCTCTAGTGAAAATGTTTTTCCTAATATCCAACCTACACCTCCCCCACTGTAACTTGAGACCACTACACCTTGTTCTGTCATCATGTACCACTGAAAACAGTCTAGATCCATCCTCTTTGTAACCTCCTTTCAGGTAGTTGAAAGCAGCTATCAAATCGCCCCTCATTCTTCTCTTCTGCAGACTAAATGATCCCAGTTCCCTCAGCCTCTCCTCATAAGTCATGTGCTCCAGCCCCCTAATCATTTTTGTTGCCCTCCACTGGACTCTTTCCAATTTTTCCATATCCTTCTTGTAGTGTGGGGCCCAAAACTGGACACAGTACTCCAGATGAGGCCTCACCAATGTCGAATAGAGGGGAATGATCACGTCGCTCGATCTGCTTATTTTTATGTAAGTTTTTGTAACAGAAAATAGAACAGAAGAGAAAAATAAAATTGGAGGGGCAGACACAAAGGTTTCCAAGAGTCTGAAAGCAATGAAGGTAAACTGTGTGCAGTGTTGAGTTTAGGAAATGCATTCAGAATGTCATTACCTGATGCCCAAGGGGGAAGTTCTACATGTTCAACCATCTTTCCTCCCTGTCTTTTCCCCAGGTCCAGCTTCAGACTATTTACTAGAAAACTGGAATCATTTTCATAGAATTCTGGAATCAGCTAGGGTGAGGATGGAAGACAGAGAGAAGAAAAAAATTTCAGGATTTCCTTTTTTTTTTTTTTTAAATCATTTTAAATGAAATGCATCAATACATATACTGAAAACAACACTGCTAAATACATGGTGTATTATAACATTACAGTATTACAAACTTGTCAACATTTTGGAAAGTCTCCAAAGTAATTTTAAAGGTAGATAAAAAGCTCTCTCGCATATAGATTCAATTTTAAAGTTCTGAAAATAGCAAACAGAACTCTGACAAACGTATCAGGTCAAGGTTCTAAAGCATTTCAGGTAAGCCAGTTGTCTAAGATCAGATATAATTAACCACTCCTAACTCTGCAGTGGAAACCTGGACTGCAATGTTAAGAAAAGCCTCCTTTCCCAATTCAAGTTTCTCGGATGTCAGTGAAGCATAATTTACCAGCTCCAAACATCTACCTGACAGATCTCCTTTAGTTTTTTAAAAGACATTAACAACAATGAGAAGGCTTTTAAGATGCTTCAATTACAATATTTCTGTGATGCTTAAAAACAGAAGATACAAAAAAAATAGATGTACTGTAATTCTAAACCCTCAAAATGGGCTGCACTACAAAAGCCCAAGTCCCAATTATATTTAGTGAGGAAAGGAACTTGGTAGAATAATCTCATGATCTTCATTAAAATCTCCAACTAAAGATCTGATCAAAATAAAACTGAAAAAAAGGAAAAGCAGCCCACCAGAAGCCATGTGACCATTCAGAGAAGGAATTTAAACCTATCTCCAGTGCCAAGCTCAAATCAAGCATAGCAAAGCAGTCTTCACCTCCATAAGGAAACAAGCAACAGAATTTTAAAATTTTTTAAATGGAAAAAAGGACAGAGCAGTCAGGTAATGTGACCTCAAGTAGCTTCCGGCTACTTACTTCTTTGAAGTCTGTTGCACCATCCAGACAGTTTTTCCAGGTTTCTGCAATACTAGACATAATACAAATCAAAAGGTATATTGGTCAGGAAAGTACGTTAAGCCCCATATAAGCATGCAATTTAAAGAAAACCATTATTTAGTGAAAAATAAATCTGTTAAATTCAATTTAAACAAACCTGTTGAACGTTCTGTCAGCATGATCAAACTTTCCATTTTGTAAACAAAGCATGTACTCTGGTGCTAGGGAGATAAGAATGGAAATCAGATCTGTCCAAATTCTGCTTATTTTCAAACCCAAATAGGTATTCAAAAGACTTGCAGTGAAAGCAATCTTACCAACTCTAACAAGATAGAACAGAACATAACCTGGAGACGAGTAGTGGCTGCCATACATAAACTTAGGCTCTGGCATTTCCCGATAACGTGTCTGTAACATATTGAAAAAAAGACAAATTGTTTAAAATTAGAGTAGTATTTTCTTCTTGTATTAAACACGTTTATCAGAAAACTTAAGCTAGGATTATACACTTCTTCTCATTCAGATAAAAAACACAAAACAAAGCTTTTAAATTGTATACTTAATCTCAGGAAAGAATTCCTGTATTTATTTTATTTCTATACACAATATCTGAAATGCATTCCTAGTAAGTTGAAAAGAGCAGAACAGGCTAAACGTGGAAAAAAAACAAAGCATATTGGCAGTTTGCATTTTTGTAAGTTTATAGCATTTCTGTAAATTCAGCGTTATAGTTCTTCTTCATATCTTAGGATAAGTTAAAGGTTACACTTCTTTAAATCATCCATAACAATCATAGACCAAGAATCTACGTAAGTTTCCAAACATGTATCACTACAGTGGTTTTTAAGTGTTTTATTTGGACATGCTGCCTTTCCATATGCAACTCCAACTCAATGGTATCTATTAGCAGAGACTAATACGTTCAAGGTACCTCTTGAAATTAGAATGTATGCCAATACAGATAAAGCAATCAACTGATTCAGATTATAGAATCAAACAAACGTAGGGGTGGAAATCAGAATTTGTATTAAGAATCTTTATTTCTTTAAAATCCTTCTCTCTTTTTCACCAGTAAAGATACTACTGATTTGGCAAGAATTTCCTGTCCCAGTGCTTCTTAAAGAGATAAGCAGTTCAGTAGCATGGGGATAATTATTAAAGGATATTTATGTTCTTCATATGATTGTTCCTTTACAATAAATTAATGCTATCAATAAGACAGATCCTTTAAATAATATACCAGGATTCTCTAAAGTGGTTTTGCAGCTTTATGTCTAAGAATTACAATCAAGAAGTCTAATGCCAGTGAAGAGATGGGGATCTTTCAAACACTGCATTTATATGTTAGATTGCTCATAAAAAAAAAAATTCCTGTCTGATGTGGAATGGAAAGGAATTTCTTATGTGGTATTGTCTATAACTGCATACGAAGTACAGTGACAGTACTCCATTTCAGGTATTAATCATTCACTTTTTACCCTGGTCTTTTGCCATGTTTGTGGATTTTTTTTTAATTTTAATTTTTATTTTTTTTAATATTCTCCCACTTTCCCCTCCCCATTAAACCCCTTTTCTTAAAGACTTACGTCATGTCTATACTAGCAAGCTTACAGTGGCACAGCTGTATCAATACAACAGTGCAACTGTAAGATCGCTCATGTAGCCACTCTATGACGACAGGAGAGCTCTCCCATTGTCATAATAAAACTACCTAAATAAGTGGCAGTAGCTATGTCGGCAGGAGATATGCGCTGTGCACCAATTGCTTATGCTGGCAAAACTTGTGTCACTTGAGGGGGTGCTTTTTCACCCCCCTGAATGACATATGTTTTGCCAACATAAATATAGACATGGCTTTAGAAGCATGTGCCTATGTTCTACCTTACTTTGTCACTATATTGTTTGTTAAAACAGATTCTTATGTTCTTCTTAAAAATAATTTGACTCATCCACACACACAGCTACCAATGTGATATATGCCATCATGTGCCAGCAATGCCCCTTTGCCATATACATTGGCCAAACCAGACAGTCTCTATGCAAAAGAATAAATGGACACAAATCAGATGTCAAGAATTATAACATTCAAAACCAGTTGGAGAACACTTCAATCTCCCTGGTATCAGAGGGTAGCCGTGTTAGTCTGGATCTGTAAAAGCAGCAAAGAATCCTGTGGCACCTTATAGACTAACAGACGTTTTGGAGCATGAGCTTTCGTGGGTGAATACCCACTTCCTCAGATGCATGTAATGGAAATATCCAGGGGCAGGTATATATATGTGTGCTAGCAAGCAAGCTAGAGATAACGAGGTCAGTTCAATCAGGGAGGATGAGGCCCTGTTCTAGCAGTTGAGGTGTGAAAACCAAGAGAGGAGAAACTGGTTCTGTAATTGGCAAGCCATTCACAGTCTTTGCAAATTTGACACCATCAGCTCAGGATTGAACAAAGACTGTGAATGGCTTGCCAATTACAGAACCAGTTTCTCCTCTCTTGGTTTTCACACCTCAACTGCTAGAACAGGGCCTCATCCTCCCTGATTGAACTGACCTCGTTATCTCTAGCTTGCTTGCTAGCACACATATATATACCTGCCCCTGGATATTTCCATTACATGCATCTGAGGAAGTGGGTATTCACCCACGAAAGCTCATGCTCCAAAACGTCTGTTAGTCTATAAGGTGCCACAGGATTCAATCTCCCTGGCCACTGGATTACGGACCTAAAAGTCGCAATATTCCAACAAAAAAAAATTCAAAAACAGACTCCAACAAGAGACTGCTGAATTGGAATTAATTTGCAAATTGGACACCATCAAATTAGGCTTGAATAAAGACTAGGAGTCGATGGGCCATTACACAAAGTAAAACTAAATTCCTCGTGCTTATTTTGCCCTCCCACAGTTCCTCACATCTCCTTGTCAATTGCTGGAAACGGGTCATTTTCATTACCACTACAAACAGTTCTTTTTCTCTCCTGCTGATAATAGCTCACCTTAACTGATCACTCTCCTTATAGTGTGTACAGTAATACCCATTGTTTCACGTTCTCTGTGTATATATCTACCTTCCTCCTGTATTTTCCACTATATGCATCCGATGAAATGAGCTGTAGCCCACGAAAGCTTAGGCTCAAATAAATTTGTTAGTCTCTAAGGTGCCACAAATACTGCTGTTCTTTTTGTGGATACAGACTAACATGGCTGCTACTCTGAAATCTTAGATATTTAAGTTTGCACTATTAGTTATGTATATATTGAATTCCACACCACACTAACTTAATACAGGTAGAGTTTGCTTCTGATGTTTGCAGTCTAAGTTTCAATAACAGTTTTAAGAATTGCAGAACATAGGAAATACAGTGAATAATCCTAGAAATATCTGAATACAAACAATACAAGCATGTTTATTTTATTTTTGTATTGTGCGAATTTCATCCTCACAAGAGATGCTACATGGAAAACGGAGTCCTCTTAGTAATAAGATTTGTAGGTCACAAATTATAAAACAAAAACACTGAACTCCACATACCAGTAGTCTTTCCAGCCTTTCTTTATTCAGAGCACCAACTGGTTTACTAAGGTCCCGGAATGTTTCAGGCTTCGTCAAATCTAAGAGAGAAAAGAAATTAATCTGTATGGATTGGTCCCACTGATAGGAATCACTTGTAAACCAATATTGTAAAACAACATTTTCCTCCTCTTCCTACAGGCACAAGAAGCTCTCACACTAGGGCCTGGCCTACACTAGAGAGTTAGGTCAACATAAGGCAGCTTACACTAAAATGTAGCTCCCACCAATGTAACTCACCCATCACACTGACTTAACTCCACCTTCATGAGAGGCATAGCGTTTAGTTTGATGTAGTTAGGCAACACAGTGCCAGTGCATTGCTTACATCAATTGTTGATGCCTTTCAAAAGCAGTACCACAATGTCCCACACTGACAGTTAAATCAGTGCAAGTACTCCTGATGAGGACATGCACCACCAACACAAGGTGCGTAGTGTGGACATGCAAAAGCTATTAAATTACTGCAGTGGCTGCATGTAGACATAACTTAAGTTGACTTAATTTTGTGGTGTAGACTTCCTCTAAGTGACTATACCCTGTTCCCAACATTAGTTTTTTCAGCTTATCTAAAAAGTTGCACACCATGGCTAGCTCTGGAGTAGGATTTTGTTAACATTATATGTTCCACAGCACTACGATTGGGCAAACATCTCCCATCTGTTAACATGGACCCCAGTGGCCTTGAGGCACAGATAAATGGCATATCTTCCCCCTACCATTCCTTAAGTAACTGGACACCTTCATTGTGTCACAACAACATTGTTTGACTAGGAGGTGTCTGAGTGGGAGCTGAGAAGCACAAGCGAAGACACACTGGACCCATTAACGGCAAAGGCATTCAAAGCTTTGAAGTGGGCAAGCTACCAGCAACACATGTTACAATTAGAACCTTACTCAGGAAGCACCCTGCCTTGAACCCCACTTTTTTAGGAAGCGTTTCTCAGAAAGTGGTGATGGTCCCAGTCTAGCAACACCTGATCCATGAATTTCTTCTGTACCTTATCAATCTGTTCCATGCCAGATTATCACATGATTGCTCCATATAGACATAAGAAAATGCAATAATCTCAACAGCTTTTTGACCACCAGATATTGTTGACTCATTCATAAAAAATATTGTGGAAGAAGACAATGTGGACCTTTTAGCAAGCACCTCAAAAGATTTTACAAACATTAGTTAAGCTTCAGGCCTCATCAAGCATTAGCCCCATTTTACAGATGGGGAAATCAGGCATGGTCACTTGCTTGACACAACAGAGCTGGGATTAGCATACTGATTAACATCCTGTTCCTCACCCTCTAACCTCAGGGCGATGTGGCATGATTTTTATGCAGTGTAAAAGCAGCAGTTTCAGATATGTACATCATGTGCACACACTGTTTTTTCCTCCTATATATGTTGTTTACCTAATTCTGAACTAGAATAATCTGCTATGATCCAAGGAAATACAGGATACTGGGAGAGATCATTGCAGCTCCGATCAGCCAGATTGTTGAGATGAAGAAGGTACTGGTAGTTTGAAATATGACCTCGCTGCCATTGCAACATGTAACTCTCAGCCGTCTGCTCTGTAATATGATTTTCTTAAAACAAAACAAAAAAAATTAACTTCTTTCTCTATTCTAAAATATATTTAACTTTACAGCACCTTGAATTATTTCACTGTATTATATACTGAAAATGTGTAGCAGTTTAAACAATCTACTTAAAACATACCTATCCATAGCTTTAAAAAGCATAAAAATCATTAAGTCGTCCAATTGACTGGACAGGGGGAAAAGACTTAACATCTGTGAAAGTAAAGAGAAACATGACATCTACAGTATTTGAAGAATTTCCTTCTTAGCAGTGAGAAGACCCTTAAGATTCTGGATCATGGCTAACTAAGGGATGAGACTACATGAATGGAATTTGTTTTGCTAGAGAGTAACTAATGGTGCCTGCTTAACATCTGTTAGTGAAATGTGGTCTCACCTTTCCGTGAATAAGGTCCTGTTTAACAAACAGGTTGGATGAAGGTGCAATACCAACACCATACAGAAAAAAGGAAATGATTACAGGAAGATCTCTCTGCCTGTGGAATACGGAGTGGAGTGTCTGTCAGAGATCATCCCCTCCATTAGCTCCAAAACCAAATAATACATTTCTAATGGAAGTATGGATATGGAAGCCATACTCTTAAAGGAAAAGATGGCCTGAGCTGACAGACCATTTCCAGAATATGGTACTGTTGCCACGCCGGCTGCTGCTTTGATTATATTTGAGCATATCTAAGTAGATTCTGCTCTCTCTCACTTCTGTGACATACACTGCATTTATCATAGACTAAGGGGGTTGGGATTTGTATGCCAGCCTCTTATTAAATTATTCACAGAACATTAATTATGTTATTCATTAACCAATCCTGTTGTTAACACCCTCATTGAGTCCATAAGATGAAGAGATAGTAGGATGCACTGTTGAGAGCTATTTCACAAATACATGTTGTCACAAAGTGAATTCCCCCTAACAATATTGGCCCACACTGTAGTTTTAATCCTATTGATGAATGACTGGCATTCATCTCATTTAAAAAACCAAAGTCGTCAACAATCAAGGTGGAAGATACAATCTTCTGCAACTAGAAGGCACAGTTACAAAGGCTGATACAGGCAACTTGGGGGTGGTGGCATAGCAGACGACAGGTCCTTTAACACTATCAAAGATTAGATGCAAGCCTGTGGATGGCTCCTAGAAACCAATCCCCTTGCCAACCTCCACCAAAAATAAAAAAATCTTTGTCTAATTACAGTGCAAGCATGATAACCTACTGCGAGGGGAAGAGAGAGGCCTATATATGCTCCTACAGTATGGATATGTAGAAATCGGATATTCTTCACACCCTCTCATTCTCCTTCCCCTGCAGCTACCCAGTAACTTTTATAGAACAGGAGTTGGCAACCTTCGACACGTGGCCCATCAGGGTAATCTGCTAGCAGCCAAGACATTTTGTTTACGTTGACTGTCCACAGGCATGGCCCCTGGCATCTCCCAGTGGCCGCGGTTTGCCGTTTCTGGACGATGGGAACTGCGGGAAGTAGCATGGGTGACCACCGCTTCCCTCAGCTCCCATTGGCCAGGAACGGCAAAACGTGGCGACTGGGAGTTGTGGATGGTCAATGTAAACAAAATGGCTCACGGCCTGCCAGAAGATTATCCTGATGGGCCGCGTGTCAAAGGTTGCTGACCCCTATTATGGTGGGTACAGGTGGCCTCTAAATGGACTGACATATGCCCAAAAGTCTACACAGGAACGGAGTTTTCCACCTATTAAAAAGATGCATAAATGTGACCTACCTCTTCCCACACACCAAGGCAACAGAACCCAGCATATTTCCCACAAGGGAAAAAAGTAGGACATTTAATAAATAAATAGTTTCAAACCTAGATATGTTGCAATATAGAAATAGAGCTCATCTCGATCCTGAGAGTTGTAGAATTTTAAGTAGATGTCAGAACACAGGTCATTTTCTGTGCAAAATACTTCTAGACCCTTTGAAATTAAAAGGAGAAAAATTAAGTCTAGAAATTCAGTGACAATCCCTACTGCCCATGTTACTAACAGCCGATTTCAGTTAGTGACATCCAAAACTTAAGACTGTTCCCACATAAGAAGTTTGTCAGCAGTTTTGCCAAATATTGGCTAACACACTGCCTGTTGTAAAGATTCCTCCTCTCCTCAGCCGTATACACATGCACTTTCTTATACTCAGAGAAAGGAAATGTATGGCTGTACACAATTGATCCAAATGAGACAATCTAACAATTTCATATACAACTCACAGTACACATTTTAACTTTATAAAATATATACTAATTGACTGAAACAACGCCAAAGTGAGCCCCTTTGGGTCCCTCCTAGAGTTTACATTTACATTATGTTAAAAACAAACAAAAACACTGGAAGTATACAACCAAGATCTCACTGCAGAATTGCTGTGCTTTCCCATTGCCACTCGCTCACATCAGTGATGTAATCTAACACAATTTCCTTCTTGTACTTCAAGATTATATATAATCTTTAGAACTCACATTTACCAACCTGGCCATTTTGTAGAAGAATATGTAAAAAAATCATTGGGGATGTCAATATACCCCAAACCTGGGTACTGTAAAGCCAATGTATAAACCAAATTACTCTATGGCAAACAAAAGAAAATAGGTCTGTTATTTCACTGTAAAAGAACTGTAATATAGATCAGTAGAACCTGAGAGTGTACTTAAGTTTCCATCTCATTCACACATTGGAATGATCAGCAAATTAAATAACATCCTTTTTGGCATAAGATCTGGACTAGTCTCCACTAATACCAAACTGAAATATTAAATTTTAAAAAGTAACTATGGAAGAGGCCCTCACCCCTCATACAGACAGTTCACTGTTCCTTTCAGTTTATAACTTCTACTTTGCTAACAAAACGTAAATGGTAGGTGAAAACTGCAGTCCTATTCTTAATTCATACTTCTCAGAAAGCAAGAGGAGTTTCTCTGAATTTATTCAATGGGAGAAAAAGTAAGTGTAAAAGGTATTAGCAATATATGTAGCTAAAAGTAAACAATTCCAGCTCACCAATGGCATTAGACCATGTCTTCTTTTGTAGATGCGACGGACATTGTGCATCATTATGTGAACCACAGGTTTCTGTAAAATAAAAATCAAGACATACCCCAAAAGCATTAATATTCTACAGATTCTTATTTATATGATAATCGGTAACATTCAAGGAAATTAAACAAGGATTATTTTGTTTGTAGGCATGTAATGCCCTGGAGGCAAGACTGGTCAGCCACATTAGAGAAGAAACTACCCCTGTTCCCCTACAGAAATAGTTATTTTGTAGCAGAAATAATTACTTTGCTATTGGCAGCTTCCCAGATTGAGAGGCAACTTTAGTGGCAACTCCATTGTTCACGGGTCATTCTAAAAATTTTCTCAAACACCACTAGTCATACAACAGTAGAAGGCAAAAATGAGGAAGTTGTCAGAATATGGAAAGGGCCCTTGAAGAGTAAGCATGCTGGGGAAAATATTTGCTGGCTATGGATACCATCTTATGGACAAACATAAAATAGCATTTCTTTTACCTAACACAGCACAAGGTGGCAGTGGAGCTGACTTTAGGACATTACAAACCTATAGTGAGTGGTAATCTATTGTAGGTTCAGGAACAGATTTTTAAACAATTGTTTTAGAATAATTTTAACCCTTTGACAGCACAAACCAAAAACAGTCCCATGAATGAAGCAGCAATGATCAACCAGTTTAATCTACAACACCCTCATGGAAAAAAAAGGTTTAGTAGGTCAGGAACTGGAGAGCCCCATACATGTAGTTAACCTTGTTCTGATTTAACTAGACACAGAATGTATTCAAATCTCCAGTATGCAGGGACAGTACTTCAGAATAAGGTTTTATACATTGTAAATTACATGGAATATTCAGACAAGGAAAGTCTATCATGCAATTGAATAACTGCTATTAGGCCATTAATCCAACGAAAATAATCTCTTTCTGACAAATCAAAAAGTAAGAACTATGTTTTCATTTCAATGAAATAGTCAAGATCAAGAAACAGTCCCGGTAATTTAAGTGATATGTATAATATTACATATGAACAGTCAATACAGGAAAACTGTGGAAAATTAAAATGGTTATTACTTTAATCACCACAACAAATTACATCTACGTAGGTGCTTATTGCATATGTTCCAAGAGGAGGCATTTTCTTATGAGGAGCAATCTAGAAAAAAGAAATTATATATGGTACATAGATAAGCAAGGTGGAAAAAAAATCACATGAAATTTTGTTTACTTACAGGATATCCATTAAGAGGCTGGAAATAGAGGTTTGCATCAGTGATGCACACATGCCCCGGATTAGTCACCAGTGGTGTCACCATTTCTGCTTCACATTCCATATGCAAGGTTTCAGAAACATTTTGAAATCTGAGAAAAGTAAAAAAAAAAAAAACAAACAAAAAAAACACACCCCACAAACATAGAAGTCAATTTCTCTCTCACTGGTTCCTGCTTAACTGAAATGGTCACATGCTGCTCTAGAAATGTTTCTACATGCACCTTATTGCATGCCTAAAACAGGTTCTCTGAAAACTGTACCAGAGTCCTCTCTCCATCTTCCCTGCTACTCCAAAGTAGAAGCTGTTACACAGTCTCCATCACATTCTGCAGCAGCCATTATTTTAAAGCACTGGCAGCTTCACACGCACTGCTGCATTTTTCACAATCCATTCAGAAACGCCATATTTCACCAGAAACTCATGGATAAGAACTCAGAACAGTATGAAGATGTATAAACTTTATAGTAGAGAATTTTCCATCCTCTATGCTAAATGTAAGGTGCTACTGAGTCATAATGCAAAGAGAATTAAGATCCTCTAAATTAAAATGCACATGCTGTGGTAAACAAAATTAGCTTTTGTTAATCTCTAAACAAGCTTGAATTTTGTAGTAAAAAATAATTAGAAAAACATACCTGTTTTTATCAAATGATGTTCTAGCCAAACGTGACTGCAATATAGCAGTTATCTAATGAAAAAAGGTTAAAATGTTTTATGTTCCTAATTGCAGTCGGATCATCATCATTAACAACAACAACAACATGCCCTTAAAATATGTCATTGGATTTACCATGGCAGCCTGATCTCCCAGCTTGTCCAGGTGAGAGGCCCGGTTGAGCTATTAAAAAAGGAGTTAAAATTAATTACCATATAGTTCATACTATAGTCAATAGAAGTTGAGGGCACTCAGCAGACTTGCACACAGACTGTCAACAGAGAAATGACGTGAAATTATTATTCAGATCTACTGTTCAGATATGAAGTCATTTTACTATCTCGTCTATACAGACAAGCACCATCAAGAAACAAAAGTTTTCTAAGAGACGTATAAGGCAGATTTCAAAATGAGCACTATGTTTGATTAGTGTACTTTATCACAGGTGCTCCAAGCAAATCGGTAGTACTCTTAGGCAAGTGTCCTAAATCCTTTCATTTGCCTTCAGGAGGTGAAGCTATTCAAACTATTTGCTTAGAGAGAGTCTACCTGTATGACATATTCCAAAACTGGATGATGTGGTGGTGAAATTTGCAAAGCTGTCAAACACTTGTACCTGAAGTAGAGTCTGTATAACATCATCCACCTTCCCAGCAACATCCAACTGAAAGAGGTATTCAGTTTTGCCCTAACAAAGACAAAAAGTACGTTTAATACTGGATGAGAGACTATAATTAGGCACAGTACCAAAAGACCACATACTCTCTAGCCAAAATATATTTTAAAAGAAGGTGGCATTCTTGAACTATTTTGGATTTCATACCCATGACAAATATACAATAAATTACAAAATGCAGCTCTGTTGGAGTAAATTTGCTTTTTAAGCAGTATTTGGCAAGCTATTCAGTATTTAATAAACATTTTGAGACAAGTTTTCAGATTATTATAGTGTTAGAGGTAGAGCTGTCAAGCGATTAAAAAGTTAATCAAGATTATAAAAATTAATCATGATTAATCACACAATTAATTGCACTGTTAAACAACAGAACACAATGTATTTAAATATTTTTGGATTTTTCTACATTTTCAAATATATTGATTTCAGTTACAATGCAGAATACAAAATGTACAGTACTCACTTTATATTTTTGATTACAAATATTTGCATTGTAAAAATAAAAAAAATACACCTCTACCTTGATATAACGCTGTCCTTGGGAGCCAAAAAATCTTATCGTGTTATAGGTGAAACCATGTTATATTGAACTTGCTTTGATCCACCGGAGTGCGCGGCCCCAGCCCCCGGAGCACTGCTTTACCGTGTTATATCCAAATTCGTGTTATATCAGGTGGCATTATATCGAGGTGGCAGTGTAGTATTCAGTTCACCCATACAAATACTGTAGTGCAATCTTGTTATCATGAAAATTGAACTTACAAATGTAAAATTATGTACAAAAAACCTGCATTCAAAAATAAAACAATGTAAAACTTTAAAGCCTACAAGTCCACTCAGTCCCACTTCTTGTGCAGCCAATCGCTCAGAAAAACAAGCTGTTTTACATTTGCAGGAGATAATGCTGCCTGCTTTTTGTTTACAATGTTACCTGAAAGAGAGAACAGGTGTTTGCATGGCACCACTGTAGCTGGCATCTCAAGATATTTATGTGGTAGATACACCAAAGATTCATATGTCCCTTCATACTTCAACCACCATTCCATAGGACATGCATCCATGCTGATGACAGGTTCTGCTCGATAACAATCGAGAGCAAGGTGGATCGACACGTTCATTTTCACCATCTGAGTCAGATGCCACCAGCAGAAGGCTGATTTTCTTTTTTGGTGGTCCGGGTTCTGTAGTCTCCGCATTGGACTGTTGCTCTTCTAAGACTTCTGAAAGCATGCTCCACATCTCATCCCTCTCAGATTTTGGAAAGCACATCAGATTCTTAAACCTGGGTTGAGCTGCAGCTATCTTTAGAAATCTCACATTGGTACCTTCTTTGTGTTTTGTGAAATCTGCAGTGAAAGTGTTCTTAAGATGAACAACATGTGCTCGGTCATCATCTGAGACTGTTTAGCAAATCTGGTACATCAATACCTTGCAATGCTGGCTACAAAAGTGTCATGCGTACACCTGTTCTCACTTTCAGGTGTCATTGTAAATAAGAAGTGGGCAGCATTATCTTCCGTAAAAATAAACAAACTTGTTTGTGTGAGTGATTGGCTGAATAAGTAGTAGGACTGAGTGGACTTGTAGGTGCTAAAGTTTTAAATTGTTTTCTTTTTGAGTGCAGTTATGTAACAAAAAACATTCTACATTTGTTTAAGTTGCATTTTCACGATAAAGAGATTGCACTACAATATTTGTATGAGGTGAATTGAAAAATATTATTTCTTTATCATTTTTGCAGTGCAAATATTTGTAATAAAAATATAAAGTGAGCACTGTACACTTTGTATTCTGTGTTGTAATTGAAATCAATATATTTGAAAATGTAGAAAAACAAAAAATATTTAATGAAATTTCAATTGGTATTCTATTGTTTAACAGTGCAATTAAAACTGCGATTAATCGTGATTAATATTTTTGAGTTAATTGTGTGAGTTAACTGCAATTAATTGACAGCCCTAGTTAGAAGCAAAAGCTTTTAAATGCTTGTACACATAAAACAAAGGGTCAACATATTTATTTGTAACTTTAGAACCAGTACATGCTTATCTATCGACTGACGTTTTTATTGTAGGATATGTCTAGTGCTACTGTATACCTTTTAGACAAAAGTTTATAATCTATAACATCTTAGAAGATCAGGCTATACAGGTTAATTGCAGTACAGGTCTCTGAATGAAGAAGGAGAATATGTACAATAGAAAACACACTGAACATTAAAAACAAGGTTCAATTTTAACTATCTACATTTAGGTCTGCACTCTATTGTATCACCGCAAGGAGATCACAGAATCTTCTGACAACCCTTACAAATGGTATAAAAGTATATCAAATAAACTCCTATGATTTTTTAAATATATAACCTAATGAGGCAAGATGAATACTAAGAGATATTTGGTGACATTGGGATATAGGTAGATGCACTGAAAGATTTATTTTGCAGAAGAGCTGCTTTTCAGGCTCAAAGAACTAGTGAGATCTGATTTTACAGTCCCAATTCACAGAAGATAGAGAGCAATCCAACGAAGGAAAAAAAAATGTTTGATAGTGAAGAAAATAGGAAGTCTCAAAGAACTTGGGATTGGAGTGAAGAGAAAGAGGGTTGAACAATAAAATATTTCTGGTGCTAGTCTGATAAGACGACCCTTATAGCATGTTTCAGGAATTGTACCTTTTCTTCAATGGCTAGGAGCGGCTCTGGGAGATCAAGAGGCCTTTACAAACTTCAAAGCTAGAGAACAGTTTTGGGTTATTTAGAGCCATCACAGGCAAAAGGGATCTCAGAAAAAGTCCATCTCCCCAGTCACATGGAAAGATAACAACAACAACAACTACTCAGGATATTCTGATTTGCTGGATGGTGTTACTACATAGGTGCTAAATTGAGAGGATCAGTGGAGTTTCAAAACACATATACCTAAACTTAGCACCAGAGCAAATGGTTTGGCAACAGCAGAATGAGTGAGACCTTGAAGCTATGGAAGAAACACTAGGTTTCTTGTTTTAACATGCAGCGATACAGCTGCATCCCTTTATGGTGTTAGTTATGATTCCCTACCACTCATATAAATAAGGATTAATTAGGAACAGAAATGACAAGGACAAGATAGGAAAAAAAAAAATCAGCTCCAGTACCTAAAAATAATTGACATGAATTGGACCGAAAAAGTTCCTCCCAACTAGTTAGCCTCCAGTAAATTTGAATTCTGGAGTAAGGACTCAATCTCTTCCTGTCGAGCTCAATTCAGCTGGGTTTCTTGTTGTCCAGAACTGTAACAGGGCGTGCAGGGCCCCTTTGCTCCTGCCTCTGCTCTGTTCCAAAAACCACTCAGAGATCTTCAGCAATCATCAGTGCAGTTTATTTACAGTGTGTAATCCCACCGTCTTCTCATCATCTAAAGCTTGGAGGTTTCAGCCTTAAGGGCTTCTCAATCTCTGCAACCGGGGGGAGGGGGCAAAGGGGCTACCCCTCTACCGCCACTCTCTGACTTCCCCCTTTCTGTCTGCCCCACCTTGACTTCCTTCTTCTGAGGCTTTTATGCAGCCCCAGGCTAACTGGGCTGGCAGATGTTTCCCCTTTGTCAATCAGACACAGGTTTCTACCTCTCTCTTAATTGGAGCTGGCATGACAGAGGGCTGGCTCAGCAGTCCCAGCCGAGCACCCTGTCACAGGGACCTTTTCCTGTCAATAAGGTTTTATTGTCTGTACAGTCAACACACCGCTGGTGAATAAGGGGAAAAGCAGTGCAACAAGGTTTTCACTGTTTCCCCCTAACTTTCAAGAGTGCTTATGCTTTATGAATAGAGATCCAGTTAATAAAGAGTACACAGAAAACCTAAAAAAGTTGTGAAGAGAGCAAGAGACCATTTCCAAGACATGTTGCTGTTCATCATAGAAATAGGAATTTGTGGGCTGTGTTATCCTTGAAATCTTGCTCTTATTTAAGGAAGATAGAATATCTCGAGCAATCTAAACAATTCCTGTGCCTGTTCACTCTTTTCCAGTAACTTTTGGGTAAGAACGAAGTTTGTTGGTATTTGAACACTTATGTTCTTTCACAGCATATTTATAAAAGCTGGTTTCTTTGCACTGCATTTTCTTTCATTTGCCTTTCCTTGATCTAGTTTAACCTAGCAACTGAAAAGCTTTTATATGCATTCAAAGTTTGTTTCAGTACTAAGCCATGGCAGCCTTAGACCTTTGATGACACATATATGCATACATTAAGGCAAATATCCAGACAACGTTTATTATACAGAACACAGAAGAACTTATTATGAGTACTTTGTTCCCATAAACCTCAGATGGCGATTACATAAATAACCTTGACCTTTCAAGAACAAGAGCATAATTCATATAAAATCCTTAGATTGTTAAACATAATGTAAAATGTCTACTTACTCTTTCAGTTTTATAGGGTGCAATAATGTTTTGTTCTTTAATGAGAAAAGCCTGAAAAAGGATAAAAGATAATTTAGCCAGAATATGCTTGGACAATAAATTCTCTATGAATTATATTGTTTGGTGATAATGTGTGGATAAAGTGTGTGCACTCATGATGTGTACGTGGAGGTCTGCGCAGGGAGGAGAGATCTGCTATTAACTTGGGGTGGAAGCGAGAGGGGAGTGACAGTGACAAAAGGGGGTTGGAACATAGAAATTGCCAGGAATGGCCCGTCTGGTATCCTGTTGCCAAAAGTGGCCAGTACCAGAGTAAGGTGCAAGAAACGGAGAAGTGGGCAATGACTGAACTACCTTTCTGTAAAAAATTCTTCATTTTGAAAATTTCTTCATGCATCCAACGAAGTGGGTATTCACCCACGAAAGTTCATGCTCCAAAACGTCTGTTAGTCTATAAGGTGCCACAGGACTCTTTGCTGTTTCTTCATGGAGAAATTCATAGACTTTAAGGTCAGAAGGGACCATTATGATCATCTAGTCTGACCTCCTGCACAACGCAGGCTGCAGAATCTCACTCACCCACATCATTCATAAAACTCTTCATTTAGAAGTTGGCTTATGCCCTAAAGCATGAGGGCTTGTATCCATTTTTAAATTTGGCAGCTTTTGCTTTTTTTTCTAATCCTATATAATTAGACTTGGCACAATGCAATTTTTTTATATATACTTTTGATGGATAATATCAATGTTTATTTTTAAACTTTCTATCAATTAAATTGTCACAGTTGCAAGAAATCATGTGGTCGTCAGAGAGTTATTTAGTGATGGTAAATGTTGAGATTTAAAAAAGTTGAAAAGATTTATGACTGTTAAAATAACTTTTGTCAACATCACTGTTTTATTAAGCTATGTAAAAAGACCAAAGATAGGAACAAATATTAATAAAGTCAGTTATATTAAATGTTTTTAACTAAATTATGTTATGATGCCTTTCACTCAATTAGCTATATCCAGAATTTAAGTTGTCATTAGCATGGCAGGTTCACTGGTGATACTGCTGAAGAAAGGCACAGATAGACCGATAAACCTGTTCTTACATCAGTTTTAGTCTAACAAGTTGTAAGCACTTTCTGGTTTTAAAGACAGCAAACTACTATTAAGCAAGATAGAAGCAGGATTGCACTCTTTTGCTTTGAGTGACTTCCGCTAGCGAGAGCTATCGCTCTTCAGCAGTACAACCACCACCTACAAAAGGCACAAGTGTTCAACTCAACCAAGAAGCTTAATTTCTTAAAACATCTTTTTTGATTTAGTGCATGGGGTACTGGTCCACAGTGGGGTACTGGTCCATGACTAGAGCTCTGAGGTGCTCTGGTAATAATCAAGCAAACTATGGCTATGAAAGCACTGATCTAGCAACAAGCTCTGTGCAGGCACAGAGGTTTGCCCACATTTCAGGATTGTGGCCTAAGATTTGCATACATTGCAGTTAGCTTGTATTACTGCATGTTAAATGAATATTTTACAGTTTGGAGAAATTTCAAATAGATATCCCAAATTTAAATTAGCAAATAGAACATGAAGGTTGAAAGCATCTCCATTACCAAATAAGCATAACAGAAAAGACACTAAGTTTTTAACATATATTATTAATGCATCTTGTTATTCCTCAGAAATAATGAAAGCGGAAGTTACAGTTTTTTTTATACTGTTTTGATAATCTCTAATGACCTTCACATTATAGCTTTTATTTCGCAGCTATTATGGCATTAAATAGCTTTTCAGTTGCCCACTACTCACAATCAAAACAAAAGGCTTCTTATTCAGTCATGCACTGGCAATGAGTTTTGAGTGTACAGAGAAAGTAATCCTGAGATTATACCGTACACCTGTTCCATTATAATTCGCTGTAACTACAACTTATTACATAATGGATGTAATAATGTCTAAGTCTTATATACTAATAAAAGTTTCTCTGCACGGAGTCTGACAGACATCAGAAAGTGTCAATTATACACATTTTATACACTTTAAAATTCCCTCCCTTTTATATCACAGCTTTCATCCAAGGATTTCAATACGTTACCAGTATTATAGGCAGTGGTGCTGGAACTAAGAGTGTTCCGGCATTCTCTGGCTTGAAGTAGTAATAACAAACCCCAAAGACCTGGTTTCCATCATCAGCACCCCCTCATAAAAATTGTTCCAACACCCCTGATTATAGGGAGGAGATGGTAGCACCTAACTACCCCATGTTTAGTTTGCCAAACATTTTCCATTATAAAAGATGTTTTTGAGATACAAAGAGGATTCCTCTTACAGGACTACAGATTGGGCTAATGTGTATTGTTCTTCAAAACTTTAACAGGAGAATGTGGGGACAAAAAGGAAAAGAACATAGCTCCACTCTTAGGGACCTGACTGAGTTTGCAGGACTGGTTGTTAGAAAGGCATCTTTATATTTGTAAACAGAGGACATTTTATACAGAAGTTGTTGCCATGGACCCACAATGCCATTTTCACAGCAGCTCTACACTGAAAAGAGAATAACTAACTGTACTGGGTATAACTACGTCAGTATAACTAGTACAACTTTCCCATGTAGACAGTCTAGTGACCTGCCCAAATTAATTTTGGACTGTAGCAATTTGTTCTTTATTGGGGCAAAAACAAGATTACAAGTGCAAAATCCACCAGTGAACCAACATGAAAATGGGTTGAATTTTTTCTTCAAAAGATTTCATGAAAAGTGTGACCATTTTTTGTTGAAGTCTCTAATTTTGAAATCTTTAGATCTGCTCCATTTTTTTAAAATGAAGCTTAAAGTGTTGATTATTTACAAATTTGAACTAACTATATTCAAGACATTCCATGCTCTAACAATACTTCCATACTTCATGACCAGTTACTGAAAACTAAAATGCACACACAGTACAGAGTCCAATCTTTGAACAGCGTTTTCCACTTGAAACTTTGAAAAGACAAATGTAAGCAAGCCATGGTGGTAGTGGAGAGTCAGAAAAACTGCAAGAGATGTAGAAAGACCAAAACAAGAAGTATCAAACAGTTGAAATACACCTCCCTTGGTTTTTAATGATAAAAGTGATTCTCCTGTATGCATTAATTTCTGAAAATATTATCTTTACTAGGCAATATGCAATTGAGCGTGGAGATAAATTTATTGTATCTGACTTACCATTCAAGAGATACCCTCAACATGTCAACCTCATCTCAGTTTCATTTGAACATTTGTTTTTTTCTGTATTTACTTATTTATGAACGATGTTAAGCGCAGTAATGTCGCATATTAATTTTCTAGTTCATTGTGTCCAATACTGTTTTCTGAAAATACTTAAATAAACCCTAGAAAAAAAAACTTCTCAGTTATGAGCCATGAATTTGTTACATGTTTTTCTTACCTGATTGGATACAACAGAAATCACTCCAGGTGTATACCTATAATGCAGATAAGGTACTTGAAATACAAGTATTCAACTTATTAAAAACAAAAATAGAAGTATCTAAACATCTTAAATTCACATACCAGGTGAAAGGGTTATTTGCTTCATTATCTTCTGGTGCTTCTATACTGATACAATCTCGCAATGGAATCTGCAGCAAGTTATAGAAATATGTATTTCTTTAAACATACGTTTTGAAAAGAAACTAAAAGTTACTACCAAATGATCAGACTGGACAATTTACCTTAATAATGGGTTGGATTTTCTCATCCGGTTCAAAAATAATTGATTTTGAGCAGATTTTTAGTGAACCTCTGATTTTCCTAAAAAGAAAAGGAAAAAGAAAAAAAAGATTTGCATAACTAAATTGAGATCCAATAGCTGAATGACTCCAGTATAATTTTCAAAACAGAAATGGTTTTCTACCTTTCATCTCTGCAATCTTTGTTTATAATATGGTTAGCCGTATGCTGTTCAAAATAATATTCCTCCAGATTAAGAAGGAGCAGCGAAAACCTACAAATAAAAAAAATGAGGAAACTGTTTTCTTTTTTTAAGAAACTTTTTTCTTCATGCAGGAATCAGACTCTACATTGTTCTTATTAAAATATACTGTCAAATGTGTAGGAGTAACACAATTAAAGACATGTTGGAGACTGGTTTTCCTAAAAAAATAGAATTGTGTTTTAGGCATTTCTGAAGTGTGAAATACCATAGAAGAGATCTGCTCTGTTACTATGCTGGCCAAAAAAACAATTCTGATTACCTGGATGACCACAAAGGCCAGTATGGCTCAACCTGTAAACCATGGAACAAGTATCACTAAGCGCAGTTCACAGAAGCTGAACTCACACCAGTTTGAAAGGAAACAGGAAACAATCAATTATTTCAAAATACGTAAGGCTTTTCTCTACCATATAGCCTTGAATCACTTGATATTATCTATGCCATCACTTGGATTTACATGTTACGGAAACTATAAGGAAAACATTATGTATATGCATAATCTTGTAAGTTATAATAATAATAAATGTTTTTTAAAACTGCATTGTCAAGACTGTTTGGGCAATCTGTGAATAACCACAACAATGAATCCTTCTGAAAGGCCTTGCTTTCTGTATTAGAAATAAAAGGATGTTTTCCCCCACTTCCGGTCAAAATTTGTTTCAGTCCGTCTCAGTTCCACTATTTGGTATGAGTGAAAACTAGTGTCTGGCCCTTACCTTTAGTCTCTAATTTCACAAAAGACCCTAACAAATTTATTTTGGCATATGCCCAAATAAATTTGTTTGTTAGTCTCTAAGGTGACACAAGAACTCCTCGTTGTTTTTGCTGATACAGATTAACACAACTACCGCTCTGAAACCTGTGAAGTTAGAGAGAACCGTGGCTGTCTTAGGGCATGTCTATACTATGGGATTATTCCGATTTTACATAAACCGGTTTTGTAAAACAGATCGTATAAAGTCGAGTGCATGCGGCCACAAAAAGCACAATAATTCGGTGGTGTGCGTCCATGTACCAAGGCTAGTGTTGATTTCTGGAGCATTGCACTGTGGGTAGCTATCCCGTAGCTATCCCATAGTTCCCGCAGTCTCCCCCGCCCATTGGAATTCTGGTATGAGATCCCAATGTATGATGGTGCAAAAACAGTGTCGCAGGTGATTCTGGGTAAATGTCGTCACTCAATCCTTCCTCCGTGAAAGCGATGGCAGACAATTATTTTGAGCCCTTTTTCTCTGGATTGCCCTAGCAGACGCCATAGTATGGCAACCATGGAGCCTGTTTTGCCTTTTGTCACTGTATGTGTACTGGATGCCGCTGACAGAGGCGGTACTGCAGTGCTACACAGCAGCATTCATTTGCCTTTCAAAGGTAGCAGAGATGGTTACCATTCCTGTTGCACCGTCTGCCATTGTAAACTGGCGATGAGATGATGGTTTTCAATCATTCTGTACCGTCTGCAATTAGAAAGTGGCGATGACGGTTATCAATCATTTTGTACCGTCTGCTGCTGTCATGGGTGCTCCTGGCTGGCCTCGCTGAGGTCAGCCAGAGGCACATGGACAAAAATGTGAATGCCTCACCTCTTCTTTATGTTTTGTCTAAAAATAGAGTCAGTCCTGCCTAGAATATGAGGCAAGTCTACTAGAAAGCCAAAGGGCACAGCCGCTCTGGATCAGAGCCCCAGAGATCCCGCAGAAATGATGAGCTGCATGCCATTCTAGGGGGTGCCCCTGCAACAAACCCATCTGTTGCTTCCCTCCTCCCCTAACCCTCCTGGGCTACCATGGCAGTGTCCCCCCATTTGATTGATGAAGTAATAAAGAATGCAGGAATAAGAAACACTGACTTTTTAGCGAGATAAAATGAGGAGGAGGCAGCCTCCAGCAGCTATGATAGTCCAGGCAGGACATTAAAGGGTGGCGGGGAGAGGATCGCAGCCACCCGCTGCTCTGATAGTCCAGGGAGTACAGAATCTTTTTTTTAGACACGAAAGGGGTGGAGGGGTGCTGATGGAGCTCAGGCTCCAGCTGCTATGATGAGGATGGATACCCAGCATTTTGTACCGTCTGCCAAGAATGACAGGGAGTCATTCCCATTTTTACCCAGGCACCCCCGGCCGACCTCACCGAGGCCAGCCAGGAGCACTCACGGGCTGATGATGGTTTTCCACCATTTTGTACCATCTGCCGTCAGGAAAAGAAGGGGAGGGGATGCTGCTGTTCATTGCCGCAGCACCACGTCTACCAGCAGCATGCAGTAGATATAGGGTGACACTGAAAAATGGCAAGAAACTATTTTTTTCCCTTTTCTTTCACGGGGGCGGGAGCGGGGGTAAATTGACAAAATATACCCTGAACCACCCCGGACAATGTGTTTGATCCTTCAGGCACTGGGAGCTCAACCAAGAATGCAAATGCTTTTCGGAGACTGCAGGAACTGTGGGATAGCTGGAGTCCTCAGTACCCACTCCCTCCCTCCATGAGCATCCATTTGATTCTTTGGCTTTCCATTACGCTTGTCACGCAGCACTGTGCTAAGTCTCTGCTGTGGCCTCTGTCTATCATAGCCTGGAGATTTTTTCAAATGCTTTGTCATTTCATCTTCTGTAACAGAGCTCTGATAGAACAGATTTGTCTCCCCATACAGCGATCAGATCCAGTATCTCCCGTACAGTCCATGCTGGGGCCCTTTTTGGATTTGGGACTGCATCGCCACCCGTGCTGATCAGAGCTCCATGCTGGGGAAACAGGAAATTAAATTCAAATGTTCGCAGGGCTTTTCCTGTCTACCTGGCCAGTGCATGCGAGTTCAGATTGCTTTCCAGAGCAGTCAGAATGGTGCACTGTGGGATACCACCCAGAGGCCAATACCATCGATTTGCGGCCACGCTGACCCTAATCCAACACAGCAATACCGATTTCAGCACTACTGCTCTCGTTGGGGAGGAGTACAGAAACTGGTTTAAAGAGCCCTTTATATCAATATAAAGGGCCTCGTTGTGTGGACGGGTGCAGGGTTAAATCGGTTTAACGCTGCTAAATTCGGTTTAAACGCGTAGTGCAGACCAGGCCTAAGAATTCTCTGAACACCAAAAAGTGGTCAGCTTTCTGAAAGTGTGTAAATCTACTGTTGCTATCAGAAATTTGCCATGTGTAAGACACTTAGCTAATTAACACTAATTGTTACCAATATTAAACAGCTCAGCACTATAACCAGCTGATTCAAAGTCCATTGAAGCCAATGGAAATATCACCTTTGACTTCAACACTGTTGGGCTCAAGCCCTAAGTGACCCACACCTAAAACTTCACTTTAAGTGTACAACAGGAAGCACTTGTGTACTATACTCCTGAGGGATTTTTGCGCCAAAAAAATTAAAAATTCTGCGCACATTTTAAAATTCTGCAAACTGTATTTGTTAAAATAACACTATATAATCATACCAGTTTCAATTATTTTGGTAATTTCTTCCAACATACCTGTCAGCAAATGTGTCTGTAATAACACAGACAGACTAAAATTCTCCCAGGAGCCCATTTCCTGTTTCTCTGCTCCCTCCCACTCAGAGTCCAGCCGGAGGCCAGACACACTCAACCCCTACCCAGCAGAGTCCAGCCATGCCCACCCCCACCCACTCACACCCCCTATCCCCAAGAGGCCAGTTGTGGGTCTGTCTCCGCAAGCCTAGACATTCACATCCCCTATTCCCCAGAGGTCAGCTGTGGCTCCCCCTCCCCCAGACTAGACACTCACACTCTCTCTCACCCAGAGCCCAGCTGCGGCCACCCCAGCCCTGACGCTCACACCCTCTACCCCCCAGAGCCCAGGGATCCAGAGAGAGAGAGAGAGAAACAACTGATACTGAGTCCCATGCTTGCACAGAGTTTCCTGCATGGCGCCGCCTTCTCCTGCCCTGAGCTCATGCTGGAAACTGCAGTGGCAGGGAACCCTCAAGTTCCCTCTCCTTCCCCCCAGTGGTGGCCAACATCTCTGCATCACATTTCTGTGGAAGCAAAAAGGAAATTCTGCATGCATGCCAATTTCTGTAAAATTCTGCATTGCGCATGTCACAGAATTCCCCCAAGGGTATGCAATATAATCAAATTATGTTGTCTCTCTATAAGTCAAGAGAACACACTTTTCATAGATATGGCCACAAGTTGTAGAACCACTATGCAATTTAATTGCTCAGAAATACATTGCTAGCAACACATCATACAATGAGTATCTGATAAACTATTACTTCTTCGAGGATCATTCAATATTTTATCTTAAGTGTGGGATTGGAATGAAAAATAGTAGACTGCTTTTAAAGGCAAAAATATCCTTAAAACAGAAGACAAAGGAAAAGGACATCTTTGTTGAGTTAAACAAGAGGGGTCACCTTTCAAAAGAGCACAAAGGGTATCTCTACACAATGTTTTGGAGCTACTAGCAAGAGTGAGCCTCCCAGAGCAGATCAAGAGACTCAGGGTTATCAGGGCTCACACTAGCACTCTAAATGTAGCTGCAGTGACATTGCTTTGAAATTGAGGATCAAGCTGGAGCTCCGGTTATGAAGCCTAGGAAAGGGGAAGGGCTTCATATATTGGACTTGAGCATTTAAAATCTAGTCAGATAAAAGAAGCTTCTAGTATTATATCTGTCTGAGCCACCCCTGCCGGCTTTTGGGGCCTTGGGGCTGTATTTTAAGAGAGAGCAGGACAGCTAGGATACATAGGATTAGCGTCTACTGTTTCTGAAACCAATGTGAAAATATTAATTATTAAGATTATAATTATTATTTGTATTATAGCAGTAGAAGGCCAGAGCAAAGAGAAATTCATTTTAAAATGGAAACCACAAGAGAATACCACAAGAGTACAGTTTCCCTTTTTTAACACTATCAACACAATGTGCCAACTCAAACCCTGCTGTTCAATATAATTCTTTTTCTGGAAGCAACTATCCTACCAGTTCCAACATAATGAAGCCGGCAAGCAGCCAGTGTAAGGGAACTCAATTGAATATAGACCATGTCTGCAAACAAACTGTCTGCAAAGGGGCTACATCCACAGAAACATTCTCCAGAAAGTGTTAATGGCAATCAGAAGGCGTCCATGAAACTCTAGAGACTACCTAAGATCACAAGCTGGTCTCACTTCTTCAGGTAAAAATATTTATTGAGAGTGGAGGGAAAACCTTCAGGATGCACATCAGTATCGAAGTGTACATTAAAGAGAAGATGATGTGAGTTTAAGGAAAGGAATTCAGCTGATATTCAATTAACCTAGTCAGACTGATTGTGAAACAGGAAGCATCGTAATATTGTGTATTAGCTTACATTGATACCTCCCTAAAATGGCATGATGAGATTGTTAAAGTCTATCTCAAAAAAAGGGGGCTATTTATACATGTTTATTTTAGCTTTTTAAAAAACATACTGGAGATGGGGGAGTTCCAGACTGCCTGTTAGTTATATTCATGAGATGTGCTGAAACCTGAAATACAGCCTGGTAAAGGAGGGGTATGAACCTAGTAACTGGAGGCTTGAAAAGCATTTGCTATTATATAAGAGATTACATATTCATAAAAGATCATCCGTATTTAGGGACTAGAACCTGCAAGGTAGTGAGTGACTTCAACTCCCGCTGATGTCAGTGGGTGCTGAAAGTGCTTAGCACTTTTTTTAATATTGTACATATCACAGTACCAGCTGAATTTAAAATGCCTACATAAGGGCACTTTCTGTAGTAACCAAGCACAGCCTAAAGTTTTGCTTGAACAACTTTCATTTCATAGCTCTGTTTTCTACACTGTGCCAATTAAATTAATGGATTAATTTACTAAAATACATGAAAAAATCAACGTGGTGACTAAGTGGAATATAATTTCTGAAGAAAAAATTTTGAAAAAAATCTTACCTGAGGAGATACTAAGACACAAGAATAGAAAACCCCGAGCACCACTCCGCCCCAACGTGCCGCTCCAAGCACGTGCTGGGTCGGCTGGTGTCTGGAGCCGGCCCTGCTTCCTGGAACTGTGGGCAGAGTTCACCCTAGCCCTCCGGCACAGCGACACCAAAATGAGAGCTGCATTCACAGTGGAGAAGCAAGTGGTGATCACTATGAGGAAGATGGCAATGCCAGATAGCTATCAATCAGTCGGGAATCAGTTTGGGGGTTGCTGCGATGCTAGTGTGCGGAGCCATTAACTGTATCCTGCTAAGAAGGACTGTGACTCTGGGCACTGTGCGGGAAATATGGATGGTTTTGCAACAATGGGATTCCCTAACTGCGGTGGAGAAATAGATGGCCCACATATGCCTATTTTGGCACCATACCACTTTGCGACAGAGTACATCAACAGAAAGGGCTACTTTCCTATGATATTGCAAACGCGGTGGGCCACTGGGGCTGTTTCATCAACATCAACATGGGCTGGTAAGGGAGGTGCACGATGCATACTGCATACATTTTTAGGATCACAGGCCTGTACAGAAAGTTGCAAGCAGGGACTTTCTTTCCAGACCACAGGATTACCACTGGGGATGTGGAAATGCCAATAGTCATCCTGGGAGACCCAGCCTATCCCTTACTCCCATGGCTCATGAAGATGTACACTGGTCACCTTTACAATAGCAAGGAGCACTTCAACAACAATCTCAGCAGATGCAGAATGACTGCTGAAGGGGCCTTTGGCAGTTTGAAGGGTCACTGGTACTGTCTACTCAGGAGGTTAGACCTAAGCGAGGACAATATTCCCATGGTCATAGGTGCCTGCTGTGTACTTCATAATACGTGAAGCAAAGGAGGAGAAGTTTCCGCAGAGATGGAACATGGAAGTTGATTGGCTGGCTGCTGATTTGGAGCAGCCAGATAGCAGGGCTATAAGAAGAGATCAACAGGGGTTATTTGGCTCAAGGAGGCTTTGAAGAAGCATTTTAACAATGAGCCACAGTAACGTGTGTTGCTGTAGTGTAATGCACCTGGCACTGGTTTTTTTTGCAGCATACTGTGAACCTTGTAATGACTGTGGTGCGCCCACTAATATAACAATGCAAATGCACCAGCTGTTATTCTCTGTGAACATTAAGCAGCTATCTTATATTGGAGAATAATAAATTCAGTTTCCATAAGTACATTTTTATTCCACACCCATGCAAACATACCTATGTAAAGTTCAGGTAAACTTCATACATACAGGGAAAGGGGGAAGGAACAAGGAATTCACAAGCACATGTACACCAATGAGGCTCTCACAGAGTAAGTGTGGCTGTCATTTTGTGTAAATCTCCTGCAGGGTGGAGTGCCCTGTGTACTGTAAGATACGTGGAATGTAGCAGGGGAGTGTAGGGAAGTCCTAAAATGCAGTTCTCTATTGCCTTCAGATGGAGGTAGAATAGATGTGTTCATTCAGGGATCACAGCATGTCTCTTTGCTCCTTGAGCAGCACTACCATCTCTTGCTGCCCGTTTCTCCTGTCCTTGCTATCCCTCTGCATTTTGTCATTGATCGCACCCTCCAAGCCCTCTGCTTGCAATCCAAAGCCAGAGGCTTGCAGGAGCTCCTGGAATATGTCTTCCCTTGTCCTCTTCTTTTTCCTCCTTATCTGGCTGAGCCACTCCACTGGTGTGGATGAAGAGAACCTCAAGGCCACATTTGCAGCTTTTAAGAAACAATGGGCAGAGGTACTATTGTCAGTGCCTTTACTCCTCTTGATCCACACAAGTTACAAACACAACATTCTCACTTCCCTTTGGGACTCAGAGCATGGTGGCAGCCGTAGCCATGCTGAGTATAGCCTGGGGAAGAAAGGGGCAAGTTGGAACAATGGGGGGGATAGCACTGGGACATCAGTACAAGCAGATAGGGCTATTGCACTTAAAACTAGCTCTGTCTTCCACAGCTGATGGTGACTGTACTTGATAACTCACTCCTGAGAGTAACTGAAGCTGCAAGGGAACAGCTCCTGCAAGTGTCGAGCTGCAGACCAGGTCTGTATGCTGCTAGCCTGTGTGCCGCAATGGTGCCTCCTGAAGTCATTGCCCAGTGGCATGGCAAAGCGTCCAACCATGGGAGAAGAAACAAGGCATCCCTTCCAAGAAGCCTTGGGCAGAGGATTGCAGACTACCTCCAGGATCTCTATTCCCCAAGAATTCTTCCATCTCCTGCCAGCACAGCTACCGCCTGTCATACCTACACCAACAGTGTGTAGACAGTATTTACCCTGAAGCGCTAGTGCAGCAGCTGCATGGCACATCTGTGCTGCTATAGTGTTTTAAGTGTAGCTACACCCTCAAAGGAGTCAGCCTTTAAGCAAGAATCCCACCGTAGCTATGGCTGACCTGACGCTTCATTACAATATCTTACGAAATTAGACGGAGACTGAAGGAGAGCAGTATAGCAGGCACAGAAAGGTGTTAGGTTCATCTTGATGAGTTGGGCCATGTCTACACTAGAGAGCTTACAGCAGCACTGCTGTACCGATGCAGCTGCTGCTGTAAGATCGCTTGTGTAGCCGCTCTATGCCGACAGGAGAGAGCTCTCCCATCGACATAATAAAACCACCACCACAAGCGACGGTAGCTAAGTTAGCAGGAAAAGCTCTCTACCGTTGATGTCAGCGAAACCTAAGTCGCTCGGGAGGGTGTTTTTTTTCCACACGCTTGAGCGAAATAAGTTTTGCTGACATAAATGGTAGTACAGACATGGCTTTGTTCTCAGCTGAAACAGAACATCCAATGGAGATTAATACAGCCTAAAAGAATAGCTCTGTGATGCATGAACTGCTCCATTCATGTTGGTGGGCGTTCCCTTAGCCTGCTCAAGGACTGGAGAGTTTCTGAGATGTATCAAACATACACTGGGGTGAGGAGCTGAGGATGGGTAACAGTGTGTTGTCCAGGCACATTCTGAGCACACCTGTCCTAAATTCCCCACCCACTGGGGCAGAGCTTCCCCAAATCCTAATTTACATGGGAGGAGGCAGTAGGGAGATGGGCTCAGGCCTCCTTAGAGGCACAAGGAAATCTAGATCCCAGTTCACATGAGAAGGTAAGGATAAGGTCCCAGACACTCCGAGAGGCAAGCCCCCGCCCCCAAATCTAGCTCACACGGGGGGGAGGGGAATCAGTCCCCTACAGATGGGCAGGAGCACCCAGATTCTGGAAAACAAAGCAGGGCAGTGAGTGGGGCTTCCCAGAGCAGCACTGACCTGCGTATCACATAAAAGGGATTAGGGAGTGGGTGGCATCACCACAGAAAGGCACACTCATGCTAAAAACCAGGTTAGGGAAGGGGAAGTCACACTCCCATATATGGGCAGGGTCCCCCCAGATCCTGGCACACCACCAGGGCATGGCACAGGGCTCAGAAACACCCAAACGACAGGAACCCCCCCTCACTCAGATAGACAAGCTCCCTCCAGAACCTGATTCAAATGGGAAGGAGGCATGGCAGGAGGGTCACAGCCCTGTAGATGGGCTAGGGGCCTCCTGATCATGGCACACATATGGGAGGGGAACGTGGGGCTGACAGGCACTTGTCCCATTCTTCCCCAGTCCTCTGTCACTCATCTCTATGTCCTCCTTCCCGCTCCCCCTTCCATCCACCAACTCCTCTCCTCTATTCCCACCTGCTCTGCCACCCCAATCACCTCCCCTACCAGCAAGCATTTCCTTATGTAGTTTATTTTCTTTTCAAAAAATGTTTTCAGCACCTTTTGAATATTCTGCTGTATTCACATTACTTTTCCCCAAAATAAAAACTGTCCTTTCACAGAGGCAGATTGGAGCAGTGTGTCTGCTTTTTTCATTTCAGATTCTGACCTGGTCTGGATTCAAACCTACAATGCCTGAGGTGGTGCACAGATTCAGTGGCCATAACTAAGCCCAAGATTTAGTCATGGGTATTTTTAGAAAAAATCATTGACAGATCATGGGCAACGAACAAAAATTCACAGTTGTAACCTGTCCATGACTTTTACTATAAACACCCCTGACTAAATCTTAACTGTCATGGGACCCACTATTCTGGGGAGCCCCCTGGGTGAAGCTGCTCTGGGGAGCACCCGAGACCAGCAGCACTGGCCGCTGTTTGGGCGGTCCCTGCAGCCAGCTGCCCAGGGCCACAAGCAGTGGCTGGTGTGGCTGCTCCAGCAGCCGACAGTGTGGCTGGCTACGGAGCCGCTCCAGCAGCTGGTGTGGCTGACCATATAGCCACCTGAGCAGTTGGCCCCAGGACCAGTAGCTCAGGCAGTCCGGGGGACAGCCACACTGGACGCTGCAGCTGCAAGAATTTCATGGAAGTTGCAGAAAGCCATGGAATCCATAACAGATTCGCAGCCTTAAGCATAACACACTCTCAGGTCTTGTGATGCTGAGAGAGTTTTCCAGATAGCAAGCCTCGCTCTCTCTCTGCACATGTGCTCTGTAATCCATCAGCCACATAAATAGGCACAAAGGTGAAGAACCAAACTCTTTTTCAAATAATGCTTTGAGCCCCCCCAAAAGGCTGATGGGTGCCAGGCACCCCTGTGCAACTGAGATCCTGGTGAGATGATCAGAGCCCTGGTTTCATCTCTATCTGTGCACAAAAAAATGTTTACTAGAGTGTGTCATCATTAAGAAAACCTGTTTTTTCCCCTGAGAGTCTGTACCACAGGAACCCCTTGGTCAAACCTACTAACAAGAGGTAGATATGAAAGCGAGGATACCAAGGTCAAGGTCTTGTGAGAAGCCCATTTCTATCATTACCACCCTCAGAGCCTAACCAGAGAGGGTACTCCCTGGATCCTGCTGAGAAATGTATTCGTATCAATCTGATTAACAGATGCCTGAAAATTTTGAAGTTTCACCACCCTCCCCTCTCCCTTCCCACTGGGTCTCTAAGCTGTCTGCTTACCAAATCAGCCCAATCCTATTCACTGAGATAAGATTTTAGATAACTACAGAGTTTTAAAGTCTTCAGTAAGACAAAATAAATAAAAGTTCCATTTCCATCCTCAGCTCACTCTCAGCCTTTCAAAGGTATATTCATTTGAGAGGAGGCAACCTTAAGCAGGATTTCCAACTTGTGCAGTTTTAAGCCTCAGTTCTGCAAGATGCCCCACATGGGTGGACCTTTGTGCCTGCACAGAGCCCCACTGAAGTTATCAGGCATCTATCTGTATAGAACAGCTTGCAGCATCAGAACGTGAGGAACATCTGCAATGGCTGGAATCACCAGGTTATTTCTAAATTAAAACTCTGAATAAAAACTTAGACACTATTAACTGAACAAAGTATCCACAAATAAGAAGTGACACTCATTTATAGATATTTGAGCATGACAGTCTTCAGCAAGTTTTTGGTTTTGGATATTTTGCTCCAAAAGGATAAAGACAAGGTTATTAGCTTAGAAAAAAAAGCTAAGCAATTGTTTTGCTCAGGATCCACCTGCAGAACTGTATGCTGCCAATATTTCACATGCAAACAGAACACTAATGCAGAAACAGATAAACTTCCTAAACAGGAAACAGTGTAGCATGCACAATGTAGATCATTAGATATCAGTTTATAAGATCTTCTGTATCAGGTGTCAGACCACCCCCATCTGTTCATGCTAATAGCCCACAGCATAGAGAACTCAATTCATAAATGCTACAATGATCTTACAGGAAATAAAGCCATATCATTTTACTAGCAAATTTTGTAACTAAAATTAGTGTACTTTTTAGAAACCTAATTTTATTTCCCTCATATAGCAAACATACAGCAAAATAGCAGGTACAAAATAGAAGATTTTAGTTCAAGTCAATTGAAAAGGACATAATATATGCCCCTCAAGTAATTTTCTTACAAAGCACATGGGAGAAAAGAAATGTCAGAGAAATGAGAATTGATGTCTATCCATTTGAAAGGAATATTTCTGTTCTAAACCTATGAAAGATGGCCTGCAAAGGAAAAAAAAAACAAACTGGGTTTTGTGCCCTTTTTTGGTGTTTGACATTTTTTATGAACTACAAAGAAGTCTTGCTTTTTTATTTGCTCAGTTTGTACACACACGAGAAATTCTGATGTTGTCCTGTTTTTCTGGAAAACTGGAGACGTAGGAGGCTTATGAAACCAGACACTAAGAAAGTTAAACTTGATTAAGTGACAAGGGAATGATTTTTATTGAGATTATTTAAAACTTTTTCTCATCTATTTAAAAGGGATATAATTAACTTGTAATCTAGTCAGTTTCATAAAGCAAGTTAAATGTTGTTTGAGGTACTATGCCTGCCTCTCAGTTAATTTTCTACTTTTACCATCTTAAATATCGCTCTATGCTGCTGTCCAAAAAGCCAACAAAACTGACTATACACAAACTGTCAAATGCACAAAGTAAATAATAGGGGAGAGGGGAAATCAAATTTCTTTCAGTTATATAGTTACAACACCCAAGATCACATTAGTAGAGAAAGGCATTTGGACAAAAGTTGTGCCCCTTTTACAAATACCCAGCAAACAAATAGAAGAAAAGCTCTCTGTTAGAGATTCAACAGCTTAGCCCTTCAATTAAGGGATGAAAAAGCATCTAAAAAAAACAGAAGTGTCAAGATTTTATATTACTGATTTAAAAAAAAAAAAATCAGTGGAGCAGAAAAACACTTCAAAGCAGCAGTAGTCAATTACTTTTTGTCAAGGTCCAAATTTCTTGGTCAATGTACAGGCAAGGTCCAGACTCTAGAGAAAAATAAATTTAAAAAATAACAATGATAACATGTAAATAAAAAGATTTCAGGGTTGATTCAAAAGCATCTGGCAGTCTGGATTTGGCCCAGAGTCTGCCTACTGACTACCCCTGCTTTAAATGTTTTCATGTCTTCTTTGTCATGAAAAGGGTACAAACCAATATACACCGCTACCTTGATATAACACGACCCGATATAACACAAATTCGGATATAACATGGTAAAGCAGTGCTCGGGGGGCGGGGGGGGGGGAACGGGCTGCACACTCCAGTGGATCAAAGCAAGTTCAATATAATGTGGTTTCACTATAACGCAGTAAGATTTTTTGGCTCCCAAGGACAGTGTTATATCCAGGCAGAGTGTACTAAAGGGGGAGCATCTATTTGGGTATCAAAACAAAGGAATCTGCAGGTACAATCACATGATCACAATTCTGAAGCTTGTTGGTTCAAGTCTCACTTGATTTCACACTGAAAGGCCACCTCCAGTTCACCCAGCTGCAAAATGGGTAGCTGGTCCATCAGGTTAGGGCAGTCAAAGGCAACAGGACCCTGGCCACATCATTACCTTGTGCACTGTTGGCTATGAAATTGATGTCACTTAACCATGTCAGCCCCATGAGCCACTGGCTCAAGGTAACTTTGATTTTGACTAATGATTGGGAAGGAGCAAGCAATTGAAATGAAATTCACAGATATTAAACTGGGAGGGGTTACAAATACTAGTAAAGACAGAAATCAGTATTTCTTGAATTGCTGAAATTAGAAACTTTAATAGGCAATAAAATTATGAGATTAAATTTGGGAGAAAAATACTCATTATAGATTTTAGTGGCTGAGAAGACCTCTCAGAAGTAGTGATGACAGTCCACAAATAATGGACTATGAATTAGACATGAGTTTGCCCACAAACCCAGGCGATGGGTCTCTCACCTTTTCCATCAACCACTACTTCATTTTCCAATCCCTGATCTCATCGTGTTTTTTACAGTTTAAAAGTTCTCCACTCAAACAAAAGAAAATCATTCTTCCACAATAGAAGAAATTTAGTGTCTCTTTCCTATCCTCTTTCCCGCTCTAAGAATTTATTTGCCCAATCAGAGCTTTAAGGATTGTTCTTTTCCTCCTCCTCAGACAAGATTTTTCCCCCTCTGCTTTATATACATCTCACCCTCAAGGCACAATATTCCTAGGAATTACACTCTTCTCCTATGGCAGTGCCCAATGCTATCCCAAAAGCATCAGAGTAGCATAAAAGTGGTATTTTTTATTATAAAAAACAGAATTACATATTCAATAATATAAAAGTAATGCAATGGACATTTGCATTTAATACATATATAGAACGCTTTACTAATTTCACCCCAGCTCTCCTTTTTCATTAGCCATTGGTTAATTAGCCATTCAGTTTGTCTCATCGTCCTATGGTTTCCTTGCTAAGAATTAAGAGTGCAATGCATCCAACAGCTGCAGAGAAGCACTCACAAGAATAGCATTTGTAAAATGGGCATGTGATTAGTTTACTACTCCATCTCTATTGCTACTGGCACTGCAATGTGTGCCAAAAATAATGCTTACAATGTTTTATGCTACTGAGTACACAATTGACATGGCTACTGTTTTAATGTGTATCTTAAAGTAAATCGGGATAGGTAACCTATGGCACACGTGCCAAATGCAGCACAGCACGTGAGCTGATTTTCAGTGGCACTCACACTGCCCAGGTCCTGGCCACCAATCCAGAGGACTCTGCATTTTAATTTTAAATGAAGTTTCTTAAACATTTTAAAAACCTTATTTACTTTACACACAATAGTTTAGTTATATATTAGAGACTTATAGAAACAGACCTTCTAAAAAACATTAAAATGTATTACTGGCACGCAAAACCTTAAATCAGAGTGAATAAATGAAGACTCAGCACACCACTTCTGAAAGGTTGCCAACCCCTGAAACAGATCATATATTTATCTCCCTTTAAGAAACTTTTCCAACTTTAGCTAACCCTATTTTAGGGAATGATTTTCCCGATTACAGTTAGGCTTGACCCAATGTGTGACTCTTGTCTTCCCCATTAATCAGAACTGCTGAGTAGTGTTGATGGCATCTTCCCAACCCCAGACCACAAATGAAACAATAAACAGATCTTTATCCTGTGCTCACATATGTCCTGAACACCTGCTCCCTGGGTATAAGCATGTGTGTATGTAAGGGAGAGTTTGCAGGATGCAGAGCCCAGCAGGAGACCCCCGCGTTGTGAAAGGAGAAGGGAACTGCCAGCGCTGCCCAAATCTGCCCTTCCTCTCTCGGGGGGGGGGCCTGTCGGCGCCCCTGCCGCAGGAGGCCAAGCCGCAGCCTCCCCCCTCGCAGCCCGGCCCAGCCGAGCCCGCGGCGGAGTCCCCACCTCTCCTTAGAGTAAAGCTGCTGTTCCTGCCGCCTCTTCCGGGTGAAAGCCATGGGGCCGCCGGGGGCGGAGAGCGCGGGGCCGGCGGCCTCCCCCTCACTGCCCGGGGCGCCCGCGCCGCCCCTGGCGCGTTTATCCCGCGCCGGGCAGCGAGCGGCGGCTCACCCGCCTCGCCAGGCCCGAGTCCAGCTCCCTCCACACTGCGCCGGTGCTGGCGGCTGCAGGGGACGCGCCAGAGCCCGGCCCCGTGCAGGGGACACGCCCCCGAGCAGCGGCCACCGCTGTTATTGGTTATTAACCCGGCCTGGCAGGGGGCGGCCCGAGCGGGGCTCCCAGCCCTTCCTGGTCGTCCAGAGCTGGCGCCAAAGCAGGGGCAGCGTCACTAGCCTCCTGCCCCGTAACCAAGCCCCAGCTCGGGGCCGGGATTAGCCCGGGGACACCCAGCCGGGCCGGGGCGCTGACTTGCAATCAGAGCTGTGCTCGCTGCTCTCTGCGCACCCCCTGGGCCTCTGCCCTGCAGAGCCGGTGGCAGAACTAGGCCTTAGGAACAGCTTCCTCCTGGTCTCAGTGGATCAGATCAGAGCTGTCCAGTGATTAAAAGAAATCATGATTAATTGCACTGTTACATAATAGTAGACCATTTACTTAAATATTTTGGATGTTTTCTAGATTTTCAAATATATTGATTTCAATTAAAGCACAGAATACCAAAAAGAACAGGAGTACTTGTGACACCTTAGAGACTAACAAATTTCTTTGAGCATATGTTTTCTCTGGGCCTCTCTTTTTGTCCTTCCAGGCCCAAGAACATGATACAGTTCTGCGGTGACCTAGAATCCTATTTTCGACTTCTCTGACTCAAAGAATATTTCCAACACACCTCTGAACAACATACTAACCCACAGAATCCTTCCTACCAACACTGCAAAAAGAAGGACTCTTCCTGAAGGTCGAAACGACAGACTGGACTTCTACATAGATTGCTTCCGTCGACGTGCGCGGGCTGAAATTGTGGAAAAGCAGCATCACTTGCCCTATAATCTCAGCCATGCTGAACACAATGCCATCAACAGCCTCAAGAACAACTCTGACATCATAATAAAAAAGGCTGACAAAGGAGATGCTGTCATCATCATGAATAAGTTGGAATATGCTATGAACAGGCTGCTAGGCAGCTCTCTAACTCCACATTCTACAGGCCATTATCCTCTGATCCCACTGAGGATTACCAAAAGAAACTACATCATCTGCTCCAGAAACTCCCTGAAAAAGCACAGGAACAGATCTGTACAGACACATGCCTAGAACCCCGACCAGGGGTATTCTATTTGCTACCCAAGATCCAAAAACCTGGAAATCCTGGATGCCCCATCATCTCAGGCATTGGCACCCCAACAGTAGGATTGTCTGGCTATGTGGAGTCTCTCCTCAGGCCCTATGCTACCAGCACTCCCAGCTATCTTTGAGACACCACTGACTTCCTGAGGAAACTACAATCCATCGATGATCTTCCAGATAACACCATCCTGGCCACTATGGATATAGAAGCCCTCTACACCAACATTCCACACAAAGATGGAAATCAAGAACAGTATCTCCGAGTATGTCACAGCAAACCTGGTGGCTGAACTTTATGATTTTATCTTCACCCACAACTATTTCACATTTGGGGACAATATATACCTTCAAGTCAGCGGTACTGGTATGTGTACTCGAATGGCCCCACAGTATGCCAACATCTTTATGGCTGACTTAGAACAGCGCTTCCTCAGCTCTTGTCCCCTAACACCCCTACTCTACTTGCGCTACATTGATGACATCTTCATCATCTGGACCCATGGAAAAGAAGCCCTTGAGGAATTCCACCATGATTTCAACAATTTCCATCCCACCATTAACCTCAGCCTAGACCAGTCCACACAAACGGTCCATTTCCTAGACATTACTGGGCTAATAAGCGATGGTCACATAAACACCACCCTATACCGGAAACCTACTGACCGCTATACTTACCTACATGCCTTCAGCTTCCATCCAGGACACAATCCATTGTCTGCAGCCAAGCTCTAAGATACAACTACATTTGTTCTAATCCCTCAGACAGAGACAAACACCTACAAGATCTCTATCAAGCATTCTTAAAACTACAGTACCCACCTGCTGAAATGAAAAAACAGATTGACAGAGCCAGAAGAGTACCCAGAAGTCACCTACTACAGGACAGGCCCAACAAAGAAAATAACAGAACGCCATTAGCCATCACCTTCAGCCCCCAACTAAAACCTCTCCAGTGCATCATCAAAGATTTACAACCTATCCTAAAAGATGATCCCTCACTTTCACAGATCTTGAGAGACAGACCTGTCCTCGCTTACAGACAGCCCCCCAACCTGAAACAAATACTCACCAGCAACCACACACCATACAACAAAAACACTAACCCAAGAACCTATCCTTGCAACAAAGCCCGATGTCAACTTTGTCCACATATCTGTTCAAGTGACACCATCATAGGACCTAATCACATCAGCTACGCCATCACTGGCTCATTCACCTGCACATCTACCAATGTGATATATGTCATCATGTCCCAGCAATGCCCCTCTGCCATGTACATTGGCCAAACTGAACAGTCTCTACACAAAAGAATAAACGGACACAAATCTGACATCAGGAATCATAACATTCAAAAACCAGTAGGAGAACACTTCAACCTCTCTAACCACTCAGTGACAGACGTTAAGGTGGCAATTTTGCAACAGAAAAGCTTCAAAAACAGACTCCAGCGAGAAGCTGTGGAACTTGAATTACTATGCAAACTAGATACCATAAACTTAGGTTTGAACAGAGACTGGGAATGGCTTGGTCATTACACTAATTGAATCTATTTCCCCATGTTAAAGTATCCTCACACCTTTGCGTTAACTGTCCAGAATGGGCCATCTTGATTATCACTTCAAAAGTTTTTCTCCCCTGCTGATAATAGCTTCTCTTAATTAATTAGCCTCTTTCAGTTGATATGGGTACTTCCACCTTTTCATGTTCTCTGTATGTATAAATATCTTCTTTACTGTATGTTCCATTCTATGCATTTAATGAAGTGGGCTGTAGCCCATGAAAGCTTATGCTCAAATAAATTTGTTAGTCTCTAAGGTGCCACAAGTACTCCTGTTCTTTTTGCTGATTACAGACTAACACAGCTGCTGCTCTGAAACCTGACAGAATACCAAGTATACAGAGCTCACTTTATATTTATTTTTTATCACAAGTATTTGCACTGTACAAAAACAAAAGAAATGGTATTTTTCAGTTCACTTAATACAAGTATTGTAGTGCAATCTCTTTCTCATGAAAATTGAACTTACAACTGTAGAATCATGTATGAAAAAAAACTGCATTCAAAAATAAAACTGTGTAAAATTTTAGAGGCTACAAGTCCACTCAGTCCTACTTCTTGTTCAGCCAGTCTTGAAGACAAGTTTATTTACATATGTAGGAGATAATGCTGCCCACTTCTTGTTTACAATGTCACCTGAAAGTGAGAACAGGTGTTCTCATGGCATTGTGGTAGCCAGGGTTTCAAGATATTTACATGCCAGATGCACTAAAGATTCATATGTCCCTTCATACTTCAACCACCATTCCAGGAGACATGTATCCATGTGGTTGATGGGTTCTGCTCATTAACAATTCAAAGTAACACAGACTGATGCATGTTCCTTTTCATTATCTGAGTCAGATGCCACCAGCAGAAGACTGATTTTCTTTTTTGGTGGTTTGGGTTCTGTAGTTTCCACATTGGAGTGTTGCTTTTTTAAGACTTCTGAAAGCATGTTCCACACATCGTCCTTCTCAGATTTTGGAAGGCGCTTCAGATTCTTAAACCCTGGGTCAAGTGCTGTAGCTATCTTTAGATTTCATAGACTTTAAGGTCAGAAGGGACCATTATGATCGTCTAATCTGACCTCCTGCGCAATGCAGGCCACAGAATCTCACCACTCACTCCTGTAACAAACCCCTATCCTATCTCTGAGACACTGAAGTCTTCAAATCATGGTTTAAAGACTTCAAGGCGCAGAGTATCCTCCAGCAAGTGACCTATGCCCCACGCTGCAGAGGAAGGAAAAAACCCTCAGGGCCTCTGCCAATCCGCCCTGGGGGAAAATTCCTTCCCAACCCCAGATATGGTGATCAGCTAAACCCTGAGCACGTGGGCAAGACTCACTAGCCAGACACCCAGGAAAGAAATCTCTGTAGTAAGTCAGATCCCACCCCATCTAACATCCCATCACAAGCCATTGGGCATATTTACTGCTAATAGTGAAAGGTCAATTAATAGCCAAAATTAGGCTATCCCATCATACCATCCCCTCCATAAACTTATCAAGCTTAGTCTTGAAGCCAGATATGTCTTTTGCCTCCACTATTTCCCTTGGAAGATTGTTCCAGAACTTCACTCCTCTGATGGTTAGAAACCTTCATCTAATTTCAAGTCTAAACTTCCTAATGGCTACTTTATATACATTTGTTCTTGTGTCGACATTGGTACTGAGCTTAAATAATTCCTCCTTCTCCCTGGTATTTATCCCTCTGATGTATTTACAGAGGGCAATCATCTCTCCGCTCAGCCTTCTTTTGGTTAGGCTGAACAAGCCAAGCTCTTTCAGTCTCCTTTCATAAGACAGATTTTCCATTCCTCAGATCATCCTAGTAGCCCTTCTCTGTACCTGTTCCAGTTTGAATTCATCCTTCTTAAACATGGGAGACCAGAACTGCACACACTATTCCAAATGAGTTCTCACCAGTGCCTTGTATAACAGTACTAACACCTCCTTATCTCTACTGGAAATACCTCGCCTGATGCATCCCAAGACTGCATTAGCTTTTTTCACGGCCACATGACATTGGCGACTCATAGTCATCCTGTGATCAACCAATACTCCGAGGTCCTTCTCCTCCTCTGTTACTTCGAACTGATGCGTCCCAAGCTTATAACCAGAATTCTTGTTATTAATCCCTAAATGCATGACCTTGCACTTTTCACTATTAAATTTCATCCTGTTACTTTTACTCCAGTTTACAAGGTCATCCAGATATTCCTGTATGATATCTCGGTCCTCCTCTGTATGGGCAATACCTCCCAGCCTCGTGTCATCCACAAACTTTATTAGCACATACCCACTTTTTGTGCCCAGATCAGTAATAAAAAGATTAAATGAGATTGGTCCCAAAACCAAGTCCTGAGGAATTCCACTAGAAACCTCCCTCTAGGCTGACAGTTCACCTTTCAGTATGACCCGTTGTAGTCTCCTCTTTAACCAGTTCCTTATCCACCTTTCAATTTTCATATTGATTCCCATCTTTTCCAATTTAGCTAATAATTCCCCATGTGGAACCGTATCAAATGCCTTACTGAAATTGAGGTAAATTAGATCCACTGTGTTTCCCTTGTCTAAAAAGTCTGTTACCCTCTCAAAGAAGGAGATCAGGTTGGTTTGGCACGATCTACCTTTTGTAAAACCATGTTGTATTTTGTCCCAATTATCATTGACCTCAATGTCCCAATTACCATTGACCTCACCTTCTCTTTCAAAAATTTTTCCAAGACCTTGCATAGTACAGAAGTCAAACTAACAGGCCTGTAGTTGCCCGGATCACCTTTTTTTCCTTTCTTAAAAATAGGAACTATGTTAGCAATTCTCCAGTCATACAGTACAACCCCTGAGTTTATAGATTCAATAAAAAATTCTTGCTAATGGGCTTGCAATTTCATGTGCCAGTTCCTTTAATATTCTTGAAGATTATCTGGGCCCCCCGATTTAGTCCCATTAAGCTGTTTGAGTTTCGCTTCTATCTCAGATGTGGTAATATCTACATCCATATCCTCATTCCCATTTGTCATCCTGCCATTATCCCTAAACTCTTCATTAGCCTCATTAAAGACTGAGGCAAAGTATTTGTTTAGATATTGGGCCATGCCTAGATTATCCTTAACCTCCACTCCATCCTCAGTGTTTAGTGGTCCCACTTCTTCTTTCTTTGTTTTCTTCTTATTGATATGGCTATAGAACTTTTTACTATTGGTTTTAATTCTCTTTGCAAGGTCCAACTCTACATGGCTTTTGGCCTTTCTCACTTTATCCCTATATGTTCTGACCTCAATAAGGTAGCTTTCCTTGCTGATCCCTTCCATCTTCCACTCCTTGTAGGCTTTCTGCTTTTTCTTAATCCCCTCTCTGAGATGCCTGCTCATCCAGCTTGGTCTACAACTCCTGCCTATGAATTTTTTTTCCTTCCTTGGGATGCAGACTTTTGATAGTTTCTGCAACCTTGACTTGAAGTAATTCCAGGCCTTTAGATCCACAAGTTCTTTAGTCTAATCTACTTCCCTAACTAATTTCCTTAATTTTTTAAAGTTATCCCTTTTGAAATAAAAAACCCTAGTCACAGATCTATTTTTGATCACCTGAGCCTCAGATTCCTTAAGTGTCTTCCCCAGCCTGGCATAATCTCGTTCCAGTGAGAATCTAGCCATATCATTTGTTCCCACATGAAGGACAATCAGTGGATTCTTTCCCGCTCCCGTTAGGATCCTCTTCAGCCTTACATCCACATCCCGGATCTTCGCACCCAGCAGACAGCATACCCTTCTGTTCTCTGGATCAGCTCTGGTTACAGGTCTGTCTGTTCTTCTCAGTAAGGAGTCCCCAGTCACATAGACTTGCCTTTTCCTGGTGATGGTGCGATTCTCCGGTCTAGCCCCTGTTCCCTCTGGCTGGTTGCAAGTCCTCTCGATTCTTATTCTCCTTTACAATCCTCTGCAACCCATCCCATATCCTCCTGGGACTCATATTTGGTGTTATCTCCATTGACTCTTCCCCTCTTCCTATAGGACTCGCTGCTCTTCTCTTCTTCCTTGCCCTCTCACATTCAATGACCACCTGCTGTGCCCCTTCTTCATTTTCCAACTCCGCAAACCTGTCTCTGAGCATTATTTCTCCTTTACTAGCCTGTCTTTTCCTCTAGCTGGTTCTCTTAGTCACATGCTTCCACTGTCTACTGTCTTCACCAAGCAGTCTCCCCTCAGAGTTCTTTGTCCTGCTTCCATCTGCAAGTCTGAGCTTTTCGCTTCAGCCTCATGTCTTTGCTCAATCATCTGCTCGAACTCCCTTCTAAACTCAACCGGAGTTTCCACCTGCATCTCCAATCCTCGTATCTTTTCTTCCATCATCTCTATCAGGCGGCACTTCATGCAGGTGAAACTCTTTTCAGGTACCCCCTCCAGGGTCATGTACATACTGCAGCTTCTACATTAGAAATCTCACATTGGTACCTTTGTGTTTTGTGAAATCTGCAGTGAAAGTGTTCTTAAAATGACCCCATGTGCTAGGTTATCATCCAAGACTGCTTTAATATGAAATATATGTCAGAATGGGGTAAAACAGAGCAGGAGACATACAATTCTCCCTCAGGGAGTTCAGTCACAAATTTAATTAATGCATTTTTTTTTTATTGAGTGTCATCAGTATGGAAGCATGTCCTCTGGAATGGTGGCTGAAGCATGAAGGGGCATACAAATGTTTCGCATATCCGGCACATCAATACCTTGCAATGCAGGCTACAAAAGTGCCATGCAAATTCCTTGTTCTACCATTAGCTCCTGTAAATGTAAACAAACTTGTTTGTTTTAGCAATTGGCTGAACAAGAAGTAGGACTGCGTGGACTTGCAAGATTTGAAGTTTTACATTGTTTTGGTTTTGAGTGCAGTTATGGAACAAAAAATTTACATTTGTAAATTGCACTTTCACAACAAAGAGACTGTACTACCATAGTTATATGAGGTGAACTGAAAAATACTATTTCATTTGTTTATCATTTTTACAGTGCAAATATTTATAATAATAATATACAGTTTGATTTCAATTACAACACAGAATACAATATATATTAAAATGTAGAAAAACACCCAAAACATTTAATAAATTTCAATAGGTATTCTATTGTTTAGCTGAGCAATTAAAACTGTGATTAATTGCTATTAATTTTTTAATTGCAATTAATTTTTTTGAGTTAATCGTATGAATTAACTGTGATTAATTGACAGCCCTAGATCAGATTCATCCCAGATTGTAACTCCATGGCCATGTAATTACACCCAGGAAGAACCTGACCTAACAACTTAAGGATCTTTTAGGAAAGGTGATTTTGAAAAAGTGAAGGGTTAGAATACAAGTAGCCCTATCTTATTAATTAACTCACTTGGATATTTGTTCATTAACTGGCCTTTTATTTATCTTTCTTATAACCATAAATGTTTTGAACTAAAAAAGTAATTCCTGATTTATTTAATGTAGTTAAAACATAGAGTGCAAATGTAGTATCTTCCATGTATAATTATTTTTACTTTATTTTATTCCAGTGATACCCACAATGTGCCCGGGGCTGCCCACACATTCAGGAGACAGTTCCTACACCACGGGGTTCCAAATCTAAGAAAAGTAACATATAAGGGAGACAAACATCCAATCTTACAAGTATTTTTACCCCTAACTATTTTTAGTTCAGATGGCCCCCATCACCACAGTGTCTGAGCACCTCACAACCGACACTATATTTAGCTTCACAATATCCCTGTGGCAGGGCCAGATTAACTTTTTGTGGGCCCAGCACCAAACATATTTGTGGGCCCCCACTGGGGAAATAGGGCATGTGATGGGGGCTGTCTGCAGAGCGAAGGGCTGTTTAGGGGCAATAAGGTGCAGCACAGCGGGAGTGGCAGCCCAGCACAAGGGCACTGTTTACAAATCCACAACTGCTAGATGCACACTGGCCTGCCCAGCCCTGCACTGCCAGTGTGCCCCTTCCACACTGCCCCCCTGCCCAGTGCCAAGCACCCCTAATCCTGAGACTCCCCCACAGATCCCTACGCCCAGTGCCCCTCACTCAGAGACCTCCCCCACAGATCCCCATGCCCAATGCCCCCAGACCTGCTACGCCTAGCACCCCCAGCCCAGAGACCCTCCCGCTGACCTCCTACCACAACTACACAGCACCCTGCACACCATACTCCCTGCCCAGCTCCCTCACCCACAGATTCCCTACTGTCCAGCACCCCCTTCACCATCACAGCTGTACAGTGCCCCATATTTCTCAGGGAATTCTGCATCAAATTCTGTGCATAATATTTTAAAATTGTGCGATTTTTTTATTTTTTGCAATAAATAAATGTGAAAGCTCCACCATGGCAGTGGGGAGCACAGGTCACTGGCTGCAGGGAGGTGGGAGAATACCCTGCAGCCTCCCCTGCCCCTCTGGGACAGGGACTTGGCAATGAGGCTCAACCTGATCCTGACACAGCACAAGGGCCAGGTTTGCCACGGGAAATACCTGGGTCCCTGCCCCTTTTGCGCCAGGCACACAAGATGTGGGCAAGGAGGCTCAGTGTGGCAGCAGGATTCAAGTGCAGAGGGATTTAGTGTAGGGGGATCCAGACGGGGGTAAGAGGGTTCTGTGTGGGGAAGTCTGGGTGCAGGCAGCTCAATGGGGGATCTGGATGCACAGGGAGGTTCCAGGTGCAGAGGCAATGGGAGCCCGCAGGGGGGACCAAGTGAAAGTGGTTGGAGCTCAGCAGGGTAGGGGGCGGTATCTGGGTGCAGGTGAGATGGGATTCATTTGGTGGGGGTCCAGGTGTCGGTGGTTGAGGCTCAGTGGGGTGGGTGTCGGGGGGGGCTCATTGGAGTGGTACAGATGCAGGTGAGATGGGGCTTGTCAAGGTGAGGTTTTGATGGGCCTGCTTAACAGGAGAGCCCCAGCTGCTGCCAAGGGGATCCGTATGCTGGGCCCAGGGCTGCCCACAACATTTTGGCACCTGAGGCGGGGAGCTCAAATGACGCCCCCATGTCCCCTCACTTGGGCCAAAACTTGGAAAGGTCTCAATTCTGCCTTCTTCCTGTTCTACTCCTCTCATGGTACAGCTCTGCTACCTACCCCAATAAAGGAGAACTAACAACTTAAAATGCCTTGTTCAACAATTTTAAGTAACACTTAACTTTCAAATGCCTGAACAGCAAATGTAACTTTTCTTGTCTGCACAATAAACACTGGGATTTTTATCTCTTTGAATAATCGAAGTGGTGCTTTCCATGCCTTCTCGGTTGCAAAGATCTGAACTGCTTCCTGAAGGTCCACAGTCTCGGTCAGCTCATGATCTATTGAGATGGTTACAAGGCCGACCAGCCTCTCCTATGTCATTGTGGAGCATAGATGTGTTTTTATTAACATCAGCTGGGAGAAGTCGCATTCTCCACTGGCAACTGTTTCAGGAAGTGTTAGTAGTATGCACAGAGCACCAAAAGCATTTGGAAAGAGAACCATCATCTTATTTGTGCACATATATGCTGAACAGCCTTTGGGGTTGATCCTGCTGAAATGTATCTTGAAAGGGCTTTCTGTTCATCACCTAAATCACTCGCATCAATATCATGCATGTCATCATGTGTCAACACTCTCTAGTGCCCTGCATTGCTGGTGTAGGTCTTCTGGTATAGTGAGGAGTTTGGGAATATCATACAACATCCCAAATATACCGCTGTGTTCCTTGAACTGCATGAAATGTTCTTCAACTGATTGTATTGCACAATCTAGCACCTGGTTAAAGAATTCAACTTTTAATTGTTGTTTGGGGTCTCTTATGGTATTATCCCGTGCTTTGTAATCAAAATGTCTTCTTCTTTGGTGACTCTCATATTCTTGAATGGGTAGGAAAGTAGCTTCAGTGTGAAGTTCTTCTGCCAACTTCTGTGCACTCTTCAGAATGTTTTGAAATCCCTCATCTGACCGGTAAGACTGTAGGTATGACTTAGCTTTGTCCAGTTGTTCCATTGCTCCAGATATATCAAGGTCAACACCTCAGAGTCTCTTGCTTACAACATTTATTTCAAACAGTATGTCATGCCACAACACTAAGGGTATGTCTACACTACGGGATTATTCCGATTTTACAGAAACTGATTTTTGGAAACAGATTGTATAAAGTCGAGTGCACGCGGCCACACTAAGCACATTAATTCGGCGGTGTGCGTCCATGTACCAAGGCTAGCGTCGATTTCTGGAGCTTTGCACTGTGGATAGCTATCCCATAGGTATCCCATAGTTCCTGCAGTCTCCCCCGCCCATTGGAATTCTGGGTTGAGATCCAAGTGCCTGATGGGGCAATTGTCGCTGGTGGTTCTGGGTACATCCTCCCCCTCCCTCCGTGAAAGCAACGTCAGACAACTGTTTCATGCCTTTTTTCTTGGGTGAACTGTGCAGACGCCATACCACAGCAAGCATGGAGCCCGCTCACCTCAAGACCGCAGTCATGAACATTGTAAACACCTCGCGCATTATCGTGCAGTTTATGCTGAACCAGGACCTGGAAAACCAGGCAAGGAGGAGGCGGCTACGGCAGCACAGTGACGAGAGTGATGAAGACATGGACACAGAATTCTCTCAAATCGCGGGCCCCGGCGCTTTGGAGATCATGCTGTTAATAGGGCAGGTTCTAGCCATGGAACGCCAATTTTGGGCCCAGGAAACAAACACAGACTGATGGGACTGCATAGTGTTGCAGGTGTGGGATGATTCCCAGTGGCTGCGAAACTTTCACATGCATAAGAGTACTTTCATGGAACTTTGTGACTTGCTTTCCCCTGCCCTGAAGCGCCAGAATACCAAGATGAGAACAGCCCTCACAGTTCACAGATGAGTGGCGATAGCCCTGTGGAAGCTT